>NC_140668.1:30762080-32205413 GCF_054131305.1 Coturnix japonica
TAACCATTACAGAGTGACAGTTTGACACACAATGACCTGTCAGAACATTCATCTCTCAATGTTTTATTTTAGTGAGGAGCCAAACTGCAGAAAAAATAAGCAAGTTGTTTCAAGGCTTGGAATGAGATCAAACATTTCTGGCATCCCCACTTACCAGACCTTTGATTTACAATGGATCTGTCAGAGGCTGATTAGACAGTGTGTGTTTAAAAACCTATAGATGTTCCACAATTGCACAAGCTCTCCCCTTCCCTTCACAGAAAGCATTTCTGCTCTTTGTTTGAACGGAGTGAATAAGCTAGGTTACATTGCAGAACCTTACACCTTGCGAGCAGAAAACACCACATGCAAAACTGCAGGCAGCTACGATTAAATCCTTTAGTTGGGAGCATTCCGATTCTCTACTAAAAGAAAGCTGTAGATCTCACTACTCGGTAATATTTGCTATGCCAATTTCTATTACCTTTTTCCTTCCAGGCCTAAAATTATAATAGTCTGAAGAGAAAATATACCTATGGACTGCCGCAATCCCTGCATACATTGAATAACATTCAAAGGCAACATTCAGCTAAAAATTAGTCAGACAAAAAAAAAAAAAAAAAAAAAAAAGTGCAGGTGGCTAAAATATTCTCTCACTGTAACATTTTTTTGCTCATAATTGCAACAAGGAGGAAAAAAAAAAAAAAAAAGAAAAAAAAAAGCTAGAAATATATTGTTTCTATTTGTACCTAGAACAGTTGCAGAAAGAGCAACAGAATTTGTGCCTAGCATTAGAATGCATAATTCCTTAATACTATATTGCAGCATATGGTTCATTGTAGCAAATTATGAATACATGTGTTTGAAGAGCTTTGGTAGTAAATTTGGGCTTTGTACATCTACAACAATGCCCAAATCTGACACATGTAATTTATGTAATATTAAGTTAATACAATATTATGAAATTAGCTTACTGTAGTAAAGCTGTAATTTTAAAATGAAAGACAATACGATGAAATGAAAACAAAATAAACATTAGCATTCTGTGAAAGGTAAAACAAATCTTCCAAAAGTCTGCTTTGTAATTTATTATAACACAGTGTTAATGACTTCCAGCATATTTAAGACACGATGTCCTTTAACAGTATAGCATGACTACACTGCCGTTCAGGACCATCCCTGTCTTTCAACCTCCCCCAGATAATGCTCTCAATTTATTTAATAGGCAGCAATCATTCAGAAGCTTCTTCGAATAAGGAGAAGGTAAATGGGAACTTTGGGCTCTGGTTCCCACCATGCTCCTTAAGGGTTCAGCACTGCATTTGTTCCACGTGGAACATTCTGATGAAAGTGATAATGTTGTAGGAACATGGGCTATAACTCTGCATGTAAGACAATTCAAGACATGAAATTATATTTATCATATCAATGTATGTAACCACAAATTGAAAAAGTGATAAAAGCCCTTTAGCTTCTAGGAAAATGCAAATGTTGAAACAATAATTTTGTGCTTTTAAGAGGGAGAGGTGAGCAAATTAGCCAGAGTCAAAACAGAAGAAAGAAAAGAAAGGTGCATTGAGGTCATCATACAAGAAGCTGAAGTGACACAAAATTTTCATTTTCAACTTTTTGAGGAAGAAAGGGATCACAAAGAAAACTTAGAGCATCAGTATTTTAAAGCTGCAGAGAATTTGTTTTACAGTTACCAAAAACTGGAGTTTATGGTCCAGAAGAAAGCAACTACAGAATGCAGTAGCTTCACATATCAGTGCAGTTCAAGTCTCAGCCAACAGTAATGAGTGCAAACGTTTGTCTCTTCTTCCATGGAAGTGAAAGGCACATTACATACTACTGAATATCACTACCATCCTGGAAATTTGCTGTTGATATCTCCTATTCTGCCATCTTCTTTCACACAGTCAAGCACAGAGAAAATGCCTTTCTGAACAATCAATAAAATGGTAGAATTGGATTAAGGTTAAATCTATGAATGAATCATTAAATACTATGAAATTAACATTAAATAGTCAAATAAAACCTTACACAAAACGCCTACATGAAATGCATAAGATGTGCATATCCATACACACTGGGTACAATTGCCTTGTCCTCCTTAGGACTTCAGATCCACACACACCCTACTTCACACAGGGAAATCTAACACTGAATAAGACATGTATAAATGCCTACTGTCGTACATACTTGTAATTTGCATGACATGAACTACATAGCTTGAGCACAGACAAACTGTGCAGTATTTGCATGCATTTGAGCCTGGAGTTGACACCACAAGAGCTTCTGCTAAAAGTGATAAAATGCAGGAAATATTTGAACCTTTGGGGTTTTTTCCCTGCTCATTAAGTTGAAATCCAGGGAATAAAGAAAGACAAACTTGACTTTCACTAGTGATGCACAAAGACAAAAACTGAAAGCATAGATTAACCTGCTCATACCTGTTTATGTCTTTTTATTCAATACAACAGAAGACCTCTATCAACTTGGAATTTGGTAGGTTGGATGGACTAGGCTGCTATCCCAGAGCAAGACTGTAATCCAGCATCAGAAAACAAGAACTCTCTAAGTATGCATGGATCCTTCTTAGGACAAAGTGAGGCTACTACTAAGTTTGAAGACAGCAATAGGTCACTTAAGACTGCAAGGACTGCAAACAGTTTCACTACAGAAGTTTTGACTGATCACACTCTGTATGCCTTTTCACATAAAAGAACTGACATGTACTGTTCAGCTTCACGGGTGAAATAAGTTCAACAATAATAAAGCTCCTATTTTTTTTCTTTGTTTTTGCATGCTCATCTTGAGAACACCTCAGACATTATCAGGTATCACAGAATCTACAGTGAATAACAATTGAAAATGTCCCAAAACATGGATAAAAGACACAGGTAGACCTTCTGGATATCAACATCAAGTAACTGTAAGATGAATCATGACAAACCAGATTTCAACCATATCAACAGAACTAAAAGTAGCATAAGAGTAACATGCTTCTAAATATCACAGGAAGAACAACAATCAATTCTACCAATTGAGATACTGCAGAATATTTGACCATTAAAAGTTTGTATAGCCATTAAAGGCTGTGAAACTTATATTAAGTACCCAGTATTACTCAGCTCCACCAACATGCATCTGTTGCACTGCCTAAGCTATCCATGTTAAGGAGAATCCATCTGAACTTCCTATTTTCAGAATTTTTGACATTCATAATATAAAAGTATACGTTCTGTGTTAATTTGAATTATCCACTTTTGAAGACCCAAATGCATGCACATTTATACTTGCATAAAATCCTCCTCTGCTACTTTAGTCAGTGACAAAATTTACAAAAATTAACACTGAATTACTAAGCAAGAATAGCATAACTACAGATACAATAAATAAGGAATGCGTAACAAACAAGTTCAATAACTTCAAAGAATTAACCATCTATTCAGTAACTGTTAAACATTTTTACTTTTACCTACTATTTCAAGTACTGAAGAGCAAAATCCAGAGATAACATTTTATAAGCCAAATTTAAAGAAACACAGCTAGGACTCTTTATTGCTCAAAGAACACGTTCTCCTCATTCTCTTTTTAAAATCAGTTAAATATAAACAAATTAACTTCCTATGCATGCTGCTCTTAAGTGAATTATTTTTCATTTTTAGAGTAGTTTTCCATCACTACGAACCTTTTCCTTTCCCTTATGCACCAGCAAACATACTGATACAATTTAAAGGTCATGTTCTTTTCAAACTGACAGGGCCCTCCAAAATTTTGACGAGGGTCCCTCCAAGAATCACGCCATACAAACGGAAAGAAATTAAGTAAAGCATCACTTGATGTAGGCTCAATCATGTGAACTGATTAGAAAATGTAACCATGGAGAGAGGTGATTCAAAGTGTGACGGACAACCTTTCAAAGAAAGGAGATGTCATGTTGATAATAATAAGCAAGTACCTGACATTGAAGGAGGGGGGTGAATGCAGAGGGTCAATAAAGATATAATTGCCTTCAGCTACTAAAAATAAAAAAATTTTAAAAAATCCAACTCCTCTCTAACTTCAGAAACTACAAGGTAGATATTTAAAACGATCAGAGCATTTGATCTTCATAGTTCAAGTTAAGTTTTACCCAAAAATACCAAAAATGTATTAATAACACTTCAGTAGCTTAGCTCATTCTTTCACACAGTATAAAGGATATCTTAAAGTTCAAAGCCAAATATACGAAATTTGCCTTAAAGGTTATATTGATACATATTGGTTTGCATGATAAGTTTGATCATCTTCAAGAAAATAGCACTGGCTTTGGTTTGTAACACTCTCATCATTCTAAGAAGTCCCATAAGCATAAAGGAAATTTATCTATTTGAAAGGTGTCACTAATCATGAAGATTATTTGTTCTAAACAATATTCTAGCATTTGTAAATAAGTATATATTTCCTAGTTCTCTAACTGCTGTTCTTTTCTTTCTTCCCCCCATCAGTTGTGAAGATTTATGGTGCCCAAAATGCTTCCAACACAGAGCAAATTATTATGCTGACAATTTGAAAACATTGCATCCAACTTATTTTAATAATAAAGTCTGTCTTCTCTTGCCTATATAAAAATGTATATCATGTATATGGATAAATGTAATCTTAACTGATTTAGATACTATGTTCTTATGAATGTCAAAAAGTTCAGTGAACCCATTTAGTGTTTTAGACAGCCATGGACTGAGGATTAATGTCACTTAAAAAGTAGACATGGAGCTTTTTCTCTCACAGATCAAATCCAGACCAAATTTGCATCAGGTAAGGTCTCTTAAATTGTTCAGGCAGAATAAATCAGGGATATACCTCAAGTTCTCACTGGACAAATGCCCATTTCATCAGGAAAGTAATAAACTATGGCACCCATGACAAACTTCAAAGCTATTTGCTTGACACAGTGCCAGTTCAAGGCTTGTCCATGTGTCTCAGATTGAAAGGTCCAGGACACAACCAAGGTGACACTCCAGTCATCCAAACTACTTCCTGTCTTGGAAAGAAACAAGGTTTTACTGCAATCCAGGTCTTTTGTTAATACTCCTTGGTTTTCTCGCTAATGAGGTCAGACAGTACTGTCCACTCTAGACATATTCTTTCCAGGGTATCATCTCTCCAAGAGACATTCCATGAGAACATATCCTTAAATGTGCCATCAAAGTGAATTATAATGATAGAATTTATTAACATTTTTTATGAGGCAAAAATTGTACATCCAGGGAAACGTGAAATAAAATGGGATTAAGCAGCAACTGAATTTCTGAAATGTATTAGATGATGTTTGTTATTGGGAAGCTTCTGTTACACAGAAAGATGAAAGGTGAACTTAAGACTTGAAGACACATCAGCAAGAGTACATAACCATACCTTTCTTCAGCAATGGACAACTTCCCCACACAGAGAGGGAAAGAGAGAGAAAGACAGAGTGAGAACATGTGCAAGTGCAGGTATATTCACTTATACATGAGAGCACTACTTTCAAATTAACATGGTTTTCCTAAAAGAGAAACTTGAGAATGAGATCATTTGAACCCACAAGTACCACAGCATAACAATATAAACTAACATCTCTGTCAAGGAGTCAGCAGTGTTCTTCCTAAATTGTGCAGTTGTCAAACTGCATGACGAATGGAGCTCCAGAGATTCCTGGTCACCCTCAAAGCCACACACACCCTGAAAAAAAAGTGTCCAATTGGTTAGTGGCCTTCCATTGCCAACTTCCTGTTTTACTAAAGATATTACAGCCCGAGCCTTCAAAGTAACCTCACAACTACTGGAGACAAAGGGCAATTTTAGAAAGAAAAGAGATTTAAAAAGAGTAAGATAAAGGAAATATATGGGTCTTATAATTTGAGAAAATGCAAAGTAGCAGGAAAAAAAAATAATAATAATCACTGAAATGAATAATCTCCACTGGTGTTTTGCTGCAGATACATATATGGTAGGGACTTTTAGTTCCAGTGACCATATCAAACACAGCCAAAAGTAAAAATGCCCATAAGTTCTCACTGCAAATATATGGCCTCAGCATGAACTGGCATGATCAACTGACCTCTTTTTTAAGGTGCCAAATTTCATGCCAATGTAGAGAGAGCATTAGAAAAGTGTAGGTGAAATAGAGATTCAGTCTCTGCTAGAGTAAGGTGAAAGGATTGCAATAACATAGTTCTGGATGCTCACACTAGAGCATATATTTTACAACAAAGCCATTTAGAACATGAGAACCTATTTTCAAACTGTGCATGAAATAAAAATTAGCTCCTCACAGAAGATTACATTCTAATGCAAATGGAAGGAGATCTAGCCGTTCCATCACTGCCTGATGTTCTCTTCTAAGGGAGAAAGGGAAGGGTATAATGCAAAAGGGAGGTCAAGCATTTTAGGGAGAAAACATAAAAGTAAAACCCAGGGGTTGCAAAATCCACATGTACTAAACCCATGACTCAAATTAATATAATTGAAAACCATTAGGCTCATCTCTGTTAAAGTAAAAATTAATTTTATAGGGACTATCATTATAAACTATAGCTTCATCAGTAAAATACATCATGGTTATATTTTATAATTTTTATCCTCTCTTCCATGTAGCTGCTAGAAGGCAGTTACACTGAGAATTGGATCTTTCCTAAGTTGTTAACAAGACACATTCCTCTTGGTTCACGGCTAGTGTTATGAGAGTTTCTGTCTTATGTCACTATTTCTGACATATGCTGGAGATAGAATATCTTGGCTCAAAAAATACTGGACCATCATTTTATGAGATGAGAAATTCTAGACCACAGACACAGTTAGATTTACTACTGACAATACAGAGGTAACGATAACCTGTCCTTATACAGCCCAGAGCCTTACATATTGTAAACCCAATTAACAATTCTTTTATCTTCACCCAAAACAGATACATTGAAAACTGCAGATAGAGAGCTTTACTCATAGAATCTGACCACAAGGATAAATACTGTCTTGCTTACCAGCATAATTTCTAGTCCTCTCATTTTTCACTCAGTCTGAGTTGTTTGATTCTAAGAGTCCATATTCCAGACAGTCAGAGCACTTATTTATGAACACAATGCAGGCAAACGTGCATTTACTAGAGATGAAAGGCACAAGAGTTGCCCATAATTTTGCCACAAATAAACTTCTCCTTTGGTTTATGCTACATCATGCCCTTCCATTTGAATAGTTTTGATAAAGAACTGTTACTCCCTTTTCTTTCACTATACACAGTGTGGATACATTAGATAAACACTTTTATATGTAGCCGTCAAGGAGAAATATTCCATACAACAAAGCAGACCTTGCAAAATAACATTTCACTTATCTGTTATGTCTTTTTGAACCTTTCTTAGGAACTATATGTCTCTAAGGCCAGCCTAGAGCAACATAAACTCTTGCTCCAACAACTTTCTTATTGTAAAGAACAGCAAACAAATAGGAATGTATGAAAAAGGAAGGTTTCAACAGTAGCAGGAACACCCTTTTACTTCTTTTACTCCCTTTTTCTATTACACCCAGAAGAGTTATTTAGTAATAGGCAATTTACAAGCATACACAGACACTGAAGATGTCTTCAAAACACTCTGGAGAAATATATCATTTCATCTACACCAAAACTACAGGTCATGTTTGCCTATGAGGTTTTGTGGGTTTTCTTGGGTGTTTTTTTTGTTTTGTTTTGTTTTTTTGGGGGGGTTGTTTGTTTGTTGCTGTTTTACATTTTTACTGGTCTTCAGTAATTCACTAGTGCAAAATAACATGGACTAGCTACAAGAGCAAATACAAGACAATACGAGAATAGGAGTTCCAAAATTTGAAACCATAGCTTGTGCAGGAGAAAAGATTTGTGGCAATGCAGTATGACAGCAATGAACTTATAAATAAGTACCTACTTTCAGGAGTCCCTGGATGCTTGCAATACATATGGAATTGCAGTAAACAAAAAACCTGTTGGACGTACACACCTCTATCTGCACTTGTCAATTACTTTTCAACACTAAGTATTTTTTAAAAACTGGCTATAACTTCTGCTAACAGAAAAGCAAAGCCTGCTTTGGTGAAATAAAGTTGGCATTTAATTTGATCCTATAAATTTAGGTTGTTCATTCATTGTTGTTGTATGTTAACAGATAAGATTCTCACACAAAACAATAAATACACTGTAGTTAAATTCTAGATAGGAAAACATTATGCTTTGTCTTGACAGCACCACAGTTAGGCAAAGTTATAATGTTCGAGTAATCTCTTCTGAGACTCTCTCTGTCATAAGATGCAGTCCTTCAAAGCATGTATGTAACTGCCATTCAGTTTTCCCTGAAATCAGAAATAGATGCATGTCCTCATTCTTCATGTACAGATCTGGATTTCTCTCTCCCTCCATCTTCCTTCCCGTGCTATAAACAGATATATCTGATGAAATAGAAAGTTATTATTTAATCCTAGGTGAAAACTGCTTCTAACCATGGATTTTTTTATTATTATCTTTTCCTAACAAAAGCATCAATCCAGTAAAACAGTATTATGAAAACAAAATGCACAGCTCATGGTTTAATTACTTCTTTTGGTCCTACTAACACTGATGTTATTTAAGGAGCAAACTAGGAGTTATTTCTCCAACAATGAACAAATAGATGTATCCATCACATTTCATGAAAACTAAGTAAACCAAACTCAGTTTCATGACCTCATATGCATATACATTTATTCATTTTGGGCAAGAAGAGGCAAAGTATCCATTGCTCCTTGTTTAGCCCAAAATATTAAGACTTTTCCAGTCTATAATCAATCCAGTTAATCTCTCCCATTTCCTATAATTTTAAACATTAATATTTCTAGGTTTGTCTCAAAACAAAACTATGCATATAAAACAAAGAATTTCGAGGATGAGAATACATTCAGTGATGTGTAAGCCACAAACAGAATATCAGCTGGTTTAGCTAGTAAGATGCAATATCAGATTTCACCCTTTCATCGAACATACTCATGATTTGTACTAAAGTCTTTTCTCAGTTTGGTCCTTCTCTCTGCTTTCAATGGACTGTCACAATTCTGTCACACAATCCAGAATATCAGGGTTTTTCAGTCACAGAAAATGGAAGTACAGAAGTTCCCATACAGACAGAACACAGAATATCAAATTGACCTGCAAAGAAGCAGCCACTCTCAGCAACCACTGCACAAGTACAGATTAATTTTACAGTGCATTATTAGGATAGATACCTCAGCATGTTCATGATGGCCCCTATTACTGCTTCCTCTTATGTTTTAAAAGCTATTGTGCTTACACTATATGTTGTTGAAACCTCCACAGACTTTCAAGCAAAAGGAGCAAGTGGTACTCTCAATCGTCATTGTACACCAAGGTGCTCAAAACCATGGTCACCATTCAAAGCTGAAACACAAAATGCAGTAGGTCATGAAACACTACTGGTCGCTACATAATAGACAGGATTTCTAAGTTTAAGTGTTCTCCACTGCCTTTTTCCTCTATAATCAGTAGTCTCAAAAGGTACCATTGCAAAAGGAAAGTTTTTACAAAAAACAAACAGTGCATCTCTGTTTTCAGAACTGATGTTTAAAGAGAGCTCTGACCTCAGTGAGAGCTGCACTTAAAGAAAGTCATATGAACAAGAACGCAAGATACATCAAAGGAACATGTTCCATTCAAACTTAGTGAAAAATGTCCTAAAGTATCCTAAAGTAAAGTGTCCTATTGGGGATTAGTGTTATGGCTCTGATGTTTCGAGTTATTAGAGACACACGGGATGCATAGTGATCATTACTTAGTAGGTACAGTTTCTGCATGCATCCAGAAACCAATATACAGATCATGCATATAAAAAGGAAAGACGACTGATATATTGTCTGATAAAATGCGCCATTGAACAAGACCTTTAGAGCTAAGGACAGCCACAACAATGCTTAACAGGTCTATCTTCTGCATCCAGCCTTTGAACTTCAGCCATTCCAACCAAACCCATACCCCACTATTGTTCTGGCCCAGCACCAGCAAATAAAAGCAATAAGACTGCCTCCAGAATCCAGATTTGTGCCTATAGTCCAGTTCAAATTCTTAATGATCCATACAGACTGGAAGAGAAAGAGCCCATGGAAACATTTTATGTATAGAAATCAATGGTTTAGTTAGTTAGCAGAGAAGGTAGCCAAGTAAGCTGCCCTCAAGGCTTCCATAAATTCACAACCAGCATCAAAAGTGTGCTACACAGATTTCCTCCACTTTAAAAAAAAAAAAAAAACAACAACAAAAAACTAATACTCCTTGTGAAGACATTCAAATTGCTTAAAAAATTTTTGCCACCATTGAAACACTGCACAGTAGAAGTTCTGAATATAAAATTCAATATTTAAAATTAGTACCAGAGATGTGTAAAAAAAAATTATTTATGGGTTTGGTTAAATTTAAAGAAATATGGAAGTATTTTTGACACTACAAAGATTCTATTTCATCATACACATTCAACATATTAGTGAGTTAGCCTGTCTCTCCCTGAAAGGGAAACTTTCCCAGTCTGCTAGAAGAACATCAGGACAACAAGGACTTTTGATTTTCTTTTTAAACCAATTATTGCAAGTTTCAAGAAACTACTAACAGGAGAGTTCTCCTTACCCAGTATTTACAGCCCAGGCCAGGAGAAAAAAGAAATGAAGAGACAGCTGAAGGAATGAGAAGATGGCAGTCCCACTTCTCTACTCAGCCCCATTTTTCTACTACTCAGTGCCATCTGAAAAAGCTAAGTTTATACACAAAAAGTACTCTGGATCTTCAGAGTCAGTGTTCAACAAGATCTTAATTTTAGTCATCATCATTTCCAGGCCAGAATACAGGCTCAAAATATAAACCTTTTCATTTTACAAAACATGGTGTAAATCATACATATTAACCCTTATATTGCAAAATATGACTGCTAGAATTGCACAGAAGTCATTATGCAATTCAGACATATTGCTTGGGCAATATCTTTTCCTTCTTTTAGCAGCTAAACCTTCCATTTGAAAATACAGTGATTTCAATTAAAGCAGAATATAAAGCATATAAAACATAGGCTAACGTCTGAATTTGAAACATAATGAGTGCCTTGAGGCACCATATCATAATTCAGTCTTGTTTTCTTTCTATCTAAATGTGTACTTACAATAAAGGCAGGCTCTACTTTGTTACACAGGTAGAATCCTCATCTAGTCTCTTTCTGTCCCTCCTTGACATTATCTTAAAATTGGCATACTGCAAAACTTGTTTTGCAAAAGTTTATGCAGGCTTTCAGACTTTATGCAGACATTCCAAAGTGATTTCTAGTCCTTAAAACTACAGCAGCTCTGAGAAACTTGAGACGTTGATCATGTCTACAACCATGTTTGCAAGATACCTACTCTAACAGAGCATTGTCTAAGTCTGGGGACTTTGGGCAATACTGTAACATAAGTATTAAATAATAAAGTTCTGTCAAGTCAGTGATCTGTGAACTACAGAAGATTCACGTGATAGTATATTATGGCTCAAATGCAGCCCTTAGCAGCCATCACATAAAATCTCTGTGGTATAAAAAAGTACTTAAATAATGATATAATAATAATAAAATAATAATAATAATAATAGGGATTACATATACTCAGAATTAGTACATATTCCAAAAATCTACATTTGTAAAGGGTTTTTTTTGTTTGTTTGTTCTTTAACAGAGAGAGTTGTTAACTGCTGGAACAGGCTGCCCAGAGAGGATGTGGATGTCCCATCCATGGAGGTGCTTAGAGCCAGGCTGGATGGGGTTCTGGGCCGTCTGTTCTAGTACTTGCTTTGGTACAGACAAAACTTTGTGAGTCCCTAGGAGACTGGAACTTGATGACCCCCTGGGGTTCCTTCCAATCCAAGCCATTCTATGATTCTAAGACAGTTCAATGGCTTGCTTTTGTTTTGTGCTTTATAAAATTTCATTGCCAAATCCTAAAAATGTTCATAAATAAATATACATACAAGTAAAATCCTAAATGATCAAGTGCTATTGAAACATGGAAATACATTTGGATACAATTGCAAACATATTTCAGATTGACAGGCAAGCATTAACAACTAGCTAGAAATGGTAAAAGAATTTCAAAAAGTTTCTCAAGACAAAGCTTGAATTGATTTTCAATTTCATCCATTCCTAGCCAATAATTTCACCCTTTTCACCCTGGCCATAAGCACCACTCAGCACACTGACATTAATGTTCATCTCAGGGGAAAATGCAAGTTGAACTGACTTACCTGGAAAACTGGACTTGCATAGAGAGAGAATAAAAGATACAAAAAATGAAAATAAGGAAGTTGTGAAGAAAAATATAGAAAAAGATTTGAGTAAATAATAATAATAATAAATAAAAAATAAATTAACAAAAACCACATGCACATTGCAAAGTACCAAAAAGTAAAACAAAGCCATAACACATTAATCCTCACTTCAGATGTTCTGTCTGGAGGGGAAGGGAAACCACACACTCTCTAAAATGTTCTAAAGCATGCTCTAAGAAAGCAGGGGATGTTAACAGTTGTATTTCATAAGAAACAGCTTCATTATTTTATATTTTTCTCTTTACCATCATTAGGTATCTTTTATTTTTTACCTCACTGCTGAAAATAAAGTTACTTCTGTTGGCATTAAAAGCTTCATTTTACAACTATTTAATGCACTCGAAGGATACTGTTAAAAGACATTGGCATGTTCATGTGAGCCGTACAAAGGTCAGTGATTTGGAGGCTCTTTCAGACAATTTGCCAGGATTTTGGCATTTTGTAAGCACACATAGGACAGCTCTCCAGCAAGCTGACCTTGACAGTGAATCGGATAAATAAACCTTCAATTTACCCCCTCCAGCTCGATGCTAGCCCAGCTGATCCCTCTGGAGCCTTCACCTGTCCATATCGTTCAACTGACTGCAACTTTCAACTGACGAACATCCACAGCCTTACAGGTTCTGTGACAAACACCATCTAACAGATAAGGCTTCTGAAAAGTCAAAGTCAATAGTGTTTCCATTGAAAATTTAATGCTGCTTCCATCTTTACCCATCATTCTTTCTACTGTTGCATGTATCCCAGGAGGCACTTCAAGCAAAAGCACTACTCCATAACAGGTAATGACGTGGCATTTAATGATACTGTCCAAAGTGATCCAAGCCCATGGAAAGTAATGTGCACTCATGTACCAGATAAGCACGGCTGAATGTACTAGAACAGCAGTATCTTTCACTGCACTGTCACTAGATACAATGTGACATATGCTCTACCATTGTACCTGGCTTTTCCTTTTACTTCACCATCAGAGGAAAAGAGCATTTTCAGATACAGAGCACCAAAGTGTTAAGGGAATTCAGTAAAAGGTAGGATGGCAACATATCCGTAATTAAGTATTCACAGCCTCTTTAATACTTCAGTGCTCTTGGATTCGCTACTAAAATCTGTGAATTATACCTCATTGAAGAATGTCCTTAATCGACTCTGACATGTTTTATTGGAGGCAGAAAAAATGTTTCAGTATGATAGATAAGGTTAAAAATGTTACTACTCTGATCATTTACTCTAGTGCCTTGCAAAAAACTCCAAAGCCAAAAACCATTTACATCATTCATCTGATGCAATGGAGAAAAGAAAGCATTATCTGACAGCCCATTTTAGCTGATGGGACAAAGTGCACATTTTCAATTTTCTGACAAAGTTATGTTGTTTATGTAGATAAGAAAAAAACAACTGCAACATTTCTACTGCATGCCATAAGGATCTGAAATTTGAGTTAAACAGCAAAGTACCTTGAGACCATGCAGAGCATAGCATGACAAACAAAAATCATCTTTACGGTTTCAAACCAAATAATACATTACATGTTTTCTGTTCTAATAGCAATGCAGTGTTTTCAGGCAGCCCCAGAACACAGCAGCAAAGCTCAGTGTGACATCTCTATGCATGTGCAAGAATACTTCTCCCACTACAGCATTACCTACAAAATAGTGCAATAAAAGCTGTTGAAATGTTTTAACTAAATGTTTTAACTGAGTTTTTCCAGTATTATTTTTATACTCTCCAGATCAACATGGCTTCAGCTTACAGACTTCACTGCAAAACAGGTGAACAGGAATTTTGTGCTCAACTTCTATTTTTAATATTATTAGAGAGATCAACAAATGAGGTGAGGTCAGTAAGGGAAGGAACCGCCTGAACTCAACTTCAGTATCTTCTCTATGCAAAGTTGTGACACCATCATGAAAAAAGATTTTTTTCTATTCTTCTGTACACTGTACCATTTGGGTTTCAAATAAACATCCTGTTCATTGTTAGCTATTTGCATGGATATATATAATATGAGAGAGAGACAGAGATGTATGTTTTACAAATCCCTGTTTTGACTTCGTATCATAAAGGATGCCTACTCCACTTGGCTATGCCAATAAAGTGAAATAAATTTACTTACTATGTTAACTCACAAAATCTGAAACTCCACACTTATCAGAGAGCAATGGTGTTTAATCTAAATATAAAGTAGTCCCATTTCAGTTTACTTTACTATTCACACACCTAAAGGTGAGTATACTTTGAAGGAAGTGGCTAAGTTATCTCAGGCTTTATGGTAAGTCCCTACAGCACACCTAAATTACTAAGACATCTATGAACCTCACTGTTATCCATTGGAAAGTGATCTGGGAGCTTACAAAAAAATTGGCTAGAACCCTTATTCCACAGCATGAATGAAGTTCTAAATTAGGACCAGATGTTGGATTTCGTTATTTAAATAACAGTTTTAAGGATAGAGAAAGATTCATCTTCCAAGCCTACTTCTGCCTGCAGACAATATGAACCATCTAATGAGACTGCTGAATGCTTTATGAGCAATTCCATCCACTAGTTACTATACTCTGGCACCAAAATTGAAATATTCATTTTAAATTTTGTCTTTAGGACTGTATCACACATCTGCCAAATTTCCAGTGCCAATTCTTCTATTCCATTGTGATCAAGTGTTTCTCTAAAACCAAACAGATAACTGAAAGGCCTCCTACACATCCTGGAGGATCAACCAGCTCATTAAGCCCCTGTTTCCAAAGACACTGTTTGGGAAAGAAGCACTGGGAAAACAGTTTTCCATAAGTCAGTCACAGATGTTACTGCTCCTGCCATTAGCTACCTGTACCTCAGTTTACACAATTAATCATAATCGTTACAATGCCACAGAACCGAACATTCCTTCTTCCAAGGAACAGGAAAGGGGAATGTAAGACAAGAATAACAGAACATGCAGCATTTTTCAAAATTCTGAACAAAACTTATCATCATTTACTGAATAAAAAGTGTGCATATGTGTGTTTATATTATACATACACCACATAAGAAATCTGCTTGTATGCCACACTAGGGACTGTCAACCACAAAATGGTGCCTCTATAACACTGTAATGCATTGCCATACACGTAACCATGACCCAGGAAAAGAGTAATCTTTTTCTGAAAACTATTCACCTAAGAGTACAGATTAATTTGAGGAATAAAAGAAAAGGATTTTCTCCCTTAACTTTACTTCAGAAAGCTGTCTTTAGTGGTCTTTCTTTATTTGCTTCACAGACATTTTCAATTCTAAGGTTTCTGACCACGGGAAGACATCAGGGACTACCACTAACCCATGCATTCTCCAAAGTAATTACAAAGAACAGAAACAGAAAGAGGATCATACCTTTACCTCACATTCAAGAGAATAATAACAATTTTTAATATGAAAATTAACTTTTATCCATCAGTTTCACTTAAATCTAGAATATTCTTGATTGATTCTTTACATACACCATTTTTCAGAACAGAAATTAACATAACATCCCTGCCCATATATCACTCATGCACACATTAGTTCCCTGTTATACGTCTCCATTTTTTTATTACCTTTGGAATTATTTAATATATTGTTTTTCCGGCTTAGTAATTGTTTTTTTTTTCTACACTGTACAGCTCAGAAGGAGAAAAAGGGGAGAAAAAGGAAAGAAAGAAAACGTATTTTCCTTGTTATTAACTTTCAGACTAATTTTTTTCATATTTATTCAAAGTAAGATGTCTTATCTCCCAGGCAGTACATACATCTTGCTCTATTAAGTGAGAGGTACAGTTGCTGCCCTGGCTCTGTGTGTGGTTGTGGCCTTAGAAGTCAAGCATAAAAGAAACAAAACATTTATTTATTCTTTTTTTAATTCTGAAGTGTAAAATCCATTTGATTTCATTTTGTTTATTGCTGCATTACTTAGGTAATTGCTTGAGTTGAGTCAAACTGACAGCAGGACCCTGGACCCTCTGACTCCATTCCTTTTGCTGTATTTATTAGTCTCACTTATTAAAAGAATATCTTGGCTTATATGATGGGTACTATTCAAAAGCAAAAAATTAAACTACTTGTATTTGCAATCTAAGTCAGTAACTGACAAGAAAAATTGTTAAGTATTCATAGAGATGCTCTAATCCATGACAATCACAAGCTCAACCCTAACACCTCCCTCCACCCCCCTAAAAAAAAAAAAAATAAATTATATATATATATATATTTTCTGTTTGGAGGTTACCTTTAATTTACCCTGGCATTTTCTGTTATGCACTTTGCAAATCTTCATAGACATTTTTGGATGAACTGATGTGTGTGTATACATATATGTATATGCATATATATATATGCATGAACATATATATATATATATTGATATATATTGACTATATATATTGGATGAACATCAGTTCATCCAAAAATGTCTATGAAGATTTGCAAAGTGCATAACAGAAAATGCCAGGGTAAATTAAAGGTAACCTCCAAACAGAAAATGTTGCATCAGCACACACAAAAACTGGCCATTCTGGACCAGATC
Organism: Coturnix japonica; assembly: GCF_054131305.1. Classification (NCBI taxonomy): domain Eukaryota; kingdom Metazoa; phylum Chordata; class Aves; order Galliformes; family Phasianidae; genus Coturnix; species Coturnix japonica. The sequence goes on from NC_140668.1 coordinate 30,778,973, forward strand.
AAATGCAAATCCATATGACTTAATACATTATAACATTCAGACTAAGCAAAATCTAGAACGTTCTTTGCCTTCCAAAATGACCCAGTGTCTTCTTACTGCAAACAATACTATTTTCCATGAAACTTTCAAAATTCATAACATATAACAAACTCCCAAAATCTCAAAGCCTTGTGAAAGCAGAGAGATATTGAGCTAACTTGGCTGGCATATTCTCAAAATGTCCAGGCTGGATAACAATAGAACTTTTCAGGAAAATATTAAGTTAGTAAGAGAAGATCCTGAGGAAGCAATAAGCTCACAAATTTCAACCTCTGTTGAAGGCTGAAATGAAACTGAAGGTTGAAGTTTTAATTGAAGTTCTAACCTGATGCCCCAGAATGCTCAGACTACGTAAGAAACAAATATATGAAAACTTGTTACCTTTTCATATGTTTTCCCATGCTCTTCATCCTCAAAATGCAATATATTTGTTTTAATAAGTTGATCACTATCCCCAAGATATTCACAAGCACAAAGGACTTGCAGTTAGACACATGTACTGAAATACACGACTTTCATTTTGACGTTCTCAGATCTACAAATCCTTTTTATCCTTATCTGACTTCTGAGACAAATTCTTTACTCCAAGTTTTGCCACATATTAATTACCCACTCAATCCTTAGTCCTATAGCTGAGTGGTAGTTGGTACAAAGTGAAATGCATTCCTGTAAGCCATCCTTAGAAATCTTCTTAGTTATTCTCAGCCTATTATTTTTCATTCTGCTTCTGTTGTGGTTGCCTTTAGCAATTTACCCTCTTGGTGAACAACTTTTGTACTTGCTTGAGGCCACAACAGTATCAGTGTTCTATGTCATATTCCATTTCGTCTCAGACAGTCTTCAAACTCACTTAAAAAATTGTGGTCTACCACCACCAACAATGGAGAATGTTAATCTATACATTGTGAAAAACATGGCTCAACCTGACAGTTTAAGCAACTAAACCAAATGCTTAATGTGGAAAGTTTGAAAGGAAACGGAAGCCTAAGTTAAAGATATTGTCAGACATAACATTAAACAGTGGCATGGTTTATTAAGGTAAAACTTTTTCTTTGCTCTTTGAGGGTTTCCTAGTCAGGCTGCCATGAGATCGTGCTAGAATTTCTTCCATTGATTCCATTTCTTCCATTTCAATTTTCACTTACAAATTTCATGGTATCTTTCTTGTTATCTCTAAGCTCTAATTTTTTTTTTGAAATGAGCATTTCTACTTGCACTGAGCCAAACAACACCTTTCTTGTTTGCTCAAGGCTTTGAAACAAGACTCATTTCCTCAGTTCTACCAACTCTTCATGAGCTGCCTGTTCTTTTACTTCTCTTGGTGTCATTTCATACTTGGCCACCTTCCCTGTAATATATTATGTACTACACATTCTTTTGCTGTAATCACTTTGCTATCTCTGCAGTTTGGACACAAAGGAGATTCAACACAGTTTCAGAAGAATCAACTGCTCACTGTCCACTAAGTCTGTTTTGTACCCCGACACTGCATATACAGAAACTGCTTTGAAATTAATGCCTCCTATTTGTATCTGTTACATTTTCCATGGTAATATGTAGGAGACATTATTTTCAGAGCGACCTAGTTACACTGTTCATAATCCTTACATACATATGAAATCCCTATGAGCAATGAACAATAGTACCTGATCATCTGCCAACTCAAAGTCAGAGTCATGAAAGACATGCACAAAACTCTTTCTATCACGATACCACACAAAGAATTTCTCTGCCTTCATTGAATTTTTTTCATCATGCATCCCTTTATCCTTACCAGCATATTGTAAATTTCACCTAACAATAAAAGAAGTAATAGTTGTGCTCCTGGATTACATTATTAGTATAATAAAACAGTATTTTTCAATTAAAATGCTGCAATTGGAATCTGAAACTTGGTGGCATAAATTTAAAGCCCTCAATATGTAATCAGATGCACAATTTAAGATGCTAGATTTTAAGGACATGGAATGCCACCAGAGCACGTGCAACATTTATCTGAATGACAAAACTATGAAAATACTCAGATACTACTGGAGCATAAGCCAGATGTTTCCCTCCCAGAGTGTGACCCTTTCCATCTGAAATGCAAATACAAAGCATCAAACTCTCCTACAGTGCGCCCCTTCCCAGAAAATAAAACACTGAAGAGGGGCTTCATAGGCTTTTCTTGCCAATCATGAACAGTACTCATACTTTTAAGGCTTCTGTAGCTTATATTTTATACAGAACTTGTAAAATACAGTGTAGAAGGAGACTAAATTTTATATTTTAAGTAAAATATTTAAAAATCATAAAGAAAGAACTGGTAAAATACAATACTCTTCACTTCAGTAAATTTAGTTGGACACAATCCTTCATCACCACTCAAAATTCATCTCATTTATAAAATATAGTTATATTGTTGAGCCTAGTGCTCTCTCTTCAACCCAGCCCCTTTCCTGACCAAAAAGTAGAAAACAAACAAACAGCAACTAATTCTGACCATCTGATCCATAGAAAGTCCTCCAGGACAGAAAGGTCTGAACAAATGTTCATTTTACAGAAAAAAAGAGATAAGAACCTTTAACAAGATATTGCTAAGTATTTGGCAACTAATGGTTATGGATATTTCTATATAAAGCTATGAACAGTTATATCCTGCTTTTCAGAGGTGACTACTATGTTACTACCAAAGAGGCTGGGAATACTGCTTGTATATTACAGAATTTTCCTCAGGGCTCATCTCACAATTAAAAAAGATGACTCAGAAATATTTTTTTTTTAAAAAAAAAGGTACATTTTTGTAAAATTATATTTGGTGAAATCAATAGTAATTATTACACCCAAAATATGTTGTGTTTATATTGAAAGCAGTTTTGATTTGAATCATTTACTGCTCATATTCTCCTCAGTGACAGCACCCAAGTTTCTATTCCAAATTACATGGATTCTCTGAGTTAATGCTACAATAGCACAGATAATAGCTATCTTAGCAGAAAGATAAAGAGATTACTGAATTCTAAACCTTAGATGGAAACAAATTTCTCTTTTTAAACTATGTCACACCAGTTCTCCAGAAAGAGTGATTATAATCTGCAAGGGAAAAAAAAGAAAAAGAAGAGAAAGCAAAGCCCTCAAGAAGCAAGCCTTTCATAACTTCACCATTTTTCACAGGCAAGTATAATTATAGTTTTGCATAACCATCTAATGAGAGGAAGTCCTTTCTTACAGTGTTAATAAAGGACCTTGCATAACATGTTAACAAAGCAATGGCGCTCTGTGTAGGTAATGTCATTGTGTAATTAGCATGCTCAGAAGATGACTTAAGATTACGGTTTATCTGAATCTAATAACTGCCTATCAGCAGCTTTACCACTCTGTCTTTTTCAATACATCTTTCCTCGTGAATGGTTTGATATCCACCCTCTCAGAACAGAGTCGCAGAGGAAATAGCACATCACTAACAGAAGTTAAATAAAAACAGAGTTTGAAAGCAATTAAATGAATAAACATTTGAACTTAAAAACAGCTTTTTCTTATATATGGGCATTTATATTGGGATGCAGTGTTATAAATATTAATATTTGCAACTAATTTCTACATTTTACGTTGCACAATACTAGAACAAGCACAAGAAATGCCACTGGAAATAATACTGGTTCCCTAATAAACAACAGTTCTCTAAGACACGAAAGGACTTTTTTTCCTCCCAACATAAAACTACCTGTACTTGGGATACTCACATTCAGTATTTACCAGTAGCCAGTACTAAAGTGCTGCACTCCGGTTTCTAGAGACAGGCTTGCAGAAGCAGAAAGCAATCTGATGGCACAGCTGGACCAGAGGCACTTTTCCAGATCCCAGTTCTGCAGTGCAGGCCCCAAAGCCAGAATCAATAAATGACCAGAAGCAGTGAAAACAGTTGGTTCAGAACAATGTAATGTTGATCCATGCATCCCCATACATAGACTCTTTCCTAATCACTTTTTTTTTCAGCAGATTCAAGAAAGCAAGCAAAAAGAATGTCCAAGTAAAAGATGAAAGACAGCGTGGTTAAGCTTTGGCTTGGCACATGGGTTACAACATATTACCCTTCCAGATGTCGTTGTATACATCAGAATTCTGGGGATCAGATATGTTCAAACCCCCAAGTAAGCAGATCAGCAAGAACTTTTAGTAATGCAGAAATTGAGCACAATGTATTTCCCTTCTTAGAAGCATTACAAAAGAATAAGAAATAGAAGCCTATTCCTTTCTTTTAGGGGAAAAAATAAAAAAAATCTCCCTGAAGTAGTAACTGTAAAACAAATTAAGACATTTCCAAGTATTTGCTAACCTACTTACAGGCATCATTGCTCCCTTGGGCCTTTGTAGCCTTACACCTTCCTTAACGGACTAGCTGAATAGGTAAATGGGTTATATCAGGCCAGGAAATCAATGTGTATACTGTGTTCTCAGCCACAGATGAGCTTGTCGAAGCCATTTTATTATAGCTCTAGGAGCAGTATTGATCTGACTGTTAACTACTCTGAGGTGGCTAGCAATCCGATGAAGATGCGTTCTGCCGTCCATCCAAATGCTTTCTCCCCTCAATAGTTTTAACAGAGTTAAGTGTTTGCAGGTTGAATTAATTTAATGTTTGCTTAATCAGAACTGACTATGTTGGAGCCTAAATTCTATTAATTACTAAAGGAATCGCACTAATGCCATAACATGACGTTAGGCTGAAAAGGGCCTTATTTTACTATTATAAGAGAGAATAAGGGTTGTGAGCAGAGTGAACAGATAAGTCAGCTTTTATTTCATAAACACGTGTTTGTTTGTTTGTTTTTTATTTTACACTCTCCAAACAGAAAAGGTTCCAATCTTTTTTTTCCCCTAAAGTGTGTTATGGTCCATCAGTAGAATTCCCCTTTCCTGAATTGATAAGCAAAGAAATTTAACAATATATTTCATAATGACAAAGAAAAATTTGAAAGATCACTCAAGTTTATTTCTGCTAGTATATAAAGGCTTTCTGTTGAATAGAATCAGATGTATCTGTTCTTTTTAATTTCTGCCTTATTTCTGTTTAGAACTAAGGTTTACATACTTCATTTTTTCAATGGAGATGCTTTCATTTTATCGTATGAAGAAAAGATCCCCACATTTTCTGCACACAAAAGCAATGATCCACAGTTGAAGCAAGCACTGCTTTATGATGATATAACTAAAAAAAGAACATTTCCAGAAATGCCATTTGAGGAGTGGCTGAATTGAGAATAGGGGAGAACAGGTAGTTTCCAGGTAGTTTTTCCCTAGGTTAAGCAAAATACATACAGGCAAAGGGGCAAGCATACAGTGCTTTCTGTGTGTGTATTCCAAGATCCATCACATCCTGTGACCTACAGAGGGTAGGTCTCCAAATGTAGGGATTTTTTTCCCCAAAGCAGAACAGCTTTTAATTCACCACTTTTGGATGACGCATATTTAAATTATTTTTGTCTTTCTTTCCAAAAGCAAATGAATTTGTCTTTTTCATGTTTAAACAGCCTATAGATGAAAAGAGAACGTTTTGTATGGAAACAAAATAATGTTGATTTGATTAATATAGCCGTATGCTTACAAAGCACACACTGAGTGTTAAATAACAAACAGTAGCCAACTGCACAGATTAGCTACATACAAAACACATGCCGGGGAACAATGATTTTGTTTCAAACAGAGGAACAGTCTGTGCTCTTTTCTTACACCCCAATTAACCATTTCAGTTGCACTCTAAAATACATTTATGATACCTACCTTAACTATCTGCATAATGAAGATGTTTCTCTGAGCACCTATAGATCACATCAAAATAACCGCAAAATATCTCTGCTGCAAACCCCTCATGGTCCTCACTGCTATTATAAAACGAATTTTAAAACTTCAAGAATTTCAAAGCCACATTTTAATCTGAGCAGAGAAGTTACTTACAATCACATTTTTTTCAACTAACAAGTTCCATCAAAAACTAGAAATACTACATCAAGAGACGCTGTTCAACAGGTTAGAAGAGTGAATCAAGCCCCTTTAGTTACATTTTAGGAAGCCACAGTGACTCTCAGGGTATGAGGGGAAAAAATACCAACATGGTAAGAATTAAGCAATGCATACATTTCAGCCAAAGCAACCAAGCTTGGGAAAAAATAAGAACTTACATTTAGATCTGTTACCTTATAGCAATAATCTTGAGTGGAAAGCATCAAAAGTCCCATTGCGTATTTAAATTATCTTTGTCTTTGTTTGCAAATCCAAGTGAATTTGCATTAAAAACAAAAACCAAAACACTAAATAAGTCCTAGTGAATTTATCCAAAGGAAAAAATAATGCAGATAAAAAGCAAGAGCAGATCCCAGAGAAGCATAAGCATTCCATGACTAATCAGAAAACAAAGAGACAACGGATGCAAGAAGCAATCAAAGTTCAGCAGTCAACGTCCATATTTCAAGTTAAAGAGGGTCAGAAAAGTGTATCCTGTGAATTCTTAAATGATTTTTCTTTTTTGCTTCTATTACAAGTGTTGGATATATCTATCACTGGAAAAGAGTTTTGCTGTAAATATTTTCCTATACTTATTATACTTTCCCCACTGTATTTTGGAAGAAATGAACCATGAATCCAGAACTGCACAGATTCTACACTTCTAGATAAGGCACTCTAAGAGCTAGCTACATTAACACAATGTATAAAGAGAATCAACTTTAAGTCTTATTTTAGAACAATATCCTTGGAGTTGATGAATATTTTTCAGCATCTAATCTATGTTACAGTTTGAAAAGTAGTAGAATTCAACACTCACAGACTGTACCAAAACGAAAGAATGCAAATAAGACTGCACTACCCAAGAACTATGAAAAATCATTTCCTGAATGCGTCTCTTCCACCCTGTATAACAGTCTACAGTAATTATTAAACATAGCTTCTCACCTCTGTACTGTGCCAGTTACTAGGACTGCTGATATGGACAGCAAGATGGTCCTTCAAGAACCAATGCAATCCATTTCAGCTTAAAATTACCTTGCCAGATGGCATAACTATAGAGGAGAGATGAGCAAAGCCTGTGGATGTTGCAGGAATAATGACTGACAATTTAAAGTGCTAAAAATACTAAAATACATTTTGTGGCTATTGTAAGCATTTATATCACAGTTAACTTCCACCTCTCACATTTGTTTAACACAAACCAAAATTCTCATTTTATTTCTCAGATATGGATATTCTTTTTTGCTAAATGATCATTCTCCAGTGAAGTGCAATGCTTGAAATCTGCATTTCATGTCAGAGGTGGCTGATCTACACAGGGAGCAGCGATATACAGTATAATGAAATATTGTTTTTGCAAGCCATACCTTTGCACATCACCAAGATCATCCTGGGTTAAAACACCAATAAAATGAAAAATCCTCATTACAATTGATTCAAACATGTCAAAATGCATTTTACTTTAATCAGACTACCCTGCCCTCCACTTTTCAAACATTTCTAAAACATAAATTATATCTTGCATTACAGAAAGAAACAAAACTGGCTGCTTTAAGCCATAATCATTGCAAATTGCAGCATTGACATCTCCAAATTAAAATTGCAGGAGAAATCACATTTAGGTTGTTTCAACCACTATCTACAGTCATTTGACATATTATAGGATCAGAATAATTTTAAGAAGAATATAATATTCTTCCCCATGTGTTCCATTAGTGAGGATCATTTGGATAAAAACAGAGCACTATTTTTGAAGTCCACTGACTTGCCATAGATAACTGTTAAGAGCTCAGTGTTTGTGGTATAACAATCCATGAATGACAGTGTTCTCTCCTATTTCTCAAGAGTACAGCTTTGTCATCTACCACTGTGATCCCAACAAAGAAAAATCCAGATGTCTGCAAATTAAAGGAGAGCTGGATGACACTCTGCTGTTAATGCTCAGCATACATAAATCATTGTAATAAGAGAAGATTGTTATATTAACCTTTGTCATGCAATTTTCTTTGTCTCTGGAAGAAATAGGAAAAACAACAAATTATGTAGCACAATCATCCTATTTTTAAGCAGAATGGCATAGGGAACTTTTATTCCATTGCCAGTCACGTGATTTCCATTTATTTGGAATTTCATGTGCAACCTGCAAGAAGCTAAATGGATGTACATATACTATACATCAGTTGGTATATTGCCAGATAGAACAAGACAAAGCATATTTTAAAGAAATCATAATTTCAGAGGGATACAGGAAGACAGGAAAACATGGAATTTAACCTTCACCCCTTCCAAAAATCCATCTTACAGTCATGAAAATACTTTAGTTCTTTCCTTGCTATCATGAGGAAAACAACATTAAGGTTTCCATGTCTTAGGAACATGCAAGTTCTGCAGCTATGCACAAAAGAGCTATTAGAATTGAGACAGCCAGCCTCAGCAGTCCCACAGTAGAGCTAATGCATTGCAGAACACACCTGCTAATGCTACACTTCACTACTGCATACATCACTGGTGTATACAGTGACTATAAACAACGTTACAAGATCAGTGCTGAACATTTACCCTAATGCCAAAGACCTTCAATTCTTCAAGAGTAATTTATTTTGTATTTATTATTCAAGCTTAAACATCAATTTAAAAATTGAAGTATATTGTTTCAAATGTGTCTTTCAATACATGCCTCTGTTTTTGTTCTACATGGGAGTAGGTCTTACACAGGTCCTATGTAATGTCTTCCCAATTTTTCACCAGATAGATTGATAAATCAAAACATAGATAAACATGGGAAGACAGGGAAGTAAAAGAAGACCATGGAAGCTGGCATTACTTTAATTTAACTAAATTTTGTGATCAACATAGAATACAGTTGAGTCAAAATCAAGGTTATAATTCCAAAGACTCTAAAATTAATAATATGTAAGATGCTTAGTTCTCAAGATTATGACAATCTTCAAAATATAGTCATGTGGAAAAGTAACCAATCATAACTAGCAAATGTGTGCAATCTTGCATGAGATACAATAAGAAATAAAAATGGATTAAAAGCCAGCACCTGATCAGTTGATAGCTAAAGGCACAGAAAACACACCACCTGGAATTCTCTTCACCTCATTTTTCTCGCTCCGAGACAGTGAGGGGTATTGGTAATCTCAGTAAACTAGACACATAGCTGCTGCTTTCATTATATTTGGAACAAGCTGGATATTCCCGAAAAAATAGGGCCTTTAATTGAAGATAATAGAAAGTGTTACCAGAATGCCATACAAATTCCAATTTAGAAAGGATGCTTAGTATTACGTGCATATTCCAATGCTGCATGTGTTGAAGGAATGCTTAATACCACTGAAATAGTATTTGTTACCCTTCCCATGATGTCATCATTTCCTACAGTATGTCCCCAACTTCAATTGTGAGAACATTCACTGAAGTCCATATTCACTGCTGCTTGAGCTGTTACTATGTCCATAGTCTCGCAAAAATTATTTCAGTGATTTAACCATGACAATAGACCATTTTGATCCACTCCATTATCTTTAAATTAATCTGAATTTATTTAAGAATTTACAAAAACCTATATTATTTCAATAAAAAGGAGGCATATGTTTAAGATCCCACCAAATACAATGAACTATGGATTTTATATATATATATAAAAAAAATCAGAACTGCTATGGAGTTGAGACTAATATTTCTAAGTTTACCTTGATGGGTACTTTCCATATGGATGGTAATTTGATGGGCAGCTGCAGTACAACAGAAGTCAGTGACAATGTGTAAGCATGTAATTCTGGCTTCAACTTTACATAAAGATAATGCAAACACATGAGGTACATCTGATAAATTATACTTGATTTAGTCTTTACTTTCTACTTCCTGCTTTTTTGTTTCAAAGCCAATACAGTTTAGTACCTGCCTTCAGTATTCCTGAATACATTTTCTAAAATATATATTTCTTAAAAGAAAAAACTGAAAAAAAATTTTCTCCAGTTATCTTTGAAAAACAGTAATGTGAATGGTTTTCTTAAAAAGAGAAGCTAGGATAAAATAAATACAAATTAAAGATAAATTAAATAAGGATAAATATCAAAAATATATTCTTGAACGATCCTCCGATATTCCAAATTCTTTCTGCAGTCAGAAAAGCCAGCAGCAATGAAAACTACCCCTAAACTGTCTGACCAAGGTCAAAAGAGGAAACAGCAGTTGTGCATCAGTTCTTCCTGAACAGGTTTGCTCCATCTTTAGAAAACATGGGGCAGTCACTATTTTTGAGATAACTGACATCACTCTCACTGAGTTTCACTTTCCAGTTTTGAATGGTGGTATTAAGCTTGAGTTTATTGAAGCTACTCTACATTTTATTATCATCTTTTCATTCCCCATCCCACTTACATCTGCACAACTTCACATCCACTCAACCTCAGGAGAAGCAAGGATGCATTCACCTATAAGATTTAACACCATTAACTTTCAGCATGCAATTTGACCAGAACAAAAAGCAGACCTTAATTTCAGGCTCATAGTCATCAGCCATCTCACTGACTTTTGGAAGTTCCCAGCATCTCAGCAGATGTTCACATGTTCTTGTAACTTGAGGAGTAAAAAAAGGCTTCAATCAAGGAATAATACTGAATCTCAGCAAAATGTTGATTGACTAAGAACTATGCTTTTCTGTTACGCTCTTTTTATTGCTGTTTAGAAGTAATTGATAAAATTCAGTTTTCACCTCACAGTAATGCTCCTTGTTAACTCAGAGAAGCCCTCAGCAGCGCACACAGTCACACATACAAGTATATGTCCTCAACTGTGTTCGCAAGACTGGTCTTATAAAACTACAGAGAACAAAAGCTCTGATGAGAAGGAAAGCAATCATTACAACCCCTACCATCACATGCTTGTAACATAAAAGTTCTATCATTTTTCATCACAACAACCCCTTTAGAAGGAAAATCTTTCCATTTAAAGGCATCTGACTCTGGCTAGAAATATTTTTCCTGGAATATATAAGATAGGCTACCACTACTATTTTAATCATTTTTAAATGCTGTTCTTTAGTCCATTTCCATCATCTGTGTTCTTTTTTTTTTTTTCTTTGCAATAAATTTACAAGCAGTGAAGCAGAGTAGGAAAGGAGTTTTAAAACAGAGACATGAAGGTAAGCAAAGCATAAAACTCCATTACATTCTACTGTAGTTATGATGCTCAGTGATTTCAAACTTAATGCAAAGGACAGAGAGGAGGAAGTCAATAGAGCTGCCGTAGTTTGTATTAATTCAAAATAATAATTAATTTATCTGACCCTGTTTATTATTGTCCAGCTACTCAAAACCACTTCTTTAAGTTTGTACTACACACATTTGTGTACATTTCCCCGTGTGACGGGTCAAGAACTACCTATGGATACTTTGTCATGAAATTACCATTAAAAATAAAAAAGTAAAGAATTTTCTTTTTTTGAGCTGGATATTAATTTATTGCAGTGAGATAACAGTATCCGCTGTCCATTCAAGATATTTTAGCTTGGCTTTCAGTTTGATCCTTGAAACACTATCTTTTAAATATCTCAAACATGTATATACTGTGTTCTGAAGAGCTTTCATGGAGAATGTTTATTAGTCACTTTGATCTAATTCATCACAAAAGAAACCATCTTAAAGCACATAATGTTCTTTTAAGTGACACATGCTGAAGCTGTTAACGTACTTTTAACCCATGCTTTCAAGGGTTTGAACCCTTCCTTACATCGTCCAAAATTTAATTAAAAGAATGCTGTCAATATCAATGTCAAAGCAACTTGTCACCCTGTGAATGAGAGCTTCAGTCAATTTTTCAAACTGTGCCAAACTTTCGAAGGGCTCTTTCACTTTATAAATCAACTAGCAGCTTAGAATATCCTGGCAGCACCTTCAAGGAACGAATCAAAATGACAGGAAAAGAGGGGATAACAATCAAAGCTTGACTGAATACAGGTGTTTGAGTTTACAGACAAACCACAAATGCCTGGATCTTTGACAGCTGTTGATGTTATCAGTTATGTGCAGCTATTATTGGCTCCGGTTAGGGGCTGTAAGGCCTTTCCCTTAGCAACATCTCTGTGGCTGATAACATTTGGCTGAACTTTCAGATCTTAACCTCCCTTCTGACTTTTTGCAGTCAAACCCGCCTAAACTGATCAGAGGAAGAGACACGCAGTGGGAAGACAAGTAAAATATTATTGACTGGACTGTTTCATGTCTATTAGGAAGAAAGAGCAAGGGAGGAGAGAGCTTTCTAGCTTGACAGGCTTCAAGATAATCAGGGAAAGAATCAAGGCAACAGAGTAACCCTTAGAAAAGTAAGAAAGCAGTGGCTTATGAGAGGTCATTCTTCTGTACAAGGAACAAACACGGGGTGATATTTTATTAGGCTCCAATTTGAGATCCCCCTTTCTAGTACTTTGGTTTTTAGTACTGCGACTTAAAAGTCCTAGACCAATTTTATGGTGTATGATTCAGTTTTATCACTACTTAGGCTTTCAGTTTTACTTGAAATACATGCAGATGAGTAAGATGTTGAGATTCTCAGCAGATCAAGCTGTGCTCCTGAGTATATTCAGAGGAGCCACATTTTTGAATTCTTCTTTAATTCTGATTCAGCACTTCTTATCAGTGTGCTTTTTTTCTGAACAGACTTCTCCCTATTCCACTAGCATAACCCAGGCAAAATAAAGGGCCATAAATATGCTCAAGCAATTTACCAAAGAGATTTTGCTGACAGTGGCAATTTTCCTCCATCAGCACCATGCACAAACTATCCAAAGTTCCTTTATGCTCCTCTGAAGTAAATGCCAGGAAGTTCTCTATACAACTGTACAGATGTTACAATCTCTGAAAAATCAAACATCACTCCAGTGACTAGATCAGGTTTACAATCTTATAATCAATAAAATTGTCAACCTATTAATTAACAACCTACCAGACTGTGTTCTCAGGTCTCCTCAAGTGATTAAAGAGCAGACCCAAAAACATTCACACACTCTTGAGAAATAAGGTTTTGGACCTGATGCTCCAAATGATTGTATTTATCAGTTGAGCAGCACTTTCATTCCAATGGCTAATATTGTGTGGGAGAAAAACACAACAATGTATTTTTACTTTCCAAGTTCTGTGTGGGTACAGCTCTTGACAGACTACTTTCTGCTGAGGACTTGCACAGTAAGCCTTTCTTGATATGTAATTCACCCTCTTTAGAGCAAAAATCTTGATCTTGAATTGTTTAGCATGTTGACTTTCTGCCAAATAACTGTAAATCCCACAGGAAAACTATGCTGAGCACAATGCATGATATTGTCTTACTTTATCAAGTGGCAGAACTCTTATGAAATACACTGAGAATATCAATAATATTTAAACAATGGTGAAGAAAAGGCATAACTGAAGAATCACAGAATCTGAAGTTATTATAAAAACAAGAAACAGAGACAAGAATTACGTTGCTTGAATGTTGGCAATTTTAAAAATCCAATCATATTGATCAATAGCTTGAGAAAGCAAATAGTGCTGCTAAGTAGGAGTTCCAGTCCAAAATGCAAAAACTGAGGTGTAGATTTTGCACCTGTATATCATTCCAGCTACACAGAAGTTACCAGATGTACAGTGTATTAGAACACTGACATTCTACTTATTTTATGAATAAAAAAATAAAAATAAAAAAATCAAGATCTAATAAGTCCAGTTTACCTTTTTAAAGTAATTTAGGAACTTCTAAGCTCAAGCTGCAATAATATAGAATTCTACTTTTTAAAAACGTGTTCAGCCATAAAGATGCCACCATTTCAACCACGAAGAAAAGGTCATATCGGCATTCAGGATTCAGCTTAGCAATTCTTTTGCATGCTTTGACTCTGAATTTTTGCATCTGCACTTACTTGAAGGTAACTGCTAGAATCATAATCGTATATTTAAATTAGACACTAGCAGAAAATTAGAATGCTTTGGAGGAACATTGAAGCAGAATGTTTCAAGAATTTCTTTTATTTCTTACGTAATGTATATATAAGATATATATCTTCCATATATTATTGCTTACATCAATAAAGAATAAACCCTCAGGAAGCTGTCCAGGGTTAGAAATACTTATAAATTCCAGAGGCACACAGCCAGAAGGCAAATATGGGATGAGTGACCAATCGCATAGACCAGTTACAATATTTTGAATACCAGAGAGCTCCTGACTAATCCACACTTTAAAACATTCATTATGGAACCCAAAAATGCTAAATTAGTGCAAACAGTATATAAAGTTCATTAACTGCTTGCAGAAAATTTAAAAAGAAAAAGATTGCTCTTAAATATATCTATATATGTATCTATATCTATTTCCTGCATGAATGACAGTACACTTTATCATTCTTCAAAGAACTAAAACATTTTTAAACCAAGAAAATATATGGTAAACAATACAATAAATTGGCCTTAGTTCTATACCTCTGCTGCACAGGGACTGAGAGAGAAGCCTTAACCCACTTTTGTCTTCCCCAGCTCCCAAAGTCACTAGTACCTAAATTCTCCAATTTACAGACTGCATGCAATAGCCTTTTATGGGTCACCCACCAGCAGTACAATACCACGTATTCACAATGCTGCCTGCACCCACAATCCAATCAGCACTAAGATCTGGCAGCAGCAACTTTTTCTGCCCTTCACAGATCCAGAATAGAGCAAGGATCACATAGCAGATAAATATAATAAGTTCCTTTGTAAAAAATAAAAAGTGAAATGCATATGATACAGTCAAATCACTTAAATCAACCTACTTAGATACTACCGATTCCTTGAATGCTGAACAACTTCTTTCTGAACACAGGAATAGGCTTTATGAATCATCTGTACATGTGAAATGTCTAAAAGAAAACAAGGTCTTCAATGCAAAAACGTATGTACTTTTCCCTACCTTCACTTTCACTGTTTCTTCACCACATCATCTAAAAATGACTGCACCCTCTCTGAATGCACTGTCTTACATCTACAGCATCACTACCCACACCTCATTGATGATCAGCTAGTCTATCTGTACCTCAAAAATCATGCAATTGGTTTTTTTTATTTATTTAAACTTCAGTGCAAACCTAGCCATTTTGCACATCTAATTAATTTTCTCAAACTAAATTACTCCTTTTAAATTAGCATTTTATATGAGGACATTGGTTATAACTTAAACTGTATGTGCTATCTTCTTTTCTTAGTACTTTTATCCTTAAGTCAGCAGCATTTAGGACAGCACTTCTGGTTAGATCTCATTTGTACAATACAACATCGTTATGAAAGCCTTTTATCCTCAATCATTCAACCAATCCAAATGTGGAGAACCATCTTCAAGAAACAAGCACTAATAAATCTCTTTCGTTTCCTTTTAATTCTGGGCAGATAAATGTTACACGTCCTGAGCTGAAGGCTCTCTGGACATGAAATCACTTAGTAATGACTCAAATAAAATTTAACCCTGTGATAGCTAACTCATAGACTTTCTTTTGTGTGCCTAAGATGGCTTTAAAAGCTCATGACCTAAAAAGTAAAATACAATACATAATTAATGATGAGAGGAGCTTGTAAAACATAGAATACATTTCATCTTCTTCTACCATACTCTGGAACAGTCATAATGCCAACGAGATCATCTTTCCAGTCATAAACTGAAAAATAAGTGATGAGCTACACAGAGAGATACTTCCTTACTTTGGGAAGAATCTTGGTTCAAGGAGAGACCGTCTTCTGAAAAATAAGATTGTTTTATACATCAGCTATAATATCCTTAAGCAATTTAATCTCTGGCCAAGAGAACTTCAGAAGACTCTCAAAAATGCATGCATGCGTGGAATGCAAAATGCAAAAACACATGGTGTGTCCTATCCCAGAAGGCAGGAGCCATGCTGCAGCAATCTGACAGTCATCCCAGAGGGACAAAATTCCCTATTTCTTTCAATTTTCAAAGGAAAAAATAGTGACTATACTAAGAAAACTAATTAGGGATCCAAAGAAACTACTCAATTTTCATAATTACATTACATTTCCTCCCTAGAAGACACATGATAGAGGAGTATAGAAATTTTTTCTATTGCTGTTATTCTTTTATTCAATTTACTTCTTTCTAACGTTGAACGGCTGAGAGATACAATTGAAACTGCCATTCTCTCACTTTTCAAACTTAAATATTCCACCATTTTATGTAGATAACAGAAACACCTTTTTTTTTTTCCTCTGCTGAAGGTGACAAGCTATTGGTGCAGCACTTGATGGTGTCTGTGATAGTAGACTAATCTTTGCCATCAGTTGAAGTGATTGTCATTAAAATCTTTATAAGCAATTAGCATTACTATGTGAGTTCCTGTATTCCTTATACTTACTGCAGAAAGTAGGGAAAGCCAACAGTCTAACGAACGCTAGTGGCTTTAAATGGAATATCAATTACAGAAAAAGAGTAAACATTGTAAAGGCAAAAAACTGTACATAAGAGCATCCTGATGAATAGGAAACCTGATCTGTAACAAAGAAAAAATTGCCTTTTGTGTCTGGAGGTGAGGTAGATTTTCTTCTTCAGCACTTTTATTCTTTTTACTTCTACTATTGATAGTTTCTTTGCTCTCATTTTTTTTAATATCTTGAAAGTCTGTGTTCAACTCTTAAAGCTGTGGTCATCAAATGTATAGAAAATAAAGCTAATCTTAATGCAGATGCTGCCTTGGTCTCACAATTTCAAACTCTTGCATACTACAAGTGCAATTTTCAAATGCATCTGCAAAGCACTAAATGTTTCTTGTTCTCAGTATGGAAAAGTTAGATCAAATCTGCCCGGAAGGTCCTCCATTATTATAGATCAAAAAACTCCACTCGTATCATTGAAAGCTATCATTTAATTATTTTTAAATATTAAATATTATATTTATTTGTAAGCCTGTTACTTAAAGCTATCTTAGGTCAATTTTACATAGTTCTTTTTTGTCAAAATATACATTTCTTATGAGTTTGCCTTCCTCAAGTGAATTTCATCTTTTTTCCCCATTTTATCCCCTCCAGAAGTCATGAACTCACCCCAAGGATGCACCTTGTTGTTATTACTAATTTTAGAATTCCACATAGGATTACAGCATGTCATATTATAATGAGAGAAATGAAGTATACAACTCTCCATTGATTTTAAACAGAGAACCAAGCTACAAAACATGTTCAAGCAATAGAAAATAGGGCTCCCAGGATCTGTTGCTTAATTCATATACACACACTAAATTCAAGTGCAAATTGAGAACTCCTAAATGCATTGGAGGCCTAAAATCTGTGAGTTTTACGTACACAAAAGTTCAGGTGACTTAACTGTAAAACCGCATTTTAAAAGGGAAATCCATATATTGCTTTCTGAAAAATGTTTGGATTTACAAAGGATTGCTTTTTAATTATTTTTTTTTTTTTAAAAAAAGAAGCATGTCACTTTTTGCTTAAAGCCACAGTCCATACCAATTCTGAAACAATATATAATTCCACACCGCCATCCCCCAGATTTCATTCACATTTATGTAGACCTTAACACAGTTATACAATCACTGGGCTAACATCACCCTCTGGATAGTAATGAGGTCCTCTCTCTAACCCTTTAGCTGCAATAAAGTATGCAGAAGTTAAATGCACAGATGAAAAAAATTTGTCTCAATTTTAGACTTCTGCAAAATGGTAATTTTGTACTTAAAATGTACAAGATGGATGTTCAGAAATATAGGCTGAAAGCCTAAATTATATTTGGTCATAATTTATGTAGTACAGTCCCAAAGAGATACAAAAAAGGCAGAGCATAATTTATCTGTTGAAATCAGCAATAGCTTTACTAAAACTCCCATTTATTCTATCCCCTATAGTTTTAAGCAGCCTTTGTCCTTAGGGCGCATTCTATTTAAGCTTTCCATATTGCTGTTTGATCACATATTGCAGCTTATAATTTCTCTATCATATAAAGCAAATTCAGTGCACAAAAATAACGATCTCCATGATAGCAAACACTTCATTTCTCAGATACAAAATATTAATGAAATTAACCAGAGTTTCCACCAAACATGAATTTATGTTCAACTCACTTAAAGTAAAACAGAAGTTTAAAAATAAAAACCATAACATAAGTTTGATTTGACATTTGCAGTTAAAGTCTGCCATTATTTCATGTAAAAACAGCCTTTCCTAAATAAATTTCTGAGTAGCAAATGAACTCAAGACGTATGTCATGAACTGACACACCAACAAAACAGGTGGAGGACTTAACTTTGTTGAACCTCATATGGATCCTCACTCCAAAAACTTTGTTTTTCCTATTGCTGTTGGCTTGGGGACCATCAAAAAACACATGCAGCTTAATTTCAACTGAAATTATGAAATCACTACCATTTGCTACAGGTAAACAAAAGAATGAAAGCAAACTAAACTATCTTAAAATTTGCAGTTAAACAATATTACAAAACACCCAGCTAAAATTATTTTACTGTGGAGGTCTTTCAGCCAAGAATTTGAAGTCAATTGTGCTGTATGTATCAGTACTTGGTACTATCCTTGACCAAAGCCTAGAATAACCTCAATCTTCCTGTCACCCTCAATTTGCTGGGAGTTTCCAGCCATCTTGACACAAGATGAATTGGCTTCAGTTCTTCAAAGCCTTCCATGTTTCCAAGCTGAAAACAGAAATGTGCTGTATGTGACATGAACTCTTCAGTGACTACAGAACACCAGCTATTGCAAAAAAAACGGCAGCACATATGTGCAAAGAAGTTATAAACAAAATGCTAAATAGGTTGTTTCTGGTCATCAGATCATCCAGTTTTCAAAGAAGGTACAATTAATTCTTTATTTTAGCCCAGAAGGTTGGAGTAGAGGCCGCCTGAGGTCCCTTCCAGCCTGAAATTTGCTATGCTCCCAATATATCAGTAATAGGACCACTGTCCCACATACACTTGGATATGTACCTTGATACCAAAGCATGCCTATCACAAGTTGGCTGCCCCTGACAGGGAAGCACTGGGATGTTTTTTCTGAGAGAACACTTTACTTTTGACAGCCTCCTCTTCCCCATTTAAATGAGGCACATTATCTTTGTACATTCACATTACAAACTTCTTCACCCAAACTCCTGTCTAAATAAAAAATGTCTTGCTTTCCAGCCACTGGCAGCTAACATCAAGTAGCACTGAAAAAACCTATGATACTACAGAAGGTAAAAATGAAAAACACCCAAAAACTATAAAACAAGTTCAAATAAAAACCATGCAACTTCAGTTTTGACTTCATGCAGATATTAAGAAATACAATGGGCATGTACAAAATTCTTCTCTGTCTGGCTTATCTACCCAGACTCCAGATTGGCAGGACAAGTTTGCCTTCATAGATATATGAGGAATTACTAAGTCTTACTTCCCCATGCCCACTTTAACATTATTTAGATCAACTCAAAGCTGCCATTCATGTAGACAAGAACCTCAGTCTGACTGGTAATGGATTAAGATAGACATGTTTCCTACATCGTAACTGTAACAATGAAAATTTATTGGAAAGACACTCTCTCAAAGAGTGTTTACCTGCACAACATTGCGTTCCTATTACAAAATATGGCTAAGAAACGTAATAGGAAAGTCTCCAGATTACATCATCTAAAACCTAATTTCATTGACTTAAGTGCCTTTTTATTTTCAGATTTAAAGCCCATTTTCTAAGCATCCCATGGAATTAGCTTATCTTGCCTCAAGAAACAATACAAATAAATCAACAAGTAAGCTATGTCCACCCTTAAGACCTTCTCCCGCTTATTCACTTTAATCAAATTTCCCATATACTTTGACTTTCTTTCCTTCATTGCCTTGAGCTATGCATTGCATCTACTGATGACATACAAATGTTAATTTTGTTCAAATTCAAACACAACACAGAAGAGCTCATTTTAAAGACTACTTTGCAAATATCACACTTAAAATGAAAGAACAGAATTAAACAGACAAAAGAAAGTGAAAAAATAAAACATTCAAGTGGATCCTATCTCAGCACTGTCAACTGATCTTCAGTCTCTTTGGGGCTAAAACACTGGCTTCTTTCCTTGAAACTAATAGACACATAAGCTATTAAAACATATATTAAAAAAAACTTCTCTAAAAAAAAAAACAAACAGCTGTGAAGCATCCAAAGAACCAATGATAGCCAACTTCATTCATAGTAACTGAGGGCAATCCCTGCAATAGCAGACAGACAGCATCTGTGCAGCAGTTAACGATGGATTTTGTTCTTTTGTCATTTTTAATATTTTATTCAATTGCTGTTCTAAGTTTTCTTTTTAAAAATTGCTAAGTGTGGAAATAGCCATTCTTTTGTAGAAAAAAAAAGTAGCATAGTTATATTCTGCTTTAGTCATAAAAGAAACAGCATTCCACATTGACTTCACAATAAAAAGCTTTTAAAAAAAAAAAAAAAAAAAAAAAAAAAACAAACTTTCATTTGGAGGCATGAATGCCAATAGTTCCCACTTACCAGTCCAAACATAATATCATTTTGTTCATTATTTAACCAGAGACCTCCTGCTGGGTCTTGTTGCTTTTGTCAGATTTGCTGCTACATATCGACTCATCATATGGAAATCATATGGCACATTAACACATTGGTAAATACAGCAAGGCTTGGCTTTTAAACAAGATGGCCCTCACCAGCTCACTGCTCAGAATCATATTAACAGACAAAACAAGTTCTAACATGACCATTACCATCCTGGACAAAATCAAGTTTCTCCAGATCTCCAGCATCTTACAATATGCTGTAGTTTAACCTAATGAAATAAGGTCCTGCATTTAATACCCTCAATTCAATCTGCTGAGGATAGGACACCTCTGCAGATCAACTCTTAACACTTTCCATAAATTACTGTGTTATTTGGAAAAGCCTTTTATCACCTCATCTCCTCTACTCTGCCAAATAATTACATCTATTTGCTTGAAGACAATTGACTGAACTTTCTTCTACACTCTTCTTTGACTTTTTCTAAAGACTTTATCTAACAAAGTGATTCACAGAGAACATATCTATCCTTTCAAAACACATGTGCAGGTACCCCCAAGTGAGCTTCTAACTATATTAAAAGCGTATTGTCAGAGCAATGAATTCTGCCAAAGTGTGTATTACTTTCATATTTGTGCATTCTTGATGCCTCAAGGCACAAATTCTTTCGCTTTTTCCTTCAAAACAGCAATGCTATTCCACCAGTGACCACAAAAGTGAATCTATTGTGGCTTACTGTCAATCCACTTTTACAAATAGGTAAAACAAAGATCAAAAAAAAACCTCTCTGTTAATTCACTTCATACCCACTCTGTAATACTGTCACCAGGAAGCAAGGTATTATCAAGATGAGAAAGCTTTCTTGCAAGTCACAGAGGTACTTGTCATAACTGGAAGTGTGATCATCACAAATTAAGTATCACTAATCATAGTTTTCTTTTTAATGAGTTTTTACTAACACCAGTTTCAAAAGCAATCTTCATGTGTACCCAATGTTTGACTGCATTGTTAGGTATATGAGAAGAAAAATCAGAAGCGTGATTGCAAGGGTGGAGAAAATTACAAGAATATTTAGAACTGATCCTGAATTACCAGACTTGTTTCATACTGCTTATCATAGCCTATCTTTTAACCCTGAACATATTAAGTATCAGTTCCTTCCTCCAGAGACTTGAAGATCTAGGGTTAACAGCCTTCTGTTTTAAAAATTCATTGAGGTGCAAACAAATTGTATTGCTTCCAATGCATATGCATCGCAACAAGCCAAGGGAAAAAAAAAAAAAACCTTACCCCCTACAGGATACTTGGCAATTAACTCCAGCTATGTCAGCAATTTTTTGAAAAATTTCCTAAACATGAGGAAATCTCATCTTCACCGTATGAAAGACAAAGCTACTGCAGTGACTCTTCCATGCATTACAATGTGTGTGTCTTACTTCTTAACCAAGCCGCTAATCACGCAAATTATTGCAACTAATTACATCTGAAGGTCTAATTAATTCTTTCAGTACCACATCATTTAGTACGCATTCACAACACAGCACCTGTTTTGAAAATCCTTGCAGTTAATTTGTTTATAAACAAACACTATTTGCATAAAATGTTTAATGAATGGTTTAACACTTAGTACAATACTCCAGCTTTGTCTTAGTAGATTCGAGGTCATCAAAGGCCACAATAAATTAATTTTAAACTATACAAATTAATTTAAATAGTATGTGTGAATTTCTCATTAATAAAGAAAACATATCTAACATGTTAATTAATATCTCTATAGCAGGCCAATTACTGTCTGTACAAGTGCATCTTACAGTCAAACCCAAAAGATTTTACGAGGTTCTGGTTTAGTGGAGCAAAATACTCCAAATCAGGACACATGATCAAGTCACAGTGGCATTCAAAGATTACTTTCAGAAGTCAGAGAACTTTTTTTTTCTAAACATGGCAAGATATTAACATACTTGATCAATATTTTTTATCATGTATTTTAAAATCCATAGAACAGAAAATTCATAGCTAGTATATCACTTCCATATTGAACAAAGCAGTAAAATCAACGGATTTAACAGTACTTTCTCTTTACTGCATATTCCTTTACACTGGGTACTGCTTCCTTCTTACCTTACAAGTAAGTAATATTTTATGTCATTACGTGTTTCCTAATAATCAGCGTTTTGATTAGGGGATGACAGGTTTTGTTTCATAGGAATCTGACCCAAACATTAACACAGACATAGAATAATGTCTTGATCTGTTCTTACAGAAGCAAAGAACATTATTTCTTACTACCAAACATTCTTTGTATGAACTATCATTGAAATACATTTATAGTCCCAAAGTTTGTTTCTGATTTGCAAGCATTTTCACATTTGATAAGCACCTGCTGTAAATTTACATTCACTCATGAACTACTCTTATGATAGGAAGCTAAGAATTGTAAAATATATTTATATCCTTACCCTTGTGTTGTGTTGCCCCTTAATGCACATTTTGATGAATTCACATCATGGTACTACACAGCACTATGTACTACAGTATCCATTGCAATAGTGCAAATATGGAACAGGGGAATTAAAACCACTGCTCATTCTCTTTTGAATGTGAAATTTACTGCAGCTGTAACCCCACACGCACCTCAACAAAATCACTCAAAGAGACCAATAACCTGCATTTGATTCCAAAAACAATGAAAAGTATAGATAACCTAAACTTTTTACAACAGAATATCCTATTTCTGAAATACTCATTTGCCAACAAGTTTCAAAATTGAAAATCTAGGAGTGACTGAGGATATCACAGTGTGAGGAACCTCCATAGATACATCACAATCAGAAAACACAAAGTTACAGAGTGCATTCCTAGCCTAACATTTGCCATGTTGGAATAATTCTAATGTGTTTGGTGGTTTTTAGTTTTGGGTTTTTTTGTTTGTTTGTTTGCTTTTGATTATTTTTTTATTTTTTTATATTTTTTTTTGCAAAACAGATTCTTTCACATTTCTCGCTTTTTAAAAGTTTTCCTAACCCACAGATTTTAAAACTGAAGTTTTAAAGATGGGACTAAAGAGCCAAGACTTCTTCCTGCTTCTAAAGAAGTACAAAATATTCTGAATGCTGACACCAACACCATCCATTAATCACCATCCAAGCCACGTCACTCAGATCAGAACTTAAAGGGACATAAACTAGTGGTGTCAAAGGAACAAGTTATACCAAAGAGAATCTGGCCTATCTGATCAACGTTCTGCTGAAGAGCTTCTCAGTCCTTCATTCTCTCCTCATATCTCAGGCAGTACAATAGCTTCATTCAATATAGTATGTGTTACTTTTAAGAACATACCACATATGCCAAGCGTAAGATCAGTTTTGATGTGAACTCTAAGAAACAATCTCAAGCTTTTACTTTCGTATTATACACTTACCTCCCCTTACAGTACATCAGTTATGATTCACAGTAGCATTTTACACGTATTTCTGTGAAAACAGATCACATGAATTTCCTTTAAAAATTATCAGAACTTGCTAATATTCCTGCTTCCTCCTTTCACTGCATGCAGACAAGCTTTTTTGTGTTTCAAACTGCCATACCATAAAAATAATGACCTGTTTTGGTAACAACTGTGTAGCAATTAATTAAATCTAAAGTCTTAATATTCTGTATAACCTTATATTCACACAACTACATGTGCATGAACCTGAGATAAGGAAAGAGCCTGCAAACTATATGCAACTGTTGGCAAAATACCGAAGGGAGACAAACTTCACTTTTTAAATGAAGAGCTGATGGAGTGGTTTTTTTTGTTTGCTAATTAAGAAATACATTTTTGTTTACACAGCTTGGTTACATTCTGATCCATTCTTGTAAGAGTTAAAGAACCTTGAGGATTTTACATAAACAAGACAGAGCTTTACAGTCAAAGATAAGTTGTTCAGGCAGCTGCTGAAGAAAACAAGGCCGCAGCTAAACTACAAACAGTGTTAGTGCTGTGTCTAACTTAATAAGTTATTTGAAACATCCCATGCACTGATGTCCAAACTATTCCAAACAAGTCCTCCTTTTCTCTCCTCCCTCACCAGTGGTGCCTCTAAGCCCCAGAGACAGCTCTCCTAACATTAAGAATCACCAGCATTTCCCAAATAAAGGAGATCACCATGTGAAAAATTATCTTTTAAAATGGAGTTTAATTTGCATATAAGGAAGAGGAGATTTATGATGAGCAACACAGCGCAGCACTGCATCTGCCTAGTATCAGTCGTAATTTAGATTGTTTGTGACCGATCTTAAATTCTAAAGCATGGAGAAGATGAAGTGCTCTGTTGCCGTGTTATTGTCAGGAGTCTAAGACTTACCAGAGATTTATTAGTAATCTTATCACAAACATGTCTCAAGTTTTTGCTTTTAATATGTGCCAAGCTCCTCTGAGGAATTTTCCTCACTGCAATTATATTTCTCAATGCATGCATTCTGAAGCTTAGTTGATTTCCTTCCCAAAATAAAGCGACCTATCATTACACTACAGTAGCTCCGCTACATTTTTCCTCTGCTACTTAATAATCAATGTATTCATCATTAAAATCTGAGCCCTGAAGCAATGGTTTTTAGCATATTCTAATGACTAGCGACTTGCAAATTACATTGACCTTTCATGTACATTCTGTAAGCACCTTGTTCTAATGTGTACTGTATTTATAGTTTGCCAATACAAACTAGCCAAAGATTGGATAATTACTGTAATCTATTAGCTCGATTGCTTTCCCTGCTCATTTGTAGCATGTGCCATATAGACCATTTTCAAAAGCTGGACTATCTTTCATCTCTTGCAAGCCCAGGAAGTAAGAAATACTTCATCTTCACAACATATACACTTACTAATATATGAAGAACACCCCATCTCAGCTCAAGGATATTTCAGGAATAAAGAATCTTCTTTACTATTAGTGTCATAACGCTATTTGTGACTGACAAAAAACACAGCTCACAGAGTGTAAACTTTACTTGAAGAATGTCAGGCCAAGTTCCATTTTCTAACCGTTACCCTGACTTCCAAACAGCATTTAATAGGAATTGCTTGCTTCTTTTCTTAGAAAGAAAGATAAAAAGACACCTCTCTTAAAGCATGGAACTTTTTTTTTAAAGCTTGCAAGTGACTGTTTCATGGAAAGCTTTAAACACTTCGTACAAAAGCATGCTGTTGTGACTTTAGAAAGATAAGGAATACTACATGGAAGTATTAGCTCAAGTCTCTTTCTGTTCTTCCCGTTGACAGTCTATTTCAAGACAGTTATGGATAGATAACATTACAGACACTGGTAATTAAAACAACACTAATTTTGTCTCAGTGGCTGCGCTTTGTTGTTTGAAATCATCTATCATGGCCTTCATGCTTCACACAATGAGAAGACATTTGTCTAGTCACATTCTGCTTGGTCAACACTTTTGCTAATATCCCAGCATACCTGGATGCTACTGCATAGTTAAAGAGGTAGCACCTTTTGTTTAAAAAAAAAACAAAAACAAGTTTTTTTTCCAGAAAAATCCATTATCTGTTACTTATTTTTAAAAGTTACATGCATATCTTTTTTTAAAGTGTTTGAAGAAGAAGCTTCTATCAAAAACAGGGGAAAAAAAGAAAGATAAATTGATACATCAGCAAACATTCCAAAAGAAATGCTTGAGATGTCTGGCCACATGTACTACCTAATATTTTGTGTGCATTAGTTTAATTGATTTATGGACACTAAACTTTTCTTCAAAGTACTTTTTAATATTATTAAACAAATTATATTTTAGTATTAAGAATTACAGCTAACAGATGTTTTAATTCTGACAATTAAAAGGAAAAAAAAAGAAAAAAACAGAAAAAGCTCATATTTCATCAGGGAGGATGAAAGAATCAGACATTACTTGCAGATGAAATGGAAAGCTGTAACAAAGTAAACTGAAGACCTGAGTGAGATTTCAAAGAGATGTGACTGCATGGCACAAACAAGACAAACAGACAAGATATTGTAAATACAAAACTGAATTCAGCAAGGCCACAAAAAGAAGGAACTGCTGTCTTACCAAATAGAACTGGTATTAGAGGATTACCAAATGCAGAAGTGAGCCCAAGCCTGCGAAGGAATCAGCACACAGGCTGAGTAATTCCTCCTCAGCAATTAGTGCAGCCTGGTGTAAAGCTGCCACCATCACCTAATTGCATAGAATGACCTGAAAACTTTTTTCATAAATGAAAAGTAGATAGAAAAACACTGAGTTTACATAGAAGTAATTTCAAAGTGTATATGTGTAGTTTTAAACTCAAGGTGAAAACACTCCAACCCTGTTATTCCTTTTCCTCTCTCCAGGATGGTGACATAAGTAGAAATACAAACAGATGGAACTTCAGCTTTACACAGAAAGGAATCCTCCTCCAACCATTTCTCAAAAATTGGCATAATATATTGGCATATATATATATATTTATATTAAATTAAATCATTCATTTGTGGTTCGTAGACTTTGCAAAGAAGTCTAAAATGGAATTTAAAAAAAGAAAAAAAACTTGTATATTTTACATCAACTCTAAATAAGGAAAATTACTGCAGCCTAGGACACAGAATCATAGAATCATTTGGGTTCAAAGAGTCCCCTAAATGCCATCTAGTCCAACTCCCCTTGACACTTACAGCTCAATCAGGTGTTCATAGCCAGGCCTGATCTTGGGTGTCTCCAAAGATGGGGCACCCACCACCACTTTGGGTAATCTGCCAGCACCTCACCATCCTTACTAAGAATGACAAAGAAATTGTTTACAGTCTGAAAATTCTTGTCAGACAGTTACAGGAGCATTAACTGCACTAATATTAAGAGAAAAAGAATCACAAATCAAAGTGAAAAGCAATACACAAGAGAACACCTCCAAATTACGGAGTTATTCTCATGAGCTAATAATGAGCATCCTCCAAACTCAGAAGAAATCAAACTATCAGCACCCACAGGGAAAGATCAGAAACCCCTCAGGATTCATATTTCTGTAACTTCATTATGAAAAGCTGTTGCTGGCAACAAGTGGGTTCTTAACCCAGGCAGAGACCTGTCAGTTTGTGAGCAAACAGTAAAAACTGGGAGATTCTTTATTATCTGACTGAGGAACGGCAAAACCCTCTTCTTTCAGTTTCACAAGGTTCAGTAATTTTGCTGGCTCTAACTTTGGTTTGTTGGTTTTTTGTTTTTGTTTTTGTTTTTTTTTGTATACTGGGAATTCTTCAAAAGGATCAGTATTATACTTTTATTGAATGTTACTGGATTTTAATTGCAGTGTTTTATAGAAAGGCCTTAGCAAGCCAATGGCATAAGAAGTACTATAAAACTAGACATGTACCACTAACTCAGTAATATGAAGTTCATCATTTATTCTAATTTTTAGATGCTTGCAAAGCAATGTGGATTAGTTATATCAACAATATTTTAAGGACAAGTTAAATGCAGCAAATAATTTAAATCAACCTACATCAGCCACGTCATCCACTTCAGATCCTCTAATAATACATTTTGAAAATAGTATAGCAATTATCAGTGGAAGAATTGCTCAACATACAGTAAGTACACAAAGTCCACATGAAGAAAATGCCTATAATATCCCAATAACAGTTTCTGCAATGAGTGAAGAAGCACAAATCTTTTTGCTTTCCATAACTCATTTGCATGAATTTACTTTCTTGCCTTAAGAGGTTGCTGTAATGTCTGTTAAAACACACAGTACAATTTTAACTCCATACTATCACAAAGGAAATATTGTGTTAGTATAAAGTGCAAAAATATAAACGCTGTTAAATTCTTAGAACAGAAACAACAGCACAGCACTGCTCAAAAGCACCACCCAAAGGTAGAAGAGATGTAAAGACATTTGGAGAACTGCCTTGTTAATTTTAGCAAAACCTGAACTTAAAAAATGACAGTGCTGTGCAACATGACAGAGGCTTTTGATAGAAGTGACTGATTTCCACGGCTGCACCTTTAGGATATTGATGATAATGCTGTCTAAACCATTCATTATGATTTGGAACTTTACTCCGATGAACATTAGATTTATAAATTTGCTAGATACATGTTGGAGAAAACATGACAAACTACTGTTTTCAATCGAAAATTCCTTTGACCTAAATGTATAAAAATCACGTAAAACTGGGGGAAATAAATTTCTAAAGCCTTCTAAAATAGCTCAGGTTGTTTTTTTAGAACAGCATGCAGGTAAGTGAAATATATTTATTGGCCATATTCACTTTTCAATTGTATTCATAACTTAACTTTATTAGAATTATAAAGGCAAAGACTTTTTCATATTACCAACAATATGCTCCTTCTTAGACAAAGAATATTTATCTTCCTGTTTATCATGCTCAGAATTTTTCTAAGGCTGAAATAAGCAACTATTTAGCATATTAAAAATGAAAAACATAAGTATATACTTCAAGTATAAGCCACAAACTGCTAACTGGTAATACATATGGATAGAATAATCATTTTAAGAACATATTAGCCAAATACTTTAAATGAGAGAAACTGGATACATCCTTGTTCAAAATACTGCATTCCAGTAATGTAAAGCAAATTAATATATTATTCCTTTAACTTTTGCAAAAGGACTTCAGATCTGAGAAACTACAGTGTTGCCATATATCTTCTGGTTTTAAGTAGGTTAATTTGCTGGGGGATGGTTTTGCCCTTTTTACTGACATTCATTGCTCACAAAGAAAAGTTGAGAAATTGTGGAGAAGCACTGAAACACCAATTCACTGCAAGCACAGATCGAGCACCAGAAATATTATGAAAAGATAGCACTTTGTACAGAATAGAGAAGTCTCACCTGTGGTCAGTTACAAAAATGCCTTCAACAAGAAGGCACTTACTAGAGACTCCAGTGTCTGCATAAGTCACTGAAATCAAAACCTTGCAGAACAGATACTTATTAATGCAGAAAGGATGCAGTATGATTTGCTCTGCATACTTCTGCTGTAGGAGTGCAAAAAGTAAGCTAATCTACAGAAAGATTCTTTCCTCAAAGAAGCAAGACTTGTACTAATTCTATTCTTATAAGTATGCCTACTCTGTGATTTTACCACCAACCAGATAATTTCTTTTCATCTCTTATTCCTCTTTGTTAAGGAAACCAGGGAAATACCTATTTACAAGGGTACACCTAATGCTGAATATCAGAACTGAGTTTTCAGAAACTTACTATAGCATAAAATTCACATTTTAGCCATGAGAATGTATTGAATCGTATTAAATCCACAAGCAACTCTCTGGCATAGCTTTCTTGTGTTGTTTTCATTTGAGGTTTTTTGGTTGCTGTTTTTTATATTGATTTTTTTCTTTTTTTAAATCCTGAATACATTTCTACAAGGCAAACTTACAGTGGGCTTTTAAAGAATATTTAAAAAGAAAAAAATTCTTTAAAATTCTTTTAAAGAATATTTACAGTACAGTGAAGTAGAACCCCAGTACTTCAGATTTCACAAGTGCTAGAAAATACTAAGACTTGTTTTTGTTCAAGGAGCTTATCAGTGAAACGCATCCTGTTAGGCAAGACATCACCTGCAGGCTGAGAGGAATGCAAGGCTGCAGCACAGCCTCTATACCAGCGCAACACACAGGCTGGCAGAGAAGTAGCTAGTGTGGCTTACTGCACCCACACCAAAGGTCCCACTTTCTTTTCACTCAATAGGAGTTAAAGCCAGATTAAAAAAAAAAAAAAAAACAAAAAAAAAACCACTCACCACAGCACAGAGAAGGGTGCAGAGAGGAATGCTTTACCTCCCTATATCTTCACGAGAATTAAATGCTAAGGAAGAGGAGAAGTACACAGTCTGAATTATAGCCATTTCTAACTCCTAATAAAGTACTGAAGCAAGCTTTGAAACAACTGTGTATGCATATTTACCAATACATCCCAATATTCTCCCAGCACAGGGTCTCATTGATTTTACATGTCGAATGCTGTTAACAAAAACTGCCACCCAGGCATCTCTTGTTGATGACACACCAACAACACAACCTCCCAGGGAGACTGAAAAGAGCTGAAAACGTTCTGTTCCTGGCATTTTCCTTCTTAAAAAGATACACACTTCCTGTATTGTCTGTAGTAATTCTCACCAAGCACCTTAAGCAGTTCACATGTAGCTGTAATTAGTGTGGATGTTCCTGACTTCAGTATCCTCATTTCCTCAAACTTAAGAACAAAAGATTGACTTAAAGGAGATAGAGCAATAATCTCTGATCCCCAAGAACACAGTAAGACCTGTACTGGTGTCAAGTGTCAACAACAATGTATTTGAAAAAGCAAAACTGAGATGCCATATCAGACACTTCTGCACTGAGACACCAGATACCTGTACATTCTCCCTGCTGTCTAAGGTCCATCACAAAGGAAATCATGAGGGAGCACAGATAATCTTTTCGACTCATCTGCTCATACGTTCTAGTATTATGATCTCCTGTCTCAATTATTTCTGCCAGACATGCATGAGTGTTTCTTTCAGAGATAAAGACAAGGGTGTTACATTCAGCTCCTGCTCTTGTGTTGGTGTAGATAATGAACTCCCAGTTGCTGAATCTTTGAGTTTGTTAGAAGTTGTTAGTCAAATCCTATAGGAGTACTGAAAGCATTCCTCATGGAAGTCTGGAATCAAAGTAGGTTTTAATCATCATCATCAAGTTGGATGCATGGTTCCTGTTTTCTAATGAAAAGCTTATGAATTACATTCAGTCAGGCAGGAAGTTAAAGGATAAGTAAAAGGAACATGCCTCAGAAACATGGAAAGAATAAGAAGCAAAAAAAATTAAAGCTCTTTTTTTTTTTTATCACATTTATTGCAGTGGAACTCAGATTATTTAGTCTGATATTGAACAATTCTGTTAATAATGGCAAAGATTTTTCCAAATGATACACTGCAGATGAACAAAATGAACTGAAGGAAATGTCTCCTTGAAGCTCTATGAGAATTCACTTCTTGGGTAATTCTAACAGGGAATTTGGGTTTTGCGTAAGTGACTCTTACCACACTTCTTAGCATGCTGGAGGTTTGGCTGAAACCTGTGTATGAACAGTTTCTTTATGTAACTGCATATTGTGCTTGTAGGGGTAAGAAAACTAAAAATCACAGGTTTCTTCATTACTGACTTTGTAGTTGGTTTTACTCACAGTTGAAATTGATACATATTATATAGGATGTTTGTAGTCCTGGGAATTTCCTTAATGATACCTTAGAAGAAAGTTCTCATAGAGCTCAAAAGTTTGTAACAATTCAGGAAATGAGCACATTCTACATAACAAGGCTGTCTGTCCAATGTTTGTGAGCAAAATACACAAACCTCCAACAAACTGCTACGATAGATCAGATTAATATGGTGAGCAGATTCATTGCATTCAGACCTTGTGAGGGCTTATCCACAAGATACAGCCATACTAATTACAGGCACACATGAACAGTCATGAGATGCTTTGTGAGCATTGCTGAATACAGGAAATGAGTATATTTTTAAGAAAGAAAATGCTAAGAAAAGAACATTTCCAGCAAAAAATGCAAGTTTCCAGTCTCCAGTGTCTGGCAAGGACATTGTTACTGTTATTGTGTCACTGTTAAACAAGATGCTGGGCAGCAGCATCCAGCCTGATCAGATTCTTGTCATCAACATTCAACACGTAAAACCAATGGGACGCTGTTGAGAGAAATTTAGATCACAAGCCTTCCACTGGTGAGGAAAGTAGGAACTGAGATGAAGACATAGTTGTGTCATAATTCATGTCTTCAACATATCAGCAAGGACACAGATGGAAAGGGAGATTTCCAAAATGTCTTAAAAAAAATAATAAAAAAATCACAAAATTCCACCAAAGGGAGGTGTCTCACAAGATGCATTGAACACTGTTCTGTCTTCCAGGGTGATGTTACTCACAGAAGACACTACTGGCTACATTTCTATGAGGACTATGTAAGACAAAATTTTACCTAACACCTTCTATGTTGATTCCTGGTGGGATAAGTGTATGGGGTGAGAATGTCGTAAATTGGATTAGGTGGTGTTTTTGTTTTTTGTTTTTTCCATTTTATTTATAACTTCAAATCCCAACTTGATAAACATATTGTGCTGTTACTACTGAGTAATTTGGTTCTGATGGGCATGAGGCCCATCTCTACATACGTGCACATGGACATGTGAGAGCTTCCCCAATAAACTAAGCAGGCTAAGCTTGAACTTTGCTCACAGAATAGGTAAAAATACACATATTTCAGAAGCTATGTAAGCAAATAGGTAACATCATAGGGTAGTTTTTTTTATCTTATGTAATTTATGCTACCACAGTATTACATGCTCACAATACTTTCCCCCACTTATTAATATTAGATTACTAAGGGGGTTCTTATTGGGACATTTTAGGGGCCATGAAGAGGATTGCTGCTACCATGTATATATTAGGAGACAATCATATACAGTCTCTAGTCATTTAAGATGACCCACAGTAAATGTCTTTGCTCAAATTACTAGCAGTAAGTATCCTGAAATGAAAAAAGATATATTTCTATAGCGTAGATTAAAGAATCAAGATTTCTATTTTTCTTTAAATCTATAATGTATAATCCATTGGATCTCCTTGAACTAAAAGCTACAGATCTGCCCTTTTCTCCTCTATACTTTCAACATAATAGGTATTATTACCCATAACTTTTTATTTAAAAGAATTGTGCAGCCAGGAAAATGAATGAATTTAATTATCAATGCAGTGTGAAAAAAATCATTAGAGCAAGAGCCTGGAACACTACGTATTAAAAATAAACAAAGGCTATTAAAAACAGTTTTTAAAGTGTCATTCTTTTTTCAACTCTTAAAATGTAAATAATACAACAGAGAAACAAGAGGAAGCACACGTAAACATCTGTAGTTATTGGCAAAAAAAATGACCCTAGAAAAATGCTAAATGACTGACTGGATCATTTAACTTTAAATCTATACTTTATGTGGCAATATGGAGAGGTCATTTGATTGCTATGCATAAAAAAATTTAGAATTCTAATATGATCTAAAAGTTTCACCTTCATGAGACAAAATTTTCATTATAAAATTCTATTTAATGGTATCCATACATATCTGCCACCTCCATTTTGTAATATTATATTTCTATAGGCTGTGGAATACACACTACAGAAATGCCTGTTTTATAATGGCACATAACGTTTTCCTTTAACTTTACAAATTGTCTAGTTTCCTCCAGGTTTGTGTTAGGAAGATTGTGTAGCCTCAAATACAGACTACAAGCTGTTGCTCAAAAGAATTTCATATGCTAGAAATTAGCATTTTGCTGCTATATTCCTCCAGGCAAAAGGCTAAACTCAATGCATGCTTTGGGCCCCACTCTCTGCATATGGACATTTAAACTGAGTCACGATTCAGACTTTTAGAAGCCTTAGAAAAGAGATTTTTCGACTTTCACCTTATGATTTCACAAATTAATGAATAATGAGGGTCTGTGCTTTTCTCCCCAGCAGCAAGCAAAGCCTCCTAAATACTTTAAAAAAAAAAAAATAAAATAAAAAAAAACCAACAACCAACTCAGAACAAGAGTTGTGGCTACTGAGTATTCACCTTAGCAAAACAAAGTACATTTAGTATGCATTGTTGTGAGATATCAGGTCGAAATTCTAACTTCAGATGGAAGGGGGGATTTTTGACTGAAGTTTACCAATGTGCTTCCTGAATGAATTTCACCTTGCTGATTAAGTTTTAATTTACTAATGTCCTGACCGAAAACAGCCTTTCAAAGTACATTTATTTATTTCACTGTTTGGTATAAAATAAAAAGATAGAACAATTCTGTCACTTGTCTTATATCAAAAATAACTACTATTATATAGCACAGTTACACACCCACCAGAACAGTTGGTGTTAATTGGGTTGGGAATGAACTGTCCTAAGTGTAGCTGAATGAAGCATTATCAATAGGTAGGGGACAGACACAGAATATAATATGTAAAGGTAGAAAACATGGGAATGTTATCTAAGGTCAAGCACAAGTAATCTTGTAGCAAGCATCATTATGGAATAGGGATACTTCTGCTGATGCCTCAAGAAAACATAGATATCATGTAAAAAGAACAATAAGAATATCACAATTTATGAAATAACTTGCTGTATCATGTTCATTAGTGGTTATTTTCTGTGAGGTTTCTCTTTTGTGATGATGCCCTTCGTAATGAAGTCATGCACCATTTTGTGATTTTTGCCAGACTCAGACTTTATTCTTCAAGACATTTCAGGCTGCTTAATTTTACTGTTAGGAACATTCCCTATTGATTTCAAAGGGATTACTTGTAGAAGGTAACTACAAGCAGAAGTATTTACAGTAGTGGAGTCTCAGATATCTTTTCCCACCATTTTTCCCCTGGAGAAATCAGGAAGGAATCCAGTTTGAGAGAAATTATGCTATAAAACTAAGGAGTTACAAAGAGTAAAAAAAAATTAAGTGAATCATACTGTAATGCCAAGAAGTTTTCCAAAGAATAAGACTAGAAAGTAACCACATATCTTTGGGGGAAGATAATGACACTGTAAACACACTGGAAAGATGCTTATTAACAGAACTACAAATGCAAAACATTCACCCGGATTGTTCAGCAGTGAAACTACTGAAGGGTTTAAATTGACACTATTAATGATATTCATGCCAGTCAAAACTTAGGATTCTAATTTAGTAGACTGCACAGTTTTCATCCACAATCAAAGGAGAAATTCTGGGTCCTCCAGAGGGCAATTATAAGGCATATCAGTGCTGAGGACTTGGTGGTGGGGTTACTCCAGAGAGATGCCAATGGAGTCTCCCCATTCAGCCTCCTACAGGAACCCAGGAGATGGCAATGTTCCAGCCTATAGAAGAAAGAAGTTTCCCACAGGGCAACTTCTGCTAATCTCCTGCTATTTTGTAGATACTAAACTCATATGCTGAACCTCTTCAGAACCCAGAGCCATTATCATGACACTCCATGCTCAGTTTCTGCATAGATTAAACTGTTGAGGTTGACAGGAGAAAGCTTCTTCCATTTGTCCATTGGAGTTAACCATGCCTTCCAAAGCCATAGGAAAATTACACATGGGAATATAATGGAGATCTGACCAAAGCACACTGACTGCCTCATCTACTCACTGAAGCTACGACCTACAGACCTTCATTATTTTCATGCTGATTCATTCATTCAGAGTGGAAACAAAGTATTTTATTCTCATTCAGTTTCAGAAATCAAAGATTTATTCCAAATGCTAGTAAGGAAGAAAAACAATCAGACAGCAGAAGTTAGGGATCAACGAGAATGGGAGCCAGATTACATAGGTTCTTTTTGCATTCTTGTACTGACTCCCTGTGCAGTCCTCAGCACAGGGCAACTTTCCAGGAAATGAATTCTGCCCACACTCCTCCCAGTCAACAATATATAACAACAACATAGCAACAATGCTACAAAATTATCTTGCAAGTATTTGAGATCCTCAGATGAAAGATATTTACCAAAGTTTTGGTTTTTTTTTTTCCCTTGAGAGTAACTGTGAAAAAGTTAGTAGAATAAACATGGTCCCTTTTCTTGTTCACTTACAGCAGTGAATGAAAAAAATGCACTTTATGGCACAATTTTAATCAATAATGGAACAGTGACAAAGGACTAATATCAAAGAAAATATTTATAGGAACATTATTTTTCATGATTTTATACATAATGCCACAGAATCATGGTTCAATCTTCATATTTGCAAGTGAATAACCTCTATCTGAAAGTACAATTCACATGTGAGCTGAAAATGTCTTTTAGTATTCCTGCTATCAGACAAGCAGATGGCTCAATCCAAATGACCACGTGAAAGAAAGAAAAAAGACCAACACAGATCAATATCCTCACCATGATTCCTGCACTCCAGTAAATACCAAACTATCAGGAGTAACAGCAGAGAAAAAAGAGCATCAAAACAGCATTTTAGGAAAAAAACACTGAATAGCTAAAACCTGTCTGAAAACAAGCAGCTAACAATATTTAATAAAAAGAATGTAAACAAAAGCCAAAACAGCTTTAGTCTTACAAGATAACCACAGATGCTGATGTAAGTAGCAAAAAGAACCACCATACACTTCAGTGTATGACACCCATATGCCACAGTGAGAAACAAATCAAAAAATAGTATTTCCACATAAACGTCACTCTGCACTACTTTTCTTGTTTAAAAAGAAATATCTGTTTTTCCATTGGTCAAAATATACTCTTTTAGGAACAAAATGGTGATGTCAAATAGAAAAGAAGTGACAGACACCAACAAGATCAGTGCAAGCTCAACACTGGGGAGAACACAACAGGCCATTAGGCTGCAGAAATTAAACAGCAAGCTTTCTGATCTAGGCACTCTCACTGCTGGCTGCAGCAACTCCAAACCCACTGCCCCATGATACACAGCTCGCTCAGCAGGTAGAGCCAAGGAACAGACCCACTGATACGAGATTTGCTGCTATTAGGCACACCATCTCCTATGTGTGTGTGTCTTCAAGAATAAGTAAACTACTCACAAAACTATTGGTTCTGTCCTGACCTAAACCTTAACTCAAGCAAAAGAAGGAACCAGCTTCCCAAAGACAAGGCTGTAGGTGAGCTTGTACCCATAAGCAATACCTGCAGAATGCAGATTACTCCAGCAACAGAGCTCTTCAGGTACAGCAGCTGATCTGGGTACACTCACTCTTCCTCTATTCATTCCACTTTGTCAAAAAAAAAGCATCAACACAAAACCAGGGAAGGTATCCATCCCCAATAAATAGCAGAAACATTAGAAATCCAGAACTATATTTATCCCTGCACCATAAATACGTCTACCATTAACTTGGAGAATTCAGAGTACTTAAAATTTTCTTTGTGCAGATGCAATCCTGTCTCACAGTAAAAACCAAGATCCCCTGTCTTCCTCAGTCTTTGCTCCTGTAAGCTAAAGCCACGAGGTTCAACAACCAAGTTCCTACTAGAGCTACTAATGAAAACCAGAAACCTAGTGTGTGGACGTATCTGCTGTACTGCCTCAACACAGTCTAAGATCTCATCCTAAAGAACAGATTAAGCACATAAGTCAGCCCTGTCATGGAATTCTTAACGATAAACTTCACCTGACACTGCCAAGGAGAGATAATGTCTGACTCCTTTAAAGGCTCTGAAGACATCTCCTCCACTGTTGAAGGTCTTATTATAAAGAGAGAGTAAGCATCTGGGTAATCAAAACCAACAATTAGGAAGTGTCTTCGCTATCAACTGTGCAAATTCTCAAGTTTCTTGGGCAAGACATTGGCTGCATGTGTGTGAAAAACAAAGGGCATGAACTCCATGCGTTGTTGACAGACCTTTGTTCTGCTTCATCCAGAATCTGGACCTACAGTTTGAAATGCATCACTAGATCATTAGAATAAGGATATCTGTACTCTGTCAGGGATATAAGGGCCACTCTAATGCTTTAAATCAATGGACTTTGAAATATATCCTTTATGGACATTTTTTATTTACCAGTATAAAGTCAGAAAGCTCATATAATGTTTTGAAGAAACAAGTTACTTAGCATGGTCTACCTGAACCACCAATTTATATATTCTAGTCTGACATAAGAATGGTCAGTACAGTGAGATGCCATTTTTAGCTTTGAGTTGCCTGTGAATGAACGGGTGAGCTGACTGATAATATTTGATTTTTCAATTTGCAAAAATTGAAGGACACTTAGAGCATGAATTATATTGTATTATGAAGAAATAATAATTTAAGAGGCAGGTCAAGTGTTCACTAGTCTTAATTTCAGTCATTTAAACAAAGTTATCCTCTAAACAATATTTATTTTCCTATTAAAAAGTAGACTTTTCTGCATGTATTTCCATATCTCATGCATACTCTACTATTCTTAAAAGAAAACAACAAAACCCTCTATTAACAAAGCTAAGAAATAGAATTCCATCATGAATCCCAAACGCAAGAATATATACTCATCATCCCAATGAATGTTTCAATCACAGCTGAACACTTTACTGCTTTCTAGGAGGGCACTTTTCACAGTTACAAACTTGGTATCATATCTAGTTCTTTAGAACAAGGACAGTTTTTAAGACATGGAAGAAACACAGCAGAAAGTATTATTAAACAAATACTTTGAAAAGCTCTTACCATAAAACATCCTGCAAATCCCACACATTCCCATACAAACAACTGAAAATAGCCTTGGCTCGAGGCCCTTTAAGTCTTTTCTAACCCATTGTTTTATAAGCCTGTAAATTCTGCCTTTTATTTTAGGGCATCAGATAAATTCACCTGGTATTTGCATAAAAAAAACTGTTCCAAAAAGCAAAATGTAACTCATTAATACATCAAAGGTAAATTTGAGCACTACCCAAAAGCAACTGATAATCTTCAATTTACCAACGTGTAAATGGAATGTGGTGCAAATTAAGGTGGATTAACCTATTTTTAAATTCAGACATCGCAAAGCTTTGGATTTAATCAAAGCTTACACAGAACATTTCATGACTGCCTTTAACCTGAAATGCAAAGACATTAAGGACCTCAAAAGCTGACCTAAGTAAACTGTCTTTATAGTCTGAGAAGAATTGAAGGTGAACTATATTTGCAAGAAAAAACTCATGTTCCTAATTTTGTGCCAGCAGTTCATACAGTATGCATAATATTTAAACATGCTCTAATTCTTACGTGTCAAAACAATCATGTTCATTAATATTTCCATTGCGCCTGGACTACTTTCAATGTATAATTTTATAAGAGCCATTCCCTTGGTACATCACAGAAACCAAAAGAAATGAGAATCAAAAATTACAAGCACTATATGCAAATTACATATTGATACAAGCAGTGCTTAACTAAACCTGTTCAGAGACATGAAGTAGAAGAAAGGAAAAAAAAAGCCCAAAAACTAAGAGCCTTGTGAAATACTGCTTATCTTGGAAATCATTTTCTACCATGTAGAGAACCCATTTGCCTTCAGGGAGTTAAGCCTTTTTTCCCCTCAGAAATAAAATCCCCACCCCACCACAGGAGGACAAAACACAGTTTCTAATATTTCAATGGAGAAAACTGGAAGCTTTTTGGTCACTAAGAAAATCTCTCTCCATCCCCTTTGGTTTGTTAAAATGAGATGTTCAAACAGAACAACTGAGAAAGGGGAAAAAAAAAAAAAAAAGGCAGAGCATTTTGAGGAATATTAGACAGCTATTTACTACGGAATTCCTTAGGCTTGCTTATAGTTTTCAAAAACTCACTGACAATGCTTCAGACTGGCTGCATTAATACGAGAAATCTTAAGTGCCATTCGTCTTTCTATCCATTGGCAGTAAACATTAACATTAGGGAATGATGCTAAATTGGAGAAAAATCTGCATCATTTAAGCTAGAACTGTAAGCTGGCATCAGAACAAACCCATCAGCACAGGATACAAAGGAAAGGAGTTAAGTCAAAGGACCGAAGATTCTGTAGAAAGCTGGGCTGTTTTTCTTGTACACCCTGTGAAAAAGAACTTAAGACAATATACAAAGTCCCTTGGCACTCCTAATGCAAAATCCCAGGAGCTCTGTTATATATTACTGAAAGCTGCTTTTCATTGAAGAAGTGTGTGATTCCTCAGTTCTGGATAACAGCACGGGAACAGCACTGTGCAATAGATCGTAAGCTGGAGAGCCACAGAGCAGCAGACTTGGGGATTTCTAGGGGGAACTTATTAAATAGTTGTGAACCTCTACAGCAGACATTCTCACAGACTGGAAAAACTCCACCAAAATACTGGATTATTAGGGACTTTTTTTCCCCTTTTTTCCCCCTCCTTTATCCCTGAGCTTCTAGATGTTGGTCATCAAGATCTGTGGCATAAAGCACAAAGTATTTTCTGTCTTCTGCCCTTCACATTCAAATAGCTCAGCCAAAAACCTTTAAAGTAGAGATAGAGAAGACCATGGATAAATGGTTTATTGCTGCAAACCATAACACACACTTCTCAGTCCTAGCCCAGCTGCCCGAAAGAACTGAGGCAGGGTGGCACACATTGAACTGATTCTTTGCGCCTCTGCTGTGTTCTCTGGTCAGAAGCACTGTCTGCCTGCACGTAGGGCGCAGACTTCTGAGACAGCTTAAGATGCTTTCTGTTTCTAGGAACTTTCATACTTGCTCCTTCTCTCTGGGGGTTTTCAATTGTTCTTTGTTTAATCTACAATGAAAATCATCTAAATTGAGAGCTTTTTTTTTTCCCAGATAAAAAGAAAACACAACAGAGGCATGACCTTCACTTGCGGGGTTTGCTGCACACATTCCAGGCAGCTCTGATCATATTTCACAACCCTGGAAGTGATTGTGATGTCCAGAACACTGAATTATGTCATTAATTAAGGAATCGGGCAGGAGGTAGCTGATTATAAGAGAGAGAGAATCTGTACTTACACAAAACTATTTTCATAATCAGTGATGATAGAGAGGGAAATAAAGAAAAATTACCTTGTGCTTAATACAAGTGTTCTGGTATATTGTTTTTAGATATTGCTATGTATATAGAAGATGCTATTTAGCTTCAGCGGTCAGCCAAAAGCAAAGCACAGGTTTTAATAACCTTGTTTTCCATGGGAAAAAAAAAGGGGGGGAAGGGGTGGCATGAAAATATTTTCCTTTGAACGCTAAACTTTCATAGCTTTGATTTCTCTCAAAGTACATGAGCAAAAAGTAGGATAAGAGCCATAATCCAGTTAAATGTTCTTTTTTAATGTTGATTTTACCTGAAATTCAGTGTGCAGCATATGCAAGAGCAAGAATACCGTTTACTGGAGTATCCAAGATTAGTTCATTAATGGGTTCAAGCAACTGGCCATGCATCAGCATAACATTAGAGGCTAACTGATTTCCCTCTGTAAGCCACT
Organism: Coturnix japonica; assembly: GCF_054131305.1. Classification (NCBI taxonomy): domain Eukaryota; kingdom Metazoa; phylum Chordata; class Aves; order Galliformes; family Phasianidae; genus Coturnix; species Coturnix japonica. Next base: position 30,820,482 of record NC_140668.1, read on the forward strand.
TATACAACTGAGCATTTGCAAATCATCTCAAGATGCATGTCAGAGAGAGAGATGACAGTGTTAAAGAAATACATTTTTCATTTATTCTATTAGTAATACACACTACTGAATATGTTATAGTGCAGACAATAAAAGAGATACATTTTTAAAGGAGTTTGGCAAGCCAGGACACACATTACTTACGATGTGGTTTTTGTTGTTCCCTCCCACACACCCACATCCCTCCCCATAATACATTACTCAAATATTACATGGAATAACAATGTAAGATTTGGAAACACTTGGTTTTGCCAAATTCTCTGCAGAATTCTACAGGGATTTTCAAAGAGACATCTGACTTTTTTCTTAGCCATATAAAAAAAAAAAATACTCTCATGGATATTAAGCAAAACAGTCAAAGGTAGACATATGCTTAAATACCTGACTGAATCAGAGCTGCACAATAAGGAAATTACAGAGGTTATACAAACCAGACACTGATGTGCCTTCTTAACCCAAAGGGCAGAAAGGGTCAGTATGTAATATGCACTGATGCCAGGTAGGATTTGTAAGTGGTCAACGGGTAAACCTCACAAACCCACAAAACATTCATGACTTTAAAAACAGAAGTGGTTTGGCTACAGACAGTTTCCAGTCTCAGTCAGTAGTTTTGCTGAAATTAAAGGCAAGAGGAATACATAAGATTGCTGCAGCAATCTTTCATTCCCAAACGAATGAAAATATTGCATGCCAGCCCATCCTTCAGAAGACTGTCTTGCAAAGTGATCTGAAAACAATATTGAGCAGCATTTTATCACAGAAGAAGCCTGTGAGAGCAGCCTTCAGAAAGTAAAAGAAAGCAACTTCAAAACCCATCAGGAAACAAGAGTCTAAACGTTTCAGATACTTGATTATTCCAGTAGCAAGAACCAAGCCAACAAAACTGGTACATAAACTGAGACAACAAACTGAGACTACACCAAGCCCTGTAATGAGAACATGGAAAAGCTCTGAATGTTAAATTTTAAATCAGTTCCAGCTGTTCTTGCACCAAAAATAAAATAATTAACTGATGTACTTTCTAGTTATAACCAATAGCACTGCCTTCAAGGACTAAATACAAATGTGCACATTGCTACAAAGGGTGCCCAAATAACCCATGAAAAAGGATTGATGGGAAGTCAAAATTTATACTTCCAAGGAAACTTCTGCCAGGCAAAGGCTAGTAATTTGCATTTTAAAAATGAAAGTCCAAATTATCTTTTACGGGCATTTCAAATTCTAAACCCTATTCTGAGATGAAAAAAAGCATTGCATTGCTAGATTATTAATATTAAACTATTTCCTCCACTGCATTTAAATATGTATCTTTTGAGGTCTTTTGCTTTAGTACACCTGAGAAACTTCCATTCCACTGTTTTTTTGCTTGAAAGATGTGGAGCTCTGGAGAGGGAGTCTGAAGCAAAGGTCTTTGATATCTTTGTGCTATCACCTGCAGTGTGCAGCAGCAGGGAGTGAGTGCACACAGCAGCACCAAGCCAGCTTATAGCTCCGAGAATCCTCTGCCAAAACTCCACAGCGAGAGAGAGGCAGTGATTTGGCTGGCAGAGTAGTTCAAGTACCATTGCAACAAAGCAGACCTGAGGTGGAAAAGCTCCCAGCTGACAGGCTCCCCATGCAAGAGAGTCTCATTCATTCTATACGCTGACTTCCTTCTGTCTGTATTTACATTTTTAAAGTTACTCTCTAACCATATTGCTTTAAGTGAGACAAAACTGCACTGAACCATAAAGCATCTTCCCAGCTTTGTTTTCATTCAAGCTTGTTTTCTCTTTTCATTCCAAGACCATTTTGCCTGAGGAAATATTCTTCTTCTATCTACATTCTCAAGCAACTAAGCCTATTTTTGTAAGGCTAAAAAAGTAACATTCATCCATTTTTAAATACTAACTTATTGACTATGGATTTTGGCTATTCTCATTCCTTCTATCACCCCACTCCCACAAATACAACCTGAGCAGCTGCAGATGAATTAAAAAATAATTAAATTGGTTTACAGAGAAAGAATAATGTAGGATAGTAAAGTGAACTTTGTATTTCTCCCTTCAGCATCACTAGTTATCAATATACAGCTGCTCTCTCATGTAAAAAAAAAAAAGTTAAAACGTAATTGATGAGAGTTAAAAGTACACCCTGAAGAAATCTAGCACTGAACACATTTAAAGCATTTTTCCATATATACCCATAATAAGGCATTTGATCATATTTACTAATTTAGGAATAAATATTCACATTAGCCAAAACCAATTAATTGCAAGATTGCCAAATTTTACGTAGTAATATACGCAAGCATTCTTTCACCAGATATACACACGGTTCCTCCTCACATTATAGCAAGCTATTCAAGGACTTCACTAGAAATCACAATACACTTCTGGCATTTATTTCTTAATGAGATTGCACTATTCATGCTTAAATTAACACTCATCCTGCATATACGCGCAGAAATAGCGTGCATGTACACATATGCAGGCTGGTGAAAATAACACAGATCCCAGGAACAACATGCGTGTGAACGCTCTTACCATTAAGAAAAGTGGTATCAAGAATTCTGCAAACATGCCAGCAGATAAAAGTCACCATATTACTGCGGTCTGTTTCAGGGACAAATAAAGTATGCTATTATCTCATATACTACAGAATGCACAGAACTACAAACAGAAGTGTTTCAATTCGATACAATATGAAATAATTCAAAATAAAATGAAAAGTGTCTGAAAACAAACCAACAAAATTACACAGAGGAGTTGTTAATTATGATTATTTGTGATCATTCAGAACTGGCATCATTTGAATAGTTTCCTTTCCAAGTTTCTCTAAGATACATCACTCCACAGCAACTCAAGGATCTATAGAAATGACTTCACAGCAGTTCATGACTGCTAGAGGTGTCTAAGCTAAATCTGATGCTACTGTTGCTATGACCAAGAGTGCAATGCTTAATTTATTCAAAAATTTAAAGTAGGCAGTTGATGATAGACGTCTCTCAAGGAGCATCACAAAATATTTGCCACCACTGACCAGCTCAACTCTGCAAGCAATCAGCTCTCTGCCATTCTTAAAAAGCAACAATCGCCAAACAAACTCATGAGTGTAATCCATTCAGTCCATTGCTACCTGCTACACTGAATATTTCATCAGAAATGACAAGACTTTTTTCTTCCTCCCTCCCTCAGAACCCTGCTTTTTTATATTTGCTCACTTGACAAGTTGTCACTGCCACATCACTGCCACACTGGCTGTCCTTGAAACCTGACCTCTGCAGCTTTTTGCGCCCAGTGGTCATGCCGTCCCTGTCTCACTCCAACCATTTCTGACAGGAGACATGCTGATCTCAACAGTGAGTCCTGGCACCTGAGACACACTGGGATTACACAGGTAAATCAGGGTATTCCATGTTGTCTCCTAGCTAACAACAGAGGGAAAAACATGACATCTTGAACAACAGATCTTACATTCGCATATTCAAAAGATTCATCATGCTTTTACAAGCAGATGGGCAAGATTGTCTCTCCTTGCTCTGAGAGGGCACATCATACAAATAAAACTAAAAACAAATAAAGAAAAATGAGAATATTTTAGTTTTAATTTCAGAAGAATTAAAGGATCAGTTGTTGACAAAAATGTCAGATAAAAAATTGGTTAAAAATAAGGTAAAAAGAACTTGTAACTGAAATTGCTTTAGACTTGTAAACATCTCTTATTAGATAGATCTAGGTTTATTTATCTCTCACATGAATCATGCGTGCCTAATAACAGGTACAATTTGATTCCACTATGCAGTACAAGCTACTTGAAAGTAGGTATATTTCTAAAGAAAGGAAAGGTTTCCCTGTAAAATGGCATGTTTTTAACTTCTTTTGAAATGTCTGTGTAGAGAAGAACATGAAGTATTTTGACTGAAATAAATGCTTTCATGGAAAACAGTGAACCCTGGAGATTATGCCGATTCTTGAAGAACTTCATACTGTTTTAAGCAGGTGACAGTAATGTCATCGCCTGAGCTTTTTGCCTTCCACACTTGCACAACAAAAAAAAAAGAAGTTTTACATTGGATAGAAAAGCTCAGAGCTACCCATGCAGACAGCGCCTTAGCAGAGGCTACAATTAATGTACATCAAAGATCAGGTCCACTACCATTACCTTAAGGCCAATACTGCCTTTTGCTGTGAAATAGCCACATCTAAAATGATAAACAGTTTGCATTTAATATATGTCAGTTGCAAGTATTTTAAATATCCACACCAGGATATTTAAACTGGTGTGAAACTGGACTGGTGTGAAACTGGACCAGGCAGTTCGGATATTCCCTACACACTGGCACTGTTATGTATTCCGGAAGATATCAAAGATCCTATGAAACAATAAGAGTACAATTTAAGAGAAAGAAGATGCACATGACAGCATTTAAGTACATTTTTTTTCCTCTGAATTTACTGAATACCTTTTCTCAGTTATCCCCTATCATTTCTAAACAGTTATGGAAGGACCCTGGATTCCTTTGAATTGTTTATTCCTAAAATAATTCATGCTGTAAGAATACAACATTGTTTGGTGATGCTCAGGGGCTAGTAGTGCCTACTGCTGAGAGACTCAAGATTATTTTTAATATGTTAAACTCCAGAACAAACATACTGATAAACGTACAGTTTGTCACAGATCTGTTATATTAATTATTATGATAGATCAAAAACACAGCCTTATGATTGAACGTCAGGGCACATGGGCTAGCTACCATTACTTCCCTATGTCCCACAATAACCTCACTACATATTGATAAATATAACAGCCATTCAAATTAAAATATCCAACATTATCTCCTTTGGGAGCTGTGCACACTCAAGAGGGAATACACCCTTTTAGGCACTGTTCACACAAGAGAATTATGAAAAGAAAAAAATCCCATTATTTCATCCTTTTCTTTTTAATCTGTGCATGCTTCAGATAACTGAAAGTAAAATACATGTATTTTCACTTGTCACAGATCTGCTACCTGGACATAGACACTTCTTCTAGGCACTTCTCTATTATCATCAAACCAACTTTAAAAAACAGGCAAATCCTTCCGCATCAGATGCAGAAAATTGTCTTCCTTTTTTCCCAGAAAATTAATACAACCTTGAGCAGGAAAATTCATCACAGCAATCACAAGTCCACAAGCCCACATCTGAAAAAACACCAAGATATTTCAAGCCATAAATCAGATTATGCAAGTATGCAACAGCTCCACAATCCCAAATCTATATTCAGAGATACAATAGCCAACAGAAGTCTCAAGTAAGTTTGTCCATGCAGAGACTGTAAGTTTCAGCCTCTCATCTTTCATGAAAGAAAACTTTAATTTTATGACAATTCATGCTTGCTGCCCTGCTTAACTGCAGAGGACAACAGTTTTTGAGGTGGTTTAGAAGCTCAAGAGAAATTCAACTGTTAGCATTTGAGATTATGAAACCAGAGAAGACAGTAGAACTGCTGCTCATCAGCTTTTAACTTGTAACAAAACCCTAATAAAAGAGGGGCTTCCTTTGTCAGCATCCCCTCCCTTACACAGAGTTAACACAAATCTGTAGGCACAGTTCTATTTGCATATCTTATGTTGCTCTCCCAGAGCGCACACAATTAACTTCCTGAGCTAGAGAGGGTTCATAGCAGGTGATGACATACTAGAAGGTCCCAGCCATGCTTTTGCTCAGAGATGCTTTTTGCAATCTGCTCCAATGATAAACTAGAAGAAAAACGTGAAAATTTATATTCTAAGTGTAATTATGTGTCCAGTAATGAACACAGCTTTTAACAGTCTTGCTATAGCTGTATGTACTGTCAGTGAATCAGTAGTGATTTCAGAGTTAACAGAGAATTCCAAGAGAATTTAACCCTTTCTGCGAGTGCTTCAAGATAAAATGGAGTAATCATTACAGTATAACTGGCAACACTTAACACAGTTGTGCCTAACAGCATATGTAAGCAAGCAGCAAAAGTGATGGTGCTTGTCTTTCAAAGTAATTTATGACATTTGTCACTTCTGTTCTGAAAGCCCATCTGTCTATCAGTGTGCTCACTGAGAAAATGCAATTGAATGCTGTCTGCAGCATGCCTGGGGAAGCACTGGTTGCCACCAGTGCAGTATTCATATTGCATTAATGCTGAAGCTTTCGGGTGGGCTCCTTTACAGCCCGCACTTCTCAAAAATACATCCTTTCTCTACAGACTTAAGAAAACATGTTAAGTTCTTATGCTTACAGGCCCTCAAAGTAGAATCTGCAGCCACTCGGGTCATATGCCAACTCTGTTATGTGGATAAATATATAAATTCTAAGCTTCTCTGTCCAGCACAGACAATATCACAGAATCACAGAATTACCCGGGTTGGAAGGGACCTCAAGGATCATGTAGTTCCAACCCCCCATATATACTTGTTCCCTCTTAATTCTGTACATTACAGGAGGAAAATATGCAAAAAAACACAAGTAAAAAAAACAGCAGCAACCTGTCATGTTAATCTATCTACTTTTAACTGATTTAGCAATCACAAAGCCAGCTATACTACTAACCCAGGTCATTAGCCAAGAACGTAGCATCAATCATTACAGCTAAGATCTAAAAGGAGCATCATTAGGCTTCATAGTTTCAGATCCTTTTACACCTCAGAAATACGTAACACTAAATTTAAAGGAAAGGAGAGTCTGGCTATTTCAAAGCAAAAATTTCAGAATATAAGAATATTCAGAGAACTCTTACCAAATGTGTTTCAGGAGTCTATAAGATTCTCAAAGCAAAATTCCTGAATATTTCAGCAACTTGGCTTGCAGCACACTCTGCTCTGTGTTTCTCTTTGTTTCCATAACAAACTTACACTTTTTAAGCTTTAATTAATGTTTGACATATTGAGCACTGATCCCAGATCATAACCTTTCCATACCTTTACAAATGTTCATGTCTTTTGCAGCAGATCATAAAGTTCAAGGGCATAAGTAGATGTACTGTGATTCAGCCATATGATTCATATGAATTCTGCTTTGCTTAACACAGTCAGGAAGCCCTCCCTTCCCCAAGAGAAAAAGAGTTCAATTCATAAAATACTAATAGCTTCATTATGCATGCTCAGAGGCTGAGCTATGCTGGGGAGTGGAGAATGGCAAAGCTGGATCTGAAGAACAACAGTCACATGTTTTTAAGTCCAGCTTCAAGAATACTGCAACAGCAGAGTAACAACCTCTGTTCAGAAAATGCGTGCAACTTGTTGGGTTTTCACATTTCAATTGAAGACATAACATAGGTGCACCACAACACACTCACTAACCTTCATGCTTGAAGACTTAAAAAACAAAACAAAAGATTAATAGCTTTGAAGTGATTCATTCATCTCAACTTCAAAACCCACTGCTCTGGAGGTCCCAGTAACAGCAGACTGTGTAGGCAAATCTTTATAGCCTCATTCAAACTGAACTATCTACAGAAAGAGAACCCATCTGAGCTTATGACCTTTATTTGGTGGTGCAGTGCTGGCTTAGCTATAGAAAGCCCAGCTACAAAACCTACATCACGCTTTGCAGTGAAGAAATAAGTTAAATCATTTAGGTAGCTCTGGCTATCCTGCCATTTTCTATCTCACTCTCTGGTTTCTATTTCCTCACTATTCTAGCAACAAGTTTCTGGCAGAAGTCGCATATTAGTTTATAGAGTCCCACATCTCAAATTTTCTACATACAATAATTTTGCATTTCTCTACAAAAAATAAATAAATAAATCTAGTTAATGAAGAGCTAATTAGTTTACCAAGATGAAGACAGTTGCTGTAGGTCAAACTGAATCACATTATAGTCCAGGAACGCCTACTTGCAAAATGGGGGGGAAATGCTTCCAACAAAGGAAAATTGATGGACCTCCAACTTCTCTCAGCATTCTCAAGCATATTGATGAGAGAAAGTAGAAAGAAACTGCTTGCCACCACAAAGTAGGGGTGCCGTTCAGCCTCACACTTAAGGTCACATCTCATCAGTGTTATCAATGTGTACTTCTACTGATTTACACCCTCACAGTCCAAGTTTATTCCACATGTTTAGCAAGCAAGGTATCAGCCCAGAAGGAAGAAAATTCATTTTAGATCATTGTCATCTCTATAAAAATTTTACAATGCACTAAATGCAAAGAATCTAACAAAAATGCAAGCAGCAATTTATTCTATATTTTTATCCACAAATGAATTACTATTTTTAATAGAAAAACCACCATGACAGGATGTTAATAATACTAAATTTAATTTGTCGATTTTAACTTATTGCCACCTTTTATTAGAACCTATTAAAAAAAATCCATGCCAATCCATGTTAACAGCTGCACTAAAAGCATATATCCACTTTGCAACTCTGAATATTCAAATTCTAAACTAAAAATGTGTAGCTGTGTCTTTGTGCTTATTTTCACCATTCCACACCAAATGTAAAATTATCCAGACAATGCATCCGCACTGACTCTAATCTATTTCATTTTATGCTGATCAGTAGCTAAGAATACTCCACTATAGAGATTTATCACATTAATTAGCTCTGAAATTACTCATAGTAATTAAGTATATTGTTCTCGAACTCTTTAGAGATTATTGGAATACTTTTGCTGCTTCTTAAAGGAAACAAATATTATGGGAAAGCCCTCTTCAGAAGAAAACCTTGTTTACTAATGATCTTCTATTTCTTCTAAGCTTTCCTACACTTCCCTTTGTCCTGACTTGGACAGACTTGATGCTATCTTCCAGAACCATAATGCAAATAAAAGAATTTCTAAAACCTTCGTGCATTTTTGAACTGTGACTTACAACATGTCATGTTACCACAGTGATCTTTGAACGATTCTTGTTTACGCGTGTAGCAATCCCAAACGTCATACAATGCACTTCTGTACCTCCCACTGCCGTGTCACAAGTGCTGCAAGTACATAGGATTTCTACAAAGCTTTGCCAAATATTCTGGAGGAACTCAAAAGCGTGTGGTCCCACAGGATAAAACATACAAAAGGAGATAGATATTTGCATGGTTTATCATCATATACAAGAGGGGGGCCTGACTGAACCAAGAAAACCTTTTAGAAAGTATAAAATTCAGCAGTGTTGGATATCGCTATGGTGTGTGCTCCCCTACCTCTCCCTGCTGCCTCATTTTTTTTTTCTCCTTTTGTGAACAGCACTGGCTTGACATCCCATTGGGCTGGTGCGTCATGTCCCTTTTTGTCAGCCTGTCACGTCACACAGTGTAATGTGGCATTTCTGTGTAACGGACTGAGACACGTCATGCCAATGACATGTCAAGCTTGTGAATTTCAAAAAGACACAGTTCAATGAAAAACATGGTTTTCTAACTGCCCTGGAGGTTTTAAACCTTAAGCAAAATAAAAAAAGACTTTCTTCTCCAGTGATTTTGCCACTGAAAAGCACATGTTTTTTAGTGTTACCCACGTGTAGACGCAGGTAGCAGCTATCTGAATATTTGGACATCTTTATTAACTGAATCTTAAATTGCTGATTCAGTTTGATAATTAGGAATGGTCCAGAGGACATACGTATTCACTAAGCTGTTTATTTCCAGTAAAATACATACACAGTGATAAAACTTTTGCTATTTAATGCTAAGTCTAAACATGCCACTGCAATGCTCTCAGTGACTACAATGGCATGTTATACCTCTTTTTGGAGACTATACAATATACAGGGCACTGAGAGCATTAGCCCTGCCTAACCTCTATGCAAAACAAAGCCAGAATATGTGCAACATTAAACACCTTACAACTTTTGTTTTTCAAAGCATGCGCTTTCCCAGAGGAAAACAACTACTGTTGTAACTTTTTAGAAAAGACTGTCAAGTAGTTGCTTTCGATAGCCAATTAGTTACAGACTAACACCAGCTCTCAGGCAAAACTAGTTTTATTCCAGAATGCACAACTGTTCTTAGCAAAAATTATCTAGAAATTGGATTTCTTACACAAATTCTTCTGCAAGACTTCCAGAGTTTAGCATAAATAACCTAAGTGAAAGACACAACACTAAGATGCCTGCCTTTGGAGCAGCTATCTTTATTAGGGACTTTTTTTTAATAATTAACGAGGTTAGTTGAAAATGCAGTAAAACATAAAAGCACTGTGCTTTTCAATATAAAGCAGCTTTACATGATAATGCGCTCCTCTGTTAATAACAAAAACATTTTAGAGGTTCATTATTTTATTTGTATCACATCTATCTAAACTTAGCACACTACAGGCCTAGTAACGGTGACCTAGGAGCACGCACTCCATGCTCAGTGACATTTGCTTAATACTCATTAGAACAAAACAGTCACAGTTGATTGGCACCTGGCCTGGGCTTTACTCCCCATGTGTAGCTGCCCCTTTTCAGAGAACTCTTAGCAGAACAGAGGTCTTCCCTCCTCTCACCTGACTACCTACAAGCAGCAGGAGTCATGGGAGTTTCCTTGCTGACACTCCCATTTCTCTTTCATCAGGAAGATGGAAGTAACTAAAAAGCTACTAGTCTCAGATAGCACCCAGTTTATTCTCCTTCCCTCCCACAGGCTTTTCATTACTAACTACTATATTTACTATTATATTCTCAATTTCACAAATGCGGTTTAAGACCTACTAAATATCTTATCATCCGTTAAAAGCTTTCTTTACAATACATAATGCTGCTGTGGTTGCAGCTCTTTTATGGCACTCCTACTTTAACTTGCTTCCCTTGCACAGGGAAAGAGAAGACCTCTCTCCATCTAAGTCTACAGTAACTACAGTCCCAAAGAGCACAACTTCTGCTCAAGCACCATAGAATTTCCCAAGACATGTACTTGCTTTTACAAGTCTCAGCCCTATTCAATTCATGTACCCTGGTTAATAAAACCTGCAGCCTTTCTTTGGTCCTAAGACTACTTGATAGCGGCCTTTTATCCTTCTGTATTGAGATGGATGAAGTTATTTTAGTATGGAAGACATGCAAATACAAATCTAAAACAGAAAATCCTCAATCTTGTAACTACCACTGATAAACCATTAACCTTTCATCCTCTTCTCCCCAAAATGCCAATCTGTATATAAAAACAACCTCCAGGACTTAGACTTTGGGTGGCAGTTTTAAGTCTAAAATCAATTTTTGAGTTATAAACCCTCTGAAAGTAAAGGGTTTATAATGGAACCACTGACAGACCCTTAGCTATAGTGGCGCTAGCGGGCACCACTATAATATACGAATAAAACTAAATTACATCACTTGTCATCATTAAGAAAAATTTTCATCTCAGTTCTTCATTTGAAAAGCACTATAGTTAATGAATGATTACTGAGCCATGACACCTAAATGACTAAAATATAGGAATTATACTGAGGTCAACTCAAGTATTTTTTAAACCATGAAATTAAGAGATCTATTCGCTTTGGTATAGGATACCAGTCCTGGCTATTATGCTCCCTTGCAACACTGACTTTGAGCATAAGGGAATGGTATGTATTTCTATATCGGAGATTAAGGTCCCATGCAAATTTAAGAGGTGAACACAAGATTGCCCAAGAGTGATGAAGCATAGAATTCTTTCTTATGTTCACAGTTGCTTCCTTCAAGCACCTCTGTTTTCTTTGTACTATTCTACCTGAAAACAAATAGCATTTTATGGTAATAGATTGCAGAAGTCTTGTTTCTCAAAGAACAAGATATCAGTCAACAGAAGGTCCAGTAACTGAAGTACAGTAACCCACATTTAGGTATATCAGATCCCTTTAGCTAAGACACTCAAAAAGACTTTGAGGAGAGCAGGAAGTCCTGTACTGTTCTGCAGTGCTCTGACAATGCCCTAAGTATACCCTTTATATTTTGCATGATCTTGAATTAAGAATGGAAAAAGCCTTGTTTTCTACATTTGTAGACTTCCCAAATGAAAATACAAAGAGCAAACTGTTTTAAAAAAAAAAAATTAACATGAAATTTAAAAATTGCTTGCATATGCGTTTTCCTTAATTTGAAGCCATTCTGTATTTCCTTTTAACTATGAAAACTGAGACACCCCCGTGAGAGGCAGAGTGATTTCAATTGTTCAGACAACACAAAGACCTTTAAAAATGCATGGTAAAGATATGTAACAATAAGAAAGAAGGCAAATTTTGTCACTAACATCCAACGATTCCAACTCTGTAATCCTTCCCCAGTGCTCCAGCTCTGCTCATGTTCTCACAGCACCAAGTCTGAGCGCTAGTGATCATGAGATTTGTCTAACACTTGAGAACATGCCAGAACTAGGAAGAAAGTATGCAGGGTCTATGATTAGAACAAGCATCTGAGTTGAGCCTCATGGATATATAAAGTAGTATCATTCTACTTAGTTGCTTCCATATTTACCTTCTTGCATTTTACTGAGATTACATCAGGTTAGTAAAGATGACTAAGTAACTTTAGGATCTCAAAAGATCACTGCACAAACATTATTAATGATTTTAACCTCAAATGTCAAATACACACATTTTCCAGTACGTAATTTCCAAATGCTACTTTAAGTTCTTCCCAATGTGCAAAACTGTTACTGTGTTTTGGAGACAAAAGCAATCATAAAAGTGAAGGTTACCAAATTGAAAACAAAACATGTAGACTTCACATTGTCATCTACCTAGTTTGCTTGTATTGGCCACATAGCTCGTGACAGTCATAGATGCTGATAGAGTCTGACCCATTCTAAATAGATGACATTCTGGATGGAAAAAGAGGCATAAAAGCTCTCTCTGCAGTCTGTGGAGAAAGAAAAGGAGAGAGAGGGGCTTCTGACAGCACAAGCAGAGGAGGAAAATTAGAAAGGAAAGCCAGTATCACTACCATATGTGCTCATAGCTCGTCAGGACAGCTGGCAAGAAACATTGCTCTTCTCTTCTTTAGTTCCAGGGCTATGATACATTTCTTTGTATGGCTATCAATAATAGTGAATGATTAATGCTAATGATTTATGTTAATTTCATTATAAGCTTTATTTGTTGCCCAGTGTTGAATTAAGCCTGTCAAATCATCCTTTTCTACATTGCTAATAGTTCTTAAAATGCAAAGCTAAACATAACATCTGATCATTAATATGTTAATGCACCTGTTTCATATATAAATGAGGTAAACGAGAAAGTGACTATTTGAAGATGATTCTGAGAGCAGCAGTTCAGGGTTCTCATACCTACTTACTTTCAGTTACTTAAATACTGCCAGGAAATTAAGGAAAGAGATTGTCTTCTGATAACTATATTGCTTAACATCATTCCTTAAACAATAAATAATATCTATGCATTTTTTGGTAAGTGACCATGCTCTCTGTTGATGCACCCATTTTTCATCATCCTGTATTAAGCTATGCTCAAAACAAGTGGGAAGTTGACTAGATGCACAGAATAACATGTAAGTATATTAACCATAAATACCTCCTCCAGCTCAGACTCTTTTTTGTTCCTTCCCATTTGTATGGAGAACTGTCAGTCCCTAACTTCTTACTGTTAGATCAGGTTTCTTGTTATCACCAATCTTGGGTTAAAAGAAAGAAAAATAAAGTTGTTAGGTTTCAGGAATTCTAACTCTATTCCCTGGCAACCTTAAAACCCATTTCTGTTAAACACAGCTCATATTAACCTAGCCAAAAATCCAGCCACAGATGCCATACTGAGTACCTACCAGATAAGTTAGAAATGGACAGTTTCCCACCCTATTATGTCCCTATATTGGCAAAGGAGACAGCAACAGTCATAAAAACCTAGGAAACTCCTGACACATCACACCCGGCAAGGGGGCGGAGAAGAAAGGTCTATACACCCTTCACCACAAATTCAACACACTGTGGTTTAGCTGAACCCCTAGGAGATCTGGATCTTTACACAAACACTATCCTTTCCTTCAACACATGAAGTCAGATGAACAGGGAAACAAACAGGGATTCCTTTGCTTATAGGAATCTGGAATCTATTTTGAAGTTTGTCAGGTGCCATTTTTCACTGCACTTTTCCTGTCATTTCTATTACAGTTACTACCTTTTACCTGTATGTAGAGGCCTCAAACAAGGACTGCAAATCACTCCTGAGATTATGAATTTTAGTCTCTTAATCCAGCAGTGAGGAATTGACTAGTCTTCTTACTTCACTTTGCTTATAAGTTTACTAGTAATTCACTGCTTATGATTCCTAGGAGGTAAAATACCTTTTTTTTTTTTTTTAAACATGCAAACAAACTGGTGGACTTAACTTCAGAACGTTTAAGCTTATAATATAAGCAAAAGGCATTTGAGAGTAAATCACGTGCACATCTTTTGGAAGTTTTGCAGAATTTTTACCAGAGTGTTACAAACTGAATTCTGAGCTTATGCAAATTTCTAGATGCTTGCCCAAGGTGTCATTAATTTTGAGTCTACTTGGGTTATTCTTATCACTGCACGTCTTTCATTAAGTTTTCCATTTTATTTTTTTTCTTTGGAAGAGAATGAGCTGTGGTGGAAGACAGAAGTGACTTCCTTCAGGCTTCTGTTTGATTCTGCATAGAGAGACTAAGATAAAAAGAATATAACTAGGATTACAACTTTATAAGACCTGAATCCTGTAAACAACAAAGCCATAAAATACAAATAATATATACTGTATTAATAGCACATAATTACAAACTTAAGAAAAATATATATGAACCATAAATTAAAAACATGAAGTTCCTGTTTTCCTTTCTTGCTATCTATTATATGCAGCCTTAGAACTACAGTATAACAGTATACAGGGTTTGTGAAAAAGAAAGAAAAAAAAAAAAGGAAATAGAATATTTGCTGCTCCTGCTTTTTATGATAGAACTACAGTTCTACCAGTTGGTCTGGGCTATACAGCTAACAAATGTCAAAACATATGGACCAAACCATTTATCAAATAATCTACTCTCTGAATAGATAGGCACTATCAGCAATCTGGTATTGATCTTTACAGGCTACTGCTATTGTTCATCTGAGCATCCAGAATGCCAGCAAGAATTAATGAAAGAAACAAAACAATGCATACCAAGCACACAGCACACACATTTTCCCCCCTTATTTATTTTAAAGTTGGTTAAAATTTATGTAGTTATCAGAAATCTGTTGCTAGAAACAAAGCACTCAGATGGGATAGGAGACATCATGAAAAAATCACTTCCCCAACATTAACTTCTGCTCAGTTCCAGTATATTTACTTCTAGATCTCAACTGCAAGTAAGTTACACTAATCCTGCATGATAAATTCCTTGCAGTGTGTAATGCTGGCATTCGCAATAGCTGAGACTGAGATGGCACTTTCATTTAAAGCTCCATTTCAGGGCATGTTTAATGTCTTGGACATTTCAAATTGCATCTGGCTGAATCGTGGCATTCAGCTTGTCAGTCCAGATGCACAGTGTTTGTGGTTTTTTGTTGTTTTGGTTTTTGTTTTTTGTTTTGCTTTTTTAAGAAGAAAATTGTATAAATTGTTTGCGACACTCATGAGTTCCACTGTGACTAGAAATATTAAATGTTAGTATTTGGAGAAGCTTTTTTGTTGTTGTTGCTTTGTTTGATTGTTTAAGTAAAATACACACATTTAGTTATTGCTTTTTTCAAATCTGTCTGCATGCATCACCTTCCAAAAGCTCTGGAAAGGGCCACAAATCCACCACACTGTTCCCCTTCAAATTATTCTTTGAGATGCTCTCTGCAAGATGTACAGTATCTTGACTTGAATGACTACGATTTGAGAACATCAACCCACAATGCAAAATCTTAAATATACACATTACCATCATTTTCTCTGCACTGGCTCTGTACAAGGTATACTGTGGAGGACATACAATGGGAAAGTCACTACGAATCCAGTCATAGCTAACAATTTTATCTGTCAGCCCACCTTCTTAGGTAGTACAACAAAATACAAACACTCAAAAGCACCTACAGTATACAAGAAAATCTAGTCTTTCCTGTAGGATTCAGAAATAAATGTCCATCATGCAAACCTCAGCCCAAATCATCTTACATCTCCAAAACCAGTAATTCCGACACTCCTCACTGTCCCATCTCTCTCACTCCAAAACTACTTCTTTGGTATCTCTCATAGTAACTTTACCACCAAGAAATATGATACAAATGCATAAAGGAGACACAGAGAAGCAGACAGAGCAAACAAACCTGTACTCAAAATCATTGTTCCAGCCACTGTCAATACTACTTCTAGACTGGCTCTTTTCTATTTCCTACTATCTCGCTCAAGTAATCATGAACATAAAAGCACTTTTATAGTAAAAAAAATTCATCACGCTGTTATTGTGAACAAGTATTCCAAGAATCCATCACATCCTTATTGTATACAAGCATTCCTCACCATCAGCTTTTCTAGTTCCACTATACAGACATACGTTCAGGAAATAGCTAGATGTATAGAAATATTCTCTTATGAATAGAGAATAATATCAAGTATAAAGGAATAAAACAAAATCTAATATTGCTATTGATGCAGACACTAACACAATGTTCTGAATATTGCATGTTTCTGAGATGTTTCCTATTAATTAACTACACTAAGACACTCATAAGTTGCAGGTTTTGCCCAACTTTTAAGATCTTACGAATTTCCAGTGATTAGCATTAAATTTAAGTATGTCAGCATTTTCATTAAAAGCCATATTCACAAGGGTTTATTAAATTATTGGAAAAAAAATTATTCTGAGGTAAAACTCAATACTTAGGGGTAAATTTTCAAAGTGCAGCATGCAGTTTTAGCTCCTGATCTCTGAACAAAGTCAATAAGGAGCTGCAGAGCAGTACCCCTAGTCAATGCTTTGAAATTTTACTTCAAAGTCTCACCCCAGGAACAAATTCTGTCACACACACACACACACACACACACACACACAATCAATTTGACCTCTTTAAATCTGAAGAATTCATGCACTGTAGCTACTTTCCGTAAAGATTTCCGCTGTTTCCTAAATCTGCCTGGCCAATCCTAATCAACAGCTTTTGGGAGAGAAAGGAAGGATTAGAGAGTATAAACTCTGTTTGTAAAGGTAAAAGATCAATTGTTGATTTAAGCTAAAGCAAAACTAGCATGCAGCCATGTTTCTGGCCTGCTCTACATACAAAAAAAAAAAAAAAAAAGTTTGTTCAAGTGCCAACATGACTGTAGTAAATCATACTTATTAAATGCAACATCAATAACCAATAAAGATGACCCTTTCCATTATCAAGAACCAGGTAAACAATTCAAAACCAGTAAAATGGTAGACATTTTACACTGAACAATTTGCATGGGAATACACTGAACATAAAGATAACAAGTGTTGTGGCATTGAAGGAAAAACATAATTTTTCATTGATATAAAGCAGCGAAGCTGGAAAGAACACAAATACAACATTAGATCCATTAACTGCATGACAAGAAGCAGCGTTCACATCCACTTGCTAAACTGTTTTTGATTCCTTAGCACCAACACACAGAACAATCCCCATATTATGTTGCCACACAAAACCTAAAATGTGTTTTTTCCATAATGTAGCTTTCTTCCATTATCATAATAGAGCCATCACAGTTTTTACATGGCCTCAAACACCTGAGTACAATCATTACATTGGAATTTTTAAAAAAAAACAAAAAACAGGAGGACATTTTAAGCCTCCCAAGAGATTTGTATTGCCTGGCAAACTCCCAGAAGGAGCCATCTATTACTGCAAAGCCTTGCTTACATATGAGGGAGGAGGAAATGATCTCAGCTAACAAAGAGGACATATTTGGAACGATGACCAGAGAATGGCTTCTACAAGGCCATAAAAGTTAACACTGTATACTGACATAGCATTGAGTGGAATTTAGGAGCTGATGAGGCTTAGAGAATTTGTGTTCGTTCATTGCAAGTTCTTCCCCCCCCCCCCTTCTCTGACATCAAATTACACCTTAAACTGTTTGAAGATCCTCCCACCTGCTTCCAACTCTTGAACTTAATGCAGAGTCCCAATTTGCTTTGCAGTAGGGAAATACAAGATGGTAGGGAAAACAAGACTCAAAAGCTTTGTGAAATATTCCCTTCTTTAAATAGCAAGAGTGGAATTGACAGACATTTTTAATTACTGCCTGACTTATCAAACACATCAACAAGTCAAAGACAGACAGGTACTTTCTCATATGCTTTAAGGTGAAAAATCAAGTACAAAAATCTTTGCAAATCTATATTGTAACAGTCATGCTAAATAGTCCTTTTCTTTATATTGTTTCATTAATACCACCAATACACTGGCTATTTCACTGAAACACCACATGGTGCAATCCTGTTATTTACCCCTGTTTTGAAAAACCACAAAATGACTAAGCAAGAGTTAAAATATCAATTTAATTTAAAGTATACTTAATATCATGAGGATTTATTGATATATGTAATCAAACTAAGAAGCAGACACACCTTTAGTTTTGCTTGTCTCTTCATATCAAAAGAGCTTTTAGAGAATCAAAAATATTGCGGTGGATTAAAATATGGCATTTGAATTGATCAATGTTCCAACTTCTCAGCGAGTGCTGATGTTTTCCTCTTGGCTACAGTTTAGGATACATAAAACTTGATAATCAATTCTCATCTGAATGAGCAATAAGTCTTACTCCTAATTTCTTATAAACAGTATTTGTACTGAACTTGCATAACCAATATTACAATATTTCTTAGTATTTTTTGCATGAATAATTAAATGAGAATGTAATGCCTTGGCAAATTACATTATCATATGCAGTTCACAAATAACTATATTAACATTAACTGGTCAACAGTCCAACATTTTGACGTTTGCAAGGGGAAGTGGTAAATTAGTTACCAGCAACATTAATTATGGCTGAAAAAACAGGATTATCTGTGGATGAAAAACAGGCTTTATTTTAGTAAGTCTTGAATACTACTTTAGAATTTCTTTGAAGCTGTTTTTCTTACTGTCAACATCTCAGTCCCAAGGGATGGTGGTTTGATATACATGTTATAGATTCTTTTGCGACCTTGTAACCTGATCAAATAAAAAGACCTTTTCATTTGTGACTGCATAGGTTTTATGTCACCTCCTACCAGTTGCTTCCTCGTAACTCAGAGGTTTGCTCTGGATCAGCACCTCCCTCTTCATCGGTGCAATACTAACAGGAAGACAGACACCCTCACAGGCCTTAGAGCTACACAGCCCCATACCTTTTAAGACAACAGTATCTTGTTGGCTATTAATATAAATATGCCCAAACGCAGTGCATAAACTTATACACACATTCCCTCAGTGTCCATACACAGTACCTATCTAGGAAAACACTAATATAATTACTTCAAAAATAGTACTGGTGTCATAGAGCATATATTTAGAACTTTGTGTATATATTTTTAGATGGATGTGACTGGCCATGGCAACATCTGAAGCACAACTCTCATTTGTAAAACTACCTAGTTCCATTATAAATATATATACATTTATGATATTAATCTGACAACCTGGGGTAAGGGACAAAGATGGCAGGGTGTGGCTAAGTGTCTACTACAGTAGACTTGGCAGTTTATTGTAAGAAAATATAAACACTGCTCTGATATTATACATTCAATCTTAGGAATGTAATTCAAACATCAACCCTAAAATACAGCTGAAAGAGAGAGCAGCTGCTCACAACAGCCCTTTTCCAGCAGTAACAGGGTGGGTTCAACTGTGTCAGCAATTCCAAAAAGAGTACAGGGTGCAGTGAAAAAAAGTTGGACAGATTTTGTGGTTGTGATATACTAATAGACAAAGAAGAAGCAAGAATCTCTTACAGAAGCACTATAACACTCACACTACATGAAGCATCTGCAAAAGTTTCTCATCCTCAGAGAGCACCACCAGGAATTTCCAATTGTTTTCCAAGCTCCTGTTTATGAGAACTGCTGCACATTTTACATATTTTGTCATTCTTGTGAACACTTTGATTATTATTCCTCATAGTTCTCTCCAAGCCATGGTAAACCTTACTGTAGCAATACATGACTATTCTATTAGGGTTTCTAATCTGAAGACAGAACTGTTACTCTAGTTTTGTTTTTTTTTTTTCCTGGAACTGCTAGAAAGCCAATTAGTAGCTCCTTAATAAAGGAATACTTTTGGAGGCATGATAACCTAAACATTTGTTTTAAAAAACAAATTCACATAGGTAATAGACACACAGCTCACTCTGAATTTAAGGTGTTCTATATTCTCTTCCATGTCAGATGCCAAATTGTCAGACTGCCCCTCTGCTGCCATCTGTCACACAGCATCAACTCATAATGAAATACTGGTGACAAGGTTCAAACATTATTGCCATACCACCAACATCTACCTCTGACATCATGAATCAACATAAAATAGGAGGTATTACTTTCAGAGCAGCCCCTGTATATGAAGCAGAAATAATTCTTTATTAGTATTTTCAGATAGTTTACCAGCAGACTCACACAGAACACAGAAAGAAAAATGTCACCTCAAAACAAATTTCTGTTCATTGACAACAATTCTGTCTTGCAGAAAGATTAATAGAAATGGAGGAGACAACAACATATGGGTTTGTGGGGATAAACAACACAGACATTGACTCTGAAGAAAACATCAGCACACACCCTGTTGTGGGTAAGAAAGGTACAGGGGAGTTGTCCAAACTGATAAATAGGCCTGTATCTTCATGATCTGTCTTCTCAGAATAAGCGCAAGAAGCATGGGTCTTACATTCAATCTTCTTTGACTATGAATAAGAATAGATCAAAGAGATAATCTAAATTTCAGACAAAGTAGCGCTAATCTTGCCAGCTGGGATTCTATTAAACACAACCTGGCTTCAAACGTATGGAAGAACCTAATATCTGAAAATTTATGAGGCCTGTATGGGCTCCACTAGCAAACACACTTTTAACCAAACTCTTATTATAGGCAGTATGAGAATTTTGTAAACCTATACAGTATTTAGAAAATCCTTATTCACTACTTTCTATTTACAGTTATCATCGATCATTATATGCCTGCCACCCCACCCAACCAAAAATCAACTTGATTATGGATTATTTTATTATCACCTTGCCAACATTTCCACTCATGATCATAATCATGTTCAACAGTGTTAATGAACCAATTCTAAACTTGAAGTAAATTGATACAAAGCAATATGGGAAATATTTTTAACACATTGTAAGGCTCTGTTTTGGAACAAGGGAAGAACTGATAAATATCATCAAATAATACCCTTATTAACTTTTCATAAGAAAAGAGAAGAAATTACTATCACAAAGAATGAACACACTTGTTAGTTCCTCTAACAATAAGGCTGAAGGACAGAGTACCAAAATGAATGAGGTGTTTCACTTGTACATTCCTAGGCTGACATGTGTCAGGAGAGAACAGCACATTCTGAGTTATGAAACACTATTATTCATCTCTATATGCTCCATTTCCACATGGAACTTCCACAAAGCCAACTGCGATGATGTAAATACAAACCAAATCTTTTACATATGTTGAAGTGACGTGGAGATATGTTCAGAGGTTCACATGGGGATAATGAATATACTTGTACTTCTGGGGACTATGCACACACTACATCATTTCCTCCTCTTTGCATTCTTCATGTCACCAGTCACCTCTTTTTTGTCATTTAATGAAGTCTTGCACATTCCATTTCAACAAAACAGGGCCTTGATTCTGATATCCACATCATACTGTTAACAGCTCCTAATTGCATTTGAGTGATCAAAACTCATCCCACTGATTAGAAGTCACCTGTATTACATCAGTTCATTCTCCATTGTAACAGCTCCTCTTTCACTGCTTCAATTCCCAGTGCTTGATTCTCCCTCATGAGCCTCTTAAAGGTTCTCCTCCTTCTAATCAGCCCCCTGGAGGCACTTTAGCAGCTAACCTGGGTGATTACAGCCACTGCTGTTGTAATTTTCTAAATTATAAATGCTTTTCTTAGTCATCAGTTTCAATTGTGCAAAGTTGCCCAACTGTAATGGAAGTTGCATGCAGAAATATTGTTGAAAATTTAATTTGCATGCAAATCTACCCACTTGCCATCCTTTATTGTGAAGTGTTAATGTAGTCACACAGCACTGCACTCATGGATTACCAGGATTTTAAACCAAGCACTGTGACTACAACCACTTGAATCCCACACATCCTACAGTGCCCACAGAAAAATATGCACTTAGGTTCATCCTTTACAGACAAGATGCGTGCTTGCACATGCACTCAGAGGTACCTGCTGCTGTGTACACGCCCCTTTACATGGTAATCACCACAGTAATTTTATATATGCTTAAAAATGAACTACTGTGTTGTAGATGTGCAAGAAGTAGGATATGTTTAAAATAATAAAAATTCAAATATATATATATATACATACACACACATTTACTTACTTCTTTGAACACCTTCCCCTTACTTCAATAAATGAAATAAATGTATCTGACTAAGTTTTTCAGAGATGTATACTCTGAGGTTTTACACTTTCTTTTTTAAATCAGGGGTCTTTTCTTTTAGTCCTCCTCCTTTATCCACACATGTGGACACCCACGCATAAAGAAAGGCAGCTGACACACTGTACAACACATTACTTCAGTCTGCACCAGCAAGTGCCTGTCATTATCACCTACCATATTTTCTATCTGATTTGTTATATATAAGAAGTCATAGCTGTAGGTAATTAAAAAGTACTGCTCTAGTGTGACAAATAATCACTACACTTTTCCAATGCAACACAAATTGTGGAAGTCTTTTTCCTCCTCGCTTCTTAGTCTTTAGAAAACAGCTGACACCCTGGTTCTTTTTATCCCAGATGTTATACTTGCAACATTCTGGATCCAATTAGTTTTATTCATATTTATAATGTGGCACTTGCAAACAGTACAACTACTTTCCAAGAAAACAGTGAAAACATGTGAATGCTTATTCAAGGGTAAAGAAAATCCTCTGTTAAACAACTTTGTATTTGCTTTTGAAAGCATCTCTCTTTCATTTTTTACTAACGCAAACACACACAAGTGCATTCTAAACCTACATACTCTGATTTGCTGGTGAAGGACCTTCACTACAGTAACTTTTTCAACACCTAACTGAGAAAAAGCAGAAGCTCCAAAGAAACACATACTTCAAATGTTTAGTATCTGATTGTATGTTTTTGAATCCGACTTAGTACTCCCAATCTACTGCCACTTCCCTCCAGACCAATGAAGCAGACGGGCAGAATACTCTTTACAGACAAAATTATTTTCAGGGAAAATTACCATTAACAAGAACTACATGGCAAGATAAAGGATAACCCAGACTCATACTTCAGAGAGGACACAAATCTAAGCACTATTAATTTAATGAAAAGGAAACCATTTGCTTTAATGAACCAACAATTATTTTGCAAGCATTTCATATCTTGCTACTCAGCCTTCAAAGAAAGAAGATCCTTGCTAACAAAATACAGGCACAATTCTTGAACCAGAGTAAGGTAGAGCCAGATAATCATGTTTCCATCTACAGTTAAACAAATAAGGAATTTGTAGTATCCGAGCTGCATATAAAAGGAACTTTTCAGAAATAACTTGGGCATTCCAGGTTTTCTTGGAATTAGAAAGATGTAACAATGCACTCAATTGTGTTTTGGGTTCTTGGGTTGTTCTCTGGGTGGTTATTTTTGTTTTGTGGGGTTGTCTGTCTATTTTCTTTGGTTTTGTTGGTTTTATTTGTATACAAATAAAATTCTAAGGCCCGTTACTTAAATCATGGAATACAGTACAAAGCCTGCAAATGGAATGGGTCACAATAGGTCAAGCATCAGGTATTTTTTCTGCATAACTCAAACTGACCATCTGCATTAAACAAAATGAACACTTCCAGCATACCTACAGGTCTATATTAGTGGGAACTTAACATAAAAAGCAAAAATCCGCACGTCTTACAGAGTTCTCAAAATGCTTCTGCTGTTATGACACAGTAGAGACTGCCAAGCTCCTCCAGTTTCAAGCATGGTGACTCTGGGTAGCTTCACATCCCTTCCCAGAGCCTCAGCATCTGCCAGCCTCTTCCATTTCCTTCCTGTACATTTTATCTGTGCTTTTATCTTTTCCTCCCTTTATTTTGCTTTATCTATTTTCGACAATAGTGACTAGCACAGTATAACAGCATTATATAAGCTTTTTACAGTGCCATGTTTTGCTTTACAGAGTGAACATAAATGAGGAAACACTAACTTAAACTCTGACAGCCAATGCTGGATGTATCAGCTCGGCCTATAAATAAGCACTGATCACCTCCATTTTATTGAACTCATTTTCCAGGCAAGCAAAGACCACAAGATTCCTCTGCAAATTTTCCCTTTACACTCTCCAGCAGTGCTGCTAGTGTCAGCTACGACAGATTTATAGCCTATTCATTCATGGGAACAAAAACCCTGCCAGGGCTGGTCATGCAACACGCAGTAGCAGTTAGTTCAGAAGATAACAGCTGCAAT
This sequence comes from Coturnix japonica, assembly GCF_054131305.1. Taxonomy (NCBI): domain Eukaryota; kingdom Metazoa; phylum Chordata; class Aves; order Galliformes; family Phasianidae; genus Coturnix; species Coturnix japonica. The sequence continues at coordinate 30,844,992 of NC_140668.1, forward strand.
ACCTCACTTCCTTATTCAGCACTCCACAGCATACACTACTTCAGAGATAATAAATGCTTCTTGTTTGTATTTCTTGAGTAATATCAGAGGAAAGGGTCCACATTACAACAGTATGAAGTGGCACTGCAACACAGGGGGATTAATCAGTGTTTTCCTTGTATTTATTCCTTCTCCACTTTATGGTTTTATAACTGACATTAGAAAGTTACTCTTGACTGTTTTTATATACTGTCACTTCCAGGGACAGTCAAATATTTAAATTCTGAATTTAGTGCCCATTTAATCTAAAAGGTTATTTTGAATTATTTTGAGTACCAAGGGCTTACAATATGTAGTGCTTTAATAGTGAGAGAGCTTCACCATTTGTCAGGATTAACCAGTTATTTTCCTCCACACTCAGAGTTAAAAAATGAGCTTAATCTGAAGCAACTGAACTATAGATCATAATATTACTAGATCCCTTTCGCTACTTTGAAGAGAAAATTAAAGTCTGCAATGACTTTGTAAATATTCCTTAATTGCAATACAATGCAGCAGAAAGGAGATACCAGACTTATAGTAACAGTCCTTTTTTGGAGGTGGTGCTCAGAGCCACCAATTTCAGAAGTGCTGCTCTTGCATAAAACATCTATTTGGGGCACACATTGGCTTCTAAAGCAACGCACTGTAGACTCTTTGCAGATTATGTAAACCTTTGCCCTTTCCACAGATGTTTAAACGGGTCTGCAGCAACTACACCTTTGGCTCTTCCACAGTAAGCCACCCTTCTCCAGTTGAATATGCACATTAACATTACACAAAGCTCTAGCCACAGATAGCATGGACTAGAGCCAAAGCCCATCTACATGCAAAAAATGAGTATTTTAACAATCCTTTTGAATGACACACTGCACTGACATGGAAAGGGAAGTGAACTTCTAGAAACTTGCAATTTCCATCTTTTTTCACCTCTCAATTGCAAGATAGGATTGTCCAAATGAAACTCAAAAGTGATCCTAGAAAATTACAGTATAGTCAAGATTATTCTAAGTATTCCTTTTAGGTTTAGAGCTGAAGGCCAAACAAATTTGGCTCTCACAAATCTTTAGTAAACCAGAATTTTTAATCTTACAATTCCACAACCTTGGTCGTCTTTAATAAAGAAAAACTCTTGTTCCTTCACCAGAAGAAAACACAAAGCAGTTTGTAAAATACTAGTGCAAACTATGAATGTTTCACATCTTGAATTTCTTATAAGCTTTTAATTAAAAAGTCATGATCCACTGTCTCAACTATTTTTTTTTTATTTGAACAGATGCACCTATATATCATGGCATATTGAAATGTAGATGTCTGAAGGGGTGGAAAATATGGGATTAATCAGGAAAAAAAAAGAATCTGAAGCAAGCAAACTATTAGCTATGCTAATTTAAAAAATTAATTTATCCTTTATAAATCTCATCTCTCTTTGCATACCACAACATACAGTCATCTTACTAGATCAGACCCAAGGTCTACAGCATTGAAGATTCCAACACAAATGGCTGCTCGGACCACAACAACAATACAACCCACTAAAGACATTTCTGCATAAAATTCAAACACATGCTCCAAAACCATGCAGAGAGTCTCCCAGATTTAAATCCAAATCTCCCCATTTCAGTCACTTTTATTCCATGAAATGCATAGAAAATATGGGATCAGACAGCAGTTGCTGCAACTTCACTCTTTGCTAATCAATCAGGTTTTATTGTGTGGACTCAAGCTCAGCTCATAATGCTGGAAGGAATCTAACACAGCAGTTAAAGATTCCACCAGTTTTATAACCCTTGCTAATTGAGGGCAGGGGGAACCCACACACTGTACTGAGGTTTTCAGTACCAAACCTTTTCCTATGGGGGAGAAGGAAAGGAGAAAAGATGTGAATTTGAAAGAGGGAGGGAGAGGACCAAAAGTAAGTAACCACCCCAATCATTCATCTCTGCATTGGTTGTTCTGGCAATATAAACTTAAACATATCTATATGTAGTAAATTGTACAATATATACACTGAAGCATTTATGTAGGAGCCCATTTTATTCATGAAAACTAGCCACCTCCTGATATTTAAAAAAAACAAAAACAAAAAACAAACAAAAAAAAAAAACAGGATTTTTCCCAGTCAGCATAGAAATACCTTCATTGTATGTGTAATTGTTCTTCTCTTTCAAATCACCTAACATAACAAATGCTAGAAGACATTATAGTTCATCAGCTAAACAGTCTCTTTATGAGTTGAGGCTTCAATGCTTTAATGGGCAAATTGCCTGATTTAAGTAAATCATGTCACCTCCATCCAAGTAATCATATTTGCTGCAGACTTGCTGACCTCATCTCTACACTAAAAACAAAAACACATTTACATTTTCAGCTTGAGATATTTAGTTCAAATGATGTACAAATAGGTTGCAAAGAAAACTAATTTTAGCCTACTCCAAAGATACTATTTAAGTTCTTCGTTGACAGAGTTTTCAGAAATATAATTACAGGGTACTGTCATTTAAATAGAATGAGATTTTTGCTCAAAGAAAACAACTTGTGAGATAATTCCCCTAAGGTTACCACTACATTTAGAAGAAGGTTAGTCTCAGGGAAATGGTTAAAAAGATAAAATTATATATTTGCTGTGATAATAGGTTTCAGTGTGAAGTGGGTTGGTTTTTTTTGGTAAACACTATTTCCCCCTCTGTTTCATACAAGAAATCTGTTACAAGAGGCTTTCCACAGCATTATTTATGCCTTAACTTTCAATGTGGAATGTTTTTTAAATTGCTCTAGTTAACCAGTTCTCCAAAATCTCAAGCAAATTTTGAGCAATCAAACAAAGATGTTAATTAAGCTTTCTAAACAAAAAAAATATATATGATTTAGATATAAAATACATTTGTAATTTGATTTCAAATTTGAGGCATAAAGGTGAGATGTGAAGAAATCGGGCAAGATTTCAATTCACGAGCCTATTGGAGCTCATCAAAACATTGGATGTCACTCCACAAGGGAAAACATTTTTGGGTCACCATTCAAGCTTTCCTCCAAAATGAAGTAAGCTTTTCTCCAAAGCTCATACAACTCAGAATCCTTCATAACAAGCACTTTCAATTGTTTTTACTGTTTCACAGCAATACTAACATACTATTTTTCACTGTTAACTAGACAAAAATAAATAAAATTAAAAATACGCTGCTTTTAAAAACATGGAATACAAAATTTACACGTTACATCCCATAAATCTGAGGTGAAAGGATAATACATAAACCTCCATTTATTCATACTAACATCTTAAATTGACTAACTAGTAGCACAGAATCCTCCAGAATGCCCTTCTTTAATTAGGCATTTTTCAGCTAAAAGAATGCCTCCTTCTAGCAGATACTATTTGCTCTGATTAAGAATATTTAGAGTGGAGGAGAAAAACTGAAGATGTTAAAGAAAAAAAACAAACACCAGAAACAAATAAGGAAAGCTCAACATTTCTTTATCTTCAGGCCCTATCTGCAAGGTTCTCTCCACAACATTTCCCTTTCATCTGTTTACTAAGATTGTTCCATGAGAATCAAAATCACAGAGAGGGTCAAAATGCTCTCCAGGCAGTAGAAATAAAGGTGGTAATACATGAAGTATAAAGGTGATAATTGACCTCGATGGTCAATCCAGCCTTAAATTCTTTGACACTTGCCTTTAGAGTTGATTTAATGCTTAAAAAAAGTTTCTGGCTGGTCACAATGTATCATCTCAGTAAAATCTGTTTGCTAAATATCTAATCGTCTCATAATGAAGTAAGATCTCAAATAACTCCTTTGAAATTTACAGTAACAATCATCAATCTTATTACCCAGTGTATAAAAACAGTAGTCCCCCACGACTTCTGACTAAGGGTTCCAATACTGCTAAGTATGTAAGGAGTGAAAAATATGTCTTTTTTACTACTCTCTGATATTCCTCCGTACTCTAAAATTCAGTGAAGGTTCCTATGTGGTGAAACTCAGAACATTAGTGTCTCATTTACTACGTACCTAGAAAAAGCTTAAGCTTTTCAAATCCATACAATGTGCCACATCTTTATCAGTAGTACAGAAGCTGTACCCTTTAAAAATGGTATCATAGTCATCTTCATCTTTAAACAAGAGTCTGGATTAACAGGTTCATAGATGAACAAACCTTGTAAGTGATGCATACAGTATTCTTATATGATATTTTTCATTATTACTCATTCAAACTTTAAAAACCAAATATGAAACTGAAGAACGTTCTATATTGCTATTACCTCTTCCTAAAAGATTTTATGGTTCATTCCTCTTATTTTCCCCCAATACCCCCAGCTTAAAAAGACAGATCTCATAGGAAGTGGTCAGCTACTCCCACTTGAAGTGGGGTCTATCCATCTCAGAAACCACAGAGAGAGCTAGAACGAGCAGACCACAAGTAGAGAGAATCTCTCTCAGTTTTCTCTGTTGTCATAACTCTTTCCACAGTGGCGTTGTTTCATCTTCAGCTACTTGGTACATGAGTCTTCATAAGAACTACACAATGTTCTATAATCACCTCATTTTGGTGAAAAAAAATAATAAAATGACCTGGCCAGAGACTTCATGAATCTGTAACTGCTGACATAAGATCTCTTTACCTCAATAGTAATATTTATTCTTCTTTTTAAAGCCAGTTACATTTCTCATTGTAAAAAATTACCCTTAGCACACAGATGTATTGATTATTTGTTTCAGGGCAGCATTCTAAAGGTGCATTCATGAAACTTCAATAATGATTCATTACATCTGATTGATATGTAATGGAGTCACTATTCAACATTTAAAGCACACCATAAAGGAAGTCCACAAGCAATAAAAGCATTTGTTATGGACAATATGTTTGAGCTCTTAAATGTCCTAGGTGAAAAAGCAGATCAAACACTGCTCAAATAACTCAAGCTGTGTCAGACATATAAAGCCATTCTAGGTATATAAAATACAACCAAAACGGTTTCAGTTTCAAGTTATTTGATAAATTTTAAGAATAATAAAACAATCTCTTCATCCACAGTTTCCCTCAAATTAATTTATGGCATTTTCATGTGGGAAAATTTTCCCTCCTTTGTATATCAACAGTGTATTCATTCAGTTTGAAGGTCTGATCTTTTTTATACACTGATGTCAGAAAAATGACTGGTTAAATTCGTCTAACCTACATTGCTTCTGACCAACATTATTGTTAGCTTAATATATATTGTTAAATATATGTGCTAATCAACATCATGTTTTTTCTGTTAAGAATTTGCTTTTGTATCAAATCCCTTTCCTCCCTGATTTAAAGATCAGAAGATATTCTTCAAAATTATAAGAGACTGCAGCATACAATTTTCTCATTTAAAGACGTTCAGCCAAGAATCATCACAGAAACCTTATTTTATATGACCCTCTGCTCTGTGGAATAGATTGAAACCTCCACTAAAACTTGATTTTGTAGACTTCTAATGACTAAAGTCCCATTAGACCTTTCTTGTAATTGATATCTGCCATGTTCAAGTAATAAGGTGCACTCTGTAACAGGTCTTCTAACAATCATCCTCCCTCATGCAAGGGATAATAGGCAGTATCATGAGTTGAGGTTAAATAAACTGTAAGTGTGTAACTTTATGGGATGCTAATTAGAAAACAAGTGAATACAAATAAGCAGCAGAGAGAGTATGTGATAAGACAGAAGTGGAGGGAGGAAGAGTGTGAGCCCTAACTGCCAGATAAAAACAGTCTCCTTTCTCTGAGCTGAGTCCTTTGAAGCTACATAATAGCCCTGACTAAATGTGGCTTCATATTAAAGAGTGAAAAGTACAAAATTTAAAATAGAATTTTAAGTAAGGTGTCAAAAGGAAACAGATGCTCTTTTCAGTATTATTTCGGCCCTTTTGAAAAGAAGGCTCTTAATTTTAGTTATGTTACTTCTTTTACCTGAAATCCTCTTCTCTGAGGCTCACTTACTGTCTACCTCAGCACTTTTTCCTCTCTCCTTTCTTCTCCTTCTCTTTATAGAGTTGTCTATGTCGTCCCTTTCACAATACATTCATGTAAAGATGACAGTGAAACTCTTCTGCTCACCACAGGATGCTGTTACTGACAATTATAATTAGCGTGCTATCACGATCACTGAAGGAAAGAACATGTTACAGCCCCACTATGGGTTGTTGCCTCTTCAATTGCTTATACCATTGTTCTTGAGATCTTGTTAAAATTATATTTAATGACTGCTGTTTAGATTCGTTTATCATGAAACCTTATACACACAGGTTACTCACCCATTTAGTTTGCCATCTCCCTTCTATCATCTTCCTTTTTCATTAACTGCCTGTTAACAGGAATTTTGCCTACTAATATAATTCATTCTCTACACTAGTATGTCTTTATTACTTAAATGCATATAGCATTTTTTTTACTTCACTGATTTATCGCTGAAGATTACTGTTCATGTTTTCCTTCTCAGTATTTTGGGGATACTGGCTGAACAACTGTATTCTAATCAATACTGAGATTATATACTGGAGAAATGTGTGATTCCATTTGTTTATTCTTGTGCTGAGAAGACCAACCATTCACTTTTAAATATTTTCAGTTATGCTGGTTAGAATTAAAGCAAATGTTTGCTACTTGTTGTATATGACTTTTCTTCTAATGCATATGCTTTAAAGAGAATTACTTATTACTTATCAGTTGCCCAATCCACAATCACTCCAATACCCAAGTAGTAATTTTTCAGACACTGACTACATTCACGTTAGCTCTGTTAAGAGCAAGGAAACGAAGTAGATAGAATCACAACTCAGTACACAGACACAAACACACACACATGCAGTGTGCAACCATACACTTAGCTGCAATAAATATTAAAGCTGAATAAACATCCATATATATATATATATATATATATATATACATATTCATAATCCTGTCAATTCAGGTATTCATAATTGGCATTCAATAGTTTTGTTCAAGGAGATCATATAAATTATTTCAGATCCATAGAAAGAAAATGGGCAAGTTCTAAATGCTGTTAATTTTCATTGGACATGTTGATGATACAACACTCTTACTCTACACATAAACACTACCGAAGTATTCGAGTTTCTGTTGCACATACACGTTCAGAAGTTACTACTTGCTTTTCTTCATGCAAGGAAAAAGGATTTACTGAACTGATGAAAGACAAGGTCAGGGAAAATGACAATACAACATAGCAGAAAGGAAAGAAAAAAGAGTTGTAAACATGCAGATTTGAGTGCATTCCTCCTGTGGATTTGAAGCATTTCCTTTTCATAGAAAGACTCCTTTCTGCATGCTGTTCTAAAAGACACAGTAACCTGGATCTTATTTGACTTCTCCTGTCTCAACAATTTCATTCCTTCTCCCACAGAAAAACACTCTCAAAATGTGCTTTTGCTATTCATTTTTTTTTTATTTATTTTTTATTTTTTTAATCTCTGCTTATTTGGAGACCTTTGTATGGTGCTTCAGTCTGACTACCAATAATCCCCTCCATGAGGGGATCAACCCAAAAAAATGGGGACAAAGACTGAAGTACTTATGTTGCAGTTTCAGGTGCATCAATTGCTGCGTGCTCTAGAACTCCACATACTGAAGAAACATTTTGAATGGTTGACACCAGTTTCCTAACCAGGGGGTGGTTACTGTCAGGCTACATGGCTGCCATCCAGGTAGACTCCCTCACAGCAGGTAACTCCTTGAGCATTTGAAACATACCTGAATGCAACAGTATCATAAAGGCACTGCAAGTATCCAACCAGAGACAACGTATTTAGCCTGGTGTTAAAGACTAGATATATAGATAAACACACACACCAGCGCTGTAGTGGTCAGAGATCCCATTTGGTGCTTTCTCCCTTGGCAGCCTTTGAACTTAATTGTTAAAATGTGTTCCACTATTACTCATATCCTCAAACATATCTAAAACAATCCTACAGAACATAACATACAGTAAACAGTGTTTCTGAACTAAATGATACTCCTGCACAGAGGGAAACTACCTAAAAACATTCTCCCTTTCTTGATTCTGCTACAATGAGGACCTGTAAGCAGCAGCATTCACATTATTTGTTTCAGATGCCACCATATACTCATGGGAGATTCAGGGCAAGGGGCACACTTTGATTCTTCACATGCCAAGAGGAAGAAAATCAATTTCAGTACCCAGGGGGAGAAATTACTACAAGAGAAGGTCACTCACCACTACAAGCTGCTCCATTATCACATAGTCTTGGAAGGAATCCTACAAAAATAAGGTATCTGTGGAGTCTTAGCTGCTAATTTATAATTAGTAACCTGGAGTAATGTAAAAGTTAGACAGGGGAGCTAAATTGCAAACTAGGTATGATTTGCTTACACGTGTTTGTTTTGTTAAAGAGTTTAGGGTAAGATGCTGTTTGATACTGAAGAACAATAATTTGCACACTACACATAGTAAAAAAAATTGTTCTCACAACGTGAAGAAAAGATTCAAGCTGAGTAGGGATGGCTGCTAATGGATGGTGAGATGTCTCTGGTGAAAATCAATCTAATAATCACTCTTGATATTCCAAGAATCTGCTTTTCTTCAGAAATCAGCATGTTCATTCAAAAGAAGATTAACTTCAAGTACACATACAGTTTTTGGTGGCCAAAGCTAAAGCTCTACTGAAGAAATGCTCTACTCTGCCCCAAATTCAACCATGTGTAAATGGCTTTGAAAGCAGAAAATAAACTGGCAGAGAAACAACAGCTGTAAGAACAGTAAAAAGTTGATCATCTTAGTCACATTGTCTTTAACCAGCAAGCATTCAAAGGAGCAAAGGAAAGCACAATCCAGAACATAGATACTGTCACAAAAAAGCTAAATACACAAAATAAATACCAAAATAAGAGTGCTGCTAGACATCCAAGTAACCTTAACTTGGATTTACGGAAGCTCATTTTGTACAAAAATCAGGATCAAACATAGAAAACAAAATACCAAAGCAAGACTATAATTAGCTAGTAAAATGTTAACTCATCCATAAGCAATGAAATGCTCAGTATTGACAAGTGCCTCAAACATATTATTAATTTCACAATATTTCTTTTTTGTTTTTCTTTAGAGCCTTTGTCATTGGATAATGTGTTTCTAGAAAACACACCATTCATCTTAATAGTCATGTTTTTAATAAGAAGTAACTTTTAATAACAAGTTACCCTGCACATGGCAGCATAGAAAACGACTTAAATTTCACCTCAACGCATGTAACAAAACACAAAAGAAGTGAGTATTAAGACCTTACTCATAAGTGACACATAAATGCTTGGTCAAACTCAATACACTATGTGAGGATTAGAATTTAAGTAAAACAAGTCAAAAAGAACAATTATTTTGTACACCAGGATTGCAAAATAAGGGTATATAACCAAAAACTTTCCCTCTTGGGTTATATTATTTTCACTGAAATACTCGCGTGCCTGTTATTCTCATGTAGATGCCAGCTCTTCTTAGAATGGTTTCTTATCATTTCTTTTTCATTTTTCCTGACATCACAGGCTACATACACAGAAACTGACTCACAGTACCATGCTCAAGGACACCAGGTGCTCTTACTAGTCTTACGAATAGAGCTAGAGAACAGCTGTGTGAGATATCTGGGAGGAGTTAGAACATTCAAGAACAGGAAGTCAGAGGGGAATACTGGATCAGAATCAGGTGAGGAAAAACAGGCAAGTCAGCTGTAGATTAGGCTGCACTGGGAGACTGAACAGCATTACAAGGCAACAAAAATGAACTTTGATTAAAACTTCTGCTTTGAGTTTCACTGTGTGCAATTTAATAATGGCAACACACACTACATGATAAATGCTCTGTGAACACTAATAAAAGGACTAACTCAGCTGCAAAAAAACTTACAGTCTAAACACTGACCAACTGACAGCATAGAATAGCCCTGAAGTTTGTATGCTATAGATGCTGAAAGTCTAATGAAGTCTAACCTCACTCAATCTCCCTTTGCAACATCTAATATTGTTTAATCATAACTCAGAAACAAACTCCCTTCTGTAAGGGGGAAAGGCAAACCACAGATGTCAGCAGTATTTTTAACAAAGCACAAATGATAAATAAACAAAAGTAACCCAAAATCTAGTAGTGCCTTAGCAGAATTCGCCTTCACATTTAAAAGCACTGCATGTAAATGAAGTGCAGAATGGAAATTCCAGGAATCTCAGTCTGACTTTTAACATGCTGTAAATAGTGCTGTAGGCATGAAGATTTTATGTATTTTATGTACACATCTTTATTCTCATGCAAACATTAATACGCTATTTGCTTTCATACCTGGCATGAGATGGAAAACATTTAAATCCTGTCCCCCTACCAACACAACTGGTATTGGAGCTGATTTAAAAACACAAGGCCAAGACAAAACATTGTATTTATATAGACTTCTCAACAGTCAATTAAAAAAATAAAAATAAAAATCAATATTTATTTCCAACATATATAATTAAAAAAAAAACAACACAATTTTATTTATGGTACTAAAGTAAATGGAATTTTAATGACATATATTCTGGACATTGCATTTCACCAAGTGTAACACCAAGTTCAGTCAAGACTGTAACATAAAATTGGTAACACCATGTTATTTTGCTTTTTGTATTTAGTTTTTTAGTCACTGAGTGTGCACGCTACGACTTCTCTTGGGAAATTAACTATTTTTTCCCTAGTTGCTACCACCAAATGGAGCACACAAGACACATAAGAATTTGTGTGTTAGGCAGTCAACATCTCTTTGCAGTTCTACTTTTTCCACTCTATAATACATTAAATGAGTGTCCCTATAGTCCAGTGAGTGTCAAAGCACAACAGGAAAACACAATATCTGCCACTAATAGAAGGTTTTGCCAATAGTTGTTCATAGCCAGCTATAATTTTTATATTCCACCCCAGATTAAAATGCAAGCAAACCAGAGTTCACTCGGTTTCTGCTCTGTAGCCTCCAACCAGTACAGCAATGATTATCTAGCACAGGTGTTAAGATCAAGACACCAAATTGCTTCAAGGCCTTTCCTAAAAGGTCCTTTTTTTAATTTACACATAACTAGGACTAATTTGTTAATTATATTTGCTATGGTGTTACTAATGCAACAATCATTTGCATCAAGATTGAAAAAACAAAAACAACTTAGTTTTCAATTTTTGAGAATGCTTTGACTTCAGGGCATAAAAGTACAGAGGAAAAAGAGAAAACCTGAAGCTTCTTGTGAAACTCTTAAATACCAACAGGTTATAAACCAATCATTGATACTACTCCCTCAAAGATTAATTCATGCATAGAGGACAGAATTATCTATTAATTTGCTCTCATGCAGCAAATTAATAGATCTAGCAGCAACAGGCATCTGTACCTTTCTAGGACTAGCAGTTTATTTAGCCCAAATGATATATTCCTCTTGAGAAGTTATCAAGAACAAAGGTACATGATCCAAAATCCAGTGGGACCTTATACTATTGCCTAGTATTTCCTAATATTTCTCTGCTTATATATCAGCATTATATATATGCAGATATATATATACACACACTGATAAAGCACATTTTTCTGACTTAGCAACCAATTTACATTGCTATAATCTCACCTCAGAACCCTTCACAAAAACAAAGAAAGATCAAGTCATGGACAGCAACGGCTTTAAATTTCCACTTCAGATTCCTCCCCCACAGCACAGAAACTCACAGTTAGCTTTCTCTGTTAGGTTTCAGCCTGTCTTCCTACCTCCAACTGTTCTGTTAGCATAGGAAAACTAATCTCAAGGAAGTACCTAGTTAGCCATTCTCTGATGGTGCTAGTCTCAGCTAACAAGTCCTACTGCCTGTACCCAGGGCAGAAAAGTGTTTTAAGCATTTAATCAAAGCAAGAAATAGCAAATTAAATGTTCTGTATGCAAGAAAAAATATGTAATTTGAGCACTGAAGTGTCTCACGTTCCAAGGCAGAGCACAGAAAACACATGATACATCCAATGTATTGTAAACACCTTTCGAGTATCAGTTCTCCTGCAAACAACTTGGCACTCCATTACTGCTCAAGCAATAGCTGGCTCTCATATTAGCTAAAGACCATCTAGAGAACATTCATTTAGCCCATCTTAATCCCACAAGGCTTCCATACAAGAAACACTACCAAAACAAGCAACCCAAAAAAGTTTCTGAACTGCACGTGTTATCTAGCTCAAACGAAAGCAAAGAAATTGTATCCTGGTGCCACTAGATATTATTTAGGACACTATGGTATTCTTTTACTGTACTTAAAGGAGTACATCTTAAGATTATATTTTACATTCTTATAGTGATTTCACATATTTAAATGCACACTTTGTCTAGCAGTCTTCAGGTGGGGTTTTGTGAATCGACTCTCAGTGCGCTGCTGTTTTTCCTAGGAAGCAGCAAACCCACTTCTGACAAGTTCTTTACAATACCAGGCAAAGTATTGTTAGAAATACCGATAATCATATAGAGGAAAAAGTTGACTCACCCAGCTGTTGATAAGTATTTGATGGCTGTAAGACATTCCTTCTCAGGAAGCAGTCTTCATCCACAAATCAATCTCCCTTTGGAGGCTAGCCCTTAAATGAGCCCAGGTAGGGGTGAACCACCCCTCTCAATCAGGTGGGAAGCAAGAGTGAATTGCTTGCACCTGTGCTTCTGGAGCCAGCCATCCCCTTCACCAGGTGCTCAATCATCAGTTAGGGTCCTGACAAAACAGTTCTTCTACAGGTGTAAATTATCATCTTTGGCACTGTTCTCATTTGTTGCACTTGGTATGCTGGCCTTCTGCATTCACATAACTTCTTACCTGCTCACCTTAGATAAACCACAGCAAAAACTTATTGATCTCAACTGAAACTATTATGTTCTATTCCATTGGCTCCTGAAGCTGACAATTTTTTCCCCAAGACATAATACTACAATGTTTTGCATTAACTCATGGTGAACCCAATAACTCTGTCTTCAGAAACGGAGAGGAAGTAGGAAAAGCAGCAGACAGCACAAAAGCTGTAACTTCACCAGCTTTGAGGCAGTCGTACACTACAATCTGATATTCTGGTAATGTTTGCCAAAGCCCAAGTAACAATATTTTTTCTGTTAATCCAATGCTTATTTTGGTATTATTCACACTCTGACACACCAGCTGACACAGTGTGACCCCTGTAGTCTTTAAGCAACAAACTGCAAAGGAAACATGACTGCTGTAACACTGGAATGTAGAAAAACCAGATGCAGTTTGTGTCATGTAATGCCCTTTTAATGCAGTCAAGCCAAATTCAACTTACTTGAGATCCATAAACCCTCTAGAGGCTGATGACATTCTTCAGCAAGAACTCCTGGCTGACAACAGCAAGCCAAACTCTACACTTACCCCTGTTATATGAAAACAGCATATATTTGCTTCATTGGTCACTGAAGCTTTTCATTGCATCTCTGGCAAAACCAAAGCAAAATATTTTATCTGAAAAACAACACTACTATTCTCACTTATAAAAAGCAGTGATTAAATACTGTTTTTGATACAATGTCTAAGGAAGTTAGAAATCTTGGGATAGCACCATGCTATATTACTATTTAATGGTTAGCCATGTATTGTTCCAGTGAAGCAGCACACCTCTATACTGAGAACTGTACTTAAGGAATACTAATAATATTAAAAAATAAACTTCACCTTTAATCACCGCTAGCATAGTGGTACTTTGCCTCAGAAGGTACTGCTTGAAATCAGCTATGTGACCAGGAAAAGGAACAAAGTCCTGTCTTAAAATAGCTCCTGAGCAGTATTCACAGAGCTTATAGGACAGCTCAGACTACACTGCATATATGCTTCTGGGCATCAGAAAATTAAACCTATATGCAAGCATTGTGAAATGCATCACTAGAACTTTACTGCCTGTAAAAGCAAGCCACATATTCCACATTTCCTTTCAAAGTTGGAATAGTGTTGATCATTCTTCCTCCAGTATATTTGTGTGAACAAGATATTTCATCTTACACATTTTACCCCAGTTCTGTCTAAGCACATTTTAAATAAATTAAGACAAAATAAATCCATTTTATTGTATTACTTTTTGCCACCTCTATGAAATAACGCTCATATTTGTATTTTGTAAGGGATGTTGACATGCCTAAAAATGGTGCATGAAGTATAATCTTCAAGAATTGCACTGCTAGAAAAATAAATCTAAGACTATGTCTCAAGCCCAGAATGGCACCACTTTTGATTGAAATGGCTCTGAAATATCCATTTTGATACAGCTATGCTGTAAAATTCATACAATTGATCACCAGTGTAGCTGTAACAAAACTAGTGACTAGTAGCTTTGTTTTCTAAACATCTGTTCATCTTTTGCAAGCATAAAGCATTCCCGTGAAATAAATTACATGCAATCCTTCAGTTTTGGAAAGGAGAACTGCAAACTCACAGCAGGAAAAACCAAGCTACAAAGAAGTGCCAGTCAGATCACATACCAAAAAGAAAAGAAAGAAAAAAAAATCTCTTCCCATGACAGTTTTGTTCATCACAGGTCTCAGTCTCAGTCAAATAACCTTATTCTAATAAAATACTTCTTTTTTTTCTCAGTTGCATTCCAAGATCCAGGAATCTCCCAAGCTGATGGAGTACAAGCATGACAGAGAAATGGGAGTCAGGTACTTTAACATAATAAAACAACTTTCTGCAATATCAATACTGAATGATTAATGAGGAAAAAGTAAAAATGATCCTCTCATAAAGCAAAGGTCAACTTTAAAATATTGTCTAATATCTTTATTCATCTTTTTACTACCAGAACAGCAGAGCTTTCCACAAAACCTCAACATGCATGGCAGAATGAGCAAGAAAAGCCCATTCTAATAAAGAAATTAAGTTGTATTTTGGAACAGGAAGCTGTGGTAGAAACTGAAGTTCTCAGTTTTTATTTTGGCAGCACTTTGGTTATTCCAGAAATCATCAGAGGAAAGAGAGGTAAAAATAACCAACGGGACGAGAATGTCAAGTAGTTGAGAAAACAAACTCTTGGCTTCTGGCATTAGTCTCATTTTCACTTTGAGTTCAAACATGAAAAAAATAGTTTTATGAATCAAGAATCAGCAAGGTTTTCCTGAAGAAGGCATTCTACAACTGTCATTCAGAAAGATATCAGAAGCCATTTTTTTCATCTACTATGATCAATGCCATTTAGATTTTCATGTATAATGAAAGTGCATACATTCAAATAGGAGGGTAAGTAGGCATGACCATCATATTAATCAAATACTGGCTTTGGAAGAGTTATCTGCTAGAGCAGGCTTATAGCTTATAGCAAAGCTCAACTTTAACCTTTCCCTCTTAGCGTAAAACAACATCGGCTTCTTTTATGTCGCCAGAACAAAACAGGAACACAATTAGAGCGCCCAAATAGAGATCTTGGTCATCATTTTGAAGCTCAAAATAGGACAGTAAGGACCACAATTTGCATAGAGTGATCTCATTCAAGATGACAAAAAGATATAATATCAAAATTTGCAAAACAACTCATAAGCCATTACAAATCTAAACAAAAAGACCTTCTTCAGCATCCTTTCCAACCACACAACTTACTTGTGAGCTCAATCAGTGAAATATATTGAAATTGTCACTCTTAGATTTCCTTTAGTATACTCATTTTTAATTCAATCTCAGCCTATGTAAAGAAATACTTTCAAGTTTGCTTTCTGACCAGTGCTGCATGAAGTCACACACTGTTGGTCATTTTAAGAAAGAAAATATTTGTGAAAAATACTCACAAAATGCAAGGTTCTGAGTTTGGTTTTTTTTTCTAACTCACTCAACTTCTCCACAGAAAGTCTCCTAATGAAGGCATTAGAAATTTAAGAATATACATGTCTGGCTAACATTACAGATAAAATCAGTTATCCAAGTCACTCATCCCACATCATTTTTTTGTCTTCCATATTTTGGATTTCAGGAAGAAATCAGCATTTATTTGTACATAGTCTTATTAACACTTGGTTCAGAATGCAGGTGTACCAAACCACAAGGGAAACAGCAGAATTATCAAAGAGCACACAGCTCAGTCATAAAGACTCTGCTACTTCAAAAGCAGTGGTCATTTTCACATAGCTCATGTAGGTGTATTTAAGCCATACTTCTACGGTGTTCAAGTAAGGATATGTAGCTGATTAAATTAATCATAGAATGACCTGGGTTGAAAAGGACCACAATGATGTCTCATTTCAACCCCCCTGCTATGTGCAGGGTTGCCAACAACCAGCACAAGCTGCCCAGAGCCACATCCAGTTTGGTCTTGAATGCCTCCAGGGATGGGGCATTCACAACCTCCTTGGGCAACCTGTTCCAGTGTATCACCACACACTTAGTGAAAAACTTCCTCCTAATATCTAACT
Source organism: Coturnix japonica (assembly GCF_054131305.1). Classification (NCBI taxonomy): domain Eukaryota; kingdom Metazoa; phylum Chordata; class Aves; order Galliformes; family Phasianidae; genus Coturnix; species Coturnix japonica. The sequence continues at coordinate 30,861,443 of NC_140668.1, forward strand.
TAAATTGAGACAATAGAGGTTTAAGACCATCCACCCTCGTAAACTGCCATTCCCCCTAAATGACAGGTACAGGACATCAGCACCCTTATTATCCAGTAAACTCGATGGGCCAGCTCACCTTTAGGTGTTGAGATTTTATGTTATGCACCTGTTTACTTAACAGCTTGATCATTTTAAAGGATTCTACCTTTCAGACAAGATCATAATTCCTGATGAAAAACCTTCACCTCATCACAGAATTGCTTTTACTGAATATACTCCAAAATTCTTTTGCCTAGAAGTATTCCCATGCAGTGGGTCCAATAACTACATCCAGAGATAGAGATTTAGTTAAAAATAAAAGTGCATTTTCATGTCTTTCATCTGCAAATCCAGGTCTACAAGATCTAGTAACAGAACATGGATAAATCATCGCTAGAATTTTATGCCAGGACATTTGGTGGTACAGAGACAAAAGCTACTCTATGAATAAGTAAATATATGAAAAGAGAGAGAAAGAGAGAGGAAACAATGATATCTCACCTGAAATGGTGAGACAAAAAATGTAGCAGCAAGTCGCTCAGAAATTGTCTGAACTGGAACAGTATTTACAGGGAGTACATGAACTGGAAGAGATGTATAAGCAGCTGCAAGAAGCAGGCTAACTGATATCTGCAAACTTACCACAATCAAAAGCAAGTGCTTAAAGCTGTGATTTATTATTATTATTATTTATTAATTAATTAATTTTTACTAAGAATTTCCCTCAAGCTCACATAGAACAGCTGGCAGTACTTCAAATCCTAAAGCAAATCCTAAAGCCTCTCTTTCTGTTAAGCATACAGTGAGTACTCACATACTTCCTCAAAGTGAGGAAAGATAGCAGCCTATATGCCCAAGTCTTTGCAGTAACATACAGGACCACAGAGCACCAGACCCACTCTAAGCATTGACTTCCAGTCAGTTCCTGACTGCAGTCACTGTGCAAGATGCATGACAGCGTACATTTGCTAGCTTGGGTTTTGCTTTTCAAATACATTCACATATTGGCTTTGACACCAACTGTTCCACTTTAAAGCACGGTTCGAGTTGGCACCTTGACTGAAGTCAGAAATTTGTCAGTTTTACCATTAACTTTTTCAAGCTCACAATTACAACTTTTCACCCTCTAAAGCAGCTATACAAAGAATTATCAGATACTTACAGTAACCAAGGACAGGTTTTTTTTTCAGCACCTAATTAACTAAGACAAAAATGCACACATACTTGTAAGTGCTTACACCCAAATTCCATCAAGTCTCAATACACTGTGTCAAGAATTCAATAACATAGTTTCATAAGCCAGTTGGACACCATTCAAAAACTTTCAGCATGAACACTTGATTTTGTTTTGTGTTTATAATAATTACTGGGAACAAAACATATTATTTGCAGTGATTTTATTTACTTCTTTACATTTATATAGCAAATTTGAACTCTTACTACCTTGCAAATATATTATTTTTTATTATCTAGCACATAGGCAAGTGCATCTTACGAAGAAAGTTCTGCTACTATAATTAGTTCTGAATGTCTGGTATAAAATTAGCAACATTATAAAATAATGTAAAATTAGCTGTACAGTCAAATGTCTGCTACAAAGGACTGAAACTTAACACATTTCACTTCACTGTCATTGAGAACTTAATATGTTTCTACAAAAGAAAACCTGTATTTCCATTATCCCATCAGTCTTTATTAATCAGATAATTCAGAAGAAAAGTAGCAACTCAGTGATGCAGATGTGCTCCAATGAAACTTTTGTATTTGAACAGTGGATCCCACACTTAAAATCTGGGAACTACATAATTAATATAGTGTAGCATTTTACTTGTCCTAAGTTAGCATTAAATATTTGTTTTCATTCTGCTGTTTTTAGACATTAAAGTTACATACAACAGCAAATAGACTATTTAAATATTGACCCAATGTTAAATGCTCAGAGTTTTGCAATGTTTATTCAAAACTTCTGTTGCAAGGCAGAAATGCAGATTATAAAAATCTGGTATTACACAAATAATTCACAAGGTTAGGGAATACAGATACAGCATCAGAGGTTACTGATAAAAATGATTTTCCCCACACTGAAAGTTGCAATTCAGTTTAGAGAAGGTTTCCTCACCTTACTTGAAAGACCAAATCTACTCCTTCAGGTCTGTGTCACAGAAAACTTCTAATCGTGCTAATCCCTTTACCCATGACACTCAGAACCCCTCAGTACTTCTTTTCACTGACTTCAGCAGGAGGCTGTTTGATTTTGTTTCCTCCTACCACCCAGGGTTACCACAACTTGGAACACTAACAGCATTTTTGATAAACCCTCTGAGTAATTGTAATTATTTTTTTGTTACAGCTTCAAAAACTAAAACCAATTACCATGCTCCTTGTATTTATTTGTACAAAGTAAATAAATCTGTATAAGACTGATGTTATGTATTTCTAAAGTTAAAAGCCTCTGTCAGTCTGAGCAATATTCTGCATGTAGAGCACAGTTTCACAGTTAGGAGTCAAGTGCAAGATAGGGTCACTAGAAAAGAATAAGAATGATGTGAACAGAACTAATGAGAAAAAGATAAAATTATTTAAGCAAGATGGTGAAAAATATTCACAAGGAATATCTGTACTAAATGAATTGTGAAATAGCATTTCAAACCCACGTTTTGTTTGAAAAAAAAAATTAAAGTGTTTAGTCTGGGGTAATGAATTTCTTGAAAGAGACTATTTTATTAATAATGGATGTTCAGATGGAATCAGATACAGTAGGTGGAAATAACACAGAACCATGTCTTGTCAAATGTGTGATTAATTTTGCACTACAAGTATTGATTTGACAGAATACTACTTTTTTTTTTTTTTTTTAACCTGTTCACAACCATTTAAGCGTAATGGACTTCTTTATTATCTAAACATTATTCCTTTGTTTAAACCTTTCATTTCAAACCACACTGATGCATTTATAACTAGTTACCAATTCTCTGGATCTTTATATGTGCATTATGTTCTAAGTTTACTCCTCCTCTTTTCAGGTCTATTAGCGTCAATTAGGCTTGCAAAGACGTGTGAATCTGACAGGCAAACTTTGATGAAACACTTGGGCTGATCAACCAAACAAAGATATAATGCTACTGCATTTGTTTCTAATAGATGATTGCATTTAATAAACGTGTATTTGAATATTTTTAACCATACTAGCATTCTATTACTTTTATTAATGTCATAAAACCACTATCTATTGTGATGTACACACCATTTAAGTATCATTAGTCATTGGTGTACACAGGTAAGTTAAAGAAATGGTTGGACTTAGGGATAAACTACATCCTTTAGTCCATCAAGCTACATTTCAATACACAGCAGAGTAGCATTAAGTTGTTACTGAATAAGCACCCATAATAGGCAGTTGTAAATGGTTTGGTAGAATTTTATACTCAGACTATGCCCTTTAGTCATATAACAGAAATGCAGTTTTCACCTTTCAGCTCCCTCTGTTCTTCCCAAAATTAAAAACAAACCAAAAAATCTTAAGACAGTTTCTCATACTTATACTAAGGTTGTATAGTATCTTACTCCACAAACCCACTAACTTCTCCAGTATGATCTGGATGGCACATACCTGTCACGTCATTTGGTCCTACCGACTCCCAGCTACAATCTGATGAACAAAAGTTTGTAAGCGTCAAAACATGATACTGTACTTACAGACATGGGTAATTGGTAACTAGATATATAATGACCAAGAACTGTAGCTGCCACAAGTGTGAAAATATAGCAGATTACACGGGAATTCCAGCTGTGAAATATGGCCATTGATAGATACACACATTCTCTGAAATAGCACTTTCTATTTCTTAATAGAAAATGCAGTTGTCCTTTATATGCAAAACTGTCAAGTGATGTTTTGAAATAGCCTGGCCCTAAAACATATTTCAGCTTCCTTTTTATAATTCACCTTTTCCTCACATTATTCTAATAACAATAATTAAAAATAAAAAATAAAATAAAAAATAAATGCTATGTCAAGATGCTCTATTGTAAGCATTTGCTGTTCCTATGTAAAGGTGGAGGTATCTTAAATAAAGAGATAAAAAATGCTAAATATTCATTCAGTGGGCAGTTTTAGCAGAGTACCAGTCACAAGCTGGCATTGCCAATACTTTCATTTTACAGTAATTTAATTTTCTAGTCTAAATATATCTGTTGGTCAATTGCCTATAAATAAAATTCAGAGATTTGAGCAGAGTCAAAAAGATAAGTGGCAAATCTTAAACATCAAATGCAACAAAGCATTTTTCCAGTTCCATGAAGGAGACATCTAAATACATGAGGATATAGCACATGCCTTTTAGGGTACATCCTGCCGTTCTTTATTGATATTAATGAAGAAGGACTCCTAAATCTTGTCTGTGTTGGCAAACAATTCACAAAATTCAATTTTATCCCTACTATAACCTAGACACAACCTATTGCTGTTCCTTTCAGTTACTCACATTTTAGACTTATTTAAGCTTTAAATAAAAACGTTAATAGCGGCACGTTTATATTAACAGGCTACTGTATCATTTTTCAGAAAGTTAAATTTGGCCTGAAATTCTAGAAATAAATGTAAAACAGTTAAATATAGAGTGAGATTAGAGAGAGAGCAGAGTTTACCACTTTATTAAAATTGTGATTGTTCACATAAAGACTCAACCAGGTCACATATTAATAATTATCACTGACAATCTTTAACATCAGACTAAACCCACAAGTGAAGCAATATTACATCTCTCTCTCTCATTTATCTTTACTGCTTATGGCCCCTCTGTGGTCAGCATGCTGTGAGCATCGTGGACATTTAATTATGAACACATCATAAATGTGGCTGACAAGGCAGAAGCTGGGTTCAGATGCTCCTGGGATGAAGGAAACGTTGTTGAAACCACTTAGACTTGCAGTACTTTCATTCTGTTACAATAAACAGTGTTCTGAGTTACCATATACATACTGAATATAAAGCTCCCTCCCTTTCTTCATTACAGATTTTCATTTCAACAAACACTACAGCATGCCTGGGTGAAAATATGAGAATGCATTGTTCACGACCCTTTAAAAATAAACTATTTACCTTTCACTGTTCAAATGATAATCGTGTAAAATCAGTTGAATAGGGACCGTATGCTGAATTTTTCTACCAGCATCATCTAGATTATTGAGAAAAGGAATAGAAACAACACCCGGGTAATAACACTTTGAAGCACTCTGGATGTGCTGGGTAACAAGACAGATGCCTCAGAGATCTTCGCCTAAAGAAAGGAAGTGCTCAACAGTATGAATCATTTCTGCTATGAACACCTATATCTATTATCCCCTCTATGCATCCTTGGGTATCAGTATAGAAACTAGCCTGCCCTTACGCCTTTTACAGCAAAGGCCATAACTATGGGACATTTCATAGATCTTGGCCAACAACAACAAATTAGGAATTTGATAAGACTCCCAGGCATATTGAATTTGGAATAAAATACTGCTGCAATATGAATATCTTGTCTTATAAACACATATATAGCAAGCAAGACCAAGGCATGCAGGTTTGGTATAAATTACACATAAGGAAATATTGATAGATCCATTAAGCTGTTGTACAGGCATACTAACATAAAACTAGCACAATCAGAATCAGGACAACAGTCTTTCAAAAAGAAAAAGAAAAAAAAAAGTTTTTTAAAAAAGATTTTGACTCAAATTAGTTTCAAAACTCACAGAAGCTGTTTTCTACTACTCTCTCCCCAACAACTCCGGTTTGGGATTTTTTGCCTCATGGCAATGAAAATCTCAATAGTAAAAAATAGCACCTCAATTGTACTAAGATTCTCATAACATCATTTTCATAAAAAGCTCTGAATCCTCAGCGTTTAGAAGCATTACAAACAAGAACACTATTTTAATAAAGCAGCCCATATTGCATACAAAGCTGTCAAAAATGACACAAAGACGTTACCTCCAAGGTGACTTTTTTTGGTGCAATAATATTCATAATGCTAAGAATTAACATTTGAGCAGAGAGTAAATCTTACAAGTTACCCTGATGCTTAAACACCTAGGCAGGAATAAATGTGCATGCAAAGAACTAACCAGCGTCATGTTTCAAAGCAACTGTCCTCTGTAGTGCTGAGGTACATATTTCTATACCTCCCCAACAGACTAGAAATAGAAAAGACAAAGCATATAATAAAGCCAAGCACAATGAAAGAGCTCTGAAGAGAGAGCTGAAAAGTAGCTATCATGTTGGCAGATAAATTCTACACACAATTATTCATTCCTAGCCTCTTGACATGTAGATTAATGAGTTTGATAACCCAGGCTTCTAAGAAGTAGATTCAACTCTGTTTCACTAGCTTTCTTCTCCTCTTCTAACTACAAACAACACTTTGGTCTATTGAGAAAAAAAAACAAATCAATACATTTGCACAGGTCATCAACATTTTTGCAATTGAAGTCCTATGTCAAAAATATTATATCTGCTGTGGGACACAGCTCGTTACTGGCCCTGTCAAGAACTCGCAGGGGCTCATGTGATCACTGGAGGGAGGAGTTCTTGTTTCAGCACTGTGTGCTTCCATGCCAAGTTCAAAGTCATACAGTAGCCAAAGAAGGGGGGAAAAAAAGAAAGGGAAAAAAAAAAGCTATTCTTATAGTTATAATGACCCTATACTCACTGCAATGTGTTGTGTACATAAAATTTTCTGTTTCTTCCCTGAGGCCAAATGACCTTTTGTCAACACTTTGGTTAATGTTCAGTGATCAAAGTGGATTTTTAAGCAAGTGCTGTACCAGATTTCAGCCACAATGACTTTGCAAGGGGTTGTATCTGCCTTACACCAATACACAGTGATGTGCACCCAGGGTGGGGGAGAAGAAAAATAGGAAAAAACAATAGTTAATCATTTACGGATTTATTCTTTGTTGAGAAAAGCCTTGAACAGGAGGAATGTTTTGTTCCTGAAGGGTGAGCAGCTTTGAGTTCGCCCCACCCCTGAGCCCCCCCAGAAAAATAAAAAAACAGTTATAAATTCCCATCTTTTCAAGTAATAACAGTAGTACACAACTCTTGAGCATTTATCAGGATGTTCAAGGGACGCAGACTGGGTGGGAAGGATGCAGACTGGGTGGGATTTTTGCTGAAATCCCCCCTCTCCTGATTAACTGCACTGCGGCTCTTGAGAAGGGAAAAAGAGGAACCCTGTGGTTTGTCCTCTTGCAAAGTTATTAAGATATTACTTAGATAATCACAATTTTAGAACCCTATCTAGAGTAATTGTAACATTTTTCTTTTTATCTGCAATTGAAAAAGGAATCAAATTACAGTGGGTACACAGTACATGCTAACAGGCTCATCCTGCAGGAAGCCATAAGTTATAATCACCCCAAAACTAGAGACAGGCTTGGGCACTGTGTGTATTGGTTTTTGCTGTTATTTATTTGTTGTTGTTTGGTTTTGTATTTAAAAAAATTTAAAAATGCCTTACTGTGGGATGGGATACCTGGTACTCACAGGGATGAATGACATTCTCCAGTAATATCTTGCATTCCATTTACAAGGTTTATGATCCTGTAGCACAATACACACCCCCTCACACATCCCAACTGTAAATCTACTGCGTGAGAGGTTATTTAAAGATACAAATTACTGTTATGCACAATCCCCTTTGTAATCAAATATATCTTCAGTTTAGTGTTCACTTTAGAGAGGGCTCATTCCTTTGATGCTCTTAAAGCCAATCTACTGAAACACAAGTTCTGGAGAGAAAGTATTATTCTTCAAAGTAAATCATACAGAGGGAAGCTTTTCTGAAAGAGCTTAGAAATAGCTCATACTGCTGCTTCCAAGTATTCATTCTCAGAAATATTCACAGCACAGCGATATGTATTTAACATACTGAGCTATTGTCATGAGGACATACCCTTCTCATTACAGCAACAAAGGATATGTGTGCATTCAGAGTATCTAATCTCCAAGTAACCCAGAGCATCCAGTTTTCCAAACACCGAATCTTCCAGGACAGACATTTCAGCAAATGGAGGTGAAAGGAACTAAACAGACCAAAATACAAGCATTTAAGATTTAACCCAATCATTGACTTAAATTCTGCATTTGGGAGGAAGTCTGGTGATTTATGTCGAATTTATACGTCTCAAAGATCTGCCCTGTTCCCTTCATTTGCTACTCATATCAAAATTATACATCTCTTTCAATCCACATGATCTGCCATATAAATCTTTATCTCACCATCCTGTTGGCACCTTCTCTTAAAGCACTGTGCCAAGTATCTTCATAGGTGTACTACAAACATTGATGTACAATGCATAGAGCATAAACTGGTTGTTCAACAGCATTAGGAAAATATCACAAGCTATAGGTATTCCAAACAGAGAAAGGCATGCAAAACAGAAACTTTACTACTATTGGAATGTGAACAGCATGGAAACCAAACCAATAGTTTGTGCATGGTAGCACTCATCATAGTTTTATCTGTAGAGGCCAAACTACCAGTATATATGCACTGCATACAAGATTGCTTTTGTATTCTGCATGTCATTATAAATCATTAAGAATTTTCATGAAAATTAGGAAGAGCAATGACAGTAGTGAAGATGTACTACACAAAATTGTTAACTGAGAAATAAACTGTGTTGTGGAAGAGCTTCAGGATTCACCGAGAGTGATTTCTGCTCAAATATGCTGGGCATCTTTTCCCTTGATGTTGTGAAAATAAGTGGAAGCACTCAATGCCAGTGAGACAGAGATTGAAAAATCTCATTTTATAAGGTGTTGGACATGATGGGTCCCATCTTTAAAGGCATCAAGGAAGCCCCACGCCTGCAGAAGCAAAGTAATCTTCTACATTCCCCAGATCCAAATGCAAGCTAGCTTAAGACTCACTTATATAAAACTGCAGGAAGGTGACTGCACATGTATCTATTAATTTGGTCAATGAAAAAAAGAGTATAAAACCCTCATCTCAAGAGATTCTTTGCCTATGAAGGGGAGACTGTGCTTTAATTTCAACAAAATCTGGGGACCCACTACATACTCTTTATGTAATAGCTGTCACTGAAAGATGCTGGGAACTGAAAAACAGAAATTATTTATTGCAGCCAAATTGATAGGGAGGTGTACATCTGAGCATATTTATCTCTAATTATCTGTTCTTGGCCACAAAGATAGTAGATATGGCAGAAAATACACAGGTTTTTTTGTGTGGTTTTGTTTTTGTTTTTTTTTTGTTGTTTTTTTTTTTGCTCTGAATTTTGTTTAATGCTTGCAAAAATAAAGATCAAGTTGTCAGAGAAAGAACAGAGTTGAGCCCACTAAAATCATGCCCCAAAATGACTTGTCCATTTGAATTTTAGAACTTATCCTTTATGAAAGTCAGGAAAGGAACAAAAGTGCCTGGCTGCAGGACTCCCAGAAGCACAGGGATTGGCTGCCAAGGAGCATCAGTAGAATTTCAAACTAAGTCACCAGAGCCACTCAACTATTATTTTTTTCTTTCTTGGCAAACACACATTTCCTATATGCTTTCTGTAGCTAAAATGCAGTATCTTGGATATGTACATGTACTGACAGATGGTACATGCCAATTGTTTTAATGGCAAATATTTCAAACGTTTTGAAATATCTCAGTATTCTAAAGCTGTAAGTTAGAACTGCTGGATGGTGAAATTTAAATCATCAGAGCTGAGATAGGTAATGTAAGCTGTATGTGGTTTAAGATGTGCATGTCTGCAAATGTGATAATTCTATATTGTTATTACACTGGATGTTTTTTCTAATAAAGATTTGTCTCACAGCTTCCAATAAAATATTCACCTTTTCCCAGCTTATACATTGAGTTCCAGGGTCAGCTAGCATAGGGACCCTTTACTGTACTAATTTAAAAGGCATGTATGTTATGACTAAATTACTTATTGCTATAAAGCAGAGAGATCCTCGAACTAGCTCTAACAAAGGGCACAGAGGAAACTAGCTCCAGCAGAACTCTGTGCTGTCCCTGCTAGATTTCTTCCAGAACCTGAAAAGAAATCTGTATGCTGCTCTGTCAAATGCAGCAGAAACATTTACCAGTGAAACAGGCCAGTAGCAAGAAGCAAAATCCTCATTCCACAACATATTCTACTAATAACACACTTCTACTTCTAACACACTAATTACCGTAAAATACTGACTTTTATGAAGTTCCTTTGATGAGAGATACTATAGCAGGATATAACTGTTGCTTTCTTTCCTTATTTAGAAGTAAAGAATCTTATCCAGACACAAATGAGAGCATTAATTTCACGGCAGCCTTACACAAAGCAAGCAAGGCTCTCTGCCCACCTACTAAGCAACAGATTGAATGCCTGAATACTTTTAGAGTAGGATGGCTTCAATGCACCGTATTTATATACAGCAACAGAGATCCCTGGAATCTGCTCGTGCAGCAGGCACACAATAGACAAGGTTATTGTAAATCCATGCAAGAGTCTAACAAAGTTTATATTAAAAAAAATATACCAAAACTTGAACTGCTGGTCTTTACTGTGGCAGTCTTTGAAAAACAGTATCAATAGAGAAGAAACAACATGTTTTACTGAATGTACCAAGCCTGATGCTTCGGGAGCAAACACTACTTCTCCCCCTCTGCACACACACACACACACACACACACACACCTCTCCACAGATTCACAGGATTAATATGAGACTGGCTTGAGGGTTTTACCAGTAACTGCTGCAAAACAAGTTATGATTGGTTGATTCAGAAATTGGGATTCTGGGCAGTGTTTTATAAAAGGATAATGTATCTTTAAGCCTAGGTGCCCTTCAGGGAAATGTATTGGATAAATGTCTTCTGAAAAGCCTGTAAATATTCCATCGCCTCACTGTCATTACTACCATGAAATGATAATGAAGCATGAAAGAAATATAATTCCATATTCAGATGACAGCATTAGCCTTCATAAGCAAACTGAAATATTTATTAGTAAAATGTTCGGTATCTACGCCTGTAATCTAAAAAAAGGACAAAAATGTTTTATAATAAAAAAGAGATTGAATGCCGAGGTAAAATCTGGTTGGCTGATTTTATTGCTTATTATTAAATCCAGGCAAAACAATTATTTTTTTCTTTTCATTAGTAAGGCACCCAAATTAAAACTATGCCCTCAGGCTGTGAGGTTTACAGTAGTGATTAAAAACAAGAAATTGTGATGCATGGGGTTTTTGACAATGGCATAATCAAATTCATTCATATTGTTCAATCTTTCACTGACAAATATTTTTACAGTGAAATATACCAAACAAAGAGGCACATACAAGTACTATCAATACAGAGAAATTAGGGAGACTTGTTATTATTGCGGTACAGAGCAGATACAATGTTTCTATAATCTTGAATACAAACATTATAGTGTAGTTAATTAGGGTAATTATTGTCTAAATTGTGCTTAATTCTTTTATGCTGAAAAGGATTTCTGAAAGAAGCCTTTTGGATTTTACAAGGCGCAGAAGTGAACACGGCACAGTTTAAGTATTTAGATGTAATTTCATAAGTTTGATTGTATTTCCTATAAGTCAGGGAATATATCCCGAAGCAGGCTGGGACAGAGATAAACACGAGCCACACGCCTTGACCTCTGTTTCACCTTATTGAAAAAGAGGCGTAAAATAGTCATTTAGTACACTAGCATCAGAGAGCATTCACACACTCTAAGCACATTCTTTTTAAAAGAGGTCTTTGAAGTGAATGAAAAATTAGAAATTCAAGTGACCACGATCAATTCTGAAACACTGCACAAAATTAATTACAGTTTTGCATCAGAAGCAAGAATGTAGATTTCAGACAGTCTGTGTCATTTATCTCACGCTGTACAATATACAGGGCGATTAAAAAGCCAAATCTGTTCCCACCCCCCAAGTCTAAGGCCTATCAGAGGCTGTGAAGTACAAATGATTAACTCCAAATTATTCAAGGGATTGCACCGACGCTTCAACTTGAATGAAATTTGCAGCAAGTCACAGGAGCTACGGAGGGACAGATTTGCTGCTCTTTATCAAAATCTAGTCTGACTATCGCTGACAGAATCCAGATAAATTGCATAGTAATCTGGCGCTGGTTGTGGAAAGCTTGTTCTGCAAAATCCAAATCTCTAATTTCTATCTGTTTTTAATTGCTTGACTCAAATTTGCATTTTTATACAATTGGCTTAAAGGATTTATTCCGTTCTTTAGGCTACTCTAATAAAATTGGGTACCATTTTGCGTGGCATCTCAGAAACCTACTTACATTAAAAAACCATGCTGTATTACAAAAATATTTACAGGAGAAGAAAAAGATTCCTTTTCATGTCATGTTCAGAATTAGCTAAAGAATACATGTGTCAAGAAGCTCATTTTAAACTCCCCTAAGAAAACACACCTCAGAATGAACTGTGTAGCAAAACAAAGAAAATGAGACAAAAAAAATAACCATTCGGCAGCAGATAGGCTGTGGGGGGGAAAAAGGTGTATCCATATATATTAATAGGCTACAGGCATATTTTACTTAATTTGAATATCTATAATCAAAAATATACAAACTTTAGTGTATTTTAACATAATTCAATATAAGCAAGAACTTATGCTTTTACAGATTAAGTTCAAATAGCGTCTAAAAATCAAACGTGACCTATTTTTACCTACCACTTCCAACAAGGATGTACAGATCCCTTTCCTTCCAAATCTGTATGAAATAAAACAGCATCAAAGAACTCATGAACCACAAAGATTTTCTCACTCCAATCAAAGATAGGATTTGACTCTACCTGCTGTTATCAGCGCTTAGTAGGAACTTCTGGAACCTAGCTGTGTTCCAGTTCAGAGGGCAGCTACTCCATTACTTTCCTAGTGAATAACACAGCCCCTACTCATACATAAAAAATCCATGGGAGAAATCAAGTCAGTGAAATGAGAAGAAATGTCAGATAGTAGAGAACACATGCTCTTCTTAAATTCCTGATGTAACTATCCATATGCATGTGGCAATTGTAACTCAGGCTACCGTGCAGTAAGTGTATCAAGATATGAGGAAACAATTATCCAAACAGTATAAATAGTTTATAATATTATCCAAAACAGTTAAAAGAGCAAAGCAGTTTCTTCTTAGCAGGCAGTGCTGCTCCAGAAACACTGCACTTGCAGGATGGACAGAGAGACACCTGTTGAAAAACCACTTCTTGTAGATAGCAGAATAGATAATGACTGTCAATAAGCTGTTCTAATCACACTACATCAGGTTTCTGTATGTACAAGTCATTGTCACAATTATTGTTACCATTTAAGCTAATCTTTACTGAATATATTAGATACTCTATATAAGATATGAGAACAAACACACCTTAGCGTGTTTTAGAAGAGAAAAGGTGGCAGATTTCCTGTAACTTCTGTTTATATTACATGCTCATAAACTATTTCATTCTTACTTCTCCTAGCATCAGAAGTTACACAATACACAAAGCTATGTATGTTTGAATTTCTGAAAACACATACAATAATCAAAACTCAGAATGCATCTTGCATGCTCTTCAAGCTTCTTCATATCTTCTGACAATTCTGCTATTACTTTTTTGGTACTATTCCCTGTATTACCATGTTTTTATAAAATAATTGTATAAATCTACTGTAAGATTACAGTTTAAAACTATTTAACCACTGAGTGCATCTTATATAAGTTCCACAATGATACATAATTTTCTAGCCACAAATTTCGTATTCACCATTAGATGTTTGAATGGATCAAGATCTCCAAGGTTTTAGCAAAACTCTTCATAAAAACACATGTGTTTCCTTCTTTTTTTTCAGTAGCTTTGAATTTTGCTTTTCTAAGAAATAATATCTGGTTTCACTTCCAGATAAAGGTATTCATTGTAAAGTATCCCTTTCTTTTCATATTTCTCATCTTTGATTTCTTTGAATGGCTATACTGTCAAATATTAGAAGAGAACTGTTTGGTGAAGCAGAATTCCCTAAAGCTGATTCCTGACAATGTGAGTCAGTGTCCACTGTACTCTATACATTTTTGTCAGCTAAACAATGCTGCTATTATCTGTGTCAGTTTTATAGGATTTAATTCAACTGCAGTGTCAAAATAACATTCATATCTCACAGTACACAAATAAATACTCCCCTTTGGCCATTATTTAGCTGCTTCTCTCTGCAGAATACATCCCACAAAAGGTGTACACCAACAGTCTTTCAAGCAGACCACTCTAAAAGATCAACTTCTGCTTAACTGCATTACGTCCTTACGTTCAACAATATGGTCTAGCAAATATAGGCCCAAACTTGCAAAAAGAATTACCGCCTTCTCACAGTATTCCAGCCCTATATCTGTCCCGTGCTCTTCCCCCTCCTGACACAAGCTTATGTTAAAGAATACAAAGCTACAAAGAGGTATAATAAGCCTGTATTGTGATCACCTAACCCTCACAAGTAGTCACACTGATTTCAATAGGAATTATACAGAAAACAAACAAGCTGCATAGTTTAAAAAACATACTTCAACTTAAAAAGCAGGACCTGTACTAATTAGAAAATCTTAATTAAGAGCCTTTACGTGCTCACATACTTTATTTTTAAAATAACTGTCTACTTATGGATCTGTACATTTATTCACTTAACAATTTAAGTTTTGTTGAGGCAGAACCTTCCAGTATTAGTAAATATAAGCATTCTAGGATTCCAATATAAAAAGTTATTTAGTGGTAATAATGAGAAATGTTGAAGTAGAGAGGGCTCACTAACAGCTTTAAACAGTGCAGTATCAGTAATATTTAAGCTTGCCTGCTTTAAATGCCTTCCATCATTGCAATAACTGCTAATCCTGGCAGTAATTCTAGCAAAGGCAAGGTCAGAAGGTTAGCTGCAGTCTTCAATTTGTTCCTTACAAGGATTATATCCAGTATATTTTTGTTACTGTTGAAAACCAAATGTATAATCATGAAAAGCCTGGTGGTTTTACCAGCATTTTTAGCAACTCTATCCCAGATATGTCAAATCAGATATTCCAAATTTCTAACATATATCCACATTTGTTTCTTGTGCTCAACAACTTAAAGTCATCTGTACAGTAATATTTAGTATGAATACGAGCTATTTCAGACTGAAAAAAAAAGATTACCCATATTTGATTTTTCACAAGTACATCAATAGCAATATCCACATCCACTTCTATAAAAAGTCCAACCTTACCTGTAACCAAAGCCGAAAAGGCTAAATGTAACATCCACCAAGGAAGATGGAATAGCAGAGCAAGAATCTGCGAAAAACGAAGATTTGAAGGCCTGATATCAGGTGTATGCTTAACTCAGCAATCAGAAAAGAAAATGAGAAGAAAACAATAGAACAGAGCATTAAAAAAATATGGAATCCTGAGAAGAGATATACAGAATTTGCCTCACACATACAAAACTTTCTTACATTCATATTGAGTTTGCATTAGCAATTGGCTTTACTCAAAGAATGCTGTTAATATTTTTTTTTTTCCTGAACATCCTCTCCAAACACAGGCTTTTGTTTCTAGGATAGATTTGAGAGTAAACCACTGTTTAACACAGAGTTCAATTAAACTGCACTACATGGATAGCAATTTAACACTGCATATATTTTCTGAGTATTTAAGTAATAGTAAGGGAGGCAGGTATTTTCCCAATGAACAAGAAGCCAGAGGTGCAGCACCACCCTATAAAATGTCCCAGCTGAACTGTAAGCTATCCTAGTCATGTTTCTTATTTGAAAATGATTCCTTCCAGATCCATAAATATACTAATGAGGAGACTGCTCTTCAGCAAATCCTAACTCTACCTACTATACCTAAGGAACAAGCCATAATGTAAACTACAAAACAAAACTCTGTGAACTACAGTACTTATTGAAGCTGGTTTAGTCATCGACATAAGACATTCTGTATTCTGAACTGCCTTTGCAGTGACCTCCATGAGGGAAGATTTCACAGAAGCAATCCAATTCAAGAGCAATGAAAGCCAGAAAGAAAATAAATAAATAAGGAGAAAAAAAAAACAGTGAAGGCAACAACCAGAAGTTATAGCTCTATCTTCAAGAAGACAAACACTGCTTGTCAATGCCATCTAAGTACTCAATATCACACATGGACCCCACAGAGGCCCTGGATTGCAAACTGATTTGTGTCACTAACTGCAGGCCTCCATATTACACTGCAGCTTGGAAGAGTTCCACATCCACAACACTTAATATGGGTACAGAAATATCATAGCTGTCTTATTATGAAACTCCATCTATACTAATTATCTAAATCGAGATTCAAGATAAACCTCAGGAACATGAGGTGGTTATGCACCCGAACTGCTTCAGCTACTCAAAATATTTTATTCAATGGTAGCACGGGTATTTCTGCATCGCACTGTACCGTTGTGTGTCAATACAAGGTAAAAACCAATTGATGAAGCAATTATCTCTACTAAGAAATATACTACTCTTTCCAGTAGTTTCTACTTCAGTTTTAGGTAGGCTGAGTTCCTGCTAACTTTAGGTTTGCTTCGGATAATTCTTACTGATGGCATCTTAACATGACATTTCATTGCAATTAAGTTCAAAAGGAAACTGTAACAGATTTTAAAAGCAAACAGTTCCTGCCCCTTCCCCACTTCTCTTGCCTTTCCTTCTCTTTCTCCACTTCTCTCCCTCTTTCTCACTCTATTATAAAGCAAGTTTCAGTTGCTTATTATATCCTTCTGAGAAAATAATGACACACCACGTTTCTGAGCAATCAAACTTAGAACACAGCCTATGAGCATTTTTACTTTTCCATTTTCTTAGAAATGGAAAAAAACAATAGTTGAGTAGTTAGTTCTAAGGAATCTGTAGCCATTGCAAAAGTTAAAAAAGAACCTCTTATTCTTCCTGTACGTTCAACTGATTGGAAACTCCCTGCAATTTAAAGATAAGTTACCCTAGAGTATATGACGCAAACATAACAAACCACAAACATTACCCTAATTGGCAAGAAGGACAAATCTTCCTAGGAACTTAATATTAAAAGCATGTGTTGTACAGTATATCTGACTCTGTCAGAAATGAACTTATGTAGTTCATACCTCTGCATTCCATTTTGGTGCATCTCTTCAGCATAATACCAAGTATAGGAAAATGCTTTATAAAAATGAAAATGCAATTCTCTGACCAATAAAAGGTATTTCTGTATGTAATCTCAGTAATAGATTTTTAAACCCTTACCATTGCTGCAATATTATGTATTCGTGGTTATTATCTTGTCCACTTCCAAACCCTGAAAGGTTAGATTGTTTAAAGATTTGTTAGCTGTGAAATACTTAAAATAGCAAAGTATTAAACTCAGAGCTAATTGAAAAATAGCATTTTATCTGATTCTCCTTTGATATTATCTTGTAATGATTGTACTTAAGTTACTCACAATACTTCAATAAATAGAACATCTTTAGGGCTTTTCTGAAAATGTGGCTGTTAACAATTTCTACAGCTTTTTTTTTAACCATTATTTTGTCATATTTCCCACAATGCCTCACATCAGAAGCAAACAGAAACTGAATGATTACCCCAAAGTGTGCTAGATGAACTGGAAAAAGTCTATTCAAACAAAGCTCATTAGTTTTGATACCTCCAGGGCTATGACAAATTAAGCGGCTGGTGAATATGCTTCCAGACAAAAGGATGATGCAAAATCTAGGGCTCGTGCTAGGCACTGTGTCAATAAATTCCACTGAAAAAGGTAAAAATTACAATTGAAGCTAAAATGGAATCCCTTTAAGGAACTTGTAGAAAATAGATCATCTTTCTTCTTAAATACATCTATGAATGATAGCACTATAAATAATGAAGGGGTTGCTTATTGGCCACTTCGAACGTACGTTCTGATGGGTCAGTCTTGGCTTCTGCAGAATTTTACTTCAGAACTAGAAAAAAGAGTGCAGGAAATTCAGAGAACTCCAAATTCTTTCACCACACTGAAAATGTAGCTATACCACAACTGCCCTAAATTTGTATAATACCCTCTGCTGAACTCAGAGGAGCTATCATTGCACTTATAATTGTAACTCTGGAACTCAGAAGTGAAAATGTACAAATATCAGATTTGGCCCTGTTCCTTGTGACCATATCTAAACCACATCTACCATCAGAACCAGAAACCTCACTAATCAGCACAGAAGAGACAGAAAGAACATGTTCATTCCTCTGTCACAAGGTGACTGTACTGTGTTGGTGTTGAGCCCTGCCAGTGATCTGACATTTGTCTGCTCTTTCTGTTGCTCGTGCTGTACATGTTCAGAGATGAAGCATTTGAATGACAGCACTAAAACCAAGTTTCTACACAAGCATGACAGCTTCCATTGCTTTTAAAGAGAACAGGACTAGAACTATTCTGAATTATAATTCCTAGTATTTGCTATTTAATCACCACAACTCTGATGCAAACCTTCTACTTGTCATGATCACTGAGCTGGCATTACAGGGGTGGTGTGGCACAAAACTCTGTAGCCCTTCTGTACTTAATTTTGCAGATCACATGGTTTGCCAGCTCTTTTACAGCTGAATAGCTTTTGACCTAGATATCAAAGTTGTACATGTTTAACATAGCCTGGATCTGACCTATGATAGAAACCATATTTCTACATACTGCAATGAGAGCAGCATTTCCTCAGAACAGTCCTTGTCTTGATATTTGCTACAGAATAAGAGCTGTAAGCTGAATTCACCTTCTTCTGTGCCACTAGGAATTCAAAGTTCACAGCCAAACTAATCCAGGTTATCACTGAAAGCAGATTATCAGTTTTGAAGCTCTTTTGCTCTTCTGACAGAGCCTGATCTTGCAAGCATTCAGACAACACTACAGCACTCCCTTTCATTTCTGAAGGATAAGCAAGAAGCATATTTGATCAAACAGGCCAATTCTGCTCCCCATAAACTGATTAGACTTGAAAAAGAAAATAATCCCTATATGAAGTACACAATAGAAGTACACACAGCATGAATTCTGAAAATACCTTTAAAAATTCTTTTTGAAAAACCACAGTTTTAAATAAAAATCTACTGCTGGTATCAGTGATCTAAATCATAAATATTTCTTAAGATACAGTGAAATATACATTAATCACCTGCAAATTCTTAATTCTTCTGATTTCAATGGCATCCCCAAGAATGCATCTACATTCCAAAATTTAAGGTGATTTTTGTTAAAATCAGTTAAACGAGATGGGTTCTTTTCTCTGATGGCATAGTTGTCAAAGGAAGGATAAGTCACTTACATATTAAACACAGTTACTACCGCCAGAAACTAAACAGGAACTTACAGTTGTAGTTTTCCGCACAGATGAGCAAATTCCAGGTGCCAAGACAAACTGTTATTTGGAGACGAAAACTGCAGGAAAAACAAAAATCCATGTCAGATTCTCACCGAACAGGGAGAAGGTTCCAGATACACTAATTGTTAGTTTCAAAATTCAAAACAAAACAAAAGCTGGTACAACTCTAAGTAGAAATGATAGTTTAAGAGCAGGATGTGTAATGGACCTTGTTGATCTTGTGGCTACCAGTGAAGCTGCACACCACTTTAAATAACAAAGCCACGTAGAAACGTGACCTAGCAGGATCCCTTGAGACAGAAGTTGAATGCATGAGAATTGCCAATGTATCTGGAAGTTTGACTCTGGAAGTCTCCAGAAGAATAAGGTATTGCCACGATAAATTCAGCAGCAGTAGCCTGCGGAACCCACACTGCTTCAGTCCTGCTCACAACTAGCTAAAAGGAGCACCTTACGACCAGGATTCAATTTGCAAATAAACGTGGTTTTCTCTTCCAAGAATCACCCTTGGCTCCTTTATTTGTGTGCAAGGTAATGAAGCAGTTGTGTTCCAGAGTCAGCAGAAGTCATTCTTTTTATAGGCAACAAAAGGAATGCTTGTTAGCAAAGTAACACGTTAAATGACATACTGAGCTCTCTTCATCACAGAACAAGCAGGTGGTCTTTGACCAATTGCTCTCAGTTGGTGTGGCCTTACCAGGGGCTACAAAACGAAACTGGAAAAGATATTTTAATCCAAACATCTGATTTTTTGGAAGAAGCAGCAAAGAATGGTTGCTGGAACCAGCATTATAACTATGCAGTTATGAAACTGAACAGTATTTTTGAGCCGCGCACAAGTCCAGCCCTCTCAGCCAACACAAGAGTTGTCGCTCTCTCTTGCTTGTACCTCTGAAAGCTTTCCCCTGACAACTTACAGAATATCTGTTTGTGACTCGTAGCAAAATAGAGATTTTGAGATAGCTGAGTAAGAAGGCTGGACCACCAAATGTAATATATGAAGCAACATTAGTTAGGGGGGAGGGGTAGTAGATGGGGAGACACATTGTGAGGCTGGTCTGCGTTAATAAGGCAAAAAAGAAACAATACCAGAATGCCTAGAACGTGACAGACAGCATCAAAATGTTCCTCTCTGTCTTCCTTATCTGCGTGTGCAGAGACTTCTCCACTGTCCTTGCATTCCACAGCAATCTCTGGGACAAAAGGAGTGCTTAGACGAAGCCAACGATCCCCCCTGAGGACTAACAATGGACCGACAGTGGACCATCAGGGTATTAGACCACTAGAAGATATTGGAGATCGCCAAATAAGGCTGTGTCTGTTGGGCAATAATGGGGGGCAGTTAGGACAATGAATTTGGGAATGTAATGAATATGTAATACATGTGAAAATATATAACCTGTTCACTAAGGAGCAACGGGCAGAGCGTTCTCGAGTTATGCTCGATGCTACCCCAGCTGCCAATAAAGAATAGCTTGCTTAACGGTAACAGAACTTCACTGTTAAGTTTCTACTCATCGATTTCTTTAAGTCAATAATAATTGTTCATTAATTATATCATCTGCAAAACAATATATGCATGTACTTATAGCATGGCTGTGGTAGAAGAACACTTGCATTGATTTTGGCTTCTTTAGAATTAGAAACCTAAAACATTAGATACCAAAGCTAAAAAAGTATGTTTTTCATACATGCCAAACTGCTCAGGCTCCTCACGAATTTTAAGGCAGAATTAAAGCCCCCTGGATACATGAGTATCAAATAAATAGAATGCTCGTAGAATGCTTGTGCTTAAGCAGAAAGAACTACAGAAAGATTCCCATTCTCATCTCTTTGCCCTCCGAGCACACAAACCAACACGTTGCAAAGTCTTGGAAGCATTTCAAAAAATAAAAAATACAACACAGCACAACAGATCAAAATCACTGCTATTCTCTGCAAAAGTATATGGTAAAAGACAATAACCTACAAGAGGTCTGAATTTATGACTTCCCATTCTATAAAACACATCATAAGAGAATATGGGTGTTTTTTTTCTTACTCACACTGCAAACAATCTGGAATCTGAAAGTCAAGCTCGGTTCTTTATTCCAGCACATGTTGTCACCAGCATTAGCAGTTTTTCACTCCAAGCACAGATACCACCTTACCTACACTCAATGTTAGAATCTTCAAAACACTCTGACATGTCTGCAATCTTAGAACTGCCAACAAATTTAAACAACCCTAATTCACCAGAGCAGCAATCATCTTCCTGCAACATGCTGCCTGCCTATGGCTTGTACGACTGAAAACTGGAGGAAGAGGATCTGAGCACTTCAGTTTGAAATATTTTCATCTATCCAACATAGCAGTATAACAACTTAAAGTGAATGTTATTTTTTATTCACTCTTAAAAGCAAAAATATTGTTTACTATTTCCTCCACACACATTTTTAATGTTTATATATTCCATAAACAACTTTGATAGTTTCAGCACATATTCATGATGTTGTGGGCCGGCCTATTCAAGTATTTGTTCAATTAATTATATTAAAGCAACTCACATTGTCCAAAAAAACACAAAACACATTGAGCAGAGTCTGTTACCCACCTGTCTTTGCTCAGGTAAATACGTGGCACTTCCAGAAACAATGTAAATAAAAACTCAGCTGTTAACCTCATCAACTTCCAGATCACAGAAGTCGGGCAGTTCAATGACTGTATCTCTTAATTCTGCAATTTCTTACCCAGGAAACTGCACTGCAATAGTTTATTCCCCACATTAAAGGATGGGAAAAAATAAAAAAAAAAAAGAGGAAAAAAAAAAAAAAGAAAAGAAAAGAAAAAGAAAAAAAAAAAAAAGCTGACCTACTGAGATTTAAATCTCATACACAGTAGAAAGTTCTGTCACAGAACTATTAAGAAAGATATCCCAGAACTCCAGAATGCTGAGAAATCATCTGTCTCTTAAATTATTCTTTTGGTTTTCCACATACTACTAAGTTGAGCTACCATTTTTTGGTAACTATTGTACAATTCCTTTCTTATCACATTTCATTCTTCAAAATTCTATTGTCAGCCACTTCATTATCTTCATTATAATCACTGTCAAGAGTGGAAAGCATGAAAGGCTTCAACTAACATCTTCCTAAACCAAACTCTTTTGTGTTTTATAAATAACTAGTGATCTCACATACCATATCCAGGCTCAAGCAGTGAAATATCAAGAGCATAATTCTTGCAAATTTTTGAGTATCATAAAGTCTTACTGTGCATATCATCCAGACTGTTATGATGTTACTTCTGGCTTTTGATATGGCAATCAACAAACGTTTATATCCACACGTATAAAAGACATGAATAAAAGATGAAAGACAAATACAACTACACAGATATAAAAGAAGATCTGATACATATAAGCATTTAAACTATAAAGTATATTTTCTCTATATCACTCTGCCTAGTCCATCCAATCAAACACAAAATCCAGTTGAAGGAGTGACTTCATCAATTTTCCCAAGACATATTTATCATCAGAACTAAATTAAAATAGGTTCCTTTTTTTAATCTCAAGTTGATTTATGGCAGTACTTCATTTTCCTAATCAAAAAGCACTCACAAACTTTTGGGGAGACAAGACCTTTTCACTGGAAAGGTAACAGTGCTGTCATAAGCAAAGTTATACAAGGACACTAGAGTCAAAACAAGGTTCTCCTGAGCCCACAGCTCCAGCCTTCCCTTTCAATTCATCTTTGTAAAGTGTTAAGCAATGAATCAAGAAAGATGTTGCAGAGTAAGACATCCATGCACATAGACATTGCTATGTAAATCTTAACAGAATTAAGGACGGAAGTGGAATGGGTGTTGGGACTGAACAGAACTCTTTCAGTGTGTACATAAAATTGAGTTCATAGAATGTCAACATGACTTCCTAGCAACGTTCTGTGTTCCTTCATTTTCAATCTGCTGTGCTGAAATTTAACTAGGAGTTGTTCAATAGTCCACATTATTCACTTTAAAAATGTGCACTGGAAATAACATAGTGCACAGTTGGCTGTGAAGGAATCTCAGTGTTTCCTTAACTAGGAAGAGAACCTAACAGGACTCCATCATCTAAACATTCTTAACAGAAGGACTCTAAGGAAGTTAAATATACAAACTACAGAAATTTTTGAAGCTATTCACTTAAGTGAAATAAATTAAATAAAGGCCACTCTTTGCAAAAGGATATTATATTGTAAAAACTTTAAAAAAACTGTATTTTATAGTATGTTGTTTTTAACAAAGAATAAATTTTAAACAGCACACTGGGACCAAAAGCAAAATATAGCACCTTTGGAAAAATGAAAGGTGAGGCCTATTCTTACAACTTCCAAGGATTTTTTCTGAATAATGCACCCTGCTGAATCTCAGCAGAAAAAAAGAAATAATCTCATTTTAGTATAGAAAACAGTCACATCTTTCAGTTGCAGAATAAACCAACAACAAAAAGCAAGAAATAGAATTATGAGATACCCATTTTTTACAATCTCATGCCAGACAAATCTGTCTTCGGACAGTTCTAGCATGATCTAAGTTGCTGAACAAAGATAAAATGGCACGAAAAGTCCTCCTGCAGACATTGCAACTGAAGTTCACCTTCACATTGATGACGTTTTTGTTTTCTTTTTTCAAAACCATATAGAGATAATGTCATCTATTCTGATACTGCCAATTCAAAACAGGCCTCGCTCGAGAACTGCAGAGAAGAAGCCTGCCAGATAACACTGATACTGGTGATTCTTCACACAGAAATTCTTTACATGAATAAAGATTTGTTTTGGGTTGTTTTTAGAATGGAGTTTGAGTATAAGTACTGGAAGCTTTCTGAGAAGTAAATAAAAGAACAGACTCAGATTTCTTTCATAAAAGTAATGTGTTGGGTTTTTTTTCCAAGTTCTTCATTTTCCCTCTTTGCCTCTCCATCATGAAAAGTAAGCAGAAAATCTAAGTCCAGCCAGTGGTGACCTCTGACAGCCGTAGCAGTTTGGTCAAAGCTGTGACTCACAGCTTGAAATAATATTTTAAAATTTCCTGGTTTTGATTCTTCACACCCAAAATGTTGATTCCATTTGAACAGTAATATTTTCTA
Organism: Coturnix japonica; assembly: GCF_054131305.1. Classification (NCBI taxonomy): domain Eukaryota; kingdom Metazoa; phylum Chordata; class Aves; order Galliformes; family Phasianidae; genus Coturnix; species Coturnix japonica. The sequence goes on from NC_140668.1 coordinate 30,885,944, forward strand.
AGTACACGTTATTAGATTTGGGACATCAACATTTTGAAAAGTAAACAAAGTACCTCCATAACTTCCACTTTTCTCTTCTGCCCCTGCTCACCCTTCCCCGCTCCTTGCTCTGATGTGGCACAATTCATACAACTTTAGGAAGCCTAAAGCACATATAGGGGTGCGGCACTACGTTGTGTTTTTTTAATTATTATTGTTGTTTTAAATTTATATCATGCCTAATACAGTGGGATCCTCATTTCTTTATGTAATTATACACAGAGAGAGATTTGTGTGCATTTTCAATATACGTGCATCTCTTACCTAATTTATTTTCCACACTATTTTCTGCCAAGGATAGATTAAAATCTTGTTTTGAGGTGAAACGTTTTGTTGTCATTTCCATTTGTTGGTTAACCTTGAGTGAAATTAACCCTTGGACTCAGATGAGGTAATTACCTGAGGAAAACTTGCTTTCCTAGGACACCGGATAACTTTTTTCCTCGAGGTTTATTAAAACACACTGGGAAAACACATCAAAGGACAGACAAAAAAAGATTTTAAGAGCAGTGCAGCCAGCTGCTTTACTCTGTGACTGACCGACAAAAATTAGGTACTTTTTTCAATCTGTCTGTCACTACAATGTTAACAACTATTGGCAACCTACTGATATAACGGGAAAGGTGGATTTTCAAAAAAATCCCCTTGGTTCTTAAGGAACTTTTGTCCATCCCAAAAGCAACTGTATAACTTGTACTGTGTGTCTTTTTTTTTGCTTCAGTTGATGGCTCATTCTTATACTACAGAAAACTCCACCTCTATTTAATATTAAACTATTAAATAATCCCTTTAAAAAAAAAAAAAAAAAGATATTACAAAAGAATATTACATCTATAGTAAAAATTAAAAAAAAAATAATAATCTTACAGCTCATGTTTATGGCATGTCTAAATATACAGATTTATTTAAGATCTTTTGTAAAAGGAAGAAAATGGAAAATGATGTACCCATGCGATTACATTATAAGCTGTTACTGAAGCCTTCTGTGTGGTACATCCCAAAGACATAAGTTGATTAAAAAAATTTTCAAGAATGACAAATTTCTATTACAATAAGTTCAACTGTTGATGTACAGGGATGTGATGTCAGCTTTGTCTTTTTACTTACATTTGTCAGTTGTTCTATACTGCAGTCATTACTGTTATGCAGCTTCTGACCTAAATTATATATATTCCACTAGAAGAAAGCAACGTTTATAACACCAGTACATTTGGAAACTTGTGTTAATAAAAGACATTAAATACATGCATTAAAATAGTTTAAGAGTGGAAATACTACCACAAAATCTGGATTTTATCAGATTCATAGTAATATCTTCAAAGCAGAGAATACATAGAGAACAGCTTTTGCATGAATGTTATCCCCAAGAATAGAACACCTAACATTACAAATGCTAGTCTGAAGGGGAAAGAAGAAAAATTCTTATTCCATTCTAACAATCTAAAGCTCTTTTCTACTCCTAGTTCTACTCTACATAACTCACAATTTAAATTATACATACATGAAATGTAATAATCCGTTTTTCATTTCAATTGTCAATACTCAAAGTTTCTCTCTTCTGTAATATAAGTCCTCTCAGTAATTCCACTGAGTATTATCATCGGTTTTATTGTTATACGGACCTAATGGAAACATTAGGTCAAGTTTTGTTTTGTTGTTTTTGCTTTTTGGGGTGTTTTGATTTGGTTATGAGTATTTGCTATCAGGAATTAGAGCTGGAAAAGATTTATCAGACCATCTTGTTTCAACTATATATTTCTACTGTGTTAATATAAAATTAATCCAGAATTATTTCCTTTCATTGTGTCCAAATGACAATTGAATACTTCATGATGCAACCTCTGTCACAAGTTACGCATTTTCTCCTCTAAGATCTTCCTTAACATCTCAGTAGTGGTGTGCATGCTAGGTAGCAAGCTCAAGCAGCTTTAAGGAGAGCAACAAAATTTGGGCAACAGATTGTGTCACATTCTCTGACAGTGATAGAACAAGATTTCTCTGCATCAGACATTATGCACACAGTTCTCAGCATCTGTCTGCTACTGACAGTTCATCTCATTTTTCTTCAGTAATTCCATTGGAAATGCTACATTTGAAACTTGAGAAGCTGTTTCTCCATTGGAAAAAAAAAAATAAAAGAAATTTTAATATGGAGCATTGTTCAATCTTTGCATATTTGGAATACAAGGAAGAAGTCCTGACCTTGTTGCTATATTTGAAATCTATTAGTAAGCCCAGGACCAAACCGTGTTGATCCTATTTGTTTTTGGACAGAGAATAATAATAAATAATAAAGAATGTTCACACACACAAAAAAGGGGGAGAATAATACATTCAATAGAATTTCATTTCATCCAAATTAAAATAAAGTTCCTGGATGAACTCATTCCACAAAAGAAGTTTTATCTATTTCAGGTCAGCATACACTTATTTACACATCCTATTAATGTATATTTTAAAACTGAAACCATTTTGTGTGCAAATATTATACAAAATATAATTCTTCACTTCAGTGATTTTGATGTTTATTCTCTTGCTTAAATAACCATGATTTACATTCTACACTTCCTTTTCTTTCTATATATATTGTACATGCAGAAGAATAAATGAGGTACAGTATTCCAAAATTGTTTAACATTAAATTTAACAAATTTTAGGTAGGTTTGGTTTAGTTTCTCCACAAAGCATAGTTCAGAAATAAATTTTCCAGACCTATGCAAAATAATTTAATCAGATTTATATTCATGAGCTATAGGATCTATTAAATATTTTCATTATGCGGAAAGATGTAAGAAGCTATTTTGGCTTTTTTATATTTTTGCATTATCTCAGCCAAAGGCTGCATATTTTACTGGTGTGAGAGGAGTTTTCACTAATATAACTGACTTCTCTTTGGCAATTAGGAGAAGTTATGTTAGAAAAACTACTTCCGTATAGGCACCTGCTCTAGAAAATTTGTTATTTGGCTATTTATGCTATATTTTGTAATATGGACTACTCATATTCACTCAGACTCCTTACATAGATGATAAATAGACAACAGTGCTTCTTTGGCCCAAAAGCATCAGAAAACTCAGAATTCATGAAGAACGGTTTTCAAATAGGTCTCCATAGCTTCTAACCATGTTCTTTTAACACCAAGAGATTTCTTCCACAACAATTTAAGATGTTTCTTTTAATACAGTTTTTTTTTTTTCAGCTACATAAAGGTTTTAATACATTTAAAATATATTAAGGTAGATTTTACTCTCTGATACTTCCATTCATTTTTTTTCCAACAGTTCTAGTTCTTCTCAATTTTGAAACAATGTAACCTGTGTCAAACAAGAATGAAATCACACAGATGTCTAATCTAAATCAGTATATGCCTTTGTCTCTGTTAATAATAAAATTCATCTCTTACATGTAAAATGTATTAAAGGCACTATTTTTAACATCAGCTGCAGTGATTTTAGCTGCAAGTTTCCTACCTGCTTCATAAGTGTCACCACAAGAGCCAGAGCTCAGGTTCAAAGTTTTCAATCAGATCATAAAATACACAAATAATCCCACGTTATTTATTAGCTTTAAGTATGCAAGTTTTCCCAAATGTCTATTTAAGTAGTTTACTGAAATACAACCTCATCTTTATTTGAAAGAGGTAGTTCACAAACTTTGGCAAATTTTTCTATCATCATGAGAGCAGGCATTTGTAGACCCAAGTGCCAAAAATGAGCCTCAACAATTACACATCAAAATAGGGCTGTAAAACTGTCAGCTACTTGTGATATGTTCAGACTGCACATTACAACCTCAGAAGGTCTGAAGCTTTAGTTAAGCCTATTTTTTAATTGTTGGAAGCATCAAACTTTGCTGTCTGTCCTCTAGGTTTTTAAACCCATTAAGCCAAGAAAGCTCAAGACAGGACACTGGAGTGATTCAGTATGAATGGGATACTATACAGGCACTGCATGTCACAGTGCACTCCCTTTGTACATTACCAGCTTCTTCTGAATTTCACATTACAACGCCTGCCACACACATTTGTGCCTGGACAACAGGATTTTTTCTAACCTCACCAATGCTCACCTCTTCACAGACTGTCAAGTGAAAAATAACAAAGCACTTGAGCAATAAAAAAGCCCAGATTCTCTGGAGCGTTTAATATTAAGTGTTAACAGTAGCTGAAATTTAGCAATACTGAACTATCTATGGCTATTCAAAAAGACAGAGAATTTAAACTTCCCTGATTGCTCTGGCAGGTTGGTAGTAGCAAAAAGTGATTTTTCAGTAATCATAAAAAAGATATGTAATGCAATACCAAAATTCCCCTCCCTCTCTTAGCAGATGCAATGCAATTTTCTCCCTCCTCCCCCACTACTAGCCACGTAAATATTGCCCTTTGAATCCAGTCAGTCCTCTTAACAGAGCAGTTGGTTGGAGCTGCCAAAGCACCAGGTGTGGCAAACAACCAGGTCCTTTGTACTCTCATAAGGACAGCATTAATCACTTGCAATAACCACAGTGGTTCGCTATAGAGCTCTGACTTCTCAGAGCACTGACTAGACCTAATAATTCTAATTCACATATGAAGATGAATTCATAGAGAATTCACCTCATTTAAATTTCAGTTACTTTAGCATGAGGCAGTTAATCAGACCTCCAGACTAGGTGAGGCTAATAGTCCCAGAAAAGGACTGGTGCATTTCACCAGTACACTGTCTGTAAGCACTTCTGTGCCATGGCTCCTACCTTCTTTGTCCACTCAACTGACTGCAGAGAACTGGCTCTGGCATTGGTGTGCACTCCATAAATACCTAAACTTAAGTGAGAATAATTCCACTCTAAATAGCGATGCTAATGTCACACCCCACAGTCTAAACATGTAAGATTTTAACTATTACCCATAGGTAAACACCCAGTAAAAGGAGAAAAATTCCCAATATGTCATAAGATATTAACAATTTCATTTATACTATTTTATTAATGCTCATCCAAACAAGTTCTGAACTAGAACACAATAAATTCCCATTTCTCCACATTCTTTCCATCATCATCCAGCCCCTCCACCTACAGCTGAGAATAGTTCTCAGCCCCTCCAGATCACAGTCAGGTGATAACTTCCTTATTCATACATAACTCAGGTGCGCTACCTGCTTAGTTTGCATTATATGCTGGGTATTTTACCTGAAGACATACTGTTTGCAGTCATTAAATGAAATGCCACAAATGCTAATATGTAGACTACAATTTATATGTAGAAGAAAACATGCTAAACCAAAGAAAAAAATATTCCAGGCTGTGAAGTGTAACAAAAAAGGCCCATGATGACAGTTTCACCAGAAAATAGCAGACTGAGACATATTAAAATTGGTTTATTGTCTCCCTAATGAGGCAATGTATGTAAAGCCCAAAATACTCTATAATCAAAGTTACCATGTAGTCTAAGCTTGGAAAAATGAGAAGCAAATCTATAGCTGATAATTAACAACTTTCTTCATTGTTGGCTATACAGGAAAAAGGCAGTTTTTGGTTTTTTTTTTTACTGCTGTTCAACTCTGCTTTACTGCGTGATGCTACCCATATCACACAGACTGGACCCAGTCTCATTGTAAAACAATCACTTGAATTTTTCCAAGAAAGTAAAGGTTTTGGTATGTTAATGACATTTATTTAGCCACATGGAATCACATGGAATTTGAACAGTGTGTAACTGTAATGAATCATACGCTTTCAAGCTTCCCCATAATGCCATGAATAAAAGCTTTTCTTTTGTGTGTGTTTCCCTGTGCAAACACAAACCCTTAAATACTGCTTATCACATCTTAGATAGTGGAAAATGAGGAAAAAAAGAAAGGAAGAAAGGATGTGGCTATTAGCACAGTTCTTCCCAAATGATACTACAGTTTAGAGCTCTGTCACTGTGGTTTCTTCCTTTTTATTATTATCCTGAATCCCATCTAAGTGGAAATATCTTGTGGATCATTCATAAACCAAGCTGTCTCATATTCACAATCCTGACTCATACCCAAAACCATTTAGGAGCAAGTACATATATTTCCAGTGCTTTATAATTCCATCTGCCCAACCTGAGACTTCTTGAAGTACAGATAAATTCTACTGAATAACACTTTTCTTGGAAAAGATAAAAAATCCCCAAGTGCAGCATATGTAGAATGCATGCATTTAGAGCAGCATATGGAAAAGCAATATTAAAATGTATGCCATATGTATTAAAAATACACACAATTTAGAAACAAACAAAAAATGAAGGGAGGAGGAAAACAGCCATTAGGCTACAATCTGCCTGCAGACAAACAGATCCATAGTGAGAACTCCAGTTTTAGGTATAAATGCAGTTAAGTATTCAGCACCAACTTGCTCCTGCAAGGACTTCCTTCCAAGTACATTTATGTTAGTGTACAAGAATGAAATTCCGGGATACATTAGACCCCCCCACACACTCATCACACTCATCCAGCTGATCACTGAATTTCCCTTTTCCACAGAGTCGAAAGCCCTAGCTATTGACACAGATTCTATAGCTTGGTAACATGTAGCTGATGCGCAGAGAACTCACAGGATGACCAGAACCTTATCTCTGCTGTTTGCTCTGCACTCTTACTGCCTGCAGTACAAGTACATCCCACATTTCATACTTGGTGCAGACAAATATTCTTGCAGCACAGTCCATCACAGGTTATTCTGGATGTTTGCACAGCTACCCATATGACCTTCAGGTCAAATCATCCTTTGTTAATTTTTGTCCTCTGTAAATGATTTTCACTTTGCATTTCCATCCAATGTGACAGGAGGAGACCAAGAATCTATTACATTCTTTAGGATTCTTTAAAGAGTCTCTTCTAAATGTTTTTCCCCAGCAACATACAGCTTCCAGCTATCATGTGAATAATGCATCTCATCTCATTGACTGTACAGTTTGTGGACGTACTGCACAGGACCCTCTCTCAAATAGTTCTAATAAGGTATGATCTTTCTCTTCATTTTATTTTGGTTAAAAGAAGAAAAGGAAATGTTGTTTTTGTTGCCCTTTTTTTTTCCCTAAACAGTACACTGAAAAAGCATAAATAATCAATAAATATTCTCTGAAGATAAAAGTTTTTCTGAATTCATACCTTGTACCTTGTTGTCCTCACATCTCTCAAAGTATGTTGCACTTCATAGGTAATGGGAAAAATACAAGCTGAGAAGTAGAGAAGGTGGAAGACAAAAAAAAAAAAAAACAAAAAAAACCCAACACCTGACAATTAACTCAATAAATCCAAGTGTAATTACTTCACAAACAACCATAATGAAGCTCTCACACAAAACATGGATGATTTCATCTGGCCTATTCATTTTCTCATTATCTTTATATTAGAAATAAATTTTAGGGACTATAGCAAAAACTGTTGGTATCTGAAATATAGTAAGAACAGCTCCCAAGTAAACGTTCTAGTTCTACTTTGCTTTTTTTACCTTAATCCTTATCTTTTCTATCTTTACATTTCATATAAGCTGTGCATTTCATCTATTCAGCTCCATAGTTTTCTTCAGTAGACAATTCCTTCCTGCTGTTGCATTTTTTGTAGCAATCCAGTCAGAGTTAACATTCCAGGTAGCATTGTCTCCAAAGCTAGATAAACCTTTACTAGCACAAAGAAACTGCAAAGTAGGAAAAAGTTTAAATGATTGTAGAAATAAAACCAGAATGTAAATGATGCTATAAAATCCTACTTGTTTCAGCACTTTTTCTTTATAAGGCACCGTCACTAACACGTGGCAATCATAAGAAATCCTTTCTTCAAAATCTAGCTCTTTGCCACTGTTCAAGACCAAAAACAAAACAAGCTTTTGTTCCAGATGGCCTAATGGTAATGGTTTTTTGCAGACTGGCTGCAGAATTTGATTGTTTTGTTCTTGCATCAGTGAAGTAAAATGCCAGAGATGCCACAGTCAGTAAACCTCAAAGAAAACAGACACAATGAACATAGATGCACGAGACTTCTATAAAAAGTGAACTTTGTGAAATTCTGCATTCAGTTCCGGGACTATAAACCCTCATCCTGAGAGGTGGTATACAGCTACAGCTTGCACCTGGGTCCAAACCTCTCTCTGAGGAGAATGGCCAAACTGAACTGAATTGTTGTTAATCAATCTTAAGGTCAGCATCCTTTCCAAGTTCTGCCTGGTGAAGGATGGCACTAGGAGGAGGAGCGTCATGGGGCTAAACAGAGCTGGGTAATTCTGAGATCAGTGAGTGCTGGGCACTTCTTGTGTTGGAGCTGTGAGAGGATGTACGTACAGAACACCAGCCACAGATGGTAACCATAGGAGTTTTTACCAATGAAGGACTGACCTCTGGTGTGCTCCCTAAGCCACTTGTCTTTCCTCAGCAAAGACTCTGAAAGCCTACACCTTTAAATCTAAACATACTCTGGCAACTCCTTTTGAAAAGAGGGATAACAGAACTGAACAGGGCCACAGCAAACAAGAAACAACGGTAATCAGAAGTGCAGAAGCATAATTCAAACTGCTGCTTTCCAAAAACAAGGAGAGCAAAGCTGGGAAAAGGTAACCCTACTATTCCTTTGCTACTTCTGCTCTTTCCCTCTAAATTCATCATAGGCCAATGTCACAGAGGACAGAATCCAGGAGGCTTTTGTTCTGCTGTAGAACAGCCGCTCCTGTGACAGTAAATCTGACAGTGGGAGCAAGTGCTGCGGTACCAATTCCCACATCAAGAAATGCCAGCGAGCCACGCACTTCCCAGCACAGACCTTTTCAATTCCCCCACTTCAGAAAATTTAGACCAAGTATTTCTAGTGTTCCACAAGTGTGATGATAACATGAAATACAGGGTCTTTACTACTTCAAAAATAAAACATCTAAGGTCAGTGTTTTAGAACTGAAGCATCAAATTTTGAACAAAAGCCTCTGAAACAATCTCAAAGGGTACTGCATATTTTGATGGGCATTTGTACTTACATCTGCATCTATTACAAATAGGGAATAAGAGAACTCTGATGGAAACAGGGTTAGGCACTTTGACAAATCTTGTTCAATGATTGCATAATAATAAATTACATATAGAAAAACTGGTTTTAAAAAACATAGAAGTAACCTCTACGTTGGTAAGCTCAGAGCACCAATATCTCAGTGCATTTAACACAGAAAGCAACAAACTCATTTTGCAAACAAAATGCAAGGCATTTTTTGTTCCATAAAGCAAATAAACAATAAGAGTCTCAGTCCAAAGTTTCCAGCTCTTTCAACATGAAAACAGCATTTTTACTCCTGTGCTTCTCATTTCATAAAATCACAACAGTTATCATAAATTCAAGGATATTTTTAAACTGACTGAAAACATTTGTAGCACAGATTTTTAATTCAGGCATGCTAGAGTTATTTAAACACTGCAGTGTACTTAGTGTTAACGGTGAGAATAAATGCTCAGAATAATAATAATATAAAGTTAAAATGTTTGCCACTATTAATTCCTTCACTGTGTAGTTTTTTTGAGCAATTTTTAGAAAAGAAAAATCTGGTCCAAGTTCCCAATTAAACAAACAATAAAAAAAATCACTTGATCTTTTCAAAATGACTGAAATACAGACTAAATATTATTTAATGAGAATCATTTCCACTTAAACCACATTTTAAAAATAAAGAAAATTTGTGGTGGTAATACATTGTTTTTCTCTATCTGACCTGTTTGTGTAAGTAAGGAACCCTGATGAAGTCACATCACCCGTTTGTTACAGTTACAGCAAAATGCCTGGCACAAAGCACGCTCACGCAGGACAAACAAGCAAAAGTGGAAATACATTCCAGCTGAAAGATATCTTCTCCTACAACATTTTATTTGCATTTTTTGATACAACAAAAATCTAATGAGAAATACTGAATGTATTTGTGACACATCAATATTTTGTAAAATAAAATGCTGGAACAACATATCACATCACAGCCTAACCTGACTGATAGAAGCAGTGAAAAAAAGCTAGCAAAATGAAGAAAGCTTGGGAGGTGCTGAAAAATAGAATGCTGCTGCTCAGAAGTACCTTGACCGAGGAACTCTGTCCAAAATAAGAGTTTGGAAACGTTTCCTCAATCAACCTGTGCAATCTGTGTGACTGCAGCAGTAGCCCTTTGCCAAAGACAAAGCAGAAGCTTCCTTTTTAAATGCAGTTTCCTCCTTGCAGTACATCACAAGTTGTCTGGTTTTGCTCTCTCTCCTCTCAGAAATGTTACTTTAACTTCTCATCATAAAATGATATGATTCTGATGTTTATACTATGAGCTACATTTATCTTTAAGAGCAAGATGTTGAGTTTAGTTCTGATGATGAAAAAAGCCTTTAAAAAGGAAAACTCATCACAACTCATTATGTACTATAAAGGCCACAATTCTAGGATTCTGTAATTCCAACGATGATCATTTTAAAGTAGATTTATAGCAGAAAATAGTTAGATCCTTTGACTTCAGTTATAATTTTCCATTTTGTAATTTAATACTCCTTTAGTTTATATTTGCGCATTAAAAATATAGCATCTAAAAGTCCATCATTAAATACTTTTAATAAGTGCAATAAATAAGCTTTACAGTATGCGTAAATTTAAAAACAAAACACAGCTTAAATTGTTAATCTTACACTTTTTCTCATTAATTGCAATACATAAACATATGTTTTATACAAAGATATTTGCTACAAAATAAGTATAATAAATACAGTTTACCACGTGTATTAATCTTAATAGTTGCAAGCTGTTAATCTTATATATTAGGTAATAATTTGCAATAAATAATTGTTTATTATCTTGATGCTTGCTTGTCTCGGGTTTTAGCAATATGCAATAAAGAAATGCAATTTTGAATAATTTGATTGTAAGACTGCTGGAAAAATACTGTGAGTTATAATTAGCTGAGGGAGGATTTTGTTCACTAGATGAACTATAGAGATATCGTTCAATAACAAAAACATGCATTATTGCTACCATAAATAATTTAAAAAGTTAACTTCGGTTTCAAGCAATAAGAGATTTTTAAAACTTAAATGCAAATAAAATTAGTAAAATATTTCACATTCTTCACTTCTTTTATCATTTTATGTTCACTGAGCGCAGCAACAAAAACAAGGAAGCATTTCAGCATCTTCTAAATCTCTGCAGATGAATATAACCTGGATATACACGCATACCTGTCTTCCACTGCCATTATTTGTCTGTTCCAAAGTGAGTAGTACCAAACTATCTTCTCTCTAGTTCTAGCACAGTGTATGTTTTATCATGCCTACCAATCCTAACACAAACTGTTTATCTTGTAAGTACAGCATAATAATTCATTGTAAATAATTTCTCATTATCTTGATATTCTCTTATCCTGGAATTTGGCAACGTGCAACAAAGAAACACAATTTTGAAGAATATGTTTTTTGAAAGACTGCTGGGAATATAGGGAAAATTGTACTGAGCAAGAGGGGATTCTGTTCAGCTCAGAAGGAAGCTGCTGCCTGCCTCCAGTAATCCTAAGAGTTTGCTTTTAAGCAATAAACGTTCGCTCTTAATATAAGCAAACAGATACAGTCAAAGCATTACAGATGTACCACGCCACAAGAAACAAAACTGTAGCCAGAATAATAAATTAAATACAGGTCTTGAAGCCACCAAGAACTTGCAGCGGGCATTAAAAACCACAGGACTCAGTTAACATCCCTGTATGTAACACTCAACTGGGTCAGTACAGAATAGGCATTTTTGTGCAGTGTTATCATTTTGTCCATGTTCGTTATTGCTTTAAACCCTAAAAATAATAAATAGAAAAGCATAGACTGCCTATAAGAAACAGACAAGAAACAAAGTAAAGCACTCTGAGAACTCTGCTGTCCTCTGGCAGGTTCAGCAGGACTGCAGCACCCTTTAATCACCATCATACCAAAGAGAATAGGTCTGTACTTACAGTACACTGGGTGCACAGTATTCAAACAGCAGATATTCCTGCCGCACACACAAAGCAATGTCTGCTTTCCAAAATGAAAATCTACTATTTGCAGAATGCAGTTTTAAAGTAATTTGAGGATTTTACTCAACTCTGCTTTCAATTTGGTTTCACACTATTTCCTATTTGATTTCTCTGTAATATGGCTCTGCTTCCAAACTGTAAATGATGCAGGCTAAATAAAGAGAAACCACATTAGAAATGTATGCAGTACATTATAAAATAAATAAATAAAAGGATTCCACCAGCAGATCACAGTATGTCATAATTTGCTTATTACTAAAGTTATATGTATACCTATAGAAACTCTGAAATTTATCAGCAGATAAACATTGCAATACGTTCCTATGCTCATAATGCATTACAGCTTATTATTAATGCATTATAAAAAGAATATATTCCTGCACTTATGATTTTTACAGCAATATGTCAATTCCAAATAGTATGCTATAATGCTTATTTGTCCCATCTACTCACTCTGTACCATTATTTAAAGAAATGGCTTTGCATTTTATTTAAACTCCACCTAAAAATGCTCACTGTGCTGAGGTTATGGACAGCGATGCTCACAATACATAAACCACCCGAATTTGCTCATAGTTGGGAGGTAATGAAAGAGAAACTACTTACATTGTTAGAATGAGATGTACGTACATACATGTATACACTAAGATATACATACTTGGATCTGTGAGGCTGAAATAATTTGCTTCTTTATCTAATTAAATGATTTCAAAACTGTAATGCAGTTCAATAAAACTTGCATGCTGTAAAACAGAAAGAATTCTGTATTTCTAGTGGATTTAAACAAAAGCCACGATGTGTACAGATTTTCAACTAATACAAATCTGAACAAAGGTGCTCATAGCACAGAAATCATACAGGCTCCAACATTTCAACTCCAACTTTCAATACATGGTCAAAACGATGTCACTGCTTTAAAAAAAACAACAAAACAAACCACATCCAAATTAAAGCCCGGCTCCCACTTGCCTTACTCACATGAATAATCCCATCGATTTTAATGGGACTATTTGAATAAGTAAAGCATAGAAGAGAACAGCTGGAGCACAGTGTCAAGCTTATGGTGGCAGCGAATTCACAAGCGCTTCGCACAATGTCCAGGAACGCTTCTCCCTACAAGTCAGGAGCCGGAATAAGGCCAGCTCAGGTCCTGGCACGAGTTGGGACCTGGTGTGTAAGAACGAGATCAGAAATCAGTCTGCAGTTCACTAAGGATAAAGGGAAAACATCCTTAAAACAAAAATGTTTTCTGCATCGGGAGAAAGGTGTTCGTTAGGCTAAGAGCTAAGAAAGTCTGCTATTCAAATGAAACTCGGTACTACAAAAACACAGTGAGATAACATTACCAGAGGCTTTGCGGCAGACAGAAAAGCTACTTTGTTGTAGCCTAAAGATGTAAAACGCAATACCAGTCCCTAAGTGGCACTGGTACAACTGTGGAAATCACACAGCCAGATGAAGCACATAAATTTCCCATATGAACAATTGTTTTCATTTTCCTCCCATGCCACTAGATATTATAAGTGGAAAGTAAAACACAAGTAAATATGTTCATTCCACTCCTGTGATCAGTGATAAATGAAAGGCTATTGAGCCCGACAAAGGTCAGCCCGGCCTCACGGCAGCCCGGCGTGCAGCGGCTGCGTGGGACTCTGCTGCCGCCCGCAGGCCGCGCCCGGTACTGCGCCGCTGTGCTGAGCCGAGATGGGGCTCGGTCGGTGCGGGGCCCTGTGTGAGCATCGTCCTTAGAAACGAGAAGAGACTAAAATCCTTAAGAGCTCATCCAATGTTTCTCCATATTCCAAAACGCCTTGAGAAGTCGGTCGGGAAATTTGAGAAACGTTCTCGAAGTTTTACAGATGCAACTAACTCCTAATCACCAGTACTGCTGTAAAGGTATAGCAGCAAAAGGGCCGTGAGAAATGGTGTAAAATACAACAGGCAGAACCGAATCAATGTCTTATAACTTGGACAAGTAATTTCACGTTGTGGATCTGACTGTATTCACTTTACAGTAACACAGTGCTGTGACATCACTATATAAAATAAAACCACCTGTTTTTCTGGCTCTAACTATAAAACTTTATAGTTAAAAAAGGAGGGTGAGGAAGGGGCAGAATTTTAAGATCTGATATCGTGTATTGAAAAGTTCTCAGAGCTGTTTCTGCACCCCTCTTTTTAAATTGCAAGCTTGTGCAATATATTGGCTATCTCCAGACAGGCAGCTGCCAATCGAAGATGTAAGCAATCTTATGCATTCAAAATTAGAATGGGAGCAACAAGACAAGAGAGGAAAAGAGATCTCTATGGAGAAAAAAGACAAACAAACAAACAGGAATTCTTGGATTAAGGCTAATACTCTATTAAAAACAAATAAACAAAAGCAAAACTTTAAAAGATAGACCACAGAAAACTCACTTCCTATTACGGCCAAAAAAGCGAGCACCTGTGTGCTCCTACTGCTCCTCCTGGGTGTGATGAATTCAAACAAAGAAAAGGTCTGCAGAACAGCTGTCAGGGCTCTTTCTTGACCACTACATCACGACAGGGCAAGGCAGAAAAAGAATCACACTACAACAGCTCCGAGAGGTCTGTTCTTTAATACAGAGGATCCACTGGAGGGCAAGACTGAACCCTATAGCCTTTCTGACAGGCCTTGTTTCCAGATGTGCTGCCTTTAGATTAGCTCCATGGCAGACTGAAGATGAGCTAGAGAAGACAACTACTAGAAAGCCTTGAATAACTGTATAGAAATTGGACTTTTCTGACCATTCATATAGCTCGAAAGACCCAGTAACATGCACTTTCAGCAGCCTTGCCTTTGTTATAAAACCTCTGCTGTACTCTCACCAGCCACTCCCTCAAGGCAGGGTGAATAGCTTTACAGCTTTTAGTTAAATCATGCAAATAGGAAGGTAACCCAGTGTTGTTCCACCACAGACATAGCCTGTTAGGTTAGTAAGCTACAGGGCACAGATTAGCTGAGATTTATTAAGAGAAAGGTTACATTTTGCCCTGCTTACATACAAGGCAAAAGAGTTAACAGCAAAAATAAATGAACAGGACATATGCACAGCAACGATGAGAGACCAGTTCTAGATGTAAAAGCCCCCAGAGTTCAACTTCATGACAGTAACTCATAGGTGAGAAGCAACTCATCCAAGGTCTCAAACTGCACGTTGAATGAAACAAATCACTGGCCTCAAGAATTCTTTTTGAATTGAATTTCTCTATCATCACTTTCCTCTCTCACTCATGACCTGCTTCCTTTCCAGCCACCACCTTCCCTTTCCTCTCTTCCAGCTCACCACGCTGCTTATTCCCTCTCCCTGCTGCCATCTCCTCCTCTGTTCCTGACCCCCACAGCTGCTTCCCTCCTTAGCCCAGCTGCCCTCCTTGGCAGTGGCAGCTCAGGGCTCAGCCTAACAAGCCTGACAGTGCTTATTAATTTAGGCTTTGTGCCATGCGTCAATGCTACTGGGTTATCCCTGGTTGCTGAGATCCATAGCATGCAGAGTTTCTACTATCTAATGCAGAATTCAAATTTTGAGAATTAAAAATGGAACTGACAGTTAAGATTTTTACTCTTCAGTAGATAAATCTGAGTACCAATCTCTATCCATACAGGACATCTAAAGGTACAATAATTGCTATTCACTCAAGTCATAGGAGTTGCCATGCTTTATACAGCAGCTATGTTCGAGATATCTGGTCTTCACACTGTGTGAGTTTTGTGCAGCTTAACTGATTTCACTACCACACTAGTTACTATGAAACATACCTACAAAAGACTTCTATGCATGTGGAGAGCGTCGCAACTTCACTGCACAGAACCATTCAGGGAAGTTTTGTGATGCTCAACAAGGCCTCCTCTCCTCACTCCCTCCCAAAAGAAAAAAGGTACTGTTTACATGTTTTCTATACCTTAATTTAACAATATCATTTGCAGTTAATTCATACATGGTTAATCCTTAAGACCAAGCTCCATAATGGAAAAATCACCATTACTGCCTTTGCCAAAAAGAAATACTAAATGCGGTGCTAATATGATACAATGTAAAACTGCTAAACAATAAGATGGATCTCTAAGAAAATTTGATATAGATTTCCTGTAGTTTCCCTGCACTATTTTCAACCCTTCTCACAAGGGATACAGCAAAATGGCAATGAAAAGTGAATTTCCTGCTGTTACAGCTACTTTGGATGCTCATGCTTCTGTTCCTGTGGAGCCAGCTTGGATCAATTTCAAGAAAATAGCCTTTATCTACAGTTTTGCACAGAAAACACATTTTTATTTTGAGGAGATGCGGTATTGGTCTGTGGTCTATTTTAATCTGCAATATAGTGGTGTTGTAACTTGCATACAATTAAAGAATATTACCAGAGAAAGGTTTACAAAGCAATCAAAGACAGTGATTTCTGAATTTTCTAAAGCAGTATTTAATTGAAAGTTCTTAGTATCATTTATGTGCTATGCGTACAGTTTTACATGCACCTAGAATGGTTTCTCAGCTGTAGAAGTAGAAAGAGAGAACTGAAAATGGTATCACAGTATTGGGTCTGAAGATGCCTGCATTGTCATTCATAGATCATTCATGTCTTCTGAGTTGATCAGAAACAAGTCTGTGTAGAAATCATTTGTAATCCAGGTAACAGGTGTGACAGCATTCAGTCATGAGTGTTATATGGAATTTTATGGCCTGCTCTCATCATCAGGAAGACAGTGAAAAAAAAATTGATTTGTTTTCAGATAGACACTCAAGCAAGTTAATGCACAAAGAAGCAGAGTGTGAGTTTAGTTACTACCGTCATTGCTAAATTAATAATAACCAGTGGGCTGTAATCTCACAGTGAAGAGTAAGGGTACATGCCATAACTATTCTCAAAACTCATCCTTATACGCATTTAAAAATCTCAGACTTCAGGAGGGCAAGACCAGACTCTGAGTCCATCTAAGGGAAAACAAAGTGATACATTTAACCAAACTTGAGCCATTCAGTCAGCCAGAGAGGTAACGGGCATTACCTGTGTTGGTTTTTTTTTTCCCCCTACTTAGAATCTGTCAACTATCATGGAAAAGCACTTTACAAGCTGCACACTCAAAACAGACAAGTCTGTTCTATAATTAAACAAATCAAGCATCTCTGCAAGCTAAAAGCATAAGACACCATAAGAATTATCAGCTCTAACTGCGAGTGCAGGCTCTCTTATGTGACCCTGGAAGACTTAAGAGTCACTAAACAGTAGCTAGGCTGTACCAAATACTTGAAGGCATTACTTTCAGAGCAACCAATTATGATACACAGAAACAAATTAACTACATTAATAAACCCGTATTTCTTTATCTGTTGTACATGAATTCACCCTACTAAAAACATCACTTCCATTATGAATACCAGCAGTCTGGAAGAGCAGAGGTAACTACATGGATGTCAGCACTAACCCATATTTCTGGAGGACGCAACAAGAGTTGTAACACAGCAAAAGGACACCTCTTCAGCTTTCTTTGTATAATTTCACACCAACTTACAGATATTTACAAGGCAAAAATGATATAAAATTAATTACTTTAATTGCTGTTAAAGCCGTTAAATGTGTCTTAAAATAAAGAGTTCAAGTAAAAGTCCAATAGGTAGAGTTCTTTTTCTATACACTCCATAAATCTACTTCTTCAGTATACAATTCCAAAAAGCCCTAATTGCTGTTGCTATCATGATAAACATTGGAAAGTTCTGCTTGACCTTTTATTAACATTTTTCTATACCAATATGGTTCTTTTGCTACAAGCACCCTAAGGAATTATGAAAAATACTTTTTTCTGTAGTTTAGCCCATGTGCACTTAATAGGCTCACAAATATAATACCATTATAAAAAAGAAAAACTGCCAACACTGCTAAAAAAAATTGTCATAACACTAAATTATTATATAAATATAAAAGGAGTATGTCTGTAAAATATTCACTCAATGAACATCCCAAGGTGATGATTTTGCTATGTTGTTTTTATTCCTGGGAGATCCATAACACATTTGGATATGCCACATGTCACCACATGAATCAGGCAGTTAATGCATGTGCTTTTTAGAAGCTGAGATGTCTTCCCAATAGAACGTGCAATAAAA
Organism: Coturnix japonica; assembly: GCF_054131305.1. Lineage (NCBI taxonomy): Eukaryota > Metazoa > Chordata > Aves > Galliformes > Phasianidae > Coturnix > Coturnix japonica. The sequence goes on from NC_140668.1 coordinate 30,904,105, forward strand.
AAAATGTTGAGATTCCGCTGCTTTGTCTGATAGGCATAATTTAATGTCTTGCTTATAATGCTGCATCTTAAGGAAAAATGTGCACTGCCCTATGTAGTTATTTACAATATATTACTAAATCTATGCAAATATATTTCCCCAAGCTTGGTATTATATAACAAAGGTCAACAACGTTTGAAATATTTTGAAACACATTCCCAATATATTTTGTATATAGCACTAATGTTCAATATACATACATATATCTTAATATATCTCCAGATTTTTCTATTCATTTCATGTTACTGTGGATTATTAAATAAATGTAGGGTTTTTGTTGTTCAGTTGTTTTTCTGGTTTGTTGTTTTTGGTGGTTTTACGGGTTTTTTGTTTTCCTTTGAAGACTATAGAAATTGGCCTGTCTAACTATGGCTTTTCAGTAAGATTGTTAATCATAGATTCTTAATAATGCAGCAGTTAAATTACTGTAAATGCCATTAAGGTTAAAGAGAGAAAATAATTACCAATATTTCTCAATAATAAATAGATACTTATTTGGAAAAAAAGAATAAGAGGGAAAAAAAGCATTAGTGTTCTCCTTTCTATGTGATTGTTCCATAATTTTTACCATTCATATTTGATTCCACTCACTTTTAAACAGAAGATTTCCAAATACTTCCCATGTTTCATTTTCTCTGTATTTTGCTGCTTTTTGGGAAAATTCTAGACATCTGATTACACTTATATAGCCTCTTCTCATTTCTACATTTACACCCCCATTACATGGCATTTTTTCCCTGCAAATGAAATTGTACCAGTGATTTCTACATTGTATAAATTTGTGCATCTCACAAAGCAGAAATGGTTTTGAAGGGACTATAATTCTATTTTCCATTTTAAATATGCAGGTTCAGGATAGCATGCATTTTCTCTGTAGGAACTTAGGTGTTATTTTTCAACTCAGGACTTAAATGTTAAAAGCTTCCTATATAGCTAGGATACATTAGATTCACTGAAATGCTTCAGTGATATAACAGAACTGCACACACACAGAAGATCCACAAATTTTGAAGGCCAAAACGAAGCCTGACTTTTACCACAACATACCACATTTCAGTGCGCGCTTCCCAGATCAAAACCAACAGGCTAAATTAGTACAGTGAATAAAATTGGGTTAACAATAGCCCAAACCACTGCAGAACAGGAACAGCAAAGGTTTTCCTAATGTTTCTTTTGCAAAGTAATTTCTGACAGCCATTTCTCCGGGAGAGATGATATCCTTGGAAGCACACTGTTGAGTGCAAATCATATCCTGAGTCAGCATTTACTACTTACCAGCAGCATTTACACACCATGCTACCTAATTTACAGACTGTTGTGCCATTAAACATTACATATTATCCTTTGCTTAACAAGTACCAAGCAAGAGTAAGCTGGCTGTGGCTACATTAAATTGAGGTACCTAGAAGAATTGTAGTACTCGTGAAATTGCAAACCATGGTCATACCCTGATTTTGTGTCTGAAACACCAAATAAGAGCCAGGATATTGGGGAGTGTCATAGCATGCTCTTGCGTGTGTGTTTAGACTATGCACTTTGCCTTCTGAGTGGGCAGGCAGCTATAGCAGGACCACTCCTTTCTATCACCCAACTAACTGCTGGCGCCAAAGTAGTAAGGATTCTGTATCTTTACCCACCATTCAGGCTGCACATTTGACCTCTAAAGCTCAACTCACAGGGTCAAAACAACTCAACACATACCTTGTCTCCAGCCACATAAAGGAGACATTAAGGAACCACGGCCAGGAGGAAGTACTTCCCCAGATGTTCTCTCTGCTTTCATTTATTCTCAGATCAGATTTTCCTATTCCTTCATCTACATTTATAACTGAAACCCTCTATTACCACTATTTTTTTTCAAAGTATATTTCAAAGTATTCTTTCGAAAGAATAGTCCTCTATTTGTGCATGCAATTCAGTTCATATTCACAAAGCAAATAGTATTGTACGCACATAATTACTTCATCAAAACCACATACAAAACCAGTGTGCTCGGCAGCATAATGGAACTTCACTCTATTGTCACCATACATATTCCTCTCATGGACTGGAAGACTTTCTACTTTCTCAATAAAATACACATGACTACTTTCTCTACTTCTCTTTCCTAGCTTAGCATAGTCTATATTGCCTGTGAAATCTCCTGCACTTTATTCATCTGAATGACAAAATAACTTGATAATTTGAAACTGATAACATACACATAAAGCTGTGTTTAGATCTAGGATAGTTCTGGTCAGTCAGCTATTTTAGCTTCTAGTGAGCTCTTACGTACACCAAAGTTGTACAGAACGCTGAGAAAGAACATTTTTTTAGCACCATGGTCATACTAAGCAGCAGCAATTAAATATTCTATCAAAAGAAAGATCTCAGATCTTAGGAGGGGTTTTACTTAAATAGAAGTAAGACTATAGAAGTAACAAGATATAAATAAAGGTTATGACTGGCAGAAGTTTACAGTAAATTTTTTCCAGGAAAACATCTTGAACTGTGCCCATGTTACTTATCTAGAAGAACTAACACGCTTCTACATCAGTAAGGTCCTTATCCAACATGGGAAGTGAGTTTCTTAGCACTATCCTTCACATGTGCATATCAACATCACGTCAATATTTTAAAAGGTTCATTGTCTCCTCTTAACAAAAGGCCAACATTTATTTTGAAGTCAAGGAGATCTAACACCACTATCTGCAACTCTTTGCACTGTTCACCCAATTTTAAAAATATTGGTAGCTTTCCTAACATACTTCACATATCTCCCCCCTTTGAGACTCAAGTCTCAAAGAGAAGTCACGGAAGAAAAACTGGCAGTTTGATGCATTAACATCCCCTTTCAGAAAACATCTGTACCCCAAAGGGCTATATCCCACAACAAAGCTGCTTTGCTTTGAGTTTCTCTTTGATGCATACTATTGTAAAGGAGGTAAAGAGGCAGTCATATCTTTGAGGTTTGGGACAACTGCTTTCTTTCTTTTATACTAAATCTACCATACCTATTTTGACACCTACACACCTGTTTATCTTACAGGAAGTGGTACAAAGATGTGCAAAAATTCCAGGAGTCATTTTAAAGAAAGACATGCAGCAACACTAAATATTAGAAGGTTTTGTAGAGAGCCTTACCCAACATCACCACAAGTATTAGATTGCCATATGATAAGAAGGTATCGTTTACAGACTCCTTAAGAATTAACCTGCCAAATATGAACTTTATATTATAATAAATAATTGGACATTTTTATCATGTAAATTTGCACTGAAGGTGTGGTGACTAGAATCTATTGGTTTATTTCAATACTGAGTCACTTTAATATCATACTTCAATAGTAAACTAATTTAGCCTACTAATCCTGTTTATTTCCTAAATATTGTTAGTTTCTATTCGTCAAATGATTTTTTCCCAGACACTTACATAACAAGCATTAAAAAGATACATTCAGCAGCTACAATTGTTAACATAACAAAGGCTATATAGAATCCAGAGGTTATTGCATTCTCCCAAAAGTGCTTAAATAATAGCCTAAAATCTGAAGAATTACTTTAATACTTCAATAAAAATAACCCAATTCAAAACATTTTCAAGGAAACAGAGCTCCTTGCTCTAGGCTACCGAATAATGGCTGAAAGAAAGTATATAGCTTGTCACTTCTGATTAGAGAACTGTGCCTCTGTGCTTTGAATGAGAGGCATGTCTGGTAATAGGAAGTGCAGATATTAAATTTAATAAAATAATGTGGAATACGATATATATGAAACTTGACCAAGTATAGCACAAAATGTAACATACATTACCCTGCTCAGTCAACTACTGTGGCCTAGCATCTAATGACAGACTTAATTTCTATTTTCCAAGGAGACTACTACAAAAATACAATTTTCAGATTATACAAATATTTCACAGACTATACAAAAAATGTAAGCAAAATTGCCTTACATATCTACATGAATACATAACAATAGCAGACAATTGCTAGACTACAAACTGCTCGGCCTTTTAAGTCCACAGAAAGACATTAGGTCTTGTAAATAATTAGTTACAAAGACCCTGATGCTAATACATCACAGCATCATATTACCCACAGCGTATTTCTTTCTTTCCAGATTTAAGGATGCATCAGTTCTTAGGTTGGTTTTGTTTTTTCAGTTGTTTTTTTTTAAACACCATCAGGATATAACATTTACATATTACCTATGAATAAGGATGTTATCTGTTATTTCTGTTTATGTCTTAACCTTGGCATTCTAGGACAAGACAACTTTGTCTTTCAAAACATTAACTAACCCTCACATGTTTTTTCACAATTAAATAACAAGCTCCACACAGAAGCTTCTACTTACTTTCTAAGATGGAACTATGCTACCTGTGATATGATACATAAGGGATTTTAAAACAATTCCAAGAGCTAATCCCAGTAAACCTAGAATTAAAGTTCTTGTTTCTATATTTCACTTTCAAAATATTTAGAACTTTGACAGATATGACATTATGTTTTCATTAAAACAGCTGATTTCAAAATGCTGCACTGTGCAAAAACACCATAAACAGTTTATGATGAACTGCCACACTCTTAATTAAAACAATAAATCCAGTGCACAATATTTGTGCAGCCTCTGGTTTGACCTTTGCCTCTTGCTATCCACTACCAAAGCTGCTGCTTCATTCTGTGCACCAGATGTAGAAGGTTTTAAACCATGATCTGAAAGGCAGTAAAGATAAAATAAGAGAAAATGTGCCATTACTCTTTGCAGTTATGATTAATTCAGTTCATATTTTACAATCTGGTTATGGAGTAAAACTGCAGACTTTACATCAAGTATTTGCCATTCAATATACCACATGTATAAAAATGCCTGATATTTTAGCAAACGACACAATGCTAATTCACAACCATCATATTAAGGATAGAAATAGGAATTATTTTTTATTATTATTTTTAGAGACATTAATTCGCTATCCATTTAACAAAGCCCCTTGCTGGTCAGTCTTGGCAAGAAACGTATCTGTAACAACACAAACAAAGGCTCTCCCATCTTTCTACCACTTGCTTTTAGATTAAAATATCCTTTCAAGTTATCGTGTATGCTCAAGAAACAAACAGAAAACAAAGGTTATTAATTACTGTGCCACAGTAATGATATCAGATTTGTTTTAACAGAAAGCTGAATGCAGAAACAACATTCTCACTTGGGATAGGAGTGTACAAGCTGGTCTAAGTGGACATCTTTTAGAAAATAAGATAAAAGAATTATCTAGGTTAGAAAAGATCTTCAGCATCACCAAGCTGAACCATCAACCTGACCTACCAAGTCCTGTCACTGAGCCACATCCCCTAGTGTCACATCTGCACATCTCTTAGATGACTCCAGGAGTGGCAACTCTACAACTTCCCAGGGTAGCTTGTACCAATGCTGACCACCCTCTCCATGAAGTGATTCTTCTGATTCCCAATCTAAACTTCCGCCAGAATAATCTGAATCAATTTCCTCATATTGTATCATTTAAAAGAAAAAGATAAAACTATTTCAGTTCTTCAAAAATAGCTTCCAAACTAGGAAGAAAAATGGGAAACATGGTTGTTGGAGACTTCAATATTTACAACTTTCTTTGACTGTCCTCACCTACATCCAGTAAAAAAAATCTATTTTAAAAAGTCCACAATGAATAAGACATTTAAAACTAATAACTGATTAAACTTCTGAAGAGGTGTCTAGAACACTACTTGATTTAATTATCACAAGTCTTACAAAAGATATTCTAGAAAAATAAAAATAAAAATAAAAAATAAATAAAAAGCAGAAAACTTATGGAAAATGAATAAAATTAATTCAGAAGAGAGTCAAGAATCTCTGATTTCTGAACCAAACATTCTTCCACCAAGCTTTCTAAAATTAGGGGTTTTCCTGCTTCCATTTCCATGTTTCTTAAGATCTACCATGCTTGCCTTACCACTGAAGCTGACAGCTGATTTCTGTAAAGCATGAAGTAGTCTTACAGAATACATAAACAGGATAAGTGTGCAAAAGAAGAAATTTCACAGAAGCTCCTCTGTGACATACACAGTGCTGTACTTCTCCAAAACAGTAAACACAGCGTTAGGTATTTACACACGTTTAAATTTACTTGAATTCTACTGCATAAATACCTATTTTAAGTGCTGTGAATTCCTCTTCATTTTCTCATGTTGCTTTGTATGAATATACACTACATCTTAGTCATGCATCCAAAAAGACTATTTGAACATTAGGCAAGAGTATATTTCCTCTGTTCTACTTCTCAGTAACATCTCAGACATTTTAGTAGAAACACTGAAAAATTTCATGAACTTACAAACTTTGGCCCATAAAAATGGGTGACACTTAACATTTCAACTGAAAATCAGTGTTTTTAAATGGGAAACATTGGGCAAACTTAATGTAAGGGTGATACACAGGCTGCTATTACAATACTTGCATGCCTACAGCAGAAAAGTTCATCCTTTTAGAATAAAACATTGTTCCATAGCAAACATCATAGGGTATAAAATCTACATAAGCTTTAAGTAGAAATTTTGCCTGAAGATCCGTTCTACAGCAGTCTCTGGTAGATGCTTTTTTGAAGAATATTTTTTTATTCCATGCAATGATTAATTTCCCTTCCTTTTCCTTCCTGGAGGAAGCAGTTGGTCAATTTCGATAATATTTTTGGTGTAGGCATTCTCACAAGAAATGGCTTTGCACAACCAATTAATGTAGGGGAGCTCTGAGAAAAAAATGCTGAATACATAACAGAAATGAATACTGGCACATCTATATGCGGCACACAGATTAAAATAAGAATATAGAAAAGCAGACAGTGAACCCTCCCCATCCCTATTTTCAACCACAAAACATCTGCATAGTTATCTCCAGCTGAATCACATTAACAGTACATACATGTGCAAGAAGAGTTATGCCCAGAAGGATAAAACAACCACAACCAACCATCAGCAGCTCCCACACAACAAAGCCAGAATCAACCATGATTACTCCAAACTTCAAACCACAACTACCTGAAGAGCCAAACAAAGCCAGACAGTGGCTATAAAGTCACTACAGGGAATTTCCATGGGATCAGTTCACAGTCAACCAGCTGGAAACGATCATTACAAATTCAGCATGATGTAGAACCACAAGACCACGTTCTTCTAACAGTTTCTATAATCCTTTAAAAGGAAGAATGAAACACATACAAAAATACAAATTCACTTTCCCCAATCAAAACATTCTCCTCAGTTTTCTCTTTACTGTTATCTTTCCTATACCACATTATCTTCAACACTTCAGTGAAGAGATCAATTTAATTTTATGGAGAATTTTTTTTTATTAAAAAAAAAGAAATAGTAGAATTCACATCTTTTTTTTGGTTTACCAATATAGAAATCAGTGAACAACCGCAGAATTCATTTTGGTTTTTATAATCTGCCAATCTTTCAGGATTTCAATGCACTTCAGTAGAACCTGCACATGCTTAGAGCCCTAAAAAGCTCTTTTCCCCACATCGTGTTTCCTTCAGAGCTCTAGTTTGCCTAGTACCTAGCATAGTACCCGATGTTGACTCAGAACTGAGAAAAACAGTCACTCAGATTACAAAACTTAAAATCAGTCCTAATACCAATAGGCTGAAATAAAATAAAATAAAATGTTATTTCTGTCTGTACATTCAGAAAGACAACACCTGTGCATACAATATACTAATAACACTGTCAGAAGCAGATCTGTAACAACAAGAAGCCAACGTTTGTAATGTTCTCCTCACAGTAGAAAGGTCAGGAATTTTACTTTAAAATAAAAAATAATTTCATCTAGAGAGTGTTAACAATCATATAAAACTCACAGACAGACATTAAATGTACACAATTATCATAACACTTCTGAATTATTAATCTCCAGTTCCTCTAAGAGCTGAGCTTTCATACTTTCTTCTTTCTCCTGACTTTGAATAGCAAAGATCTGAAGAACTGGAGAAGAGTAGATTAAGAAAAATAAAATATATGCTTGACTCATGCTATTCTTTAACCTTCTAACATGGACCCCGCAAGAAAAAAAAACTAAGCATGAAGATCAGCATGTGAAAGATAGCATCCATTAAGGTTTATGCTGCAATGGCTTTAGGTTTCATGAATAACAAAGATGAGGTCAGTCAAGAAAAGTGGTTGAATAAAACTGAAAAGAACTACAGTAATCACAAAAGGCCTAAAAAGTCCAGTTTCCTTTGAACTCCATAAATGCTATTCTCCTATTGTTGAGAGGTAAGAAATGTATTTAATGACTATTTGTTTAATTCCAAAGCATTTAAGCGAGGGAAAAAATAATTAGTAAAAAGGCAGCCTGAGGAAAATCTAAATTTTCCAGACTATTATATTCAAATAATGGGTCTTCCTAGAACTAACTAGAACTTAACGAATGTCTTCAATGACTTCTAGCTCCATAAGTGAAAATTTGTCAGAAGAGGTAAGAAACTTGTATTGTAACAAAGAACAAGGCAGAAATAAAATTGATTTTTTTTTAAGGCCTTCATATCAGAGCATTTCTTTTTCATTCAATAGATAAGCCCCAACATCTAATCTAAACAGCATTGTCCCTTTAAGAGCTGTCAAGTGTTTCCAGTGATGAATTTGTCTTTTCTAACAACAGTAATTCAAAGCAACATATCTCCTGTACAGTCATTGAGTAGTACAGCCTTATTCTCCTCCCTGCTTAATTATCAGTATTAGTAACAGTCTTGAATGAACTGGGATAAATGCTGAGTGTTAGCATACCTGTGCAAAGTCTGAGTCTTCAGTTGTCCAAAACATTGTATTTACTCCTGAATTCACAGAAGCTGGTAGGCAATTAGTTGACAGATGTTAGTCACCAATTAAAACACCCAAATCTGAGAAGACTATCTGAATGACAATGACAAGACTTTATAAGTGAAAAATATATACCTTTCCAATAACTGAACATCTGTCATATTTATTTGACTGCAAAAAACCTTCCCTTTTAAGACTAAAGAAAATGAACTCTCTTTACTAAGCAGACAAAACAAATATTGCGTGATCATTTCCCAGTGATTTCATAATTTGGACTATCTGCGTTAGGCACTGAAGCTACAGCAGCTCTAAATAAGAATACAAGAACCTTGCCCTAAAGTTATGACTAAAATTCTCCCTAAATGATCCATCAGTACCTTTAGGATACAGACTCAAGAAATCCCAAATAGCATGCTTGATTATAATAAACATATTACCTTTGTAGCTAAAAGACTTTTTGTACCTTATTTGAATGGGACCAGGGTACCAGGGTATTATGTTATCATAATTATAATCATTATAATATATATATATACTAATATATACATGTATATATATATTATACATTAACTATATTATATTATGTACCAGGGTAAGTACAAACATATCAATAGAAGGCACACTAAACACTGAAGTTTTTGAATTTATTTTCTGTGGGCATTATTGAAGAAAAAAATTCAAGTTCCATAAGGAATTGTTCGTGAGTTATATCTGAAACTAAACTGTCATTTCTGGGGAATTAACAGAGGCTTGAGGAAAAATCTGCACCAGCTCATAAGAAAAAACACTGCTTAAAAGAAATCCCACAAAATAAGATGTATTTCATCTTTATAAGTATGTCTTACTAAGTTCCATCACAGCGATAGTGGAAGAAGGAATAAGGATACATCTCCATCCAATTCTTGTCTTACCCAGTGTTGTTGTGGGACTAAAATATTCTCTCTCACACGTTTTGGTTTTTTTTTAAATTTTTCTTTTTTAATTGTGGTAGTGCCACTGGGAGCAGGTGCCTTGAAGTGGGGGCACATACCAAGCCTGACCTCACTATGAACAGCTCTGAATTCCCTGATCTTGTTATGAATATTTTTTCTTCAAATGCAAAGCTGCAAAATGCATGAAAACTGAAGTAATTCAATTAAGTATCTATTCTGAGCTGGAAAAGACCATTTTGTTAGAACCAGTGGAGCGCTAGTTTAACCCTGGTGCTCAGAATTCCCAAGCAAGTCAGCACATTAAGCCAGCTCTTCAACTTAAGAACAATTACTGTCATTTATCAGCCTGAATAGCAATAATGCACAAATCGACAGCTTTCAAGAGGCAAAGAGCGAGCTAGGTGTAATGATATGCAAAGCCACAGCACTCTACATTTTGAACTGTCTTCAGACCATCAATACATCTCCAAGTACCTACAATTTATCAATACAAATGTGGTACCCGATGAAGGCAGGACCAAAAAGATAAATATGAACAGGGTGGAATAAAAGGTTCAAGAATGTTTGAATTTTGTAATGATGAAGTACAGATCACATTCTTAAAGCATTTTACATGCAGTGACCTGATCACACCACATTTTATTCAGCAAGAGGAAACCACGATAAGAGATAATCTTTCTTTCAGGCAGTTGTAAGTAGCTGCTTGGATTTTTGTTGTTGCTGTTTCCACTTTCTTTTCTCCTCTTTCCCCCCATTTCTATTTCAATCATGCACCTATGCAGTAGTTACACAGATATGATTACTTTAATTGAAATATGTAATTAAAAATACCATTTATTTTATCTAAGGAAGCACAATACATACAGAAGGCATCATTTAAACCTCTTTACCTTATAAACCCATTTTGGTAGCAACTGAAGGATTAAAAGAACATATTGAAAACATATAAGAGCAAATATACCAAATGCTATTCTGCCAACAAACTCAAGAATATAGAACTGATTCCATGTTTACCTGAGCTGACTGCATTTTCTTTAGGCTATATATATATAGATAAATAGATATATATATATATATAATTACTATTTTTTAAAATCTAAATAGCTTCTTTCTGTATGGAGATTTTCTGCAACTGGAAACGTTGCAACAGTCAGAGGTATTCAGGTTCCCTTCTCATATATGAGCTTTGTGGCAGGTACAGCCATACAGATGTATGTACTGGTTGACATGCACAAAAAATAAGAGCTTTGCTATGTTCTAATATGAGAACAAATATGTATTGGATTGTCCTTATTTCACCTGAAAGTCTGGCAGTGCTAACTGAAACTGCTCATTTTATAATATCTTTTAATTTTCTACTCCTTACTTTCTGATTATTATAGCAGGTAAGATGTTATAAGTAGCCCTGTCCTGAGTCAGGATTTCAAGGTGTTCACTTGAGTTAAACCACAGGTGATCTCCTTACACAAGCTATTTTTCTGAACTACATCCATTTTAAAAACCTATGTTACAGAAGGTAGAAAGCTGTTCAAATGCATAAAATTAGATATGAACAGACCTGAAAGAAGACTTTACCAAACAGAAAACAGATTTGTACATAAAGAATAAAGATCACAAAGTCTGCGGTTTGTTCCTAGCTTTGCTTTGTATACTTCTCATATAATTTTGAACACATCACTAAAACCTGCGTTTCCTCAGTTCCCCCAGAGACAGCTCTTTTTCTAAACACAGAAAATAGCTTCTTTAAGGGACAGATGACAGTTATTGATCAAGGGAAAATAGAACATCATGATCCATGAACATCTGTGTGGTATTCCTCAATAGAAGTTCAGAAAAATATTGTCTTCAGCCTTCAGAATACAGAATTTGCACAGAGACACAATTCATCAAATGATACAGCTCACAGATGAACAGGTTTAGCAGGAGCTTTCTTATTATTTAAACTATGACTTAAAAAAGAAACACAATTTCATCCAGTTCTACCGTCTTTCTGGAATTCATTTGCCTACCTCTAACTCCTGGGGACTGGTGAGATTATGAAAGTATATTCAAGCGCTCTGAGTTTATTTCTCACACCTCTTTTCATTCCCTATTACAATTTATTTCGCCAACTTCTACCATCTTATTATGTGGGCTCATTACAGGTTCTTAACAATAGGTGTCAAGTATTTTAAATACTCTTAAGTTACCAGCTTCTGAAAAGAGTGCAAGTTTCCCGAAGACTGGGATGTTATCAACTCACTGACAGTGCCATAGAGACCAGAAATATGTCTCAAACAGCAGAATATGTCAAAGCTTGGGATGAATAAGACTAATACATCCTTTTCCTGCAGGCCTTTTCTTATTCTCCTGATGACACTGGATTACCCGATGGTAACATGAATATTCAGTCAGATGAAATAACTATCAAGAAACCCAATGAGCAGGTTACTAACGAAGTAACATGTATTGTCATCTCATGGGAAAAACAGAAAACTACCACTGATAAAGACAGTGCAGTTTTGTGAATTAAGAACCACTCCTCTGTACCAAGTGATTTCTGCATTCAGTCCAGTAACCCAATTTCATCTCTTTAGCAACTTGTATACGTACCTATACACAGCTGTGTCCATAAGACAGTCGTAACTTTCATAGTCCCTTTCATAAAGGCAGTCTTCAGATAAAGGTATCCTTAAAATCTGGTAGCAACTAATACCCATAACCCACAGGAGCAGCTAGAGTACAACTGACTCACAGTTAGTATGCTTAGCACCTTTCCCCTTACCTATTTATTAGATGCAGTTATTTGCATGAACAGTTCTGATAAAATTTGAGAAGCGTTTTGAACATTACTGCATTTCTCCTAGATATGCACTGCAGGGATATACACACATATAACATATGCTTATAAGCATATATAATAGAAAAAGTCATTTAGTTTGCTATTATATTGACTTCAATAATAACTGCTTTTGGGGTATGTTTCATATGGATCTGCCGTCCATATAATTAACTACCTTGATCTATATGCATCAGAAAAATTCAACATCCACCACCACCACTGAACCAAGCAAATCAAAAGCATATCTCTACCTTCTTAAAATAATTCCTCATCCTCTTAAATTCTTATATAGTCTCAGTAAACATACGGAGAACAATATGCACATGCTAAAGGGTAGCCTGAAAGTTGTCATATACAGATTAGCCCATACAGACTGTCCATAATATTTTTCACCTACAGGGAGAGATGGTTCACCACTACACGGTCCATAGCTATTAGAAAATGGTTAAAAATTACTACGAAGCTACCAAATATAACTTGTCACAAATACTGGCAACAATATATACATGTACTTTATCTGCAGACATAGCAAACTAATGACAGGTAAGAAGCCATTAGCTTCCTCTCTGTAACAAAAAAAACAACACACTATGAGGATTACATAAGATTAGTAGGAATTAGGTATGTTCATGTTTTAGAAGTTGCTTACCCACACCTTTCTACACAAATACTTTATTACCAGTCTGGCTCTGGCTGTGATTTAGTACCCATCAACTTAACTAAAATGTGAATTATGGTGGACAACCTCTATCAATTTTAGTAAAATTGAATGAAGTAACAAACAATTGTCTATTTACTGCATTTCTGCAGATAAATGTATTAATACTTCCTGTATAACAAAGATAGTAAAGAAAGCTCTGGGCATTTTGGTTGCCCAGTAGACAACGTGGAGCAATCTTCAACATCAGAATAGCTTGAGTTCTGAAAGACGGTTTAACCTGACAACTAATTCCATCAGCATTATAGAAAGAGCATATGTCATATGTCACTAGCATGGCAGTAATGAGGAATTTTGGCAGCTGCAGTCCATCCAATCCCCTCCTGAATAATGGCCACAAAGGACACAATCATATTGGCACAGTTGGATCACACTTGGAGCTATCTTAATTTATGCTAAAACAAAATTGATGCCAACCTATTGCAGAATTTTTCAAAAGGGAATAGCAGCTTCAACTGTTACAAAGGGCTATAAAGACTGATCTTATTTAACAAAAAAGAGCTGAGCTTACCATTATGATGTCTAAGGGATCTACTAGCACAAAACTCTTCCTTGGAAATAAAGGCATTCTTTTAAAAGAAAGTATTCCTAAACGAGGAAACTCGATATAAAATTTCATAGTGACATGTGGGCAGGGGGATTGGAACTACATGATCCTTGAGGTCCCTTCCAACGCGGGTAATTCTGTGATTCTGTGTGTGATTCTGTGAAAGATGCTACAGCCATTTTATCCTTGTTTCTATTAGATGCAAAACAAGCATGAAGGATACACAGAAGATGACATGGAAGAAAAGTGAACAATAAAATGAAGACATTCTTAAACTGAAGCAAACTTCTTGACTCTAATTATTCTCTCAAGTATTCATGCAATAACTTAGAAGAGAGTGCAGACTCAAACTGGGAAGAACAGAGGGCAAACGGGCTATTTCAGGGATTCAGATTAAGTGTTGATAGATTTTATCAATACATTACAACACAAAAAGGAGGGGTTTTTTCAATGTCATCTTATTACACAGCAAGGGAGGAAAACAGACAGTTCAATCACAAAATCATAATGCTTAAGCAGCATGAAATCATAAAGTTAGCAACAAAACAGGTGAAGCATGCTACATTTATGATTCATATGCTTCCTTTCACCCTAGCACAGTATTGGTTTACTGATAGCCCTAAATGGCCAGTCCCTGTTGGTCTCTCCAGCACAAGAGGAGTGAGCAGTATTATCCTTTAGGGTGTACTTATGGTACTGCACTCCATCATATAAAAATAATGCACATGAATAGTTAAACTGTTTATCCAACTGTACACATAGGTTACAAGCTACCATAAATTGAGTTGTTGTTTAGACATTTACATAAATCTCAATGCATACAAATAATCTTTACTGTCACATTCTAGATTCACTGAAAATGGCCTACTGCTACAATATAACTTGGTAATTTTATTTTGTCACAGACATCTTGATTCTCTTAAAAAATTTCATGAGAACTTAAATAACAAAATATCTTTGAATTCATGTCTCTAAAAGAAAGCCTAGATGTGTAATTTCTTTGAATGTTTAGTTTGCTAGGTATATTCTCAAGCACTTGGGAGGCAAGTGCGCTATAAAAGCGGTATCTCCATAAGTTTCAATTCAATATAAAGCTGGAGTGAAAACAACCCAGAAAAAACACCCAGATTTATCTTGTGCCCCCACATGGTGAAACAGACATTTCCAGACACTAAATTGAAATTACAACATCACCAAGTCAAGAAACATGGTTGTTTCCTCTCTGCACTAAAGCTGAACTCAACACAAAGATAAGGAAGGAATGGAAAGGTCAGCCTGCATAATCTCTTGGCTTCCTTTACCTCAGGTACATTGAAGGTTTCTTCAGTTACTGCAGGAATTCATACTGTACAAGTAACAAGGTGATCTGCAAAATTCAGCCCATCTTTCATTATTGTGCAACTGATATAAGTCACTTCCTAACAAAGAGATATTCTTTCAGAAGTGATGAAATAGTGTAAGAGAAGTGAGTTAGGCTCCTGCACCACTTTTTACAAATTTTAACTCCATATCTTATATACTGATGTGTTAATTACTACATAAATACTGTATACTGCTGTTGGTCAATAATGTATAGAACCAATGAAATTCCTAAATTAATTTCTCCACTCTCAAAAAAAATTGTAAAAAAAATATTCCTTTTTTAGAATTATTGCAATAAAGACCTTTTTTATCCAGCTTACAAGGTCTGCTCTGAATGTAATACCCCTTATTTTATTGTACTGGCCCACAACAGCAGCAACAGATATTGGTAGTATGGTAGTAGAGATTGAACTTTTTTTACCACTATTTCATTACATTTTATTGCCATGCAACAGATGGCAGCAAAGCAGCAGTCTGACAAAATGGCATCTGACATGGAAGTGCGCATAAAGCAGAAGTGTGTCACTGAATTCCTCCATGTGGAAAAAATGGCACTCACTCACATTCATCAGCATTTGCTCAATGCATCCAAAGAGTAAATGTGAGCACAGTGAGATGGTGGGTGGTGCATTTCAGCAGCAGCAACAGCAACTTTCACTCAACTTTCACTACATTACAGACAATTGTGCAGATTTTTACAAGGGTGGCATGCAGGGACTTGTTTGTTGCTGATTAAAATGTACAGCTATTGGTGATGACTATGTTGAAAAAAAACATTTTGCAGCCAAGAATTTGATCTCGCAAATTATGTTATTGTGCTTTTTATACCCTTTGTCATTTCCAGGGAAATAAATAGGAGGCATTAATTTCAGAATAACCCTTGTAATTAAAATATACTTTGTCCTATCATATAGAATTTGTCACAGTGGTAAAAAAAACACAGTAAAATTAATAAGGGATCAACTAATGGAATATTTATATACTTACGTGCTACTTGTATTTTCATTTCATTTTCTGAATACTGGCTACAAAAATACCTTTTAGTATGTTTTACATTTGTCCTCAAATGAAACTCCATCAATTCAGAAATTTCTCTTCTCAGAAGGTGGAGACACCGACTCCTTAGAAAGATCGCTGTAACCCGTACTACTGTTATCCTGTGCAATTGCTATAGTCATGTCAGCTTCTAACCAGGTAAACATTAATAAATGAATTGGAAGTTTAAAGACTATCCTGAATTTTATACACTGTTCCTGCAAATTACAATAGCGTTGACTCAACTGAAAATCTGCTGTATCACTTTATGCCAAATCTTTCTATAGTACATCTTCTTTGGAGGGATTTATGAATTACTTCTGTTATTCTACTTATCACCCTTCCACACACAATCTTCACCTACATGTTTTCAACAGATTTCCTGCTCTTTCTCAATAAACATTCCATGGGAATAAAGGCAGTTTTCACATGTATTTTACTGATCATTCAAATTCGTCATCTAAAAAAAACTTGCTCAATTCAAGGTATTCGTATGACTTTTGACAAAGAAACATGTAGCCCTTCAACAATCACTAGCACTTCATGAGAAAATAGAAATTAAATAAAAATGGACAATGTAAAGATGCCAGCATGATAAATTGACATTTTGCATATAGCAAAACAGCATTTTCCTTTAATTAAGATCGTATGTAGCTGATAATACTGGCATTCTGTACATACTTACCACAGCAACTGAAAACGTTATGTATTAAAAGGCTAAATGTGAAGAGCAATTTATGAATCATACCACTAAGTTTTACTTTCACAACACTATAAGGAGACCACAGGTATTCTAAAATTAGTCACATTTTTAGTCTGTAATCAGAAGCAAGTATTTCAGCAAACACAAATAATCTGACTATATTTGTATTTGATATACAAGTATTCCCTGGTAATTCATGCACTGTCTGGTATCTAGAAAAAACTTGAAGACTTGAGAAACCCCAAAACCCAAGAAAGATCAGGATTACCCCTGTCTTCTGGATTAACAACATGTCAGTGAGCACTCAGGCTCAGGAATATATCACTACAGGTACTCCTTGTCCTCTATGAGAAGAATGTTCTAATTGTTCTGTGAAGTTAGTCTTATCAATTGTAAGTTCCAAAACAATAGACGTAATAAATGATTGTTATTTTTCATTTAATTCAGCATAAATTCTGACATGCCTGCAGAACATTTATGAATCATAAGACACAGGTTTCTGTAACTGAATATATTCAACTAACTCTTTTCTTAGAAGTACAATAAAATCTCATAGAGAAAGGTGTTTGCTCAGCTAGCAGATATTTGTTTATATAGATTTCAGTTACCTAACAGGTCAACTTTAATTCACAGAAGACTAATAATTCAGCTTCTGAAACTTTGTTATTTCCCATAAAAGACATTTCCCCACATCTAGAGTTCAAAAGGTTTGACCTTTTCTTGCAGCATTACTAGAGGTCACAATGATAACTTCAGCCAAGTTAGGAAAACAGAGCTGTTATTAATTATTATTATTATTTACAGTACAGAGTAAATTAATTGGGCAATAAAAAGGTATTGCTGTGATTTATCAGAATATTAAAAACTCATTCACTGGACTTTTTTCCCCTGAACTACTGAATTTAATAGCATAAAGCAAGCTCTTTACATTTTTATTTTAATTAGGTGACCTGGCTTTGCAGGAAGTAAAGTGGAATCATTGTGACCACGAATAAGAAGAAAATGGAAGTTACTGGTAGGATAAGTAAAATTGAGGACTAATATTTTATGATTTCTTTCATCTTACATTTATGTGATGGCAGAAAATCCACCAGAAAGGCTGTTCAGGAAGTCCGGTGCCTGCATAATTTCAAGAAAATCTAAACAAGAGGCTAAGAAACAGATGTTTAACAAAAAGAAATGATTAGTGACCAGATTGGTTTTTTGGTTTTGTTCTGTAATTTATGAAAAAGTACTGACTGGCAATGCCATTACGTTTGACTGCCAAAAATAAAGTTTATTACTGCTTCAGCACCACCATTTTACACAATTTTTCAGATATAAATCATCTCGACTGAAATGGAAAAAAACAATATCTGGCAAATATTTATAAAGTAACACAGTTCTTATAGTACAAAGAAAATGATGAACTATTTTTATTTCTTATCACTGTTTCTGGAACTGCTACCTTTGTGCTAAAACAGCCAATATGGTGCAGAGATGTAAAGAATTACTGAGCTAAGCACTTCTGCGTGCATGTATGATGCTCACAAATACATTTCATGTAAGAATGCATTATTGCATAACGTTCTTAATCGCATCTCTCCCTGCAGGACTCCTATGGAAACACTGCATGTTGCATCTTTATACAACATATTATGTAGAAATAACTTAGAAAAGCAAGAAGCTACTAAATAACCATTGCACATGCAGTTACTGTGCATTATGCATTTAATAACCTAAACTTCTCAGTGGTGAAAACTTTCAGTTAACCAAAATGGACACTGGCTCTACACGCTTATAATATGGCACAATCTTTACCAGTTCTTTCCAAGAACATAAGCTATTAACCCTAATTACAGATACTGCTTCCACGCTCACAAACACTACCAGAACATTACTTCAGCTACAGCCATGTTTTACTTCATTCTTTACACATGTGAAGTTATTTAGCAGTTGTTGGAGAGGAAGTTTTATAAACCGGGCTGCCAGACAACAGGGCGCTGCACGCATGGCTGGGTCAGCCAGCAACGTTTTGGGGCCAAAGTGGAAAATGGCTGAGAGGAGCAGTGCTGTGAGGAGCGACATAGAAAAGCACGAGAAGCAGCGTGTGAGCACCTGGCTCAGAGGAGAATCTCACAGAGACTGTGGTGTTTTAATACATGGTGATTTTTTTTAGTTAATTGTGTATTATCAACTCCCTGCTGCTGATTCCATCTTCAAGTCCAGGCCTGCCATCTTTGACATTTTCAAAAGTCATTTCCCCCTTCCCCCTCCTCCCCCCCCCACCCCCCCCAGACAGCTTCCCCTCTTCCCCATCAATTTCATACTTTTCATACTTCTGTATCTCCTTTCCCTAAGGAACCATACAATTCTACAAAAAAGGCTTAGCAGAATTCATGTCATCCCTCAGTAAAGAGGCTCCTCATTGGCTACCAAACAGTATCAGTCCTGCTCTTGCACACTCTACTTGTGTAGCAATTGTGATATGGATCTAGCAGTCCCCCAAACACAGCTTTCAGTGGTTACAATAATTGAGAAAAACACATCCATTCTGAAATTATTAATATTATCACAAGGAGATTAATTTCCTTTTGATGTTCTTCTATCAGGAACTCTACTTTGATTCATCGATGTCACAGAACAAATTAGCACAGTACATAGCCAAGCAGTGCAATATTAAAATTGGACATTATTCTGCCTCTGATATCAAACAATAAAGTAGCAGGTGGATTTTATTTTATTTTTTAATGGCTTTTACGTATAAGTAAAAGGCTGCGCAAATGACAATTATCTTTCTTTCTGGAAGTTGCTCTTGTTTCATTGTATATCTGGATCAAAATCTTCTGTGCCTGAAAAGACTGTGCAATAAAAGGCCAAACACTCAATGGCATACAGAAGATATGAGATTCCATAACCTCACACATTTTGGGTCTTTAGCTTCGAAATGGCTACAAAACATAACATGTAAGTAAAACAAAACAAATCACCACAACACCAACTCATGCACTTTTTTTGGGGGAAAAAATTATTTGGCAAACATTCAATTCTACTAATATTGTCCTTCTGTACACATATTTAGTGCATGCTACACTTTGCTCTGAGATTAACTTTAATAGATAACCATAAGCAATGATATTTACACTGCCATAAAACTGGATTTGCCCCAGTGTTCTCCATTTCAATACCACATCTGAACCTGCTTCTCCACTAACAAAGAGAAATGCTCCAATTTTATCATTTGTTTCAGTGGAACATTGAGTCTCAATGTTGTCCTTCACATGTGTCTTTCCATGATATTATAATACAATGCAGTTTTACACAGCTATTCTTGCCCACCAGCAGAACATCAGAATCTTTGAAGTCCAGCTGCACAGACAAGGACAGTATGCAAAACACATTCCTGTATGCCAATGGTCATTCCATAGCAATAGACATATAGAATGGTGTCCAACAGCATAGGTATATTAACAAAATAGAGCCTGTTACTTTGATCAGAACCCCTGAGAATAGAGAAATACTAGCAGACAAACTTATTTACATATTTAGGAAAAACAGAACAGTCAAAATATGGAAATTAAAGAAATCCATACAATCTCTAGAAAGAGATAATGTCTCACTGCTTCTTAAAAAAAAAGTCCCAACAGAGAAACATGAGATGCTAAGTGGATTAGCTGCAATACAAATCCTATTGAACAGAACAGACCTAACAACTTACAATTTACATTTGTCCATGGAGAGACGATGATTAGTTTTGCATTAATTGCAGAAACCTGTTAATACTTAATACACGCCAACTTCTCCTGGCAATCAGAATCTGTATTTTTGTTATGAATTCTTATTTGTTGTATATTTTGAAGCTTAACATATCAGCTCAAACAACTTTCACTTCTATTCTTAATAACAGGATCTTTTAAAGGCTGGGCAACTTATTGAAAGAGGCTGAAAGGATGGAGAGGCTGGAACGTTAGCCATAATTTGCATTACATGTCTTTGAGAAAGTATCTGTGTTTTCTCTTTTCCTCCTGTTTTGTGAACTCAGTGCCATGTTGCATCTTTGCAATGACTTCCACTTGTCAAAAAGTAGACATTAGCACTTACAGATTTATTTAGAAAAGTGAAAACAAGATGATGTTTTTAAAAAACTGATATTTTTAGAAAGTTCAGTATATCCGAGGAATTTTATGCAAAATGTGTTTACCAGATATTATTTTTCTTACGTTCATCCCCTTTGAAAAAACAAGTATCCAGACATTCTCATAGGATACATTTACAAGTTATTTTTCCTGAGCTGCAGTGTGCCGCCCCTCCACCCCTAAAAGTACTCTGAACATTATACTCAATATCTTCTTAAAATAATAACTGATGTTTAGCATATATCATGTTTAATATAGTGAAAGGTTTTTATAACACTAAGCTAACAATGAGATCTGCAATTGCCAGAATTAAATGCTCGGTTTCTTTTCTACCCAATGGGATGAATGACAAGTAAAATTTTAGTCACAGATGTATTGTCAAGATGTATTTTATATTCACTGTGAAATATTTGGCTTGGCTACCAACAGACCTAGTACTCTTTTATGTAGATAAGTATGTGCTTTGCTTAGCTTGGAAATAAAGTCAGCAAAAAAAAAAAGTGTTGAAGCTTTCAAAACACAGAAGTACAACTTACTGCTGTTTCCCCATAAAGCTGCAGAATGCAGGTCCCTTTCAGCTGTTAAAAGATTGAAGAATGACTTGGAGTAGAACAATAATGTCAGAAGAATGGGGAAGTGCACACCAGACAGCCATAAGAACTTCATTTGACTTGTATTGGCAATTGATTTAAATGGAATTGCAACTACTCGTCAAGGTCAAGAGTGCTTTCTTGACATTAGGGACCTCTGTGTCAATGGCAAATGTACAGTGGTCATCTATTTTTTACAAACATGTTCCAATCATTATAAATCATATTTTAGAGTGATTGTTTTAATGTTCTAGGTAATGTGATTTTACTCAACAGTGGCATTGCTAACTGAACAACTTGCAATATATTCTTTGCTTTACAAATTACTCCACAACATAATAAAATAAATTTTACAAGACACTACGCAGCTTAACCAAAAGATTGCATCGGTCACCTTCTGTCTAAGAACAGCAAGAGTACTTTTCAAGACATCAGTGTTGTGATTTCAGGACAAGAAGGTCTAATCATAGGCGCACAAACATCAGACAAATGCTAAACTAACACTTGAGCAAGTCCTAAAATCCTGCGCTACAGGTCAAAATCTCTGGGATATTCTACAGCTTCTGTAAGAGATTTGTCTCTCACAGAACTTGAAGACGATCCATTTATTTGTATTCTGCATACACACAAAGTGCCCACATTGTGGCAGGTATTTTATTTTTTAATTTTTTCCTCCAACATGGGTGTTCCTGTGCTCTAAAGACAAATAAAAGACACATCTCTTCTTTAGAGATGCTGATAATTTAGGATCCTGACTTTCAGAGATTAGAGCTACCCTGTGAACCTCACTTCTATGTACTACTAAGATATTACTCGTGTTAGTTCCCATGCTAACTGTGTTCAGCTCATATGTATTCTTGCCTTACTGTTACTTCTGAGTTAAATACATTTTGACAATAAAGAGCCAGGAGGTTAAAATTAGAAAGAAGACAGCAGGCTCACATTGAATTATATTTCTCACAAGAATACTATTATTACTCTGTCTCTTTTGTCAATCACTGCATTCATATCTTTGGAAATTTTGTAAAGAAGTTATTTTAAGAAACTGCAAAGTGAGACAAAGAGAAGAGCTCTGTACATACCGGAAGAGACCAGGTCTACATCTTAGTGAAGTAATAGTCAATATTTGTACTGGTTTTAGTAACTACTGGCACAGCCCAAACAGCATCCACATTTTCTTCCAATTGGCTTGTGCTTTGTGATTCTATAGCTATATTGTTAGTTTGCTGAATTATTTTACCTGTTACATGGCCTATCTTTCATCTGTTTTCAGGACTCCTTTAGCAGCAGTTACACATTTTCCTTCAAAGTAGTTCTATGCATTTGTATGGGTAACTACTTTTGAATGTTGTTCCTTCAACACTGTTGATACAAGATTTGAATTCTAGACCAAACTTGTTAGTTTTGCTGAACATTATGCAGTGATACAACCCAAACAGCATGCCTACAGCGTAACATCACACTAACCTGCTTGCCAGCTAGAAGGTCCTTTCAAAGTTTGTAAAAACAAATGCTTTTAATCTTTTCTTCTAGTGTCTCCTATCTTGAATAATTAGCTAATAATAATTTAGTAACCTAATAGTAATTGACAACATAGAAACACATAATAACCATGTCCAAAAAACTGACATGAGCAATATTATATCACCCAATATACTGGCTTTCATACAACTATTTCATTACCTGCAAGCTACTTGGTAATGAATATGCTATTAAAAGATTTTTTTAATTTCCATGTTTCTCATGTTGTAATTCTCCAATAAATTTCTCTGACTTCCAACATAAATAAGTTTCATTATTCCTCATTATTAAAAGAAACAAACACATTCCCCTTCACTGAAAGGGTGTCATATAATTAGATGACCTTCCTACATAAAATCATGAATGAAAAAGGACCTGACAACTTGCAGGAAAATATTTAATCAGGCATTAGGACATTAAATATAGTTAGTCAAGTCGCAAGACATTATTGTACTAACAAATGCTTTCAGAAACAGTCTTTTATAATACAAGAGATCAAAATAGACTTTAGTTTTACTACGCCATTAGACAAGTCTCAGCTTTTGAACAATTTATCACTGATTTCCTCATTTGGTTGTTTTAAACATGCTTTTAAAACATACTTGATAACTAGTTAAAAATGTATACAATGCAAATGACATTTCAGATAAGTTTTATTGACTTAATGCTCTGGTAATAAAATTATAACAATCAGTATTATTTTGATTTATTGCAAATTTTACTTTCACCTTTAATGGACTCGGTGTACAGAAGAATTGAATGTAATGCTGCTGCCACCTCAAGGTCACTACTGAAAAGTGTGATGGTTGGTTTTGGTCTGCTCATATCTAATAAACAGTGTCGGGATTCAGTAACTAAGAATGAACAGACTGTTGTTTTCATGCAGTTTTTAGGTGCTCGTTGTGTGCAGGTTCCACATGCCTATATCTGATGAAAACGTGGTTCTGTATACCTACTAGCACACACATGTCCTGTGTGCATACAGTGCTAAGGACTGAAAAAAAATCTTGGGTATTCAGGAATGCCCATAAAGTGAGTCAAACCCTGTGATCCTAATTGTATGCAAGAACTCACAAGCAAAGAGTATGACTAAGTTAAATTGAAAAGGGATTTAAAATTTGATCCAGTATCTTCCCAATGTTTATATTTTTACTGTTCAGATGAAAATGGCAGTAGAAAGTAGAAATCGAGTTTTTCATTTTTATATTATTAGTTTAATACATATTTTGAGGGAGCAGTTTTGTGAATGTACAGTAAGTTCTGTAGCACAGATAGAAAAGCTGTTTTCTCATTTAAGGCTTAGAAGGAAAAATAAATATTTTAATAAAGAAAACTGGAATTTTGTATTTATACGGTACTATGAAACAACTTCAATGTGTTATCCTGAACCTGCACTCCTACAAGTTCTAAAGGAGCATAAAAGTCTCGCACCATTTTGCAGATGAGAAATAGGTGGTCAGCTGAATAAAATCTGCAAAAATTTCTCAGTGGCAACACCACTGCTAGACTGAATTGCAATTAAAGTAAAGAAGTACGCAGAACTTACCTAAAGTAGAGATGTCAACAAAAGCCTCAGTAGATCAAAGCATTTTAAGAGCTATGAGAGGACAATTACACATGTAATTGCCAGCCACCTTATATACATCTTAGATTGCAAGTCTGGCCCCTTTCAGATGAGTGGATAATTACTGGAGGTTGATCAATATGTATACCTACTACTGTAGTTTCTTCTTTTGTGTTTCCTTTTCTTTTTTTCCTCTCCATTTTCTTCTTACCATATAAAACATTATTAGCTACAAGTCTGCATAGAACATGAGAGCCGCTGTAAGCAACCTTAAAGCAATTATTCAGTTTTAAAGCAGTTCTTATTTATGAAAACTGCATGACCATTTTGCTATTAGATTTACTAACAAATAGCAATAATAAAAACCTTGGCCTAAAAACAGCCCTAACCATGAAGGACAACAGCTATTTCTTCATAGAAATTGTATTATCAGCTGAGGGAAATATTTTATTTCTCTAATTATCTCTGAAACTGACTCACAAAAAGAAGAGTCACACTTAATTACCTACAAAAAGTAAGTAAAAAAAAAAAAGAAAAAAAAAAAAAAGAAAGAAAAAAAAAAGGTAAATCCTTGGTACCTTACATTCAGTTCTAACCCTACAAGAGACCTAGACACACAGATCTTGGAGCTTTTATCCTGAATCACTCATAATAGGATTTTTTGTTCTCTCCCAAAATGATTTTCAACAGACGTGCAGCCAAAAATTAGGCCTGGGGGTGTAAAATTCTCAGTACCTCATACTTGGCTGCAGATGCTGCTCAAGGACTACGCAGATTCTAAATACCATTTTATTTATTTTTCTAATAAAAATACAACACTTTGTAATATTTTATAAATAGCAAAAATAACTTCTCACTTCATATTTAAATCATACAGTTTCCACACTAACCCAGAAATTGCCATGCATTTATCTTGGCCTATATTGATAATAGATACGGAAACTAAGTCACAAATAGATCAGAGTTATGATGAGATGTACAAAATCTTTGTTTGCTCCTTTGGGAGCTAACATGTAACATATACTCTAGGAGCTATTTCTTGCACCAGGAAATTAGTGTTTATTAGTCTATGACAACAGATTTAATAAGGAGGAAAAGTAATGCCTTTTAACTGCAGCTGTAAAATAAATAAATTTTAGGAATATCAGTTATATTCAGAACTCCAGGGAGTCCAGTTCTTTTTAGATGTCCTTTTACATGTGAAATAATAAGTTATGTACTGCAGAACCTGATTCCAGGCCTACCACAGCTTATCATTCACAAATGAATTCCCTCGATTGTGTAAAACACACTGAAGACAGTCACGAGGGCAAGTATGAATGGTAAATGTAGCAACTGGGATCAACATGTACCTGCTGTTATGCAACACTTCATATACAGCTAATTTCTCTTAAGAATGCAAAGGACACTTCTGTATTTTCACTAACAAGAAAGAAGAGTGGTAGTTTGCTGTCATTGTTGTAGGAGTCTTTTGTGCCTATGACTCCCCTCGCTACAACTGCTAGCAATAAATCACATTCTACACTCCCTTAATTGGATTACATACCTAAGAAAGCACAGTTCTCAGTAAGAGCTGGCAAAAATATCAGTATCTATGCAAAGCAGTAGAAGGGAATATAATCGTAGACATTTAAATATTGTACACCATAAGGGAAGTCCAGTTCAAGACCCTCTGAATTGTCTTAGTCTTTTTCAGGTAATTTCTTTGTCCCTATTCTAAGCGTAGCTTCCTCATGGCCAATCCAGCAATAAAAACTATTCCAAGCTTTCCTCGTGGTTTTTACTAGATTAAAACCTATTAGTCCTCAGTACATGTATACAGCTCACACTTTGTGTTATACATATGGGAACCTACAGATTCCAAATGTCTTCTGAGGACAACGGCTAAAATCCTACTAAAAATTATACCTACTAAACGATCACTTCCAGAAAAAGATGGCAGTGAAGTCCAGTTAGCAGTATCTTCCCTCAGCATTACAGGACTTTAGACTAGCAATGGAGCAGGCTAACCAGGAAGTAGTGAACTGCTAGTTCTCACAGGCTATCACTACCTTTGCTCACAGTAAAACTGAGCCTGAAGAATCAAGTTGCAGCTTTCCATGTTATGTCTTTATTTTCAGCTCACCTAATCGTAGCTCTGGTCTCACATATTAGTAAAGCTCTGAAGTAGTTTATTGACTCTAGCTTCTACTTTACAACATCAGCAGTTCTCACATCAAGTGATTTTTTCAACATTCTATTAAAATGCAATTCTTCTAACAACTAATGGGTAGATTGTATGGAAATTACATAGCTGTAGTCTTTGCATTTTAGAGCACCTAACATTTAGGGTTTCATTTCATTTTTGTTTTCTCAAAATATAAAATAAACTGAATGACTCAAAATTCTCCACTCAAGTCAGTATCACTCTCCTAAAGCCACAGGCATGACAACAAAATTTTATGGAAGTACCTCCAGCAAAAAATGAGCCTTTCTCTCTATTTCATACATTACACTCAAGATTTCTTGCTTAGGTCTCTTCTTAATACCAATGAAAAGTCAGCATGTTAAAGATTGCTCAGTGTACTCCACAGAACAGCAGAAGGAGAAATTTGGAAGTTATAGAAATATATTCTCTTATTCCTGAGAAAAACTGTAAACATGAGTGAAGAAGACAATGAGAAAGACCTATAGACATCTTTCTATGTAAGAACCAATTCCAAATAAGTGACTTACAGTCAAATAACTAAGATTCAAGGGAGATAAGGTAGGTTTGCAAATAATAGGACAGATTCTGTTAAATCACCTGTAAATTGCAATTACATATTTCACATACACGTTTGTATGCATAAAATAGGATTTACATATAGCTTAGAGATGGCTCTGAATCACAGGGTTTAACTCTGGAGTCAAACCTCTGTCTATATAACCATAAACATGGAAGAAGCAGGGTATTGCATACAAGGATTTTTAGACTCATTTCCTGAACAAAGTAAAGTAGGTGTGATTACAGAAGAAATAATATGCCATATGAGAAAGCCAAGTCGAAGAGATTTCCATTTAATTCACAAAAAAAAGTATACTTAAATTACAGGGAAAAAATAATCTCACCATCTGATAACATGTCATGAAAACAGTACAAGGTGAAAAAGAATGAGAGAGATTCAACGATTTCAGTGTTAGTAGTACTAAAATAATTAAAACAAAAGGAGAAACTAAAAAAAAAATTTAAAATATTATGGATATTCTCTGAATATACAAAATGTATGAGATTTACAACTTTTTAGCAAGTACTAATAATTTAGATTTAGTAAACATATTAGTAACGATACAAAAAAAAAAAGGTATACATGTAAATTAAATTAATATAAATCAGCCCCTAGATGTCATTGTTGCAGCTGAAATATCATTCCTATGGAATTAAAAGAGTTCTGTATTAAGAAAAGTCTTAAAGCTAAATAAACTATCCAGGTAATATAAATGCTGCTCAGTTTTAATGCCTCAGTGCAAAAACACAAAAACTTCTGAGGATATAAAAAAAAAAATATAGCTAACAATACAAAACGATCCATGAGATTCTGGTTTTGACAGCAGGCAAGCACGGTGACCTCAAAAATCACTGCAATCTAAAAGTCATAGCATGAAATCCCATAATAAACCTTCCACTGGGGAAGATTCTATCAATCCTATCAATGTTTACCTCAACACTGAAAATATTGATATTTCATGTCATAAACACATCTCCAACTGTATCCAAAATAGCTCTTCATGTTCTCACTATTTATATATATAAGTACTATTATATTTCAAAATCCAACAAAACTTTTGTTTTCTACAATATCTTAAAAGAATTTCAGAGCTTAGTTACATATATATAAGAAAAGACATCTAAAAGTTCCTTTCCCCATTGCAACCATTCACCTTCACTGATTACCTAATTAGTCTAATGGTATAAGTAGAGAAATTAAAGTGCAATTTATTTTCTTTATGCCACTTATTATCTTCCTGTGTCTATCATGTTCTGTTCATTGACTAAATGATGCAGTGCAGTCTTCATTCTTCCCCTTACAATTTTTGGTTCTAATAATTCTGAATTCCTATCTGCAATAATGTCTCAGAGCATAATATAGTCCTATTTCATAAGCCAATAACACAGTATCATTTTTCCCCCCATATAGTTTTCTTACTATTCTTCTTTTACTCTTCATTATTATATGTTACATGGTAGGTTTGATAAGGTATAGATTTCATAGGAAGGATGCCCAAACTGCCAGCACGATAAATCAAATTAGCCAAAACACATACATCTATGTATATATATATGAATTCTCCTGCCACTTTCTAACCAAGAAACTCTCAAAACTTTATCTTTCATGAAAGTACTTTATGCACTGTACTTCACAGCTCTGCAGATTTCACTTTTTTAATTGTGGATCTTCCACATGACAGATAAAGGCTGTCTTCAGGCTGCCGAGACCTAAAACTTAAGTGAAATACAAAAGAAAAAATATATATTTCTTCAGCTGCTGCTCACAGTGGTCAGACAGTACTGCCTGACATCCCAGTAGGACGTACACAAGACAAGACCTCCGTAATCCAGTAAGCAAGATCAAGTAACCCATGCAAGATTCACTTTCACTGTACACCGAGCCACAAATAGCTTTATTTAATCTTCACTCAGGTGTCTCAGAGACCCCAGATATATAATACATTCTAATAATGTGAAAATTATAATGCTTTTGGAATGATTTTGGAACAGCCAGGCGCCAATGTGCAGAAAACTGAAGGGCTAAATTGAATTTTCTATTGACAACTGTATTACTCAAAGCTGTACAACTCATTAATGAAAATAAGCCTAATAATTAATCTTGATGACTGAAAAGAGTGTGAGACTGAGGCCACGAAACAAACAGGCACCTCATAGGCAAGTCACTATATGTACATTTCTGTTATTTAAAATGTTTATACAAGGAAGCATGTATATTTTGCTTTTATTTACTTCAAGTTAACATCTTTGCTGATGTAGCTCTAAATTTGCTTTGTGTTTCTAGACGATGCATTACTCTTTTAAATTAAGCCCATAATGCTTACCATAAAACTCATGCCACTGACATTCTGCACATATCTACAGTAATTACGAAGCAATTTTGTATAAACTTTTTACAAAAATATCAACATTCTGAATATATTAAGTTCAATACAACTGTCTCATCTCTACTACTCAGGAGTAGCTGCCTTAGCCAAATTTCATTTGGTTTCATTCTTCCTTCAACTTGAAAGCGATGAAAATGAAAAATATGAGATGTACTTTGTGAATTAATAAGCTTTTCAAATTAGTATAGAAGTGCAAAACTTATATCTGTTTTTGTGGTACAGTCGTATTTACAAGGAGAATGAAATCTTTAACTATGTCTAGTTTTAATTACAACAAAGAAGAATAAGTAGGTATATGGAGACTGTTGCTCACTATTAACCCAATATTTTTAGTCCAGATATCAGTTCCTAGCATGTTTCAATTGGATAAAGGAGGGAGAGAGTTCTATATCTACAAGAGTAATTCAGTTCAGAAAACTGGCTAATTAAACCATGAGAAATTACCATATATTTGAAAACTAAGTTTTTAAAGAAACTGTGTCCACAAATGACAATTACATTTCTACACAGCAGGCTTCAATTAATACAGCAAAAAAAAAAAAAAAAAAAAAAACAAAAAAAAAAAACACTGAGACGAGCTGCTACTAATATTATTATTATTACTCTTATGTTTTGCATCATGAATAATATGCAGCTTCAACTTGTTAAAAAATATATATAACTTGATATCTGTTTTTAAGACTGAATTCATACTCGTGGATTTCCCCCACAGCAGCTTCTTAAGAAGGAGATATCAAAATATTTGAGCTATTACAAAATAGTGAAACAAAAGCCCTAAGCACAAAGTAATTAAGTAGTAGACAAGTTAGAATAAATCTTGTGCTACCAGCAGTGGTCCACTCATCATCTGGACTACTTCTCAATGAGCAGACAAATCCATCTTCTGAAGCCCTCATTAGGGCTCCTCTACTGAAAAGTCAGTACCAGCTCTAATCCTCGAGTATTCCCTCATAAGCTGCTTCTTTATTTGTTTTGGTTTGGTTTTTTTTCCCAAAAAAATCACTTATCTTTAGACTCCACATGTTGCACTTGCTGGGCACAGCCTCAAGCCCAGCTGGGCCTGCACACAACACCAATTTCTACACAGCTCTCTTAGCCCAGCTGTCTGTGCTGGAAGCTTTTAAGCAGAGCTTGGTGTTTAAACTCCAAGTCATTCATTGCCTCTATTACAAATAAAAAAGACTACTTAAGCAAGACTTGTCCAAAGATCCATTATTTCAGCATATCACTAGTTGGGCAGGAGACTAGATTCCTTTGGATCTCTGTGAGGAGATCTGTACTACTGGATTTGGGGGCTCTACAACAGGTTAAAGTCAGAGACTGACTTAGCAGGACACGGGGAAATTGTTTTAAGTTAAAAGAGGGAAGATTTAGGTTGGATGTTAGGGGGGAAGTTCTTTACTAGGAGAGTGGTTAGGCCCTGGAACAGGCTGCCCAGGGAGGTTGTGGATGCCCCGTCCTTGGAGGTGTTCAAGACCAGGTTGGACAGGGCCCTGGGCAACTTGATCTAGAAAATGTGTATGTTTGGTGGCCCTGCCAGGCAGGGGGTTGGAACTACATGATCCTTGAGGTCCCTTCCAACCCGGGTCATTCTGTGATTCTGTGAATCTGTGAATGTGGGACAGGCTTTGAGGTGCTCTAAAGCTTCATACAATCAAAAGGAGCTTCAAGAGCTTTCCTATGAATCAAGGCACAGTAACAAAATAGAAAAGAATTAATAGTGAAATTGGGGCAAACTCTTGAACAATACCCAATCTGTCAACACTGCAAATGCATCCCCTACCCCTACAAAACAACACATAACCATTCACATAACTCCAATCTGCGGAAGGAAGTAAACTTGCAAAGAAATGTCTCTAATTTCACAAGGTCCCACCAAAGTGGAACTGCATCCACACCAACACACATCAAGTCCCTTTCTGGAAACAAATGTTAGATCTCCCTTGTCATCACTCAGCCCTGAGCCGCTGCTGAAACTCATTATTCATATGAACCATCTCAGATTCACAGCATGGAACATTTCTGGTGTGCAGCTTCCGAGGCTGACCCTGACACGCAGCGTATGTTTTTAACTCCATATTCCTGCTGGCTTCAATTGAAACACCCCCTCACTCATCCATTCCCTTTAAGTTTCGTGCGATATCACTTGCATTTATATCATTTTAGACACCCAAAAAATCTGTAGACTTTAATGTAGCAGCTTCTGCAGTGATTAGCCACGCTGTACTATCATATATCAATATCATATATATATATGTGATATATATCATATATCAATAACGATATCGCCACCCGGTGAGGCCCCGTCCCCATGGTAACGGCAGAGAGGCAGCACCACAGCCCCCCCACCCACCCCCCCCCGCCGCTGATCACCTGATCTGCGCCCGCCGGTCACGTGATACGGTCTCCATCGTCGCCATCTTGAAGCGGTGTCCAAGGGGGTGAGGAATTCTTTTATTTTAACTCGTTTAAAATAGAAATGTTCCCCCAGCCGCCCCTCGGCGCCGCAGCTACGAGAGGGGAGCGGCCCGGCAGAGGCCGGAGGGTGGGCGGGTAGGGCGTGAAAAGCGGTCTACGGCAGGCAGGCCCCGGGGTGGTGCTGGGAGCAGGAGCCCCATGTGCGGAGCGCGGGAGGCGGCGGCCGCTATAAAGCGGGCAGCACTCGGGGATTGGCGGCAGCGCCGGGGGCAGCCCTGCTGTCCCTCTGCTTAACAAAGCACTGGTCGGTGTTATGCATACTCTAAACGAAGAACTACTTTATTAATATCCATATCTACCGTAATTACACAGCTGATAACACACAAGCTGCTACAAATATCCCAAGTTCAAACATCTGGAGGCGTTCACTGTTCTCTGGTTTTAGCAATGTTATGTGGCAGCGTTTGAGTTCTGCGGTCTTATAGCAGGCTTGCCTCTTAATTTCTATTCTGCTTTCAGGTGAAGCAAGTAGGGCCAATATTTACTTGTTTGGAGTTATTACTTCGAGGAAATGTTCCAAACACGAACTCTGCAGCGTGAGTCTGAGTTTCCCAGCAGTTACTGAACTTTGCAATTATAAGGAACTCAAGCCCAAACAGTAAGTTGAATGGCAAAGAAAAATAACTTTGGAGTTAGTTCTGCACGGTATTTTTCTGTAGACCAACATCATTTTGAAGAACTTATAGTGGCCTTAAGGCTGAGAAATTTGTAAGACAAATGCTTTGCAAATGTAAGTGGCACTCTGCTTATTTACAGTTTGTTGGCGCAATTTTAGTAGTTTTATTACTGATGTTGTTTAGTAATTTTGGTAATTGTATTTATCATATTAAATTTCAGTACAAAGCATCCAAAGGTCTTGATCCTGCACATATGGTCTGTGCAGAAATTCAGCACCCAGTAGCTCTCCCAGAGCCTCACGGATAATAAATTTGAGTTATCCTGAATGAGTAACTTGGAAGATTTATCTCCACTTCAGATATATTCTTAAATGCAGGTTCTATTTAAGTACATATATAGTGTAGCAACCTGCTTTTTATTAGTAGAAGTACTTAAATCCTATTGTGGAATAATTACAGGTTGTTACATGTAGTTCATTTCTTGATGGATTAAAAAAAAATCTGTGTATTCAGACAGAAGTATTAAGGGAAACAGTGTATTATACTCACTGCCCAAAAGATGAGGAACAAAAGTATCACATAGCTGTAGTCCATACCTTCCCTAATAGTGTTTTTTAAATAAAAATCTGATAATGGTGAGAAAGGCATGTCTCAAGATAACTCCACTGGCTGCAGTAATTAAATATAAGAGAATCCTTTTTGTTGTTGCTGTATTAGATTAAAATAGAAATTGCATGTTCTTGTGTTGAGTAGAAAGGTTAGATTTATTTTAAAATCAAAGCACTGCTTTCCTGTACAATAAAGGAATTTCTTGCAGTTTTTATTTAAGCTCCTTTGAATGTGAATTCTTTGTCTTCATGCTATACAGTAACAGGAAGGTCCTTCATTCGTACCCACAGTGTTGCCTCAGCAAATAAGTCTGCAGGTCTTCTGTCTGCACTGGGCAATCTCATGAAGCCTTCCAGCATTATAACGAAAGTTTCCCCAACGTTGTTGCATCTCCTGCAATGTGAAAATACAAATGCATTATTATTAGTAGTAAAAACAGCTTTCTGACACACACAGCGCTGCCTTTGGTAACAGATCCCTGCTGCAGCTGCCTCTGGCACGTCTTTGGGACAGACTCTTTATATTGCATATGGGCAAAGGAAGGCTTTTATTCCTGTTTATGTGCCAGAGTAAACAATGTTCTCTGGAAATCATTATCAGTTTTAAATTCCAGCTAAATACTAGACCAAGAAGTAGAAAAGAGAGGATTCAGTGGGTTTTTGGACCAGTTGTAGAAGTTCTGATTTGGCCTGTGTGTCTTTCTTGTAAAAATAGAAGAAAAATCATCATGAAAGAATGGAGGATAAAGTTTCAAGGATAGCTGGTGAAAGAAACAACTGGCAGCTTTATGCTCTTATGTTTTATACACAGTATATAAGGTATAAATTGTGTATTAAGTAACTGTTTATATATAAAGCAAACTTGTATTGATTATTTTCAGACATTTTTTCAGAAGCAAATTCCACTGGAAGACTTTCTGTCCAGCAGTGCCATCCCTACCCTGCAGTTTTGACCACATCACAAAGTATCTTTTCATGTAAATTTTTACATATTGGCTTCTAATTTAACCGCCACCACTACCACATTACTGCCTGTGGTTTATAGTTTAAAGGAAGTGTAAGTGGAAATAGCTACTGCCTTTAGCTTTCCCTCAAAACAGAAAAATAAAATCCTAACTTTAGTACAAATTGGTTTTCCTTACAATTAAGGAATTGTAGGAAAAGCTACAATAGCTTTTCTAGAAAATAACATTTATAATATAAGTATAATTTGACATTGAAATGGTGAAATGACTAATATAACACTAGAAATAACCATAATATAAATGCCAGAATTACTCTTTTACCTGTTTAGGAAACACAAGTGTATTAGAGTGAGAATGTTAGGAATACAGTTCCATATAATATCATATAGCTTAAAAATACAAATCTACCAGTACCTGTTGATTAGTATATTTAAGTGTCCAGCAATCAGACATAATGCTTGTAAAGAAAAATACAGTAACTCTAACTAACAATGCTAATGAGTTTATGCTGGAAAAATATTTATCTTGCTGTTATACAACTTGAAGACACACAGAGGCTGTTTTGGAAATACTGTGTGCAACTGTTTTGAATAGCATCTATATCATCTACTTAATGTCCTCAAAATATTTGGGTATTTTTATCACCATTCTGGAAGTCTTCATAAAGTTAGTGAGTTTTGTCTTCTACATTTAGTAAAGAAATTTAAATAGTACTGGATCGTATTTTTATTATTATGTATAGCTTTTAATATTAAAATATTTTTCTCCTAGGTATTATGGAAGAAGGAAGTAGTGTTGCAGTACTGATGCCAAATATTGGAGAACAGGAAGCTGTACTGATCTCTGAAACAGTCATTGGCCCAACACTGCAAAGCAGTGAAGATCAGAGAAAATGTAAAACAGATCCATTAATCCATGTTATCCAGAAGCTAAGCAAAATAGTTGAAAATGAGAAATCACAAAGATGCCTTTTAATAGGGAAAAAACGTTCCCATCCTGACGCTTCAGCACAGTCCTTTGATACAGATAATCTTTGTGAAATCCCAGCTAAAGCGATTGAGCTATCTGTTATTGCTGCTAAAAAGACTGAAGAGTTACAGGCTGACTATTTTGTGACTGAATGTCTTCCACAAAGCAAAAAGAAGGTGACATGCTACCAGTGCAGTCTATGTAAATTTCTATCACCTTCTCTCTTTATGCTACAAGAACATATAAAACAGCATGGGCAGAAAAACGAAGTGATACTGATGTGCTCAGAATGTCGTTTTACCTCTAAAAACCAAGAAGAACTTGAATCTCACTTCCAAAATCACCATGAGAGTGAAAGTAAAAATAGCATCCAGACAAACGTGCAGCAGTGTGTGAATGCATCAAGTTCATTTTTGCAAGGGACAGTGGAAGGAAATGTCAAATCAGGGGCTGGAAATACAGACTGTAAAGATACCACTCAGTCTAGTCACATATCTGAAATGGGTAGGAGGAAATGGTATACTTATGAGCAGTACGGCATGTACCGATGTTTAATTTGTCGGTATACCTGTGGTCAGCAACGAATGTTGAAAACGCACGCTTGGAAACATGCGGGTGAAGTTAACTGTTCCTATCCTATCTTTGAGGAAGAAAATGAAACTGCCAGCTTGTCAGAGACGGCAGTAACACATACACCTTATAGCATGGATACAGTTATTCTTTCTTTGGAAAACAACGGACTAGATATCCATAGTGAGCCTACTCTTCAGCTTCAGATTTGCAATTCTGAGCAGCTGTCATGCAAATCACCAGTAGGAACAAACATAAAAGAAGATGAGATGATAAGTCAGTCTGTAGTGCATTCTCCTACTACAGAGGAGACTGTTTCAGACACAGAACAAGATAACTTGATAACCGATAGCCTACTTTCATCAGCACAGAAAATCATTAATTGTAGCCCAAATAAAGAGGGTCACGTTAACGTAATAGTCGAGCGTTTGCCAGGTGCTGAAGAAAGTGTCATACCAAAGCCTTTCTTGATGAACACTGACATTGAAACAGAAAAGAAAATCCTTTCAGAGGAATCCCATGTTACCTCTGAAGAACCCAATGGAGTTTATCATTCAGGTGAAATCCAAGAAGTAATAATAGGATGGAATAATACTGAGAAAAAAGATAATGAATTAAGCTCTATAAAAAATGTAACAACTGATGAAAATGCACCTCCTGTACGAAGAAGGACAAATTCAGAGTCTTTACGACTACACTCACTAGCTGCAGAAGCTCTTGTTACAATGCCTATCAGAGCTGCAGAGCTAACAAAGTCTAGCTTGAGGACTTTGACTGGGGAAGACACTGTGAATGCAGATACAGGGCAGGGAGAGGCTGATGGCACAGGCACAGCTCATTCTAGAGTGGTATCTTCGCTTAAGAATCCGTCAGAGGAGTTTACTGGTTTAAACCAAAGTGAATGTGCAATAGTTGAGATACAGAAAGAAAGGCCAGAGTTATCAGAAGCGCCAATTAAAATGGGCATCAGCATGTCTCTACTCACTGTCATTGAGAAACTGAAGGAGAGGACAGATCAAAATGCTTCTGATGATGACATTTTGAAAGAACTACAAGACAACGCACAATGCCAAAATGCAAATGATGCAAATGTTCCAGGAAATAACCTAGTAGAATATATACCTAATGTAGACCGACCCTACCGCTGTCGCCTCTGCCACTACAGCAGTGGTAATAAAGGCTACATAAAACAACATTTGAG
This sequence comes from Coturnix japonica, assembly GCF_054131305.1. Lineage (NCBI taxonomy): Eukaryota > Metazoa > Chordata > Aves > Galliformes > Phasianidae > Coturnix > Coturnix japonica. Next base: position 30,941,403 of record NC_140668.1, read on the forward strand.
AGTCCATCGTCAGAGGCAACCCTATCAGTGTCCTATCTGTGAACACATTGCTGACAATAGTAAGGATTTAGAGAGCCACATGATCAACCACTGCAAAACAAGAATGTATCAGTGCAAGCAATGTGAAGAATCGTTTCATTATAAGGTAAAGTTATTTCCTGAGTTTGTCTATAATAGCTAAATAACGTGTTTTCCTGCTTTTTTATAACTGTTGATCCTGCTTTCTATCTACATTCATTCTGACATCCTGGCTTCATTTTCATTACAATTGGAGATTATTGCCAGCAGTACTTTCCAGATATACCATTCAGCTATAATTACTATGCCTTACCCACTGAAATGAACTATCTTCTTCACATAAGTTATTTTCATGAGAACCATCTAATGGACATCTTAATAATCCTGTTGTTTTGCTAACCTATACCAGCTAAAGAAATGGAAGCTTTAGAGAACTTAATAGCTGAAACTTTAAAAGAATGCTCAAACATTCAGACTAGTTGGGAGAGTGAACAAAAGTAATAGTAATTGGTGATAATGAGAGAAACTGTGAAACTATTTTCTTTCTTCCTCTGTTGTTGTCTTGGGCTTGATGTTCTGTAGAACTGAGATCTGAAATATGACATGCCAGAGCAGAATATCATATTGTGTCAGTATTAAGCGTTAGTGCTGGTGTATGTGTTCCTATATACTCAGTTCAGTAATTAGGAACATAGAATAAATTGCAACAGAATATAGTCTTAAAACTGAAATTGTTGTAGGCAATGGTAGTGCAAATTTTCCTCTATTTCCTGTGGAGATTGGGTAGAAAAATGCTGCCCCTCGTTCTCCCCAGGCAAGTAGAAACTACAGTAAATACAGTCTGCATATACATTAATGTACATATTATAACAGTTGTCATTAAAACTTGAGTAACATTAAAACTTGAGTAACAATGTGTAAATCACTGCAGTGTCTGAAGTAACCAGTAAATGTTGTGTATATTTAAACATGGGAAATTGTGTTTTCAGAGCCAACTGCGAAATCATGAGAGAGAACAACACGGTCTTCCAGATATCTTTTCAACGTCCACATCTAACAAACTAATAGTTTCCAGTGAAGCAGATGAGAGAGAAGGTACTGTTTCTGTTGTCACTTGAAATTACAAAAAGTTGTCTGTAAAGTTGCTTGTTTGCCATACTTGTAGGCTTACTGTTTTTAAGATCTCTTTTGGGCCAAAATGTTTTCATGTCTATTCCTAACCTAAATGTATGTAAATGTGCAAACTTACCATAAATGATCAATTTTGAGATCTCTTATGAACGTCTGTCAGTGGTCAGAACCTTTTTTTCCAAGTGTAATTAGATCCCATATTTCTTCTTTTTGCAAAAGCAATATAAAACTTAGCAGATAACTGGTATGGATTATTACTCTGCTATTTTAAGAAAAAAAAAAAAAAAACACCTTTTCTTCAACAGCTACAGTATTTGTCAGATAGCCTGAAGAAAACAAAGGCAGCCCTTTTTAAAACTCAGTATGATAACATAGTTTGACATCAGCATATATATACAGTGCTGTCCATTCTGCGATTAGGAATTTCTCTTTAAATTATGAAATGTTCAAAGTTTATTTTGGCTCTACAGAAGCAAATGCAAGGCATCTGAAAAATTATCTGTAGTCGTTACCAGGGTAACAATAGGACATTTTCTAAATGGTTGGTTAACTTTAATCATGGTTTCTTTCTGAAGAAAAAACAGACACACTTGATGTGTAAAGACAGAGAAATAGGGAAAAAACAGCCAATATCTGAAGTTTAGGGAAGATGTAGTTTTAAAATCCTTTGAGTATCCTGTGATCTTAAAATCCTTTGAGTATCTCAGAGGACCAATATTTAATATTGTATTTCCAGTGCATCCTCTTCTCTGGTGAGTTAAAGTTCCCGAAAATATTTATAACACTTCTTTAAACAACACTGTAATTTTTAGTGCTTGGCAATTTTAGAGTGTTGTGGGGAAACACCAGTAATTATATCACCTCTCAACAACTGTGAGCCAAAATATTTCGCATTTTGTGTACATAGCTCTTTTCTGTCCCACCTATGGTCTCTATTTAGATAGCAAAATGCGTGCAATAATAGTACACAGATTGCAGATGGAAACTCTGGCTTCTATTCTCACCTTGCACAGACACTTGAGCAAAAAGATACTAACAAGCATGAGTCAGGTTGGATGGCTTGAACCACTAGCAGTTTGACCAAAGCAATATGGTACACATCAGAATAAAGTGAGATCCATAACTCTTGACTTGCACTCTGTTAGCTCACACTGCATCTTTTTTCTGGCTTTCAGTGTACAAGTTAGAAAATGAAGATGGCTAGCTGCTTTTGAAGATACTACATTTTTAAAAGGTGTTGTTAGATTTTATATCCTGGTCTTGTAACTTAACGTCCATGGAACAGGAGCCTCTGTTCATGGCAACTTCCTGCTTTTAATTACTTGAAAGAATTTAAAAATATGTATTTTTTCTCATTACTGTCTTATAAAAGCGCTACATCCAGGCACTTTAACTGATTGTTTACACCGCGTCAAATTTAGTACTGTGATATGAATGAAAACTGTTCTCCTTTAAAAGTTGTATAAGTTGTATTAGCTCATACTTTGGAATGCTTAAATTATTTCAGAACCAATTTATAATCAAATTGCAACACCACTGCAGTACAGCAATCTCTTGTCAAACAGATGTCATCCCTATAAAGCGACACAAAACAAAGAAGTTTATGGCATAGCATCTGTTTATGTGAAAGATGCCTGAGATGGAACAGTTTCATTTCTTGTTTATGAAATAGGTAGTCCTAAAAGTCTTTTTATTCATCATGGTTGTACAATAAATTAAAAGGGAGCATAGTGACACTGGATATGATTGGATTGTAAATGTCTAATAATGAAGGAATAGGGTAATAAGCAGAATTACAGGAACACCTGTTACTGTTGCAGGAATAAAGACCTTGTGCTTTCCTTGCTCATTTTGAGAGGCCCGATGTCCTCAGCCTAGAAAGGAAAAATTCCCTACAACCTCAAGAAATAAGCCATCAGAGGAGACAGGGGACAGCACTGCTGCTTCATTTCAGCTAGAGATTATATGGTGTATTACAATTTATGGGCATTTTGTTGAAGGGATAAAACTAAAATACTGATTGATATAAATAATTGCTCCTAAGTATGTGCTACTGGGTGGTTAGCCCCTTATAACTATGCACTAGATAATATGTTTGCATAACACTTTGAAAGTCTCATTAGATACTGTTTGCTTTAAGCTTACTGCCCAATAAAATACCAAATTCATAACAGAAAATACATTTAGAAGCTGTTTTTCTAAAGTTTCAGCATTAAAGACAGAAAATTATTCAAGTAGAGCATGCAGTAGCCCAACCTTCATAAAACTGCTCTAGAGTAGGTCTGCAGCCCAGTGTCTGTGTTCATCAGAGCTCTGCATAAATGTGCATTAATAAAAGAATACTGCAGTCTCCAAGGGTAAAATTGTTTTGATAATTTGCATTAAATATTTTTTAAACGGCAATAAATTTTAAAAAGCTATATGAGAATATAGTAGGAAAAATATAGATATATTTTGCTTTAACAACATTAATGTTGAACTGCAAGGAGTACATGCTAAGTATTACTTACATATTATTTTTTAATTTAAATGCCAGGTGAGTGAGCGATTTGGCACATTAAATTTGAAGTAAGAAGTATTTTTCTTTACCTTTGTACACGCAGGATTATTCAATTTTGTTTCAGACTATCTGTGCATTCTGATTTCTATTTTATTTTATATGACATACTGTATATTCTTCAAAATAACTCTCTATTTGTACATGCCCTTCATAATTATTTCAAATGTTGAACCAAAAATGTTAATTTTTGGAGTAGCTCTTCACAGTACAAAGCAATGGTTTGTACTGGAGATATTCTTCATAGGAGCATGAAGAGTTATGGAAGTTCTTGCAAGATACAAGCTTTACTTTGCCTCCCATATATTATACGATGAATTGTAGATTTAGTTTGGTCTTGGTATGTACTTTAAAGTACCCATCAGAGAAATTCTCCGGGGATCTGTATCAGTTCCTTCAAAGCTCCTGTACATAACTGAGATTAATGGCTTACCTGTTCATTCAGCTAATAGGAATTTGTATAAAGATGAAGTGAACTTGAACACCTTACTTGCAACTGGTAAAGTAGAATTCTAAAACTTTGGTTACTGAACATGTTAGATGCAGAAAGGAAGCCTTAATTTGATGCTTCTTTTGACAGTAGTGCTAATCTAAACAGCTCCAACCTGTTGCTCCTTTGTATTTCTGCTGTTATCTAATTTGAGGAATGTGTGAATGCTGCACAATTGGCTGGAACAGGAAGAAGACCCATATAAAAATACCATCCCTCCTCTTTTTAACCCAGATAAGTTACATTATTCAGTGAGGGAGCAGGAATAGGATGGGTAAAGTCTACAAACTCATGTCCCAAAAATATTCAAACTGTGCACTTGCAGGCATACATTTTTCTGTGTTAAATTAGTCATTAGCCTTTGTCTCTACAACAATTAATTCAAGAGTTTCTTTCATTCTGAAAGACAAAATGATTTTTATTGCAATTGCTTTTCAGTAATTCGGAGAAGTTCCAAATTATTTTTTAATACATCTGGTCAGTATCTTTTTTCTTTTTTCAAGTCATCTCAGATCCTTCTAAAAGTGGATGATAAAAAGAGTCTGAGTGCTTCTCAAGACCTTTTGCTTGTCTTTACTATATTTGCCAGTTAGAAACTTATCCTTTATCAATGCCTATCTGTTTTTCTTCATTTGATTCATTCTCTTTTCCTTCATTTGATTCATCATCTGACAACTTTGTGCAATGCTGGATGCAAATCTTTAACATTTTCTTTTTTTTTTTTAATGTAGGAAGTAAGTCTTCGGTTCAGAAACTGTATAGATGTGATGTATGTGACTACACCAGCACAACTTATGTTGGCGTAAGAAATCACAGACGAATTCATAACTCTGATAAACCGTACAGGTAAGGGTCTCAGATATTACTAACTAATGCTAGGCTCATAGACTGCTTGTTTTAACTAAAAAGGTTACTGTATTGCTCATAGAATTTCAAAGATATTGTGAAAGAATGTCAATGCAATAACTTTACTGTAGCTTTGAAGGAGTCACACTTTCTGTTTGACCCAAACTACGTAACTAAGATTTGATAACATTTCCAGGATGTTATGTGAAAACAGCTTGTATTCAGTTTGAAGCATCCAGATGTGCAAAGGGAAGCAAATAAAGCAAATACCTTATAATATTGAACCTTGCCCACTAGTAATAATATATTTAGCGAACTCCTTTAACACTTTAATTTGGATTTGCCTTCTTGCAAAATGTTCTCCATTGGCATTAAGCTTTGTTTTAAAGCAGTAAGGCAAACAGCAAGATACACATTTCTTTTTGAAAGGGATAGGAGTCAAGGAGTGTTCATAATGTATTGGCTTATTGAGTTTGACTGAGTTCTTCCTGTTATCACATTCCCAGCTTCCTTACCTTTTTTACAGGTTTCAAACAGTATTAATGCATTTAAGATCAGATACAGCTTTTCTATAAACAATATATGTAGGAACTTTAATATCTAAAATTGGCTGTAATACTGTATAGTTCAGTTCCACAGAAGAAAAAATAAAGCATATTGCATAAACTCCTGCAATCTAAATCTGCTTATTTGCTGTGGATCTCTGTCCCTCTCTAGTGGCTAGAAAATAGATGCGAGTTAATACAATTCTTTATTTTTTTAGCACAAATTCTGGAAATTTATTTTAACACCTGAAAACGTTGAGCTCAGTCAGGGCATTTCTTATTTGGCTAAATTATAAAACAGAGGATGTTTTATTTTGATTTATGCATTATAATGGCAAAAATTTGCAAGATGTTTGCTCAGAGAACAAATGTGGAATACAAAGAGAACATTCTTTTTCTCAGAATCTCCCACACTGCCATAATCTGTTACTCAGTGGGGGTGGAGCAGCAGATCTGTAGTGTCTTGCTAACTTTGAGTTAGTGCTAGCAAGCCTGTTTGATCTAGGGACCACTGAAATTTTTCCACTGGTGATATAGACTGCTGCATACTAAATTTAAGCCCACTGATCCAACTTGCTTTTTTTATTTTTGCACAAGCCCTTTAGATCCATTTACAGACCTGGTGGGATACTGAAGCCACAGCCTAAAAACTATAAAGGTCCATTAGTTGTGGTATTTCTCATTTTGAAACATGTACTCCTCAATGCTTTCATAATGTCAGATAGCAACCTAACTACATCACAGCTATTTTTGTACCCAAACAAATACTTCATTACTTATTTAACAAAAAGTGCTGGAATTTGAACTGTATATGTAGCCTCTGATGGTGTGTTTTCGTAGACTTGATACCTCCTGGATTTTACTACTATGCAATTAAATCCTTTCAATAATAAAGTGACTAATTTCAAGTTATATGTCCTGCAGTCTCAATCTTTTTCACCCTGTAAACCAAATTTAGTAACAATTGGACATTTCACCATTTGAAAATAAACCAAAATCCTGATAAACATGCAAAATTTTAGCTGATCCTGATGACTTCCATTAGATCTATTTTAATGTTATATATAGAAAGCTTATGTAGTAACAGATTGAGACTTTTGCATAGCTTAGTACTTTGTGAAGGACTCTGGGATCCAAATCCAGGGATCCTGATCCAGATCAGAACTGTTTTATGTATTATTTTTCTGTAAAGATGCCATGACAACAGTAAAAAATAAAAATAAAATCTGAGTGTGATGAGACACACTTGTATTAGGGCACTTGAATCTAATCGTATTGATCTGGTCCATGACTTTTACTTCAGTTATAACACTCTGAAACTTACATGTTTTATTACTTAATGGGCAGTTTGGCTTTTGTAATATCATGAGAAATGTCTCTTATTTCATAAATTAGAACACTTGTACTTAAGAAACAATACTCACTTCTAATTGCACTGTCTCTCTATCATTGTTATGGTCATATTCTGCTTTTGCATAACATAGCCAAGCAACTTATATCACGACTGCTTCAAGAGCATCCCTTACAGGTCATAATGCTTGACAGCTTCAGAAGATGCCCACAGGGGACAGAACATGATCTGTGTGCACAGTGATTCTAGCTCAAAGTTGGAGACTTTTTGGGATTGCAAAATGTTCTCATGGACCTAAAATTAAAAGTTAAATGTCATCTCTTAGACTTCTGTAAATGTTGTTAGCCTTTAATTGCAGTCTTTCCAGATACCTTTGCTTTCTTGTAGATTTTATTTCTGGAATAGTGCTAGCAGTTAATTGTCAGATTGTTGTTGTCTCTTTAGATGTCGAGTATGTGACTTCGCCACCACAAATATGAATAGCTTGAAATGCCATATGAGGCGTCACCCCCAGGAGCATCAGGCAGTGCAGCTAATGGAACAGTACAAGTATGTAACGGTTTGGATTTAGCAACAAGCTGTGGTAGTAGTGATTTTGTATTCAAGGTATAAGGCAGAGTTCCAACTATATCCTTTTCACTTCTAAATGCATTCTTTGTTCCAGTGATTTTTTATTTTTATTTTTTAAAGAGGGAAGGAAAGAGATCAGATGGGGGATATCTCTCTCTTTCCAAAATGGCGTAGTTGCATATAAGCTGCTTATTGCAGGAGGTTTCTTAACTGGGTTAGTTAGCAAAGCAGTGCTCAGAATTGTTTGGGATAACGCATGTGCCAAAACCACTTCTAACAATTATACATTGTTACATTCCTGTGCCCAGGAATGTTTTCTGGCTTTGTTTAATATCCTACTCTAGGCACAACCCTGGTAAGAATCCAGATTTGAATCACACTGCCCTAAATAAAAGTTACTATGTTACCCATAATATCCTTTCATTTAATATACGTCATGTTCTAGATATTGATCATGAAGTGCAGAACATCAGACTTTCTGTCTTTGATGATGTGTGCTAAAGCAGTCAGCAGCATTTAGCTCACGGTCTCAAAGTAAAACTGGTAGTAAATTAGCAATCTAAATTAATGCGCTTTAAAAAAAAAGACTAATTAAATGGGGTTAAAAACACTGAACTGTTGCTTCATTCACCATGTATCAACTCAATGAAGCCCAGTTACACAAGTCGTGCAGAAAATATTACAGAACATCACATAATAAAAGACACCAGTGGAATACATATGCTTATAGAATGGATTCAACACTATTTTTTGCAAAACCTGATTTTATCTGTAAGTGAACAATGAGGTCTGCCTTTTACCTTACTTTTAATGGTGGCATTGTTTTGAAAAAGCATTATCAGAAATGCTAAGATTTTAGATCTGAGGGGGAAAGTTCTCTGGTTTTGAAAGCATCTGTTTTATTTACAAGGCTTCAAATTAGAAGGAAAAGGGAAAAACTGAATGCGAGTTCTCAATCAGGAAATAGAGACAAGTTGGGCTTGGACATGCCTGTTGTTCTGCAGCAGGACAGAATGATAATCCCTACATCAAGGCAGCAGTGGAGTGATGTCATCTAGTATCATTCCTCTCCTTCACACTGAAAGCTCTAGTTTATTGTCTCAGACTCACTTGCAAAAAATACTTCTTCTGTTGTATGTTCATGTATGGATAAAGTCCTATGGGATTTATTAGCTAGGAGGAAACATTTTTTGTTCACCCTGCTATGTGTTTATTTGAGTGTCATTAATAGTCTGAATTTGCAGCTGCTTTTAGAAAGAGAGACTGGATTATTGGGAAAAAGATAGAAACATGTACCAAATTATTACCTGTATTAAGCATTCATAGTTCTGTTTAATTTACTGAAGTATGTGCTGAAATATTGTTCCTATACTAACTGGAACTGAATACATAAAGGCCTTATATCCTAAAAGTGCAAATTAAATATAAGAGGACCAAAAAATACAACTAAAATTTGAAAAGTATTTCTCAAACTGTTGTTGCTCAGAAGATACTGTTTAGTAACGAGGATTTTTTAGGATGTTACTTTTCCTAAATTTTATGTATAAAATTCAAACTGAGTTACATGGTGCACCAAGAAAGGCTTTGTCAATTCTGTTTAATTAGCAGTGCTAATTATGACAATTTCTGCTTGGTTCAGAATGGTGGCAGAGAAAGCTCACTATCTGCCTGCCAGCTGCCATACACGTATACTCCATATTTCCACAGTCATTAGAACTATTTCATTTTTGCAGTATTTAAACAGATTTAATGGGCCAAATAGATAAGATTTCATTTAAGTTGTTTAAGTCTAGAGAGCCAATCTTAAATTCTTAGGCTCTATAAATTACACTGTAGAATGAAATGTTACAAACTTATTTCACCTAGTTATGAGGATTGATGTGTATCTCACTGCTACTCATCATTCGGGAGAAAAAAAGAAAAGAGGAATCACTATTACAGTAAAACTTAACTTTTAAATGCATCTCTTCTCCACTTCTTTTCCCTAGGTGTTCTCTCTGTGGATATGTATGTAGCCATCCTCCTTCCCTGAAGTCCCACATGTGGAAACATGCAAGTGACCAAAATTATAACTACGAACAAGTCAACAAGGCTATTAATGATGCAATTTCACAAAGCAGCAGGTATGTCAGGTCTACTTTCACACCTATTATCTACAATTTTCAAATGAGCCAAAGTAAAATTCCCATCAAAAAGCAACCACTGTACATTTTGATAGTTGTTCCGGTTTTTATTACTTTTTCAGGTTTCAAGGACAGCTTCCTGACAAAACCTTATTGGAAGGCACAGAAGAAAGTACTGTATCTATTCTAGGAAGTTCAGACAATCTGGTGTCTTTTGCAGAGTCTGTTAACCAGATTAATAATGAAATTTCAGGTTCTGATGAAAATGAAAAGCCCAGTTTGATGAATACCTCATGCAGTTTAGAAAAGAACTCCACTCTACCCCATCTTGGCACAGAGTACTGTGTTCTTCTCTTCTGCTGCTGCATTTGTGGTTTTGAGTCTACCAACAAAGAAAATCTGCTGGATCATATGAAAGAACATGAGGGTGAAATAATAAATATTATCCTAAATAAGGACCACAGCACAAATCAGAACACAAACTAGGTGAAGCAGTAAGTTGAAGAGAGGGTTGCCTAGAGTGAATATTTTCTTTCTTTGCTAAATTTGCCTGAGAAACTAAAGAGAAGAATTGCAAACAAAACTTGATGATTTCGTATCCTAAGTCCTTGTTTCAGTAAGAACATAACATTAACCAGGGATCGATGAATCATTTTAGAGATAAATACTGGGAGCAGGGAAGAGAACAATCCACATTAACGTGATATATCTCTATATGGTGCCAAGATTGCAGGATTGTTGCTTTTTTTCCTTTCGTTGACAGGTACTAGTCAGTAATAATGCATTCGGACTGTGTTAAAACCCAAAGGTATGAGAGCTTTATATCAACTGAAAAGCTTTGGTGTTTTCCAAATATTTAGGCAAATAACTGTGTTACTCTTTTTTGGAGCTAGCAACATACCAGATACAAATATACAACATGATCTCATTTAACTCAGCCTGGATTTGGAAGGTAGAGAGAAGGGAGGTGGGTGAGGACATGTGTGTGCTTGCACATACGCCTAGGCATTTCGTTTTCCCAGTCTACTTTTAAGGCTTTACAAACTCCTAGCTGTGTTTCACAAAGGAGTAGTATCCTGTCTGTTGATTTAGAGCACCCGGAGCCAAGTAGCCTAGAAGCATTTTGCTAGTAACTGTTTCTCCAATTGGATCCTAACTAATAGCTAATCTTTTTAATTGATTGTGTGTAAAAGATTCTTTATAATAATGACCTGCTGTATCTTAAGGGCTTTATTAACACACTCAGCAGAACTATTCAAAAAACAAAAACTCCAACCAACCAAACAAAAAGCAACGCCAAGCATCTCATGTGTCACTTGTAAATTGCAGTGATTATTTTGCAGTGAATATGAGGACTGTTTTCTAATGAGATCAAGGTGTTAACAATAATTGCCACAAAGATTTTTAAACCTATGGGGATCCCAAGGATGTAGATGAGCATGAGCTGGGATTTCGAGAAATGCCCACATGCTTTGGAGTTCTTTCAAAATCTCACTGGCTCTCTAAATTTCCAATTTGTGTGGCAGAGTTGTCACTATAGAAATAGTTCATAGAAATATCATCTTCCTACAGAAAGTTATATTTCAAAAAATAAAACACGGCAAAATTATCAAAACCAGTCAGTTGTAGAATAAGTTCTGCTAGTTTCTAAATAGGAATTTATTAAGGCAATTGAGGATTACTTTGTTTTCTGAGGAACACATGGGAGTCTTTCCCTTCAATTTTCCTGCTAACTAAAGTCTGCAGTAGAAGCTGTTCATCTACGTGTCAGCTGGGATGTGGCTAATTACCAGGCAACCTTTTGAGGTTATGTATAAAGTTGGCTACCTAAATTGTTTGGGATACACATTTCGATTGAATGAAATAGTAACACTTCTGACTAAGCCCTTTCATAACATGATCTAAACTTTCTTGCGTGGCTATTTATTTCTGCTTTTAAAGAATGGCAGTAGCACAGAAGCATGCCTAGTTCCTGATTGGAATGCAGGTACCTGATTTTTTATTAGTTTATTACTTAAAAATGACTTGCTCTTAGGAAAATAGCATTTTATTTCCCATTTCTGCTAGCAGAAAATAAGCTACAACAGTAAATCCAAGACAGTACTGTATGTATATATGTATGTAGCATACAGTCTGCTGTGCACTGCTGACTGAAGGTGGCAAAGAGGAACAGAAAAAAGCAAGTCTGGTTACAACTTTATGATATAGCATGAAATCTAAATGCTAGGGCAGAAGGCATGAAGATTCCAGCTACATTTTGTGGTTTTATTTGTAAGTGATTTCCTTACCTTGTTCTTTAGATTAAATATATATTATTTCATTTATAAATTAGGTATCAGAAAGTATACAAACGTGAAGCAAGTTCAGTTTCCTGTTAAAAGTTATTTTTCATATTTCTACAAAAGGATTTTACATTTGAAAAACATGATTTATTCACATCATGTCAAAATGAATTAGAGATGGTTAAACTCTACCAGTCAGTATGCACAGAAACCATAATTTGCCATGTTCTTATTTTTGCATAAAGGGATAGTTATGCAAGGTTACTCTGCCAGCGAGAGATAAAAGGTGAAAAACTTGTATTCACAAACTAAGAAGTGAGTAGCTTTGAACCGAAGTTAACAGTTTGGTCCTATGTTCAGGCCACATAATGCACCAAGACTCCTTGTAATGGGATTGGGAACCAGGATGTATATTTACAATTGCTCTTTGCAATCTTGTTGCTTTTTTTCTGCTAAACCAGGGGTTACTACAATAGCATCAAGCTAGTTGCCTCTTAAAACCGCTAGCAATCTACCAAGTGCCAACAAATTATTCTTTCCTGGAGGCACAGAAGCATTTTTAACTGTCTCTGTGCTGCTTGCTGTTAGTTACCCACCCATAATTCCCATGGCCTTTATCAGAAGTTCTGCATGTGAAGTAATTATAGGCTTAGTTTCTGAAAGCAAAGTATTTCTCAGGTTATCTGCTTTAGAAAGCATATGGTTGGCTTGGCCGCATGTTACATAAGGGTTTTTCAAGCACATTTCAAAGTCACTAACACTGCAGTCTCCCCCTTTTTTTTAAGCTTTTAAAATATTTTTTGGATTTTCTGTCACAGCACTATCAGCTGATCAGCTTTTCTCTTCCTGTTTGTTTTAATTAGAGTTTAGTCAGTGAAATGAACTGTAACTTATAGCTTTGATTTTAAATGCCTGTACTTCTACTAATGAGAAACCTTCATTCATACTAGGCTATAATGATAAATAGGTGCGTATTTCATCTTTCTGATTTATGCTTGGCCTGAAGAAATGGGATTCAGTCAGAGTTATTGTATTTTCCTCCTTCAGAAGCACTTATTTAATCATTTTTTTAAATGTACAGTTGGTGCTCAAAGTAACGTTTGTTAAGATATATTTAATAGAAATTTACATTTGCATTTGATATTCATGGACATGGGTACATGTATTTTTTTAAGAAAAGGTATTGTAACACTATGGCACTGCTTTTATAGCCAAAGTATAAAAAAAAAATAGAACTGACATGTAAAGACTGCAGTTAATGCTGACACTGTATCTTATTAAATAGGATGACTTCCGTTTTATGAAATTATCCAGCACATTAAGCTGCATGCCTTAAGCTCTCTCTAGGATTGTGTTCCTGATAGATGACTGTTTGGAACTACGAAGCAAAGTCTGTAGTACTACTTTAACTACCTTCTGAAATACTGTACAATGTTAGAATAATTTATTTTGCTTTACAGGAGTTTGTCACGTATTGACTTTAATATTGTATTTTGGTAATAAACTTTTTTGGTTAAACACTTTAGTCACTTTTATTAGACCTACATGAAATACTGTTATAATATTGAAAAATGATCACTCAACCAGTGTTCAGAGAGATGGGAATCTGTTTAAATCAAAAAGTATTTGAAATACTTTTATTACCATTTCACACTATTGAGTCAAGATATTAGAGTTAATACTATTGAAAGAGTTCATAATACTGACGATACTGTTAACAAGCGATGAAACATGAGACTACTGAAATAAGTCAGAATGTGAGGGAGCCTGCATGAGGTTATAGAGCAACACTGAACAACAATCTTTGCCTTCAAGTTTTGTAATGTATCTAGTGGGAATTCTATCCCCAATTTAAATGGAGTGAAAGCCTTATATTGTGTTTTCTTCGGGTAAGTGATGCACTTGTGCTTATCCATCATGTAAACTAAGTTTTGCAACTTAATAATTATACAGCATATTTCTTGGCCCTGCAAACAAACCAAAACAAGTCTGCTGCTGCTGGCCAAGGAGAGAAAGTCTCACTGGAGTCCCCACTACTGGCATTGTCATGGCTTACATTGACATAAGCAGGGTATTTTACTTCTTTTTTTTTTGCTACTCTTATGGCTCTGCACCAATTACAATTAAATATATACATAAAACCTGGAACAGCAAATAAGTTCAGATGCTACACTGCAGAACACTGTTGTGCAGCTTTTTCACATTGTCTTTAACGTAAAACCTGGAGAAAAAATTCACGGAATCTAGGTACTACCCCTTCACTGGGCTGAAATACCATATTCCCTTGCGCTTAACAAAACAGAACAGTCTCAGCAGAACATATTTTACCCCTGCCAATATCCTGGTCTTATGATTCTGCTGGTACCCTTCTCTGCTGTGCATACATGCTCCCATACCTTCCCTCCACCTGTGCTAGATAAGGGTGGACTGCAGCTGCTCACAGAGATGGATCAGGGCACACAGCTTGCTTGGACAGAGCTGTGCTGGAACCTAGTGACAGCAGCACTGCTGGGAATTGGGAGAAAATGATTTAGAAACCCTGCCACTCCACTGGGAAGGGAATCACAACAACGCAACAATGTCCCATAGCTTTGGAAAGTACTTATAGTGAGAGTTAACCACTTAAAAGGTAATGCAATATGGTTCTCTTTACAATAAAACACATACTCAAGATTATATTTATACCATTAAAATAATTTCTTTGATTCAGTGTGTTAACTTTAGCAAACACCTGACCTGCATGACATGGCCGTAGTGCTGATGCTAGTAATAATACCGTAAGCCTAATGCCCATGATTCTTCAGTTTCAGTGTATGTCTAATAAGTTGTAACTGACTTGTAGTGGAAATTTTTAACTAGCTGTGGATCATAATCTGAAGAATTACAAGAAAACAGGCATTCTATTTCTTCTAAAAAACTAATTATAAAACATAGGGAGCATACAAAAATTCATCCTTAAAATCTTCCTGACTTTGCGTGTTCTAAGACATTGATCCAACAGCTGAATCAGTTTGCTGTGCCTCTCCAAGGAAGTGCTCCCTAAATTTCCACCTGTTTGAAACACTGATATTGAACTAATTGTGGAACTAAAACTTCAGCCCAAACCACAGTAATTGTGTGGATCTGGGGGGAAATCTGCTTTGTGCAATTGGATGTGGGAGTCAGCAATTGGATAAGGTTTTAAGGGGAAACTTTCTGCTATAACAAAAAGCTTTAAGGCAGTGCAGTAAAGAAGTGTGGGTTGCACTTCTTAAGCTGGAAAAAAAATAAGGTCTGGTGTTGCAGGGAGGTCTTTGCTACACAGATAACGATGTTTTTGCACCTTAGTGTTTGTGTCGCAGTTAAACACAACAGAGCTTACAAAGCACAGAACACAACAAAACACACTCGTTTTGGAATTCTAATCTAAAAGACCACAGATCTCCGGGTCTGTGCTCCCCGAGGAACGCACACAGACAGCGGCCTTCCCGCAACCAGGTTTTGAGGCCGTAGCAAACGCGGTGCTTTGATAAGCATTCAAACCATTAAACAAAACACATACACACAAAAACAACCAAACCACATCACTTATTTTGGGGGCGGGTTTGTAGCCGGGCCCTACCACCACCATCGTGCTCTTCCCTCTGAACCCGAAAGCAGAAGGGGAGGGCGCGGCCCGCCCCGCAACGCGGCGCTCCCCGCATCCCCTCCGCTCCGCCTGGCAGGGGCGAGCAGCGGCCCCGCGTCCGCCCCCACCCCCGCCCCTTCCCCTCCTCGCGGCGGGGCCCGGCACATCCGCGCAGGCAGCGTCGCCGCCGACCAGAAGCCGCCGCCCCGCGGCCCTGGGAACGTCGGCAGGTACCGGGGGGCGGTGGGGAAGGGGACGAGGCGTGGTGGCGATGCAGGCCGCGGCGAGCGGAAAGTCGGCGTCGCGCGTCGTTGTCCGCCGGGCCCGGCCCGGCCTTCGGAGCAGCGCGGAAGGGAGCGGTGGCCCAGGCCCGGCCTCCCGCCTCTCTTCCCGCCCAGCCCAGCCCAGCCCCCGGGGCCGCTCCGCTCCGCTCCAGGCTGCGGCTCTGTCGCGGGCCCTCAGCCCCCTCACCTGCCCGCCCGCCGCCTCCCCACGCGATCCCTTGCCGCGGGGCCTGCCCCGACCCGGCCTCACCTCACCTCACCTCGGAGGCGGGACCGCGGCTTCCCCTGCCTTCGCCTGGCGAAAGCGATCCCTCCGGCACACAGTGGGGATGGAAGCTGGCTGAGCCAGCTTAAGAATGCACGGTTGCGATGGCCATGTTTCCCCAGTTACGTTGTTATTGTGCTTTCTACAAAACAGCTGCTTCAAAATCTGCGCCGTAGATATACGCTCACTTCCCTCCAGGTGTTTCTGCCTTGGGGAAAGGAAAAAGAGGTGAAGCTAATTCGGTGCCAAAAAGCCGTGCAGCTGAGGCGTGTTTCTCAGCGCTGTTACTCACTCACAGCCTGCTAACAAAACAGCGGTGTTTACAATGTTAACATTCGTGCATGCAGACAGGAAACCACCGCTTCCCAAATTCAGAAAGGCAGCTTGAAACAGTTTCACTGGTGGACCACTCACAGAACAGAGAGCAGTCAATGGGCAAAGGAATGACTGGCTGCTCTCTTTTTCTTTCTTTTTTTTTAAATGGTTTCGTGTTTTATGAGGCTTTGATAGTACAAAACATCAAAGATGTCTGTTGTCTTTTTTAGCACATGTTCTTTGGCAACGTTTTTGCATCTTACAGCCCACTTTTTTTGGGATTTCTTGAAAGCCAAGACTTAAACAAATGGCTCTCTATTTTTGGAACCCACAAAAATACCCTGAAAGAACCATTGATTTTTCTTTCTGTGAAAGCTCACTCTTCATGATTTTCAAAGCAGTGGAACCTGATGTTTGTTTTGAGTCAGGAACCCAAAAGAAAGGGCAGCCAAAAGTATGAACCATTCTGAAAACCTTGTCAAGAACATGCAAGATTTTGAACCTGAATCTTTGCAAACTTAGGGTAATACTTCATTCAATATCCGAGTTGTTAAAAAGAAAAAGAAACAACATAGAAATACTATATCCTGGTAAGATACACTTAAGTTTTGTAATTTAAAGTCTCTTAGGGCATAAGATACAGTTTTGTCTTCAGGCATTTCATACAGTAGTAAGTGAATGTTTGGGTAGGAAGATGCATTCTGTTTATGCGTCCACCTAGGAGTCACAGTGAAGAATAATAAAGTGACTGTCATCATGACAACCGTAAGACAGAGAAAGGGTGGAAAAGTCCCAGAAGCAGACGAAGATCAACCTTCAGAGGAGAAGAATGTGAAGTCTGAGGGGAAAATTCTGTCTGGTGGGTAAATGAACTGGCTTGTAACCCTATGGCTTTCTGGTAGCATTTAGCTTCAGGTTTCTGTCCTAGACACATAGGTTAGAATTAGGTACATATCAAGTAAATGTTCATACTTGAACATCTGTTACCAAAATGAATTGGATGAGACTAAGGGTATGTAGTCTACTGCACAACACTCTCACCTCCATTTTAAAACCCTAATTTAAATTTAATTTCAAGTCAAAACTGTTCTGTCTGTTTAGTAATAGTAACACAATATCAGACGTCATGTAGCTATCATAGGTTCTTGAAGATATAAAAGTCACCGGTAACAAAAGAAATTGAAGACCTCTGATAAATTGTACTTAAGTATAAGCAAATTGCACATGGAATATTAATTTCACTGCAAACTCTCACTTGTAGAAAAGAACAGACTATCCAGATGAGTTTAAAGAGAGACGTTAAGTGTCTTCATTTGAGGATCTGTTTAAATAACAGTGTTCTTTGGAACTGTAACTTCAGAGTTATCAGAGTTTTGGTTTCGGTTTTGTTTGTTTGGGTTTTATTAGTTTAAGGAAGTTTTTGATTTAAAATCTCAGTGTTCCTGTACATATATTTTTGGTAGATGAAAGTTACCTCAGTTGCGTACACACAAGTATATTTAGGCTTAGTGTTATTGTTCAGCCCTCAACTCCATTGAATTGTGTATTTGCTACTGTTTATGTAGACGTTGCACATAGTATGAAATAGCCATTTAAGGGACAGAATTCCAGATCACTAAAATCCATATTAGGTCTTTTATAAACATAATAAATAAATAAATAAATAAATAAATGTAAGTATTAAATGCTTACAGTGCAACACTAATACAATACTTGAGCTGCCTAGAGATGCAACCTTTCCTTCCCTTTGTTATGACTGTAATCTCATTCTGATGTGAAAAGGAGATTATCTGCATTTCAAAGCTTGACGCTGGCATCAAAGGCTGCTTTGGCCACTGTTCAGTCTCCTTGTGAGTGCTTACTGAGACTTCTGAGCCCCCCAAAACAAACAAACAGACAGACAAACTGGCAGCTATACTAAGAAGTTTGAAGATCTCAATGTCTTTGTGATGTAACAGTCATTTTGTATAGCCTTAGTCAGAAATGCTGCCTGAAGGGCATTTCAATTTATATTTACAAATTAGATATGTTATTTCTCTATTTGTATAGAGTTCTTGTGTTCTAAAATTCTATGTATTTCCAGTTAAGGCATGCCATATTTCACTTTGCATGCATTCTTAGTTCTAATGCCCTGCTGCCTATGAAATGTAAACTATATTAGCACAAACGGTGTGTAGATGAGTTTCCAAAATTCACTGACATCAAATTACATGCTTTGCAGTTACACAGTCAAATATTTCTCTTCCAAGATCATACAGGTGGAAAGCTGTGGAATATACTTTCACTAACTGTTGGTGGAATTGTTGCCATCTTTCTTGGACTTCTTACTTCCATTTATGTTGCTACACTGCATGAAAATGACCTATGGTTTTCCAATATTAAGGTAACATTTATTTTCATAGAGCATTAATAAGAGTGTTAGTTGAAATTTCATTTACTTATCTTGCAATTGCTCAGAGGCATGGAATATTTCAATGTTTTGGTTTGTTTTTTTTTAATTTGGTATGTAAAATCATGAGCTGTACCTCCTTCCTCACAGATTTTTATATCCTCAATCATTTCTGTTAATACCATTCAACTGCTTTTCTTCTAAATACATTGCTAGACAACTGTGCTATTACTTGCCTATCTCAGGAATAGCAATGGTTCTTCCAGCAACTGATCATTATCTAGAGTTTAACAGTTTACTATATGTTGTTTTATAATCATCTCCTATATCCAAAGCAATTCAAAACGACCACCACCACAAAGAGATAAAACAATATGCAGAATTTTGGCACACAATTATTTAATTGTAATTACACTGTGATCTTGTAGTGGAATTTAAGCAGTCCCTTAGTAATCAATACTAAATTTATGGAAGAATATCCTAAATGTGCAAAACTCAGAACATATTTCAAACATTAACCAATGTCAAACTAATATCTACATGTAGGAGAATTTTCATTCCCAAGATCCAGCTCTGGCTGGTTTTCTCTCTAGAATCATTTTATGGGAAAATAATACAGCTGTACACACATCTAAATTTAACCAGTGAAAAGAATTAGGTGAGTCATTTTTCTTTGAAGATTCCTAAAATAAGTAGATTTTTTTTTAGGTCCACATGTATAATGATATTCAAGGAACAACTATATTTAACTGGCATACTTGTATTGCAATATGAGTATTTTTTATCCTAGGCACTTTTCCTGTCCTAGACTCACATACACACTGAAAATAAAAATAGTTGGCACTTACTGAAACAATTGCTACTGTATTGTACATGTAATACTGTTCTGTACCCCCTGACATCTTTTTTTGAATATAGAATCACAGAATTGTTTGAGTTGGAAGGGACCTTTACAGGTCATCTAGTCCAACTCCCCTGCAATGAACAGATGCCTACAGCTAGATTACTAGATAATGAAGGTACACCTCAAGTACAGTGTCTTTTGGAAACATGTTCTACTATGAAAATAACAGAATGGGGAGGAATTTTATCATTTTCTTTGTCAGCTAGCATATTGTTTGTTCAAATGCAGACTCTGAAGAAGCCTTAAACAGGAATGAGCCAAGGCCACAATGAAAATGAGTACTGTAACACAAACCATTTCATGGTTTTCATTTGCTCCTCATCCCTTCTGAGTAACCATTTATTCTTTTGATACTCAATTTTCTTTAAATAATGAGCCCAAGAATAAAAGTAACAAATCTCAAGTCTTTCAGACATGCAGCATAAGAGGACTGGGATTCCTTCTCTGAGTGCTTGTATTTTCCTTCATTACATTCTGAGTAGAAAGATGAGCAAAAAGTGGAAAAACTAGTAGCCAGCTAATTAGAACTTCACAAAGTAAACATGTGAGCCATAAGCAGAAAAGAAATGGCAGTCCAGAACTTTTGTAATATCATTCCAAAGGAATACACTTTGAGTGGTTGTTGGGCACGTTTACTCTCAATTGAAAGTATGATCTAAGTGAAACCATGCCATCCTAACAGATGGATGCAAGGTTAACCGGCCAAGAGACCATGTATGTGGATTAAATATGTTTGCTGAAGGCATGATTTGCAACCAGAAACACTGATAGCAGCTGTCTGCACTGGGTTGTACAGTTGAGGACGTTTTCAAATTTTTCTGATCCTAAATTGAGCAGCTAAAAAATATTTTCAGTAACACGGACTGTGCTTTGGCTTTGTCAAAAAGGAAAATAAATTAGAGCTTTGCTTGTACTCTTAATTTGTAGAAAACCTCAATTAAAACTTTGTCTGCTTGCTCAGTGTTCTGAATGACTTGGCTAAGGAGCCTGAGGAAACCTGAATTCTAGAATTTTGCACTGCCCTAGAGATGAAAAGACCTTTGTATTTTGTTTTGAATGCTTAATGTTATTAGAATACAGTTGCATAAATTAAAATTATATGCAACTCCATGTATCCCAGAAAATTTCTTTTTTCCTCCTAATAGTGGTAACTTCTTTTTTTGAGCACCTAGAAAATGAACATACATTAAGGCAAACATGCTCTTACAGTGCTTACCCATAAGTCTGCATGTTTTTCATTGACATAGAATACTAGGAAATGTATAAATTGCTGTAAAACTGGAGAAGTCTTGTGAGTGAATAAAACAGATGTTGTCTTAGCATGAAACAGATGTAATACTCACTAGTGTTTGTCTCATAAAGTATAGCATTTGGGTGAATGCAGCTGGTGCCAGGATTACAAATTAATCATGTTTGAATGCATTTTTGCTAATTAGATTCCCCTCTGTGACTACACTCTCCCCCCCCAATAAATTCCAAATGTTAACATTTTTATTTATTTATTTATTTTAAGACTTAAAATCAGACACTTTTTTGGTATTAGAAAACTTTTCAGTAGTGATGAATTTGAAATCATCCAGCACCCTCATTTTGCTAAGGATGTCACTTTTACTATTTAGTGCCAATGTCAGTTTATTCTGCTGATATTATAAAAATTTGCATGCTGCAGAGCAGCTGGAAAGTTTCATTGTGGACTTGTTTTGTATCAGATGCATTTTTATCTGTTGATTTTTCTCAAACCAGATCTAATACTGATTTTGTGAAGTTAACTTCAATAAAACATGCATTTTGAGATACAATTCTGTACTGGGCAGTAGTGGAAGTAGGGGATTCTCTGTCTAGCTTTATTTTAACTATGAAATACTATGAATTCTGTGCCAGCAGAAGAGATGGGACCGTGTAGGAAAGGTAAATGTTTTAGGATTCTATACAAGGTTGTTTTAACCAGAATGGCATTCATAAAAATACCAGAAAACAGTATCATTCTATTATTATTCTAGTAAAGTTCTTTTTGTAAAGAAAGCTGAATTAATAGGATTATCTTCCAAAATCTCAATGAAAGCTCTTAATATAAGTCTTGCTTACACCACATATGGGGTGTGTAAGTCCATTAGTCCACTAATGCATAAAAACAAGTAATTAGTTTTCCTTTTACCCAAAATTTCTGTATAAAAATATGAGAGTAACAAACACCTGGCTTCCAACAAGAAACAGCATTTAGCAAGTGGGCAGCAGCACAGTGTGCCAGCTGAGATCCCAGAGTTGGGATTATGTTGTAGTCCCAAGCATAGCATGCTGACTTCATCAAGCCTTATGGTGGCAAAGCCATAGAACACTACAGGATATCCACATCTGGAAAAGAAACATTAAATTGCATGGAGCACACGTATGCAGTTTTAAACTCCAGCTGTTGGCCACTGCATCTATCTAATCACTGAATATTACAAAAAATTGTAAAATATCTAAAATGTTTCAGATTTGCATATCAGAAACACAATAATCATATATGTTACTAATGTTAACAGAGGCACCGACATCTCCAGCATTTGCCACTCGCCCAATTTTGTACATTTATTTTACCTTTATTTAAACTAAGTTTAATAGAATGAACTCAAATACCCAAACCACTGTGTGGGCCAGTTTCCCCCATGTAGAAACGGAAGGATAAAAACAAAAACCTGTCTGCTTCACGCAAATGTGAAAAGCAAATAGAGATTGAATTTATTATTGAACTTTTACTTACAGGAAGTTGAAAGAGAAATTTCATTCCGAACAGAATGTGGACTTTATTATTCCTACTACAAACAGATGATTCAGGCTGCTTCCATCCAGCAAGGTATTGTAAACTGTGAAGTAAGTTTTATTTTGTGTTGCCAGCAGAACATTCTTAACATTTTTTCAAATATGGTTGAGGACAAGGAATGCCTTAGGATTGAAAGATGGTGTAATGACTGTAGTGGAAACAGATTTGTCCTGTTTACCCACCAGAGACCCACTAAGGTATGGACATGATCTATTTCACAGTGGTCCATTGGTTTCTGTGCCACACCTTCACCTTGAGGGACAACTTTCATTTCCGTTCGGGTTTTGGCCTTGCTACTTTGTTCAGTACATTATTCTCACTATTATTTGTGTCTTGTTATTTAATTTACATGATGGGTTATTTGTGGGAAGGGGTAATTTTACACTGCACACCAATACATAGTTAGTGACACAACGAGCAACTTCTAAAAGCAAACCAAATGCAATATAGTGGGGCTTACTGTGACTGCCATGTTTTCTAGATACTTAACTGTTGCTCTCTCACAATTTTGCTTATTCTACATTTTTGTCAATATTAACATTGCATGTGTTCAATGTAGTGACAAGAATGGTTCTGTACAAACCAGTACAAATCAGAATCTAAGTGTAGAAATCAATATTTTAAACATCACTAAATACATAGTACTTGAATTAACACTCTGAGTCATATTCTAAGCAGGGAAATCGAAAACCTCAGATGGTCATAGTGATTTAGAGGCAGTGTGATCTGAATCCTTGGCTCAACATTTGCAGGTTTTGGTGAAAGATCCTAAAATACCTTTGAAAAAATTATTCACTGTTCAAATGAAGATGGAGGGGGAAAAATGACAATCTCCTATTTCGATTTCTCTTTATCATTAAGGTTTACATGGTTTAGTATATGACAATAAAACTGAATCTGTGAGGACAATTAACATACTTGAAAGAATGAATGTTTACCAGGAGGTGTTTCTCAGCATTCTGTATAGGATTCTTCCAATTCAGGTAGGCATTTATTTATGGCTTTAGACTGTAAGTGCATTATGAAGATTGTCCAGTGAATCATAGCTCTCCTTTTCAGTTGTTTCTTTCCTTTTTTTTTTTTTTTTTTTTCCAATTAGAAAAATTTTTCTAATGCCTTTTGAATTTATTAAAGCAAAATCTAATTCATATTAAGTATAATCCCCTCCCCAAGTGTTTGATGTCAACATCAGTGTTCTTGTGTTTTACAGCAATACCTAGAGCCTGTTTATTTTTATATCTACACTTTGTTTGGACTTCAGGCAGTTTATGTCATTGCTCTGTATGTAACAAGCTGGCTTCTTAGTGGAACATGGCTTTCAGGGTTGTTGGCAGCTTGCTGGTATATTACCAACAGGTAGGTGAGAGTCAACATTCAGTTTTCTAAAACTTTACCTCATGTCAATGATAGGGCTTTAAACCTTTAGACGCATTATCAATTAGAGGAAAATTGAAACTGAATGTTTCTCTCCAGATTAGCCAGAAAATGGAAAAAATTGATGATATTTGCTTTTACAGAAACCAAAAGGCAAAGTAGAATTACTTGTGGCTTAAACTCCACATGCTGCCATTTGAGGCTTATTTCTAAGTTAACCAGACAGCATTTTATCTATAAGATTTAATACATACTATAAATTTTTTAACAATAAATTTAAGTACAACACTTGAGTCATAGAAACAATCTGTAGATCTGCAGAATCTTCATAATTTTTCAGAGTCAGGAATGTCTAAGAAACTAGAGCAACTAGCCTACATATCTAAAACACCACAAAACATGCCCATCATCGCAACTTTTCTGTCACCAAAGTTGGTTCTCTGTTTGCTTTAAATTAATGAAACTGTTTTTTACAGAATAGACACTACAAGAGTAGAATTCACCATTCCCTTGAGAGAAAACTGGGCCCTGCCATTCTTTGCGGTTCAGATAGCAGCCATTACTTACCTATTTAGAAGTCATTTGCAGCCAGCTCAAGAAGTGAGTATTTCTTATAAGTACGGCGCAGTAAAACTAATATCAGAAATGCTCCTGTAAAACTTGGGAAAAATCACTTTAAAAGCATTTCTAGCACTGGAGTTAAATATATATGTCTGTGTGAATATATATGTATATATACACACACCATATATATATATATATAAATTACATATATAAATTATGCTTCTGTATATACTATGTATGCATACATAGCATAAATACAAGTAGTTGGAGCTCTAAAGATACTCATGCAAGTAGTTACTGCAGTTAGAGTGCAAGTATTCACATTTTAAAGTGGATTTAAAGAAATTAAATGTTACATACAACTTCTTTCCACCCTCCTAGAGATTGACGCTTCTGGCTGTATTTGTAGCAACCTTCCTCTTTAGCTTGACTTGGCAATTTAATCAGTTTATGATGCTAATACAAGCACTGGCATTATTCATACTGGACTGCTTTGACATACTTCCAACAGCAAAGGTAAGATCATGTTTGGAAATAAGCACACTTTTTTCTATGATAAGGCTAACAGTTCTGAAGTATTACAGTAACTGGTGTAAGGCCTGCATGCCCTTCTGCTTTTGAATAATCATAGCTCATAAATTTTAAGTGAAAAAGTGAATACTCAAAATATACATAATTCCTGTTCACTTGTTTTTTTCCCAACTGATTTTCACTTCGTATAGTTAACTTATGTTGCTAAACTTTCATCTGATTTTATTAAGATGTTGCTATAGTTTGCCAGTATTAAGGGGACTGCTTTTAAACACCATCTTAACATTTATTTAATAGCACAGCTTGAGCATGTCCTATGGAAATGGCCAAGAACAAAATAAATAAAAATTGAGATGAAGATATAAGAGTTTATGAATTTAACTTATGTACATCCATGTTTGAAAGCTAGGTAGAGGCACTGCATCACTAAAACAAAGTCAGACTGAACTGCTCAGAAGAAGCAGAAGTTATCTATCATACATTATCATCCAGCACAAAATAACACTGAAATCTACCAGAAACTGAATGAGCCAAAAGTAAAGCAAATATCACTAGGAAGATCTTAGGAAACAAGTACACTATAGAAGATGAAACTATTGTCTTCAAATTTAGTGCCAGTGTACAATTCTGCTGAGATTTTAGCCCTTGCAATTAGTACACAATTTGAAAAAGCTTCCCACGTAAATTTAACAAAATTATGACAGAATAAAGAGTAATTCAGGTTAATTTCATTTAAAATGTGATGCTGATTTGAATATTAGTGATTGTATTAACATAACCAAATGTTAGTATGGTGACTACATATCACAATAAAGTGGTTTATTTAAGAGATAATTAAAATAGTCCAGTAAATTTGTACGTTAGTTGAAGTTAACAATTAGTTCGACTAATTAGCTACCTTATATGTTGGCAAATTAACAGATTAATCCTGGTCTATAGTGGATATACTACACCATTATTATTTCATATTAATTTTCCAAAAGTGCTGCTTAATTGACATTTTACAATTAATTTGATGACCACAGTAACACAAGACTGAAGTTCACTTTTTATAAAGTAAAGTTTATGTTTTGGTACCAATGTATCAGAAAATCAGCTGTTTTTTTAGAGTTTGCATCCAAGTGAATGGACATAGTTGTTTGAAAAGACAAAAGAGGAAGTCACACAGATTAGATAATATTTAATGCTGTACTGCACTAAGCTGTAAGTCTTTAGTCATAAAAATGTGTGAGGCTACAGTTATACTTTTGTGACTAAAGAAAATAGATAACATTTCCCAAATCCTAACTAATTAATATTTCCCTCACTCTGCAAGTATTTAACTTGTCCAATTTATTATAACATCAGGTATCCCAGGAAAAGTATAAAATATTAACTACTTTGGGATATAAATATAGAAAAAATATAGTAATGGCTGTGTGATGATTTTGTGCAAGAAAATTGTTTTGTAAAAATAACTGATGTTGAAGTAAATTATAAAACACATTAAAAGGAAAGCAATTTACTGTAAAGTTTTGCAGTCATAAAAGTCTCATTTTTACAGGTTACATGGCTCTATATCATCCAAATTTCTGGATTACTGCTAGTATGTGCCCTACAGTTCTTTAACTCAATGATACTTGGATCATTACTTGTAAGCTTTAATGCTTCTATCTTGATAGCAAAAACAATCCAGGTATGTACTGAAATATGTTTAAAATAACATATAAACAGTGTGACATACATATATATATGAGTAATTTATATTCATTATAATCTTGAATTTCTAGTAATAGTGGAACAGCTGAGAGTCTATAACCAGAATATATAAACCTGACCCTGCTGTCTCTCACTTATGCAACCTTCTAAAATCAGAACTGTGATTTTATTTCATTTATTTCTTAAGATGATGTCTGCACCTACTCCAAATTGTCTATGAGTAGAACAGTTCTCATATCTGGAGCTTTGAATTGGTCAAAATCATATTGACTGACATTTGTCGTCACTTTGCCACATTTAGGTGGAAAGTCTAACAAACAGATTCTTGAAAAGATACGCGTTTGGCTAGTTACAGAATTGTGCAACAATATGCTGAAGAATTTTTATGATACTGTCCCTTCAGTTTTAGGAAATAAATATATCTTTATTTTGGATATTTGCATGTCTGAACTTTTGCTTATGTAGGCCTAATGCAAATCGCATCCTGACTTAAGGCCTAAACACATAACTGATTTCAGATAGTCTTTGTTGGTCTTGTATTTCAATATTTTTTTCTTTCTAGAAAAACCTAAAAAAGGGCAGCTTGCTTAACAGGCTTGGGAAACTTATCCTCCATGCACTATTAGTGTCAAGCTTGACTCTTCTAGTAAATAAATTTATCAAGGTAAGCAAACTATTTTTTAATATAGAAGTGTTAAAAAATTTAATACATTGAAAGGTACTTGTTAAGAGGTCACATACAATAATATCTTTAAATAAAAATTTCCATGAGATTTCACTGCATTTCAGAATAGGATTCAGAAATTAAAGACTGTTTTGCTAACTTTTTTGGTATGATTTTAAAACATAGTCTTAAAATTGTTAATGTAAATTAATACCATATATTCAAATACATATTTATATGTAGAAGCCCAACCTATAGTTGGCTTCAAGTTATGAATAAACTAGTTTTATAATACATTATGATACTGCTCAGCATTTGCAAAGTTTCAGTGATTGACTCCTCAGTTAACACAGCTGAATTGAATATGTGCTATAAAAATGATGTAGACGATGATGTAGACCTTTACTTGCTTTTGTGCATAGAGATCTACACAATAGAGAAGACAGTAATACCTTTTCTTCAAGAAACTGTATAAAACTAAGGTTAAAACTTAGTATACAAGGTGTATAAAAACATCACAATAAGATGTAATAAGTCACTGAAGTAAAAAAAAAAAAAGTATAGCTAAAGCTATACTTATCATTGGTAATATTTATCTGTAAACAAGAAAAAAATAGTATACATTAAAATGTAAATAATTTGCTCTTGGGGCCACAGCACTGCATTACAAAATGAGTGCATATTTGATTGCAAAACATCCTATCTTTGTAAGACTGTGTTTATTCATAGTTTAATTTAAAAGGTTAAGAAAACTTATTTACTATGTTAAGTTTAATTTTTTATATACTTACAATATGATTGCTCTTTTATTTTTTCCCCCTCTCCTTAGAAAATTCTTAATCTTGAGTCAGATGAACATATATTCAAATTCCTCAAAGCAAAATTTGGATTTGGAGCAACAAGGTATGATTTAACTGCAATCCTACTTTATGTTGTTCAACTTCAACAGCTGCACCACTGTGGCTTTATGATTGCTTGAGAAAAAAAACAAAACTGATTCTTTATTTCACATTATGACATACATGATGATGAGTATTATTCTTTTTTCTTTAGAGATTTCGATGCTAGCCTCTATCTTTGTGAAGAAGCTTTTGGTTTATTGCCATTAAATACTTTTTCAAGACTCTCTGATACATTACTTTTTTATGTCTACATATTCGTTCTCTTCCCCATGACAGTAACAGCTGTCATTGTTGCTCTTCGGAACCTCAGGTAAAATACATTTCAAAAATAATTCAGTTTGTTATGTTTTGTCACTCTGGCTTTAGTTTTTAGTCATTGTTGTTTTGGTTATTTTAATCAGTTTTATCTTCAGCAGACATGGGAACTGACTGCATTAGACCAAGAAGTTCAAACATGAGTTTCTGTAAACAATTATAGTTTAGAAATAATCACTTCTAGAGCAGCATATGTGAAAATAAATACTTAATGCTGTATCAAGCTGGTGCTAGAAGGCTTAATTACATCAACTGTAATATAAGGCTATGGACTCATAACAGCAATCTTGCCCTTTAACTTCAGAAGGATTAGATGCTTTTGTTAACACTTATTGCTTGTTGTGCTTAATCAGCTGTTCAAATCAAGCCCTCGAAAAAATGGAAGAATGCACAATATCACTGAAGCCTGATGCTGCTTACAACTTAATTCACACCGTTCTTTTTGGATGTCTGGCTTTAAGCACAATGAGGTACTTTCTAATTATTAATCTACTAAATGTTTTTGTTGACAACACGTTTTAATGAAAGCGTGAAAAATGCTAACCATAAACTGATAGGGCCATGAACCTTCTTTCTCTCCCAGATCTATAATTCCTTCTTGGCTGAAGCCCAATTTCCCCAAGTCCTGACAAAAATATTGTTTGGAATTTTGGGAGCAGATACGTTCTCAAGAGCACACAGCAAAGAGTTGTGTTTATTTTTCATTAAATTATTGTAGAGTCATGAAAGTCCAAGAAAACTGTTCAGAATTTCTCTGACATAAATTCCCTTATCAATACGGCCTGGCAAAAAGTGAAAAGACAAAAACTTTTCTGTGTTATTTCAGAATGAAGTACCTCTGGACATCCCACATGTGTGTATTTGCATCTTTTGGCCTGTGTAGTACCGAAGTGTGGCGACTTATCTTGAAATGTGTTCGTCTCTACACATCACAGCGGGTTAGCACGATGCTTACTGCATTTCATAAAGCTAGTTTTTTTGCTACACCAGTCAAGACTCAGAACTTTAAAAATCAAATGAATTTTGTTTGTCCTTTCAAACAAATTTTTTCAGAAGCATTTTTATTTATTTAGTTAAGTATATTTTCTAGTGTTTTATATACTGAACAATTCCATTTTAATACTCTAGATGGCAATATTGATATAGCTATGAAAAATATTGACAGTGTTACATCTTAGCCACCATACTAAGAAATCATCAACAGTCCAAAAAGAACTTTACAATCTATTAAAGTAAAAAACACAGTATTTTTATAGAAAGCGGATTCAATTTATAGTTAAAAATCCACCATTTTATCATGGGTGTTCAATAAGGGTTTCACTTTAAAACAAAATCAAAATAGGATCATGACCATAAAATTCAAAATGTGTAAATTCCAGTTGATAAGTGTGTCAGAACAATATGTTAACAATTAATTAATCACATAAACATATATTGTAAGAATAACCTTTTGTGTGTGTGTGTTTTTTCTTAGACACAAGTGATTAAATACTTGATACCAATAATTACATTACTATACATTTTATACAAGGTAAGTATTTTTCACTCAATGTTTTGGCATTTTTTTTAGTTGAATGGAGTTTTCTAAAAAGATGTTTATGCATAACTGCATAGAAATTTATTGCTAAACTGTCAAAATCATGATAGACCTACTTAACATGTAAATACAATTTCATATGCACAAAAATATAGGAAGGGTAACTTGGACTCATTTGATCTAAAGTAGTTGTTCATAGAAAAAATTGGTTTGTCTAATTATACATTTAAGTTACCAAATATTATTTATATGCATAGCTTTATGGAAATGTGAGCTGTCTGTTCTGATTTTACCTAAGTTATATAAGAAATGCAGATTACATGCAGATTGTTCAACTGCACACTGATTTACTATAAGAGCAGAAATAATCAAAACATTCACAGCAAAATATACTGCACTGCCTCATCTGATACATTTTAAAATACAGAATACAAAAAGCATAAATAATGGGCTAAAATTATAATGTGTACAAGTTTATTAGTCTGTCACAGCGGGGAGAGCTATATCATTAAACTAAGGGGCATGCATTACTTTTTCCCTGCATTTGCCAAGAGGAAAAAAAAAAATCAGAAGGTACTTTGTTGGAGAACTAAATTCTGCAACAGTTTGTGGAGTTACACTGATATATTCTACAAGTGGTCAACTTGGACTTTCTTTTTTCATTTGGAAGCTACTTGGGGAAGTCATTTACCTTTTCTACCATCTAAGAAAATGATTGAAATAATGCCATTTGTTTTGATACGGGTGATGCTATGAGCATAACAATCTAATTGATGGTCTAATGTGACAGATCAGATAGGAATGCATTTTTTCTCATTCTTTATGAGCTGATAGAAAGTTCCTGAATCCCATCAGATTCAATTCTGAAATCAACAGAAATCACTGATTTTCATATGCTTTAGATCAGTCAAGTCTCTTTTTTTTTTTTTTTTTTCCCCTAGATATAGGACATAAATTTTACTGACATTAAAAATGCCACCATTCAAAGTGCTCAGTGGGAATAATGAAATTCATCAGCCTGGTATTTTTTCTTGGGCTTTCAGAAGTCAGTTCTTATCAATGCAGCTACAGTAGGAGTGGATATCTATGTATGTCTTCTTTGCAAAGCAGTAGGAGTTGGTGAGCTATCAGGAAGACAAGCTGACAAACAGAGAAAACTTGTCACCAGATTCCCCTTCAATGACTGGAATAAAAATTTCTTACAGAGGAAGTTCCAGAACTAACTAGTTCTTGAACTAGTAGTGAATACAAATTGGCATTCTATAGCCTGTTTTGGATACATTTGTCAGAACCACCGTGCTTTAGTGCTGTTCCTCAAAATAGGAGCATTATGGGATTATTAGCCTAATCCTAAATAAGCTAATGAAAGCCTCTTTTGAGGTTTGAGGTTACTAGGGTTCCAAATACATCACTTTATCATTACTTTATTCAGATGCAGATACAGCTAAAATGTTGGCTGTTCAGATCTCATGAAGTCTTGAGACCTACAAAACATCTGTATTTCTATTTAAACGTGTTTTCTTCATTAGTACAGTACAAACAACTTCTTTCAGATAAACTGAAAGTGTTATTTCTGTGAATTCTTTAGCTGTCCCAACATTCAGTAGATCTCTCAGTGTCATCAGATTTTCAGTACATCACAGAGCAGGTTTGCAAGATAATCTATAGAACTGAAACAGAGTCAATATCCTCCAGTCAGAAAGAATTCTAGGCAAGTGGTGTTCCAAGCTCCCCAAAACATTTGGCTTCCTGGGGTGATTCAGCAGCGAAGAGAATAATTTGTCTTCCCTCATTTCACAACTGGTTAATTGACTTATTAATCTCATGGGAGATCTTCTGAAGAGCAGAAATACAGCGTTACAATACTACAATACACAACCAAATCAATGATTGCTGCCATAACCGTCTACTAGATGTTAAATACGATCCTCTGGTCATCTAGCAGAAGCTGCAGATCTGTAACTCCCAAATTTTACATTATAATGACAGTCACATATCTTTCCTAAGAAGAGTAGAGCTTGAGATTTGTAATCAATGAGCTGGACAAGACTGATTACCAACTGAGAGGAATTAATATCTATTTCAGCATCCAGAATTTGTTTTGTATTGTTTTGTTTCATTCTGTCTTCAGTTTGTTTCTTTTAATTGCAGTTCTGGCCAGGAATAATGGATGAACTGTTAGAGCTCAGAGAATTCTATGACCCAGACACTGTGGAGCTGATGAACTGGATTAAGTAAGAGGATTTTTTCTCTATTTAAGTTAAATGCTATTTATGTAAATCTAATGTTCTTAGTTATAGTCCTCTGTTCTGTTTATCACAGGTTATCAGTGAACTCTGGTGACCCATGGAGATAGTTACGGATGAATGGGGTATCTAGAGGTTACCATATTAATGGCTGCAGAGAAGAGCTTTATGCAGTCCCTCACAGCCTGCTCTTCTCTGGTTCAGTACCATGCTATTGCATTGCATGCATGTCTGGGAACCAGTTGACTCCATTTGCTCCCATAAACACATGTTTTTCCCAGCTGAAGGAGGTCAATTTGGAAGCATCAAGTTTCTTCCATCATGTAATGTCTACCTCTTTACATTAGTAGTTCTTCACATTCAAAAACTTTCCTTTTGGATTTAACTCCCTGCTTTATAATTTTAAAAAACTGGGATTAAAGTTGTACAGCTGGAAAATCTGTACCCCACAGTCTGTTTCTTGAACTTACTAGAATTAGTCCCAGCATATGCTCCAAACTGTAAACAAATTATTTGTATTTGACAAGGATAAAAATAGGTGGAACATCTCTTTTAGAAGTGTGAGAATTATTTCAAACCCACCTCATCACATCTGCTTTCTCACAGAGCATAGGAAAGTGGGTGTTTTAGTCATGGGAACAGTTTGGAGCACAACATATAGGAGATCCTGAGAAGAAATGCCAAAAAGGATGTTCTCTGGAGTACTGTGAATTTAAGAGATGCATTCTATTAACATACAGCTCATCACTAAAGTCTTTCAGGTTAAGCTTTGAAGACTGATATTTCTAGAATTTGCATTTATTTGGAGCATTTAATTATATACATTATTAGCATAGATGTTTTAGCAACATCTTTAGCAAAGATGTTTTTCAAAGCCAGTTTTTTTGTTTTGTTTTAAACAGCAGAGAATATTCTGGAAAGTCCATTTGATTTTACTACATAGAATACTGACCTATCTGAAGTATTTCCTTGGAGCCTTCTGTTGTTTTTATATGCAGTGAACTTGAGTGAAGCTACTCACCCAGTCCATTTTGCCATAGTAGTATATTTATTGCGCTCCATAACATTGTATTTCTTTAATCTATAATAAGAAGTAACTTAGAAGTGGAATGTATTACAAACTTTCACTGACTTATTTTGAAAGCAGGCCATGTTTTTTCCATCATTTAGAATATTTGCAGGCATTCAGTTAATACAAGACAAATATTTATGGTAAGTTTCTTAAAGTAGGGGTTATTCTCTAAGTTTCATTGTGTTAAAAAAAAAAAGAAAAAAAAGAAAAAAAAAGATGTATTTTATGATCTAGAGCTTGATAATTCT
Source organism: Coturnix japonica (assembly GCF_054131305.1). Taxonomy (NCBI): domain Eukaryota; kingdom Metazoa; phylum Chordata; class Aves; order Galliformes; family Phasianidae; genus Coturnix; species Coturnix japonica. The sequence goes on from NC_140668.1 coordinate 30,975,034, forward strand.
GCTACAGTTAATGATCTGTCAAGATTGGTGTCAGAAACACATCATTCATTACTAAAATTCAGCATAAGGAGCTCTAATTTGTCATGTGTAGCAATGAACTAACTGTGTTGCAGACTCTGCACAATAAGAAAATCCTTCTATCAGCTTAGATCAAAATGCACATTAACTTGTCCAAATATACAGCCTGAATCATAGCAAACTATTAGTCTGTCCACAACAAAGTGTCTGCAGATGAATCATTAACTCCCCCTTACTAACACTACCATAGCATTTTCAAGAGATAAACAATATTTTAAATATATAAACCATATAAACTATAGATGGTATCAGATTTCATCTACTCTACAGCACAATTTTTGACATACCCAAGTGTTAGGAAAGGAAATAATCTCTGTTCTATCAGGTTTTCTAGCTTTCAAAGCTGTCTACAGAGTTAACTTCAGTGGACATTCAATAGGAATAGCTATTTTCTTTCTAATAATAAAACCTCTAATTGCAACATTTGCCATTTCAGCAGGACTTCCCTAAAACAAAGCTGCAATAATTCTTTGGCAGCTTAGTAAGAGAAAGAATTACTACCACTTTTAGGATCTGCGCAAGTTAAGCACAGACCCTGTAATTCCGGTAAAGAAGCCTCATTTTTTAATGTTAAGTATTTACATAATTCTCTAAATTCTCAAATTTAGGCAAAGGAAAGCTTCGCACGTTTTACTATAGTGCTTAGTTTACCCATCAGTTCAGCTGTAATTAACTTGTTGAAAGCTTAGAGCTTCAAAAATAAATTAGATTATTTGTTCAAAATGCCATCGGGTCTGCTTGGAATGACATTTAAATTATATAATGTAAATCAGTTTGACCTGTAAGTCCTTGTCATTATTTAGTGACATTTCGTACAGAATACATTGTTTGCAGGTTGGGCAGTACGGTATGGAGCTTGGCGGAAAGCTATAAAAACAAATTATCCTTTCATTTTATACATCATTTGCTCAGACATTTGTAAAAATTGCTTCATTTTTCTATAATAGAGAAGTGTCATTCTGTGCTTTGAAGCACATTAGCTGCCTTGGATACAGACCACAGCAGTTAGTGTCTGATTCAGGTAGTGTTAAGGAAGGATGCTCGCATGAAATGTAGAAATTATCCTGTACCTGACGAATATTAGTTAATTGTCACATCTCCCTCTAGTGGTTGTTCCAGAACATTAAAGCTCAGTAGCAGCTATAATCTAAAGCTCTAGAAGAACAGGGAAGGTAGACATTGCAGGAAGGTCACACTGGTAGGAGCACATGCTGGCTTAAATAACGCTTGGTAAATAAAGTAGTTTTTCACCCCATCTAAGTAAAAGCAATTACCCTTTCAGAAGAGAGGGCTAATTGAAACCTGCACCTTCTACATTTTAGACAAGCAGTGTTACTAGTATATTATAGAAAAAGGACATTTGCCATTTGTTCTAGACTTCTTCAAATCCTGAACAGAAATAGACTTCTCACACTAAAACTCTTGTTACACAAACATGAACGCTGACATAAAGTTACTTTGAGAGAGTCGTTTTCCACTTAGGGTCTAAGCTTCATTAAGCCTCTGTTTGAACCTTGTCCATGTTGTTTCCAGCTTAGTCTGAAGAACTTTGCTGTCCTGCAGATGCAAGGATGAACCCTCACTGACAGCCTGTCATGACCATTACATTTATATTATATTCAATTCTAAGACTAATTTATTTCTTATAGTGAAACATTTACATATAGTGATAAAGGCTGTGAATGTTTTAAGTAAAACAAATTTTTAAAAGAGATCAAATATTTTCAGAATTTAAAATGAAACTGCTTTTTTAAAAATTGCTGAAAAACATGTTGAGAAAGTTAAACTGACATATTAAAATACTACCTCTGTCCTTCCCAGATGAGATTAGCAGTGCAGTATTTTCTTAGGAGGGTTTTATAATTATTAATTCATTTCTAAGCATAATGTCTTGAAAGGAAATAGTAAAAGTTAACACTTGTATCTCAGTATTTTCAAGCCTGTCATTGAGCTTAAATATGACTGAATTTGTAGATGCAACTTCAAAAGGTTCCCTAAAGTGCACCCCAAAGCAACACATTTGTTTGAGTATCATACGTACCATGTGTGTACGTATATGAATTTTAGGCATCTGTTCACGTTTCCTCAATTTAATTTTACTTGGCTTAATGCACACTTCTTTCTGCTGATTTAATGTTTTGGTAGAAAATCCCTTAGTTATTTGCCCACTGAGTGATGGAAGCCAGCTAAGCACTTGGCATACTACAACCACTTATCAGCCTCTACTTACAGCAGCCTCTCCTGTCATGCATGTTTATACAATCTTTTTTGTCTCTTGTCTCTTTTCATATATTTTAAATTCTAAACATGTTGGGGGAAGCATGGATAAGAAATCTTTGGGGATTGTGTGCAGGGTACTTAAACAATCCTGAAATGCCAAGGACTTATTTAGTTAACAATTCCAGACAATGGCTATGGTTTTCAGTTGAGATCACAAAATCAATAGTAGTATTTCAGCCTGCTATCTTCCCCCATGTTACATACCTCCCAGCAATGTTCATGCTTTCTGCAACTAGAGACACTTCTTTCATAATTTGTCTCCCACAGCTGCCCAAATAGGAAGATCAGTACATCTGACTGAATAAAATTTCCATTCCAAGTAAATACCAAAACAGTAATAAATTTATGCATTCAAATAATCCATTTTATGTAGAATAACTTACATCAGACACAAAATGTAAGTCACAGTAAGTTTCCTGAAGTATTTAGTTAGGATATGGAAATCTGCAGAAATTGAATGTTTATATGAACCCAAGAAAACTATGAAATATGAAGTGCACTTTGAGGAGTGCATCATTAAAGGGAATATTGGAATTTAAATCCTCATATATGAAAACACAGTTACTTGATCAGTTTGCTCCCTGAATAGTGGAGAGAGAAATATTTTTTCAGTCTTTTTTTCTGTCTGAACTGTGACAAGTGATGCAAAAATGCCCCCACAGAGACATCCTCAGACTTATCGACGTTTCTTTAGGTCAAATACTCCAAACACAGCAGTGTTTGCTGGAAGCATGCAGCTATTAGCTGGAGTCAAACTTTGCACTGGACGGACATTAACTAACCATCCCCATTATGAGGATAAGCATCTGAGAGAGAGAACAAAACAGGTAAGAGTATTTCAACTGCTTAAGCTAATGTTTATCCATATCACTGGCTTCATTCAGGAAAACTCTTCCTATCTCTAATGGCATACTGCAAGCATCATCGTGTGCTGTACTTGTTGCTCTAACTTATTGTGAGGTACAGTTCCTAGGTTTTATCTCATTCGCAAAGCTCAGTGCTTGGAGTATCTGGTGTATGTCTAAATAACTGAACTAGATGCCCAAGCTCATTCTGAGTGAACTGCGTTGAGTGTTGTTGGTATTAATTGAACCTGCTGACCAGTTGGGCTGGTAAACTCCCATAGAGCACTTCCTGATTTGCTCAGCAATCCCTTCAGTTCCAGACATAACATTTTATACAAAAACTACCATGAGAAGCTCTACAAAGATGGAAAAATTGTTCTGAAAGTTTTACAGGCATCTACCAGAACCTTTCTGAAAAGGGTTGAAATATGTTTCAGTCAGCAGCAGTACTGTTATCACAGCATCCATGATGTAAGTATGAATGTAATATAAGAAACTAAGTGGTAAATGAATACAAGTGGGGTTATGGTTTATTGTGGGTATGTTGGGTTGTTTGGTTTTGTTTTTCTAATTTCTAATTCAGATCACACGGGTCTCATTTCTTCATGTTCAAGATAACAGAATCATGAAAGAGCACACAAATACATGATCGTGCACGTATCTTACAAATTAATTTTCTTCTTTTATAGATTTATCAGATCTATGCCAAGAGGTCTCCTGAAGATGTTTACAGAATATTGCGCTCCTTCAGCACAGACTATGTGATCCTAGAAGACAGCATTTGTTATGAAAGACGACACAGTAGAGGCTGTCGGTTGCGTGACCTTCTAGATATAGCGAATGGTCATGTAAGTATCACACAGATTTATAAAGAAAATATGTTTGGCTCAGCTTCTTGTTCTGTTATGACCTGGAGTAGCTTCAACCACACACACTTCATCATGAGTGTGGGAAGTAAAATCTGATGGAGCTTATGGACATGCTCAAAATTGCCATATTAAATCCTCCTTGCAAGTATTTACAACTATAAATACAAACCCTCCTTGCAACAAGTAGTTGATGAAATTCAGCCTGCACAAAATAAGCAATAGCTTCCTGCTGAGCTTCAGGTTAGCAATACACAAACCGTGCTCTCTTTCACAGAGTAAATCAAATCACAGCTTTGGTTCCCTTGGGGAAGGTAGACAATTGTATTACTCCATTGTGTTAGGGGAATTTTTAGGCTTTTCTAGAACTGACCTGGAGCCACAGCAGATGATGTTGCCCACAGCAGGTATTTACCACTGACAAGTAAACCTTTTATGCATAGTAGAGGCAATGGTACAGCAAATCTTACTCTTACTTGTTCATTAGAGTTTGTTAACAACTCTGTTTGTCCAACCACCTCAACGTGTTGTCACATTATTGTTTTTAGTTTCTTGTTATTTCTTGTAACTGAACTGGCTAAAGCTATTTCATCATATTTTGATCTGTTCAATTTCATTACAGATCATGGACGGTTTGGGAGAAAACGAACCTGATTTGAAGCCTTCGTTGTATCCTCGTTTCTGTGAGGAAATTAAAAAAAATCTGCCTTCTTATACTGCACACTTCACCAGAGTGTTTCAGAACAAAACGTTCCATGTTTACAAACTTGCTAAGCATAAATAACATTTCCAACAACGGCTTCAAGTTCAGTATTTTAATGCTAGGACCCACATAAGAAAATGCAGAAATTTACAAACATTTTACGTTTGTAAGACATTTTACATGGATGGTTTCTTGCTTAATTACTGCAATTCTTTTTTTATTTGTTTGGGTTTTTCTTAAAGACAGTTTTTAGTTTTGATAATCTTTTTGATGTTGCCAAGATTTTCATAGATTCATAAAGAAATGCTAGTTGGGACCATTTTGATTATCAAATCTGACCTGCTGAATATGTAGGATGTAACTGTTTTCCAGCTGTAACCAGTTTAAAGACACACAAAACAAGCAGCATGAATGACCACTGCAGCCTATGCAGATCCGCTCAGTGCTGTGCATTTTTACTACAAAATGATAAAAATCCAACAAAAGCAGGTCATGCTATTCCATACGGAACATGTATTATCTGTGTGAATCTTTAAAAAGAAAAATAGGGTTTAATCTTACAGATCTGATCTGTTCTGCCAGGTCTTGTATGCTCTTTCAGTGCCTCTCTTTTGAATTCATTGGGAATGTATGTGGGTATGAGTTTGGAAGTTTGTGAGTGTGACTGCAGAAACCATTGCCCTGCATTTTTAGCGAGACTGAAACACACTGTTTTATAATGTTAAGCATTTAATGATGGAGTGTCGTATTTCTGATGAAAATTAAGGTCAGAGCATGCCTGATACACATTGCATGTACCCCTGTAAAATATCCCTTAGAATGCTCAGGACAAACAAAGAACAAATTTCTCAGCATGGACTCTTGTGTTATTTTCTCTATTTGCTCTCTGAACTACAGGGGATCTATTTCCACCCCCCACACACATGAATTCCAGAAGCAGGGTACCAAAATTGAACAGTGCCAACTTCACATAAAAAAGAAGACAAACCTAAAATTGACAGGAACTTTCAGTATTGGAGCTTTGCTTTACTTTATTCCAGATGCAAAGCTGTTAATTTTGTCACAGAAATCCCCGTATCCATGCCCTCTAGGCTGAGACAGACTACAGTTAGCTAAAATACATTTGGCAGATGAAGTGAAGGCAGTCCTCGATCCTGAGATTTTGCCATTTGTTTGTTGCCTTTGTTATTTGTTTTTTTTCCAGGCTAGAACTTCGCAGATTGTACTGACTTTTTAAATGCTATGTAGATGACGTATCACTTTGACTGTGTTTTAGCACTGCTTTTGGTTTTATATTGAAATTAGAGATTAAATCTAATTGGAAGTCTAACAGTACTCTCCAACTTTAATTAGATATCCACTAGGATCATTTATTTCTTACGAAAAACAGAATTGTAATAATCAAGTGCCTCTAGGCCAACATTGAATTAACATTTGAACACCTATAAGAGTATTTGTGGCCTGTGCAAATAACTCTGTTATAATAATTACTACTGCAATTAATTTCTAATGATGGGAAACTTAAAGTGCTACTGATAGCAAACTCCACACTTAATTTAATCAAGATGTGTAATGAGATTAGCTTTCACAACTGAGTTGTGTTCCAATTCCAAATGATTTAAATGTTTTCCCTTTTCAGTTGTACCTTCAGTTGAAGGTAAATTACTGCGGAGACGGAGATAGTTCTGTCACATGCTCAAACAATTTTATATTCAGTAAATACTCATTAAACAATGTTGAACATCTCTCTGTACTTCCACGCTAACACAAAAAGAAAGCGTACTTTAATCAGACTGTATTTAAATCAAACATTGACAGTGGCTGGGTTGTTAAACCGAGCAACTGAAACTCCTGAATAATTTCTGTTCTGTATCCCTTAATGAGGTTGGAGACCACTGCAGTTTAACATAATACAATAATAAAACATTTTAATCAGTATTAAAACTTTAATTAGGCCTGTAATGATGCATGCCTGTTCTTGCAGAAAGCATGGGTCAGTGAATTCCTCAGTGAGTGCCTTACAGTAATTGAAAACAAGCACATGTAAGGTAAAGTATATCCAGACTGAACCGTCTTACTTTAAAAATGTGGTTGTATCTTTCTTTAAAGGTGCAGTAACTTTCTTCTGATTGAAATGAGAGATTTGAAGCTCCTGAGGCACCCCAAGATTCTCACTATTTGTTGGTAACATCTAAAACTATTCCAGACCGTAACAATAATTATTCTTAAATAGATTCTTTTTCTTCACAAGCACAGCCTCTCATTTTGCTAAAGGAGAAATTCAACCTCTTTGTACAAACTACAAAATGTTTTTTTAAAAAAATAGAAAAACCAAAAGCCAGGCATGCAAACCATGACTCTCCTGGTGCAGAACTACCACAGTAACACAATGTCTGCTCCTAATCCAGATGCCCCCTTAAATTAGGGCACAGAAATTTGAAGCATTAGACAGATACAAAGCACTTCTTAACATTCTGCATTGAGCAGAATTTGTGGTACTTTCAAGTAACACCAACAGTTTCTGTACTTGAAACATGTAAGATAAGATGGAAGCACATGCTTAAATGACTACATAGTAAAACAGCTAGAAAACCATTCTTACAACAGCAACATAGAAAATGCCAAGGAACAAAAGGACTCACCAGTTCCAAGGAAAGGCCCTCAGAAGCAGCAAGCAGCTGTTCTCCTGCTTGACTTTAAAAGCTTGCCAGCACTGAGGTATGCTGGGGAGGCTGGTGGCCAAGGCACAGGTGGTACAAAGGGCTACATTCTGTGTTCCTGGAGGCTGGGTGTAAGTACTGAAGACCTCCAGGAGGTGTTTGTCTGGCTGATTTCCTCTGCTTCCTGAGTCTTATGACAAAAAACTGCATTTAAATATGCAATTTTATTTTATTTCAGTCTATTCTATAATAACTTCATCTGTTCCTGAACCACATTATTCTGATGCACCTTATTTCCACGTGGCTGTTGTGGCATCACTGTTTCATCGTATTAAATACGATGCACACCCAAGAATGCAACGCACTCACAAAAATCATACAAATAATGACCATGTGAACGACACCATGGTGATTTCTTGTCTGTGTTAGCTATTGTTAGGAAGGAACACTAAGCTGTGCACTCTAAGAGGAATGGTAGGCATCAAATGACCTATTTGAGATCATAGAGACAAAAGGTTATCACGTAGTCAAGGTGTTTTTAGAGGAGAAAAGCCTTTGAGGTCTGTAAGTAATTCTCATTTTGTGTTTCAAAGGTCTGTTGGTGTGATCTAATATATAGTTATTTTATATGTTGTTGTAAAGGGATGTATGTACTAAATAAATTGTGTAATTGGAAACTCAAATATTTTGGTTTTTATGTTGGGATGGACTAAGAAAGTTTCTGTTAGGAAAACTTCTGTTTTATTTCAGGCTGTATTAAGGGAAAGAAAGAATTTTTCAGTAGTTTCTACTTTCCTCAGGTGTCTTCACACATACAGTAATGATCTTAGAATGAGTCATTTCTGTAAGTAAGAAGCTCAGCTTGCTCCTCCTTTCCTAACCCTGCTTCTCTTACAGCTGTGGTTTCTTCTAAGTGTGCCAGCCAGTAGGTCAGACCTAAGGACAATCAGCTTTCATATGGCTTGGCTCCGTGTTACATACTTGGAATGTTATGTTAAAAGGGGAAAAACACAAAGATTAATACAGTTGGCAGGCAGACAGATTAAATACTAATATCCACACGATTATTTAAATTTCAGACCTTTACAAATATTTTATACTAAATAAAATGTTCTTAGTACATGTTAAATTCTGTAAAGAATGTGGAAGAAGATTAATAGAAGTACCAGATTACTGAAAATCCAACTACCCAGGGACACAGTGATGTTTATTTAAATTCTTTTTCTCCCCCCCATTCATTGCAAAGCTTCCTGTTGGCAGACCAGCTGTCCCTTGTTCTGGAAAGATGTTTGTGCTGTGCTGTGATAAGGGTTTTTGTACAGGAACTGAAATTCTTGTGTCTTGTATATGCGGAACAAGTGCTTTCACAAACTGCACAGTAATTAAAAGAGCAAATGCAAATTAAGACATAGATTAATTGAACTAATTAGTAATCTCTAGAAACAAGGAAAGTGTGTTTTTAATAGAGCGTGACAGCTGTAAATGTGTATGTGATGAGATTCTATATACATAAGTTCATGTCGCATTTGAAATGTTTTTTTCTGACCTTTTTGTTTTATTCTGTAAAAGCCTTTGTCAAAATGCAGATAAACTGAGTGTTTATTTATTATTTGTTTGCTTACAAATCAGTCCCATAGCTGGAATTGGGATAGAAGTAGTAGAGTAGCAACTTCAGTTTCTACTTCAGTTTGGCTTCCAAACTGCCTCTTTGGGAATGGAAATGAGAGACTTCTCAACCTGAGCAAATCTACAGCTCTGTCTGAGCAACCCAGCTGCCCATGTGGCTCAAAGTGACCAAGCTACAAAGTTCTGGTCTGGCTTGTTTTTACTCCCACCCAGTAACCATTTAAGTACTTTATAGAAGTCTAAGAGCTTCTCCAGGACTGAGCTCACCTTATCACTGTACCCTGTAGTCAGATCATTTGGGCGCTTTCTTGGGAAGGTGAGCTGCTTCCCTCAGCTCCTTCTCAGCCAGAACAGGGTCCATGAACGTGTCTGTGGAAGTGGTTGATCAAAGCTGAGTAAGGAACAACTAACAGGAGTCCAAAGTTCAGTCAATCTTAAACATGTGCAAGGAAGAGACATCACATTCAGAAGGCTTATTTATTATTTAAATGTTGCTTTAGATATACATGACACTTCACAGACAAATAAAGACATTGCTTGCCCCAAAGAGCTTACAAGCTAAATTAAATTAAAAGCAACCAAAATGGCAGTATATCCATGGCTGTGGCAAGAACACAAGATGTGCAGACGCAATTAATGATGTTTGAGGAAGGGATCTTTTTTTGGGGTTGTTTTTTTCTTTTTCTTTTTTTGCATGTTTTCTGTTTGCTCCAATTTTCATTCACTGTTTATGTCTGTTCTGGCAATGAACTATAGAATCTGACATACCCACCTTGTGAGCATTAGAAGATACATTAGCCAGTGTTTCTTTACAGGTATCAGGGAAACAATACTAATATAACTTATGTACCATCTGTGAATCAAAATTAGCAGGGATGGGTAAAAATAGCCTTTACTTTTTCCAGAAAAGATGCCATGTTATATGAAATGTGTAACTGTTGGTTGAAATTGTGTCACAGACATGTGCAAGAATAAGATTCCGCATGAACATTTATCATTTGAAAATGTGCAAATTAATCTAGCCTATAAAATAGAAACAAAAGCCAGACCTCCCCAAACAAGCTACTGATGCAACTGTAAGCAAAAATGAAAACATTCAATGGTTTAAGCAGCTCACTGATTTATGCTTTTTTCCTTTAGTTTTTATACCCCAAATTAAATGTTCTGAATGTCCCAGGATAAGCTCCTACTATTAAATATTTTGTTCAAGTGCAAATTGTTGTCCATTAATGGGAAAGTTGTTTTAAAAATAAAAGGAGGAAGGGCAATGGTACATGATAATTGAAAGTAAGTAGCAAGAACATGAAAAGCTGTCCTTCACAGTCCCTTCCAGATAATAGTACAGCTGGTATCTACCGATCTTCTGCATCCGTATGTGAGTAGAGTTCACTTAATTTCTCAAACTTTGGTCCCCAGTCTTTAATGTCATCATACACCACAGCCTCATCTGGTTCAGAGGAGCTCAAGGTACTGAGACCACTAGCGACTGAGCCTTCTCCTTCAGTGCAAAACACCTGCAGTGAGTCATGGGGAACAGCCTGGGGACTGTGGTCAGCATCTTGAACAATATCTGACAAGTACTGACCAAAGGCTTTGCTTGTAAAAGGTGTTTGTATAGTCACAGATGTTCTGGTCTGCTCCTGCATGCCTGGAGATGCAGCACTAAAGAAGCTGTTCCATTTTGTTGTTTTCACTTTCTTCTTGTAGAGGGAATAAGCTGGGCTGGTCTGAACAGACACTTGCAGCTCTGCCATGTTGTATGCATCCTGGAGTGAGAAACCATTCACATTACATTAACATTCTCTAGCAGTTCCAACTTTTCATGTTTTAGTGGACAGAAAGAAGAGACAGTCCTGAGGCAGTTTGTTTAGTGTGAACAATACATGAAGGAGTGGCTTGTTAAGTTAACCACCGCCTACAATAAACTTAAGAAAGCCAAAAACCATTGAGCAGCTGAGAAAGGCTGAGGAACACCTGTGCATCCTGCACTGCTACAGTTAGGTTCAAAATCAAGTCTGATTTTCTACTAGAAACCAAATAAGAATGATGGAAATACCCCTGTTTTCAGACTCAGATCTGAGTAAGTTTTCATCACTAAACACACTGAGGATAACAATCAAGTTCAGAAAGGATAGTTCACAAGTAGCTATTTCAAGTTCAAATATCTGATGTCTACTCATCTACTTACAAAACATGAACCCTTATATACAAACCCTTGCAAATAACTGATCTATCAATTGCATTAATGAAACAGCAGAAAAAAAAAAAAAAAGTTAAGGTCCTTAGCTGTAAAGGTTTTCCTTAATAATACACATTTTCATTACCATGGTGTGCTTCAGTCCCCTTTTAACAGTAATGTAACACAACAATCCTTACTTGGTCTTGTTCCCCACCCCCTTCTTCATTGTAGTTGAGGATATTTTCTCTGATGTCCTCCAAATCATCATGATGTGCAGCTGCGCTGTGAACTCCTCTGTCCAGACCTTTGCGATGCTTCCAGAGAGCCCACGAGAAGACAGCGCTGAACAGAACTGTGTAAATGCACAGGAGCAAAAAACAGAATTCAAAATATATACAGAAGTGTTGCAGTGTGACTAAGACATCAGCCACTCTACACAAGGACTATAGAACATGTGTATAATCAGAAACAGTAGGGCTGTAGTTTTGCATTTCTCAACAACTGTTTGATTTCTGCACTCTTCAGTGTACTTACAAGTGAATATGAAAGACAGAAGAAAAAGCCTTTAGAGAGTATTTTAAAACAAAAACAAACCTGTAAAGTACAGCTTTGAAGAGCATAAATAACTAAAGAACTGAATGCCACAGATGGTGCTCAGAGACCTATTTACCACACTGAGTTAAACATTTCAAGAGAAAATGTACAAAGGGGCAGCACATAACAATGAGCTGAAAGTCACAAAAATGAAGCTCAAGACGACAAGAGACAGAAGAGGAAATTATTTTTACACATCCTAATAGGAAAAAAAAGTCATGTTTTGCCTTAATGTCTGTCTGTTTTACCATTTCTCACACTGATAGCTGGAAAACTTCAGTATAAGATACTGAACATAGTATAAATAGAAACTTGTGTGTTACTGTGCTACCAACTTTGTAAAAATAGATGAAAGCTCGTAGTATGCCCTTAAATCATTGGTACCACTAATGAACACAGCAGTGAATTAAACAAACCAGAATATCCTTCATAGTGCAGCTCTGTAACACCATCTATATGAGCTCTGAACTGAGGGCACGCTGGGACCCATTCCCTGCACTGCTGTCTGCCTGCACTCTTCAAGCTGAATCAATGCATTCAGGATGTTTTCTCCCCACTCCAATTCCCAGAAACGTAACACATGATTTTTTACACACAGTAACATTTTGGCAGCTGCTATTTAGCTGAGCTGATGTTGAGATACTCAGGGAGTCTTTTCATGTTCTGCACTTCTTCTGTTTGTGATACTGAACCAAGGTGAAGCCACCCCAGTGTTGCTTTACTTGCAAAATGGTTCCAAATCTGAATTTCAGAGATGCATTCAGATGTCAAAACAGCTTTTCTAATCTACTGGAAATTTACAAACATGTAACAGAATCGCATGTATCACTTTATAACACATTACCACTTCCTGGAAGGTATGTAAGAGAAAGGGCACTTGAAATCTTGACAACAGTGACTTTATTAAGATTCCTCCTAACAAAAGCTGCAGGTATGTGATAGTACCACAGTTAACCACATCTTTCACAACAACACACACAACCTGGTTAAAAACAACTGTTTCTGATGTTTAACTTAGACCTGAAAGACCAGCAGGATTATCATGTACAAGTTGTCATTGATTTCTCAGTGAGGTTCAGTCAAGTCCAGGTAACAAAACACAGTCACAAAAAAACTGCTATGTCACAGGAAAGAGAAAATAAAAAAAGTCCTTTAGCATAATGATCTCAATGACAAGTAACTGAGATTCTAAAAGCTGTGTATCTGCAGCTCATATTTGCATGGCAAACATAGCACACTCAAGAAAAGAGATGTTATTTCCTGTAGCTATAGATAAATTCAAAACAGCCCTCAATAAACTTTCATACTCTTACTACAACTTCTGCATAAGAGTCGTAAAAGCTATGAGCAAATCCTGTGTTCTTACTCAGGCAAATTTTCATGAAACATGAATAAGAAGGGCCAGCATGCATGATCCTTCCTCAGCAACGAGATCCTTCTTTGGCTTTTCTTTCTGAGACCAAATATCAAAGCACAAAAATGGTTCTAAAAGCAACGAGCAGCTGAGAGTTGTGTCAAAACTGGGTAAGATGCAGGAGGACTGCTCTTTCCAGCCAAGTTCATTCCTATCACAAAGTATATTTCTCCTGGACTAAAAATATGTTTAATGATCAGTAGTATTTCAAACAATGCGTGTTTGGTAGCGTTTCTTCCTCATTCTGTTCAATTGCATCTGCTTCTCCTTAGGAATGAAGTGAAAACGTGCAAAAAATAGAACAGCGAAAATTTTCCATAGCTATCAAATGTTATTCAATTAGCAACATATGCACATGAGGATGAGAAATGAATTTGCTGATGGAGCTGTGACCATGGCAAAGAAATGAAGGCAGAGTCAAGTTGTCTTTAGAAAACTTTAGTTCAGCATGAGGATGAGATGATGACTAGGACAAGATGGATAAATGAGATCACCAGAGGTAGTACAGTAAGTAGTTGCCATAACTACCTAACAGTGCCAAAAAGCAAATGCAGATAGCAAACATGGAACTAAAGGTCAGGCCTGTATCCTTGTGAAAGATCGCCAATGTGATTTCACAGTTACGTCCAGTATAGCCGTCAGGGCAGTGGCATTGGAACTTGGTTGGCGATTGCGAGATGCAGGTACCATAGTTACAGGGCCTTTGTGCACATGCAGTGGGGACACACTGTCTACCAGTGGCGTTCTCCACAACCATGTGTCCTGGAGGGCAACTGAAAAAATGAAGGCAAAACAAAACCATTAAACTCTGAGAAAAATAGACATGAAAGAAATTATTTAATACTTAAGAAGAGTCTCTGAGGACTCTGTATAACTGCTGAAGCTGCTGCATGAAGTTACTTGTATTAGAGTAATTACGGGACTGTGGTCTTTTCGAGAGCAGTCATACAATAGCAAGCTCCACAACTTTAAGCTCTTACATACAGGACTTTCAGAACTCAGGTAGTTGCACTGCCTTCTGCAATATCACCCATCTTACAAAAACCTAAACTCAGCCCCAGCTACACACAACTCTTAGCTAAATTATGTGGTGCTTTAATTCAACTTAAAAGGCCTGTAGGAGAACAAAGGTCACAGCTTAAGTGGTGTAGGAGTCAGGTACTAGCAAAAGAAAGCACATCTACAATTGCATGGCATAAGCTCAAGAGAGATCCATGCTAGTACTGCACTCCTCTCTATCTAATATACCCTATTTTGTGGTTTTGGGGGTTTTGAAACATTCTGCACTTTCTCCTATTCTCTAAACACTTCTCAGTTAAGACAGGCAGCCAAAATCATTGCAGAATCAGTGACGACTCTTTTCCATCAGCTAAGGGCAGCACCTGAAAGGAGAGTGTTCCCTGAGTAACCTTATGTCTATGTAGAATTCAGCTGTTCAGTGTTTCCCCATAGTTCAGCCAATTTGATGAGTGACAGTCTTCAAGCTGCATGTTTCTCCAGCAACCACCCTTTCCTACCTGAATGCGAAGGGTGCTTTCATTTCCATTAATTACCTGCATTCATGCATCATCCACAAATCAATACAAATAAATTCCTGGTTACAAGGGTTATTCCTACAAGCCTCTGAAGAACAGCCTTCTGTGACACCTTGGGCACTTAATACTGACACCAGCTCCTTTGTGTGAATGTCCAGTGGGATCCTGTAGTTATTAAATCTGACATCCTTCATACATCCTGAGACAAGACACAAAGAGACTGTTTTAAAGGCCATTCAGCAAGAATGATTTGAAGCAGCTGTAAGCTTTGGCATAATTTATGTTTAACAAAGGACCCCGGCTACTAAAGCTTAAATCTGGGACTGAGTTTATCTAAACTTTTTTATTACTCTCCTCTATTATCTAACAGAATCTGTTAAAGTTTTGATCAAGATTCCACATGTTTTCTACAAAACCCAAGTGCTGCTGCAGACCTGCATCTGTGTTTTCAAAAGAGAATTCCAAATACTGAGGCAATTTTGCAACATCTTTCAATGTGTACCAGTATGCCTCATGTTTGCATCTCAGTTACAGATGCTCAACATACAGTCATGGGAAGAGGTTACCATTTTGACTGAAATCTTGCAGCTAACAGCATGCCCACATACATACTCTGCTGTATCTTCTCCTAGTCAGAACAGATTATGCAGGATCAATAAACCTTCATTTTCGCAGGTTCATGTTCTGAACATCGTAGATCATTAATTCCTTACCTTGAAAACTCTTGTTGAGATCAAATGGGTAGGTGTTTCCTAGGACCAAGCTGCTGGGGTCAATCACAATCTCTTTGTATATTCCCGCTGCTTTCAGAATTTCTCTCTTCCCACCTCCCTCGTGAAGGCGAAGAATAAATTCATTTTCATTTCTGTCCAGTGTGACGTGATGCCACTCACCATTATCAATGTTGTAGGATGGAAGGCTTAGAGAATAATCTCCATCACCCAGATTATACGAGACTGATAAGAATCCCCGAACAACCTTGTGGATAATTAACAAAGCAGTAGGACAGAAAAGAGAAGTCACCACCTTACAGTTTATATTGATCTGTAACTATCACATTACTTGAACTAAAACGTGTACATAGTCATCAATCTTAATTATATATTTCTTTAAATGTAGGGAACATTTACACTGCGCATACTGAAATGACTGCATTACAATGTAAAGTTGCTTCAGGTGCTTCTGAACTAGACAGCCTAAATACTGGCAGCTGTGTATCCACAGTAGTACATAATTAATTCAGAGTAATTTTACCCTGCCTCTCTCAGGCAAACTGATGGGGTTCTTCAACAGCTTGAGAGTCTGGTGCATCACTTCTACAGTGACAACTTAGCTCAAAGACAACTCATTCAGTGGTATGTATAAATGGAGCAGGATGTAACTTTCAGAGGCCCATACCATTAGATCTGCTACAGGCGGCTTTTCATGGCAGGATCTGATCTATGCAGATTCAGACACTCCTGGCCATGGCTGAATAGGACACCAGAGCAGACAGGGCTTTTCTGTATAGCTAACTTCACCTTAAAGGCATTAAATTCCTTTGAAATTCAGTGAGATTTCTAAGTGGATTGTAGGGTCAATGTCTAAACCGAAGGCTGAGATCCTTAAGCATCCGTAAAAAGAACTCCAAAGGTTTTTGTGCTTAGCTTAAGCATTTGAGTTCTATTTCCAACTCTTAGATTAGTTTATCTGGGTTAAGTATAGGCTGGCATCGATTTAACTTTATGCTATTACTGTATTGGATGACCTGCTCACCTGCAGGGTTATGTGTTCATCCTTATTTCGAGACAACATGCTTGTGATGACACTGTCAGGCTGCCGCGTCCTAATCATAGCTTCAAACAGTGTCCTGCGGGCAGGTACACTGATGGGAAGCTGATAGCGAATGTGACTTCCTGGCCCAAATGTATACTCTTTGGCAACTAAAAAGACAGGCATAAAGACCTTTAAACCATTCTGTAGCGAGGAGGATTATTATTATTTTATTATTATTATTTTCATAATAATAGTTGAAAGTAAAATACATTATTGTAGTGCAGAGCATGGGATTCGTAAGACATAACTTGGCTACATTCTTTCATCTAATTCCACAGCTTCCCAGTCACTCTCCTACTTCATCTTCCCCCATAAAGAGGGGGCATCCATCCTGACTTAATCCTCCTAACGTTCCTCTTTACAATGCTCAGGATGACATCAGGAAAACAGAAGCTCTGACCAAGACAAAAGAAGATAATGCAGACAAAACGCAACAACCAATTTTCACAACCTATTCTACAGTTGTCTTTTTGCTGCAGACTTTGGCTCCATGAGGGCTAAATCCATTAAAGAAGGATCCTGTATCAAAGGCACAGATCCCTTAACCCATCACAATCTATTTCAGACATCAACAGAAACAAACTTCAGTCTAGTTGCTTAGTTCTCGTTCTCAGCAATCACTACTTGCAAACATTTTAAGTTTGTATTATGTTTGTAGAGTAAAATGAACCTATTGATAATGTAACAGAGAAGCAGACCTCACCTTTATCGCATCGATAGCCATAGTAGCCAGGCAAGCAATGACAAGCAAACGAGCCCCAATCTCCAAGACACCTGCCATGAATACCACAGGAAGAAGAGCCTATGGCCTCACAGCTCCCATCAGTAAGCACGCAGCCCGGAAAGCTGTTCAGGGACTCTGCAGGAGACTGAAGGTCGTATATCTTCAAAAGAAAATATAAGTAGTATTTACACCTCATTCTTAAATAGAGTTAGCTGTACCATGCCAGTCTGTTCTTCAGTTGTGCTGTTTAAGACACAGTTTGCTTTTTGACGTTGAAATTTTTAAGTGAAGTCCAATATTTCCTAACAAACAAACAACACATCTGGCACAAACACACCATCTGTTTGCAATTATAAAACTCTATCTCAGGGCAGATATTCTAATTACGACAGAAAAATCCAGAATTTTCTTCTATTTTGCACTGATGCAGAAGGATATGTGAGTAGATTACTGGAAGCAGTAATTTCAGATGTAACAGAAATTTACTAAAAATTTAATATTGAAATTTTCTCCTTTGCTAAAGCAAAGCATTATTCTTCTCTTACCTGGCTATCCAAGACAAAATTGCGCACACAACCAGAAAAGTGTTTGTGTAGCAGCTGTGGGTAGGAATATGGCAACGATTCTTTTACACCGCCCAGCTGAAGAACGTGGTTCCCATTCAAATACCTTTTGACATGATACGCATAACAAAAGCAAATGTGAATGTATCTTCAAAGACATTACACAGTAAGACAGATAAGCACCCATACTGTATTTCTGAGGAAAACAAGCTTTCTAAAATAACAGAACCCAATTTTCTCCTTCTGTCTCTGAAATACAGCTGACCAGTGAGCAGAAACTCTGGCCCTTTAAAGTTAAGGGTAATTTATATTTTCTTAAGCATGGCAAAGTCTACTGGGAGTTTAACTGTGGGATACGTTACTGCAATTCAAATGTCTGTGATCAGGTCAGGAAAAGCTGTAATACCCCAGACAGAAAGTTGTCCTACAGCTCTTTTTCTCCTCCCATACTGCAGGAACAAAGACAGTTTTGCACTGATTGAGGTGAGAAACTTAGAAGTTGGCTCAATGCAGTCTTAAAGGCACAGCATCCATGTCTATGCTCTGCAGTTTCTTCCCATCACTCCTCTGAGTCAAGGAAACATACCTGGCCCTTCGGGGAACAGACCCCAAGACTTCACAGTTTGTACGATCATCAGTAGACAGCCATTTGCCCACTCCTTCCATCTCTGAAACAACAGCTGTGCTGCAGCGATCCAAAGTGAATCGAACGTCCTATGGCGAAACATAGGGTTACTGAATTAAGAATTACTGTAAGAATCAGGAAGCAGAATGACAGCAATTCTTCATTTTTTAAATTATTTTTTTCATCATGAAGCAAAAAACATTGGTTTTTCTTTGTTGTTTTGTGTGTGTGTGTGTGTGTGCGCGCGTTTTTGACCTTGCAATAGAAACAATAAAGCTAAAACAGAATCATCTAACAAAAAAGCATTTAATTTTTACCTCTGAGTAATTCGGCCATTGCTACAAAATCTGTAGCTGCATTTGCAAGTAAGCAATTATCTGCTCTTTGCACGTAGGTAATTGATTTCAGCGTTGGACTGATCCTCTGATCCATACATACAGAAGATTACAACATAAGTAGATTTGAAATTGACAATGCTTCCTTCCCAAAATCCATATTACTCATAAAATCTACAAGGATGGTTAGAATAATACATAGAATTATCCAGTCTCTTTTCTCTACGCTCATATATCTGCATAGGTAAATGCCAATATTCTGAAGCAGAAAATCAAATAACTGACCTGGCCGTTGGTTCTCACTTCCAGTTGATGCCATTTTTTGTCTGTGACATTCAGGTGACTTGGAAACTGCAGCATCACAGAACCTGAGCCATGGCTCATCTTCAGCACAGGAACGCCACTGGAGAGTTCTTACACAGCACAGAAAAAATAAATCATCACATCCAGCTACAGGTGTCCTGTTTTGGATATTTTGGCACAGCAGGTGGATGTACTGCTTTTATGGTTATTGCTAGTCGGAAGGTTCAGTATAGAAATAAACCATATTCTCTGACCACCGCTATGTAGAAATACTCATTTAATAGTCTTTTTCTACTTTAGATTGTGCCACTTCTTTTTCAAGAGTCAAACACTACAGCTAATTCCTGATAAGCAATCTGTGGTTTTATAATGCTCTACAACAATAAGCACGTGCAGATTTTACTCCCTCCTAACTTCTCCCCAGGTGTACAAGTAATTGTAAAATAGAGCAGAAGAAATTAATGATTAATAACATCCAACATTACCTTCCAAATAATTAAGAAAGCACCAATTAAGCCATGCATCTTGTATATTAATTAATTCACAATAAAGAAGCAGCTTGTTACTGAAGTGTCAACTTCAGGCAACGAGTGCTACTTGTGTGTGAATTTTCCTGTGATAAGAATGATATGCAAGTAGGTTTATCTTCTCCACACAGTTGCTGCAATACCTATTGCAATGAAGTTTTCTGTATTCCCAGGTTCTGGATTCGATAGAGGACCGCTGTATAATAGAAGTCCATCTGGAACTGTGGTAATGAACTCTAGAGAAAGTGAGCTTTCAAAACAAGGCCTGATGGGACGAAACCATGCATAACCATTTCCATGGAAACTGTGCTTAGTCTGTTGGCAGTCTGGTCCATGAAACGAAGCAGGACAAAGACACCTGAAACAGCACAAACAAAATAAATGTTGAAATTCCCCAGTGTTCAACTGCTTCTTTGGTTCTATATGCAATAAATGTAGAGCTGAAGTCACACTCTGAAGTGGAATAATGGCATCTGCCACCTCAGGCATACAGAGGTGCTCAGCAAATTATTAAAATGCCTTATGAATATAAAAGAATAGTTGGCCACCGTAAAATCTGCATCCAAGAAATATTTCTAAGACCATGACATTGGCAACAACAAACAATTTCACTTGGTAAGCAAAATGAAACATCAAACATTGGTTTGTCAATTTATTGCAGTACTCAGCTCAAATAAAATGTGTCATTTCACCAAAGTAACGCTGCTGTACGCAAGCTGATGTGGCAGAAAAAGTAATTTTCCTATGTAGTGTTTTCTGAAGTCCTTACTGGTTGCTGTTTTCACTACATTCTATTCCCCTCTGCCCCATTGCTACTTAATTCCTATTGAATGAAATGCTCTTAAAAGTGAGGTGCCATTATAATGCCACCATTTTTTTCCCAGTGTTTCTGTTCTTGCAGTATTTCCATCGATATCAGGACTAAAGCAACTGTTCTTGGGCCACTAATAAAGACACTGCACTGTCATTAAGTTTACACTCCAGTACACTTGCAGGTTTTCTGTTTGTCCTTCAGCTAGCATTGCACTCACCATTTTACAAGAGCTGTACCTTGTTAGCTACACTTGGCACTTCTAAAACAAAAGGAAAAAGGTAAGAAAAGGGATGCAATAGAAGTTTCCTCACCTGTAACCATTCAAAGTGTCAATACACATCCCACCATTGAGACAAGGGCTGCGGGCATAGGAGGAACAAGGCTGATGGACTTGGTTCCTGGCAGCACAGGTGCAGACAGCGCTGATGGTGGTTGTCACAGAGACCAAGGACACACTCCCTACATCCACCACTGTTGGGATGTTGCTTACAGAGAGGTGGTTCATACAATCACTGCTCTCGCTACAATTTGCACTCCTACATTCATCCACGTCAATCTGTGAGATGCTCACTTGTAAAGCTGACTGGATCTAAGGGAAAACAGAGTTCAACATATTAACCAATCTTTTCTTTAGTCATGTTTTTTTTTCAGGGGTGAAAGAAAAACCACAACAAAACAAAACAAAAAAAAAAACAGTTAAGCTATCATAAAATTAATGGAAAACTTTAGTTTCCTATTAGCAACACCCCTGTCCACATAGGCAAGAAAAAGGATTTAACAAATGCCATGATTTCATGAAAAACTTTATAAGTAGGAGTATTTCCTGAAAACTTAAATCACTGACATGGTGGATATTGCAGGTGTTAAATCAGTGCTGCACATCACTGATGCTATTGCTCAGGATCAAAGCTCTAACAGCAACGATACTCCGCCTTCCCAGCTGTGTGGTCTACCTCACACTTCCCACACTGACAGCAAACATAACTCGCGCTTAGATATTATACCTTAAGTTCTCAAGTTCTGCATCTACAAGGATGCAGACTGGAAAATGGCAGCATTTAGCTGCGTTCAGTAGGAACTGATTTACACCCTAAGTTTTGTTTCATCTCAAACTGTCTCAAACAAAATACAATCAACTCAACACCTGGGTTGAGTTCTATATATTCTAAATATTCTATCAATATAGAATATTTTATTCTATATTGATCTCTGCTATTTCCTTTATTTCTTATCACTAATTAAAATTAGCTTTGGAAGGCCCAAATAAAGAGGCCTTGTAGTATAGTAAAAGCACTTCCACAAACAGACGTTAAAAATGTACCCAAAACTTCATAATCTGATTTGTATCTGGGGATTTGAACACACTGAATAACATGCATTTATTGGCTAAACCTGAAAACAACAGGCCTCACTATGGATAGCTGCAAACAGTAGAGATACATAAATGTAATGCTAATAATGTGAGATTCTTCTTTGTACACTAAATACATATTTTTTCAAGGGATAAAGTGAATGACAAATACTTTACAAATAGCTGCAAAAAGACCAGAATGAATACACAAATACTGAAGCTTTTGTTTTGTTTTACTTTGCAGTCACTTGAATTCACAGCCCTGAGAAAACTGACCTTTATAATCATTTGTCAAATACCCTCCAATATCATAACACGTATTGAAATCACATCCCCCAAAGGCAAAAAATGTACATTATGTTGACAAGATGCGTCCTGTCAGGGCACTCTGGTGCCTGTTGCTCCCATCAAACACCATTAGCAGGGAGTCAATAATGCACTCTTAGACAGCCATGTAGTACTGTTACAGCAAAGCAGAGTGTATATAAACAATCTCAGCTCCTTTATAGGATTAAAATGGATTATTTCTACTGCTAAAAAAAAATAGTTGTTGTAAAGCTACATCATGCAAACATATTAATTATTTAGCAATTCAATGAATAATTCCAGCACTAATTACTTATTTTATTTATTTATAGCTAAACATTACAAAAATCTGTAGAAATTCTTCAGATATGACCAGTTTTGTGTGAATTGTTGGTGATTAGTCACTAGAGCTATTAATTAAATATTGAAAGGTTATATATAATTAATACTAACAACTTTTTCACTACAACATGTGAAGCAATCCCTTGTTACCACTTTGATGAATTCACCTGCCATATTTTATGGCACAGAATATCTGAAATCTGTGCAATCTTCCATGCTATTGTTGCAATAATTCTACACATAAGCAAAAGAAACAGATGTTACGCTTTATGAATAGCACCTGTATTTTCAACTTGCTCTCCAAGTAAGTTCACACAGTCCACTGTTTAACATTATACAAGATGCAAGGCAGGTGGCAAAAAAGATACTGTTTGATTCCAAGAATCATAGAGACACTAATGTAGTGACACACATCAAAAGTGGGGTTCCTTCTTGAAGCTTCCACAAGATGCACCATGTATTAAATTCAACTTGATTGGGGCAAGATAGATTACATCTGGGTAACTCAGTGGGAATGCAGAAGGTGGTAAGACAGGAGGAGAGTTAGGTATCATCCAGAAGGGAAAGAAAACATATTTTACAACTATTTCCCTCTCTAATAAAAATTTGAGAGGAGGCATCCCATCGTCCTTAAGAGTTATCCTTTCATGAGTTAAATAAAATAATTAGTTGTCTCCATCTATCTAATCTAACTGTTCTTTATATTCCTTCCATCACGGTTGTTTCAACAGGCTGCCACCTCTTTATACAGTAGAACTTCAATCAAGCCTCAACTATAAGGTTTAACCACAAGCAGAAGATTTGGTATTTTGGTCAGCATGTAGAACATTCAAAAAGCTGTCACTTTCAAGGCATTCTCTGTATTACAGTACTACTTTATCCTCCAGGGATTATTCTGATTAATATCAGAGTATGAAATAATTTCTGATAGATTATACAATGAAACTGACTGGAGCAAACACAGGGAATTGCACAACGATTAGGAATGCAGGGACATCTATCCACAACTAGAAGTTGTATCTCCTGCAACTGAGTTCACTCATTGTATTCATGGGATCATGGGGAAAGAAGACAACTTGAATTCAGCATTTACTTGACAAATGTTTTGTCTCAACTGAGGCAAAAAAAAACGTATCTGCAGATCCTGCATATTCTTCCAGTAAAGTTTGTTTGATGGATTGTTTGGAAAACATACCTTGAATAGGTATCCTTCACTCAAACACCGAGTCCATGGGACAACCCTAGAACGTACCTCATTTTTAAATGCTGCCATCTCAGCATGCAGTTTCTCAGGTCTGTAATATGCTGAGCCATCATGAACTGCAAATCTTACATCTGCCTGCTTTCCATCAGTGTTCATCAAACCGAAGACAATGATATCACTAAACTTAACTGATAGCATTTTTGCCAGTAATTCCTTGAACAAGTTGTATCTGTTTTTGCCACGTTCACCGCTCTGTATAAACTCCTCTGCAGTGATATCTGAGTTTGGGATTCAAAAATAGATAAACACGAAATAGAGGTTAATCTCTCAGCTTATTTAGCAATATGGAAACATACAAGAAAATGCATCTGCCCTATAGTTGTTTCTAAATCAAAATCATCAAATAAGTCATTCAATAGAGAAGCAGCTGATCTAAACTCTCAGCAGGCACTAAAACAAACCTGAGAGACGCACAGTGGCCGAGTTTTGTATGGCTTCATTTTCCAGCTCTTTTACATGGATTTGTACTGTAGATATAACATCAGGACAAACTCCATCAGAAACTCTGACTTTTAAGTTGTATATTCCTTGAGGGGCATTATCCACCATCATCAATGAACCAGTTCTCTGATTTATTCTGAAAGACCTAGACATAAACCTTCAGTCAGGAAAACTTAATAAATCCAAACCGAGAGCTTACATTAATGATTAATTTAATTCACAAAGCCTTAAACATTGTTACAAAGGCTATAGATCAAAACTTATGGGAATCCACAAACAACATCAACTAACAACCAGAAAGAGCTCAGCATAGAAAAACAATTTGCAGAGCTTATACAAAGATGTTCCTTCCACTTCCAAAGCCCTAAACCTTCCCTGTCCTGAATCAAAGCAAACAGTCGATAGAAGTGGAATTCAATATAGCCATAATGTGTATAGGACTACAGGAAAACAGAAACTGGCAGAAACACACACAGTCATTCAAGTTTCTCGTTAATCCATACGGAATAGGAAAAAGTTAGTATGAAATCTCTGACATACTTTTCACGTGCCACCTCAAAGGGACAGTAATCAGTAACTACAGATATATTCTATGAATGTTACTATGACACTGTAGCCTCCTAAAATGGAAGCAGTCCCAATGGCTACTGATAAATACACTAACTCCAAAAAGTTAAGAGTTATGGCTTTCCAATGCAATTGTGAATTGTCATCACAGATACCATGGAATTGGCTTCCTCTTTTAATGAAATGATTATATTATGCACCTTGGAATTTGTGATTCGTATTCTACCAGCTCTAATGATAAGTGACAGGCAGTAAAAGCTTTGCTGAGTTTTAAATTGGGTCTTACAGAATGTGTATGTTCTTAAAAAATTAAGGATTAAAAACAAACATCACAGTGTGAGCCTGCTTTCCCTATAGTAAGAAAAGAAAGAAAAGAAAATCATTTCATGCAGTAAGCTCTTGGTAACTAGTTACCAGGGCTTTGCTTGTTTTTGTTCTGTTCTTGTTAAGTACATTCAAAAGTATGTTCTTTAAGACACAATAATCCCAGTACTGTCTACATCCTCAGCATAAAGAAATACACGGTCAGTAAAATAATTACAGAAGCATAAGTATTATTGATTTTGACACAAATACAATCCTCACTTGAACAGCTTTCCTTCAGAGAGGAATGTTTTATTGTCCCACTCATCCTGATCTGGTGCAAACACTTCCCCAAGCACTGTTGTTGACCATTTTCCTGTTGAGATAAATTATAATAAATCTGCATTTAATTTTTGCTTTTGGGCGCACTTTATATTCCACAGCATTCATGATTGTGATAATTATTTTCAGATTCCTGCTTAATTTGGTGATGGCTATGATCCAAGATTCTTAAAACACTGCATAGCCTGTCACTGATTTCTGACACTTCTGGAGAGGTGAGTATACAATGGATGTCACAGGAAGGCATAAAGGTCAAGCACAACCCAATACAATACGAGATACATGAACAGAACTCTATATGAAATTCTCAGAATTTAAAAAAATTAAAGTTTAAAAAAATAATAATAATCACAACATCAGGAGTGAAAACCACAAACCACCATTGCTACACTTCTGTTTCGGCCAGCACACAATTGGAACCCAGAAAAAGAGGGAAAGCACCTTGTAGGGTACAACTGGGAGAGAAAGACATGACCAAGAATAGGAAATGAGCAAGAAGCCACTAAGCTGTTCCAGATCTTGGCCATTTCAGGCTCCTGTGGTCTGTCACAGAAGTGGAAGATCCATTAAAAATAGAAAAACTGTTCTGAAATAATAAAATTTGCAGCCCAATACAGAACTATATCAGATAACACTTACCTTTGTTACTGTAAACATAGACATCCTTATGGCCAGATTCATGGCAGTTGTCATTTTCATCACCAATTGTTATTGTTAAGGTGTTTGTAGAGCTCATAACTGGAATCCCACTATCTGTTATTACTATTGGCAGATGAAACACCTTCTGCTTTTCTCTGTCAAAGGATCTCAGAGCAGTTATGGTTGCAGTGTCGTCTCTGTTGTCAGTAAGAGAAAAATCCAAAGAATTCCAATAATCTGGTGGCAATGAAAATGTAAACGGTGGCCCATTTTCCTCGCTGTCTGGATCATAAGCATGAAGTAGTTTTGATGAATGATTCATGTGCACTATTTCAGGGCTCAACATGTTTTCCCAAACTACTGGCATGTATGGTGCCTCAAACCTTGGTCCATTGTCGTTAACATCAAGCAAGTTAATTAAAACCGTAACACTTCCAGTTTCAGCAGGTGTCCCTTGATCTGAAGCTTGCACAATCAAACTGTATTTCTGAATGACTTCACGATCTAGTTTATTTGCCACAATCACATGACCATGCTGGTCAATGACAAATTGCCTCATAGGATCCGAATCGGACTTTATAGAGTATATAATGTTTCCATTCAAACCTGAATCCTTGTCTGTAGCTCTCACTGTGATTACTGTAGTACCTACAGGCATGTTTTCAAGAATAGGGCTTGTCTGAATGAGCTGAGAATGGAAAGCTGGACTGTGGTCATTAGAGTCTTCAACTTCAATCAGGCACACAGCAGTACTAGAAAAATCAACATCTTCCACTTTAATAGTAAGATTAAACTGTCTTTCATTTGCTTTTTCAAAATCCAACTTTTTTTTCAGTCGGATAGTGGCACATTGCCATTCTTTGTCATTCTCAATATAAAACTTCTGATCGTGGTCTCCCCTGATGATACTGAATGTTAAGCGAGCGTTTTCCCCACCATCTGCATCTGTTGCAGACACTCGCAGAACTTCTGAGTCGATGGCAGTGTTTTCAGGAATTGCCACCTGCCACATCTCTTTTGTGAAATTAGGTACGTGATCATTGACATCTGCAATCCAGATGGTGGCAGTACCAGTTCCTGTCAGCCCTCCCCCATCTCTTGCTTCAACGGTAAGGAAGTAAATTGCAGTCCTTTCTCTGTCTAAAACTCCTCCTGCCACATGGATGGCACCGGTATTGGGATTGATATCAAACATGTCACTACCAAACTCATTTTTTACATTCTCTGTTATCCTGTAAGTCAAAACAGCATTAAGACCTACATTTGGATCATCGTGATCAACTGCACGCATCTCCATGATGAATGTACCTGCAGGAGAATTTTCAAAGACACTCCCATTGCAATCATCAGGCATGCATGTGAACGTGGGTGCATTATCATTTATATCCCACACATTAATAATTACATCAGCAAATCCTGTAAGTCCTTCTCCACCTTCATCAGTAGCTAATACAACAAATCTCCAAAGTGCTCTTTCTTCCCGATCCAGCATCTTGTGTGCATAAATGCTTCCCGTGTACTCATCTATTGTGAAAATATCAGCAGCACCATGCCCATGCAATGAGTAACTCAAATCTCCTTTGTCCACATCACTATCAGGATCATTTGCCATAACCTGAAAAAGTATTGAAAACAGGTACAATAATTATAAAATGATTACATTACATCCTGTGTGCCTCTATAATCTAACAGAGTCAAAGCAAAAGCATATGACATCCTATTAATATGTGCATGTTAGATGGCAATTGAGAGGTGGGACAATTAAGAGTAGTTAAATGTCTTTCACACTACAATAACAACGTAGTGTATTACACTACTACAATCACCTTATATTTTTTCATATTTATAGAGGTAATTTAACTATATTATTCTGATAGCTACTTTAAAGTGTTAATGATGTATTTTTTAGGATCGCAAATGATCCATTCTGCTTATCTTGCTTACTATATCTCTGTAATTATTTTTCCATAGAAGTCCATTTCCCTTCTTCAACTGACAAAAATATTCAGTAAAACTACAGTACATTAATATATATGTGCTGGATCATTATTCACATGATTGTACCAGAGTAACCTGTGCTCTTTCACTGAAATATTACAATCTCTGAAAGCACATGAAGCACACTACCTGAAGCACAAAGACTGGTAACCCATCCAGTTCTTCAATTATACTTCCATAGTACTCATTGATAGAGAAAACTGGAGATTCGTCATTTTGATTCACGACATTGATGATAGTAACTGCATAATCTTCCCATTTCCCATCAGAAGCCAACAAGTGGATCTCATATACTTTTGTTTCTTCATAATCCAGTGGCTGGGCAATAAAAATAGCTCCCGTTTCTGGCTGTACACCAAGCACTCCTCCTGTGTTTCCAGCAGTGATCTGATAACGCAACTTAGCATTTGTTCCTGGCAATTAACAATAGTATCAGAAAAAAAAAAACCCCACAATTTCTTGAAGTACATTGAAGCATGGGATGTTGAGATGAAGCACAACTCATAACTGATGATTTTTGGTATTATCCTTCGATGACGTTTTAAAATCTGCAGCTGTGCCAGACTACTTACCCAGAAGTTCAGATTCAGCTATGACAACGGGTACCAAAAAATAACATTTCACTGTCCATGAACAAAGTAGTCGAACTTTACTAGGACATAAAAATGTATTCATTTGTCAAAAAAAAAAAAAAACCAAAAAAAAAAACCAAAAAAAACCCAAACCCACTCTAATAAATTTTTGCTGGCACTGAAATCATTCCCCTTTATCCCACATTAGTGCACTGCTTCATAAAATAGGAGTCACTTGATTTGTGACTCCATTATGAACTAGCATTCACAAGTGATCGGTTCACACTCAAAGTTTTAAAATCTAAGGCAATCTTCCTAACACCATTAAATATTTCTTGGTGCACTGAGATTAACACATTAATATTTTAAAAACAGCTAAGGGAATTCCAATGCTTTACCTTCATCTTCATCATTAGCACTGACTGTAATGATAGTTGAGCCCACATCCTGATCTTCATCCACATTTACTTCATAGACACTTTGAGTGAAGACAGGCTTGTTATCATTCACATCAGTGATAAAAACACGCACATAGGCTGTGTCTAGAGAGACAAGAAACAAGAGGTTAAAATACTCAGCTGTACTTCTGTCAGCTACAATTCCTTAAACTGTCCAGCGGTACATTAAATGAAGACTAATCTGTAGACAATACAGAAACAAACCCTTAGGGTTGAAGACAATATACATACCAATATTACTCAAAAGCACTTGGATATCAAATGAACTTCACATCGAATTTGCTTAAAGTGATAATATATGAATAACTGATGCCTAATATGGCACTTGTATAGTTTTAAGTCATAACTTTTTGTCCTTAAGCCACAAAAGTCAAGCTAAGTCTTTATTTTGGCACAGCTGTCAATTGAGAATAAGAATTTCTGTCTCAAACTTTCCTCCTTCATACTTCTTCACGACCCAAACAAGGTCTGTATCTTATGGATGGGTGCATCTCCACTAGGCAGAAAATGCTCTTTGAACTCTAACTATGAATCCCTATTCTTTTTTTAGTTTCAGAACAAAAAACTTGCTTGACCATCACAATCATCATTTTAAAAATTCCTTTCAGAAGACAAAACAGACAAAATGTTTAATAATAATAATAATGGAAAGGAATATTAAATGTTAATCTTGCATTTCAGAGCTTCTGTTTTCAGATACCAGCCCAGGCAAAATCACACTTGTCACAGGTAACTGTTTCTTACCAGAATTTGGCCTCCCATGTTTTCCAGGTCGAGCTGATTCAGAGCCATCAACTGACTCAACTTCTAAAAGATAGGATCCCTTCTTCTCTCTGTCAAACACTGAGGCAGTGTATATTGAGCCTGTCTGTGAGTCCAAGTGAAAACATGCATAGTCTCCACTCTGGTCATGTAACAGAGAGTAAGTTATCTAAAGGATTAAAAACAAGCTGTTAAATCTATACTTTCACTGGATAGGTTGTAACTAAAGTACTTAAAGAGAGGAAGACCAACAGCTGAGAACTTGATTCAAGAAAACAAAGTAAAAATGTAAGTTTGAGAAATCTCTAGGTTAAAGTCAATTAACCTGAAAAAAATTTGTCATGTCTAATTGATTCATGAGTTCACCATCACATGTACACAGCATTTGTGCAACAGCATTCAAACTTAGCTCAACATTCCAGGAACTAACATAATAGCCATGTGTGAGCTGAATGTGCTCACTGCTATGGACTATGTTCTCATTTCTGTATATGTATGTTTTGATGCACTTGACTTCAGCTTTCATTTTTGCTCCTCAGAGGGAAAATATCTCGAATATCTTGAAAGTTTGCTTTCAAGGCTGTGCCTACTTTAGATTCCTAATATCAGTAGTGAATGCCTCCCATAGTTTACTACTCACAGAAGCATTTAATAACCTTTTCATTAATTTGATTATTAATATTGATATTCATCAATAACTTTTTCATTAATTTGTCCAACTACATTTTAGGCCAGTGTAGACCTTTCAAAAGCAGAGCATTCTATAGCAAGGAGTTTTTCATCTGAACTATGTATTGTATAAAGAAATATTAGTAAGTATGAAAGAAAAAACAATAAATATATTTGCATTTTTGACATGACAGAAAACAAGTAATTAACTAATTTATTCCTCCTCAAGTTTCTTTAGTAGCCATCCCTTTCCTAGGCTGAGGACTCCTACTCAGTCATTGTTTAATACCAAATCTATGTGACTGTACATTTCATTACATAAAACACAGATCCCTCTTGCTTACCTCACCATTCTGACCAAGGTCACGGTCAGAGGCAGAGACCTGAATGACAAATGTCCCAGTACCAGCTCCCTCTGCTACCGAGGCGTCATAAATAGATGAGGTGAAGAATGGGACGTTGTCATTAACATCTAAAGCATCAGAAAGAGCACATAAAGAGGAAAGTATAAAACAGAGTAAAAAAAAAAAATACAAAAAGCAAGCATAAGATTATGTGATCACTGAAGAACTTACAAACCTGTTACATTAATATAAATCATAGTGAATGCTGCCAGAGGAACTGCAGCAACACTCTGTGCTCGAACTCTCAGCAGAAAGTTCTTTGTTGTTTCATAATCCAGTAGCTCAGCTACCAGGATTGAAGCGGAGCCATCAACTCTGTTTGGTGTCAAGTAGAAGCGAACTGGCATGTTGGTGTCCGGAACAAGTCCCTCTTCTAGGCTGTAAGTCACACGAGGATCACCAAAGGGAGAAGTTGCTTTGATTCTCTGCATAGTTCAAAAAATTTGCATAATCAACAGGTTTTTAAGTACAGTAACATCTCTAAAGGATTCACCAACTCTTCCAGATCCTCAGCTCTCAACTGGAAACACTAAGACAAGTCTTGCTGTTTATCAAATCCTAACCCTACCTGACACATCTCCAGGCACAAAGAGCTGCAGCCAAAGGTTGCCAGCCACTACAAGTTTGGTTCTTCAGGACATTATTCTCAAAGCATGTACTTTGGAATTGCTTTGTAAAACTCATCTGATTGCCTGCTCTGAGAAATCAAACTGAGCAAGTAGAAGTATTTTTAGTCCAATAATCTCAGGTAAGACAGCAGCATTCAGAATAGTGGAATTCATTTACCTATAGTGTTCAAATGGGAAGGAAATCAAATAGCAATTATCCTCACATAAATTAAAGAAAAATTCTGGTTATTGATAGCATTTTTGAATGAAAAGGGATAGCAGATGACCAGCCACCATAATTTATAAAACCATTATTAAAGCTCACTAGTTCAGTAAACAAGCACATTCAGATACTCTAAAGCCTTAAAACATCAAGTGTGTCCCAAACTTACCAAAACTAATGCATCTCGTGTAGTATTCTCTGGAATGACAACTTCATAGCTGTCTCTTTCCCACTGTGGAGGCTGGTTTTCTGCACTCATAACAGTTACAACAAGTTCGACTTTACTGCTCCTATTGCCTCCATCTGTAGCAATAATATCTCGAATTATAGATGACCTCTGAACAGTAAAAAGGGGTTCATTACAGAAGGTTTTGATCAGGGCACAGGTGAGCTTTATTAGCAAAGTTTTAGCAAAGACTATGTGAAGCTAAAGGCATACTTAAGAAAATCTGTGCAAAAGGAAAACATCCACAAATGGAAAGAATATGAAATAGGTGCAAAGTTGCTAATAAAATCTATTTTCTTCATTCAATATTGTTGGTAAATATCACTATTTATCTCAATAAACCTTAACGAATTTCAGCACACTAAGTTTAAAGCAAACAGCCTTAGGTTTAATTTTAAAACGATATATTGACCCTTTAAAGTGAAGGGATAGCATGGCAGTAAGGAAAAAGCAATGACCTCAGTCCCTCCTATGGCATATTGAGAAGAGCACTTGAAAAGGAAAATAAGCACCATACCTGAGAGATGGGTTGGTTAATAAATATCCAGCCACTAGTGGGATTAATTTGTAAATAATCTGTTTCCTCATTTGCTATGGAGTATGTGATGGCAGCATTTGAGCCGTAGTCATCATCACGGGCTGTAACACGAAGAAAGCTGGTCCCAACTCTTGTGTCCTCTCTTAGGAAATCTAATGTAAGGAAAGGATTTTTCAGACTAATATTTCAAACTGATCATCAGTTCACTAAACTACCATGAACACTGAACATCTTACCATGAGACATAGGGAAATACTGAAGTAAAAATGTGTAGAAGATACAACTTTATCCTCCTTGGAACAATGGACCAAAATGTCAGAACCCATTTTCTAGGACTGGTATATTTTAACTAACAGAATATCAATCTTTGCTCACAAAGATTGTGCACTCACAAAGGCCCATTAGCTAAAGTTGTACTTGTTATGTCACACATCATGCAGAACAACAATTCTGCAATTAAACTAAGTGCATCTCTGGCTACAGTCACTCAGTCACAAGGCTTACTGTCAACACAGACAAAATCCAAAAACCTTAGACATCAGGTAAGCTCACAGTCAAGGCACTGAAACGCTATCCAATGACTCTCAATTACATTCATAGTGGGTGTTTTCAAATCTGGGATCATTGTCATTTTGGTCCAGAATGACAACGTTTAT
Organism: Coturnix japonica; assembly: GCF_054131305.1. Lineage (NCBI taxonomy): Eukaryota > Metazoa > Chordata > Aves > Galliformes > Phasianidae > Coturnix > Coturnix japonica. Next base: position 31,008,189 of record NC_140668.1, read on the forward strand.
CTGACATATTCCAATGAGAGGTTCTGCTGCCTGGTCTGTTGCTGTCACAGTGACAGGATATTCCCTCTGTTTTTCTCGATCAAATACCTGGACAGTTGTCAGAACTCCTGAGAACAAATGAAATATGAGTGTTAGAATACTATGCATCTGAGAACACAATATTTAGGTGTTTATTTGACCATCAGTAAATACACTGAGATACAACCCAATAGGTTAAATACATCTGTAATGTGATTTTTAGGTTTAAAGCTTCAGTCATGAGACTTAATCTCAAGAACTTTAATCACTCATGCAGACACAAACTTCACATACACTTACATCTTTGGTTCAAAAGAAAGATAAATACCAACTAGCTTTAAGTGATGAAGTTTATAAAAATGGTTTATTTCAAAGCAAGTAAGGGATATAAGACATGTCCCGTGATCTACCCTCTGAAGCTTCCATTTGAATTTAGTTTTGCCCTTCTAAGAGTTTTAGTCTCTTGGTCATTTGTAAGACTATTCTGTGTTTGGATACATCATTGTAAGATAATGTGCACTAAAAATAAGTATTCCTTACTAATTTGCTTACAAAGCCACTCAGGTTATTTTACACAGCAGAATTTCCACATTTTAGGGAAAATATCAAATACTGAAATAGAACCAGTAAGAAACTACATATTTCATGGAATTAATACAGCTTGCATCTTGTCTACTGTCAAAAAATTCAGTGAACAGCACAAAGTCTGTTTTTATTTCAGCTAGTTTTCCATCAGTGTTTCCACATGCCAGTATCAGTTCTGCCATTCACTTTACCTGTGTCAGGATGAATACTAAATGCTGGTAGGACACCATCTCTGTGCATCAAGCCATATCTCACTACCCCATTGGTTCCTTCATCAGCATCAGTGGCTTCAACTTGCAGTACAACTGTCCCTGAGGGTTGGTTTTCCAACACAGAAGCATGTTCCCTATAATAATGACACTAAGGAAAACAAAAAAATCAAAACAAAACAAAACATACCTTGCTGTTTGACTTAAAGATATTAAAGGGAAAATGACAACATAACAATAACTACTATTTAGCCACATTTCTTAATTTACACACTTCGCTTTGTGGTTTTGTTGTTACATGAACACTGAACAACTACCAGCTGGTTAAAATATTAGGATGAAAAGTGCAGCTGCATGTACTTCCAAATGCAAATATATTTCTATGTTAGCAAAAGCCTTACAAAAAAGAGTGCATACATTTGCCCAAACCACCACTGCTCTGGTCAAAAAGGGACTTCCAAACAAAGTAAGACTGCAAAGAATGGATTAATGACAATCTACAAAATCAATACGAACAGTCACATTTTCCACTAATATATTGGCCATCAGCATCAAACTTTAAATTTGTAGACAACAGAATGTGAATAACAGCAAATATTCTGAAAACACATTCAAGCATTTATTTTTCACAGTACTTAACCATGTAACCATCTTCTTTCACTTCTTTCATCAATTCCAGATGCAAATTGGCCAAAAGAAGCCCATTAAATTTAGAGAGGTGTTCTGGAATGTTTTGTCTCAAGTCCACTGGATGGATAAACCAAACCCATCCCTCACATTTCATACTGAAGCTCCAAAAGGTATTCAATAGGTCCTAACTTCTAAAATGCCAGAGATGAGGTGGGGTTCAGGAAAGGAGTGCTCACAGGGGCTGCTCAGCCATGAGAGAAGAATGAAGCACATGAGGCTCAGCAGAGAAATGTGAGAGTTGGAGAAGATCAGGGCATCAAAAGTAGAGAGGAAAAAAGAAGTGGATAACCTCTTGAACTACTTATCTGCTGTGTCACTTGCAGTGACAACAGCCTTAAACATTTACTACCCAGTCCAATGCATATGACTTAGTCTCATATATTTGTACCTTCTGGAAGACTGGTTTGTTGTTGTTGACATCATCAATTTTCACAATAACCTGGGCAGTGCTTGTAAGAGAACGGGGCCCTCCCGAGGCGTTATCATCAGCAGCTGTGACATTAAGTACATACTCTGTCCCCTGCAGCTTTGGAAATGGGCTTGAACGAAGTCTAACAAGCCCTGTAAACACAACAATAGGTTGCATTTTTTTATACATTAACCGATTTTTGTTACTCTTCTCAGTAGTAAGCAAGACAACACCCATTCAGATTTACCTACTGAGAAACAAACCTCAAGGCTGCTACAGTCCAGCCTACTCAGATGCTGCATGCTCATACTTTTGTTTGTGATCACTTTTTGTCTGCTGTAGCAGCAAGGGGCTTATACATTATTACCTTTCTTAGGGTCGACAATAAAGTTTCCTTTTTGATTCCCAGAGGGAATATCATAAGTCACTCCATCTCCATCAGGGTCAACAGCACTGACTGTAGCTACCAATGTATTTGGGCCTGCATCTTCGGAAACGAAGCTCCTGTAGCTGTTAAACAGAATTATGATCATCTATGAAACTTAGATAGAAAAAAAAAAAACCTATAGGACTTCTACTTACTATATGTATAAATGGTATTGCAGAAATCTCTAATTTATTACCGTAATTACACTACTAATATGCTAATTTGTAACAAAATTAAACGATAGCACTGATGATTTATTCAACTTCCTATTTCTTATGTCTTTCTATGTTTACCTCCTGTAGATCTCTGTAAACTTCCAGCCGTGTTGATGTTTTCAAGCTTACCTTCACAAGGTTTGAGCTAAATGCAGAACTTACTGATTTATTTTGTCCATTTAAGCTACACAATTCACAGAATCAAAGCAAATATTTAAAAAAAAAAAAAATTAGAAACACTGTCTGTTATAGCGTTTTGCACACGTTGCCAAAGTAGTTTCAGTACAGACTTTGCAGCAGCAGGACAAAGATCAGATATGGGGGTATGTGCATAATGTCAGTTTTACAAAAATCTCTCCTCGGGACCAGGCACATCACTGACACTGTAAGCTCTTAAGAGGCATTATCAGCCTAAGCTTAATGCTCTCGGTAGTAGAAAAGCCCCCTGCTTTAACAAAGTCCCAAATACTTATTTTCTCTGACTGGATTTGGCATTGGCTGGGCTAAGTGTACAACAGACCAGCCTATGGTGGATATCCCAAAGCTCAGCCACAACGATGTGTTACAGCTGGCTCTGCCCAACAGCACAGATAAAATACATGGGTATCACTGCGCTCAGAAAACTTAGGTCTGCTTACGGGTCCACTCTCCACATTTCATAGCAAATATAATCCTCAAGACATCAGCTGTTACATAAAATAATTTACTCTTGACACCTATATATCATTCTGCAGAGATCAGCATAAAACTCAAAGGAAAAGGAGACAGATGCACAGAAAACCTCTCGCTTGTATTTGCTGTCCCAGTATGAGTTCTCACCACATTTTCAGCAACAGCTTTTTATTCTCCCCCAGTTTAATATGTGATTTATTAAAAGAAGTAAATTATTGTGGTTTAGCTCAATCACAACCCTAGTATGCTACCTTAACTCCTTATCTGGAATGCAAATGAGCAGCAATTCTGATAACTGTGAAAATGAAACCTAGGGACAGAAGAGTTCGAGTCATCAGAAAAGGTCACTTAAAAAGCAGAAACTGGCAAAATGAGAGAGTAGGTGCTTTAAGAAGAACTGATGAAAAAGGGGTCCTGGCAAGCAGTCATGAATTTACCCTGGATTGTAAATCTATTTAAACAAAGGGCAGGTAGGACAACATTATCATCTTGGTTTGTATTAGCCTTGCAGAGGCTCTCAACAGAGCCAATTTGTGGGTGTTCACAATGAATTTCTCTGACAGAAAACTTCATCTATGCTCAGCTACTTCCCAAGTTGCCACAATCCATATAGTTGATAAAAGCTCGTGTATGCAGGAAAAAGCTACTTAAAATGCATCAGTAAATGGAATTTCTAGCAAAATGCTGCTTACTTATTAAGAAACCAACAAAGAGATCAGCTGAAGATCACAGAATTGCAGGGGTTGGGAGGGACCTCAAGAGATCATGGAGTCCAAACCCCTGCTACACAGGTTCTGCACAGCAGGTCCCCCAGGCAAACATACAGGCAGGTCTTAGATTTCATGAATGGAAAACAATTAATTGTTATGATACTACTGTAATTTCATTTTCAACTGATCTAAAACTAACTAGGAGAAATGCAAGATCTGTCAAAAGAGACTGTCTAGATACCATCCCTATCTAAATACATACACAAGTCTTTTTTCTTCAGCTGTAAGAGGGTCTCTGCTGTCAGTCTAACGCTCAAACTTGATTGAACCTAAGCCAGTTACCATCCTATAATAATCAGTCTTCTGACCAAAACAACAAAAAAACAGTAACAGTCAAATAAAAGAGATTTAGGAATATATATTTACATTGCCTGGGAAAACTCAGGAGCTTCATCATTTATATTTGAAATATGGATCCTAACAGTTGCTGTCCCAGTCTTTGGATCTTCCCCTTTATCCACAGCCATAATTATGAACTCATAAAGATGGTCAGGTCGTTCATAGTCCAGTTCTCTTGCTGGGAATATAGTACCATGAGAAGTAATACTGAAGTCTGGACTCAAAGTGTAATACAATATTTCGGCATTTTCTTTTGAATCACAGTCAGTGGCTGTCACTGTCAGAAGAGAAAGACACTGTGTAGATCAGAGTCTATGAATTGGAATGTGAGTACTTTAACAAGAGAATTAGTGCATAATATAAAACTGTAATAGCATTGCCTTGGCATGTAGTGCTCAAAATGATTCATAAAACCGTGCTGTACCCTGTGCTTTTATTCAACCAGTCTCTCAAGGTAAGTTATAGGGGGATGAAAAAAACATGTTAAGGACCCTGATTGAATTAAGCCACTAGATCTTGCTACTGATAGGTTTAAAAAGCCCAGTATTACCAAGAACATATTCCTACACAGAGCTATATATACTCACATCCATCTGATATATACTGTTGACTAAAGATCATTTGGACAGATTAGACTCTGTGTGATTAAAGATAAAACATTTACATACAGTACTTAACTGATGCAAATGAAAATAATGAACTTGTCAGATCCTGCTCAAAACCCACAAAAATCTAAAAACACTAGAAGAGTACTGACAGGCTACCATCAGTACAGGATAAATCACTGTGTAGAACAATAGCAGGTTATAAAATCCTATTTACCAGGAAACAGTAATTCCTCTGTGGTTTAATTTCCTTCTTACCCTCAAGTTTTATAAAAACTTTGACTATAGGTGAAAAACCTGTTTCCTTCATGTCTTGTCCTCCAAAATTGTTTGGGCTGTGGTAGTAGTCAATAACTATGACCAATTCTGGAAGATGCCAAAGAGTTGCTCCTACCTCATCCTGAGGCTTCCTAAAGTGAAATCTAGTTAGTGGAGGGGGAAAAAACATTCGTACTGAATGTAACAAATGGTTTTGAAGGTACTAACCTTGTAGAAGTGCAGTAGTCATAGTAACTGTTTCAGGAACACTAACTTTGCTGTAAATGGACTGATGGAATTCTGGAGCGCAATCGTTCACATCAGTGATTACAACCACAACCTCAGTGGAAAGAGAGTGAGTTAAATGGCATCCAAGTGGAACAAGGTAACAACTCCATTGCTCTAGAAATACTGGATGGAAGAATTAGCTGAGACCTCCAGAAGCCATAGCACATAGGAAAATTCATTTTGCATATATTGCTCTTTTCTTGCTGAGGATTGCTTAGATATTAGATCATACATTTGGAACTGTCAAGTCCTCGTCCCCCACAGCAACATTTCTATTCATATTTTTATCTCCATAGCAAATCTGTACAGAGATGGGGAAGGACTCAAGAGGAACACAAAAACATACAGACATATAGAACACCAGAGGTGAACACCTACCTCAGCTGCACTACTGAATTGTTCATTTTCCTCTGCTCTGACCAAAAGAAGGTACTGGTGTTGGTCACTCTCGTAATCCACGCTCCGTGTTAAGCTGATATCCCCTGTTGCCTGATCAATGCTGAACAGACCGCTTGGATTGGTTAGCAAAGCGTAACTCAGGGATTTGTTTTGATATGATACAGCACTGACCCTAAGAAAGCTGCAGTAAAAAAATATAGAAGTCTCTTAAGCATATAATAATTCAACAGTGAAAAATACGGTAAAAAATACTACACATCAGAAACAGCAGCAATCCCATAGATCTGATTAGAGCAATACATGATGATAGCTCTACCTGAACTCCAAATTCACATATTTAATAACATAGTATTTTGATCATCTTGAGATTAAACGGAAAAAGATAAGATTCTTGCAAGCTGAGCACAGTAAGGATTAAAACCAGAGAAACAGAGGACTTTATTTTGTAGCAACTGAATTTTGCTCTATCTTTCTTATCAGGCAGTGATGATTCTAAGGCAGGAAACATAAGATGCAAAATAATGACAACATAGTTAATTTGCTGCTCCAGTTGTACTGCTCTAATGTTTCATATACTTGCAAACAGGGAAAAGGCATCCACTGACCATGTGCCTGCAGCACTGCACACAGAACTACATGGTTTTAGCTTATCTGGCAATCTTTTTTCCTGTAGAAGTGCTTGAAGCCTTCAAGTGGGAAATGTATTTGCAGCGTGAGGTAGAGAAATACATGATAAAATAGTAATTGTTAAGGGGTTTAAAGCAGAATATTAATTCCTCAAATGTCTGTTGCATTATTGTGATTATTTCATAAGAGAAAGGATTCCATCCCCCAGAAGAGCCCCACAGCATGTAAGATCCACTGACAACTGCATTCAGAAAGACAAAGCTCTGTTTGTCTGAACACTTCTGTCCTTTCCTTATTTCTGTGCTGCTGCCTTCTAAACTCCCTCAGGTGCAATGCTGAAACACTGCAAAAGGTTGCTGTAGGTCACTTTCTTGCTTTATTCTTCTGTCTTATCATTCTGTAGTCTCAGTCAGTTTAAGCCAGCACAAGACCATGTTCCTGCCAATAGGAATTACTTTGCTTTCCTTTTCTCTCTCCACCCCAGCTGCATGTCCATGCCACCTCTCCTCTCCTCCTGTCAGCACAATCACAAGGCTCAGCTGCAAGCACATCTAACAACCCAGCTGAAAACTCCTTTTCACTCTGTCTTTCCTCGGATCAGCCCGCCAGCTCAGCTAGCAAATCAGAGCTAATGCTGGACCAAAGGAAAGGTTTGGTAATGCTTCTTGTCAGCAGCAGTCTTATATCAACATACACTTGTGAAACCCCAGCCCTACAAATGCAGTGCATGACAGCACCTCTGTTTTCCTGCAGTTGGTCTAATTTAGATACTAGAACTTCAGTATTCCACAGTGATTTTCAGGACTGCTTCTGGTTAGCACACAACAGTAAAGCACTTTCACTGGACACACTGTCCATATTAAAACCTCTTAAGACATAGTAATAACCGTATCAAATATTGAATTCCTTTTGGATGTTACGCAAATTGACAAACCAATTAATCCCCTATCATTATAACAGGTGTGCAAACCTATTTTTTTTAGCAGTAACAAAAAAAGAGCTGCAAAGAATTCCATTATTATACATCCTCATTGAACAGCAGATACCTGCGAGGTAATCTGGCATTACACAGTTCTTTAATTTCTTTTATGCCTGTGCTAAATAACTTTATTGCAGTTCTAAAGAAAAACATTATTATTTGCTATTAACAGCTGCTGATTTTATTTAGTTTTTATCTTGTCAAACTCCAGACATTGTAGACTGGACAGGAAAATACAATACTTCAGATAGTAACAGAGCTGAATAGCAGCTGAAAGGCCACACAAGGGAGATGTTTACTGGAGGGGGGGGGGAAGGGAAGATATTTTCAATTCAACTGAAGAAGGAAAATGTTTCCCCTGATACCAAATGAATTTGTGAAAGCCAGAACAGAGTATTCAGGTGGGCCTCCATTACTAACACTTTCTTTGCTATTTGGATGCACATGGTTAGCCAAAGGATGGAGAAGTAAAATGACAAGTTTTGTGGCATCTTCATTTTCACTCGGTTTGTCACCAAGATTGATGAAGACAGCAAAGACAGCCTCTTGTTTTTTCCAACTTTCATTTGGTAGAGAATGTACTTTTCCAGTGCTGACACATACAACTCATACACACCTTCGTGCCAAGACATCTTCCTTTGCGATGTACCAGTTTTAACTTGAATTCTGCATTTTGTTTGAAAATTAAGAGACAATTCTGCTACTTTTCTTATTGTTTAAAGAAATAAAAATAAAAATAAATCATACTTATTCATCACCACTTTTCTGCATAAAATCATAACTAAAATACATCAAATGAACCTAATTGCTTCAATTAAAATATCTAAATTAATATTCACAGAATCTATGATTTATAGTCAATAATACTGAGGTTTTGGGGAGATCAAGCAGAAGTTAAACTAAGAACATAATATCACCACACTACTTTTTTCCTGTTACTTACGATTCTCCTTCTGCGATGTTTTCAGGAACATAAACCAAGTATGACGTCTCGGTGAACTGTGGTGGTCGAAAGCCAGCAATTACAGAAACAGAGGCTGGAGACCCTTTGCTTCCGAGTTTATCAGCTGCTAGCACAGTCAGTAAATACTCCTTGTTCCTCACCAATGGCAAGCCTGTTGTTTTAATCCAGCCCGTGTCCTTCTCAACCTCAAATCTGCCTTCTCCACCTAAGAAAAAGAGTCACGAACTGCTGTCAGCAAGAACATCTTTATTTGATTAATACTGAGAATAGGGAATCAATTCCCAAGTTGGTTTTGTCTTAAAATTAATATTAATGGAAAAAAATATAAAAAGTTTGCTTTGAACTCACTAATTACAGTGCTGACTGCATTTCTAAACTGCTTTTTACTTTGTTCGACAACTGTCAGCCTTCTTTAGCCTCCAATATTTTGCTGTTATTTGATGCTGAAATATCACTCTGAAGAAAATACCCTGCCAGGGTACATTCTGGTCCAGAGAAACAGATCACCTCTGAAGTGGTGTTCCTACTCCCTTTCTGCTTAGACAACTTTGAACCAAAGTTATCTTTCAAGTGCCACAACAAAGAAAAATTATGACTGAATCCGCAGCAGCTTTGCAAAGCTAAGGTGAAACCCAGAGCCTTAAGAATTTGTTTGAAACTGACCAGAAGCACAAAAACCCCCACAAGGACAAAGGAATGTCAGCTTCTTCCAACCAAACCAGGCAGGTGCTGACTGTGGCTACCACTGCTGCTCCTGTGCCCAAGCGCTGTGGTTCTGGAATAACACTCCTGTGTCCACCAGCCTCACACAAAGAGAACATGCTTCCAGTCTGTCCATACACTCACTACAAGTTTGTCTTTCTCACCCACGACACCAAAGGCTTGTAAATCTTTCCTAAATAGGAAAGGAAGGTTTTCCACTAAAAGTGAGAAGACAAAAGCATCACAATACTGAAGCTTAATACAAATGCCAAAATGAGATTTACATTTACCTTCCAGGAGAAAATATTCTACGGTTCCATTGATCCCTTCGTCCGCATCCACAGCCAGCAGCTTATATACTTCAGTTCCTTCTGTAGCTTGGGGAGAAACCACGGCCAAGAATGGGAAGGGCTCCATGGCCCATTCAGGTACGTTGTCATTCACATCCATCACAGTAAGTGTTAAGTGCAACAAATACCATTCTTTCCCTAGCAGTCAAATTAAAATGAAGAAATACTTAGCTATATAACAGCATGCAGAGTTACAAACACGTATCCTGAGAATATAATGTCTGCAATACTGTTGGCATGCAATCCAGAAAAACCTTTTGGCTCTTCTCCTACTGTCATCCACATACAGACTTAATGGGAGAAAAGTAATCACAACTACTGCCAAACTTCAAGATTGGAGTGACTCATATTACTTCGTACTTCTGCTGAACTTCTTAACCTGCATGTATTTATTCACCAAAAAGTACATCACAATTGAAGAATAGCTGTTTTAACTGAGAAAGCACAAATACATCCAGATACAAACTCCTCTTGTCACTTATTGTTAGTTCACTGAACATTAATATGATGGTTCTTAATACACAATCATAGATGAAGTACACCGCTTGGAAGGAAACTATGGACAACAGCAACAAGACTGAGATTCATCCTCAAATGACCCAATAAGCTTTAGTAATCAAAAACTAAAAGGACTTGGAAATGTTCCCCCCAGTACCTGCCTTTTAATAGTTAAGAGACCTTAATGTCATTTGACATCTGGGCAAGATCTAAACTTTCAGCAATACACGTTGGGTACCTCTGAAACATCTGAATACTTCAGAATTTCATTAGGATAGTCAGCATGAACTGCATTCCATATAATCAAAGAGACAGGCTTAAGTGCCTCTCTTGACCTGTCTATGTATCCACTGCTCATGGCCTTGCAGGTCTTACCAGTATGTTATCTTCTTCCATCAATCACAGCCAATCTGATCCTCAGGCAGAAGTACTACATAAATCATCGAGATTAGAGATTATTTCCCTTTCAGATAAAGGCAATCTGGAGGAAAATTTGTAAGTTTCCCCTTGACTGCGTACCATATATCAAAGCAAGGACTACAACAGAACTGCACAGGACTGTACTTGTCTGCACTGAGACCTACAAATGTGACCTGACAACTTGTAGAAACAACATCAGGGTGTCCAACGAAGCATGACCAGACAAGGACTTGCCAGAGGACAAAGAATGTGATGAAGAGACTGGCATGGACAATAATGTGTAATGTATGTATTTATAGCAGGACACAACATTAACAAGTTCCAAGTATAAGAACATGAATCTGTTTAAAATATAATTCCCTATTCCAACAACTGCTGCAAATAGTTAACAGCTTCTCATTTGTTTTAATTGCTATGAGATACATCCTACAGAAGGTGGTCTCTTACAACTGGCATCTTTTGTAACCAGCTTGGTTGCTTTCCTACAGGAGTGGTGCTAAAACCAGATCTCCAACTGGTCTTTAATAAGGTATGTGAAAATCAGTTTTTCCACAGGAGAGAATTAAACACTGTCATTTATGAAAATGATTTCAGATTCAACAACAGCAGAAGGAATTTTAGAGCAATATCTCTCTTTAGTAGTTCAAGGTATCTCGCTGCTGCCCTCCAACAGCACACACACCACCATCCCCAGCAGGTACCAGTAGCGATATTAACTACACGTATACACTAGTATGTCAATATCAGTACTAGATCGTTACATGTCTGCTGTAGTACATTATGATTAATAGTGGTTTATTAGTAGTATATAAGTACTACATCATGGAAGAAATAATACACTACAATTCCACTCAAAATCTTAGCAAAAACAGCTTAAAACTGATAATCCTCTGTGTATTTGGGTTAAGTCCTACAAACACACAAACGGGTTCTACTTAAATTATTGGTTCAGAACACGGAGTGGTGACAGCAAGGCAACACGCCTGCAACTTCGTTCAGCAGCAAAAGGCCAAGGAGATCCTACATGAGGAAGCTGTCACGGGCCCAATCACCTTGGAAGGAACTGCCATAGAGTGTTGTAACACACTGCCAATAGGAATTTCTCAGTATTACACACTGGATACTTGACTTTCAAGCCAGGCACACTGTAGATATCTTACACAATTTTTGTTCCTTAAAAAACTCCTCCTAGAAGAATAGTACTGCTGGTTATCTTGTAGGCACACATGCAGATATTGCATCTAACATATTTCCCTCCATAACCTGAGATAACAGAAAAATGTAAATAACTGCTTTCTTGCAAACAGAGCAACAAGACAAAGTTCAGGGCGGTTCTTGTTGCATAGGATGACAGTAATGTAACAGTGAAACACCTCACATTGAAAATTAGCATTTTTTAGAAGCTATACAGTATTCAAATGGATCAAATCAACTTCATTTGATCACTAAGTGTTTTCCCCTGTTCATTTTTCCTCAGTACAATGAAAACAGGTTACATGAGCAGACTGCTCTTTACACACATTTGCAAACACCACTTATCAGTCCCTTTACAACACTGAAACAGCCTCCTCCCCACATCTCTAGAGTTTATAGAGAAAAATAAAACTAATGTTATAAACTCCAGACCATAGGCTTTTCCTGCTTTAGCTGCTTAATTCCCTATTAGAGTCAATTCATCTCTCACCAAAAATCCTTCTTAGAGGAGCTCATTCTGACATTCCCTCCCATAGGAATGACTTCCTTTTTATCTCAATATTAGTGACAAACACCACAGAGCTGAAATTCATCCCCTAACACCAAATCAATCTCACTAATCTGCTGCTGAACCCTCATCACAGGTAACCATCTACAATTGCTTGCGTCTGCAGCTGAAAAATGATGGGCACAGAAAGGATCTCATACACCACCTTGAACACGCAACTCAGACTGCACTGTGTAACAAAACACGTTAGCTGGCAGAAGTTTCTGCTCACGGGAAACATGTTGATATGCAATGATCCACTTTTTAACCCACAGAGAAAAGGAATATATGTTCTTCCACTGTGAGAGGGGCAGGAAGGACAGGAAGGCATTAGATCTTAGCAGCTCAGCTAACCACAACTTCTGATGCTCAGCACTGCTTGAACCCAGCCTCAAAATCACATGAGCTGAAATAGCCTGATTGCAATTCCAAACAGCATCGGTTGGATTTGCCTCCAAACCCATCTCCCTTCACCATGTCAAATTACAAAAGATGCTGTCAATCTGTGAAATGCAGCGTACTTTCAGACTTCGGATTTCATTAGGATTATGACTGCCTTTTCTCTCAAGAATCCAATGGAAGCATCTGTAAGACAAGATTTGAAAATAAAATTATCGTATTCATTAAAAATGTGGGTTTCCCTGCCACGGTATAATTGATAAAACTGACAACACCAGACATTCTGATTTCTACATCTGTCAATACAGAGCATTTACTTGAGTGAACATGTCTTTGCAATTGCAGACAAACACACTACATGCCTTGAATTTACCGAGGGGAAAGGTATTGTATTATCATGATTAAACAATACTGGGTGAGAAGCCGGGCTGCTCTGGCATTTTTAGGTCACTTCAGTTTACTCTTAAAATTTTATAAGGGAGTTAAAAGTCTTGCAAGCCTTTAAGTCAATATCACTATGGCATTCCCATCTACATGGGTCAGCAAACTATCTACTCAAGCCAGTATTTTCCCCTTTGCTTTTAAAGTTTTTCCAACTCCTACACATTTACTATAGATATACAAATGATTCTGAAACAAAGGACTTGTTATTTATTTGGGTTAAGACAAAGGAAATATAGTTTGCAACAGGCCACTTTGAAGTACAGTAGTTTGCTCATAACTAAAACACAACCCTTGTAAAGAGATGATGTTACGGGGCTCAAGTTGTGGACAGCCCCCATTCTCTCCTAATAAGACCTATCTATTTCATAGATAGAGTAATGGTAGTTTGTCATGTCCTTACCCTCATCTGGCTTTTAAAATAGAAGTTAAAACATGAAAAATGAACCAAAAAATAAAAGTAAAGAGTCAGAGGAGTTGCATGATTGTGTCAGGGTGCATCTATTAATTACCAATTAAAAGAGAGTAAAGTGACAACCATTTTAGCATAGATTCCCAGCGCAGCACGCATCTACCACCAGCAACAGACAGAAATCCAAGTATGCCCCAAACTGAGATAAATGACTGCATTAATAAACGCAGAAAACATCCTGAGATAACAGATAACAGGTCTTAAATGGTGACTACCAAAAAAAAAGCTTTGTAATGAAAGAACTTAGCTATACAGGAGCAGCTACTGTGCATGTGTGAAGCAAGAAGACCTCTGGAAACTTTGCTAAGAATTTTTTTTGGGGGGAAAAAGTCCCCATTTAAAGAAGTGAAATTTCTTTATATGAGTAAGATTAATCTTCTCAAACAATCAGATTTCCTTATTTAAGGAATTACAACACCTCACCAGAATAAGGAATGTCTGAATGCTGTACATTATTAGTTGAACTAAAAGGAAACAGCCTTCTAACTGCTGGACTTGTTTTACAGCAGAACAGTTTGAAGCAAAAATAAAAACTAAAATAAAACTATTTCAGAATCAAAGAAAGTTTAACTTAATTGCTACGTCAGTCACGGGATCAATATCCAATTTGTTATGTTATAAATCAGATTTAAGACAGATCCTACCCATATGTTCTACAATTCTATCAGATTAACGGATATGCATTGGAATTCAGTTAGATCTTTTAAAATAAAAGGAAAGAAAAAAGCCTATTACTCTTGTAGAAACTAAATGTTTAGGATAACAGACAGTGCATCTAACAGCTTTGCTGCTCAAGTCCCAGAAGACTTACAAAGATATCTTTAATCAGACTGCCTGGCATAGACTGTGTGTAATGTTCACGCTGAATGAACACTAAGATGGTGCTTTAAAGCTTCCCGAAATATTCCTTTCTAACACAAGTAAGATCCTCAAACTGTCAGCACCCACAGCTGCCCCAAACACACACACTCAATGTCCACTTTCTTTCAGTTTCATAGTGTGAAATCCACTGCAGTTTAAAGAAGTACATCTGCCTGAAAATGGATGGTTTCAACTGAAGCTCAGGGTGATGTATAACTGTCAAAGATCATAAAAGAGGTAATAGGAACCACAGAAGACCAAATATCAGCCAGTCAGTGATGGTCCACAGAGAATCAGTACAACTCATAAGGGATTAAGGTCTCAGATAGAATTAGAACAGATGAGCCAAGGATGAAAACGAAAACCTCTAAGGTTTAAAATATAGGCATCACTCATGTTTGTACCTCCACTCTATACATTGACTCCAACAGGAAAAGTTGCAGGACAAACACAACTGACTGCTGTTAACTTATGTGGAAGGCAAGCCCAGCATCACCCCCAGTAAATCCTCTGATAAGAAAAAATGAAAGACAGGATTACCCAGCTAATGCCCATGGATGAAGTAAGGTCAAAGGAGCTCGTGATGGAGGAGGATTAGTGTGATGGGATCTTTCATGCACTTCCCCCAAGCATTAACAGAATAATATTGGCTCCTTCTCAAATGAAATGTTAGCTCTATGAGTGTAAGAGTCTGTGAATGTAAGATATTTTTCCTTCTGTTCACTGGACAAACACTTGAAACAGCATTATGCTCCTGGGAGGTCTAAATAAATTATTTGTGCCCTAATAAATGAAATAACGAACAAAATGTTACAGAAAATGTAAGCCTAACCAATGCTTCTTCCAGGAATGGGTAAGTGAAGAATAGTGCTCAGGGTTGGATGGTCATAGAGGCCAACCAGAGGAATGTGCTTGTCAAGGACCAGGAGACAGAAAACATCTTCAGGAAGCCAAGGCCAGAAATTTAGGAGTTCAGGTTAGAATCTGGTGTACAAGACAAATGTATGAGTCTTTCCTGGTGTTTCCCATTGATTTTGGTTTTAATAACATATTTGTAACTTTTGCAAAATGCAAAAACACTTGGGGCCTATCTTAATAGTTTCAAATTAGTGACTTCAGATCTTTTAAGATTACATCTATGTCCATTGTAAGATTAAATCTTTGTCCATTGGCTAGAAAAGCAATTTAAGTTCTTGTGGTATTAAGAGAGAGCATTTAATATAAATGCACGTGTGCTTGCCAAGGGGAAGGAAGGATGTGCTGCTCTGCCTGTCAAAGATGAATGTAGAGTCCAGAGTGACCGCAAGGCAGGCAGGGACCTCAATGGCAGTGAGCAGAGCAGGGCCTATGATGTACTCTGGGTCACCCAGCAGCTGAGCCGTCACCAGACAGGTCTGCGGTAATGAGGTATGACTGAGGTCAAGCCAGGGAGCCGGCTAGGAAGGCAGTACAGGGTCAGCAAGGCACATGGCCAAGCATAGAATTCCATACCTAGTGGAGATGGGGCCGGGCTGGAGTTGCAGCACAGAGTCCCCCCCAGGGCATGGGGCAGAGGCTGCAGGCAGGGCATTAGACAATCAGTATTCAGCAACTTGAAGAGCTCTGAAGGTACTAAGTCACTATTAACCTGATTAAAACAACAGTATTAACAAAGTTATCTTTTAAATTCCCGCTCCTTGAAACAAACTAACAACTACCAACATGCAAAGAACATTACACTGCACGCTGTCACTTGCCCTCTACCTGGTCTATGAGAGCCCCAATCAAGCTCAATAAAGATGATTATCTGTGGATATTGGCTCCACAGGGAGACTCCGCATCTTCTTAACACCACCACAAGCACAGGCAGCACAAACAAAAGATGCGAAAGGACACAATGATCACCATCCACTGGCTTACAAACATAGCGGAGTTACACTGCGCTCGGGTAGGTGAAAAAACACCTAAGACAATGGAAATATTCAAACAAACCAACCAAACAAAAACCCAACAGTTGTCAAGTAACCGGAGATAAACGATACAGGCCGTTCTACGGACACCGTGTTGAGGTCCCGTGCGGTTTTCTGTGCTATTGTTAATGACTCCGAGTTTCGGCAGCCGCAACACGAGCCCCTTATTACGGCCGGGAACCGACAAAGCCCAGAGCCCAGAGCCCAAAGCCCAGAGCCCAGAGCCCAAAGCCCAGAGCCCAGAGCCCAAAGCCCAGAGCCCAGAGCCCAGAGCCCAGAGCCCAAAGCCCAAAGCCCAAAGCCCACAGCCCACAGCCCACAGCCCAGAGCCGCACCGCGGAGCCCACCCGCCCGGTCCGATCCCCACGCACGCACCTTCGCGCTGCCGGACACGGACTTTAACATCCCACGCGGCCGCCGCCTCCCGGTCCAGGGGCGCAGCGACGGTCACCGCGCCGCCGTCCCGCTCCACGCGCAGCGGGCACCGCTCTGCGGGCGGGGACACGAGCTCGAACCAGGCGGCGGCGAAGGGCGCGGGAGGCAGCGCGGCCACGAGGGAGCCGGGCCGGGCGTCTTCGGGCACCGCCAGCGCCAGCGGAGCGGCCGAGGGCGGCGACGGCGGAGGAGCGCGGCGTCGGGCGCGGGGCGGCGTTAAGCGTCGTGGCTGGGGCAGCACCTCCAGCCGCAGGGGCTCGCTGAGCAGCGGCGGCCGCCCGCGGTCCCGCGCGTAGAGGCGCAGCGCAAGGGGCGCCCGCAGGTGCAGCAGGGAGCGCACCAGCACCACGCGCCCGCTGCGCGGCACCACGAAGAAATGCGCGCTGCTCGGCCGGGCGAAGTAGCGCAGCTCCGCGTTGCGCCCCGAGTCCGCGTCCTCGGCCCGGACGTGCCACACGGCGGAGCGCAGCGCCAGGGTCTCCTCCACGCGGAGCCGCGCGACGCCGCGGGGCGGCCCGTCCACGAAGCGCGGCGCGTTGTCGTTGTCGTCCAACACGCGGACGGTGATGGCGGCCAGCTCGGCTGGGGCGGCTCCTCGCGGCGCGCAGCTCCGGCAGCACAGCGCCAGGATCAGCGCGTACAGCGGCCGCGCCTCGCGGTCCAGCGGGCGGCGGGTGCGCAGCCAAACGCGTCCCGAGCGGGCGTGAAGCGCTGCCTGGAAGTGCGCGTGGCCGTCACCCAGCAGCTGCAGGCGCCAGCGGCGGCCCCGAACCTCGGCGCACCAGGACTCGTGTCCCAGCCGGGTCAGCGGGATGCTCAGCCCCTGCACGCGAGTCCCCGCCGGCCGGTTCTCCGCCACCTGCCCGACGAACGACGGCCTCCTCCGCCGCGGGGCGACGCGGGACGCGGCCAGAGCGCAGCACAGCAGCAGGCAGCCCGCAAAACGACCGGCACCCAGCGGCCACATCACGGCTACGGACCGGGCACCGCTGCGCCGAGCGGTGCGGGAATGGGCGGCGGGGAGGGGCCGAACGGGGGAGAGGGGAGAGCCCGGCCAATCCCTGCGGGCGGCGCCGATGGGAGGGAGCTGAGGGCAATAAGGGCAATAAGGGCAATAAGGGAGCTAAGCCCTGGGGGGAAGGTGCTCGTACCGCCGGTCGGACGGAGCGACCGAGCGGGTGTGTGGGGTGTCGTGCTGAGCCCTGCGTGACTTTGCAGCACGTCGCGGTTCTCTTTGCGTTGTGGAAGGGTTTGCGTTCAGGTGCCGGCTGCTCCATGAGCGCCCAGCTCCGCGGGTGCGACCCGCAGGTAACGGGGCTGTCCCGAATGGAGCTGGTCTGTTCTGGGAATGCTGGTCTGTTCTTTCCCGTCTAATTTTGCAGAGCGAAGCGCCGTGATTCAGAAGCACAGCTGCTGCTGTCTGAACTGCAGGAATGGAATTGGAATGGCTGTAGGAAGGGGAATGCTTTGCTTGTGAGCTTATCGGTGGGTGCCGTTGTGTTACTGCACGGTGCTGTTAAGGATACCTGCAGAGTTGGTGTGAGCGTCGCTAAAGGAGCGGCGAGCGCTGGGATCGAACCTCGTGCTTTAATCGCTGTTCCGTGCGACGCGGGCGCCCTCTGCCGGCAGCTCGGGGTAACGCCGCGCCCCGTGACAAACAGCAGCGCCGATGTGAGGGACCGTGTGGCCGCGGGATGAACGTCGGGTTGCTTTTATTTAGCGAATGTATTTTAGCCGACTTCAGTGGCGCAGTGGTTAAGGACGCCACTTTGCAACACTGGAGACCCGGGTTCGAATCCCCCCTGTGGTGCAAGTGGTAGCAGTGCCGCTCTGCAGCACAGAGGCTCGAATCCCGGGGGTTGGACTCGCTGATCCCTCAGGTCCCTTCCGGCCCGCACAGCGCTGTGATACTGTGTGATACATCATATATTGTGTGATACATCATATACTGTGTGATACATCATATACTGTGTGATACATCATATACCGTGTGATACATCATATACCGTGTGATACATCATATACCGTGTGATACTTCATATACTGTGTGATACATCATATACTGTGTGATACATCATATACTGTGTGATACATCATACGGGCACAACCCGCCCCACGCTTCCCCCATTACCCGCCCGTCCCGCCCCGGTGACGCGCTCAGCCCCCGCCCCGCAGCCGAGGGACGGTGCATGCGCAGTGCGGCTATTCCGTGACTGCCCCTCAGTCATGGCGGACGAGGAGCTGGCGGCGATTCGGCAGCAGCGGCTGGCGGAGCTGCAGGCCAAGCACGGGGTGAGGCGGGGAGCGGGACGGGACGGGCTGAGCCGAACCGAGGTGAACTCCCCGTGTGTGGGGCCCCAGCTGTCGGTGTGACTTAGCGCAGGCAGCACGGCCTGGAGCTGCTGCTCAGGATGTAGCACACAGGCCGGGTTGGCTCGCATTGATCCATGCTGATTTATCGTTCTTGTCCTGTGATGTTTTTGGATCGTGACTGATTTATTCTATTCTCGTTCTGTAGGATACTTCTGGTGATCCGTCACAACAGGAGGCAAAACAGAGGTACCAGGGGGAACTGCTGGTTTTCACACGGGTCTTCTAAGCGTTTTGAATCCCTCCCTCCCCCCCTTTTTAATACTAAGTTTCGCAGTTGAGTTTCAGAGTAAAAAGAAACCGTCAGCAAAGAAACGTGAAAGATTTAAGCATAAGGGGGAAAAAAAACCCAAAGCAATTCAGGATGCTGTTATGTGGCAGCTTTACTGGTGGTGTGTACAGCTGCCCATGGCAGATATACTAGAGAAGAAACAATATATAAACATGGGGTTCTTTTTAGTTATACAAATGGAAACCTTTCTGTGATCTTTCTTGTTTTGTGCGTATCGTTTTATGTGTTTGAAATCTCCCTTTTAAGGCGTATCTCATTCTCATTACAGGGAAGCAGAGATAAGAAATACAATTCTAGCTCAAGTTCTTGATCAAGCAGCACGTGCCAGATGTAAGTACCCGAGGGGCTTTGAAATAAAGAATTCTCACCTGCACTCAGCAAGTCGAGGCCATGCATGTCTGTATAGAGGCCATGCATGTCTGTATAGAGGCCATGCGTGTCTGTATAGAGGCCATGCATGTCTGCATAGAGGCCATGCATGTCTGTATAGAGGCCATGCGTGTCTGTATAGAGGCCATACATGTCTGTATAGAGGCCATGCATGTCTGCATAGAGGCCATGCATGTCTGTATAGAGGCCATACATGTCTGTATAGAGGCCATGCATGTCTGTATAGAGGCCATGCATGTCTGCATAGAGGCCATGCTGAAAAAATGGTTGGGGGGAAACCACTTCAGCTTTTCAGCTGCTGATGAGAGTGAGTGGTCAACTGACATCTGAATGATATTAAGCCAGTTCTTCCATAGTTAATAGTAGGAACTGCTGTGACTCAAAGTTAATCTCATAAAGAACAGGTATTTAAAAGTAAGAAATGCAGCTTTTGCTCCTTGTCAAAGTCCCTTCTTCAGTTTATTTCATCATCCTGGCACAAAGATCACAGTTTCCCACTTTTGTGTCTAAAAAGTGACAGTGAAGATACTCAGGTGTGTTCTAGAACAAACTGAACAGAGCCCTTTCTGTTGCAGTAAGCAATTTGGCACTTGTGAAACCAGACAAAGCAAAAGCAGTAGAGAATTACCTTATACAGATGGCAAGATTTGGACAGTTACCTGGAAAGGTGAGTTTTGTCTTGCTTTTTTCCCCCCTAAATTTTCTTTGCATATGTTCATTTTCAAACCTAATTCTCTCAAAAAATGTTTAATGTTTTTTTATATCTGTATAATTAAACAGTTGAAAAGGGCACTTGGCAACACTTCTAACCACTGTGGTATAATTCATCAGTCAAATACCTTTTACAAGGGAAAACGCATTTCATTTGTTTGATACGAAGCTGCTACTTCCCCTAGGTATCAGAACAAGGTTTGATAGAAATACTTGAAAAAGTGAGTCAGCAAACAGAAAAGAAAACAACAGTAAAGGTAAGTTTTGTTTCCTAAATGTGGTTTATTAGATATAACACAATCTAAAAATAATATATATGTAATATAGTCTAGTTAAAAACTCAAGCAGGAAAACTGAATGTAGTGCACTATTTCAGTCCAGCATAGAAATTCCCTTTGTATTTACCATCACTTTTCCTACCTGCAATGGTAAATAAGTAGTGGGTTATATCATTAGGAATGGCCTATTCTGCAGATATTATCACTGGGTTATTATGTTATATATTATCTCAGTGTTCTGTTGTGAGACAGACCTGTGCTTTTGTTCTGTCCCATTATGTCGGGTTGTGATGGAGTGAAACTTCTGCTTCCCAGCAATAGGTTGTCAGATGGGTGGAGCTGGGGAGACTTTGTCTGTGTTGGATTTACTGTGACCCTTGTATTTCATTTTAGTTCAACAGAAGGAAAGTATTGGATTCTGATGAAGAGGACGATTATTAAATAGTACTGTAAGACTGCCAAATAAATGGCCCAGACAAAGGCAACAGTTATCAGGCAGAATGCAAGATCTGAAAATGTTTACGTTTCTTTACTTTTTTTTAATATATATAAATATGTATAAAGGCCAACAAATGAACTTGTCTTGTAAAATACACCTGAGAAGGGGATTTTATAACTTACATTTTTGTAGTATAAGTGGCCTGAGTGGTGTGGACTTCTCCACTGCTTGAGTAGCATGAACATTGTTGCCCCTTACTCAGTGTGTAAGCCATGCTTTCAGCACCTGTACACCCTTAACTTGCTGCTATTGGAGATACGGTAACATGAGAACTTCAGTGTAAAGCTGGGAGCAGCCACTCCCTGCAGGAGTTTAATGGACTTGCCTCCAGAGTCTAAGCCATGGAAGTGTTGGAAGCAAGGTTTCCTGAGCCCCTCAAGGAAGCCCCTCCAGCAGCTCACAGACTCTCAGCTCTTTACTAGAAATGTATAAATCAAAGTTAAAGCATCAAAGTAGGCATTGTTTGTGTTTGGATTGGGCCCAGTCTCTATTATAAAGAATTTGTTACCATCGTACAATTGAAGTGTTCTACAAAATGATCAGGCTGTCTAAAAAGAAAAAAGCAAGTTAAAATTAACTGTGTAATTGTAAAACAGCACTGTTCAGACATCTGGTGTCGTACGTTCTTAAAGCTACCTCCATTTTTATCAAATGGCTGGAGTGTTTCTTAAAAAAGAAATAGTTTCCCTGAATTTCTGCAACTCCTGCATGAAGTAAAACCTGTGCTGTGCATTTATTCAAAAACATCGTGCTGATAAACACTCTACAACCACAAAGCCCTTTTCTGACATCATTTAACAGAAACATGTATGATCCCAACTGCAGTGTTTTTTGGAACAGAATAAAACTGTTTGAAGCGAGCGCTAGTAAGTGTGTTGTTCTTGTGCAAAAAGTGTGATTTCAGCATGTCTGTTGGGAAGAACTTCTAGGAATACTCCCTTCAAATCTTACCTAAGTTTAGATAATCATGTCATAGAGTATTGATATATTTCTTCAGTGGTGAGCTTGCTTGATTAAGCATGTCAGAGGAATCTTTCACTTACATAAATCATTTGTTACTTGGAACGGGTTGGGATTGTAGTGCTTTCATACAGTACAAATCCAGAATGCCTGCAGGGATAAGTGATGTACTCTATGACAACTTTGTAGCGTCACAGGAAGGAGAGACTACAGAGTTCATCTGCTCATCTCTCCACTTGCTCTTTTATCCCACCTCCTTTTTTTTAAATGAAGGAGGAACTTAGAAGTGAAGATGTTCAGGTTCAGTTTACTCTTCAGTGTACTTAACATTTGTATGCCTGAAATCCCAAACCACACAGCACAGATACGAGGTGAACTCTTTAAATGCCTACGAAAATAAGAGGAAGTAAATCCACAAAAAGACACAATGCTCTAAATAAGCACTCAGAGAAAACAGTGTTTTCAAGAATTATCTTTACTAGCTTTTTCTTTCCATCTTTTGGCACGAATCCAAGGCACATTAGAAAAATCAGATAAACTCATAAATTATTAGAAAAATAAACACAAGATCCTCAACTCCAAATGTCCACGTGTGCACTTTGCTGCAAATTTTACCTCTTAGATTAAAAAGTTACTTAAAAAAAAAATCACCAGTATGTCCTCCAGCCTTCTACTTTGCCAGGCAGTTTATTAATATTGCAATTAAAAGAAACAGAATCATTCATACAAATATTTTATGAAATAAAATGAAAGCTGGATGTGGTGAGGCAAGAATAAAAAAATACTGCACTTAGGAACCTGGCCTGTGCTATGTACATGTTTAACTACTGTAACCAAAATGGTAGAAAACAAAGTCCAAATCTAAGCAGCCACTCAGTTACTTGTGAGCTTTTGAATCTTCAGTGATGACCTCTGGGAATGATCTATTCCAACAAAAGCCAGATGATGCGAGAGGTACCTTTCACAAATGGAAGGTCACTTCTTTAAATAACAGTCTGGGTTCAGGCTCTTAAGCAGCGGTTTTGTCTGCAGATGTCGCCCAGGTTCAGAATCATGAATATTTGTGCATTTTTGGAATGGCTGGCTTCAGAGGAAGAAAAAAAAACAAACCTTAAAATGATTTTGTGTGTCCTTATGCACTTCTGCTTCTACATATTTTTTAGCCAGGCTGAACACTGAGCTGACAGTTTAGCCTTGCAAGGGTTCTCCTCCCCACTGTCTTGGCTCCTAAAAAAACCTTGATGTTGCAGATCCGATACAGGGGAGCGTTACAAAGAAATTAGCAAAGATTAGTTCCCTTTATATTATTAGCATGTATATATGTCTAACTTGGTGTCACAGATGTTATGGACTACTGTTTTCTCAGCTACTGAAATATACAGAAATATATGCTATAACAGTTTGTAATATTTCAATAAAAATAGACATTTTGATTACCTCTGTCAATAAATAGCTCGTTATCCAATATATCTTCTTATATATAAATATATATATGTTTATATATATTTATCCATTGTAGTGGTAAAAACTGAAAATGCAAAAATTATTCAAAGACTTTAAAAACAAGGCGGATGGCTGAAAAAATACAATACAGGGTTTGGTCTGGTTTACTGTTACATGTAATTTTTTAGTAAGTGCTAAGTAGAACAGGAAGGTAGCTTTACTGCCTACATTTGTCAGTACTTCCCTGTTTGTTGAGATCAGTAACGATCTGGCTCTGTAGTTACCTCCAGCACAGATGGAGGATTCAGTCTTCAAAGTTCCAGGAACATTCTGTTTCTGCTGAAGAGTCATCCCTGTATTCTCTTCTGAAGGCATAGCTTGCAAGTGTCACTGTGTTCTTTGATATGCAGCAAAGGGATACTGAAATCAACACCACTTCATTCCTCAGCTTTTGACATCACATTTGCGCTCCTTTGTCATTGTTTGGAAAGCAAGTCATCACAATAGTCTCTTGATTGTGAAATACTTGGACTTTCAGGGCTGGATAAACTGACACTCTCTGCTGAAAGGGGTACATTAACGGTGTGTCTTCGGTGCATTAATTTACTCCTACAAGGAGTTTCTGTCATGTCATCATGTTTCATGAACTCGCCGCTGCATTCTGCGTCAGTAATCTTAGCTTTGTTCTGGTCCAGTGTTTCAACAGATCTTAACTTGGTTTTATCAAAGCTTTTAATAGCTAACTGTGGGGAGAGAAAAATGGCACATCAAAAGCACTGTCTGGTTTCTTCACCACAAAAATGGAGAATTAAAATAGTTCCATTAATGTAATTATCACATTAATGTGATGATATTCTTAACACTGAGAACACAGTCAAGAATTAGAAATAGTGCACTTTGTAGGACAGTTATCTTCAGTCTAAATATGTGAAAACAAAAAGAGACCAACTTGCCACAGCATACACATCCATCAGTACCAGAACTGAAAAGACCATCAAGGCATTCTAAAACTTATTTTCCAGTATGATCTTATCTCTTACAAGCATCTTTTGTAATGCAGCTCTTAAGTTACTGTAGCCGTTGTTTCTCATACCACTAAGAAATGTGCAAGCAGTTACAGAGACAGGCTCAACTAGACACCAAAAAACCAAGCATGCTAATGACAGATTTTCTGAGAAAATAATGAAGGGCAGAAAACAATCATCAGACCCTTTGGCTGAAATAATGGCCAAAAACTGAAAAAGCTTCAGAAAGAGGTTATGGCCTGTAAATTTACAGATTTATGACAGTCAAAAATGGTAAGTGTGCCATACGTCACTGTCACATATGAGATTTTTTGTCAGCTGGTGCACTTCCATGATATGCTGCCTTTGATGATCCACAGCTATTAAATCCAAATCCCACATTTAATTAGTGGGATATTATCATTAATGCTATCAAGAATTAATAAAATATTACACTCTTATAGTATTAATTTGGCATTCTCAATTTGCAAATATTAAATCTAACAAGAAATCCATGGAAATAGAGGAGCATTTCATTTTATAGATGAGGATAAGAGACAGAGACATCTCACAATATGCACTTTTTCAAGCATATCCTAGGCTGGACAAGCAACAGAAAAGACAAAGGAATCAAACCTGCAAGAAGAGGTTTAAGAAATTTAAAAGGAAGTTTGAGACATTTAAGAAATGTATATTAGTACGATTAAGTCTGGACAAGGATGGAACATTAGCAATTTAGCAAGCACATCAGAACCTTGGGAATTCATTGACCACCACCAGTAAAGAGATTTCCCCGTTACATTATCTATGTTAATAGCAGATATATATTATACAAGTAATGTGTTTCATCTTACCTGGTGCAAATACTGATAGTCAAAATTAGGGACACTTTTATCTCTTGTTATTGTTCTCCGTAAATGTTTCGCTCTAAAATATAGTTTAAAGAAATTCAATTTAACTTAATAAAGAGACACTTTCATTCAGTCTTTCCACGAGTCTTGATGATGGAAAACCCACTAGGTGGCACTATCTCTGCACACAAAGGCAACTATCTGACAATCACTTTTTCCACAAAATAATAGCCTACTACTATCTCCTGTGTTTTAGAATCATAGAATCCTTGGATTTGGAAGGGACCTGTGAATGCCATCTGGTCCAACTCCCCTGCAGTGAACAGGGACACCATAGTTAGATCAGGTTGCCCAGGGCCTTTATCCAGCCTCCCCTTGAAAGTCTCCAGGGGCAGGGCATCATTTTATCACAGAACTGAAATTTGGAAGACTACAGCCAAAACCCAACATCTCAGTGAAGCATTCCAATATTTTTAAAACAGCCTGGCTCAGAATTTGCTGATTTATGGCATAGCAAGTATCAGTGCAAAAACTATTGTCAATATGTTTACCAGTACTCCTTTCAGAGGTCAGCTTTTCCCCTTCCTGCTTCACATCACATCACTGCTGTTCACCACCACTGAGTTTGCCTAGAACATCTGTCTGGTGATATTAATGTTTATGCCTCTGTGGATTAATGTATACTGTCAAATTAGTCATGTCTGATGTGCAACAATGCTTGGCCCACTTTTGGGCTTTATTAAGTAATGACAGGTTGTGTTTACTAATGGGGAACAATAAATGTACTTCCAGGAAAGCTTCTATGCTTACTTGTTAAATCTGTTAATTGATTGGACGAGTTGATGTTGTCTGCTTATGGGATCATCAGCTTTCTCACATGGCTCAGAATTCACTAGGAGTTTAAAAGAACAGGCAGCTGTAAGTACAGCTGAGTCACAGAGAAGTATTTAAAAAAAAATCTGACTGAAAAGTGATATCTACTGACAGACAACTTAAATTTCGTTGTAAAAATGCAACAGTAATAACTCGAATCCATCACCATTTCTCTTTGGAAATTTTAAACCATTTTAAGTTGCAGGAGTGAGCGTTCTTGATCAGATTAACATGACTGGCCAAGATTCTGGAGAGACCATTTAATTCTGGACCTTGAGGTTCCCAATTCCAATTTTTACAAATGTGTGTAACTAATGCTATTCCACCTCTTCATCAGTGCTTCTCAGTTATGTCTTTTGCTGGTCTTTTAAAAACTATTCCCATGATATCTGAAAGGATTCTATCAGTCTCTGGCATCAACATATGGTGATAAATTTTGTTTTAACAAAATATTTACATTCTTTCCTGAGGAAGCAGATGAGGTATTTTGAAAAGTCTAACTAAAACTCATGGATGCTGAAATGGGCACTGCTACCTCTCCTTTTCCTTCTGTTCTGGCCATGCAGCCTCAAATGTCTTCTTTCCACAAATGGGAGGGCAGCAGGCCTTTTGCTATGCTGAATTGTGCAGCCCAGCACAAAACTTGTTATATCCCTTCTCCTCTATTTGTGAATTGCATCAGCTGGGAAATCAACTGAGAAATTTCAAAGCCAGAATAAGGAAGCAGTAGAAAAGGACAACCAGAAGCAGAGGGAAGGAGAGATAAGGAGATGACAGGCCAGGAGTAACACCTTTTCTTTTAAGTGGCAATAAGCTGCATCAGCTCAGCTGTACCACCAAACTCTATGATGTCTCTCAACATATTTGCTTAGGCTGTACTAAACGCTGTCATTTACAAAAGGCATTCTTTTGCAAATCTTGCTTGCTGGCCTAGAAAATTGTTCCTGAAGCTTTGATTTCTGTCCCATAATCTGAGAGACAGTAACACACTGAAGTACCACTGCCTAATCTGTTTTAGGGTATTGTGAATGACAACCAGAGGTGATTTAATCCCTTCTTCTTTGCACTGAAATGGACAAGTATTGCATGGTTAATTATATCACCTCAAATGTACTGTGTTTTTTTTCTAACATGAAATGATTTAGTATGTAACATTCCCTGCTATGCACCAAAAAAGTGAAAACTGAGTTTGTGGAAGATGTCATACATGTAATTAAAAGTCTGCCGAATTTAGTTATATTAAGTGTTTCTTGTAATAAATATGAAAAACATTTGGCTATTCTTTAATTATAAGTAAATCATATTGTTACACATTAATTCCTAAATATTTTTATTCATAACAGTGGAAATATCATATATACCTTTTTTCCTTATCTTGATAGTAGCATGCTGCTCACATTCCTTTTCTCCCTCTGCTGACGTAGGTACACAGCTTGCTGCTGTTTCCAGCAACTTAATGATATTTGAATTCTTAATTTTAGAAGTTTCCATTTTTATCAGTGTTGAAATAAAAACGGGGAAAGAAAAGTACAAATTCAGAATTACAGTTCATGCAGGTGTGTTAGCTGCCAAAACAAATGTACAGAAGAATATCTTCTTATAAATAAAGATTTCCTATCAGCTTGACTCTGGACAAAGCTTCTGTTCCATAGGGTATGCTGTACCAGAATGCTTCTGCCATCTCTGTGTACTATTTCAAATTATACCAATGATGGGTAAGCTCATTTGTGATCGATAATATGCATACTGAAATTGATGCAGGACAGAATTTTGTGGCTGTTATGCTACACATCAGAAGCTATTTAAGTACCATAAGATAGTAACCATGCATCAAATCATTTAGAGAATAATTCCTAATAACCTAGTATTAACGAAACAAACTGAGCTGATGATGACAAGATAAACAGGATCAAAAAGCATGAAGGGCAAAACATGGTGGGTGAAACAAGATTGCTATCAGGGCAAGTGATTAGAACAGGGTATTGTTTTCCTACAGCCTGCATTTCTTATGCTCTCTCTGCCACTACTAGCATTTTCTTTAGTGTCTTTTTCATACATGTATGTGCTTTCACCCTTCCTAAACTCATCTGTTTTGTCTGGGAGTTTTGTTTTAGAAGCACTACAGTTTTCACATATCACAAGTCATCGTGCAATAATCAGGCATCTTAGTCTTTATATCACATATAACTTTTGAATAGAGATGCCTTGGCCAGTGAAGGGCCAAAAATGCTGCTGTGACAAACAGTTACATTTGTTTTACATTACATCTATGGAACTTCGGAAAATCAAATGTTGGAAGCAAACTTTCTGCACTCACTGGCTCAGCACAGTCTGCAGGGGTGCAGTTCCTTTCATTCCGTATGTGTGTCATTGCACCTTTCTGAAGCAGCAACTCTACCAGGGCTTCATTCTTCCTTATGACAGCCTCATGCAGTGCTGTGTTTCCTTTGGCATTACAAAGGTTAACAGACGCTCCATGCTGGACAGCGAAATAACATCAGAGTTATAAAGAAAAAGCAGCATAAAATTGAGATAGCACGTTATTATTGTGCTTCTCTCCCCTTTCATTTTCTATGCAGCAACGAGAACAAAGCAACAGCAGCCTTGTAGCCATATACAAAAACAGAAAGCATATGCTAGCAATCACCAGTTCAACAATAAGCCACCTGGTCATATTATTATTTCCTACCCTCTCTTATCCACAGTTTCATGAAGAAACTCATTTCATTTTTTGTGTGTATCTTCTATATGGGCCAAGTCTAAAGGAGACTTAAAAATAAACAACACACAAAATGCTAAAAAAACACACCCATTTGATACAATCACAAGCAAGAAAACTTGCCATCTGCCAGAGAGAAATTCCACAAAAGCAGTTAGCTGTACAATCACAGAGTAACATTTATCTCATCAAAAACTGTGAAAGGAGAAAGAGGAACAAAAGCTCTTTTTTTTTTTTCTAAGTAACTTTAATGGAGAAAAGCTTAAATAGTAATACTAATATGAGTCCTAAACAAGCATGGGTACCACATAAAAATAGTATTCTGAACACCATATTCAGTGATCTTACCTGTAACAACAAGGCAGTAGTCTCATAGTGACCATTCAAACACGCATAAATTAAAGGAGTATTTCCATATGCGTCCTTTTTATTTTGTTTAGCATTATAATCCATTAGACATTCTACCACCTGTTGGAAGAAATAACTTTTAATTTAAGATAGTACCTAACCACAATCATGCACGTTTCTTTACAGGTATAAATCTGTAAATGCAGAATGAAAAAGGGATGGAAAAGATTGAAGAAAACAAGTCTCAGTTTTGCCAAACAGATGACAATCAAAAGCATTAATTCTTATCATACTAGTTGCCATAATTTAGGTTGTACAAGCCAACTATCACCTCAGTCTTAAGCATCATTAATTTTAACTGTAACTGATTTAACTTGTTACTAATTTCACAGAAGAGCTTTTTACTCGTGGCTCTGTGTTAAATAGCTTGCATTTATGAAGAGGCTCCATTACCTGGGAGTGACCTTTCTGGCAGGCTAAATGAAGAGGCACTGCATGTTCTGCATTCTTGGCACTGATACTGGCTCCATGTTTCAACAAGAGAGAGACAAGGTCAGAGTGCCCATGCAGAGCAGCCATATGCAATGGTGTAAAACCATCTTGATTTGAAACATTTACACCAAGGCCATTAGCAGGGACCCTTGCAAATATCTGTTGAGCAATTCACAAAACAAAATACATAATTAATTCTGTTACTTTCCACTGACCAAAAAACAATCAAATACCTACTAAGTAAGACACCAAGCAGATGGACAGACATTGCAAGAACTTCGACTACAGAACCTCACTGAGAACCTTCAGGAAAAGAGCTGGTGAACCAGAGCAGTTTGGCAGTACTTTTCAAGTTCTTTTCTTTTTTCCTTCCAGTATACTGGAAGATGCAGCTCCCGATATAGGAATTCTTGGCAAAGTATTCATGTTATTACAAACGGATTAAAGCTGTGCATGTTGAGAGGGAAGCAAGCCCCAGAGTTTTTATATAGCTGTTAGGATGCTGTTACATACAGAGACTGGGTGTTAATAATTTATGGAGCTAGATTTCACAAATAGACACTCATGCTCTTGCAGACACTACCTATTTTACTGCACTAGATAATAGTACTTGGTAACACATAAATTAACTAAAATTATTTTTATTCATGAACACAAATTATTCTATTTACAGAATGAATATTCCAACCTTTTGTGCTGGCCCACATTTTGAGCACTGGCATAAAGGATGGCAGAATTCTGGTTTTGATGTACTGACTGTGTCATCTTCATCTTCTAAGTCTTCTTCGGTCCATTCCAAGAGATAACGTACCTGGTAGAAAAAGCAAGTCCTCCTTTATAGATCCCAGAGGTTCCACATCCTAATAAATCCACATAACTGCATCTTATACAAGTACAATTTTACAAACCCATACGTGTGAATATCCCAGGAAGACTATATAGCTACTCCTGGCTTCACTTCCCCTGAGGCAAATTAAAACATCAAATATTACTGTTGACAAAGCAGCTAGAACATTCACCAAGTATAGCAGTGAAGTAAATTATAAATGACTTCCTGCTGCCTAATCAAGACTTTAGTGTTCACCTCTGCTCAAACCTTCCAAATCCCTTTATCTCAGATGATGATTAGACCTAGATTTGTGCCAGCTCGTGTCAACGTGAATTTTGTTTCATCTTTTTCTTTAACAAACATAAGAAGTGACAAGGATAACAACATTTAATCAATGCCCAAACTTTGCAGGGGCACTGAGTTTTCTTAGGTTGGTTACTTCCCAGAAGCTTGACAATTTCACTTTTCCACAACGTATAATGCCCTCTTTCTAAGAGAGAGCTCTTCAGTGAAACTAGTCTTAGGATTCAGAGCACTCCTGTAGGCTCTACAAGCAGCAACACTTACTGCAAGTTAATTTTATACTAAATTCTATGCAACAAAGCCATTTAGAAAATACACATTTGCTCTGGAGTCATTAATCCAGTGTAAACTAAAGATATCCTAGAATTAGTTAAGGGTCCATTAGTGAAGTAAATGACCGTGTTATACCTGTAGAAAGTATAGCTTGAGAACCTCCTTCCAAAAAACTGCTACATAACTGAAATGTATTTGGGGAATAAAGTTTAATCCTTTCTAGACAGATCTTCCATACTGTCCTCAAATACTTCTTTCTCACTAAAGACACAGAGGATTTACCAAAGCGAGCTGAATGTTATTTTCAGAATGCAGAACTGTCATTGGGTCAGTTAATTAAAATAACTCTCACTGATTAACATAATTATCTCTAATTTAAAGTATAATTGCTTTTGAAGTTTGCAGGTGCTATGATAATGACAAAAGTTGTGGGTTTTGGCTTCTTGAAGAATCAGAGTATAACTATTATTTTTCTTACAACTTCCAGTTTCGTGGCACTTTGTTTAATGCCTCCTCTTGCAAAGCTGAACTGGCTATCAGACGAGAAATCTACAACAGCACCAGTGACCCTTCTGATGCTTCTGTTTCTATGGAGACAGAACTCAGGCAGTCAGAACAAGATAAGGATTTTCAAATAACCCTTTTTTAAATAGATCTGCAAGCTGTAGATGATATGCTGATATGCAAGCATGTATGTATATACATGCATTCTAACTTCAGCAATATGGAAAGTAAGGCCACAAAAAAAATAAGGTGACTGTCATCTGAATGCATAAATTACTTTTTTAAATGCTTCTCACTGACTATGTCTCTTGATCAGTGCTAGATATAATAAATACCAAACAAATAGTAGACAACATTCAAACCATTAGATAATGCAGAAATGTAGGGATTAAAAAGCATTTCTGGATTTGTTTCTGAAGGAAGATACTAAGTGAAGCATTCTTACCCTATTATTTACAAATAACTTCCTCAATTTGAATGAGGTAAATTAGAATTCAGTAATATTCAACAGCCATTTTAGGACTCACCATTTCCAGATCTCCATCAGCAACTGCTCTTAAGAGTTTTTCCACCTATGTATGAAGAAAATTGATTTGCTTTGTTAGTATTAAGCTGTGCATGGAAAATCCTGTCATATTTCACTGGTCTGATCTCCTTAGGGTTTTAACAGAACGGGACAAATCTTGTACAGGCAAAAGACCAGAGGCTAGATTAAATCTCTCCAACCCTTATTATTTATTTTTAGGGAAGCTACTAAATTTTGTTTTATTCCACATTACTACAGTTCTAGTATAATGTGAAGTTCCTTGACGTCATGCACTAGGCCCTCAGGGCAGCATTCTTCTTACCCAGCTTGCAATGTCTAAAAGCCATCTGTCTAAATCTAAACTCCCTCCCTGGCACCTGCAAAATAGAATGAAGACAACAAACAACACCTATGTACAGCTCAGCTCAAATTAAGCATCTAAGATGTCAGAAATGAATGGTGCTCTGGAGGTACTAAGTTCTCTCCATCAATTAAGGAGAAAAACAGGTGACTAAACTTAAGACAATTGTCTTTCACACATGTGAAGGCAGGTAAGCTGTATCCTCTGCACATGCACATCTAAAATGGACTAAAAAATATTAATAAGATCTGTACCTCTCTTAAATTTCCCTTAGCA
Source organism: Coturnix japonica (assembly GCF_054131305.1). Taxonomy (NCBI): domain Eukaryota; kingdom Metazoa; phylum Chordata; class Aves; order Galliformes; family Phasianidae; genus Coturnix; species Coturnix japonica. Next base: position 31,041,213 of record NC_140668.1, read on the forward strand.
CAGTTCCCTCATCATACAGAATAACGTCACCATAGAAGCTGTTAATGATTTTCAGGGATCAGTCTTATCACATAGAAGATACCTAACAGTAATAGCAAGTGACCCACAAGTTCTGATAATTTCTTTCCAAAAACAGCTTCCTTAGAGTTCTAAAAATTGCCCCAGGCCTTAGCAGTGGAGAAATGTATAAATCTATTATGCAGCTTATGGATTATTTATTAAGAGTACTTGGGCTAAAATGCCTGCTCCATGTGTTCTTCCATCTTTCCAGCGTGCTTTCTCATTCCTCTGTGGAACGTAAGTACACTCCTTTAAGTGTAAAAAATAAAAGAAACAAAGCCACTTGATGACACCTACTGTAGCTCACTCACATATTCAGCTTATCTGCTGCTGAACAGAAATTGTGCTAAGACTTACTAGTTCCAACAAATGACACTCCAAATTTACATGCCTGGCTCCTTTTCTAAGTTGTAAATGAGACACATTCAAAACTATATGCCATAACTAGCTGTAATGAAGACCCCATTGCATTCCTTTAATCCATGATCTAAGCCTTGAAGTCTGGAAAACTGACCTTATCAGTTTCCCATTACTTCCAGTGGCATCACTCCGTTTATGAGGATCTCTCAGGATTAGGCCCTTGTCTCTTTGCTTAGTAAGAATAACAGCAGTGAGCCCCCATTTGAAACCTGGCAAACAGAACTGTCCTAAAGCTGGATTACAGGAAGAGGTCATTAACCCCAAGAATATAAGGTGTAAGCTGCTTGTAATCTTTTCCCCTGGTTTGAACTACAGTCTTAGCTCTCCTGAGTGATAAATTTGTTCCCTCAAGGAAAAGCAAATCCTCAATCTATCAGGTAAAGTTTTACATACATTAGACCTCATTTACAGAGCCTGTGTGCACAGAGAAGTACACTCTGACATCCAGGCTCCCACAGAGTAAATAGATACCAAATATTGTCCTTTTGGCAAACTTTACATCTGTAAGTTTCCTGATGATTTTTAGAAAACAGGAAAGTTTGGAAAGAGGAGAACATGATAGCAGAAGGAATGCAAAGAATTAAAATGCAGAAATGATATGGAGGGAAGCAAAGATATTGTGGAAATCAAATCGGAAAAAACAGAACAGGAAGATAAAAAAAATACAAACAGAAGCATCAGGGACCGTCTTGGGAGGGTATAAACCAAAAGTATGGATTTAAGGTTCCAAATGAAGTTTAAAAAAAAAAAGGATATTTTTGAAGAAGCAGATTAAAGCAGTGCGACACAATATCGATCTTTTAGGTTCACTCACTTTGCTTTTGCCTCAGTCTTACCTCTTTATAACTGTTCTTCACTTCATCTTGCCTTATATCAATTGATGCTGATGACAAACTAGAGACGGATGATCCTCTGCTGAAAGTTTCTGTTGAGTGCTGAGGAGACCTAAGTGGTGACTTCAAGTTGGGGAAAAAAAAAACAACAAAAAAAAAAACCCAGAAAAATTTACGTCATCAAATTGAGCAGGCTAAACGTAAGGAAGAAAAATGTTTACTGATTTCCATTGATTGTTACCTCAGAAGCACTCTGTCCCCGCTCAAAGGTTAGATAGTTTAATTCCATCAGGGACAAAATCTGCATAAAAATATTAATAAAGAAAACCAATGTAACTCCACTGACTGAAACATAAATTAGCTGACAATGTTGTATTAGTAATAGATTACAACTGAGAAGATTAAAAATAGCAGTCACAAATTTATGCTCTGTACTACTGAGAGATTGCATTCATACTACTAGATTTAAAACACAACCGTTTTACCTCAAAAGCAAATATACATTTTAACTTAAACAGTACTAAAGTACAAAATCTTATTAACATGTAAGCAGCCACACTTCTGTGGAACTGCATCACAGTGAAATCAATCTGGAAGATAAACAACAGTACCTTGGAATTTAATGCACACTGCAGTGAAGTCTCTTTCATCCGGTTTTGAGTATTTGGATTTGCCCCATTTTGCAAAAGCACTTCTATGATCCCTTGATAACCCCAGCGAGCAGCTATATGGAGAGGGGTATCTCCCTTTTCATTTCCAATATCTAGTCTGCAGGAGTGCACATCATAGTAGACTAATGCTTTGATGCACTGGAAAGAAAAGGAAAGCCATCAATAAATTATTATTAGTCTTCAATTCATATAATATGTGCAAGCTTAAATGGGTTGTTTTCATTCCTACTCATATAATCCATTGCCTAAAAGGCAGACTTTTATAGTTGAGCATTGTTAAACAAAGAGTTAAAATCAAATAACTAAATTAGCACAATATTATATTTAATGTGAATGTTTAATTAAAATTGTTATGAACTACTGAATAAAGTCTTAATTTACAGTATTAAACAGCCTCCAATTTATTTTCTTTTTAAAACATGGAAGTCTAGTGCAAACTGGCATCATGGTTTAATTCCTTTCCATTTAGATGTCCACTTAGTTTGTTACAAAACAATTACTTACATCCTCATGGCCGTAAGTGCAGGCTAAATGAAGTGGAGTATTTCCATTATTGTCCTGAACGTCAGCACTTGCCTTATAGTGCAACAAGAGAAGCTTAGAAGAAAAATAAAAGCAGACATCTATGTGACTAAAAAATTAATACAGAAGCAATTGTTACTCTGTATGTTCCTTTAGGTTTCTAGTATGATGAAGCACTTAATGAAAACTCTCCTGCTTCAAATACTAACAGTCCCTTTTGGCATTACAGTACTTCTTTTTTTCCCTAACCCAAGAAACAAATAAAGCTGCTGGTTACATATTCAGATTTGTCATTGAAGAAAATGAATCACCTACTGCAGCAAACACTGCAATATATATACCACACAATAATTTATCCCACATATTATCAGTCTATAGTGGTGAAGACATAGAATTATTTAAGTCATGGTAACTCAGGGATCTCACATATACAAAATTCGAGTACATAACATAGGTGGTCTATCCTAAACACAATTCAAAGAAATTTAATTAATCCCAATGACTGCAACAGCTCTTTTGTCCCAACCAAGAGCAAAAAGTTAACAGGCTTTCTACTGATACTACGTATCAGAGATCAGTATTAATAAAATGGATTAATTCTCAGGCATTCACAGCTGTCAATTACTTGCTTATCATGAATGGCAGAAAACCTTCCAGTAAAGTAAAACATACATTATGCAAATAAAAATGCTGAAAGATTCTCAGTTCTGACAGCACATACACGTCTAGTAAAACCTTCTCAAAAGACCTAAATGACAGTAACAGTAGAACAGTTTAATAAGAGTCAGATATCTATTATTTAGGTTAAGTACTTGCTTTTATTTCTAATTAAGCCTTTTAGTGCTTACTGTAACATTCTGATATCCCTTCTGACAGGCAAGGTGAAGTGGAGTTGAACCGTGGTAATCTGTAGCATTGACAATGGCTCCTTTGGCTACTAGTAAATCCACTAATGATGTTTGCCCTTGGAAAAATAAACAGTCGTTAGAAGAGACAAAGTTTTCTACAGAACATTGCTACTTTTCATATTCAAACATGATAACCTCCATTTCTGCATACTTTCTACACACTTATTTAATTCCCACTGGGTATTTTCTGTTGCAAGTTACACATGGTCAAAATTCTGCCAAAGAACCACCAGCTACAAGCAAGCTGGGTTTGTATTTTGAGTAAGAAAATGAAGTCATATCACACAAAGCTTTCCCATATTAGGATTCAAGATAATAATTAATGAATGAAGGTGAACATTTCTGATGAAATTTTAACTTTTTTCACAACTGAAGAACAAACCACAGTAAGCAAAAGTAAGCTGCTGGCAAAGAAACAATAACCTGCCTGTAAAGAAAATGAGCTTAAAAGAAAATGCAGCAACTTCAGCATGGGCCAAGATATCAGCTCTCATAGCTAATAAGCTAAAAACACTTCAATGTAAAATTCACTATATAGTGAAAGCTAGGAAAGATCTTAACAGGAAAAAGTAGAACATAAGAAGGTAAAAACATTAGCAAAAAAAACATGGAGACTCACCACAAATAGCAGCTATATGAAGTGGTGTATATCCCCGGTCATCTCGGGAAAATGGAGTGACAATTGAAGAATCATTCAGTTTCCTGCAAAACACAGTGGTTTAAAAGCAGCTTAATTACCTATGCAGCAGGGTTAATGAGGAGATGAAGAGAGAGACACTGCCAAGGCTTACAAGAAACTGATGCTGAAACTCCTTATCCTTTAACTTTTCACACTGACAAATTATTCTATCCAGAGTTTTATGTTTTTTGAGAGTGTTTTTGTCCACAATGTGTAAGTTGCTCAAGAGAAGAAACATTCCACACCACACTTACCTAAAGATACACAGCCTCCATCACAACATTTGCCTGGATCCAAGGCATTCAGTACCCTCCTAATATATTTCTTCTGCTGTTTCAAACTATATGAACATAAGCTAGCTCTAAGTGCTACCAACATCCTCCATAACTGAAAGCAGCATACTTTCTAAAGTAAATCTCAGACTAACAGTTCCACACAGCTTTTCCTGCACTCGCAGAAACAAAAAGTGCTTACCCAGAAACTAGCTTCTCACATTTGTCACAGTAACAGAGAGGATGGCACATTTTTTGTACAGTGTCCTTATCGCTGTCACCTTGACTTAGCAATCGCTCCACTTCCTCCTGATTACCTGAAGCAATATGCTACAAAAAGCCAAGAGAAAATAGAGAATGAGGAACTGATCTAAAAAGCCACCCTCACAAAAACCTGGAAGAAAAGAAAAACGATTTACCAAAGCACGAAAACAAAGAAACTCATCATAAAAGACAAATACTCAACCGTTAGAAAGTAGAAATGAACAATGTCACAGCACAAAACCCTTTAATGGGCATTCTGCATTAAAAATAATCTGTTCTTGGCTTACCTCGCTTTCTATTAAAAATAACACAACAATTAGACTTGGTCACAAAATTGAGCTCCCTCTGTGCAAAAACGTTTCTATAAAATTACAACATCTCTAGCCATAAACAGCAAACACATATAATTAGAAGCTCTACTTTGTTTCCTTGTACAAGGAAAATTCTTTTAGAACAACAATTAGACATAAACGCACAATATGAAGTAGCTATCAGGTGGCCACACAACTTATTTCAGCAACTTCTTTAATTTTAAGGACTGAAGATAGTGAGATGCAAGTAATTACTAGCATTACATGCATGCTTTAAAAGGACAGATCGATGCCAACAGCAGTAGCATTTCATCGTTGTCTGAGTCCATATTTCTTAGGCCAGAATTCATACAGTCATATTAACTTAGTAATGTTTTGGCACAGAAATACAAACATACTTTTAACAACTACTAAAATATACTTTGCAGTACTAATATAATTAATGCTGTGTTACATTCCAGAAAAATCCCACAAATGGCAGTATGTAAATATAAAATAATTAAGTATATATATACTTTTGCCAATAAAATTATTCACCTTAAATAAACAATCGATTGGAGTAGTAGACATCTGGGACAAAAAGTTCATCCTTTGTCTTAAAAGCAGCTTGTCATACAGCCTGTCAGATTCCTGAAGGTAATATATATAAATAAATTAACATTTACAAGTAAAAATCAAAAATCACAGTCAGTGAAAATTCAGATTTTCTAGTTTTCATCAAGGAAATCTCAAGATCAGTACCTCTCTTGCAACACTCTCTAAAAGAATCCTCTGTTGTTAAAGCCTATAAGGTTGTTAGAAACATCTGAGAGGCCTATGGAGATGAAAGTTCAGATCTATACTTCACAGCACATTATCTCTAAATTGAACTTCTTTCAATACTTCAAATGTTGAGATTTTGGAATGGATAAATAATCCAAAACTGCAAGAGAAAACAAGCAGCTTCAAGCTGGATGTGGTTCTGTCCTCTATCGCAATATTAAAACCTCCTTCATAAATCACATGGTATCTTTGTAAACTCAGCAGTCAATCTGTATAATCTTAACATGTCTACGTGGTCATTTGGTTGTATTTTTATTAGATCACCCATCCTAACCATGTAGCTAATCTAACTGACAGCTTTTAAAACCCAGACTATTTGGGTAGGCAAGCTGTGCTCAGGTACTTATGCTATTTGTTTTGCTTTTTCTATAATAACAGAAATCTGTTAGCTCAGATTTCACCTTCTTACGAACAGAAAGTTGTTGGCAGATGTGAAATTATTATTGGTTTTGAATTTAGAGACATGAAGGTGACATTCATCAGTTCTTCAGACCTGGGCACTTCAGCTAAAGATACCCACATCTATCTTTTCGGAGTAATGAAGTATGTGGCCATTGATCTCCATGGACAGAAAAATCAAAATATTTATTAGCTATGAAAAATGTTAAAGCTTTAATACTGAAATTGTTCAAGAATTTAATTAGCCACTCATATGCTTTTTCTTTTATAGAAAAACTCAAAAAGCAGCAAAACTATGCATAGCATTAATACTGTCCCTTTCATGGTGTTTTACATGAAAACCCTTGTTTAAGTTCCTGTGCACAGCTAATACATAGTAAGTAAATCGCATTAAGGAAGTTTGACAGAAAAACGTAGTCTTCCATGCCATCAGTTGCATGCTTCTCTCCTCATTTTGACCCACACTGAAATTGTCTTTCCAAGACTTGTATCATCTTCAGTGAAGGTCCGGGTAAGTCTTTAAGTGTAATTTTCTTACTGACATGAAGAAGACATACCATTTTCCCACAGGGTACATTAGCTCCCTGTGGAGTTCTCCTTCTGTAGTTGGTTTCATTAGGGATTGGACAAGAGCATTAGTCAGCCATCAGAAACGCCATCTGAAGCCAACTATAAAATTAAACATAGCCACATGAGGAGCCGTAACGAAGGCCCAGGGCACAGCAATGTTCCTGCTCAGAGCCTGGAAACCTTCGAGCACAATCTGTAAATGGAAGCTGTGGGGTATCAATCTGACAACTGCTGCTTTTAAGCAGAAAGCAGATCTCCCTTTATCACAGAATAAAGGAAATACCTAAACTGCTTAGTTTCTGAAGGGAGCACAATTCCATCAGAGGTTTCTGCTATGTTCATCCATCTCCTTACTCCCTTTTTTCAGTTCCCATAGCGGGGCTATCTGCTACAACAAAGAGGCAGAAACTAGGTGTGCCACCTTTCCTTTCTACCTGCAGTAGGGACAATGGTTTTTCCTTTTAACCTGCGATAGAGACCAAGGGGTGACTCACTTCCTTGTCTCCAAGGCTCTCCTTTTATTTCCTCCCCATCTAGTCTTCAAGTCATGCTGACTACTGTGAGAAGTGTGTGAGTTCCTGCTGCTTGCTCATATACACAAGTATATGTTTATAAGTACAGAAAGCAGGGAACTAGCAGTACAGGCCTGGAGCTGATTCAGCTCACTCTTCTGAACACTGTATACTGGTGCAGACACTTATGTAAGAAGCATGGGACAGCCCTCACACAAACTGAGATGTAGCTCATCTTTCAAGACAAGCACCTCCCAGATAAATAAGTACAATATTCTATTGCCGGTGATACTTACCAAGAAGTTACTGAGGGCAATTCTAGCCCATAAAGAAAAAACAAAACAAACAGCTAGTCATACTGTATAAGAAGAGATAGGAGCAGGCACTTCATCAGAAACAGTCTTTATTTTCTTTAATTTGCTGACATTTTTGTGGAAGATAATTCTACTTTGGCTCCAGTTCTACTTCCAGACCATTAGCACTGCTATTTGTGTATTAATTATTAATGTAAGCCAAGTGACTGCAGGAAGCAAAATTGACTGGAGAGCTGTTTTCCTTTTAAACTAACATTTTTATTCTTTTTTTTCCTTCAACAATTTGAAATAGCACTGCAAACAAGTACCACCATAATTTCTTTACACATAAAAGAGTGCTTTTTTGTGTACAAAACAAACACATGCATGACTAATTCACAGAGAGAATAACAAAAAACAAAACCACAAACAGCAAAAAGACTAAAATGACAGTTAAGTGTTTAAGTGCCCCAGGTCGTCCCATCCCAATCCCTGCACACTGAGCCACTAGTCTGGCTTCTGCAATTACATTCCAGTGCTCTGCAGTTGGACAAACCGACACACCAAAATTCATACTGGTTCTGAGTTAGCTATTTTAATTTCTACAACAGAGCATGAAGAAGCAGTTTTGCAACAGTAGACTTTTAATTTTCTTTTAAGCAGAAGATACAAGAATGGATATCTCTAATAAGCTAGAAAGTTTTCAGAGTACAGAAGCTTCTAAGGTCACATCAATATCATTTCGGAGTAGCCCAAAGGGACTGGACCTGATAGACAGAAGGTCTAGCTGCAATGAATCCACAAACTTCTAGTCCCTGCTGTGTTAGAAATCCTGAGAAACAAATTCAGCCTTCAAGCACCATTTAACATGATACAGTCCTGCACTCCCACTAAATTATCAACTTTGTTTAATGGAGTTATGTGCACTGCAAACACTTATTTTTAAAGAACTTCAGCTGCAGTGTAATGTAAAGTTATCCAGTAAATCTTCATTCTGCTAGCTAAGCTTTTTAAAATTCCAAGAAAAATGGTTTAAGTTCAAGCTATGCCTACTATGATGCACTGCACTGCTTTCACAACCACAACAGAATGAAGACAAGTATTAAAATTCTTCTTAAAATTCAGAAAAACAGAGATGACATTTTTTCTAGTCATAACAGAGAGACATCTATTTCAGATTTATCTGCTTCTTACAGTGAGCAAGTGTTGCTACAGGACTGGCACTTCATTAGAACATTTAATCTTCTGCTTCAGGTATAGCTGCCTCCTAACCTTTCAAGATGTGAAAAGTGAACTTGTTAGCTGTTTGCTTCTTCTGATTTGATTTACCCCCACAGTGGTACATAATTGCACAACCTTACCAAAACCACATTTGACAGACTTTAAGATTAGCTTACTGTTGATCTGTCAGAGAGGTTGCCTTGTCGTATGTATTCTATTGCAGCCTCAATTGAGGTTAGACAGTATCCCAATTCATCCTTCACCGAACTGCAAAGCCTGAAGTTCTTGATGTAACTCAAGTTGGCCATCCTGAAATAAAGTTAAGACAGTGAACCATTAAAGTTGATACTAGCATGACATATGTTAATATCACAGCTCATTTCAGACAATCCAGGCAGACACTAAATGTGAGTTAAGAAAAAACTTTTAGAAAGACTGTTAGGCTGGCAATATCATAGCTGTTCTGAGCTGGACATACAGATCCAGTAAATTGAAGATTTCCCCATTACAACAGTTTTCCAGACTTGGAATCAACACAAATTCCCAGTAGTCCTGAATTCTGTCACATCTTTGCTGTTTATCTGACTAGTTTTCTGAATCACATTACCCCTCTTGCATTTTGGATAGGCTATTACTAGAGGTCCAGAAACATTTGACCCCACTGTACCATTAAATGCAATATGATGGAGCCTTGTACAACCAAAGAAGTTACATACCAGTTTGGGATTTCTGTTTTTACAAGTAGATACAGCAAGACAGAGAGAAGATCATCTGCACACATGATTTCCATGTTAACTAGAAGAAAGAATTTACATCTGATATTAGTAATCTCACAGTTCAAACCAAAACTGATGCCTATAAATGCAGCTCTGCATTTATAGTCACTAGACTTTTGATTTCAAGATTAACATGGAGTACAGACAAGCAGACAAGAATAAGCCAATAGCAATCTTCACTGTTTAATGACACTTTTCCCACCTGAGAAAGTCTTGGACCACATAAACTTGCCACATGCTCTAGCTAAAACATACAGTTAATCAAGTACTTCAGCTCACTCATATCTTAAAGTGCTGAAGAGCTTGCGTTGCAATGATTTTGTTTTCAGATATCAGCAGACCTCAATGTAATTGTTTAACCCATAAGACTAATTCAAACAGGTGTTTATACACCACAGTGCATAGATGTTAAGAGAAAACTAATCTCAGAGCTTTATTTTAATTCACTATTTACTGACCTCTTTGGCTAGGTGACTGCATAATAATTTGTACCACTTTCCGTAGACAAAGTAGCTTCTGTTGAGGGGAAGTACATTTGTTCAGCTGACTCAGTTCTCGCTTGGCTCGTGGTATATTAAAACTATGAAATAATTTGAAAGAAATTGTCAACATACATCACAGCTCCTGTGCGAAATGTCTAAAATCCAAGTCTGAACTTATTCAGAGATGAAATGAAGACTGGTATTGGCACATTTCTATCTCTACCCTACACTTGCATTTCTGCACCTTGTAGATCAAAAGGGAGGCATAAAACCCCATAAGCAAAGAAGTAACAATGAAACAACTGCCTTAAAAGAACACAGTTGTTCTATCTCAAAGGAATGAAGCATAACAAAAATTTGCTATTGTCTGAAGGATAACTTTTTGGCCTGTCTGAAAGCTATTTGAGACAGGATCTCAGTGACAACTCAAAAACACTCACCTAAACTCAGGCTTTACTCCAATGTCTTTTTGCTGGAGGTCTTGAAGGCTTCTTGTGATTTTGTTAAAAGCAGCATCCTAATCAACAGAAAGGCAATAAGTTTTTAAAATGCATTGGATTAATGTAGTTAATCTTTAGCAATCAAACTTACCTCACTTGCCTCAATAGTCCCCACATATTTAAAGACTAGATCATAAATAGCATGGTGGATATACATCTGTTGGAAAAGAACAGTAGCTTAGACATGAAAGGGACAGCTAAAATTGCTTGCCAATTGTTTTCCTTCATTTCAGATGCTTACTTCAACTGCTTGTTTAATCAGATTCATCTGCTCTTCTTGCTTCGCAAGCATCTTCTAAAAAAAGGAAAAGCCACATAAACAGCAAGAGAGTTAAATGATGTATTGCTTAAGTAACGCTACATACTATTGTATTTAGTGATGTGTTTACCAAGTGTGAATCTCTCAGAAGATGCTGGAGACATTTGGTATAAAGTGCACTGACAGAATCCTAGGAAGGAAAAAAAAAAAGTAGATTTGTGTTAATAATAGGAAGCAACAAAGCATAAAATAGTAAAGAAAGGAGAGCTTCCCTGACTTAGAAGCACACAGTATCAATAAGCAAAATAAGATCTTTAGCAAGAACTGCATTTCCATAACAGTCAAGATGCAGCAATACACAGTTATAAATTCTTTCCTCCCTCCCTACGTTCTTCCCTGGACAATTCTGACATAGCAAATCTTAACAGGAAAAGATATCCAAAGCAGTGAAATGAATTATATTTAGTGAACTAAGCAGCAAAATACTGACAATGTAGTGGCGGAGGCTCTTCCGTTCATGTTCTTTAAATGTTCGGTAGAAGGATCCTATGTATTTATCAAATCTCTCACAGTGCCTTCCCAAGAATTCTCTAACATCTTCGATATTTTTGAGAGAATAAAGGTTTGATGAAGCTGTAGATTCATCTAAAAATGAAACCCAAGAATTAACACATTGAATACACATGCACAGTAAAGCTCCTCCTAGTAATAGATATCAAGCCAGCTTGTGTGTATTGAAACATTATTTCAGCTTACTACGCTTTTAAATGAAGGTGTTGCTTTCAATTATGAAAACTTATTGCAGTTAAATAACCCCACTCGGAGCCAGCTTTCTTGCCTTTTATGTCAAGTATCTGCTTGGAATAGCTAAAAACTGATTCTGCATGCTCTTTCACTCTGGGGTAATTTATTGCTGCTCATAACTGAAGCATGAGACAGGCATGAAATTTAAGAAAAGCATATTACAGTACTGACTGAGTGCCCATGCAGGAAGATAGTGTGCTCTAAATAAGCTGTAAAAAATAAAAACACCCACATCCTGAACTTTTACATAGCCTATTTAATAGCCTATTATTATAGGCACCTTTTTTTTCCCTGAATGAGAGGGCAAAGTTGCTCCATGTACATGTTGAATCAAATCCACTTTTCTTCTAAATAATACAGTTTGATCCCTTATTTTGAATTCATTTATTTATATATAGATTTTCCAAGAAAATTCCTCTAGGCAAGCCCTTCATCTGCACTCAATGCACTAATAATAGGCTTAGATCTCATTCATTTCAAATTACTTAGAAATTACAAGTCACCTCAGTTCTGAAAGGCTGCTGTACAACTACACTAATAATAGCCAAAAAAACTGAAAAACAGATTTTATGCATATATTCTTATTTATAGTTTGAGCCTCTATGTATTTCAGCTATTTTACTTCCAGCATAACATCCAAACTTCTCACAGCATTATTTTCACACTTGCCCAGTACCACTTCATCATTTGTTTACATTATTACTTATTTAGAAAGATGAGATGCTTTTAATTCAGAAAAAAGCAAACATTTCAAGAAGCTTCAGTTACTTATTTGGTACAAAATTCCATAAGGAAATCCTGTTACATTCACAGCTTGAACAGCAACCTTGGAAAGAGCATTCTAGCCTCACCAAGCAGCTTTTTTAATATTAGGGAAAAAAAAAAAAAAGAATACATTAAATGAAATGAGACAGATGACCTCCAAATGAGCTGCTACATACTACACAGCCTCTAAACACTAATGAAGTGACTACGAATTTACCACAATCCAATTTTGTGCATCCACTTTCATCCAAAGACAGGTGTCAAGGAGATTAAATTCTACCTTTAAACAGCCAACACTAAACTGAGTACTGTTAAAAAAAAAACAAAACAAAAGCTGTATCAAGTACACCATAATTCTTTACCATGGAGACTGAGACACAAGCCCTATAAAAATAAAGTTTGGCTTGCACCAACTTAATGCTTTTACAACAACATACTAACACCCACACCAGCATATCAGTAAGTGCTGTGAGCTTTCAGTCAACTCCACACTTCTCAGAATGAATTAAGTACATCAAATAAAGATACTGATTTGATCACTGTGCAAACAAGTCCAACAGTTATCACTTTATCACTGCAACACCTACTTGTGTTTTCTGTTTTTTCCAGTGGATGAGCTATGCACAAAATACTAAAGCTTTCTTCTTTTTCATTGTAAAATGTTTCCTCAAAAAGAACAGGTACCGAGAGATGATAGTTAAAACCAGTTCCTAAGATGACAAGATTTCCTTGTATGAAGATCTCCTGGAAAAGAAGAAGTGGAAAAATTCAAAAAACAATTCTTCTAACTTCTGCATTGCACAGCTATACCCCCAGGGAAATAAGAATCTTGCAACATGGAAAAGTCACAGACTCCAGATTTCTCATATTCTCACGCTGTGTAGGCTGAAACAGGGATCCTGCAGTTTACAACAGCCAGCTAAACCTTGCTTGTACTCACTTTCCTTTCAAGCCCTCTGCTGAAGTTAGTTTAGAGAATATCTGAAACCAAGTAACTATTTGCAGATTTTCAAGCACTTTTAGTAGAATAGTAACTGGAAAAAAAGCAATTTATATTTGTTGTCTACGGTTCACCTTAGTAAGACACCATCTATCTTGTCTACGTTGCCTCATGCTCAGCTTTATATCCCAAAGAATTCTAGAGTGAACATCTACAGTAGGAATACCTAAATAACTGCCTGCAAATAGGTGCAAAAATCTCAGACTGTATTGCAAAAATGGCAAGCGGGGAAAAAAAAAATTCATCTTAAATCTATGCAGTGTTAGCATTGGTTATAATGGCTTTGCATTAGTTTCTAAATCAGGCCTCAGATACTACTCAGTATTATCTTAGTTGTCTTAATCCTTGGTGAACTTGCATCTGCATACAGTACAGGCAGCATGAAAGCTAAAGATGCTTTAGCTAATTAACTAATTAAGTGAAAATGGCCCTTAAGCCAAGCAACAAGATTCCTAACAGCCAAAAATGGAGAGAACCCATTTACGCAGTCAAAAGTTCCATAACTAAAACACATAGATAAGCTTGACAAAGCTGCTTCACTGATGTAGTAAACCGAAAATCAGAGTCAGAACCATCTAAATAGGATAATCACTCCTGAGAGCATATCAAAACACATATCACTAGAAAGCAACATATCCCAGAGAACACTGTTTTAGATGGCTGATATATATATTTGCCAGTTAGCACTAGCTCTTCACTGGCTCCTGTAGCCACCATTAGTTCAGTTAGTTACCAACTGCAGTGAATCATTTACCAGAGTGTCCCCAAGATACCAAAACGGAAATACCTTTCCATTTAAGGTCTGAAAACTTTCTTCTAGCGGCTTCAGTACATAAGATTCAAACTGGCAATTGGAAAGACTGTTGCTTGAAAGGCTTCCTTTGCATGGAACTAATACCTAAAATAGAGTTAGATCACAATTTGGAGATAAATACAATAAATCACCATTCTGATTGCTTTTGCCTTTTATACTATAATAGATTGGCAGATAAAGACAAATTCTTGACTAGTAAGCAAGACTCATTTTAACATCCATATACACAATGCTAATCTAATTTTCAATTTGTTCTGATGTCAAGAAGCTCAAACTCCTACTACCAATACAAAAGGAATCCTGAGTTTCTTCTTTTAACTAAGTTACTCTCCATTCAGACAATACTTTCTTGGAGTAATTTCAGTCATTTTGAGTAAAAGCAGTGTGAGCACTTTCAAGTTACAGGAAAATACTATTCAATGAGGAAAAATTATGTAGTGCGAGATCTCATTCCTTTCAATACCAGGAACTCTATACACACTGAAAGAAAATACATTTCATTGTCAGGAAACGCACATTCAAATTGCTTCTGTTCTTAAAATGACAGCCTTCCTTCTCCAGAAGCAGCAGTATAACTCACAATACAAATACTTTTATGCTGGAAATGTAGAGTCATTCCATTATCAGCTCTAGAACCACCAGAATAAGAGGTCAGACTCAAGAACAGAAAGACAATTTTGCATGTTAATAGAACAACTGGGTTCTGCGGATATTTGACAGATATTTGACAAGTGCAAGAATATACAACTGATTCGTAAAAGAAAGAAAGCTTCCTGTGAAGGTTAGAAGCTTTCACTTCCATGTGTTACTACTGCACAGTTACCAAGAGGTCCACATTTGCAGATAAAATATTTAGCAGGCTTGTGCTGAACTTCATAAGTCTTAAGAAGCATTGAATTTAAATAAAAATTTGCAGCTATTTAATAAGTTAATTTAGAATACACTTATTTATACTTACAATACCATGGAGTTCTGCAACTTTGCTGCAGAGATCAGGACGTCGCTTCTGAATGGCCAAATAAAAGGGATTTTTCAAGAGGTCTTCATCATACATAGCCATATGGACTTCAGATACCTCAAGGAGATTTTCTGGAAAACATATGGAGAATGGTTAATGCATACTGTGTGGTATCTGTGAATGTGTAAAACTGCTAAATACCAAAGGGGCAGTGTCTAAAAAGAAAAAGTGGCTTCAGGTCTCCCATGTGAGCAGTGCATGTCATGCCTAACTAACGAGAAATTAATCACAGTCACTCAAAAGTTATTCAGAAAGAACCATGTCCACATACACCAAAGAAAACATTTCCTGTTACACACGTATCCTCATGTCTCCTTTGCCCTTTCAAGTGCGTGATCTGCTGGGAAAAATCTTAATGGAAGAAGAGAGATATTAACACCTACATGATAACCTCTCTGATACACAATCTAAGGTCTAACACAAACCAGAAGACAGGAATTAAAAGCTTCTTCACAGCAAATTCTACAACACTGGGACACTGATGCTTTCACAGTAAGCTCAGGTAAGCGACAACTACTGACTGGTGAGACACCCAGACAGTGTAACAGGAATCCTCGTGTAATGTAATCCCCAACTTTCCAGGGAAAGTTATAGGAAAGGTACAAGAAGCAGGTATGTATAACCAAGTAGTAATTAAAAAGACACCAATGAAATCCAATATTTGTGGTAACCTCTACTTCCACAGAAAAGGTCTCAAACATCCAAAGTCAGACTGACACATCTGGCAAAACAGTGAGCAGAAAAGCTACCAGAGACAGAAATCCAACTGCCAGACACTGGACAGCTATCACAAGGTGCGTCACAAGGAAAAGAGGATTTCCAGAGGCACTAAACCCTCTGTTTACTTTTAATTCTCTAGACACAAGGACATGAAAAACCCTAGTAGGACCCTTCTAGAATAACTTCAGCATTATTTTATTCTAAAGAACAAAGGTTAACAGATTTACAGGGGCTTAATTAAGTAGACTGTCTTATGTCTTTTCCATTTGTCCAGATTCTCCAAGGAAAGAATAAACATAAGTCACATGATTTCCTCCTGCAATTTCAGCTATACATACCAGGAAAAGGTAAGAAGAGCAATAGAACTTTAATTTGAGCAAGCCACTTTTATACAGTTAGCATTTCCAGGTTCAAAAAGCCCATGTCAGATGGAGCCCTGGGCAGCCTGGTCTAGTACTAGATATGGAGATTGGAGTTTGATGATCCCTGAGGTCCCCCCTTCCAACCCAAGCCATTCTGTGATTCTGTGATTTCCTTGCTTTCTCAAGTCTGGACTTTTACTAAGCAAAATACCTGCTCAGTGTGAGATTCTGATGCTTATCGTGTAGTACTCAAAATACCGAGCTACAACAGTGCTGTACTGGTACCACAAACACGTCCTTCTCCACAGGCTGGTGAAGAGACATGAAACCACTGTGTTACAGTATAATTGGATGGAAAAATACATTCCCAATTCACACAGATTTTTAAACAGTCCTTCAGTTTCAGCTATGCTGTTAACTGATCTATTGTCTGTTACCTGATCTACGTACAGTCTCATCCTTCCTTATAATTAGGCACAAGGAGAACTCAACACAAACCTAATCAGTTAAGCCTGCAAGTCATTCCCACTATAAAGTTATCAGCAGTTACTTGCAGCCTGGATCACCTCAGCATGAGCCACTAAAGACAACTAAGGCAGCAGCAGGTAACTGTCTCCAGCAGTTTTTTTTCCTTATGAAGCTCCAGATGAAACAGTTCATCCGCCTTCCAAAAGTGGAAAAATATCTTCCATGAAAGGATATCAATTTGGCTATCACAGCCCTAAGATGGGCCTTATCAAGCAGGACTAATTATCTATTAACTGCCTGTTAACAATCAGCTAAGCAATAATTCCAGTAAGACCTTAAATGACTTAGAGCTCACAGTTCAAACAAGATTCAACACCAGCTTGTTACACAGAAGGCAAATGTCACAGAGGGCCGTATGAACACATGCAGCTAGCAAAATCATCAGCCACGGCAAAGCTTATTTTGGAGTCCTGTATTCCTTTTTGGGTGCACTTCAGGGAAGATGAAATGATGAATCTTCAGATTACTGAAGAATCTGAAGTGAGAAAGGCAGAAAAGGGGGATGTAGAACACAGTGCAATGATACTAGCTAAGGCAAAGCAACTGCATGAGGTAAGTAAGAAAATCCCACAGATGTACCAAGGTCTCAGCAAGGGCATTTTGTTCCACATCTGTAAAAGAAGTAATAGGCCTCAGCTTAGGTAAAGAGAGTCAGGTAACAACTTTTTAAAATAAAGATAAACACATGTTTTAGATCACTTGTCAAAGCTATCAGGTGTCCGATATTGTAAATCTTTAAGAACCTGTTAAACAAACCTCTACTGGAAGCGATACAGATCCAGCCTTCTAGCCTCACTAGATTATATGATCTCCCGAGATGCTTTCCAAAACAAACTTGCCCACCAAAACATCTTCACCTGCCTTTTTATTTGTGAATTCATGTTCACTATCCAGCCAACTGGTAGATGAGAACGCTGTGACCCTCTATGCAGTGTGCATGAAGGTATTAGGATGCCAGGTGCTGAGCAGTGGGGAGGTGAGACTAGAGCACAATGACACAAGAAGGCAACTAAGCATCAGACTGCAGACAAAACCGCAGTGAGCATGTGTTTCCAATTGCTATATTGCCCATTTTTGCAGTTTAATAATCTAAGTCCAAAGAATTCTTTCCCACAGTAGAAAAGGGAAGGAATAACACATCCCATAAACCTCCCTTCTCCAGAAAACTGCATCTCATCGAAGAAGACAGAAGCTTAGTTCACAGAAGTGTTTGCAGGTCACCCTGAGCAGAAGCAGACTGAAGACTCCAGTCTGCCAGCAGGGCACATAAAGCTGCAACCAAGTCCCTGCAAGGCAGGAAGTAGCAGCCAGTAATCAAATGAGTGCTGTTTTGAGAATGGATTCTCCATTTTCTTCTCTTTTCTCACTCTTTTCCCTCAGCCCTACATCTGTGCACTGCTCCATTACTGGATGGCTACTGTATCTGATTAATGCATGGGTATGCAAAAGAAAGGATGAAATGTTCATTAAATTAACTGAAGCAATTAATCAGCTACATTTGCCGAGACAGAAATAGGGATCTATAGGCCACGTAGTAATAGTAATTACAACAAAGCCAAGTCCTTCACACTACACTTCTACGGATCAAGTCTACAGAAACTGAAGAATACATTACAGACCCCCCCAAATTTTGGCTCGAGCATTTTTGAGATAAGTCAATTTCTTTCCATCTCAAAAGTTAAGTGCATCTGAACATTACAGCTAATGCACTGCGGTAATTCTAAGAACGCATTAGAATACTCCATTGAGAATTCGCTGGCAGAACACAGCATCCAACTTTAGTCTAATGGAACTGAAGGGGCAAGTGGTGGAATTATTCCTCTAGTTGCACCTCGAGCAGCTTTAGATTTACTAACATTCAGCAAGCAGGAAAAAGCACAAAGTCATATAAGCATTGAAGAGTTCTGGTAACACAACTGAAAGCCCATTAAAAATTTTCATAAGCCATATTCCCTACGTTTATTAAATTTTATCATGCTAAGCTGTAAAGCAATACATAAGTACTACTTTCAAAATGTTTAAATGGAACCACTTTGCTGCATGGCTTCACGCCTGTAAACACAGGAATAGCTGTGACTGCTGGAAGAACAGAAGCCAGCACATCAGAGAATCCAATAAGCATTATGTTACTCTTTATAAAAAAAAGAAAACAAGAATATAATCATACCCTTAGAACAGCCAAGTCCTTTGTAGACTAAGAACAGAGTGATAGTTCTAATGACACATCTTGCACCAGGAACAGCTGAAGTGAAAAGCCATGCAATGAATCCAAGCACATCACTTCTTTCCAAAAGAGTGGAAACCAAGTCCTATGACCTTTGGTACTGACAGCAATAAGTAGGACTTAGCTATGAAAGTTTTTGTCATCAGGTTTCCTCTTAGAGATACTGAAATCAGGTGCTTTCCACAGACCTATTCATTTCCAGCTCTTTTTAAGAAACATTTTGAAATAGTCATTGAAGTAGATGCCACTGCTTTTACTTGACAGCTACATTATGTCTCCATTCTAAAAATTCTTATTCAGTTCTGAAGTACACCTCCAGAATATCCTGCATTAACACTGCAGACCTAATGAGACATACTACAGAGAAAATGCCTTTCATAACAGCACAAAGGATTCTGTATGGAAACACTTCATGTTCAGTGGTGAACAGCACAAGACTGACTTGCTCATTTCACACACTGACATCAATTTCATCTTTGCTTGCACTCTTGTACAACAGTAACAACTTCAGCTGAGTAAACCAATAACTAGCATATCACTTGCTGAAAAGCTCAAAAGAATGACAGAAATCAGACCAAGCAGTAACTTATTACTCAGCTACAAGTTGTTTATCTCTGAACAGCTAAACATTACACTGAGACATTCCTGGTAAAGTTTATTTACCACATTAGCAAACTGTAAAGCTCTCCAGAAAGAAACCTGGATGAAACAATTGTTCCCCAGTTCCAAATGACTTCTCAAACACAGTGGGATCATTCCCTGACCCCACACACACACAAATATCTCTCAGAGCACCACTTGTTAGTATTACAGCTGAATCTAAGCATATCTTAAAGCACTCTGCAAACAGAAATTTAACAGTGGGACTTAACTAGTCTCAGTCCAAATAAAACTAGTTACCACTTTAACCACGGCTTTATTTGTAGTATTACTCCTCATATTTACACTACTTGAGGCTAAAAGTCACACTTTGGACTCCCACCCCTAACAAATGAGCACTGAGCATCTGGTTAACTATTGCTGTGAGACATGTTCCAGTGTACCCTGCTCACCACAAGGGACAGGTAAAGAGGAAACTATTTCTGCCTCTTACAATCAGCTGCAGATCATAGTGACTTCTACTGAAGTGAAGTATATCAGAGTATCACCTCTGAACTGTCAGAGTATTAAGTAGTAAATCTGCATCAGTCAGCTCAAGGCTTCCTAGAAATCCAGGGAAAACTCAGTTATATCATCCCAGAATGTGAGCCTGACATGATGCAGCAGGTTCTGGGAAAGAGAGGTCAGTGCCATTCCAGGAAGATGCTCCTTTTTCAACTATATCTCCCCTGCAGTCACATTTCTTCAGATGAAGGGTACAGAGCTCAGATTTTTGTGTGCAGTGTTTGGTTTCTTGTTTGTTTGGGTTTTTTTTTTCGGGATGAGGGGAGGAAATGTGAGTATCTCAGCACATCCCTCTCCATGTAGATCCCACTTCCCTATTTGGGGTCAGACAGCTTCATCTCTCATCACTTCTCCCAGCACCACGCTGCACCCCAGGGCATAGCACAGTGCCTGGCAGCAGGAGGTGCATTCTGCCCATCCCTCACGCTGCTTTCCACTATGAGCCCCCAAAAAACTCTAAACCAGAGCTCATTTTTAAAAAGAACATTCAACGTTTCTAATTTAGTGCATTCACGCTATAGCTTGGTGCTAAAACATGTGCATTTCTCTCAGGCTTGAGGCTAAAGTACATACTGGCCTGACTCCCACCAGCCACCTATTTCATCCCTCTGATCAGCACTCTATGTGCAGCTCACCCTCCCACAGGATGCTGTCTGCTCTTACCCAGTCACTTCCCCTGATTTCAGAGATCACCTCTCTTGGCATTAGCCAGGTGCTTAGAACAAGCTGCATTCCTAACAACACAAGAGAGACTGGATTCCCAACTCTTGCAGGTTTAAAAATATTATGAGTAGCTGCAAATTCCTCACCCGTGTTTGTTCTGTAGCTTACCATTAATAAGGCTGCACTCAGGACTCAAATTGGGAATCCTGAGCAAATTGTGAAGGAAGAGAGCAGAAAAGGTTGATCAGTAGAACTACAAAGATTAAAAAGAACACATTTAGAGAACAAACATTAACAGAAGGGACAAAGTTCTCACCATCAGCTCAATGCATTTACACAATGTCACCCCTGCAGCCTTGCAGAGGTACCAGCATACAAATTCACAGAGGACTGACCACAATAAAAGACACAAAAACTAAGGTGCTAAAGTACAAAGATAAACGGTGTTTTCTTAAGCCAATTATGGTGATCCTTCACTCACAGAAGCAAAGAAGTTGTAGAACTCCTCAGCTTACACACTGGGAGCACAAATTAAAACGGAGACAAACACTGACTACAGAGTCACAGACCACTGAGGAAGGAAGGTGGGAGCAGTTGCACAGAATAAGTTCTTCCAACCAGCACAGCAAACAGTTCCAAGCACTACTGGCTTTAATACCACATCGGGCACCATACACTGGCCCAGGGTAACTGAAAGCCACCTGACAGCAAGCCCAGAAAAGACTTATCAGACTGATGATCCTCCATGATAGACATGAAAATTCTCACTCTGTATCAACATTGCAAGACCCTTTATGACAAAACACTTCACAAAACACAAGCCAGGAGTTATCTGAACAAAGCCGCACTGTGTTATCAGACACTCAACCACTTTTGTTCACACTGCATCTAATCCTTATGTTCCATTCTCATCTCAGTGGCTTTCAACCATCTCAGGTCACAGCATTTGGATGCCTGAACTCAGTGTGTGAGCTCACCCCAGAAGCAAAGCCATGAGGCAAGACTTAGCAACCATTCAAACAAAACAGATTTGTATTTACCTAAAATACCACTTAAGTCTATTAAAATGATACAGGATTTAACAAGCACTAATGCTCAAGAAGCAGCAGAGTATTTTGCAGTTTTTAAGAGTACTGCAGTACAAAAACACTATCATAAACACCTGTTGGAAGGAAGCCCTTCTACAGAGCCAGCAAACATTTCTGCTTGCACTCATTCTGCTGCTTCCTAACTCCCTTGTAATTTTGGGGTTTGTTTGTTTGTTTTTTGTCAAAAATTCTGGACAAAGTCTCAGCTAGTCAGCATCTCCTTTGAAAGGGTTATCAGGACTTCAAAGCATCACGTTTGATAAGCTACAAATAAATTTAAAGAGTTTTCAGAATCTACCTGTTAATTGCATACAGCTGAACTTCATTAGAGCTCATCTGCAGAACAACCTTTCTCCACACATGACATACCTAAAAATGTTTTTAGACATTACCTGACACAGATTGTTACTGCTGCTGCCTTTGGACTCGCACAGTCACATGTTCCTAAAACAACATCGCTTCCCCTCCTCAGCTATGTCTGGATTTGAGAGAGACAGAGTTCCAAGATTCTGGCATGCCACAAGGCACAGCAGCCTCAGTAAGGTGCAGCAGCACAGATCCTGTCCACACACACATGGACATGTAATGTGGTTAGGATTAAGCTTAAGTCACACAGGACTCCAGATTGAAAGGTAGAGCTAATCCTTCTACCACATGACGATAATTAAGCAGTTACAAAACTTCACTCACAAGGTCAAAAGCATCTTGTGCTTCTTCATTCCAGCAAGGAACAGACATTGATTCACCACACCTTGCCTACCACTGGTAGGGAGCTACCCAGTGGCTCCACAGTGACCCCACAGCCTGCTGCAGGACTTGGCAGCTGGTTTCTTCCACAGGTGCACATGGGTACAGCAGAAGCCACACACGACTTGTGGCCTGGTCCAACACAAAAGCAGAACAAAAAGCAGTCAGGAAAGCAAAGGACCAAACTCCCCATGCAACTGAATCATAAAAAAGGAACACAGCCTTGACATACCCCCAGGCCTGGCACAGCCACAGGAACCCAGCCTGCCCAGAGCCTGCCCAGCACAGCACCATATCTTGCCTGTGGCTCACACTGTGCTGCCACGATAAGGGACAGGGTCACGATCAATCTCTTGGAGGATGTTTTCACTTCTCATAAGTTACTGTAGCAACATCAAACTATACAGTTGTCCAGGAGCATTAAGGTATAAGTAGCTGTGCATGTCATGACAAACAAGTTCTCCAGAAGTCTGCTATGGTGAAACACGTGTTAAGAAACAGAGCCCAGACCGCTACATAGTGCTCAGCATCAGTGTTATCTATCCTGGAAGACACAGGTGTGTGTACAAACATGCCTACAGCTCCTCACTGACCACATCGTATTTCAGAACACACACAAGGGCAGCCGCTAACGTACCATTTTCGATAGTAAGAAGCTTGTGTTTGCTAAACCTTCTGATGTCTGATTACTTGATTTCAATTACCCTTAGATATTCTAGGCCCCGTATTCACACTTCCTAGGGGCCCTCATAAACAATCCATAAAAAAGGAGGAAAAATACACAAATTCTCACCCCCGACAAACAAGCTGAAGTATTCGTGACACCGATATACAGAAAGCATGCAGCACACAGCCCGGTAGGAACCCGAGTGCACTCCTCTGGTATAAATAATGCACGTACCGGGGTGACACAAAGTTCAGCGCTGCATTCAGCGCTCCCCACGCCGCGCAGGTGGCAGCGGGTCTAACCCGCAGGTGGCAGCGGGACCACGGGCACCGGGAGCCGCCGCGCCAAGGGCCGGACGCCGCCGGAGCCGCAGCTGCCAACGCGGCGGGGAGCGCAGCACAGCACAGCGCCCCGAGCACAGCCGGCCCAGGCCACACCGGCTCCGTGGCAGCCCCAGCCCGGGAGCAGGCCGCGGCCAAGGCCGGCACCTCCCCTCTCGCAGCACGGCTCACAGGCCGCGACACGGCCGCTCCGGGAGGGCACCGCCGGGAGCGGCCCCGCGGAAAGCGACCAGCGGGAGGAAGAGGAGGAGTGAGAGAGGAGTGAGAGCAGCTCGCCCCGCCGACACCGCCCCCCCAACCGCCCCGCGCCGCAGCCGAGCCATACCGGGATCCAGGGCGGGCCGGTGCGGCGCCGCACGAAGCCAATGGCCGGGCAGCGGCGGGAAGCGAACGAGGAAGCGGGCGGCCGCCGGGGGTCGGAGCCTCCAGGGGCGGAGCCTGCGAGGGCTTATAGGGCCGGCCCGGGCCGCGCCCGGAGGCCGCGGGCGCTCCCTGCTCGGCGCCATGTGACCGCGCGGCGCCCAGCTGCGCCGGATCGGGTCGGTGCTGACAGCGGGCGGCGAGAGCCGCCGATCTGCAGAGCCTCAGCTTTAGTTCTCGGGTTCGCCTTTGTCCCGTGTTTGGCACTTGTCAAACTACGGCGCCCCATCGGCGGACGCCCGGCGCTCTGCGGGATGACGCGCCCGGGTCGTGCCTCCCGCCGGCGGTAGCGGGGGAAGCGATGCTGCCCGGAGCGGCCGGAGCCGCCTGAGGGACCGCGGGGCGGCGCGACACGGGGCTGCATCGCGCCATGAGCGCTGGGAGCGGCTGCGCTGCGCAGCTCCGCGATCCCGGGGCCGGGTAACCGCGGAGGAGGCGCCCGGACGGCGGGACCATGGTGAAGGAGGAGTGCAAGGCGCTGCTGGACGCGCTCAGCAGGGTGACCGCCTGCTACCGGCACATGGTGCTGACCATCGGCGGCACCTCGGACTCGCAGAACCTGCGCGAGGAGTTGAAGAAGACCCGGCAGAAAGCACAGGAGCTGGCGGTGGCCAACAGGAACAAGCTGACCGCGGTGCTGAGGGATAAAACCGTGAGTAAGGAGGACAAAGCCGAGTTTGAGAGACTATGGGTGATTTTCTCCACGTGCCTAGAGATCCTGGAGATCGACATGAGGAGAGCCCTGGAGCTGGGGCACGAGTTCCCGCTGAACGTCCCCAAAAAACACCTGATCCAGACGGGCATGAGCGGGGGCACGTCTGGTGTGGCTGCCCGGGCCATGAGTGTCCAGAACATGAAGTACGAGGCCGAGCACAACATTGACGTGGTGGATCTGAAGGACCTAGAGAACGAAATCAACCAGGTAGGAGAAATGATGTACGAGATGGAAATGAAGGTCAATGTTCCCCAGTGGACGGTAGAGGCTAAGCAAGACCCTGGGGCTGAACTCAAATCCACCATCAGCGTGGGCGCTTCTTCCATTGGCATGATCTCTGTGGAGGAAAATAAATCCTTCTGCGATATCAGCAAAGTTCTGGCTGGGATTGTTTTCTCCGCTGTTCTCATTATTGCTATTGTGCTGGCAGTGTGTGTGGTAAAACTCTCGTAGACTGTGCTGGCACTGGAGAGCTCTCACAGGGCCGCCCAAAAGTGCTTCGTGCCACACGTCTCTTGTCACCTGGGTGCGCTGAGTATCTAATCCTAGCACTTGGAAATGTAACTAAAAACTTCTGCCTCTCAATATCCTGAAATGCACAGTTCCTTTCATGCTTTTTGAAGAAAAAGATGCAGATCAGCCTGCAAACTAGGATGTGTTTGTTAGCTGGACTTGTAAGGGTTAACTGTGAGGTACTGAAGGTATTATCACTACTGGCTATAACAGTGATTTGTCTGCTATTAATAGATCGTCACTCTGAGAAGCCTGTATTTTTTGTTCTTGACTAGGCTCTGCAGTTTGCTGCTGCTCACAGTATTTCTGACTGACACAAATTTGGAGGCCAACACAGGTGTTTTTGTGTGACAGTAAACAGAATGGATTGGGATTTTTTTTTTCAGCAATACACAAGATATTATTTAAGTGGAGGAAAAAGGATGGACACACCAGTAAGAGCATGTAAATATCTATTTTAATAAAGGTTAATGATCAGGGAGGTGTGGAGGAGGGCAGAGCAAACTAGCAGTATTCAGTAAGTACAGTTTGTAGCTTTAGACTGGGCTGCACAGAACCCAGATACCGAGGTTGGCACTGCACAAATTGATGGCTTTCCACACCCTGAGAGAGCAAAGGGAGAGCTGCGTAGTCAGAAAAATACTAGCAAGCCCTGTGGTTTGCTTCCACATTTACCGTGATTTTGTCTCCCCCTGGAGAAAGGCTGATCCTTGCCTCTGGTCAGGTTCTTTCTATCGATGCAATCTGTCTGAACTTCAGAGCTAACTATGAGATGAGAAGCAGTGAATCCACCAACAGCAGATGACATAATTTTTGGAAATAGTTTGGCAAACAGCAGTGATGTGGGGTGAAAGCAGACCTTTCTAGTCATCCCAAAAGAGATGGTCTCTCATGTCGACGGGCAGAGATTTGGGCTTCTTGACAGTCAGTCACGTTTCTGCAAACTCCTGAGGTCTTTGCAGAAATGCAGATAAAGCTAAAAAAAAAAAAAATCTGTTTCATGTCTCATTCATTTCTGAGAAATCATTTGGGAAAGAGGAAGTCTGTAGTACTGGACACATAACTGGTCCAATTGGATACCCTGCAGTTTGGGACGATAAAAGCAAGAGCAGCAGAAAACTCCCAGTGTTTACCTACAAATTGCCTGTTGAAATGTAGAACTGAGGGGACATTGACTTTGCAGAGAAGCTCTGTTATGTCTCGTAAAAGGACCCATGTGTTAATGTTCTTTATTATGTAATTTATGGAGATTCTTTCTGTTCATGTAAATACACGCCATTCATTCAGGAATGCTTAGTACATACATTATAGTGCATATGAGACACTCTGCAGGGCAATTATAGAGACCCATTTACATGGGGGTTTTAATACATAATTAGTCTGCCACCCCAGTTATTATGGACACATATCAAAAGGTAATCATCAGATATGGCTGGCGAAGTTACTAGAAAACAATCTATCTTTGTTAGTGAATGTTACCAACATATATGAACAGGTGATAAGTTTTTGAGTTGAGGACAAAACTTTTAAGAACAGCAGCAGGTGACTTTTAAATATGTAATAAAACTGGATTTGGGTAGAAAAAGCATGTACAAATTTGAATCTAGTGAGGAAAAAGAATGCCAAGTGAAGGCTTGAGTTGTGAGTAATGCACATTGATCCAGTCTAGACACCATTCACATAGGAACTGATGTATAAGACTCTTCCTTTCTACTGTGTTTCAGTCATTCCATAGGATGTGTTTTGTACATATTGAACTTAGGATAGATCCTGAGCAGCACTCTTAAACAGTCAAGCCTGTTTTAATTGGTGCTACTGCTTCAGTCTGTCTAGACATATATGAGGTGTAATAGCTGTGTTTTGATTTAAATGCTGAGAACTCTTTCACAATAATACTGAGTAAACACATTTATAGAAAATACAGCAAAAGCTGCAGGAGAATGTACTGTTAAGGATGGCCACCACTAGTCACTAAGGGTTTGCTTGTCATTGCAGTCTCCTGTTACTTAGTTCACATGAAGGTGCATCAGAAGTTGGACTTTTTTCTTTGCTTTTTGAAAATGTCATATTTCTTTTGAAATCAGGGAATTTGAACTCATGTTCTGAAAACCCCAGTAATGTGAGTCGGGTTTCTGGGGGATAAAAAAAAACATGGTAACATAACATCTACTGCATTCATTATTTTGTGCTTTGGTACAAAGTGGATATAACATTTAGCAACAGTTATTTGTATAGAGGGATTTTTAAGACTAGTCTTCAAAAGGAAGCCATGGTGAGCTCATGAGCTGAATATTTTCAGTCCATTACTTTTTTGCTTTGATTTTCAATAACGCAGGACCTGAAGACTTGGTAATTATGTAAGTCTTACTTCATTTGAGTGTGCATGCAGTTAGTAAAGGATTGAACCGTGTAAAAATAACGTCTTTTGAGATTCTAAGACAAAGGTGGCTTCAGATTTATCCACTGTTAATTTGTTCATTAAAGTCTGTATTTTTTTATATATGAAATCAAAAGATGAAGTAGAATTCTAAGAGGATCGTTACAGTCTCTTCTAAATGGATAGTGTTATTAATTCCTGTTATTAATCTCCTGTGTAAAAAAAGCACACTTGAAACAAGTGTATGCACAATGTGACAGAGTCTAGGAGCATGAGTACACAAATCAAAATGGTCTGAAACCACCACTGTCCAAAAGCTTTGATTTCTCTTAAATTAAGAAACAAATAAGTGTGCTAGAGTCATCGATTTTTTCCCAGTGGAGTGGAAGTGGAACGAGAATGGAAATGGAAGGTCAAATTTCAAATACTCTGAATTTAGCATGATGAGAACACAAATACTCTGCTGCTGACCAGTGAATGAGAACGTCACTGTGTTTTCACTACAAATGAAGATGCTCGTTGCTTAATTTGAATCTTGTTCTACTTCAGTTTTTTGTCCTTATTCATAGGACACACACTCAATTTGCTGAATACTGAAATCTTATCGCTGACTTGAATTCTATTGTTTTTTGCCTGTGCATGAGTGGTATTTTCTACACTTGAATGAAACTTGTTATTGTCACTATTTATTTAAATTAAAATAAAGTATGTTCTTATAACTTAATGGTTGGTTTGCAGTAGTGATTAAAAGCAAACAAACGAAAACTGGAATATCGATGTGCCTTTTCAATGAGCTCTTCTAAAGAAGAAACTACAGAAATTAAGCTAACATAATGAGACTTCACATTACGTTGTCTTTCAATAAACACACCCTTCTCATGAAGTTGAATACAGTGATATATCTAAATTTATAAAGCAGGGAAATCAGGCATTTGAAAAGTCAAAAAACCTCTGCCTTAAGAAACAGCTCCCTTTAGGACAGCGGGCATGATGTTGCTTTCAGCACTGCTTGCTCAAGAGCATTGAGTAAAGTCTCAACCACTGGCTTTGGAAGTTGAAATCTAGAGATTTTAGGTCAGAATAACCTGAAGAAGATCCTCTTGTGTTAGGATCCAAATGCTGTCCTCATTTTTCTAGTTTTTTTTTTTAACAAAAGATATACACAGTTGAAGGAGTATAAAATCTATTCCTGTGGTATTGATAGCAACAATGATGAACAGTTGTATCAAACTATCTGAACTGAGATCTGCTAAATGCTGCAATATGTCATTTTGTTTCAGGACTCCCAGTCCATAAATGTAAGACCATGTTAGTTTTTTAATTTGCTAACGAAATGAATGCAGAACCACAGTTAAGTGGCTCTCCTCATCTTGCAGCCCAAATGACACTTTAAACTTAACAGCGTTATGAGCATGAAATAAAATTGGTTTCAAAATTCTTCAAGTAAACATGGAAGCTCTGTTATGGGAATGCAGTTATTTAACAACCAAGGAAACTGGCTGATACCATTAGCTTCTGACTAAGAATTAAATACATGCTTACTGTTTACAGTCTGTAAGGATTCGTTATGTGCTTTCTTTTCCATCTTATAACACAAGGTTTGTGTTATTTATATATATTTTCCAGAAATCTATTATATTTAAGTGCTAATGGAACTCCTACTCAACATATTTACCCTTCACAGATTTTCATTATGTAAAAAGTCATTCAGGAAGACCAGTGGATTATAGATCTCTAAGTGCTCTCTCTCAATACGATTATGTAAGTCTTTTAATGCGGGAAGAGATCTGGACAAAATAGTAGTCTACACGTGAACAGCATTTGCTATGGTAAGCATACAGCAAAAGGAGGATCAGAAAAGTCTGTCTTTCTCATAAAATTATATCTGTGCTGAGGGAAGGACAAGGTACTGAAAGGAGACGGATGCAAATACTGTCTTCATTTTACATAAACAAAGTAGGTTTTTTGTTAAATAGCAAACAACAGCATCAGGGTATTAAGCTATGACTTGTAAGAACGTAATGTCTTACATCCAGAGTGACTGGGAAAATATAGAATATCTGACTGGAGCTGACAACCCATTCTCTGATTAACCGAATACAAAATAAGAGTAAAAATATCAAAAACATTTTAATTAGCTACATGTTGGTATCAATTTTACTTGAAAGAAAACTCCTTTTCTCTGTTTCATGCTACTGAGATGAAGCGGTCCCCAAAGGATGGAATCTGTTATCAGCGAGCTGTTGCAGTGTTGTAATGCAGTTGGAAACGCAGCTTAATCAGCTACCACTGAATAAACCTTTAAGAAGGTGAAAAGTCACATGGCACATAACCAACAGCAAGGCTCCTCTGAGTCCTCCTGTACAGCCAAGCACAAACACTACACGCTGGAAGCTGTGCACCTAGAGGCCATGTAGGCAGAAACAAATAAACAGCTGCTCTGAAATACTGTGAAATGCGGAGACCAGCTAGAGAAAGTAATTACGTTGTTCTGCTCTTGTCATGCTGTCAGAAAATCAACAGTGCTTTTCCTAAGAGGCAGAAATCCACTTCGTGAGCCTCTACAGTGTCATTTGTGGGTTTTTCCTTGTTATTGTTTTGTTTTTATTTTATTTTGGTTTTCCCTGTTGTTTTTATTGTATTGTATGGGGTTTTTTTTACACTGTTATTACATGGCTTTATTTATCATATACTTACTGATAACATCTACATCACATTATAGAAACAAATCCTCTAAAAGCTGGTTGTAACTCAGTGCACAGTAACCATGGAATAAAGGCACAAGGTGCGTCTTTCACCTTCTTGGAACTTCAGTCAGTTTTTCACTATGTATGAAGAAAAACCAATGAAGTACATGATCAGTCAAGTCTGTCACTTGCACACAAATACTCACATACGTACAGCTGAACTCACTGAGATATCAGCATTAAGGACTTACACAGCCTAAAACATTATTTTGAAAATCATGTTGGTTTTTTTTCCTAAGAAGAGTAAATATGACATCACACACTATGTATAACTATCTTAAGAAAAAATACTGAGTTACTGAGGAGTACTTCACACACCACAAATGTACTCTATAGCAACTGAATCTAACATGCTAACTGTGTGTGTAACTTTATATATAAATATATATTCGAGTTCTGGGTCCCAGATGGAGTTGTCTGGATCATTGCTCATGTACACCATCACTACTCGTGAGAAATGACACGTATAAAGAGTGCTCATGTAATTAAAGGCTGCAGAATTAGAACCATCATTTCAGTGTGCGTGAGAGATATAATCCATCATGTGTCTGTTGGAAGCAGAACATTTCCAGTTGTTAATGCTATCTGTAACCTAGTTTTCTGATTTGCTTTCATCTGTTGGAAATTATTTGCTATGAAGGTAACCACAAATTTTAATGATGCTCTAATGACAAACCTGCACCGTCAAGATTTGACATTTATTCACATTTTGGACACAGTACTTGGAAAAGGGTACAGTTTATAATGTATTGTTTATTTTAGTAAGTCTGCCTATTCGTTGTAATTCACGAGCTTAAACAATCTAAAAGCCTTAGAATTTCTCCATTTGAAACAAGGCATTTTAAGACATCCTTATTAAACGCTTCATTTTTTGATACATGAAGTTGTAACATTTGGTTAGATATGTGAGGCACTAAACCTGCATGGGGACCAAACTTCTATCAGATGCAAGTTATACTGATTTCCTGTAACCACATCCAAGTCATAGGACAGTGTGTAAATAAAATTAGATCGTGAAATTATGATGAACCTTACTTTTCATCCATAATTAACTGCTGAAGTGGTGCGATTTGCACTGATTCATCATTCAGCAGACATGCAATATAATTTATCCTCATTTTAGGTCTGGCTTTCGTGAGTAAAAGGGTATCTCAGATTTTGCATTCTTTCTGAACTGACTCATAACGTTACTCAAAATTTTATGTACCAATGAGATGAACTCTGCATTTCAGCAGGATATATTGAAGAAAGAAATCATGTAATTTGGAGATGAATAAAATAAGCGTGCTTTATACTTAACCTAAATCTAGTTTGGCTTTAGGACATTTTCCATATTTATCTGAACTATCTTCAGCAACCTAAATATTGCTTTGAAAGAGGAGATGCATGCGCATCTGCAGTGCTTAGGTTTTGCCTTTCTTAGGTGGAAACTGAGAGGAAGTAAAACAATGCTTTGCACCCTAGATCTTTGTGCAGGGAATCCTCAGAACCTGTTCATCTGCTTCTGGAATCTTGCATGAGGTGGTTCAGCTCTGCTGTGAAAAAATATTCAACTACTTTTT
The DNA here is from genome assembly GCF_054131305.1 of Coturnix japonica. Lineage (NCBI taxonomy): Eukaryota > Metazoa > Chordata > Aves > Galliformes > Phasianidae > Coturnix > Coturnix japonica. Next base: position 31,073,226 of record NC_140668.1, read on the forward strand.
CAAAGACACTATTGAGAGGAAGTTCCTTACAGGTGGAGGTGGCTTCCATACCCTAGGGCTGTTTGGTAAAATGCAGCAACAGGAGTGGAGAATAATGTGCCTTAACTCACATTTACCTGTCTTCTGTTCCAAGGGACTGCTGTAAGCAATACTATAACTACAACTATTTCTCTGCCACAGTCCCTGTATTTTATATGTGCTTAAGGATGCAGTGTATATTCCAGCCTAAAGACTACATTTCCACCTATGAAAGAATAACTACAAAGCTAGATCTGCCAAATGTAATACTGCTGTATAGCAGTAAAGCTGCAGGAATTATCCAGGATATTCCAGCTTGTTGGCACCCTACTAATGGCAACTCTTCAGACTACTCTGAGTTGAAAAAATAAAAAAAAATAAAATAAAAATGAGATAAGATCCTGTTTAGAAGCTTAACAATGCAATCTGCACTGTCCTCTAGTACCAGATTTTCCTGGAAAAATGTTGCAAAATAATGTTCCAGAGAACATGACTACTTGCTACTTAAAATGCCTTCATGCTATTATTATCCAACATAATGGACCTTAAATCTTTTAGATCAGCAATCATGCTTGTTGGACATTAAATCTTGGAAGACCTACACAGTTTATTAATATTTTACCACTAAAGCAGCTTTTAGACAAAGCACATTCCTAACAAGATGTATAAATAAAATGAATGCAAAAGGAAAACAAACATGACAAAATCTCCACGATTTCAGGTTCAAAATGTCTTCGATGGAAAGCGCCATGTACTTTATCTGATGGGCAATAGTGGTTAAGCTAGTACCAAAAAAGAGGCTGCAAGAACTCTTGGTTTTACATGCATATTTTTTCATGGGGAAGGGGGAGACTGAGGGCAAACGTGAGCGCTGTCTGGCTGTACTGCAGCTGCTGCTCTGCCCCAGTTCCGTATAATCAGCTCAGTGGCTGACCTATTCCCTGCTGTCTGGAGCCTGACATCAGGATGAACGTAGGATCCAGCTGTGTCTGTGCTGAATATTATTTTTTTTGTCGATTGCTATACTCTGGGATCCCACTGGTTCAATTGCCTCTAAACATTTCAGTGACGGTTCACATCTCATGAGGATTAAGCACAAATAGAAAATAAAATGCAGTGGTTGTCAGAGGCACGGGAGGGTATACGAGTATTTGCCAAACCCAAATCAGGAGCAGAACAATGATGAACAGCCCTGCCCTTCAAAAGCTTATAAAAAAAAGTCAAACAACCCGAGGTGCCGAACGTTTAACTGAAGAGCTGACATAATTTTACTGACATAATTTTTGTCCCTCTAATGTGAAGCACAGATAACGGGATTGCCCCGAGGCCGCGGTCACTCGCCATATTCCGATTACAAACCGGAGCCCTCGGTTCCCGCGACTCTCGGGGCTGTAACCACTGTCCCTTCAGCACCGTTCGAATAGAGCCGCGGCCTCGAGGCAACCAACAACTGGACACATTCCTTGTCCTGTTGTGAACACACTCGGTGCTGTGAAAACTCAGGAAGTGCAAACTGCCTCTTTTTGGGGTTTCTTTTTCGTTTTTCGTTTTTTTTTTTTTTTACTTTTTCAAGTGAAGTGACAGCGATCTCCTTGCTTCCCTCAGCCATTTGCCACGTGCCTGCAAACCCGCTGCGTTTACTTAAGCTTTGCACCGCACGAACACTGCTTTAGGATTAAGGACCGACCAGGACTGAGAACTGGGGCCGCTGGTTGACAGGCTCCGTCACGCGAGCTGCCATCCCATGCCATCCCATCCCATCCCATCCCATCCCATCCCATCCCATCCCATCCCATCCCATGCCATCCCATCCCATGCCATCCCATCCCATCCCATGCCATCCCATCCCATGCCATCCCATCCCATCCCATCCCATCCCATCCCATCCCATCCCATCCCATCCCATCCCATCCCATCCCATCCCATCCCATCCCCTCGACCTCCGCAACTCGGGGCTGCAGTGGCTCCTCCGGTACCGCAGGCGGCGCTGCTGCCCGAGCGACCTCGGAGCGCGATCGCGGCCGCCGCCTCCCGGCTGCCCAAGATGAACCCCCGGCTGCGGCACTGGAGGGAAGCGGCTTCGGTTCTGCTGGCGGCGGGCGCGCGAGGGCAGCGGGCGCCGTGTCCGCTGGGGCCCTGTGACTACGAGCTGCTGCTTTTACAGCGCAGCTCCCGCAGCAGCTTCATGCCCAGCGCTCACGTGTTCCCGGGCGGTCTGGTGGAGGCGGCGGATTTCTCGGCCGAGTGGCTGCGGCTGCTGCCCGCTACGCCGCGCTGCGGGCTGGGCGCCGTCCGGCCGCCGCCTCCGGGCAGCAGCCGCGCCCCGCTCTTCTCCACCGACCGGCAGCAGCTGGGCTCGCCGCTGCCCGGGGAGGTCGCCTTCCGAATCTGCGCTATCCGGGAGACCTTCGAGGAGGCGGGGATCCTCCTACTGGCTCCGGGTGACCGGCCGCGGGACGGGAGCGGCCCGGTCCGTTCGCTGCCCGCCGAGCAGCTGCTCTCCGCGGCGGAGCTGGGCGAGTGGCGGCGCCGGGTGCAGGAAGACCCCGCGTGTTTCCTGCAGCTCTGCCGGCACCTGGGCTGCGTCCCCGACATCTGGGCGCTGCACGAGTGGAGCAACTGGCTGACCCCGGTGGGCAGGGCGGGACGCGGCGGGCGGCGCTACGACACCGCCTTCTACCTGTGCTGTCTGGAGAGCAGGCCGCCGCACACCGTGCAGGACGACCAGGAGATAGCGGCCTTTATGGTAAGGGCGGCGGCAGACTCATAATTTGGCCTGCTGCTGAAGCAGTCATTTCAGGTTTGTTTTCCTCATTCAGTGGTCATCGCCCCTAGAAGCTATCGAACGCTTTAAATCTCAAGAAATCTGGCTCGCTCCACCTCAGTTCTATGAAGTATGTAGACTGTGCAACTTCTCCTCACTGGATGCCTTACACAAGTTCAGCTCCGATCGAGCTCTAGAGGGATGTGAACGTTGGCTGCCTGTGATGTTAACTGCTGCAGATGGCTTCATTCAGCTCTTACCAGGTAAGACAGCAGATGAAGGTTCTTTGAAGTATGTAAAACCTTTGGGAATTGATAAATACTTGAGCCACTTTTCATAAGCCAATCTATAACTGTGAGGGAAGAACCTTCGGAAGTCACATTACTGCACTCTTTTCCAACTGTTTTTCTTCTGCCACCCTTTTTTTTTGTTAAAATTGCAAGTATCACTCAAACAGCTGTAGAACAAGCCAGGCATTGTATAACTAAACGTTGTTCTGTTTGTTTTCTTCAGGTGACGAGTTATACCCAGAAGATCCAGATTATACAGGCGAAAAGAAACCAACAATGTCAACAGATAAGACAGTTGAAGATCTCATGAAAGAGGGTAGTATATTACACAGGATAGTAATAAAAAATACCAACAGTGTTGCTGTCTATGTTAATATTCAAGCAAAATATAAGCATGTGAATCCGCTGATGATAAACACTGATAGTTCGAACTACAATAGCAGATTATAACCTGTTTGGTTTGAAGCTAGAATATGTTTAATTACATATTCACTGTGTTTCTCATCCTTTCTAACAGTTTCCAAGTATTCAGGACAACAGACTTAAATATTCCTTGCCAAAGCATTTCATGTGATTGTAGGTTTTCAATTTGTATCTAATTCTTGGAGTCTTTGAAATTTCATTGTTGTGCCAGTTATGATGTTCAGAAGCTACTGAAAATTTTATACGATCACCAACTGAATTACCTGGATAAACTTGAGAGTGATTTGATACCAGTTATACTGAGCAATGACCAACTTATTCTACTTACACATTAGTAGTGGTATTCCAGCTGCTCTGTTGGGTCACAGAGGTCCTTTTCTCACTGAAAATTAAGGTGTATCACATGTTCAAGTATGTTTTGAGTTGAAGAATTATTTTACTATTCTTATAAACCTGTAACCTGTGTCTAGAAATGAATGTAGCTCCTGTTCCAATTCAATTGATATATTTCAAATTTTGGAAAAACAGTGTATGTGCATATATCCAGATTTGTTAGCTAACATTACATTTTTTAGTGAGGGCGTGGTGAGGCACTGGCACAGCTGCCCAGAGGAACTGTGGATGCCCCATCCATGGAGGTGCTCAAGGCCAGGTTGGATGGGGCCCTGGGCAGCCTGAGCTGGTGGGGGACAGCCCTACCCATGACAAGGGGCTGGAACTGGGTGGGCTTTGAAGTTCCTTCCAACCCAAGTATTTCAATGATTCTATGAAATATTTATTACAAGCAATATTTATATTTGATAAAATGAAATAATTTATGTTAATGGTAATTTATGCAAAACGTCACTATTTTCAAAGGTAGAGAGAATTTAGACATAAACTATCATCTATCGGATTGAGTGCAAGCATTTGTTTTGTTCATTTTAACTTTTACCTTCAAGTTACTTGTAATTTCAAAAGGAAAAATGAATTGTTCGGCTCCAAAAAGATTTCAAAAAGTTCAGGAAATAATGTACTGCCTTGGAAGCAACTATTTCCACATTCCAGTATCCCACATTATGCTTCTTAACGTGTCTTTGAGATTAAAAGACTTCAGAGGAAGCTCAGCTACTCTTTGATCTTTTATCTGGGGGAGGGGAGCAGTAAGTGGAGCATACAGAGCTGTGATGTGATACCTTCTTCATCTGGAAGGATGACTTAAGATTAGACAGTAAAGCTGTTCTGAAAGCTTTGTCTCAACTTTTGTTCTGTATTTCAATTAAAATAAAATTTTCTGCAGTATTTTCATTATACTGAACTGGTCTGTAGCATTCATTTGGACTGGAAAAATGTTCCTGTTTTTTCTCTGTTTATTTTATTGAGCATGCTCAGATGATTCTAGGTTTAGAAGTCCCTTGCTGCTGTGAAGCATTCCCCCGCACAGTATTCTGGCTAATTCTTTACAGCATAAAGATGAAAGGAAAATTAGAAAAATGGTGAGAGGAAGAAGCAAAGAATGGATCCTGTGTTACCCTCTGACATGATTTTCAGTGCTTAGAGATTAACACCAGGCACTGTAATACTAGGTAGGTAAGAAGAAAAAGCATGCCTATCAGCATTGTTCTTATGCATAACACAAGTACCTTGGCTTCAGAGTTATTTAAATAAGCGATTCTGCAACGAGGTTAGATTTTTTCTGAACTTTTATGGTCCAGTATGTTCCTATAGGTTGTGTAAGTGTTGCTGCACGTCAAAAAGTAGCGACTTCAATACTAAACCTGCCTAAATGAATAGTCTGCCTCTCCAGATTGCCTCCTGGAACTTGTTTTTTACACTAGTAAAAGTGAAAGGGTCCAGTAGGGGGAGCTTGAAGGCCAAACAACAACAAAAATAACAGAAAAGATACTACTTTGCTATAAAAATGAATATAACTGTCAAATAGGAACATAAATGTTCTACAATATACAGACAGCAAATATCTTGCAGCATTAAGTAAAAAGTGGTGGTTAAAACTGTGGAATTGAAATACTGAAGCACTTAAGAACAGATTGCTGCTTGTGGGGGGACTGGATTCCAGCTGAGTGCTTCACCCTTGGGCTGCACAAAGACAAATCAGAGATGAGATGACAAATAATAATAATAATAATAAAGGCCTAGATGGAATGGTGAGTATACAGTAGTAGAATGGCCATCATCAAAAAAGATATAGGTGCTTTCTCAGAGATTGTGATGCTTTTCAGCGTAGCTAATACCAAGAGAGAAACACCGAGTGCAATCTCCCTCTGCCTCACAAGTCTTTCAATACATGCTGTGCTTCAAACTGAGAAAGTCTGAGGGGAAACGAGACCCATTGCAGGCCCAGGCAGCAACACCTGCCCCCTGCCAGCTGCTCTGAGATCTTCTATTTCCACAACACGTTATTTCCACAATAATGCGTTTAAAGAGCCGAAAACGAAGCACACTCCAGCCCTCACGACTCCTTCCCGCCTCCTCCCCCCGGTACCTCAATGAGGCGGAACTGCGCATGCGCAGCCTGAGGGCACATCCGCCCTTATTGGTGAGCGCGGGAGGCGGCGGGAATAGTGCAGCGTCGTGGAGCTCTGTGTGGTGAGTGCTGAGGTGTGAGTGTTTGATGCAGCATTGTGTGGCTAAAGCTTTTATTTCTGTAAGGGAGAGTATAACATTAAGGTACGATAAGGGAGAAAATGCTGTTTCTTATTGGAATTTTTTGTGTTGTGTATTTTCTTGTGCCAGTGAGGTGCCTTTGTGAGATGGAGGAAGGTAGGGGCAGGGTGTTAGAACTTAGAGTGCTTGCATCAGACCCATGTTGTCTGAAGGGTGTCCTTCCACCTTTCCCTGTGTGCTTAAAGTAGCAGTTGCTGTAATCTCGTGTCTTTCTGAGGTGAATCCTGGAGTACTGTGTCCAGGTGTGGAGCCCTCAGTACAAAAAAGACATGGAGATTTTGGAAAGGGTCCAGAGGAGGGACAGGAAGATGATCAGGGGGCTGGAGCACCTCCCCTATGAGGACAGGCTGAGGGAGTTGGGTTTGTTCAGCCTGGAGAAGAGAAGGTTGCGGGGTGACCTCATTGCAGCCTTTCAATACCTGAAGGGAACTTACTCCCAGGAGGGGAGTAAACTCTTGGAAAGGGCTGACAATAGCAGGACACGGGGAAATGGTTTTAAGTTAAAAGAGGGAAGATTTAGGTTGGACGTTACGGGGAAGTTCTTCACTAGGAGAGTGGTTAGGCCCTGGAACAGGCTGCCCAGGGAGGTTGTGGATGCCCCGTCCTTGGAGGTGTTCAAGGCCAGGTTGGACAGGGCCCTGGGCAACCTGATCTAGTAAAGGTGTATGTTTGGTGGCCCTGCCAGGCAGGGGGTTGGAACTACATGATCCTTGAGGTCCCTTCCAACCCGGGTCATTCTGTGATTCTGTGAATAGTGGTGTTGGATGGGTTGTGGTCGGGTGCAGGCCTTGGTGTCCTCTTAGTGATGGAGTGGCTGTTTATTAGGGGAACCAGACCTTTTCCTGTGTGTGTGTTGGCCTTAGTGACTTGATAGATCTCTTACAAGCTTTTATGCTTAGGGAGACATGAAGAAGTTGGGTTCCTTGTGTGTTATTGGCATCATATTTTAGCAGGAATTATTGTATGAACAGTTTAAGGTTTGGCTTAGCTTTTCTGAAACACTTCATTATCCACTTACCCCAGTGTAAATTCTAAGAAATAGGCTGAGCATTGCTGTGGGGAGCAGTGTTGCAATGCACAAGTCTGTGAAAATAGAGTGTACGTCATTTGATATAGCAGGTGTTGTGTGTTGCTATTGTAATTCTGTTCGATGTGAGTGTTGTGTGAAATATAAGTAGCAATATGTGATATTAAAACTTGCTGAGGATGGGACTCATGTCTGTGTTTGCTTCTTTTTAGTAATGTTTGAGTTTCTCGCTAGTGTTGGTGTCTAGTTGTCCAGGTAGCTGTAGCAATCCTTTAATCAAAAGATTTATTTTGGCCTTTGGGAGTAAAATAACAGCCTATAGACTGCAAGTAGTTTGAGGATAATAAATATAACTGATGTGGTAGCATAACAGAAAATCAGTATGTGAATAAGCGGATGGCAAATCTCAATTAGGTCTCTATGTAGTTAGAAGTCTTTTATTCGTGTATATTTGTTGTATACTTCTTAGCTATGCTTCAAAACCAATGAAAGCTTTAAAACAGTTAAACGTTTGTTGGTTTCTTACAGTAGTGTTGAAGAAGACTGAACAGCTGGGCGTTATGGAAGTCTTCGTATTACGAGTAAGCTGGGGTTTTTGAAAGCTAAGTTGGTTGGTGTTTATTTCAATGAAACTGGAAGTCAAATTTGCAAATAAGATGATGCTTTTATTTCTATTCAGTAGTCATTTCTTATATGTGTGCTGGGGATATATGTGGATTATATAGATTTTCTCACTCTTTTTGATTTTTTTTTGTCTTGATTTCTAATGAAAAGTTAATAGGAATGCAGCTAAAATTTAAAATGGAAGGTATCCTGCATAATTTTAAATATAGCATCTACTGAATCCTGCAGGACATTGTGCAAAAACTTATTTTCCTCGAATGCTGTGTAACCTTATTATCTAAAAAAACTAGTATGTAAAATGCTTAAAGAAGTTGAGTGGAAGACTGTGGCCCTAATTTAAATGTTGTCTTGTAGACCTTCTGAACCTGAAGAAAGTGTGTTGGCATCTGGTATTTTTTTGGCTGTTTGTTGTATGCTCCAGAAGTAATGTTCAAATAAAAAGCTTCTGTGATTGCAGTTAACTCATTATGTTCAGTTAACGAGCCTTTTAAATAATGCTACAACTTTTCAGGATGGATATGGTACTGTGGTACTAAAGAGTGCAAATTGAGACATCACTTATTGAGCAGAAGCTTTGATGCTTAAAGATGTTTTGTTACTAATATTCTGTTTGTTTAATATTCTCATAATTTTAACGTACCTCAGTAAGGACTGCATGTTATTTTTACATTCACTGCCCAGGTGTTCATAGAAGTATCCTGTCACTTCAGGAGGATGTGATACTCTTTGTTATTTTTGTTTGCCGTTCACACCAGATTGAAGATCCAGGCTGCTTTTGGGTTACTATGAAAGGATGTGGGCCTCATGTCGTTGAGGAAATAGAATATGAAAAGCTGAATGCAGAAATGAATCAATTCTATGACAAAGCTTATGAAGATGAAGTAAAGCCAATAACATTAGAAAAAGACCAGGTAAAATTATTGGTGTGTTTTACACATGAAAAGAAATAATGTGATATTTGCAGTGGTTTATTTGCACATCCAAGATGTGTTAATTTTTTAAATTTGTTTTTTAAATTACTGCTATGAAATAGAAAATTATATCAGTATAGGATATTTTTCTTATGTGTAGCTTCATAACTGTGTTAGCTGTAACGTTTGCAGTTTACAAAGTAAATCTAGGGCTATATAGTAAGTACCATATTTTTGCTTCTAAGAAAATTAAGAGTAATTTATTCCATTTATGAGAACCTGTTCTCTTGTTTCTTTTTCAGCTTTGTGTGGTTTTCAGTGAGGAGCTGAAGTGCTGGTGTAGAGCGGTTGTTAAGTCTATCATGTACTGTGCAGACTATTATCAAATAGAATGTTTTCTAGTGGATTATGCAAAATACACTTTTGTTAAATCAAAGGAGTAAGTGTCTTTTTTTCAAGGCAGTACGCAAATTTATTTGGTTGATTAATGCATGTAAATATTGTGACTGTTTTTTCTAACTAAATACTAACAGGGCTCTGGTTTAATTGAAGTGACACCACAAAAAAACTTCTACATTGTCATTGGGGATTTAAATATGGCAGTTATGATTGAAATGTGTGACTGCCAGTTAACATTACTGAAACTTACTTTCCTTTGTTAATGAGGGATTGATATTAAAAATAAAAACAAAATGCCACGTGTAAGGGATAACGGTGTATCTTTCACTAGTGTCTTGACCAATATATAAATAATACCTTCTTTTTTAAGAGTAATGAGTACAAATGCAAGTAAGTATATTAATTTCTTCCTTAATAATTTTAGTAATATATTATTTCTTACTTAAGAGTAAGAATTGTCAAATGGTGTATGCAGTGCCAGAAGACATATGTATGCTATCATGAAAAGACTTTAAACTGAGCTTTCTCTGCTAAATGGGAAATGTGGAGTTTTACGGTGGGAGCCAAACATCTAGAAGAACTGTGTTGTCATATGTAGGATAATAAAAGAATATCTTTGAAAAAACAGTGACTTTTAGACAATGTAATCTATAAAGTGAGATTATTTCTGTTTTTTCTTTTAAGTGTTCGAGTTGCAATGGAAAAATTTACACAAATCCCATTTAGAGCAAAAAAATGTAGATTGTATTGCACAAAGCCAGTGACATTGCGCGTCAACTTCTGTGAAGATACAGCGAAAATAGTGTAAGTAGATTTCAGTAGTTGTATCCTTGTCACACACTTCTTAGATGTAAAATTTCATTCAAGAATAAAACGTTTTTGTTTTTTTTAAAAGAGCAATTAATAAATAAAACTCTGTCCCTGAACATTTGGGATTTGTTTTCTCATCTATTTGAATCTTTTGATATTTGTCTAGAAACTGTAAGAAATTTTGATGTGTTTGGCAGTTTTTGCCCTTTGTTTACTATCCTAGGGCTGTGTTACTTGGTTGTTACTTGTTTGCTAACACATAAGCTTCTCTGCCAGCTCTTCCTTCTGTGTTCTTTAGTAGTCCAACAGGTGTTTTTTAAACACTTTGAAAGAAAATTAATGTTTTACTTACATACTCTGACAGAAAAAATAGTAGCTTAGTTTGGATAGGAACACCATCTTGAGTGGGCTATTTTTGTGAATTATCAAGAGGTTAGTTGATAAGTAGAGAGAACCTGAGTATGTTTAATCGTTTTTAGTTTGAACCCTTATTTTATATTGCAGCTGCAGATGATGGCAATGACAGCTTAAGTTTTTGTAGCAGTCCTTTAAGTTTTTAGAATTTCAGTGTTTATAAAGTGCTCATTTTAAAATCGTTCAGAATTGATTTCAAGTAATTAATATGTTCTGTAAATGGATTCTTGCTTTATTTCTCATTATACTATTTTATTTCTAACTAGCTTGTTTTATGTTGGATGCGTCCATCATATATTGGCAAAGCAATATCCATTAATTTTCAAGTAATTTGTTACATCAAAACCAGAATTATATTCAAAGTATTAAGTTTCTGCTAATGTTTTTGTTAGATGTGTTTTTTGAGACTTAGCGTGACTTACAGTTTTCTATTGTACACGCCTCACTATTCAGATTATCATTTGAATTTGTGATGATGTGGGATAACTGGTTGTGTTTGTTTCCCTAGACCAGCCAAAAGATGGGATAATGCTGCTACGTGGTATTTTCAAAGTCTTCTGAAAGGTAAAAATCTCGTTGGAATCATAATTGGTACTTCTGTTTAGGGGGAAAATAACTTGGCAGAGAAACATAGTACTTGAATATATGTTTTGAATTTTCACTGAATTTTTAATAGAAATGAGTTGTATAGTTCTTTTTGTATGAACTGACTTAGCCAGAATTATATGTAGTTGTGCATCTTGAGTACTGAGGGCTTCCATTTTTGCATAAGCTGTGTCAGGTGTCTAAGTTGTGTCGTTCTCTGGGGCACTCTGAATAAGGAAGCACAACTGTTTTAAATAGTGGCACATTTCTTTGTATTTAGCTTAATTCTTTGAATCAGCTTAAAAGCTGTCTTTGCTAGTTGTGTGGCAGGAGCATAAAACACTAGCTCAGAAGAGAATGTTATAGTTACATCATCAAATGGATTGTGCTCAAAGTAATTTCTATGGCACTATGCTTTGTTCATCTGAGGTTGGATTGTAAATACTTCTGGTGTGTGTCTGACTAGTATCTGTGGACCAGTCACTGGTCTGTTCCAACTCTTGCAAGTTTTCCTTCAGAGGTTGAAAAAAATGCTGTTCTAATGTTAAGATCTTATTGCTTAATTTGATTCCTATTCCTTTTAAAAATCAAAACATTCGTACTCTTGAAATTAATAGATCACAATCATCTCATTGTTCTATTTTTGCATGCTTGAAAAATACTGATAGTGAGGTGTTAATAGATCTCCTTGTTTATTGCTATATTTTAGCAACTACCCAAATCAAAGCGAAGTTATGTTCTGTGGAAGATGATATATTTCATGTTATTCTTTATGTGACGGTAGAAGATGAAAAGGTAGGATACTTCTATATCTGTAAACCTGTTGGTACACAAAATCATAGTTTTGCAATTTTTAAGGCTGAAAAGCATTACTAATGAGTTTTGTCCTATGTCAGATACAGTTAGTGCTGTGTTATTTATTAAAGGTGTTTCAGTCATGTTAAAAATTGAAGTAATATTGTTACCCTCTTAATTATTATTACTATATTTTATTTTATAAAAAAGAAGCAAATATAAGAGACTAATATAAAAAAAATTGACAAATAAATTAAAAAAAAGTGAGTGCCAATATCAGTGTTAAAACCATGAAACATGAAATTACAGTTAATTAAAATCTCTTTCAAGAAGGTACTAGAAGATACAGCTTCCTTTCCTATTCTGTATTTATTCAAAAAGCAGTAATAGTGCTCAAGTGTTAATACTTTTAAATTTTTTTTTTAGGTATGCATTAATGATGATCTTGTGTTAAAGAACTTTGCTCGTTTTGAGGAAGCTAGAGAGAATATTCCAAGTCCAGCAAAAGAACAAGATAACCTGACATCATTAAATATTGTTTCTCCTCCAGTAGAAATCATTAATCCAGCACTTGCTTTCAGGCCAGTGCGGTTGCAAGAGAACGTACCAAAGAATCTTGAAGCAGGTGGGAACAATATATGTTAGAAACATACAATATATAATATATCTTTAAGTGGATATATTGAACTTAAGCCTGCTGTCTCAGTGTGAATCCAGTAGTTGAATCAGACAACTCTGTTAACAAAAGATGTTTATGAGTTCACAGTCATCAAATCACCAGGTGCAGGAATACTTTGAGGTGTACTTTGTTTGTTTTGTATTGCGTGAGACAAAAACTGGGAGCAGGTTGTATTTGGGTTTGTTTGTTAATGTGCTTATAGCATTGGGTATTATTGAAATCAGTTGTTTGATGCAGTACTGTTGTTTTGCATTTGGATGGGTTTATTTTCAACAGAAGTAGTTGTAAAACTGTAGGATTTACAGGTTGTGCTAATTGTAGTGATTCAAATCCATTAAAAGGTGTGCAACTTTCCATTCTCATGGAGGACTTTTTTTGTTTTTTTTTACTATTAGCAAATTATACAAGAAACTAAACAAAAGCAGTGGTAGCTGTGGCTGTTAATAATAATAATGGATTTGTGTGTTCATATAACTTGAAAATTTCATCTTCTTCCCAGGTCATACTGTGTCCAGTTTCTCTCTTGAAAAAACATACAAAAGGTCAGACAAGGATCTGAATGAAAATAATGAATCTGTAAGTATTGTTTTGTAATAAATTGTCAAAGGTGAATTTGATTGAATGTACATCAGACGGATAAGGAATATTGTAGTCACCTGTCCAATTCTTCTGCATCACTTTTTTTTTTTCCAGTTTTGCTGGGTATTGGAGGTGACAACCACTACAGAACTTAAAGAGAAACACCTAATTAAGAAAATTTTTTTTTGGGGGGGGGAAATGGGAATCAGTATTGTTAGCAGTAAATGATTATCCTGCTCTGCTTCTCTAATATTCTGTGAATGGCCAGCTGAACTGTCTTCTACAGCTACTTGATGTTTTATTATGTATTGCCTTCAATACTGTATTCTACTTACATGATTCCAGAGATTTCAAAACCTTAGTGAAGAACGAAGCTTTGTCTTTCTTAGCAACAAAATTGAGCCAACTCCAGTTTTGGAAAAAGCACCACTTCATGACAGTCTGAAAAAGGTAACACCAACATTTGATTTTTATGCTGAATTTCTCCTAACAAGTGTATGGTGTTGTCACTTTATAAACTAAATGTGTGACTATAGTGATACTTTATTTTGATTGAGGAATGTCTTAAGATATTTTTCATATGATGAAATAAAGTTTTAAAGAGATGCTGACACAGATACTTGTAAGCATCATATAGGTTTCTACTGACGTATTAGCCATTATTCCCATTATTTTACTATAGTAATTTAACTCTTTTTTCATATTGTGCTGAGGATATTTATTGTGAAATGGACCAGAAATCTCTTAAAATACTCCATGTTTTGTCTGCTTTTGTAAATATGTTAATGCACTGTTTTCACATGTAACTCTTAATATCTCATTCTTTAGGAACTTGCTCAGGATATGTTTTTAGGCCCTAACTTCACAGAATCTTACTGTTGGCCAGCAGTAGCTCGAGGATGTGATGTAGTTGCCATCTCCTATCAAGGAAATGACCCTTTCATATATATCCCACCAGTCCTTACTATCTTGCAAGTGGAAAGCTGCTACAAAGCCTTGCCAAAAAGGAATGGAGTACGTATGTGTTAAAGTACTATCAGATTTTCTCTTCTGAAGTGCTGTTGTAGTATAATAATGCAAAAAATAGCAGATATCTAAAATGTATGTATCTAATGTGATCTTGAAGTTTGACAACTTATGTAAGTTTTCTGCATAAAAGCTTACAGAGTTGGACTTTGTGAATACAACAAAGACATAGTAAGCAATACTTAACAAGTGATTATTGCTGCGTCACTTTAAGTGTTTTCACTGAATTTGTATTTGTGTTAGCTTCTTAAAATACTGAAAATTGTTCTGTAACTTGTATTAGATCTCAGAATAGAGCTATTGAAGTTTTAAGGGTCTTCTGTGGAGGTGATGCAGTGCAAGCTAAGTAAGATCAGATGCTACTGCTATTAAATTTTTTTAGACTTTTTATGCTAGTTACTGCATGTGTCCTTCTTGTCTCAGGGTAGCCTGGCATGTGATTCCTTAGATCTGTAACATCTGCATTTATTAGATGATGCAGTACTGAAAGTTTTGTTTTGGAAATGCTTGAAGGCATGTTCTTCAGATTTTCTTTGCCCTAAATGTTGCAATAGTACAGTTCTAGATAAAAGTTGAGAACTGTAAGTAATACACTGTAATCTGTGTGTGTACCTATGTAGCCACTGGTGCTTATTTTATGTCCTGGTTGGAGGAAGGCACAGCTTGTTTTTGAGTTACTGAAAAAGTACAGCAGATGCTCCAGGATGCTTCATCCAGTGTTGATAATACTTGGGAATAACAAAGAAGAAGCTGAAACGGCGAAAATCCAAGGATGTAAGAATATTTTTTTATTTTCTTAATGATGCTTGAAAACACTGGGCTGTCTTAATGTCAGGAAATTGTGAAATAAGTAACTAAGTTACTAATTTATAGTATTATACTGTTTCTTTAATGCTGTAACTCCATAGTGATATGTTTGAAGTTCAGTACTACTGTTTAACAGTAAATTGTGTTAAGGCTGTTTTACTACTCTTTGAGGTTACAAATTAAAAATACTCATAGCTTTTTTTTCACTAACTTGTAGGTGAAATAATTGTGACTACACCATACAGCCTTCTGAGATTGTATGAATATCACATTTTAATGTTTTCTGGACTCAGCCATCTTATTTTGGATGAAATGGAGGTACTATTCTCTGAAGCTGCTGAACAGGTAAATAGGTTATGCATTCTGATGGTAAAATGCCTTTCACTTTTAGTGCCCCTAGCAGTCTTGAAGACAGTAGATGGCATTACAGATACCAGCTTTCTTCAGACGCTGTGGTAGTGTTGAGAAAAGACAAAGTAATTTAAATAAATAAAATGGAAGTGTTATACATATTTCTGGTAGATTGAAACGCTGGAAAAATATAGTCGTACAGTCAGTTGTAGTGGAAATGCTAAGTCATGGCTTGGGATATGAAACTTGAGTCTTGTCGATGGTGGTTTTAGTTTAGTTTTTGACAGGAAGAGCAGGGTTCTTTCCACTTCTTTTACAGACTCATTGGTGGAATGGGCTAAGATTGTAAAGCTCTTCTTTGTTTTATAGGTTTTTGTTATACTGAATTACTACAAGAAAGGCCGCATTACTGAGGAATGGAAATATCCACCACGTCAAATTATTGCTGTTGGAACTCGGTGGAATAAACATGTAGGAAGTTTAATAAAGGAGTTCATGAATGATCCTTACATTGTGATAACAGCTTTGGAAGAAGCTTCCATTTTTGGAAATGTGCAACAGGTAAAAACTTGGAGGTGATGTCATTATTTGTTAACTAAGATATCCTGTTGTTTGTAGTGATCAGGCTCAATATATGTAGCTGCTGGGTTTTTTTGTTTATTTGTTTTGACTGGATAGTGCTGGAATTGCAGTTCAGGTTGCTCAGGTGTAACCTCCCATGTATGAACTGAGGTGGTTCTTAGGAAACATACAAAATAATCTCTGCATTAGCTGAATGTGATTTAACTTTCTTTCTAGGGCTGAGGTGAAGATGTTTCCTCAACTATCCACTGTAATGCGTATGAGTCAGAATTTTATGTAAGCATTTGCAAATCATATATTTTGTGACAAAAAATAAATAAATAAATTAGAAAGTTCTTGCACTGTTTGAATTGTGAGTGTAAGAACTACAAGGCAAATTTTCCTAAAATACAGCAACTAAAAAACAATTTCACTGTGAAATAATGTACAGTGAGGAACTTACGTTGCTAAATCTTAAGTCAAGAAGATATTAAGAGCTCTTAGATGCTTGTTAATTGCTGGAAAATCCGATGGAGTCCTTAAAAATAATAATATAAAAGGTTTTAAGTACAACTTGAATTCTGTATCTAAAAATTATTTATAATTGTAAATTTTAAGAGACTTACAACATTAGGTATTTAAGTGCAGAAGAAGACGACAAATCCCTTCCTGTGAGAAGTCTAATAAATGGTTGAGCAGAACTGAAAATGTCAGTACTTTGATGCTTTATTTAATAGAAGTATTTCAGGGAGTGCAGCATGTGTTTTGAAGTATTAAGGTAATTTTTTTAGTGGTACTTGACAATGCTGAAGTTCAATTGAAAAATCGTTTAAAACGGAATGAATGAGAAATCACAGCTGTAACTTTAATGGAGTATTTTGTCAAATGCTTAAATATAGGTTATTAATTTTGATGTGAATATATTCTTCTGGAAGCTGTTGTAAATTTATCTCTGTGAGAATTGTATTTACTGTAAACTTAAGAGCAACCATTTACCTTTTCTATCATGATTTAGGCCGTATTATGTAAGAATGCACAGCACTCAGTAAAAGGAAGAGTACGTTGTAAAATATGTATATGTGTATAGACTATATTAACTAGCACCCATCTTTTATCTCAATTTCTAGGTTGTGCAGCATTGTGTGAGCAGTGAGAGAATTGCTGTGTTACTC
Organism: Coturnix japonica; assembly: GCF_054131305.1. Taxonomy (NCBI): domain Eukaryota; kingdom Metazoa; phylum Chordata; class Aves; order Galliformes; family Phasianidae; genus Coturnix; species Coturnix japonica. The sequence goes on from NC_140668.1 coordinate 31,090,125, forward strand.
AAAATGATGGATTTTACCCCTAATAATCTTCAGAAGGTGCTGGTTTTCACGAATTCCATAGATGAAGTAGAAATAGTACATAAGGTAAAAACAAAGTACCTAAATTTGTGTGTGTTTTCTTTTGAATGTCTGAGGGTTAAATTTCACACTCTTCGCAAGTGATACCACTGAAAAGAAAAAAAGGAGGGTGCTACAAATGTTCATGCTTTTAGAGAAAGTTTTTAGTAGTATTTGTATATACCAGCTTTGCACGTTTTAAATGACATACAAAAGAATGGTAAGTATTAAGTTCCACACAGCTGCCAACTTTTATAGTTTTTTCTTTGTGCAGGAAATAAGTAAACTTCATCTTCAGTATTTTTCATTTAAAGAACCTAAGAACTTCACTATTTTGCTCCTCTTTTTCTGCCTTGCCTTCAGTTCTTTACATTAGCAAGGGTATGCCAGATACTACGATAAATTACTAAGAGTTTCTTAGAGCAGTTATTACTGTATTGGAAAAACGTACAGATTTTATTTTGTCATCAGGCACTGAAGAGAAATTCAATATTTGCCTTCAAAATACATAAAGAGATGGAGTTTAATTTCAAGGGTTTCTTAGAACATTGGACTAAAAGCTACGGCAGCGGCAGTCGTGTTGTGTTAGGTGAGTATCATCTTGTTTTCTGGTTGTTTGTTTATTTATTCATGGTGACTTAATGTCCTCCGTCAAATAACTATGTTAAGTTCTCTTTGCTTTGCAAGGTCAATTCTGTCCAAATTACTTTATCTCTTTATTTGTTAGTGCTATGCCTATACTAACATTTTTTTCTCCTTATGAGAACCTCTAACACTTTGAGACCTTTCCTAGTTTCATGATCCTCTGCTAATGCAGAGGATATTTTCAGTTTGAAATTCAGAACCTCTGAAGTCATAGTATAATTATTTCCCTTATGCTTTGGTGGAGTTGCTTGCAATAGCAAAGACTCTTACCTGATCTTAAACATATTTTCTTCCCTTTTATATTTTAGAGCAAGAAGATTGACTTAATTGTACCTGATTCATAGGTTTATACAAAGATTAGCATTTCTGCATTACTGGAAATGTTTTCAATCTTACTCTCATGAAATATCTGTCTGTGTCCTATGGTATTTCTTCATTGATACTGCTACAAGATGCAGAGTTGAACTAGAGGTGATGTAGTACTGTGTTCCATATACTTCAGAAATGTTTACTGAAAAAATGCAGTATCTTATGAATCTGTATAGGGAAAAGACCTTACCTTTAAGTCAGTGGATGAGGAGGAGGAAGCAGCTATTGCAAGTAAGGCATGTGAAGCATTATGTCACAAGTATAGCAGTTGCCTTATGTATAAACCATGTGTTCAGTTCTGACAGATGACTGCATGCAGTTCTTGGAGATTACAGATGCATCTTGTGTGATACATTTCAGTTTTCCTTCTTCTCCAATAATCTTCGGTCGGCGTCTATACAGCATGTCTGACAACTTCTATAATGTGATAAAGGTTTGAATGAATCTTCAACAAATTAATATTCATGTGTGATAATTTAATAGTGGATAAATAAAAGCTGAAGAAACACGTATTTTTAGGATTCATCTGATCAAGACTGTCTACAGGCAAGGTCAGTCATAATGTTAACAGAAACCAGCGAGTGCCATACTGTTGGTATCCTGCGTTATTTGGAGCATGCTGAAGCTGACATTCCACCAGGACTGGCTGGGGTGCTAGAAGCTGAAGAAAAGAAGAAGTTTGCACGGCCGTTGTGCACCTACCTTAAAATGTTTGGGACTTGCAAGTAAGGAAATACTAAGTTATCTTAAAGCTCGTTATTCGTCCTTGCACAAATGTATGCCCTGAATAACGACTTAATCTAATTCCTTCATTAACTATCCTGTTGTGTACATCAGATCAGATTTTGCTCGTGTGTTTTGGTTTTTTTTATTATGTAGGAATAGAACGGTGTGTCCAGATCGTCATCAAATTAATTTACAAGTAGACATGCTCCAGAATATGCCATCTAAACCTATACAGACTTCTGGATATGTGACTGTAAGTTGTTTTTATTTGTCCCAGATAGTAAGAAGGCAGGTCTTAAATAGCTGCATTAGCATAGTACTTTTTTTTTTTTTTTTCCAAATTACATGAATACTGTTGTAATATGTGTATTGTAGTTAAGGAATTTTTTGTTCAGCTTTTTTTGGTCTGTTGAAGGGGTTGCAGCATCAAGTGTGCCAGATTTTATCTTTAGTTTGAACTGAAATTGTTTTGCAGGTAATTCAGACTGCCTCTGATTTACTTCTGTGTTGATAATGATGAGGTTTTTATCCTAACTTTCAATGCAAAGGGGGTTTATGTTTTATTTACTACTATATATTTATATCATGTATCTCATTATTTCAGAAACAGTCACTCTTCCCTGCCCCCCAATTTATTTTTTGCTTTCAGGTACTGCCTCTCCATATTGTAAATGCAACAAACTACTTTGGTCGTATAGTAGATAAACATGAGGACCAATATACCATTCTTGCTGAAGAAATCAATGAGTATTTTAAGGAAACGAGCAATAGAGTTGCTGTTCAAAAGGTAGAGAAACTAGCTTTGTATGGATTCTGTGAGGAAACAGTCTTTCACAGGTAAATATGTTTAATTTTTTACTTATTCATGTATATTTTTTATATATATTTAAAGAAAAGATCAGTGTTTGATTTAAAAAGAGAACAACCTCTGTCTCCACACCATGTTCCAAAGACAAGAAATAAATGCAATACAGATCAGTCTTTGTTTTAAAGAAACTTCAAAAAAAAAAGTTTGTCAAGTGAAAAATACAAATATGTATTTGTTATTATAAACATTATAGTTTAATGTTTTAATCTGAATCTTCCACTTTTTGTTAAAAGTACTTGAAGCATTCTTAACAGATTAGATGAATATTAATTCTGTTTTCTTCCACTGTGTGAAGGGTTCAGGTGGTAGAGACTTCTTCAAAAGAAGAAGAAAATTTTAACATCAAAATTGAGTACATAGATGAAGGCAGGACCAGTCAAGTTCAAAGCTCTCAGCTTCTTCACTTACCTGCAAGATTTCAGCATCTGCCACCTCAGGCTGTGGAATTTGTAGTTTGTAGAGTTAAACCCATTGATAATGACACAGAATGGAACCCAAGGGTAATAGTCATTGGTTTCTTTAAAGAACTTCAGGAAAATACTATAATTTGTGTGTGTTTTTCTATAAGAAAAATTTATGTTGCCAATTTGTGTTGCTTTACATTTCAAAGACGGTTTTGTTTTCCCCAGGTAACTCATCGTATTCGTAAGAAAATTGAAAGAAAACCTCATGAAGCAAAGGTAGTGCTTACTTTAGGAAATACAGTATGGATTGACCCAATGGTACGTGTGGTATTGTTGAGTTGCATGTTTCTAGCAATACTCCTTTATAGCAAGAACATTCGTTCATACCTGGCTTTCTGTTGGTACCTGTTTTGATTTTAATTAGTGTTATTTGTGTGTGACTGAGAACTAAAATAGACTGCTGAAAGGCTGTATACTGTCTATTACTGGATGTACTAAGAAGCCAATTGGATACCTTGTCCAGGTGGATATACTCTGAGGTTGTTTCCGAGTACCTAAGACCTCTTATACCTTAGTTTATTCTGGTTATATTTCTAATCCTTTACTGTCTCTTCTGGTTCTTGTACCGGTTAGGAGTGGGACTAAAGGGAAGGTGCCACTTGTTTCACACTAGGAATGATTGATGATTGTTTAACTAGTTGTAGTATGATTTTGTTTTTATTCCATGATAAATTTGCTGATCGCTTTCAGATTTAATGATCTTTTTGCGTTAATTTTTTTTTTTTTTGCTTTCAACCCTGTAGACAGTTTTATTGTTTTGGGTTTTTTTCTGCAGTTTAGAACAAGCTTTTAAATGTTTTTTGCATTAATTTTTTTTCATCAGGGTAGGAAGAATGAGAGCTCTTGTTTCTGTATTGTTTTTACACTCCTACTTACATCTGGATGATTTCTTGGTCTTGTGGAAAACTAATGGGCAGTGTTGTGTGCATTTTTCATAAATGGAACTTTTTGTTAACATCCAGAATCATTCCCATAACAATCAATTGGATATAACGACTGCAGTACTGACATAGAAGAAAAACAGAAAAATCAGATGCCTTTCATATCTTTACTAATGGCATAAATAAACACATTGTGTTGTGTTAAAAATAACTTTAAGAGCTGGGAGTTCCATTAATTGCTATCAAACATAGCTCAGAAGGTGCAGAATCTTTTTTAACAGTTGGGAGTTGATGAGGCATCCTCAGATCGTTTTGATCAGCGAAGTAAAGCACACGTGATCATGAGGCATTTTTTCTGTTCTGGTTCTGCTCAAGAGGACATGAGGCTGTTCCTCCACTTTAAAATGTGTTGTGCTTTGTTTTCCTGTCCATTCAATGAACTGAAAAATAGAATGGAAAGAGAAAATTATTTGCAAATATTTTTCCTCAGTACTTCCTTTCTGGTATGGCACCTCAACTTTTCCTCTTGATTTCTAGCTGTTGCTTTTTTTCCAGTCCATAAACTGAGGGACCTAGTGAAGTAGTTATAACTGTATGGTATATATTTTGGTTGTAATTTCTGGAATCGGTTCAAGAATTGTCCTACTTACTTACTTAGGTTGATTCTTCTAGATGGAGTAACTATTGGTTATTTGAGCACTTACTACAATTTAAAAAAATGCTGGTATTTTGAGAACAGTTAAATATTAGCAAGTTATTCAAGGTTCAAAAAAATCAGAAGTAAATGGGCAGATATCTAATGTTTTTCATCTAAAGAATAGCTTAGAATTGGAGAGATGCAATCTGAGCTGTGTTCATGTGGTACACTTTCTAATTCAAGGTCCGGGTTACCAGGCTTTCAGATTTGAAGATGTATGTCAATGAATACAGTGTGCGATCTGAGATTTTGTCTACGGGTCTGGGAACTGATAATCCAGAACATATATTGCAACTTCAGAAGTTGTGTGAGCACGTGAAGGTATCAAGTCACACGAAGGATTTGGAGCCTTTGTGAGTGTTTCCAAATTATTTTCAGCTCTTGTTTTACTAGAGAAATAACTGGATATTTACATTATTTTTTGTAGAGTATGATTTTTATTTAAACAGACAATATTGTTTGTGATATTTGCTCTCATAATTAGGGCACTACTCTTTAATGAATAGGGTTACATGATGTTTTCTATAGCAACAGCTCTGTGCACATTGCTGTTTAAAAAGAAATTCTTAACTGAGTAAAAAGATAGATAGATAGATAGATAGATAGATAGATAGATAGATAGATAGATAGATAGATAGATAGATAGATAGATAGATATAGCGATGCTATGGAATATCCCTATGGCTGGTTTAAGTCAACTGTCAGAATTCTGTTTCCTCCCAACTCCTTGGGCCCTTTGCTGCAGATGATCTTGGCTCTGTAAAATGCTGCTCAGCAGTAACTATAAACATTGGTGTTTTATCATCATTTTTGTCATACAATCAAAACAGCATTGTACCAAATACTGAAGAAGTCAATTAAATCCCTGATAAAATTAAGACAACAATTTGGCTGGTTGGTTTCTGTGTGGAAATGCATTTAGAAGTTTTGCACTATTTTTTGTTTACGTTAAAATTAAAAACTTAAATAGAATTTCCAATTCTCATTAGGAATCCTTTGAATATTTAATGTTTTTAAACATTTCATTTTAAAAGTATGTCTTCTTGTATTCAGAAGCATAAAGGAGGATGCAGCTAGTCCCGAGAATGTCTCTGAACTGCAGAACTTGTCCTTACAGGAAAATTCTTCAGAAAACTGTAATTCTTCTGAAGTGATTATGGGAAATTATCTGTGTGGTAAGCATTCTCATAATTTTCTGAAAACTTGTAAGATCTGCAGTCAAGTAAAGCACCTAGATGGACTTTTCAGTTAACAGTGCAGATTTCTGAGTACCCAGCACAGTACTGCATAGCTCACATTTAGAGTAAGTCACAAATACCTCCTAGTGAGCAGTTTGAAGATGTTGTGCAAATAAGCCGTGCTGGGATAGCTGTTCTACTGTTTGGGGAATTCAGTGTCCTTGAAATACTGAGAATTCTTTAGCTCTGGTATGTGGAAGCAAGAAATTCTAACTACCAAGGAGAGAATGAACATTTGGCTGTCAAAAGCCATAGCATTGAAAGAAATTCTACTGGAATATCCAAGGTGAATAACAGCATTGTTCACTGAAAGGTCTGACTTTTAATATCTAGATCTAGGATGGCAAAATACAGCTTTTCCTTTTAATCTAATGTTCAAAGACTTGGCATTCAGTCTGCAGAGGACTAAAAGCGCATGGCTTGATGTTAGACGTGGAAGAGGACAGAGAATGATCTGACTTAAGTTGAAATCTCAGTTTGGAGAGATGAGGGTTGAGTAATGGAATGGGGGGGGTTAGGGGGAAGAAAAAATCACAAGATCCCGGAATGTTTATCGTAGATTATTTATACTTTATTTTCCATCTGGTATGTGGTAAAGTGACAGAAATGCCACGTTTTGAACTGTGAGTAACCTGATTGTTAGCAAATTATTTTTGTAGTGTTACTGGGGTACTCTGGCAGTAAATGGTTTGTATAGGTAAGTATAAAATATCTTCCTGCATTTCATATTTTTTAGATGGTATTGCTCAAACTAAGGAAGCAGAGGAAGCAGGAGACTCTTCACTGGATCAGCAGAAATGGTAAAAAAAAAATATTCAGTCATGCTTTCCTTTAATTGTGAACTGCCAAACTGGGCAGTTATCCTTGTTGAGATTATCTATTTACAGGTGGTGTTACAGGTATTGGTATTGCATGAGATGAGTTGGTTTTGTCTTTCTCTTTGATGTGTTAATGTTCTTTAAAAAAAAACGAAAAACAAGAAAAGCACTTAAGTAGAATAACGTAAATGTCTTCAACAGGAAATTATGGCCCATTTTATAATTTTTTCAATTAATTCCTTATCCTTATTTCTTTGTAGATAGAACAGTGTGTAGTAATTCGCAGTTTCAAGATTGGGCTATGGTACTGTTCTTACATGAGGCAGTATGGTTTATACCTCTGGATACTGCAGCTAATGGAGTGTCTCCTGACTTGAACTATAATAATGTGCTGCTTCGAGGACTGAGATGGCAGTGCTGTTGTATCAGACTGGGCTGGCGTCCTGACATGCTTTCCTGTCACTGTTATTCAGTCAGACTGTTAGGGTTTGAATAAGCATACAGGTGCTGTTTGTTGGCATCCTAATGTGAGAATCTTGGCTGTACTTAAGACAGCTTATTTTCTGTTTTTGGACTAACTCCAATTAAACTTTATTATAGTTTCTATCCAGAAATAAAATGGTTTGAAAATGAAGAGGCTGTTACAGTGAAGGTTCAAATAGCAAGGATAGATGACTATAAATGTGAATTCTTGAAGGAGAAGGTAATTTTCAGGTATGTTTAAGATAATTAAGCATAATAAACACAAAGTTTAGCTATTAGCTTGCATTTAATATATATATATGTGTGTGTGTGTGTATATATATGTATATATATATTTTTTTTTTAAAATTATTTTTATTTTTTTTAATATAGTGCTTGCTCAGAAGGCAAATTTTACTTGGCTGATATGGAGTTGTGTCAGTGTATACTTACAGAGAAGTCTATGTGTGTGATTAAGGATAAAGAGGCTGTTATTGTCCTCAGAAAAGAGAAAAGAGGAGCATGGTGCAAGTTACTAAAGAACAAGGTGAAGTGGAAATTAACTTGAGAATTACTGAATGTTCCCAACATACTGTCTGTGTTTAATTCAGGTATTTCAGACTGTGTTTTTTATTAACAGAATCCTCACGTGTCTTTTGACTTTGAATACTGGGAAGATTTTGAAGACAAAAGCCCTTTTCCAGTTGGTAAGGATTGAACAAATAAGTGCTTATTGTACATGAAATAATTTGCATCTGGATTTATTACCTACTTTTATTTAAAGTACTGATATATATTTAAAGTACTTCATATATTTAACTCTTGTTCATCTCTGAAAACATATGAGAGAACCTCTACTAGCAAACCACAGGGTTGTTTTTTTTTCTGTCAGAGTAGCCTAGAAAGAAAGCATTTCAGTCCATTGTCCTATGGTATTTTGGTCCAGTGTGTAGCCTGAAATACTTCTTATACTTGTTTTGAAGCTCTTGGTTTTTCTTGCTTTATGAATATTGTGCTCTGTTAATTACTTCTAGGTACTAAAAAGCTGCACTGCGCTGCTGCAGAGATGGAAGAACTGGCTGACTCTTCAGAAGACAGCGATGCAGAAAGTGATGAGTAATTGGGAGATGTGTCTATTTTTGTTACGGTTAATATTGGAAAGTAGTATCTATTGCATGAGAATTACTCCCAAAATTGAAGGAACTAAACATATAGATTGCAGAATTGACTTTAATTTTAGGAGGAAGACTTTGCTTACTTGGTTTCTAAGCATCTGGAGAAATACTTGATAACTTGACATATATGTTTTCCTGTGTCTTCACTTCAGAACTGTTGACTTTAATGATTTCGTGCAAATATGTACATGTATTTAAATTCATTAAAGAGCTACTGATTTACTTTTCTGAGTTTGTCATGATAGCAGTAGGTAATTTTTTGGAGTTTAACAAGTTCTGTTGATTGTTTCTACTATAAATCTTTGTATGCATACAGCATCAGCTTTGTAACTGCCTGTTTGTCAGTTCTGCATGAATAAATTCAAATGGCACTCTTTCTTTGACTGGAAATACTTTGACATGTTATAAAATACATGAATAGAATATTCAGTGTTTATTTTCAATTTCATATTTCTACTTCTCCTAAATTCTTCCCCTTATTTCATGTTCTGTCACTTACCTGAAATTCTTGTTTCATCTGTGGAATCTTGTCCAATCCTATCCCAAGGGCTTTGCAATTTCATATGTAATTTTTCAGTAGTTTTTCACTGTTAGGTTTGAGCACATTTAAAAAATAAATAAAGAAAGGAATCTCACAGTGAAGTAGTAATGTAATTGCTATTAATCATACGTTAAACCAGTACTCTTTTCATCTGCAGGTCTTCAAAACATGTTTGTTTCTCCAGTGGAACTGTATGATGACTTAGGATAGAAACTTTACAGATTTATTTTGAGAACCTTAAATTTTGCTTTTTTACTGAGGAAGAATTTACTTGCTACTTGGCGCTTTGTCTTCTGAGAAACTTCAGGGTGCCCTTGATAGTATCTTTGAGACTGACATTTCAATATGCTTAAAGATTTCTGAATACTTAAGAATACTCTTTATGTCAAAGGAAAACTAGCATGTGACAATAGTTTGTGGTAACAACAATGAAATGTTATTAAGCAACACATTGTTTAAACACTTGCAATACTGCTGGAAATCTGTTTACAGTTGGGCTTAGTTTATAGTCTTTGCCTGTGTTCAGGAGACTGTCAAATGATTACATTAAAATAGCGATGGGACAGGAGGTTTTCCTTCTTTGTGCATTTTGTCCTTCTCCGACTTGTCTGGTATCTAAATACAGTGTAAGATGGTTATTTAATAGACTTTGTAAATTATATCTAATGTGGGGTTTTTTGTGGTTTTTTTTTTAATGTTTTTTTAACAGTGGGGCACCCTACTTCAGGTAAAAGCAGAAGCTGCCTGTAGCCCTGCATTCTCAACAGGTACCAAGAGGCAGTATCTGAAAAGCAATGTAAAGTACATAGCATTGAATTTCAGAGATGCTATTTTGGCTTCCATAAATTTCTGATCAAGATTTTCATGAGGATGGGGTTCTCTCTAGACTTAAACTTACCGTTTCTTGAGCTATGTCAATTCCTAATGTTTCTCCTGCACTTAGGAACTCTGTAGTATTAAATACTTTCTTCTGTGTTTTGAAGCCATCCCTGCTCTGTGGTCTTGATGTCCTGTACCCTCAAGATGCAACAGGAACAAATACCTTGTTTTTCCTGCATTTTTGTAAAGTAAGATGCAGGGCTTCTGTCATAATTTTCCTCTCCACCCCCAATCAGGTATGTTTTTTAGCCTTGAAAGTGATAGTAGATTGAGTCATTATTATTAATAATAATAATAATAATAATTCTATTTTGTGCTTTTCTGAACTTTATAGCTCTTTCATTTGAAGTTATATTTTGTCAACTGGGAGGAGCAGTAGTAGCAGTAGTAACAGTGTGAGTAGGACGAAACAGCATTTGGTAAGTATATGTTTCATATCTTTTATTCTTATATTTAATGTACTTCACATACAGAATAGCATTGCAAAAAGGCTGCACACTAGTATGAACATATAAATTCAGAAAGTCAAAGTGTGCCCCAAACTAAATGGAATCTCCTTCAACTGATGTAGCATTTAAAAACACTCTATCACATACAAAATATTTTATTCTGCAACTTCCTCTGGTGGAACAACTTCCAAAAGCATCTGAAGGTACATAGTGATGGGCTCTGAGAAGGAAATTAATTATTAGAAGCCTTATCAGGAAAAAAGTATTTATATTCTGATTAATACTGTTTTTCTTAGTTTAAAATATTCTTTGAAACTTTTGTGTGTCTTTTCATATCTAAAATTCAAACAAGGGGTGGGAAGGTTTTGTCATTGCTTTAAGTTGGTCATCCTTTTCATTTGCAGAAATGGATTAAATGCTCTTTAGTGACACACAGTGAGCTTTACTAATGTTGTCTGTCTGGAAAAATTGCCTCTCTTTCTGTTCCCCCCACTATATGAATTAGTTAGGATGGACCATAAAATGAGCTCTGTTGAAGTAGTTACTGTAAAACTTAGGAATGTTCTGTTGAATTTGGTAATTGAGGTATACTTACCTGATATTTTTTGGGACCACTTGAACTTGAAATGAACGAAAAGTACATAAAATATAAGTCCACTTAGTATAAATAAAACACAGTACAAATAGGCCAGTTCAGGTGCCGTGATGATTGGTGCCAGTACCAACAAAATGGATATTAATGTCACTATAACTGGAATGATGATGGGTATCTGCAAGTTAAAAATATATATAGATTCACAAAAATATTTTGCTAGTTGTTTTACCATTCTTACAGAGGTTGTGTATATGAGAGGCAGAGTTTCACTATTTTATGATGTTTCTGGAACTAGATCTGGCAGATCTAGAGTAGCAAGAATATGGATGAAGTCTTCTAAATCATTTAAAAATATCTCTTTGTGTTGCAGATTGCAGTGTAATAATTCATTGTGTTCTAATGGATTTGGGACCTTACTCCTGTACAGTGGACTCTTAGCCTGTCTTCACGCCTGCTGACTGTAGATTGCCATCCCTGAAAATCTGAAACAGAATTTCTGCCTGTGGTCTGAGTGAGTGAAAATAAACATTGCATGGGCTCCTTTGGAGTCTTTGAGCTTTTTTCCTGTTGCAAAACTTGAAGATGAAATCTAGCCATGTATTTATAGCTCCGTGTGGGACAGAGGCCCAGGTTGTTGTGTAAGTATCCAAACTTCTGGAATTAGTTTATGCTATTTATGGAAACAGAAGAAAAGCCGTACTGAATGCTGGACTTACCCTGATTGGTCTCTTGAGTTCCTTTCTGGTAAACCTCATAACAATAAGTGCAAATACACTTAAACCATAAAATATCCAGACAGCAAAACTAAAATAGTTTATGAGTGTGTTAATGTCACCAGGGATAATATAAATAATAGTAACAGCACCCTAAAAACAGAAACAAAAGTTAGCATAGCATATTGAAGAAGATTGAACTATGCTTTTGTCCCTGTGTGTTTGTATGGTTACAGTTTTCAGAGACTGATTTCTGTGTGCTTTTGATTAAATATTTGAGTATGTGTGAATTGCAGCTACTTGCATGTCGTTTTAATTCTGTTTTAAGTTAAGACACTTAAATTGTATTTGCTTGTTCACTTTTTTGGGGGGTATTGAATTTACTGGGAGCGGATGGAGCAATAAAATTGAGTTCATCTGGTTTAAGCTTTATGTAAACAGGTAAAGTATAAAAATAGTCTAGCTTTATTTTAAAATGTGTTTACTAAATGGAAAGATGTAAATGCATTCTCAATGGAAATACAGCAGGAAATATTCCATGGACACCCTGTGAAGTGAAGAATTTGATGCCAATATTATAATCTTTTTTAATTTAACTTTCACACTATGGATTCTTAGCATTTTGATTTGAAAGCTTATCTGTGGAATGGAACTTCTCCTGTTAAGGAGCTGCTTTTCTTCTGCAATCTTTTTTTTCTTTTTCATAATACTTGCTTAGCAATATTCCTGTCTTCTGTAGTTATATTGCAGATCATAATCTCACAGAGATGTGAAGATGTGTCACGACTGCTGGTAGGAAACTTTGAAAGTGTTAGTTAACATTTTTGTCATAATTTCTCAGTACTTGGGGTGTATACTTACATAAAATATGATAGCAGGTGCTGGTGTTAAGCGCTTGACACTAATGTAGGAGAGCACCTCTAGCATGTGCCCTTCACGGCCTGCTACATAAACAAGTCTGAAGAAAAACAAAAGCAAGGCAGGAGTGTTAGCCTGGTGGAGTTCAAGTGGGTTTACTTCTCCAAAAAGTGGGGGAAGTGCGGAGCACCACTGATCTTAAGATTTGTTTTTATTGTGCAGCTACATCTGAATTGAGTTTCTTCTAGTGTGCATCACTATTTCCTATTTAGGGAATATTGCAGTGAACTGAAATAGTGGAAATAACTGATATTAATGCACAGAACAGAAACTAACTCTATTTTCAGACACATTCATTTTCAGATTTCATTTAACTGCAGTTGTTTTGTAAAAAAAAATAAAAAATAAAAAAAAAATTAAAAAAAAAAAATTCTAGTGCCTTAGTCTTTTAATAAGGAGTATTTGTTTTAAATTCTTCCATATCAGAGAACCATCTTGACAGCCTGGTCTGTACAGTCTTACCGTGTTCAGATAATGTACTTTTTATAGTAAGTAGCAATGTTGAGCAATAGATCAAAAGGAACAGCTTCTTTTTCAAGTTCTTATCTGGGCTGTTAATTCTGTAGTCGTGTTCTAATTCTTAATCTTTTTTGTTTGCTTAATGATTAGCTTTAAATTCAGCTGAATAAAAAGAATGCTGAATCTACTTTGAAATGAGGTTTTTTCAAACCTGTAAAGCTTCATTTTGCAAAATACCCTGGGTCTAGATTTGCAAGTACTTCAGTTATTTTCTCTATATATTCATTCTGGTTGAATATGAATACATTATTCTTTTTTTATTGTTCAAAAAAAAACAATTTTAAGATATTTAGGATGGGAGCTTACCTGCCTGCAGTAAAACATACCCCGTTGGCAGATCCAATTGTAGAAAAGGCCACAAAGAGGGGAATTATCCAGGAGGCTGGATAAAGGACTCTGTCTCCAAACGTCTGGGATATGGGATTAAAATTAATCATTTTTGTTATTTTAACTACTTTTTGAAATGTTAAAATGTTGGTGCCGCTTTAAGAGTATTTTTACCAATAAAATATATGCATTGTATATATTCAAATGTGTTTAGCCAAATTAATTGAATTAATTCATGTAAGACTCTATAAGGAAGAGTGGGATATTATTGTCCTGGTATTTTTGATGCAGCATGCGTAGGAAACACTGGGAGGCAGATGTGAAAAATACACTGAAACTCAATTCTGTTTAAGACACTTGGTTTGGGGATGTCTGCAAAACAAAACAAAAGATATGATTGCTGCAGAGCACTGTACACATACAACCTATAGAGAAAGAATAATAATGGTAGTGAAGATTTAACACCTGAGGCATTGTTATGAGTGAACATGAAAAAGACAAACTTGCAAAGTTTGCAAAGTAGGCCTGCACCTTGTTATGGAGATATCGATTTTTCCATGATGAATCAGGACTAATGCAGGTACATTGGTCTGCTGAAAGAGAATTTAAAGCTTGGACAGGAGGGACATTTTGCATTTCTATTTAACAGTTGGTTAACTATTAAGGTCCAGCATAGAGTTCCACTTCTGCTCAAGCTTAACATCAAAGTATAGTCGTTTTATCCAGGGTACTCATCAGCATTAAGCAAGAAAGATACTTTGAAAGATGGAGAGATTTGTTTATACAGGGCACTCATTTGGTGTTTGCTTGTGTTCTTTTGTATTGCCCAGTAGCCACTGAGATTCTCTCATCACTTCATTGCTAGCTCTGTGCTAGCTCACCATAGGTGGTCAGCTTAGTGGCACACCAGAGAGAAGTGGTTCTTCATCAACATAAAACTTTGGGTTAGGTACTGTACCTCTTGATGGAGAAAAAACAAAGATAACTAAATTGCATCAAAGTTATGTTTTAAAAGATTTCCATGTGATTGTTGAGTATTATGTTAAGATACCTATTAATTGTGTTTCACTGCCTTCTGCATGTAGATGAGGTGCTCTTTGTTTTTACTTAAAACTAACAGTGAAGAATTGCTGCAAGATGCTGATTGGTGGTTTGGGAGACAAAATGCCCCGTGGAACATGTTATGAGTGGAACTGGAGGGATAGATGTGTTTGTGCAAATTTCTGAAATCTTAACAATAATCTTTAATGAATTTTGGCAATAGTATGTCATGTAGTAATGAAAAAAAATTCTTCTCCTAATCATGCTAAGATAAAATTAAATCTAATGGGGAAGTGAACTACATCTGGCTGCTATCTTCAGAATGATAAGGTCTAATCTACTGTGATTCTGCACGTGCTTGTTTCTAAGAACTACTGGAAGCGTTGGCAAGGGCAAAGCAGCAGTTATTTTTCCATATACTTTTTAGTACTTACAGGGGAAAAAGCAGTTAACTGCTGAGCTGTAGCCTTTACACAGTGTTACCTCAAAGACTGCATTACTTTTGCTTGTTGTTTTTGTTGTTATTGTTTTCCCAAAATAAGGGGACTTACCACAGCAACTGCCTGGGACTGCAGGAGTTCTGTTGAAGTCATTACGGTGAAATATGAAACGTTTATCAAAACGTAACAAACAGTAACCAGGGGGATTCCAATAATTATAGATAGTGGTAGGTTTCTAGAGAATACAAAAGAAAGACTTGGTTAGCATTGCTGTGTCATTGGTGTTGTTACTGTAGTAAACTGGACTCTTTTTTCCCCAGATATTCTTCAGGTATGTTTACGTTTCTTTACTGTAGAGCAACAGAAACCAGAATTAAATAAAGAAATCACATCTGTGAAAGCCAGAATATATGATAGTTCTTTGTCTGCTGATATTCAAACTTTAAGTATGCATTCCCTTTGCAGTCAAGCCAAAATAAGTGCTTGCTTGGACAAAAATTGAGCCTTATTGCTAGAAGTACAACTTTCATATTTATTTATTATTATTTTTACCTGTAAGGATTCTTCAATTCTTCTGTGATGTAATTGAGTTGATTCCTGGAAGACATTAATAAGATATTACTAGCAATCAGATGTTTTGCGTTTCCAGTTAAATACAGAAGTGCCTGTATAATTTTGAATTGAGCTGGTCTTTGCTCCTGGGTACGATGTCCTGGAATAACCAGACATTTCCTTTGAGCTTCAGGTTTTGCAATATGTAAATCTTCTCAAATAAAAGCACTAGTTCACTGTGCCTGTTGCAAGGACTCAAGTTTAAGTCTACTAATCTTTAACAATATGTCTTTAAGTTGTTTTGTAAACATCTTAATTTGGAATTTACAGTTCCAGATACACATTCTCAGTAGACCACAGGTAACAGTAACCTGTAGAGCTTTTGCCTGGACAAATGGAACTAGCTGTTTTTATGTCTCTCATTATTACAGTATCTAACCACCTTTAGCACCGAAGCAGTAGGCCTTTTGGGATCTACTATAAAATCTTTCCCTAGTAAACAGTAACTTGAGGATTTTATTTTTTTAAACTGAGGATACTGTTCTTTATCCACAATTCTTTAAGAGATTATTTATGAAAATTCAGGTGTTAACTTGCATCTTGTTATTTCTGCTATGGGAGAGAGTTAAACTGCAACTGTTAACGCTGGTAAAGATGCCTTACCATCCATCGTATGCCCAGAGTCCATTGTAGAATGCCAAACCAATAGAGCTAACAGAAATTTTACTATCCTTGAAAGAATCTTGAAAGTTTTGGGTTTTTCCTGGAAATAAGACAAATAATAGTGACAAAATGTTGTAATTTGGCTGCACACCACTAGATGAAGAAAAACTCCAGCATCTGCTGGGTCTTTTGAAACATTTTGTTAGAAATCAATTCATAGAAATGTTATGAATTTATTGGTAGTATTGAAATTCTTACCCCAGATCCTCTAAAAGAAAGTGCTGTGGTTTCAGAGAGACTTTGAGACAGCAACAGTGAAGAAAGACAATAGCCTTATTTTTGTGCCTTTTTTGTCAGTAGGAAATTCTTAAAGATTACAGCAGAAACTAAAATAATGGTTGGAAGTGAATGTATGTTTGATTACCTTGTGCGAGGAGAACGATCCCAGTTACAGCAATGATTGCCACAACTATCATTTTAGCAGCTGTGAGAAAATTCTGGAGATAACTTCCCAGCTTCACACTCAGTGAATTCACTATTGTAATTACCACTAAAAGAAAGAAATTCATGTCTTGTATTAAATTTGTCAGAGCTGGAAGAGAAGTAGGTGTATGCATTTTTTCCCTTATTCCTCATAGATTATATATGTTATTCATACAATTTCTAACATAAACAATTGGTTGATTTTAAAGTAGTGAGGAAAAAGGTTTTGAATTTGATATCTACCTTTAACAATAACAACAAAATTATGTACATAGTAACTGCTCTGCATTGTGATAAATACAGAAATACCTTTGCTAACATTTTTTCCTCCTTTTCTGCTACAGATAAGTGTTTGTTATATGGCTGTGTTTTTCTTGGTAAAAAGGAAATGTAGGCTAGAAGGAAACCATCTATTGTGTTCGAGTCAGAGAGTCCTTCCCACAATTACCATATTATTCCAAAATTAAAATAAATTGTTATTAGTACTTTTAAAATAATAAATAAAAATTAATACATTAAATTATACATTAAAATACATAAATAAAAATTAATACATTGTTTCACAGTTCTGTTCCTTTTATTGTAGAGTTGCTTCCTGCTGTCCTCATAAAGATGAATTCTTACTACCCTGAAGTGCATGAAGGTGAACAGAAGTTGCTTTGCAGTTATGGAATTTATCACTTATAAAATAAGAATTAAAAAGTCTTACCAATGGCAGCTGCTGCAAGGCACTTGATGACTACTGGAGGTGGATCACAACCTGGATAAAAGGGAGCTGATGCATATTCTGCAAAGCTGAGACATATGATAGCGAAAGAACTGGGTTTTATGACAAGCAGACTTGCCCAAGAAAACAGAAATGCTGGTATTGGGCCAAAGGCCTCCATAAGGTAAGGATATTCCCCTCCTGATTTTGCAATCATTGTACCAAGTTCAGCAAAACAAAGTGCACCTGAACAACAAGAAAAACGCTTGTTATTTTTTTTATTTGGTTTATACACATCTTAAACTACGGGCTATTTATAGACAGCACAATTGCAGAAGTGAATGGATACATGTAACATATCCTTCTCATACTGGAACTTAAGTGATAACCTAGAATTTACATTTAGTTGTGTTTAAGACTCATGGATGGAGTACAATAGAAACCTATGGGGAAAAAGATCTTGTGGCACAGTTTTGAAGTAAAATGTTTACTAAGCTCATTTTTAAGGTACAGTGGCACTTTTAGTTTCATTGTGGTAGTTGGTGTATTACTCAGAAATAATGATTTCTATGCCCTGTATCTGACATAACAAACAATTCTTTTTTCTTTTCCTAATTGAAATATTCTGAGATGCTTAGTACTAAATTTTGTGTGATTAAAATTAGACTTGCATGACTGTAGACAAACAGTAGGAATACCAAGCCACTTCTAGTAAGTTATGCGTATTATCGTGCCTGTGATTTAAGTAGGTCTTCTCTTTGCAATTAGTGGGTAAAGTGAATAAAACTAAATCCTGCTTCAAAAATGAGCTAAAAACATTCTTTGTGATTTTAATAGCTTAACCTGTTGTTTATAAACAACACATCAGGGTATTACTGATCTTAGTGTAGGTGCTGTTACCTAATTTGTGAAATGAGTTGTATGCAGACACTGAGTAGTAAATTAAATGATTTAAGCAAAAATTCAAACTTCTGTGTTGACTCTGTTTACCTAATGTTGCCAGAACTCCACAGACTGCCCAGATGGTTAGACAAGGACCAACAGCTCCAACATTGGCAAGTACTGATTTTGGAGAAACAAAGATACCTGAGCCAATAATTGTACCAACGATCATACAGATTCCACTAATCAGGCCCACCTTGAAATAAAAGGAGACATTTTGGTGAAGTAATTTCTAGTAACTACTTTTCAGTTTAATACGATACTAACTGACGTCAGTGATTTGCTGTAGCTTTTGACATGAAGTTTCAACTAATTAGTAAACTGTGGAATTTTTTCCAAATATGTATATGGCCTGTGGCATGCCAGCTTGCATGTTTGTTTTCATAAACCATCCTTTCAATTATGTGGGTCTCAATATTAATGCTGTACGTGTGAGCAATTCTCTTTATTTAACTTAAGCGTCACATTTTGGTGAACACTTGAATTCTGAAGTTTTGTAGCTTCTAAGATGTGCCTTCTTGGAGGGATTCTACCCTTTTTCTTTAAGCAGTTGTTCTGCTCTCCTTGCTCCAGAAATGATTTTAATATTGATAAGTAATGAAAAGATTACATTCTTCAGATTTTGTAGCTATTGCCACATTAGATGACTCTAAAACTTGAGACTCAAAGGTCATTGGCTTGGGCATCTTAAATGTTCCTTATTAAGTTATAGCTAGCCTAATAACTTCAGTATTTTGCCAGTCCAGGTTCTTGGCACCTAAATGTATCTATGCAGGGTATCATTTTCCAGGTTGCTTAAACTGAAAGATAAATTACACTTCGCCGTGGGAGTCTTGTCAGAGGTAAATGAAGTGGCATATCCTTTCTGTAAAAGTATCAGTCATTTTCCGGAGAAGAAAAATTACTGTTTGTCTTTCTATACATTTAGCTGTTTTATGGACATAAACACTAACAGATTTGCAGTAGTGAGCTGAACCAACCCTGTTCAGCCTCTGAGAAGCTGGCGTAGGAAGAATTAGTGAAGTCCATAATGTTATGCTGAGCTGAGCAAGTGTAAAATAGTGAGAACTAATTTAAAGACTTGAAAATTATATATTCTTTCTTTTGTGTTTATATCAGAGCTATATACATAGCAGTTAATAAGTTCATAAAATGTAATTCAGCCACACCATGAAGATACTGCACATAAGAGCAATTTCAACTTTTATATGATGATACATCATCACATGTACATTCTTAATGCCTCCCTGTGCCGGCCCTTCACATGCGCATGTTAAGGGAGTGGCTGTAGGCATTTACCTGTTTTTTTAGGTTTGTTGCTTGGGGTTCCTGACTCTGAATGGATTGTCCATCCTCCTTTCTGTTGTCCTGGTCTTTTCTTTTCCTCAAGCTTCCTTCACCCATTTGATTTACTTGTTGAAATATCTAAATAAAGGGGAAAAAAATCAGTTAAAAATCTTTGTTAAATTAGGCTTTTTCCTGCTTTCTTGGAGACGCAAGCATTTTTGACCAGGTGTCTTTTCCTGTAAGTGTCTAAATAGCAGCTCTTTGTTTCAGAAAGTGTTGCTGTTCTTCCCTGTGTTGAATTGGGGTAAATGTCTTCTTGTGAACACTATATTCTGTTTAGGATAAGACTGTAAACAATTTGACTTCAAAAATGTTAATTTTAGATTTCTGAATGTAGTATTTTCTTGAAAGTTTTGTTTGTTTCACAAAGTGTTGGAATAAAATCCAGCCTGAAGTAGTGATGGAAGTGGAGGTTAAAACAGATTAGTCCTGATTCCCACAGTTAATGCAGACAATCCCCTCTCTCCTTAGACTCTCCATCTGTAACTGTTAGAATCTGAACATTGATGGTTGTTTTGCAGCTAAACAGACAATGCAGGCGTGCTTCGTATTTGGGCAGTTCAGCTAGTATCCAGCAATTCTTGGCTTTTTGTTTTTAGCCTTTTAAATTGATGGAATGTCCATCTCAGTACTGCTGGTCTTCAGGAATGTTTCTGCTATAGAGAGACCTGGTTTATGATTTTAAGATTTTAAAAATCAACGTATAGTCCAACTTAAGATTCAAGAAATAATGGAAAATTGCCCATGTAAGGAATGCAGGGCTTGGGTCACTGAATTCTATTACAGCTTTGTGCCCAGCTTCTCTCTTTCAAGTTTTTTGTCTAGAGTATGTTGTTATCTTCTAGTAAAACATGCTGTCACTTACCTTATTTGTATTTCTTTGATGTAATTCAGGCTCCAGGGATCTCTTATAGTGTTTCTCTTTCCTCCCGTTAGATTTACCAGCCAGTTAGAGAGCAACACAGGTCCATGTCCGAAACAAGAATACGCAGAAGCAACAGCAGCTTAAGTACAGAGGTTATAAAAGGTAATCATTAAACCTGTTCTCAGCCAAGAAGTTTTGAGATGGGAACCACAGGTAAACCAATAGTCCAATTAGTTTATCTTTAAAACAAAAAGTTTTTTTTCCCATTTGTTCAGAATGTTTGTCTAGTACCTAACTATTTTATTATATAGTGAGAGGAAGTCGTAATTTAAGTGCATTTTAATTTCATGTCAAGTTGTTTGCGGTTTAGAAACTGTGGAAAGATAAACTTGAAGTAATTGTAGTGGTGTGGATATGTTAAAAGTATCTGTTTAGATGTAAAGTGCATCCCATAAAGGCAGCTCGTTTCATCTCGAGGAGATGGAGAAGTGTGAGCAGAAATCTCTCGTTTGGTTTTTCATTAACCTGAAGACAGCTGAGTGGGCAGCTTGTGTTTCTTTCATCTGCGGTTTCAATTTTTCATTGGAAGGAAACTCTGGAGATAGAGTCCAACCCATCTGCTAAAGCCAGTTCCCCAGGGCAGGTCCCACAGGAAAGAATCCTAGTGCACTTTTTAGTATCTTCAGAGGAGATTCTACAACCTCTCTGGGCAGCCTCTTCCAGTACTGTGTAACCCTCATGGTGAAGAGGTTTATCTTCATGTTTGTATGGAACTGTGTTCCAGTTCGTTCCTATTGCCCCTTGTCTTGCTGCTAGGCACTGCTAAAAAGAACCTGGGCCCCATCCACTTGACTACTGTCTTCTAAATATTTATAAGCATTAATAAGATCATCTCTCAATGTCCTCCACGCTGAATGGGCTCAGGTCTTTCAGCCTTCCCTCATAAGGGAGTTACTTCAGGCCCCAGTCATTTTTTGTGACTTTTTTGACTCCCTAGTATTTCCCTGCCTTTCTTAAACAGAGGAGCCCAGAACTGGACACAGTACCCCAGATGTGGCCTCACCAGAGCAGAGATGAAGGTGACCTCCATCACTTTGCTAGCCATTCTCTTTTGAATGTATTCGAGGATCCCATTGGCAGCCTTAGCCATGAGGGCACACTGCTGGGTCCTAGCCAATCTGTTGTGCACCAAGGGTACTCAGGCCCTTATCTGCAGAGTTCCTCTCCAACAGTTCAGCTCCTAAACTGTACTGTTGCGTGTGGTTATTCCTCTCTAGGTGTAGGATGCTGCACTTACCATTGATGAGCCTCAGCGAGTTCCTCTGCCCAGCTGCCCAGCCTGTCCAGGTTGTGCTGAATGGAAGCAGAGCCTTCTGGCAATGTCAGCCACTCCTCATGGCTTCATATTATCAGCAAACTTACTTGGGGTGTACTCTGTCCCTTCATCTAGTTCACTGATGAGGATGAGATTGCAAAACAATATCAGTACTGAAATCAAAGCTATATTTTGCAGGTAACAATTTTACTGTCTCCTCTTTATTTTGGTAAGAATTAAAAGCAGCATTAAACTTCAAGAAAGATTTTTTTTTTTTTTCCTTGTAACCATCTTGTTTAGAAATTACCATCTGAACAGCAGAGTTGCGTGCTATTTTTTTGTTTGTTTTACCAAAGAAGAATAAAGAATATTAAAGTCAGAGATCAACAATTAACTCCTTTTTCTGCATCTTTTACAAAAACTCAAAGAATTTTGTTAGTAATCATGGTATACTGATGTTTCTGCATCTATCAATTGCATATAACTGGCTTTGTATTGAATATTAGATTACGTATTTGTGTTCTCTAGGCTTGATGATTAAGACACATCATCTGCTCACCGCTCCTTTGTTTTTATGGAAATGACACAGACTGCTGAATTAGCTCATGTGAAAAGAAAAAGCATTTTGGGAATGGGAAGGGGAATCATATATAGGGCTATTTTTTTTCCTCTCAAAATGGGGTAAATAGACCTTTCATGTCATCTGCTGCCTGGAATTTCCAGGCCAACAAACAAGTACAAATCCTTGGTTAATTTTGATGGAAAGATAATGGAGTATTGTTGTCTTAAAAACCTTACGTGACAAGGAGTCAATTTAGGATTTTATTTTTTACATGCAGTGTTTTTAAAGTAAGTAATCCTTGAATTTTACCTGCAGGTGGATGTTGAACATCCCTCATGATGTTCTCAGCTTATTTTCTGCATCACACCTCTCCTTTAGTTTGCTTGTTCAGATATAATACAGGCAATGTTGAATATGTTAGTTTTTCACCAATTTATTGAGTCAGTGTTGAATATTCATTTGGAAAGTTCTCATCTGTTGAATGGACGTGTTTAATCTCTGTCAGTAGCTTGATTTCAGATAGCCTGTTTCCTTATAAAAATGGAGAAGCATTTCCATTTGTTATCTAGTTTTATTTTAAGGGTTAGTCTGTGGATAGTATAGAGCTGTTATAGGACTTGGACTTTTATCAGCAATCCTTTTCTGAGCCATTTAAAAAAACAAAAACCCACAATACTGAGTTCAGGAATTCTACTGTCTTTCTCCCTTTGTGGATAGGAGGAATTGCATTCTGCTGCCATGGCAGAAGATTCCTCCCCTCTCAATTGTATATGTATGAAAGAGTTCAAATTTCAAGGGACTTAAGGATGAAGCACTTTGTGGGCTGTTCCTGTCACTGCAGTTTGAACCTTTTCAAATACTGTTTACTAAGTACATCATAAAAAGTAATTTTCAACTTTAATTCAGGAAACAAGAAGAAAATAGCATATACATTTAGCTTTTATTACCATTATCACTAATAATAAAGGTTAATGTTTGTTGGGGTTGGTATTTATTGCTTGCAGTAATGCACGTATTCTTCTTTGGACTGGCAGTTCTGAAATGAATGGTATTGACTGTTCTAACTTAAAGGTTTTACTTACGGCTTAGTGGTATCTCAGAATGGATACTTTCCATTCTAACCTTGCTACCTGACAGGTTACTTCATTTTATCAGAGGAATGGTGTGTTTACTTGCACTTGCTCTTCTTTGACTCCTACTGTTAACAGATGTGCTCTAAGAAGTTATCTCACTTCTGTTGACCTTAAGTGCATTTCATTTTTCTTCTGAGTAATTCCAGGTATGTTTTGAGTGGAATGTAAGAAAACAGTCTTTCTGAAATAGCTGTATCAAGCAGGTCATACTCACGGTTGCAAGTTCCTTGTGTCTTGTGGCAGTCAGTTGTGCTGGCTGGCCACAAAGTGCTGTGCTTTGACTTGTAGTCAGAACACCTTTGATGTCACAGCAGTGTTTTGGCTAATGCTGAGCAGTGCTGGCACAACATGGAGGTTGGGGTGGGCAGGAGATGAAGTAAGGACACAGTCAGGACAGACAATCAGAACTGACCAGAGGGATATCCAATACTTGCTTGGCATTCTACTCAGCAATAATTGCTGTGGGGCTTCTTGTTAGCCAGGTGTTTGTCTTCCTGAGAAACTGCTATGCTTTTTGAGGCCTTGCTTCCTAGGAAGTAGTTAACATCACTTGCTGATGGGATGAAGAAAATGACTTTTGCTTCTGTTTGCTTCCATATGCAGCCGCTGCATTTTTTCCCCTTTCATAAAACTCCACCTTATTTCAACCCATCAGTGTTCTTTTTCTTTTTTTAAAAAAATATATTTTCTTGCCCTGCTTTGTTGAACTGGGGGAGTGAGAGTGGCATGGTGGGCCTTAGCTGCCAATTGACTGTCATACCACCATGTAAATAGGGAAGATTAGACAAGTATGTCATTTTTATTTCAAAAATATATATACTTTGGGCAATAAATGATATTTTTCTCCCTTTGCTTTTTGCTTACAGTATATTTGTTTGGGCCCCTGTGACAAAGAAGGGAATGGAATAAAGCTGTTGGAAAGGTTTGCTAAGCAGATTTACCTCAGTATTTATTCAGACAAATCACTACAGTGGAGTGGATAGAAATGTCTTCCCGATCTGTTGTATTTTTCTTCCTTTTATTTTTTATTTTTTTACCCTCACACCTGGAATCTGGTGGCTTTGGTCTGAAAGGCCACACAGTGATTTTATGACTAGCTTTACATGCTAAGTCTGAAAAGAACAATGAAATTCCTACTACTTCTAACAACGTTTGCGGCTCTAATTCATGTATATGGTAGCAGGGTGGCAAGAACCTCTGAGTCCTGTAATTGTGTACAGTGTACATGTATGCCAAAGTCATTAAAAAATTGATTTTCTTTTAAGTATCTTAATGCCATAACAGTTCAATATGCAGTTCTTCTAGGAATTACAAGATGACAAAAATCGTGACTAGATGGGAGGAGAACCAGTAAGCCTAGAAGATTGTTTAGAATTTATGCACTTTTGATTATACAAATTGATGGTAACAGTGAAGATGAAAAGAACAGACCCGTGCTTATTTTGAAAGTGGTATCCTTCCTTTCACCAACAATGTTTAGACCACAAATAATCCCCTCTTATAATATACTGTTGATACTACTTCATAGAGAAGAACACACAACAGGCAGATAATTTTTACTGGTCCTTGTTCAAGTCTTATCCTAACTTGTGCTGTTTGCTTGCAACTTACATAGAGTCTCTTTCCTATCTTCCAGTTGGCTACTACAACAGAAAAAGAAGATGAGTCACAGTCTCTCCAAGTGTGAGGTAGCAGTTATCAGGACTCTGAGTCTGACACAGCTTTATCATCTTTGGGAGAGAATGTTCTGGCAGTACCTCCAATACCCAGGGGTTGCAGAGACCTGATTTCCATACAGTTTCAAATAAAATAATTAGGTAAGGAAAATTATGTTAAAGAAGGTGTGCATGCATTAGGAATAGTGGACTCCAGACTATCATTACATGTTAGTAAGGCCAAGTACCCATTCCTGGCAGTGATGGACTGCATAAGTATCTTTTTAACTGCCACAATTGATGCTATGGTGGTGCCACAGCAATGACAATCACAGTATGGCTTCAGAAGTGAGATGAAAACAACTTGGCTACTGGCTTTTGGATAAGAGGAATATTCTTTTTGCTAAGATAAACTTTTTGTCAGATCTTTCAAATGCTAATAGTGGTTTCTGTCACACTGTTTTTATTTGGGTTTTTAGTATGGCTGTAAAAGGAAAATGGTAAAGAAGCTAGTCAGATCTGACAGTTGAACTAGAGTGTAGTGCTATGTTGTACAGTCATCATGTGAAGTTCCTGGTTGCCATTTCTCATAGCTGCTGATCCTGCATTCTTGTACAGTTATTCCACACTGCTGTGAGATACATTTGCCTCTTTACTTATCTGCCTGCCAGCACTTTATTTATAATCGGTCAGTATTCATGCTGCTTTCCTTAATTAAAATAAGTTTCAGAAGTGCTGTTTGTGTTTTATCAGTCCCTCACTTGACTGAAATGTCATGTCAAGTATGTTACATGTGCATTTCTCAGCAGTAGTGCCTAACTCCATATGCTGGAAATACACAAAATAAAAAGACCTTGTACTGGAACAGTTAAAGTTCAGACTGTCCTACCTATTATTCAGTGTCTCTGTTTCTTATATTGCTTTTCTTTTCTTGTTCTAAATGGGTTTATGTACCTAATCCAAGTTGCAATAAAATGTAACTAAGCAACTGTGTTTATAGATGTATTAACCTAAGGACAGACTGAAGAGCCTCTATCTTCCAGAGGTAGGAAAAAAAGCAGTTTTATTGAACATGTGCAAGTATATTAATAAAAACTACACAGTCCTGGTAACTAAAAGATTGAAGATGCCCAAAATAAACTTCATTCAACATTCTTAAGTATTACCAAAACATTTGCCAGATGAGCTGGGTATAAACCTGCATAGGTGCTACCTCAGCTGATAGCAGATAATGCCCTAGTGACACTACTGTATTGCATGATAAATGGATTAAGCGCTGACAGGAGGGACTGTATTTGGAAAGCTTTGAGTATCCAACGTGCATGAACTTCTGTTATCGCTAAACAACCTTTCACTTTTATGACACCAGTTTTGAAATAGCATGTAACTGTATTTCATTTGATTCGTAATGAGAAGTTGTAAAAGTGCTTAAAGCTTCTTAACAATGTTTGGTGTTCGCATTCAGAGTTCATCCACCTTAGGTGATGTTTACAGGCAGTTGACCTCAATGTTGTGTGTGTGTAGGGAGCATGTTTAACAAGTTAAAAATGCTTCTAATTTTAAGGTTTGTTTGTTTAAATAAACAATAATTTCCTAGTACTGATTCCTATGAAAAAAAAATGCCTCAAGAAAGCAGGACGTTTTTCTGGTCCTTTACAGCAGCAGTATGTATTCTTCTCTGTATTTAACTTTTTCTGTTTGTTTTTTTTTTTTGTTACCTTTACCAAAGTCAATGTGATGATTAAACATTTCTAGTTTTATACAACTTCTATAGTTACAGATTTCAGTACAGTGTTAAAATGTTCTGGTTCCATTTGGCTTTTTATTATGTACATGAGACAACAAACAAAAAACTGATCCAAAAAATTATGTATGAGTTCCAAAACAGAAATAATATGACTTAATACTGAAATACTTTCATACTGATGTGCAGTATTGAGAAAAAACAATTCTTAGGAAAATGAACACACATCATACTAATTTAAGGACTGGCACTGCTACAGAAAATGCTCTGGAAGAAGTCAGTGTGACTTCTTGCAAAGCAGATGAATCTGAAGTGGGATTCAGACTGCTCAGTCAGGAGGAGGACTGCATCTTCTGTCAGCATCTATTTCATCAGCCTTGCTAAAACTGAGGGAGGAAACGTGTTGATGGCTGGATTCCTACAATTCTGCTTTGTGGACAGCTGTGCTTTCACACACCATAAAGCTGTTTGTGTCCCCATCTGCTTTGCAGTTAAATATTTCTTGGAAGATCTTTGTCCCGCAATCAATTTAAGAACATCCTTGCAAATCAGGTTAAGATTGGAGAACAGACACCAAAATTGCTTCTTTTCTTTTTTCTTTGGTTTTGGTTGTATTTCCTCTATAGTTCATTTGGTGAACTACAGAATGAAGGAACTGCCTAAAATTAGGCCTTTTAATTAAGATGTATAACAAGAGACATTATTTACCACACAGAGGCTTTCTTTGCTGTTCGGTTAATCTAAAGCTAGGAACGTGCTTTGCCTGTGTTACAACTCCAAGCTTATCAGCTGCTTAGGTTTCTTCTCTTTAACTGGAAAGTTGTTTTATGTTAATGTGGAAGTGTACCACGTTTTTGCCTGAGTAAGGAACAGCTTTTTCTTCAAAAAATAAAAAGATAAAAAAAAATTAAAAGTGCAGATTTATATTCATAATTGCTATAGCTGGGGAATATGCTGTTGTCATATTACTGATTATAAAAAATACATTAATTTTGAAGACAGTAACTGTTCTACTGTTCAGTGTTGTCAAATTCAGGCACAGAGTTCTTTCTGTAACAATCCTATCTTTGGTATGAAGATAGCATAAGCTATCCTTATTCTTATTGCTAAGATTGTTGTTGAGTTTCGTTTTTAGTAGGTGACTGTTTCACATCACAATAGCTAAAGTCATGTCCATAGAGAAGATCCTTCTGAGAGATTTCATCCAAGTACAACTCATTACCTGTAACATTATTCCACATATTGTTATTTCCCAAAGATTTATGTAAAAGTTCTTTCATTCTCCTGTTTTCTTTGGATGTGGATTCCCAAATGACTTCAAGTTCACCTTCTACTTTTCTAAAAAGAAAAATGAACATAAATCTTAAAACAATTTTTCAACAGTATGCAATTATAGTATGCACATAAGCACTGCATAGATTTAGATGTTTGAAATGTTCTAATTTGAACTTAAGTCCTATTTTCCTTTAAAATCCTAGTAAATGTAACATCAGAGAGGACTGAGGTTAATTCAACACAGAGAGCAACATTTGTGAGACTGTGACTGCCTCTGAATCAGGCTGTTGTGACTGCAGTTCTGCTTCCTCTAACAGGTATGTTTCTATAACACGTGCACCACCTCTTCTGCCAGATATGACTTCTGTATCTTTTCCACTAGCTTAAACAAGTCTTATCAAACAATAGGTCAGTTCAGGCTCTGTGCTCAGCTAATGGCTCTTTGTGGGAGCCAGATGGAAATGGTGTCAACTTCTGTGTTTGTTCGTGCAGTGGTGATTTAAGGAAACATACATTTAGAGCGGCAGTGGTGTATCTGAACTTTTTGTGGAAGATTAACTTCTAAACAAATCTGACAGATGCAGAATCTGAAAGTGCTTGTTAACATCACTTTAGAATAAAGCATGCCATTGTCAAAGAAGCATATTGTGGATGCTCCTGACGGCACACAGTGTACTACAGTCATCATCAGAAATGAGGCTCAGATTGCTGTTTTTCATACATATAGATTCTTACTTCTGCCCCCACCCCCTTTTTCCCTCTCAGGTCTGTTTGATTGTTTCTGCCTCTAACTGACTTACTTTTTTTGCAGCAGCACTTCATCAAGTGTTTCCTGTTTGTCTTGCAGCAGACGCTGGAGGTGCTTCATTTCTTGCTGATACTGAGCAGTCTTCCCAGCAAAATCTTTCTCCTGCTCAGTCATTTTGAGACTGATATCTCCAAGCTTCCCAGCTGCTCTCTTTTTATAGATCTACAGAGTTAACAGGAAAAATGTTTTGATAGCAGAAATAAGAGTGCTTCATTACCAACAAAAGGAAACTGTAAGAGACTGAATCGCAGTTTAATATTTTCTTCAGTGATGCTTTTCTGAAATCCATCAAGTATGTTGCATTGTTTTTGTTTTTATTAACAGATTGTGATGGCATTATACTTGCACTTTGTTATGCATATAAAACCAGTATGGATGATTCTGAGTGAAAAGAATCAGCTGCAAAAATGGATTTGTGCAGAGCTGTACTTCACAGAGCACAAATTATAGAATGGTTTGGGTTGGAATGAACCTTAAAGACCCTTTAGTTCCAATCCCCTGCCACTAAATCAAGCTGATGAAAGCTCTGTGGTGTTTAACATTTGTCCAGCAATTGTACTTATCAATGCATGCTGACATCTGCAACCGCAGGCACTCAGAACCTTCAGAGCAGGCTCCTGAATTGTTCAGGACTGTCTCATTAATTTTCTCTGAAGTAAAGCAGGCAGTAGTGTATGGAGATGACACTTTGCAGGAAGAGAGGGAATAACATAGCTGGAAGTGGTAATAGAGATAGGCTGCCTAAGGTCACGGCATCACAGGCATATAGCAAGCACTGGAGATGAGCACTTATGATGGATGTAGCAGCTGGTACTGAAGGGAATATAACCTACACTCCTGCAAAGAAGTTCTAAGAAGCTACATTCTTGGCAGTCTAATTCTCTTATGTTTTGCATAATGAGTTATGTAGGAGCCATTTAAATTGTACTACAGATTTTATGTTACTTCTCGTCCTGAAGTAACAAACAGTTTTAGACCACTATCTTAGTAACTGGGAATGGAATACATATTTGAAGTTTATTTAAAACAACCGTTGAACAAAACCATTTCATCAATTATGTACTGATAAAACAAACAAAAAAACACGTGACCTACTTAAAAAAGAAGCCTCATTTGCAGGATAGTTCATGTTCTATATGACTATTTAGAAAAAGAAATGCAAAAGCCATACACTTGAGTTGAATCTTTTCCAATTACAAAGGGAAGAGAGTTAGCATTAAATGTTCTGCTCCACAGTTAGACTTGTTAATGATGTTCATTCAGTGACCTGTTGAAAGCAGCATTCAAGTACAATTAAGAATTATTTGTGATGAGTGATGACTGTGATTCCATTTCTAAAAAACTCAAAATCAGCATATTTCATAACAGCACAGATACAGAGTTGCTACTGACTTATTATAATAGCTTTACAGAACATTCACATTAGAGCTGGTTTACCTTCATTTTTTCTTCCAACCTTCCTAAGTGTAGACTGCCTTCTACTATTTTCTTAAGAACTCCATGGTTCTCATTTTCCAAGCACTTGGCCTGCAAACATATTGTGTAGATATAACTAAATATAATCATTAGTTAAAGGAGACAAAATACATAGATTGAGGAAGACAAAGCTATTCTGAGTTCCAATAGTCTGATGAACTAAGAACCTTCCAGTACGTGAAAGGAGCTTATAAACAAGTGGGTGACCAACTTTTTACTGTCTAACAGTGATGGGACTAGGAGGGAATGGCTTTAAACTAAAAGACGATTTAGGTTAGATGTTAGGGAGACGTTTTTTCACTCAGAGCGTGGTGAGGCACTGGAACGGATTCTCCAGAGAAGCTGTGGGTGCCCCATCCCTGGAGGTGTTCAAGACCAGTTTGGATGGGGCCCTGGGCAGCCTGAGCTGGTGGGTGACAGCCAGCCCATGGCAGGGGAGTTGGAACTGGATGGTTTTTGCAGTCTGGTTTGTAGGTGGACCTGCAGTTCTCCTGTCCATTACTTCCAGCAACAGAAGCCAAAGGAGCCTTATTTTAATGAGGTTTTTAGAAGAAAGAGTATTATATATAAAATTATAATTATAATTTATAATTATAATTTATAAGTATTATAAATTATAATATAAGTATAAATTATAATATATAAGTATTATATATAAAATTATATATTTATATATATAAAAGTACAATTGAAACCGTCCCTGAGATCTTGTAAAGGAAACTATGTGTCTATAATAAAATGCCAGCTGATATACAAGCCTGGCACATAGACTAAACAGAAGTTGTTCCAAAACTCTCCCCAAGTTTATCAAAATTACTGCTCACTAAAAAGAAGCTATTCTTCAATATATGCCATTTCAGCATTTCAAGCCAGTATCTAAAATCAGATTAAATAATGGGTACTATTACAGACACTAATGATGATGTGAATTAAGGCTAAATTACATTACCCCCTGAAACCAGAGCGCATACTTCTAGCTGCCCTTCTAGAAAATAATCTTTTCTTGTTTTTATTCTATTTCCAATATCCATTTATGTAGCTAAACCAATCAACTGAAATTGTCTATTTTCAGTAAAGCAAATTAAGAGTTGTGCTAGTAAGATGGTAACCAAAACATAAATCAAATTAATGAAAGGTAATTACCAAAAAGATAAGATGATCGCGTTCCTGAGCTATCTTTTCCACCAGACCGATAAGGTTTGTCAGATAGTGATGGGCTGCAACTTCTTTTTCAATTGCTTCCTCCAACTGCTGTTTCAAAAGACCTATTTTCTTCTTTAATCGCCTATGAAATTAACAGGAGATTCTTCAGAATGGGAATTAATAATGGCGTTCAGAGGACATGCATGATAAGCACAGCTCAACTTGCACAAGTCCCAAAACCAATCAGATGTACTACTGTAGATGTGCTGTCTTGAAATGTTTTGAGTGCTGAAAGTATCATTGTCTGTAACTTTGTTTTTGTAATATGCTGTGTGAAGAGCAACTGTAACAATTATCCACAAGAATAATTTCTGCAGTGGCTACAAGCTCGTATTTATTAAAAAATCTAACAGTAGTACTGTTGTTAGTTTTAAAAGTCTGTTCTCCCTCTGAACCACTCAGGTACATGCAAAAGTCTGCAGATACTGGAATATTCTGTTTTTCAGGATACACATGTAAGATTAATCACTTCAGCTAACTACCATCACTGAAGATGCATTCTTAATTTGCATGTAAAGACAAACATATGTGAAAATGTAAGAAGTTTAGCGAAGCTAATTAACAAACCCAGACAAATAAGTGTGATGAGGATGTATCTGAGGAGATGTGGTTGCTCTACAATAAGCAGAAATGGCACACTGGATGTGAGACAATATTTTTACAGGTACTGCTGCTTTGGTATGTTTAGAAATTAAAGTATTGAGAAATTGAGAATGTAATACAAAATGGGAAAAACCTGTTTGTTTTCTGTGTCATTTCCATCTCAGTTTCCAGGGCCGTCTTGTCAGCCATGAAGTTATTTTTCTGTAAAAGCAGTTTCTTGTTATCAGCTTGCAGCGATGCAATCTTTCCCATCAGATCTTCCACCTCAACGCGCTTTTTCTCCTGCTCCTGCTGTAAATGGCTGCAAAAACCAACCACATAGAACAGGATTCTTGTGTTACACCTACTTCAGTATGAAGGCAAATTCTGGTAAGGTTATTGTGCTCAAGGTATGACAAAGGTACATTAGTAATGTTTAGTGTTCAGTGATGCCAAAGAATGGTTTTACAATCTGATTACATACCAGTTTGCGAATGAAGCATAATACAAGCAAGACTAATAAAATAATTCATCCTGGCTGCATTTGAAATAATTCTGAATTATAAAACGTAGTCCAAAATGCATTTCCTGCCTATTTTTTTCAAGAAGCTGTTAAGTAGAACTTTTAAGGAAGGGGTTGTGCCAGGAAACAGTGAAATGAATGTCCTCGGCTGAAAGAAGACAACCTTACAGGAAGTCTTCATATAAGCATTACTTCCCCAAATACACTGTGTGACAGACCTTTTGTTTTACCATTTTCATGCCTTCAGTGTTGAGATTTATATTTTTAATTGTCTATAAAAAGCAAAATAGTCTTCTCAAAATACTGACATTTCTTTACGTGTCAAGTTAACTACCAAAATACAGAAAATTACCAGCATATTCCTACCCACAAAACAATGCAAGCATGTAAGGATTTGCTCATGTGAATGCTCTGCAGAATTGTTTCTTTTGCACCATATGCAAACTCATACCTTTTCAAGTCATTCACCAAAGCAAAGTGCTCCTCTGCTGCTATTCTGCTATCCAGTTTGGCTTTGAGCTCTTCACAAGTAGCATGTAGAGCTTTCAGCTGCTTCTGGTAGTCTCTGATCTGTTCTTCTTGGCTCTGTTTATTCTCTTTGAAAATTATTATCTGTTTGGTCAATTTTGAAGCTTTTGGAAGAAAAAAAAATGCAGCTGGGTACAGAAGAATCAACTCAATCACTCAGAACTCAAACCATTAATTTGTTAATTAATTTAATATGTTAATTCATTGTTCTTTATAGCATTTTCTAGCACTGGATTTGTCTGGGTTTTTGGTTTTGTTATGTTTTAACACTTTGGTTTTTTCTGGCCTAATTTGTTTGGAAGAGGTGCCAAATTTTTCCACATTTAGGCAGGTAAGGATAAATAGGAGGAAAGTTCAACTTTAAAAGCAGAAAGGAAACTACTTCTGGAACAAGGTGTCAGTTAAACAGAGAATTTCAGAATTAAAAATTGGCCACATAGATTAATTTTAATCAAATGATTCTCATCATAAGCTTTATAGTAACTAAACTGAATGAGATGTTTTTCAGGACATCCTAATCTGTGAATTAAGATTCACAGAACTCATACCTTCAGTCTTGCTTTTTTTGAGCAGTTAATCTTCACTAAGAAATCTTACTTTCAGTGCTAGGATTTTAAACTGTAACATGTCAGACTTCTTTTCTCAATACTCAATCAGAAGTCTAATATCAAAAATTATCGAGAGGAATTGGTTGATATAGAACATAATTATTCAACTAAATATAAGCCTCTAAAAAACAGTAAGTAACCAGACTGATTACCATATGACGTATGCATCTAAATCTAAGCAATATCAAAGTATGAATGTAAAATCACATGCTGCTACGTGTGATATAATCAACTATATTTTCTCGGTAGTAAACATTGGTTACAAAGTAGAAAAATGAACAGATAAATCCCACAGATTCTAAATTGAACGTGAAAGCCTATAAAGTTGTAAGTGCTCTTGAAATACACTTGCTTTACTAATTTCATTTTTTTTTTACCAATTCTGGTCATTTTTTCAAAAGGAAGTCAAAACAGACTGTCCTGTATAGTGATCAGTAACTGATGGTGGCATTCCTTTCTCCTATCAGCAGACAGCCAGAGCCTGACTTCAGAATAGTGTTACCTGCATTCAGTAATGCTTTATAAGCATCTTATTGAGGGGGAAAAAAACCCAAAAATCTGTAGTAATGTCTATGGGATAGAACATGCAGTTGCTGTGACTAGCAGCTCAAGCACATACCTTCTTGAACGTGTTGTCTATGACTGTCTTTTGCTTTAGCTTGTTGAATTTCAAGCTGCTCCATCAACAATCTGTTTTCTTCCAAGACCAACCTGGCCTGAGTTTGTAGCTGGTTCCTGCAATAGCAAGCAGGTTATAAAATGACAGTAGTTCATGTCCAAACAACCGACTAACAACAGTGTCAACTTAAAATAATATTTGAATGCCTTTCAATAACAAATGGAAAACCTTCATTAAAAGCATCTCAGAACACAAGGTAAGCTTGCTAGAGACATGAAATGTCTTTGAAAATGTAAATTATTTGAATTAATTTTTTTACAAACTAAATAAACTGTAGAAGGAAGGAAAGATAGGTATGTGTAAATTAGAGTCAAAGAATCGGAGTGTTTGAGGCTGGAAGAGACCTCTGCGTGTCATGTGATCCAGTCCCCTGCCACTCTTAAGATCTGTAATCTTGTGCATTTGCACGGAGCAAGCAAAACGATTAGTAATTTTTGATTTATTTCTTATTAATATAACTTACCATTCAGTAGTGGTAATTAAATTATCTTTATTTAATTGCTCGTGCAGGTCTTCGTTTTCCTTCACCAGCTCTTTGACTTGTATTTTAAAATTCTTCAAATCCTCCTGGAATATAAAGGATTTCAAATGTAAATATTTTAAGGTAAATATTTCAGTTTAATTTTTACATCAACAAAATACATGTTTAAGTGCCTTCATAATTCCCACGTTAACGATGTTATCTGACTAGTCACTCATCTTGAACTCACATGTATATATTTGAATTGATACTGTCATTTGAATTGAGCATATCGAAATTAAAACATAGATTCAACCTGAACTCTGGAATCCACCAGATAATAATATACATTTTCAGTATAAAATTTTGCTCATTCTCTGGCTTCACTTTTTGAAGGAAATAAATTAGTCTGAACAACAGTTCTGCTCTGAAGCTCATGTAGTTCCTTGGATTTAATTATATACGGCGTAAATGAGAAAAGATGAGTGCCTCAGTAATCCTTCTTTGCCTTTTGATCACTGTTTGAAAAAAGATTCTCAAGAAATATTTTTTTTAATTTAAAGGTCTGGTGATAAAATATGTTTATGAATATGTATATGTAAAAACAGGCAGTGCCCGATCCTTAAATAACTTGAAATAAATATGCTACTTCCACTAAATCCAAAGCCCAGCTGATACAGGGCACTGATATCCCCATTATGAAAGGCAGCAAATAAATTCTTTCTTCTACTGGCTGACTTTTTTTGATTTGAGAAACTGCAATTCCCATGTATCGCAATAATGTGCGTTGTTTACATGTGAACAACCTGACAAAAAACAAGAAGCATCTGAATACAGAAAAATAATTATGTATGCTAAATGTAAACTTAATTTTAGGCAGAAAACAGCTTTGACAGATCCCTGAAAAATAAACAAGTAGATTTTTCTGCTCTATTTTATAAGTATTTTTTCTTTGAATGACAACTTGCCTCGTGTGCAACATTTAAATCTTCCTTTTCTTTTATTCTGTCTTCATATGCCAACAGAAGAGGTGACAAATACTTCACATCCAGCTTAAGAAAAAAAAAGTTTAAAAAAAAATCTCGTTATAAATCAAATAGAAATCAGACTTTCATCAACAGTTTTAATTTTTCATCCTAGTAGCTTTTTTGTTGGTAGTTTTAAAAACTGTTAAGGGCTTTCAGTTGCTACTAGTTCTGTGTATAATTGAAGGTGGAGTAAATAGCTCAAGAGCTCCTTAAATTAAATCATTTCTACTAGTAGGCCTGTGATAATTTCTATCATCAGAATATCTAAAATATGGGTTTTTTAGTATTACTTAAAATAATCTCTGGAAAGGAATAATTCAGATTAATAATTAAGAAATAGACCTTGAAGCAACGTATATGTCAGCACTCAGTGAAGATGTTATTTAAAATTCTCTCAGTAGCTGTACTTGCATTGCTTTCATGAGTGCAAATCTGGTAACCACATGTAACTATCATGAGTTTACCCAGAGATGCATACATTCATTGCAAGTTTTTGCTCTGCATCTGTCTTCATGAAACAAATGTTCATCAAATTCTACCGCTATGTGACAGTTCAACAGCATCACTAAACAATGTTGAGTATTTTGATTCTAGTAAAGAAATTCTACTGCTTTACTTGAAAAATAATAACCAAATAAGAAGAAATAGACTACTTACCAGCCATGGGGGTGGTGGTCCTTTAGTGGGCAAACTATTTAGTTGCAGATGCTAAAAAATATATTTAAAAAGAAAAAAAAATATTTACTGCTTTTTAAAGCACCAACATCAGTCACTACAGAAATGTACAACTATTTATATATATATGTATATATATATATATACACACACACATATATATATACATATATATAAAACTATTACTCTCTATTACCATTCACGTTTCTAATTACGTGTGTTGCACATGTAATGCATTCACAGTCAGCAAAACTGAAATTTCAGCATCTTACTGACATAGGCTTTTTAACTTTTTAAAGTTAGATTTAAAGGTAAGCACTTATTGTAAATTTCAGAAGGAAGCCTATGCCAGCTGTAGAATGAAGTTATTTTATCTGGATTTACCCCAAAAAACTCAAAGGTGAATTAAGGCACAACTAGACGTTTCCATACAGACTGCCATTATAACTAACATTCTTACCTCTTCTTGGGTCAGTGGCCTGAATTTAGTTTGATAGCGACTTAACTCTACGTTCAAACGGTGGACTGTCAATTTCAAAGCATCATTTTCATCTACAAGTTCTTGTGCTTGTTGTCTCAGAGAAAGTAATTCTGTAGTCACTTCTGTTAAAACAAATACCCTGTCCATTTCAATCAAATTCCAAGAAATGTTTTCATTGATCAGTTAATTTTAAGGGAAAAAAATCTCAATAACTACAAGACAACATCTCTCACAACTGTTAGGGAGTAAACCCATGAAAGATTACTAACACAAAGAACATGGAATAATAATCTTTCTCTAGTTATTCCCTGACAAAAATCCACTAATACAGAAAATACCATACAAAAAAATCCTTCTGCATAGCTACCTGCTCAAATCAGTAACACAGAAACCTGCTGCCCCTGTAACAGGTTATGAGGAATTAGAAAATTCAAGCAAGATCACTAGCAGTATGTTTCTCAAACCTTCATTATGTCTCTTTGCAGCTTCTTTAAGTTTTCTGTTTTCTTCTTCTTGTCTCTTCAGCTTTAATTGCTGTTCTTCCATTTGCTGTTTTATTCCCTCGAGTTGTTGGCCCACAGCCTGGTATGCCTTGTTCAAAGACCAGTTTTCCTGTTGTAGCTCTCTGAGCTTTTCTCTAGTCATATTTTCCCGTGCTTGCCTTGTACGAATAGAAACATCTGCAGATGCCAAAGTTCAGTATATTTTAATTATATTCAGACTTGAATACAGCAAATGTCAGCAAATTATAATCCATTTTTTCTGTTACTGGAATGAGTGGTACAACATAAGATATATAAACCAACTCATGACTTCCAGAAGATTAAGTTAAGAATGAAAAAGGTGTATTTGGGAAGAGCTATACAGAAATGTGGCTCCAAGTTCACATTTTCTCTGAGACACCAGGGGAAAAAACAACAAAAAACTTTCCATAAAGCACAAGGAAAATGCATGTGGATTTTCCTCTCCCTAGCACAGGTAACCAGACAGAAACAGCCACTGCAGGAAGCAAAGTGTCCATATGCCTGCATAGGTTACTTGATCTTCCTGTGCCCCCTTTTGTTTTAATCAAGTATGTAATTAAAGCTTTGCTCTTCTTCTCAGGGAGCAAGTTTCAGTGTCCTGTTAATGCACACAAGTTACTTCGCAGTGCTCAAAAAGTCAGATTATAATTGTCTGCAGAACTTGTTCATGAATTAGGCTTACCAAGTATAAGCTGGAAAAGGTGTTTTTATAAACACGCATTTTTTAAAGTGAAGATTTGCAGTAATGTCAGAAAAATCAGAAGTACCTGGGGATGGTGGAGGCTTCTCCCTGATAAGACTTCCAGCTAGTGATTTTTCTTCCTACCAGGGAAATAACAAAAAAGAGACGGTTTGCTCAAAGTTTTCGTACCTGAAACACACTGAACAGCATCAGTGCTAGAGAACTTAAGAAACAGAACTTTTGAAACAGTTTCTTTGATATCAACAAAACTGAAGGTTGGACTGCCTGCTGCAGTTGTCATTTATCTGTCTTGACATCTTGTTACTTAGCACTGTCATTGATCACTCCTGAACACCTGAAACAGTATTTTCTTTGTTGTCAAAGATGTACAGTTCTCAAAACAATTTCGCAGTAGATTTAAAACTAAGCCAGGTTTCTTGCCCTAACAGTCTGAATATTGCTCCCTCATTTTAGTTTGTATGAGAGACTCTAGGAGAGTCATCAAGAGCTGCCAGTTTACAGCTATCTTTTATAACACCAAAGCACAGTATTTTCCAGAATGTGTCACAAATAAACTTTCTCATAAGTCTTACCTTTGAATTCACACCAAGCCCTTTGTTCTCTGTTAAAGAAAAGCAGATCTGTGGGTTAATTATGAATGGAAGTATTGGTAAGCCTGTCAATTCTATGGATATATACACATTATGTACCATAAGTAAGTGCAAGAAAGTCCTTCTAAAATCCCCTTAGTGGTGTATCAGAAAAGTGGT
This sequence comes from Coturnix japonica, assembly GCF_054131305.1. Taxonomy (NCBI): domain Eukaryota; kingdom Metazoa; phylum Chordata; class Aves; order Galliformes; family Phasianidae; genus Coturnix; species Coturnix japonica. The sequence continues at coordinate 31,129,216 of NC_140668.1, forward strand.
GTGATACCTTACTTTACCACTCACAGCATATAAATATAATCATGGAAGAAATGAAATTATGTTTTCAGAAAAATGTTCTTACAGCTGATTTTTAGATGTTGTTTTCTTAATCCAAGAAAAATGACTGGCTAAAGATATTTTCTCTTTATCTCCTTAACCCTTCTAACTGTGGTAGTTGTTAGTACTTCTGGGTTTTTTTCTTCCATTAAAGCTTTGAGAACCTTAAAACTCCAGTAGCGTTTAGAGTATAAAATGGATTGATTCTGGCACATTTATCAGTGATGTGGTAGATCAGACAGAGCTCATTACTCTATTTAGATGTTTTGTTTTTAATGCTGACTATTAATAGATGTTCAAGAGTTTCAGTTATAGAGTGGATATAGAGAAATCTTCCCTCTATGCAAATTCTTATTTTTCTTTTAACTACTAGAAATGGCTACTTTGGGACATTTCTTTCACTGTTTTTTTTAAGGGAATATATAATTATCATGTTAAATTTGGGCTGTTCAAAAATTGTCTCCCATGATGTTAAATGTTAAGGCATTTTGTCTTAAAGTAAACTTACTTACCTTCAGATTGCATGTTTGACTCATCCACCAACACCTGATACTGGCTTTCATGAGATGTTTCTTTCTTCTCAGCATCATTACTAGGAGATGGTTGAAACTCTTTCTGTATAGAAATAAGACAAGCCAATCTAAATCATAACACTGTTAAAATAGCCCATGACAGAGCATATTGATATGTGTATGAAACCTTTCCTATAATAATGTCTTAGTCACATTTAGAATTATACTTTAGAATTTTAAGATAATAAATGATACAACATAATTTTTTGCTTCAGGACTATACATAAATAAAGTATAAGCCTTTCCATGACCAGCAGGAGGTGTACAATGTAGATCATCTTGTCTATTTTGTCAATTTCTTAATTTCCTATTAAGAAAAATATTTTAATAATCACATAAGGAATCTGTGAGGATCAACAAACAAAATTAACATGTTTAATAGTAAATTGATTGTGAAAAGATGTAAATAAAAATGGAATAAATAAGTAAATGGTAAGAATAGAATGACAAGCTTTAGTAATATTTAATATTCACACCAATCTATTAAAATACAGTAAAGGAATGAGCATTAAAGATACTACCTTTTTGTTTTTACGGGGAACTGCATAAATCGCATTTCTGCTAAAGCTTTCTTCTTGTTTCTCATTACTCTGAGAGCTGGACTCTGCCTCTGCCTCTCTACCAGCATCTGAAGGATAGGTTTCCATGTCCTCATCTTCACAGTAGCTGCCTGTTATTTCCAGTGACTCTACCAGAGATCTGTCACTGCCATCAAGTTTCCAGTTGGGCCTGTAAGTAGAAAACAGTTCAAAGCCTGCTTTAGTGTTGCTAAATGCTCGTAAAGCAAAGCAATCAGACTGAGCATGTACACAAGTCCAACAGCAGAAACAAATACGTAAGCTATAGCAAAGAAGGAATCTAAGCTACGCATACACTTTAAAACAGACAACATTGAAACTTTTAATCTCTAGTTTAAAGAAAATAAAACACTAGAGATCAAAGGCTGCTAATTCTGCAGCAGGAATAGTCTGAAATAATAACTTAGCACAAAGTAATTGCCTGATATAATTCAGAAGATTCTTAAGTGATCAGCTGTATAACTGATAGGCATTTGGCAGAAATAATATGTTTATATGTTCAGTAACTGTACAGTCCAGACCTCCCTCTCTAGGGACATTATACATCACTTTATGAGAAACAGAATAACAGCTGTGAATACTTTGGACTTAATTTAAGAAGCAAACTGGTTATAACAGTAGGATTTGAATTAGTTCTCAGTAACTCTTGGTTAAAATTATTTCATTTTAAGATTTTATTTCTAATTTAAGATTGCAAAACCAAAAGCATCATACGCTACCCCATTCCGAGCTCTGTGACTGTTGCATATGGTTCAAAGTCCTGCTGTTCCACGTGGGCAGAATCACCTTCAGAAAGCGATCGCTGCCGAGGCTGAGGAATAGCAACAGTGCGCCCTGTCAGCGTTGTGGTAAGGATGGCTGCTGCTAAAGCAGATCTGGAAGAAAACAGAAAAAAAGAAACAATACAATATTGATGTCATCTCTGTGCTGTGCACCTTATATCCTATTGCAATGTAAAATGTTGTTACTATTTAAGAGAAGCCAGAAGCTGTGTGTGAATGCTGGAGAATTACAAACTAGTGCAGGTGTAAGTAGATGGATGTGCCTGCCAGAGGGATGCTGCAGAGCAGAGTAAGATAAAGATGAATGACAAATGGGAAGAGAGATCAAAGGAGAGGAACCATGAGGACCATAACAGGAATGGCAGCAGCTGGAGGTCAAAGCAAAGAAATGACCTGGAATGGACCAGGAATAATACAGACAACCAGATGGAATGCAGAAAACAACCAGAAGTGAATGAAACGCAGAGCAAACAAAGAAGAAAAACTGCAAGGTACTACAAATGAAACTAACTTTATATTTTGAATTGGTGCTACTTGCCTGTATTACTAATTCAAACCTAGTAGTGGTTTTAAATAGACGTTTTTAAGTGCCCGTGGTGGTGTTGTTTTTAATGCAATAGAATGGCAGGTTAGTAACGTTTAACTTAGATTTTCTAAGGAGTAGAAAGTTCTTCATCCCCAGTCCTAGCACTGCAGCACCCCATTTAGAAACGAGCCCAGCTTTGAGAAGTCCATTTGTCTTTAATTGACTCAGATTGATAAGTTACATAGAGAGGTAATTATCTTAATTGCTGATCGTACTACGGAACAGCTCCACTTAAAAACCACTGTATTTATGAGAAGGTTTGTGTAAGCACTACAACACAGACACGCAGCTCTGCTCATCATGCATTAACAGTGTGCTATGGAACAAAAGCAGAACCGCAGACCTACCTGAGCCGATCTGGAGAAGGGTTTGGGCTACGAGGGGGGGGGGTGCGGGGCACGGCGGGTTTAGGAGCTATGGTGGCAGCAGGGACCAGGCCGTGAGCTATGTGCTTCTAAACAGTAAAACAAAGTTATTGGCAATGACTTGAATGATCACAGTGAGAAAAAACAAACACAAAAACTAACCGCACAAAATGATGTAAAGGGGGAACGGCATTGACATGCAATTAATGCCAGCAGAAGGCTGGAAATGGATTTAAGGAACTTCACAGCATGTATGAATGGCTGCTAATGGAGGTTACAGATGTAGTTACAGTAAACTGCACAGCACTGACTGCAGCTTCACCGCTCATTCCATCGCTATGTGCTAAATGAACTGCAAGATGCTTATTGTCCAAGTTAATTTACTAAGAATTATCATGCAGTGACAATATTCCCTGCCTTGTACCAAAGGTTGGCAGCCTGCAGTCACTGCGGGAGATGAACAAAACGCTAAGGGCAAAATATATAGATATATATATATGTCCTGGTAAGGTTGAATCAGTGGGTCCTGTGGGAGCCCGGCGGTACCGGGGCGATACTGAGGCACTGAGGTAATCCGGTACTGAGGCACCTCCCGTGTGCCCCGGTGGCGCAGTGGTGGCAATGCCGCCTTGCAACACTGGAGGCCCTGGGTTCGAATCCCCCCTGTGGCACAAGTGGTAGCAGTGCCGCTCTGCTACACAGAGCCTCGAATCCCGGGGGTTGGACTCGATGATCTCTAAGGTCCCTTCCAACCCGCACAACACTGTGATACTGTGACACAATGATACGATGATACTCAGTTACTCACGAAGTGCCGTTCGCGGCCTCTCCTGAACACGAACGCCATGGCTGCTCACTCCGGACGCTTCTCCCGGCACGACCGACCCGCTAATAACAGTGCGCCGGATTTGCTGAGAATCTGCTCTCCGCCAATCAGCACTCGCTTTACTTGCGGCCGTAGCAACCTGCCAGCAGCAAGTCCCGCCCCCTGCGCCTCCTCATTGGCAGTGGGCGGTGGAGCTTTGTCTCCTTATTTGCGGTCGGCGCTGTCAATCAGGCGCGCAGCGAGGCGGGCTGTTTGCAGCTGCTGAGGGGAGCGGGGTCTTTACCTCACAGAGCGGGATGTTGCTGCGGCCTTTATGGGTTGGCCCGTAGAGCTCTAAAATCTCAGTTTTTTAACCTGTAACTGCTGAAGGAGGCGAGTGAGGCCCGATGGCGGCGAAAGGAAACGTCCCTGCGGCTCCGGGATCCGTTATTGTCCCTTACGGACATGTGGTGGGGAATGAGAAGTGGCGGGGGTCGGAGCTGGCCCGCAGGCTGCAAGGTGAGCGGGGCACAGCGGGCCGCGATGTATCGCTATGGATCCGCTCAGTGCAACGGGCTGGGCCAGGTGGAACACTGCATTGCTGTGTTATAAAACTTCTGCTGTATTTGCATTGGTTGAAGAACAGCTGTTAAAATGAATTACACAGCCGACGCAGCAGCATTACTGATGCATTAGGAGAGCTGCACAGTTAAATACTTACACGTATCTTTAAACTACTGTATTTTTTTTAAGGGAAAACTAAACTCATCTTTGAAGATGGTTTGGGACTCGTGGATTTCCATCTTTCCAACAGAATCTGTGTGTTGTACATTTCTGAAGCAGATTTGGTTGCAGGGGATGAATTCAAGCGGAGATTGGTTCGGTTTAGGAATGTAAGTACCACATAGGGAGAAAAGCTTCCAATTGCAGCTTGTATATTCTGTGCTTCTGAAAACATTCACGATTATTTTTATGGTGGATCTAAAAGCTGTAGTATATTTCCACCTGAAAGCTGACAACTCACACATCGGTGTCACAACACTTTATTTAGCTCCAGTTCTGCTTCTGCAGCTTCCATTCCTCTGATTTGCTTTTATCTAACTCACATCTGACAGGTCGGCTCTGTGCTGTGTTCCATCAGCTTGTTATTAACGAGGTCTTTTCCCACCCATCCCCCCCTTTCAATACAGGCCAGCAGCCTCGGTGGGATTGTGATTGTTGAGAAGACCCCACTAAGCGAGCAGTACTTCTCAGCAGTGCAAAAGCTCGTTGTGCTGCAGCTTGGAATGGTGCTGCTCCCTGTGGCAAATCAAGAAGAAGCTTCTCAACTTATTACTCAAATTGTAAGTTCTCATGATAGTGTAGAGACACTTAATACATGATGGGGAGAGAATTACCTGTTTTCCACTCAATCATCACTTGTTTTTGGAAAAAATAATACATGTGATCTTAAAGGAGCCCAACATTTGGGTTGAATGTAAGGAAAACAAACCCTAAAATGCTGCCAGGTGGTGCAGTTCAGCAGGAGACAGGAACGAAATGGAAGAAGCCGATACTGTGCTTTTTGTGTGTGATGTAGCACTGAGGTGCCACTGGATGGCGCCAGGAAATCCACACTTGGCTGTCAAAACCAACTTGTGGGGTTTTTTTTCTCTTGCTCTGTGTCAGGCTGGGGAAATTTCTGAGTTGTTTCTCTTTTTACTTTATTCTTTCTCAGATTGAATCAAACAATGGACCAAGTCACAGCTCAAATTCATGGGAAATTCATGAGGGGAGTAAACTCTTCAAAAGGGCTGACATAGCAGGACACGGGGAAATGGTTTTAAGTTAAAAGAGGGAAGATTTAGGTTGGATGTTAGGGGGAAGTTCTTCACTAGGAGAGTGGTTAGGCCCTAGAACAGGCTGCCCAGGGAGGTTGTGGATGCCCCGTCCTTGGAGGTGTTCAAGACCAGGTTGGACGGGGCCCTGGGCAACCTGATCTAGTAAAGGTGTATGTTTGGTGGCCCTGCCAGGCAGGGGGTTGGAACTACATGATCCTTGATGTCCCTTCCAACCCGGGTCATTCTGTGATTCATTCTGTGATTCTGTGGGTTTCCTGCTAAGGCTTTGTGTGCATGCACTGAAACAAAACAGAGCTCCAGTAGAGGGCATTCGGTGTTGCTTATGGTTTTGTTTTGCTCCAGGTCCGTGAACAAAGTAAGGATCACACCAGTAACCCCTTTATCCGCAAGCAGTGCTCACAGCTGGCGGAAGCGTCAATGTTTCGGACAGTGCAACAAATCCCAGGAGTTGGGAAAACAAAAGCGCTGCTTCTACTGCAACAGTTTGGAAGCATCCACCAGATCTGTAACGCATCTGTCAAAGAACTCGAGCCGGTGGTTGGACAAACAGTGGCACAACAAATACACACGTTTTTTGGTTCCTGACCTTTTAAATGAGACCTTATTATTTGACTGCTGAGAAACACAGCTGAGTACAGTCATTACTTCACATCACAGCCAGCAGGGCAATGAAGCACTTGGTGTCAGTTACCACAGCTCACTTATCTCCCGTGTCTGTACAGCAGGGCTTTGCAGACACCACTTTGTGTTTAGTGCTCTCTGAATACATCTCTGGATATACTAACTTGTTTCCATAGTTCCTTTTTCATTCCACAGGATGTTACCAAACTTATTCCCTTATATCAAATAAACTAAGATTATAGATATTAATGCTTTTGTCTATCTATTTGGGATGGTTAATTATAATATTAAATATAGCAACTACCATATATTAATCATAAGTTGCAAAGAAAATACAGTGGGAAGCTTTGATCATTACTTATCTTGTGTTTCCAGTATTAATATTTTTTAGGAGTTATCAATGAAGTGAACTGGTGCTCCTGGCATACAGCATTTTATCTTAAATGCTATCTCATCTAGTGATTTTTATTGCTGTTATGCACCCATTGACAAGGTGTTGTAAATTCCTGTCCTGTCTCTTGGGCTTTGGATTATAGCAGGAATGAAAATAGTTGGGATGAAAATAGTTACAGGATGGCTTTTCAGTAATTAATTCACTGATAGTAAACATCAGAAGTTCCAGAGCTATAAAACAAGATACTACTTTCTCACCAGGAAATACCTAAGCTTCATTATAAATGTTTTAGCTTTTTCTGTCACTGGTTACTGATGTTGCTATGGACACTGGATTTCACACCCAAAACACACGTGGCTATTGATCCTGCAAGGCAAACACCAAGGTACGTTTTGTACTACTCCAATGACCACCTGGCTCAGTACACCACATGAATTTCAACCGAAGTAGTAAAAACTAGTACTAATAATGTTAAAGGCTGAATCTATGGCAAACCTCGATTTTAAAATAGCTTTGTATATTCTATGTGATTAGAAGTATATGATGAAAGTGCTTTAGTCATAATTTGCTGTGAAATGGGTATTTATCTTGTTAGCTATTGCCTACCGCTCCCTGTAAAATTAAATAGCTGTCAGAAAATAGTAAGTATGTATTTGTATGGCACTTAAAACCCAAACTTTTGCTTGAGCATGAAGACCCCTACCCCCATGTTTCCTCAGGGACCAGTGATGGTGGGAAGGGGAAGGCAGCTCACCGTGCAGCTGAGAGTCCTAAGGGATGGAGATACTTTCCTTGAGAGGAGTGTTACAGAAACCTGGAGAGGTATGTTAACAGTCAATAGTGAAATTGTGTCACGTGCTTTGTTTTGCAAGCAGCGGTAGAATCAAAGAGCCACTACCCAATGGCAGCATCTGATTTTTATTCTTAAATAAGTCATTAAAATATTTACACCTATTATTAAAGAAACTAGAAATGACACCTTTGAAGTTTATATACCCAGACACAAGCCTTCCCCTAAGTTTGGAGTATCAAACAGCAAATATCTACTCTGTAGACAGCGACATTAACTAACACTAAAGTGTTAGCAACTCTCAATTAATTTCACAAAATAGCAGAATTGAACTGAAATACTCAGAGGTTTTTCATCTCCTTGTCAATACACTCTCGTGAGCTGTTCCAAGAAGTAGAAGATTTCCTATCAGTTTCTTACCTGGCATGACAATGGTTTCCTATTGTGATTTCTAGGTATTTTTTCCCTCATGTTTTAAAAGTGTCACTACAACTTACATATTCTTGATCAACATACTAGAAAATGTATTTGAGATTCGTTCCACAGCTATCAATTTGAACGAGTAATGAACTGCAGATCATGCTGTAACTAGGTTAAATAATTTCAAGTTTGGCATAAAGCCTGTTTTTAATAATGCACACATAACCTAGATCAAAAAAAGAGAAGAGTCAAAGTCCTCTGTAGCTTAAAAGATTGTACAACTTCTGAGCCTTCTAATTCTCTTCCCAAGTTATTCCAGCTATTCCACAGAATATGCCTCGTACTCTCAGAGAACGTTTATGCATAAAAACAATTGTCAGCCCACCCTTTGCATAAAGCTGTTTTCTCTAACAGCTTCCTCTCCCATTTGTTCTTTAAGACAATTCTCTGAAGTAGTGTTAAGCAACTCATTATGAACTCTGCATTTTTACAGCGAAATCATCCTTCGCTGTGTTCCCTACTGTTTCACATGCAGCATCAAGTTTGGTAATAAATAACTCCCATCTACAATAGTTATAAAAACTGGGGATGGACAATGTCTTCTGAAATTCCAAAGGAGTCCTGTCTCCATGCAAGGCATTTTATCATCAACAAACCCTTATTTTATCTCTCCCAAACCGTTCTGTTCTAACCTCCAAATCTGACTCAAGTTCTACAGTTTCTGCCGCACTCTGATCTTCGTCGTCAGTGAAGTCAGTGGCATTGTCTGAAGTTCTACACGTGTATAGATAAAGATAACATTGATCAATGTATTTTATATAAATTTAGAAGAAAAAACTTCATGTTAACGGCTCCTTCAGGAAGATTCAGTACAATGAACTTTCTGTACCCAAAAGCGTGAAGGGAGAAAGCTTTTTCTTAACCTGAGAACTTCCAGCCACAGCTGAAGGAAGGCAGAGGGTGCTTGCAGCCTTCTGTCTGTTTTTCGTTCCCCAACTTAGGAAAGGCAGTTTGAGTGGGGCTTTCTTGGCCTGATCAGTCTTGTTCTCATCCATGGCTAAACAGATGAGGGAGTACGTCTTCTGCATCCCCACAGAGTAAGTGGCACTCTTGCTGTGCTGTAGGAAAGAGAAGAATTATAAGCACCAGTCACTGAAAATGGGTCAACAATTTGAAGACAACAAAAGATTACTGTGCAAATAGTTTTCCAAGGCAGACTACAGCAAGAATTCTGTGCTAATTAATTAGTACAGAACACAAAGTCCTTCAGAGCGTGGAGATTTCTGGTATTTCGCCCTTGCAGACTGCAGGGGCATACTGTGCACATCTAAAAGATTCACAAGTCCCTTTACAGTGGTGGTGCTGTTACAGTTAGTTATGCTAAAAGCCAGTAAGTGCTGTATGACATAAACAGCAACCTCTCTACAACACTTGGGCATGCAGTTCTTGCACAAATCCCTCAAGGCGAGTCTTTGTTGTCCCTTGAGTCCAGAAAGTCTTTAGTGTTTTTGGTAAATGCTGAACAAACCCCATGCTGATTGCAGCTATTACAACAAGCTGCTACTGTAGAATGTTCTTTTGGGTTATCTGGCAGGCACAGCCCTCTGCCTTATCTTAGCTGTGCCTGATTGTAATGTAGCCCTTTTGTGTCCTGCAGCAGCTTGGAATGACAAGTATGCAGTTCCTTGTAGCCAGCAAGGAAAATGAATTTAAAACAAGGAAATCCAGTGGCAGTGAAGGCACCTTGATCACTTTGAAGGCAACAGTGTTCAGTGCCTAAGCTTGCCAGGGAATGCTAGAGGCACGAAGCGCTGGATTTAGCTGAACTACGTGTTCCCTTATTACGAATAATGTTTGTAGAGCTTAACATTTTTTAACCTTGTGATCATATTTCCTTAGTCCAGAGTTTCTATGGCAGCTTTGTAACTGACTAGACAGTTAAAATACCCCAAGATAAAAAACATACATTGATCTGTAAATTCTTCTACAAATGATATCGGTCATTTATGATAACAGCAAATAGAAAAGGAGCACGTAGACTTGGATGCTCTACTGCACTCAATTATTGTTTCCTTGTGGCTCTACCTGCCACAATGCAGGTAGACTGCAACTGCAATATGAATTCTAGGGCATATTTAATACAAGTGATTCCACAGACACAAAAGTAAAGCTGCCAACAACAAAAACCACTGCCCCAAACCATTCTTATGCACACAGATTCCACTTCAGCTTGCTAAGTCAGGATGCAAGTTCTACTGATTTGAAATGGACTGTTTAAAACATACCAGATGCGTAAATGCACTATCTATTCACTTGCAAAGTGGGATATCTAGGTGAAAGTAAACATGAAGCAGGAACTGAAGCCAGGGGGAAAAAAAAGCCTCGCATATCACATCCACAAATGTATTTGCCTCATTACGTACCATAGATGCTGTTGTATCCTGGCAGCTGATAACCTCAAACTCAATGGGCTGCTTTCCCACGCTTCTGAACTTTTCCAGTACCTCGTTCACTCCAAGCCATTTGCAATCCACTCCACCAACAGAAACAATGTAATCACCTTCTTTTAGGCCCGCGGACTGTCAAAAGATTTTGCACAAGTTAGTATCTGGAATGACTGAGCTATGTAATATGTTTCTTGCCCTTAGGCAGTATTTACTTCCCTCACAGGAGCCATGAAACCACCTTGTAGCCAAACATGTGGAACAAAAACTTCTAACTAGCATAAAAGGATGCAGATATTTCAAGTACAGAAATTACATTTTGTGGAGTTACTGTTATACCTGTGATTTTGGAATGGTTTTACATCCTTTTTTTTCCTCCTAAATTAAATCTGTGGGTTTTTTTGGAATCTTATCATTCCCCGTGATGCATGTTCTCCAGCTTTTATTTCTATTCTTTCAGCTTTTTTGTATCACATGGTTGCTTCTGCCTTTGCTTTGTACCCACCTCAGTATGTCGTTTTATTATTCCATTCCAAACAACATATAAAAAACCATTAAAGTGTCCTTTCTTTTTGGGCACATCCTGAGCCTCATCCTTACTGCTGTAGCTACTTTTCTTTATTTCTTCCAGTTTCCCAAATTAGATGGGGAATAACATATTTGGGGCTTTCTATCTTGTGAAAACAATGAAAGAAATGTACAGCAGTGTAATGTGATGTCAGGGATATAGATTCTCTAGCAACTAAGATGTATATTGCGCTAAAAATGTGTTCAGATTGTATGACTTGACTACACTGACATCCACTAGATCTCAGTAAATACTCCATGCACTGATACGAACAAGCTAAAATTACTTTTACAAGACTGTAATGCTAGAGTCTAAAGATAAATCATTAATAGTGCACCCATCTACTTACTGCTGCAGAACAAGCTGGATCAAGACAATGAATCTGTACTGGTGAGCCTCCTTTAAGGCTGAATCCCAGCTCTCCTGTTTCCCAGTGGCAGCGAATGGTCCGTGGAGCCGTCCATCTCTGCTTGGCTGAGAACACTGACAGCGGGCCCTGCAGGTAACACAGCAGTGAGCATGCAGTGCTATACTGTCTGATGTTCACATATAACGTATAAATGAGGTTGGTGGGCTCAGCACGTTACATACCAGTCTGTGAAAAAAGTCTTTAACTTTCAGCTTGGAAAACTGAGGAGGAACCATTTCTACTTTATGCTCTGTTTTAGCTAAAACAAAAAGAAAAGCACATTCATTTTCTCTCCAGTATTAGTTAAGACATGAATTTCTTTCTCTTGTGTTCCAAGCTAGTTAGAAATCTATCTTAAATTCTTACTAGGCTGCAGAATAACTCATTTTTGTGGAAATGTGCAAGGAAGTCACCTTAAAAAATACCTTCAAAAATCAAAGTATCAATACATAAAGTTTAAAATAATCCTTTCCAACAGAACTATGATATTGTTCTCTTTATATGCATACATGTATGTGAATCACAGAAACAGGTAAGTAAACATCTGATTATATTTAAATAGTAACGAGAAATTGTATAATAAAGTCACATCCCCGTGAAAGTACTTATCTGATCCTTCATGTGAATATTTCATGCTACAACAGGTAACAGAAGCACACTACTGCTACTATGTCTTAACTCATCTTCAAACACCATCTTTTTTCACCTCCTTCACATACATCCATTTTCTACCCTCTCCTTTTTTCTTTCAAGTCTTTCCTGGATTTCTTAGTGTGATCCGAAGATTATTATATTGATCCCTTGAAAAGGATCATCACAAGACACTTGGTTAGATACCTTTATTTCTAGCTGTGGATACTTACGAAGAATATCTGGAGCCTGGATTAGACTGAGAAAGTCGTCTTCTGTCTCCTGCTGAGCATATTTGAGAAGTGAGCGCTTATGTGCAGCTGTCAGAACCTCCAGAAGAACTTCAATGTTTCGAAGTTTTTTGCACAAGCCGCAGACTCTGAGAGCTTCCTCATGGTAAACAATGGCTTTGCGTAAATGAGCCTTCCCTGAAAAAAAGAACAGAAACAGAGCTGCCTTCCACAGATGCAATAAAGATTATTTACATCTTGTATGCACAAGCTGGGTGAAATTGGCAGTTACCGAGTTGTTTCCTCTGAACTTTGTCCTTTAAAATGGTGAGAATCATCACACCTTCTGGCACGTAGTCATACAGCTGAGATAAGGCTTTCTCCTGCTGATCTTCATCATCACTGGACTGCACTATAATAATTGATACAGAATGTTAGACACTGAAAGCCACTGAACATCCCTTCATACCCTGCTCTTAGGTCTACAGTTGTGCAGTAACCACTACTTTCTTTGCAAATCTGGTCAAATATTTTTACAGGTATATACTCATGTGAATTTCAAGTTTTTAGGCTTGTGTAGGTTTTATCAGTATGCAAGAAATGCTTATATGTCAGAAGAGAATCACAACAACTGAACAACTTAGTAGCATATAGTGGATTTATGGATATAACATATCTTCTGTTTCTGCAAAAGTTTGCTTATTGAATTTTCCATTCCTTTGTGAAGGACAAAGAAGGCTGGCTCATATCTGAACAAGAAACGACCACAAAATGACAGATTGACATCAATAAGTTCCAGGATCCTTGTCTTATTCAAAGATGAAATTATAATAGTTTATACATTTGTTGGTATTCTTTATATGAATATATAACAAATCTATCATTCTTACTTTCATGGTCACACAAAATGGTGGCAAGGAAGTAATGTGCCAGAGCTCTGTAATGGTCCGCTTTTATCTGTACCAGTTTAGACCAGGAATACGGGATATTCTCTTTGACTGGTTCCTGAGTCACTGCAGTGTTAACCATCATGTAAACCTCTCCCACCTAGAATAAAGCATAGAATTTAAGTATGAGAAGTTAATGTTACTTACCAGGAGCTCAACTAAAGGATATTTTATTAAGCCTTAAGACAATTCCACATCAAAGAGGGGAAAAAGAGAAAGCTACAAGTGCTGTTAAAAAGGACTGAAACAAAGTCTTAAGAAAAAGTGAAATTCCACCTCTGATTTCTTTCCTCACAGGAAAACATGAATCGATTCTGTACAAGAACAGATGGACTAAGTTAGCTGATAGATATGGCTTCACAAAAAGGTCATATGACAAACAGTAATTTGTGAATAAATCTCATCATGTTAATCCAGCTAAGAGAGTTAAACACATCAATTACTTCACTAGATTTGCACTTTGCTTCTCAAACTGTGGAGCCACATCTACCCTTAATTTTGTATGGCCGAGTTAAATCTGGGCTATGATCCTTGATTCCTTTTTATCCTTTATGGAAATAGCTTTTCCAGCAGTAGATGCTGCTTTAATTGAATCCCAGAATCTGTCCCTGGTACTTAACAGCTATAGAAGTAAGTAAAGGCAGCTTTGCAGAGTTGGTAGGAAAGGCCTTGCCCACATTAGCTATTATAGAATCATTTTTATATCTGGCTCAGAAAGCATATCCACATCTGTTGGCATATCCACATTTTGATGTCAACAACCTCAAGAATGAATTCTACCTTCTGAGCACAGCCCGCCACTCCATATTTCATACAAGTCCCACAACAGCACCTACCAATCTGATGCTGCATCCTTCCCCCAGGTACAATTTAGTTATTCTTTTGGACTTTAGCTTCTTGAGTTTGCATAGCCTCAAGCTGACGGGAAATTACAGACAGGCTGAGTGCTCAGCACTTATTGGAAGGACCACACAAACAACCCTGCCCCTTTCTGTGCTGAACTGTGGACAAGGTCTGTACTGTTTGAAAGAACAATATAGTAAATCGCTTGTTAAAAAATCCTTTGACAGGTTTGCTCTCCAAGTGTTCTTCAGATGTTTTTATTCAACTTAAAATAGCCCATAATTCTAATGTAATGATAATTGAATTGCAGGTATTCACATTTTCATCTTCTGAAGGGTTGCAATTTTCAATATAGCTTTAGTGCTGTCCCTTGCTACTTTGGGTTCAGTAACAGTTGTTAACATTTAAGTTTAACAAATTCTGTTAACATTCCTAGAAGTCTCTTATTTTACCTTGGCAACTTCCTGTGTCATCTTCACTAGCGTGAAAAACTCGTTGCGTATTCCAGGGAGACTGAGCTGCTCAAAAGCACACTCCTGAGCTTGAGCAAGCATCATCTTCACCAGCACATTCAGCATAGCTGGGCTCATGTCGTAACTTGGTGTGTGAGTAAAGGTCTCCTTTAAGTAGTTTAGGACACCTGAAATGACAGCATTGTTTTGTTGGCATTATGAAAACAGAAAGAACAGATCTTAATTCCAGCATGTTTGATAAGACTGAAAACATACATTTTCACTTTGAACTACAGCAATCTGAAGGAATTCTTGGTGCATGCAGAAATTAAAGTGGCCTACTGGTTTTGGTTTGCATTCCCATAAAATGCACAAATCTCAAAATTACAATTCATGAGAGCACCAGAAGTTACATCCAGTTCCCTTTATTAGAATTTACATTTTTCTTTGCTTGAGAGAAAAATTGTTTTCCAAGTTTGCCTTTGGAATCTATGGAAAATATACAGTCTAACTGAAATGAACCGCAAGTTTCACCAGACAACAAAGCAAGATTAATTATGAGGTGACCATATGAAAAGTTAAGTTCTAAGCCTTTTATCATCCTTTAAAACTGTTTCTTGTCCAGTGTAATATCACTGAGGTTAAAGCAGCTATACACATGAAACAAAGAATGAGCAAAATGGAATAGGGCTATTCCTCAGACCTTTGAACTACAGTTCATTAATCATTAACTACAGCATTCACTGTCTTTATCAGCATGTTTTAACTGCTTTTGAATTAAAGCTTCATCTCAGCCCTTTACTAGCCTTCTCAAATTTCCCCATTCCATCTTTTATGTGTAAAAAAGTCAGTGGGAAATGCAGAAATGTGCTGGAAGTCAGGCTGAGATTAGGAACATTTGCATAACGTTCTTCCTGGTTTTTATGCAGCTCTACCTGCAGCTCTCTGAAAAGCATCAACAGCATTTTCAAGTCCAGTCTGGGTCTGACGATTGCATCTTGTTCCAATCTGGGTGTAGAGGGCTCCAATATTGAATAAAATACTTGCTTTTTCCAGCAGCAGATTTTGCTGACACACAGGAACACCTGTGAAGGAATCATACCTTTGGAAAAATTATATGATGAGAATATGTGTTAAGATGTGCAGAGTCCACTGAGCTACAGACACTTCTGCTCTGTTTTTCCAAAAGAACAAGTGTGATTCTTAATTTACACTGCTGCAGTACAAATAAAAGGTGGCTAGAAATACCATTATGTTCTTTGAGGACAATCTAGGTGCCACAGATTACAGCAAAACAGAGGATGTATCTGAGCCTTAACTTTCAGAAGGTTTTTAAGCTTCTGAAGACATTTCTCCAGAAGCATATTATGAAGTGCCTATAAAGCTTTTCAGGGGCTGAGAGCACACTGGGGAAGTATTCGTATGTGCTCGCTGTGTTCTCATAGTTTTTATTAGGCATGACTATTAAATGTTGCCATAGATTAACTACTGGTACTGTCAGACCCTGTATCACAGGTATTTCAAAGCTCCTTTTTGCAGTTAGACTGGGAATTTAATGGCTCTTCTTGGCTGCACAGCAGTTATTCCCATTTGCAATCAAAACAATCAAAACTCTGAACTCAGGACTCCATCCTTGTTCATTAATGTAGCAAACATTTAGCAAATGCTGCACTATAATAAAGTAAGTCACTCCTCATTCCTGGCCCAAATACCCAACAAACTAAAGGAAGGTCTTTCTTCCTTTAGTTGCATCTGCCTCATGCAACAAAGTTCAGAGTCCAGGAAAATATGTGCAGTTGTCCAAAATTATGTTCTTTTTCCCTTGTGTAAACCTGTAACCCAGATCATAATTTAACACAGTTGAGAAGGGCTACGTCACAGTCAGGTTTACACTTGATATTAAAAACGAAAACAAACAGTGACAACAGTGGGATGAGGGTGGGGAGAAACACTGAAATGCTTTAAATTAAATTGAATGCAGTTAAAGATTAATGGTGTTCTGGGGGTGTGGAAACAAACAAACACGATCTCCACACTTACCATGTAAATAACACTCCCATGTGCCTGGTAGGTGGGAAAAATCTGTTTTCTATAAAACCAAGTTGAAGGAAATAGCTCATCAGCATCTCAATGCCAGCTTCATCTCGGCTGGGAGTGCGGCAGGCCTTAAAATACAACAAATCAGAATGCAGTGCGTTGGCTTGAGCTACAGGATGAATACTGAAATACCAAGGATAAAGCTCTACTTCCTGTGGACTTCTGTGTATCACAGAAATGTGGGGAATGTGAGAACAGTAAGCTTAAGGCCACAGGGATGAACTGCAAATAAGTTTTTATTTTCTTTCTTCTTTTGCATGGAAGTAATGCATAATCTTTATGGAAAGAAGGTTCTGTTGGGCAAGTGTCAGAGCTAATTAAACAGAGAATGCAGGTATCTTATGAAGGGTACAGAGAAATTATATGTATAATACTGGAGACATTGTAAGATTGTAAAGCCATGGGGCAGTAGAGATTCATGTTCCCTGTCTCAGAAATGAAGTCAGTAGGAATACGGTAAGCTATAAAAAATAGCAACATTGATTCTTTACAAATGTTATTATTTACAACTTTAGACTCAAAGGCTTGATGGAAGAAATCTCATGGTGCCATACATAAACTTACTTGTCTCAGATCCATGAGGTCTGCTATTTCATCTTCATACTCTGAACTGTCTTCACTATAATGTTCCAGAATAAAGTCCTAAAAAAGGTATAAAGGAACCAGGAAGTCATTAAATCAACTCCAATGAGTTTTAAAAGGATGCAGTTCTTAGTGCCATGCGAAGCGCTGCACCAATGTTAAAATCTTCATCTCTACTAAGTACAGCAGCTCCTGCATGCCCACTTCTCTTTCCACAGGAATGTAAATTAAGATGTAAGGCAACAGCCCAGTTAATGGCTGGGTAATTTTTAAACACGTTGGGATCTCAGTTCTAGGACAAATAAAACAACAACAAAATTATACATAAACTACTTCTTCAAACAAATCTGAAATGGAAATTACTCCATTAACTATTTATTCTGAAATATGTCTTAGAAATTTACCTTCAGGGGGAGCGTAAAGTCTACTTCTTTGGTTTCCTTTAGGCCAAGAGGTACCAAGGGAATGCTGAAAGTCTCTCTATGGAAATTAATAAGATAATTACTTTTGTTGCATTTGACAGAAAGGAAGCATAGCAATGGGTAGTGAGGTAACAGGTGTATAGTTTACAACAGCTCTGTCCTTCCCAAGAAAGCCTGCGAGTTCTGAAGGAGAAAGTGAGGTGCATTGTTCATTTGAGACTGTTTTTCTACTAAGAAAAGGAGACTCTTAAAAGCTGCCTTCCTGCCATTCAGCGCTGCCTTTACATACCTGCACAATTATACAGATAGCAAACAGCTCTACGGCTGCTACGAATTTGCCACATTGAGTTACAGTAATTAACAACAAGCATCATTAGTATTTTACATGCTAGCCATGTTTTTACATAGAGAAGTGCTATGTGTCTAATGGAAAAGCAGGGCCAGAGCCTATCAACAGTGAAAGGCCTGACTAAAAGAACTGAGCTTCTAGATGAGGTGTTCACCTCATAAACAGCTCAAGCTGTTTCTCAATATAGAAGGGCAATAAAGATGAGAACTGTAACATTACAAAAAACCTAACTTGAAGAGAATATGGACTTAAATCTGGATCACACTATTAAACAGTAACCAATGGAACCATCAATGACTGAAAAAAAGGAAGTACCATTTATCCCTCAGCATGAATGAAAGCTACTTCCACTACATATACTGCTTTTCCTCTAAGCACATTACCCAATTATAAAATAGTGAGATGAGGATTGCTTCCAGGTACATAGTCTGTTTATTAGGTTTAATGGATTGGTTTCTGGCAATTAAGAGGTTTATCTGATATTCTCCTTTTTCCTCCAAGCTGTATAATCATCAGTCAGAGTGTTTCATTACCAGCACAAAGTGGCGTGGGTGTGATTCATTTATGGTCTTATCACCAAAGACAGCAAAATCATTTTCTTACTGGTGAAAATTCAACCTGGGGGAGATGGGAGGAGCTGTGCAGCTTCCTTAGCAGTGGAGCAGCCTTGGCTGACATGATCTAGAAAGCAGCTCCGCTAGTTTGGAAAGGGCTTCTGAGACACAGTGGGAAAACATCACCGCAGGCAGTGCAAATAATTTTATTCCTGACGAGGCTCTTAGAAAAAGCCACACCACTTTACAACACTTTTACGTCACTCTAAGTCTGTATTTTTTCCTTCAAAAGGAAGTGAGGCGTGCAAGCAAAATCCCAACTTACTGATTGAATGAATCCTAACACCACCCACAATTCCTGTAGACATCAGCATTTGTTTCTCAGAGGAAGTTCTGTTTTTCACGTTTCCGAGGTGTCACACCCATGAAGTCACCATGGATTGCATCAGGGAGGTGTTGGGCAGTCAGGGAGGTGGTCCTGACTTTCCAGATCAGTGCAGAAGTGACGTCATGTTCCTCAATCTAACTGAGATGTGCGCAATAACTGGGAAGGCCAACACTTCCAACTGGTGCAATACAATACCCTGTAACCTAGTAATATGGGTGTGACCTCATGTTGATGACTATACACACAAAAGATTCAGAGGATAACTATTAATAGCTATTTGCTATTAAAAGGCTAGAGAGCAGTTGCAGAGGGCACGGATTAATTTAGCGGATGTAAAAAGCATCTACAGCTTAGAATGAACAGCATCAGAAAGGCAAAATAAAACAGATCAAAACAGACTGGGAAATGGGATCAGGAGAGAAGTCATATTAGTACCCAGCTGCAACAACTCTGCCCACCCTAGGGCCCACCATGAGCTACTGCCCGTCCTTCACTGAGAATGCGGATACTTCAAATCCTCCTCAGCCAGAAGCAGGATTACCACAGCTGGAGTCTCTCATTCCCAAAGCCTTAAGTTTCACTGCTACTTAATTGCTGACATATGTATATAAAGATTAGTAAAATTCTTTTGTCAAATAGAGAGCTGTCAAAGTTTGCCATGGGGTTGGGCAGTAGGAACTTGTACAAAGTTTCTTTTGAGAAAAATGAAATGTAGATGTTTTGCATCAGGTTAGAGTTAAATTGAAATGTACCCTACTGAAACTGCTTAATTCCTTGCAACCAGGCTTCTCTGTAATCCATCCAGAAGTTAACCCTGACTGAGAAAAGTGCTAAGAGGGAACATAAATGATCCCCCCCCACCTCCACAAAGCACTTCAGTTTGCATCTTGAGCTGCTAATGTTAATCAAATGTTCAAAGTTTAGTTCTAGGAGCAGTAGGACATCTTACCAATACAGAAATCTTTGCAGTATTCAGGCAGTGAATAATCCTTAACTTCAAAGTTTTATGTTAGAGGAATGCATGGAAATTTAGCATGCTTTTCAATGTTGGAATAACATCTTGGTGTAATCCCAACTTCATCTAGTGCACATCTCTCTTTTAGTCTGTTAGTTTACACCTTTCTACTACTGAAGTACACATCTTAAGAATGACAAGCCTGCTCTGAGCTCCAAAGCAGTGTCGTGCCTTTATCCTCCAGTTAAGGAGGATTGTTGTGTACACCACATTTCAGAACAGATAGGTTTGCCAGGTTTGCTCTCTTTAGAATGCATTGAGCCAGTTAGCCAATCCAGTACTAGAAATTCTGCTAGGTCCCATGTGTTTCTCCATAATGCCTCAAAACCTTTCAATTCTTACACTAATCTACTTCACGAAGGGACTCCATATCTAAGGATTAAAGGCACATACCTTTCCCAAGTGAAAGACAAACAATACAGACTAACCCTTAGTCAACAAATCTACCATCAAATATGTTCTCTTCCTATCAAGAACTCTGTTCTTTCAGGTAATTATTGTCCAGCATTCAGATTCATCTAGATACAGTTTCATTTTTCAGTGGTATATGCAAGTTCAGTTAATAATTTAGTAACTTGAAACTTACTCTGTATTTTGATAAACTTCTACTGAGATATTAAGTCCTTCTAACTCCTCCTTTAAGATCTGCAGGTCTGAGTTTACAAAACTCAGTTCCAGTAGTACCTGTTCTCGTACTTTGTTGTTGGTGGTAGCCCTGCAAAAGAAAGAGACATCGTTTTTGTATTGCTGAGGAACAGGTTGTTACACAAGCGGAGCTGACCCCCTCGTTTGCATTCTCAGCATTTTTAGGATTTTTTTTATCCCTTTCAGAGATGATACAGAACCTCATGTTTCAGAATTCATTCGCTTTTATGTCAGGAGGGAACGGCAGCTTCCAGATAACAGCATGCAGACACCTCTAGAAGGTTTGTCATGTGCTAAATTTTCGTGAGATAAAGAGTCAGGATCATTTTCAAATACATTAATCAACGATATTAAAGTATCTTAAAAAGAATCCCTATCTGATCTTAAGACTCTGTGGTCCCCTCCTAGAAGAGGCAGAGAAGGGAATTTGGAAGTATTTTTTCAAAAGAGACTTGCCCACTTTATGAACTGAATAATGATCTGCTGAGACTTCTGATCTTAAGAATGAAAGAACACTTTTATGGGGAGAAGCTGTTATTACATAATGTGTTACTACCAAGTAATACAGGTAGGAAGATGCACATATTTCTTGTAATACCTTTATAATATTTTTTTCTTATGCAAATAGGATTTGCTTGTTCTTTTGCCATCCATATATTTACATTCCAACTTCTAGGACCGCTAGCACAGCGGAAATTAATGCAGCCCCGTAGCATTTCTGTGTGATTTATTATTTACATATTTCAGGACATTACATGTGTACTTCTAACCTGATTCTCCATCCAGCATTACCATTCACAAGAAACCAATAAGTACAGATGTGAGCTGGAGATGAAGGGCCTGAATTTGTATCCAGCTTTAAGACACTGTACCCCTTTGTTAGACAGTTCAAATCACCAGACAACAAAAAAACTTATAAATTTGCAGCATTTTATATTTACCTTTAAGTTAAAATTAACCTTCATAAATACCTATGAACAACCTTATGATACATCTGGTCTCCTTGTGGCACATCCCCCATTTTTGCAGAGTACCTTGATGAAAAACTGGGAATCCCAAGGATTAAATTCTAACCTCGTACTTCATATTACAAATGTCTGTTATCTGCAAGTTTTCTACTTCAGTCATATTCTGAGGTTGCTTAGTTTGAGCAGGGTTTAAATCTGCTGCCTGCATAATCCACACCAGATGTAAAAACAGAATAGAAAGGATCTTGAGCACCATGTAGATAACTGGGTGAGCTCTGATGCATGCAGCAGTTTAATTACAGTATTTGTAAGGCTCTGTGTTTGGTGTAGCTTACCACCCTCCACAGGACGGGTTCTGGTATCTCCCTCAGAAACCCCAATGTTTAGTTAGAGCAAGTCCAACATGCAGCCACTTGCTACAGCAGCACAGCTTTGGAAGTGCACTTTACAGCAGGTAATGTCCCAACAGTGATAAGCAGGGAGATTCACAAAGTGTCCAGCTGTAGTAATTTAAGTTTCCCTCCTCCCCCACAAAAGAACATTTTGCTGCTCAGCCTGGAGGACTGGGCAGTGACAGCACATACCGTAACAGATTTTCAGCACCAGCTCTCATTCTTACTGCTCTCAAGATCTGCTGGTTTAGGACAGCTCTTTGATTCTGTAGTTTGCTTCGACCAGTCTCAGCAAGAGGATTACAACCCTGGAATTAAAGAAACAAGTTCTGTTGTTACAGGATTCTGAGAAATGAGTAACCTTGCATTTGAATTAAATCTGTTGGCATGGGTGCTGTATAAATACCAGTTCCCTATGTTGACAATGACAAATGACCGTTTTGACAGCATTTCCTTTCTCACACTTGGTTATTAAAAGCAAAAGAAATGCCATGACCAAAGCATCTGACATTAAAATTAAGGACGAAAGTATTTGTTTTGGAGCTTACATACATCCGAGCCGGTCTGTTCTCTCCTAAAAATCCTTTGAAGCTACTGTCCAGTTACAACTGAATTTGACAGCATTTAAGTTCCTCAGTGTTTTGTAAAACTGCTGTCTGGCAAGGCAATAAATCTCACTAATGCTTCTGCTTAACCTTTCCAAAATATCTGAGTTTCATACTGGGAGATAAAGCCTGGAAATACAACTCTATCAGAAGGCAGGATTTGCAGCCCCACAGACTTAGGATCTTTCGAAAGAATCTCTTCTCTTGTTCCTTCTGGTGCTCAGATGGATGGTACAATTCCCACCCCTTTACCCCGGTTCCTTTCTTTATACCTTAAACTCATTTTTGGCACAGTACTGCTTATCTGCGTCAGTCTTCTTCAGATCTAAGGAATGCTCTCAGATCTTTAAGTCTGTGCTGCCCTAATGCAACATCATTTTTGCATACTGCACCAAAAATGTGAAATATGAATCAACTCTGTACAATATTTCATCTGTATATTATCACAGTGCCAAGTGTAATGACTTATCTGCCCATTACTTTATCTTATCACCTATTGGACAAACAAGGATTACATATGGGTGCCTCAACATCAAAGATGGAAGATGGAATAATATGGGATAAGGGAACAACAGACCTGGATAGGGAAAAATGTTTATTATACCTTCAGATACTCAGCAAACTGAGCCTTAAAAAGTAAGGCATTAAATCCAGAATTCACAATACTTCTGAGTACGTGCAAAGCTACATGAAATTAGAAGAACAAAGATACTGCACGTTTACACAAGGAGAACCAAACCATTGTATTCCAGAGAGCGCTGATAAGACAAAACTGAAATGTGTATTTGCTTGACTTCTGTTTTTTTTCCAGGAGGAACACAATCTTAACTCCCTTTTTTAATAAATAGAAGCCTTCCACTTCTTCTTTTCCTTGCGCCCCACCTTTTTCTTTTCAATGTTCCTTTACAGCCAACCAGCACATCCCCACAGCCTGAACTACTGATTCTGAAGCAAATAAGATCACTCCATCTTAAGGTTTACCCTTAAATGAAGCATGTCCTTTCAAGTGGCCTTCATGGGTGTTGTTAAGGTTTGCTGGGTCCTGCTGGATCTCGCATTATACACTAACAAGGCTCGAATCCATCCGATACAAGTTTTCCCACAAGGATTCCAGCCACTAGATTATGCAGTTTGGGATCTCCCTTTTACATGTTGACTAGAAAACATTGCCTGAGACACAATAGCACTGAAAAGTTTCTCAACAAGCTCTAATTATGAGCGGTCAGGCAATAACATACCAGCACATCAAAAACAAGTATTTAAACAGAACACAGAGTTCTGACCATGACGTTTTTATTTGGGTTGGCAGGTGAAGGCAAAGTGACCTGGCAACAGAGAAACAAGAGGATCAATCCAGTTTACACTAGCTTATCTGAGACAGCACATGGCCTAATACAGCTAACTTTAAATCCCTACTTTAAAAGTTTGTAATAAATAGGTAAAATGACATGAAGCTTTTGTAAACACTTTCTGAAGCATCGAGTGCCAGATAATTTGAAAACACATGTCACGTTAAATTACTCTCATCACAGAAACATTTCTGCAATGAAGCACCAATTACAGCAGAAGCCCAAAACTTGGATGTGTGCTACATACTCTCCTTGAGGAGAAAGCATTGGTAGCAAACAGAATACAAAGAAGATGAACTTTTACTGGGGAGTACATGCATATTTAGCCATTTTGTTTGTTCACATCAGATTAAAAGTAGTCTTTGAAGTACAAAATACTTGATGCCTTTTAACACATTTTTACTCAGAGGCAAAAGTAAGGCATGCTCACAGGAACAACGTGGCCTTGCACCTACACAGTGCTTTCTGCTCTTAGCCTGCATCTTGTTCTGGGCTCATGCTATTCTTCCAATTTTGCTTTCTCTTCACTTTACACTGTATAGTCTATCTCTACGAATGATGTTCAAAGTCTCTCCCCTTCCACTCTATCCATGCCCCTTTTCATTTCAATTTTGCCAATGACTTTGTCTTACTTCTTGTATTCAGCTTGAATACTTTATTCTTGGGGCTTTCGGCTCTCACCTCTGGGATGCCCTTCTTCCAACTTCTTACCCAGTCCCTTAGTCCAAGCACCCTTTGCTAAGTATCATCCCCTGCCCAGCCTTCAGCTTCTCTCCAGGGCTGCAGCTCCTCCCTAGAACTCCCTGACCTTTCTGCATGCAAAACGAGTTTCCTGCCCTCATTCCAATCCTTCTTTGCAGCTTCACTTCTGGGAACTTTTTCAGGAAGATCACCTGCCTGATTCTCAAGCCAACAAAGCTCAGAAGTGTTTGGTTTATTTCTATGGATGTTAGATCAAGGTCCAGCCCAGAAATCAAACAGACTCCAGGTGAACACTGAATGCAAATCTGCAGTGACCTTAAACTCTGCAAAGAAAAGCAGCAGAGGTGTTTCACTTCATTTCAGCCACTAATCGCTGTGTGATGCCCTAGTGCAAAAAGAATCCCCTGAGGCCTAAAAGGAGAAGGCACTGACAAACTGAGGTATCTGGATCACCCCCAGCGTGCTTCGCTTCTGAAAGGCTTTGTTTTCAGAGTAGACTCTCCTCATGGAAAACTGTGCTTTAGATCCTCTGTATAGCGTTTGGAGATGCTCAGCTAGTTTGTACTCATGTGCAGGCTTCAACTCTTCACTGTACAGGCTGCCAGAATACTGAGAGGTACAAGGACGTAGAGAAAGCACTGAAAATAACCAACATTAGCAAAAAATGTTACAGGAAATCTGAACAAGATTCCTCCTTGTGTAAAGCACAACCTCTGTGTGCTTGAAAGTTACTTAAGGTCTAACTAAAAGCTTCATTTTGTCTTCCTCCGTGTCAAAGGTCCTCTCAGCCTGCATTTGTAGGCAGCTCACATATGGACACTCCCAAGAACGCTGATGTTCAGTACATTAGAACAGCTGGCAGCCAAACTTCCCAGCAGTTTCCACACCTACTGCTTCAATTCTTGTCAACAGAATGAGAGATGTTCCATTGCATTACTGTTTATTTCTTTGCAGATGGAAGACAACTTGGAAAGCAAAGGGGATTTTACCCTCACTGACACATTAGCAGTGTTATCATTAACAAACTGACTTGTTACTAATGAAGTCACAAAAGTGATCAAGAATAAAGTATGACTGAAGTTTTCATTGCATGTTTTGATGGGAAAAAAAAGAAAGAGTAAATATACCTCTTGTAAAGACACTTCAAACTGAACTCTGCTATCAGTTTTAGAGCCCTTTTCCCTTGAGTGCAACTGCATTTCATGAAGAGGTGTGTTTGTTTGAAGTGTTTGAATGTTATAGTTCTTAGCCCCTGAAAAAAAAATAACTAAGTTCAATTAGCCAGTTACTATTTCTTCCTGCTTGGCTGAATCGCAGTATCAGGAAGCTGGTAAGTTTCTATGACGTCCTTACCAAAAGCAAGTCCTGCACAACAGTTTCTTACCATATGTTAGGTGTGTACCTTGGTAGATACGTGCTCAGAAGAAACAGACACTGGTATGAGAAAAATAAACACGCATCAGCTGATGAAGGCTGGCCCATGCAGGGCCTATGCACATTTTGCAGCAATCCTCTGACTAATTAATGGAGCACGCAGACAGATTCCAAAGGGATTCCTGCTCATCTCTTGTTAGAATTAATGCCTGAGCTTGGGAGGCTGGATATCTCACCTTGTACTTTTAACCCTATAAACATTATCCCACACATGCTTATTTGGCAAACAGCATAATGAATGCCCCTGGGATCTTGATGCAACTTGCTGCCTCTCAGATGGGGTGCAGCAGGAGATAAAGCAGAGCTACACAGCAGCTGATGGGTTCCATGGGACTCACATGGGATTTGGGAGAGATTTTACTCTATGGATTACACAGATACAAGGAAGATAGATAGGCAAGCCTGTAGTTGGGCACTGCAGGTTAGCTGTCAATAGACAGCATCTTGCCTCTACCTCCCACCTGACAAAGCCTTCAAATCCCCAGTCTAAAGGATACAGGTAATACTGTCATGTTTATCCAAGTTTAGAAGAGGCCCATCGCAGAAGGAAGAAAGCTGTTGAAAGCATAGGTCCTGAACAGAGAAGCAGCTGTATTTAGCTTCAGTGCCTAGCAGATCTTTCTTCAAAATAGGAATACTATTAACGTCAGACATTAAGTCGTGATGCACACAGAAATCATGACTGTTTGCCTAACAATGAGCAATCACAGGAAGCATCTGAAATTAGCATAAATATAACTTATGAGGTAATGGTTTGAACTTTTAGACCAGCCACACACTGAAGGTGACACAGAGTTGAAACTGGGTGTGCCTTCTTACCTAAAATAAAACATTCCTTCCCAGCCAGTGCAACCTGTGCTGCCTGTACCCTGCAGATGGCCACAGCCTCCGGGCATTTAAATGTGTATGCAACTTCTCTTATGCAGGTAAAATCTTTGGCTATGACAGAAGTCACAGTAAATGGCACCATTTCCACTTGTATTTCCAGTAGGACTCTGAATAGCTTCTAAATGATTATTTCCTTACCATCTTCTACTACTGTAGTTGAAGCTTCTCTCTGGGAGATTCTATTAGTTCAATGCTGAAATCTTGGGCACTAACCACAAACCTCTCAACAGCAGACGTTTTTAATCTCTGCTTTAAAAAAGGAGTTAAGGAAGAACTGATATTCCAGAGCCTGAACTAATTGTTCTGTAGTCAGGTATTCTACAGTTCTAAGTGCCCAAAGACTAATAATAAATTTTCATAATTAATAACTGTATTACACCAAATACATTTTCTATACAATAGTATCTTGCCACACCTCTCTCTAGCCAAAATGAACAGTGGGTCAGAGAAGCCCATGCCTTTATGGCCCATGTTCCAGATGATCCCTAGTTGCTCATAAGGCCTACTTTCAGCTTTACTTTTTTTTGTTTTTAATTTGTATATAATGAGTGGACAGAGCACGGCATGATGTGGGGTGTGAATCACCTCAGTGTTGTTTCTGGCCTGGCTAGACAAGCAGAGAGAGAACAAATAGGCAACTGCTGTGTCAATGCTAATGTTGATCGTTGCCTGGCTACTAATGACTAAAACCAGCCAGGTTAGACAAGCCCCAGTGGAAGCACAGGTGTAGCAGGTTGGTAAACTGATCCATAAATCACAGCAGGGCAGGGGATAAATCCTGCCCTAGAAAGCCCAAAAGCAAAGGAGAGGGAGGATTCATTAGGGAAGTGCTGATTCACAAGCAAGTTATCATACCTCCCAACATCGTTATTTTGCAGACTGCTACTCTATTTACAGAACTGCTTGTGTTCTGTTTTTAGCCTTTTCATCCTGGCGGGAAGGACTACTATATACTATACTATATAGTCTTCCTTCTGAATCATCAGTTTGGTCTACATGACAATTTTCTTGTCTCCAGACTTTCAGAAAGGGAAAAGAAAGCAATTATCTTCACTCAACTGACATGAATGTAAAGGTTCTTCAAGCTGTCCAACTGCTCTGCCTGTCCACACAGCACGCTGCTTTCCAAACAGCCCAACTGAAGATAGGATGCATAGTGCTGTACCAGCATGTGTCTGCAAACTTACAAAAAAAAGGTAAGCTTGAAGAATAAACGTTGGTTTTTCCTTCTATTGTTGCTTCCTAATTTAGAAACCTGAGGAGTTACCATCTGTGTAAGACATTGTAATACAACTAACCAAGGTAGAAAAGTTATGAGCTAAAAGCCTTGCTGGAAATCTCCTCCTTACTCTGCTTCTACTCATCAATGTTCTATGGCTGGTGAAATCACCACCCTGGTTTGGATCCTGTGAGTGGACAAGCACGGCCTCATAACTACCCTGAGTTCTGTATATTGACCTGCTCTTTGGGTTACTCTGCCTCACTGGTTTAGTGGGATGGTTCTGGAATAAAGAGAGGGGAGAGAAAAAGCAGAAAACACCTTGAAAAAATGAGCTGCCTCTCCCACAAGAACTTGTATAAATAAAGAACAGGCAATCTGATGCAGAGCTATGGCATCAAATACACTGTTTGGAGTGGAATAAGCACCTCAGGTAAGCTAAATGGGCCTGTAAGTACTGTGTGTTGAACAATCCTTCTATGTGAAGGCCTTGCTCTGCTTTTAAAACAACTTATTTGTTCTTATCATTAGTTTTGTCAGGACTTTCTACTGGCCATAGATTCTCTCACAGGAAGAATGCCAGGGAGTGGATCTGGATAGAATATGGTACAGGGATGGCTGATTCATAGGCTCACAGCCAGAGCCAGGGGAGGATTGTGGAACTCTGTGTAGAGAAGGCTGTGGCACAAGGCCGGTCATCCAGGAGCACAAGCACCACCTGGAACTACAGGTACAGTCTGCCCTGATATTGTACCACAGGGTATACTGAATTAGGAACGTGTGATGGCAGAGATAGCCAGAACAATAGCAGAACCAGTTTCCTTAGGCATTATATTCCCAGAAAGCAAAAAAAAAAAAGAAAAAGAAAAACACAAGCAAACTTCCAGTGAGAGTCTCCATCTCCTCACTGATGGAAAGCCCACGTAGGGTACCCCTTCCACCCTGCCAGATCCTTTTCAGAGCACCAGCAGGTGCTTAAACCTAAAATCCCTCTCAGAAGTTCAGTTGTGGCTAATCAAATAGTTGAAGAGGCTCCTTTTTCTCTGAGGAGATGCAAGGGGAAGAGAGTAGTGTCAATACTGATGGAGCTGTGCATACCCTGTATGGTTGCATAATTGTTTTAAAACTAGGTATTCTAAAAGGAAGAAAAAAGGGAGAGGGGAGGGCTGGTCTTCAAAACCAGCTCAGAGGAAGTCACTGATTGATTTAAGGGAAATCAGTTTGCATAGGCAAAGATGAGGGGCCTTTGTCATGAGGAGAAAGGAGAGAATGGACACAAAGCTGCTGCTGATACAGCTGGGAACCAATGGAGGAAGAGAGCCCGAGGGTTGCACTGAAAGCTGCCAGCAGAAGCTGCCAGCCATCCCACCTGGGACTGACTTGGCAGTCACTGCAAGCCTGATTTCCTAGTGTGGCAACAGGAGTGAAAGAAGGAAGCAGGATTGTGTTTCTGTTTCACCATTTCTGCCTGTTACCCTTTACACAAAGCCAGTTATGGCTTTACAGAGCCTCCTCCCTAAAGAAAATAAGGATTTAGGAAATAAGTTCTCACATTTTGCATCCTGTGTCCAGTGTGGATTGTCTGGTATGTTGTACTTAAGGCTACAAAAGGGCACTATGTCAGCTTTGAGCAGACTTCCCACAGCAATCCACTTACCACAAGAATATATCAAAAGTCTTGAACAAATGAATACTGTAGGAGCCACTCAATTTAATCAATATTAAGATCTCAGTGTATGTATTAAATAGTCCTTTACAGCACAGAAGACAACCTCATTGCATACAAAATGCTTGGGAGCCCTTTTATGAGCAGTCCTGACACAGAAGCATTTTCACCTTGCTCTGCAGCTCATACATCAAAAAGGTCAACTCAGTAAGTGTTTTCATCTCAAAACACATGCAATGGCTTTGGAAACTGGAGTGTTTCTGCACCGGCAGAACAAGTAGAACAGCCCTCAGATTCTTCCAGGGGATGAAAAGTGTGATTACTTTTTTTTTAAGGGAGCAGAAAACAATGCAAAGGGACTTTGGAGAGGTGGGGGGAGCCCATGGACACACATGACTGGCTCAATAACCAGTTTGTTACACAAAGCCATCCAGCATACCATTCAAATGAACAGGTACGGTCCAAAGAAAGGATATTCTATCCAGAGCAATGCTTTGGGTTCACGGGGTGAGTCTGTTTGGGATTCCAGGTTTTTCTTTTTGTTTGCTTGTTTTCTTCTCCTGACTCTACTTAGAATAAAAGCTCTGATCTTTGAGACCATTCGACTAATGTGTAACAGGGAATACTGGCTTTCTGTTTGCATTTAACTTCTAGGGACAGAAGGCTTTCAGCTTCTAACCTGACCTGATGTTTAGAACTGTATTAAGGGTACAGAAAGGAGAGCCAGAAGAGCCTTTCAAAGATCTCCTGAGTGAACAGAGAAAAAGGTGCAGCCCCAGCTTATCCAGATTGAACACTGGATTTCTGTCCATCTTGCACTCGTTTATGAGAAGTGGTTCAAAAGTGGGGAAGATGCTGATAATAAGGTGCAAGATCTATCTTCGAGTATTTTCATATTGGAATAGCTTCTAACTTTTCAGCACATGGAGCTGGCTCTGATTGACGCTGTTTATGAGACGTTATTTGTAAAGTACAGTGCTGTAACCACAAAGGACCCCATCCTATGGCCAGTCCAAGTGCAAGGAATGGCTCCCACTCATCACTGCCTACAGCTCGGCCATCAGGCTCCATCCGGACCCCAACAACAAGGCGAATAAGAGAAACGGACAACTTGTACCTGACTTAAGGAGTCTGACTTTCTCTAAGCTTGCGAGGCTCTGCTAACACGTCAAGCACAGCAGCAGCCCACAGCACCTGGCGCTGCGAGAACTCTGGACGATCCCGGCTTTGCCATGCTTCATGATTCCCTGCAAGCGATTACTCACCGGCTTACGGGAGGACTGCTCAGAGAAACAGGGCGAGATGTGCAGTTTCACCTCGTCCTGCCCGGCTCCCCTGGCACTGCCCGCTCACGGCACTGCCCGCTCATGGCAGCCCCGCAGGGATCCGCGAGGGGAGCGCCCGGGGCGGCGCCGGCGGCCGCACAGAGCGGTAATTGCCGCCGTGCACGGCACACACCGCCCACGTCGTCTGAGAAGTAATGAGGGCAGATGTTTATTAAAGGCTTCCTAACGAGTCTGTTAACTTCGCCGCCTCGCTCGGCTCGGCTTCCGACAGGTACACGCGGCAATTACTCGAGAGCGAGCGAGGAGACGGAGCCAGGCGCGAATAGCACGGAGAGACGGAAAAGCTGCCGGGCGGAACCGGGCTCCGTGTGGAGCCGCGCGCGAGCCCAGCCCAGCTCAAACCGGGACCCGGGACGGTGATGATGGCAGCTCCGGATCCCGCCCGAACCCCGGGGCTCCGCCCGCCGCTCACCTTCCGAAAGTAGCAGTCCTCCTGCGGACAGCCGCGGGCCGGCACGGCGTCCATCATCTCCAGCCCAGACACCCGTCCCGCTCCGTCCAGCTGTGGGGAACCGCGACCCTACGGGAAATGTCGGAGCTGCCCCACGGCGCCGCCCGGCTCCACCCCCGGCGGGCGGGGAGCAGCTGCCCCGCCCCGCGGCTCTGCCTCGCGTCGCTCCGGCCGGTTGGCACCGCGTGTCCGCCTGCCTTGTGGCTCGGGATCGCCGGGGGGTTTCGGCGGCCGAGCGGCCCCGGCGTGACACATGGGAGCGGTGGGGTCCCAGGGCCGCCGGCAGCGCCACGGTCGGTGCCCGACTCAGAGAGAGGCGGCCTCGGCCCCGACAGCGCCGTGTGGGCTCCGTGTGGGCGCGGCACAACGAGCTGAGCCCGGGCCCCGGTGCAAATGGGCAGTATTGGCTGCTAGTGCTGCCCAGGCCTAAGCTACGGTAATGTGGGCTTCCAGCGTGTGAGGATGTTAAGCATCAAAGTGCTTTAAGTGATTATTAGCAAATGTATCCTGTCCTTTAGATGGTTTCTGTCTTTCTGTAGCCATAACCTTCAGGAGCCAGGAAGGTATCTGCAAAGACAACCCTACTGATAAAGAAAAATGCTTGAAAAACTTAAATCTTGCCAAATCGGTGTAAATGTCCAGTTTGTTGTTGAAATTAATATCAGTGAGAGATAAATGAGCATATTGTCAGCATAGGCTGTGCTGGCACCATTGGGCAGTCGGCATGGCACTGCTTCCACTGGGTTTATTGAAAATGGATCTGATGTTAAGCTGTTTCCAAATAGAGTTTGTAGCCTGGTTGGAGGGTCAGATGGTTAACAATGAGACAAGTGACTATGGCTGCGGTGTGTGTAAAGCACAGTTTTTGCAGAGAATGGTACCAGAGATAACGTACTTGTAGCATATCTCAGTGACAGAGCACAGACTGCGGCCCTTCTCAGCTGCTGGTGGATACCTGTAATGAAACAAAGCCAGCCAGACACAGTGAACTTCTCCAGCAAACTGAAGAATCTGAGATAGCTCTTAAAGGCTTCCCTCCCCCACAGTGAGCACCCTGAGAATATCTTCCAACACCCTCAGAGCTGCCAGATTAGACTGTGCCTTGCCCTCGCTTTGATAAGAGTGCTTCATGTGTGTGTCAGGATTTACCCTGTATTTCTAAGTAAGTCTCAGTAAGTTTTGTCTGTCTGCAGAGTGCTCATCTGAGTGGATGTGATATTTGTCAGGAGACACGCTGATTGCATGGTCTCAGTAGTTAGGACTGAGCTTTGTAATGATGGGGTAGGAGCTCTCCGTGACCCTGGAATGTTAATTGCAGCTTAGAGCGTTCCAAAAACTGATTTGTCTCAGAAAACATATCCCAACTCTTCTGACCATTTAGTTAAATGACTTGTTTCCAGTAGCTCTTTGGTTGCTATTAGAATTCTGAAATAGAGGTGGGTTCATACTTTCTCAGTTTCTCACAATTGTATTAATCAGAGGGTTTGGTTTCCTGCGTTGTAGAGACTGAGCAATAACAGGCTGGGAATCAGTAACTCAAGTACTCACAAAAAGGGATCTGCAGAGGCAGATGTTTTGCTGACATCTGTAACCTTAGGAGACCAAATTCAGCGAACTGGTGCACAGGGAGAGCATCTTTTACCAGATACTGGAGGATTTGCATTAATGAAAATCAGTGAGTTGTGCCTAAAATACTGAAGCTGAGAGCAGCTGATGTTATCTCTGCAGCAAATCTCTCTCTTTGTTTTCCAGAACTCCTTGCTTCAGGCTTTCTGCATTTTCACAGATAAACCAGCCAGGTGAAGCAAACAATGACTGCATTGAAAACAGGTGTTGGAAGGCAGAGCTTGAGCTGTCCCAGTTTTTGTCCCACAGAAATCAAGGTGAGAGAGAGGTCAGAACTGGAATAGCCTTACCACAGACACACGGTAGTATACATAGATACATACACATATATGATGGTGTATATATACATACACATTATGTGCCGTGTTTCTGTCATGTTTGTGTAATTCCGCCTGCTCAGTCAGTCCTGTTCTTGCCCTCCCTCATCTTAAAAGAAAAAGAAAAAAAAAGTGAATATTTGAAATTCCAGTCCTTGTCTTAGTCCTTATACTCCTCTTTGGCCAATGGGAAATGGTCTCAATTTGGGAAATTAGTTTCCCGCTGTCACTTGTGTTGGTGCAGTTATACACTGGAGATCTGAATCTGATTTGACTTTGTAACAACAATACTGCTCTGTGGGAGCAAACCTTTTATTGCTCTTGTGACTCCAAACACTGTGGTTACAGGATGGTAACAGGTGCTTCAAAAGCAGTTGTTGTCTCAGACAAGGGAGGCTTATCAGCAAAAGCACATCAGAATGATACTGTATGAAGAGAGAAGTATGCTTCAAACACGTGCTGTTTGTCAAGGTAGATTCTTAAATTCTGGACAGGGCACACAGTTATTTATTGCTCCTTCAGTTGTTGGCTTGGAATATTGAATATTCATGAATGTTCTTCTGAGAGCAACAAAAATTTTGTCAGCATCCCTGACAGTCTGTAACTTTAGAGTTGTCGAGTTCATTTCTGAAGGTTGTAGTTCTGTAGTAAGGGAATGTCTGGCTCCAGTAGGGAAGTTTTAGGTGAGGAGAGAGGAAAATGGCTCTTAAACTGATCTTTGTTTCTCACTCAGTTATATTTGGCAAAAGATTGTTTTGATTTGTAGAAGAATCACTACTATTAACAAATACGTATTGAAGACATAATGTATCCAAACCTGCAGAAATGTTAGTGGTGTTACCATTACCAAAAGTCATTGGCATAATCTTATTTAACAGCTGCAGATACTGTCACCTGCTTTAAAGGAAATACCGCTGTGATGCAACAGCACTCCTCATCTGATAAGAGCTTTAAAGGAAAAAATACCCTTCAAGATTTGACTATTTAGGGACAATTATTTCCCAAACAAAGAGAAAAAGCAACTGTGCTAACAACTCATTGCCACTCTGTGCTCCGGGATAACTGCTTGCTAATTAGGAACGATGAGAGAAGTCAGTGCACGTAGATAAATGCCAGCGGCTTGTTGGTTTAGAGCCAGCCCTAAACCTAAATAACCCGGTACCCTCCATTTGCATACAACCGGGTAAATATTTCCTAGGGAAACCTGAAACCACATGAAACCGGGGGAGTTTCACTGTGGAAGAAACCAGTTCTGTGCGTACAAACAAACACCTTGAGGAAGCCGTGCCTGCCAAGTGCAGGAGCCCATTACAGCTGTGTAAGGATTTAAGTTTCACAGCTGTGTAAGGATTTAGTTTTACAGCTGTGCTGCCATTTAGTTGTAAGGAGTTCAACCAGCTGTGGATCTGTGCTGTCACAAGTTCCGAATGGAACATGAAACTGCTTCCCTTGTGAGGTGCCTCTGTAGGCCGTAGTTAGATGGGCACCGTGTCCAGCGTTAGCCTTTATTTAGCGCTATTAATTGCCGTTAATTAGAGTTACATCCCGTTTCCACGCAGCTGTGCTGGGCTCTGTGGTGAATCTCAGCCGGCTCCGCCCGCTGAGGGCCGGGCCATCCCAGCGCATCACGTGACCCTGCGTTGACCCGCGCGAGCTGCCGTCGCGTCAAGATGGCGGCGGACTCGAGTGACGGCGAGGAGGAGGATGTGGTGAGCTATGGGACGGCGCTGCAGCCCCTGCAGGAGGGTAAGGGAGCCCAGCGAGCCCGCCTGGCCTCCTCCGCCTTTCTGAGTCTGTTTGGGTGTTCTGAAGGACTGGATTGCGAAATAAAGCAGCCTGGCCCTGTGCTAGGAGCGGCGGGGCCTGTGCTGCCCGCGCGGGGCTCGTTTCGCGGCCTGAGTTTGTCCGTGCCTTGCTTGGCTTTCATTGTAACTTCTGGGGCGAGTGCAGCTCTGTGCCGTGTCATACGTTTGTGTTCGACCCAACACAAGCCAACAGGCAGCGAGTGTTGTTTGGGAGCTGACTGCTGAGGGTAAAGAGAGGTTTTGTTGCCTATCGGGGGCTGGAAAGCAGTAGGGGGCTGTGAGAAGAGAGGTGCTTCTTAAACAGAACGATGATAAACCATGGCCTGGGAGCGATGGTTTTTGTGGACCAACCCTTAGAGAAACAGTAGTGTTACACGTTATTTTTAGCCAAGGCAGGGACTCTCAGTTCTCAGTAAATGTTGTAATGCTGTTATATGTCTGACTGAGATTGTATGAGAGGGGGATTGGGCCTTGTCAGTGCGAGTTCATTACCAACATAAAGTACAGTTGAATGCCTGGATCCTTTGGAAGGTTCAGTGTGGGCTTCACTAGCTTCCCTTGATGAATGGGATGTGTTTCAAATACAATGTTTTGTCAATGGACAGTTTCAGAGTAGGTACTATTTGGTCCTGTTCCTAATTGCAAAGGAAGAAATGGCTTCTGGAGCACGTAGAGATTCCATTCTTTACATAGTGTTATGACTTACTTTCTGATTTATCTCATTGTAGGTGAACGAATTAAGAAGCCAGTTCCTCTTCAAGAACAGACTGTTAAAGATGCAAAGGGGCGATATCAGCGTTTTCATGGGGCGTTTACTGGTGGATTCTCTGCTGGTTACTTTAACACTGTTGGCACTAAGGAAGGTGAGATACTTCTGTGTCGGCTGGGAAGGGTTGCTTGATGACTGCAATGTAACATCAGTGAAAAAGAAAGAAATGTCATTGATTATTTTTTCTCCTGCTGTTTGTTATTATATTAATACTTGGAACAGGATTTTTGGAGTTTCTTAAGCTTTGTTTCTCAGACTGCAGCTCTATGAATGTTCTGATGTATCCTTTAGGTGTGAGGTTCAAATGTTTGAATTGTTTTCAGATGCTTTGTTATAGTCTGCAGTCCCTCACTTTTGGTGGTTTGCCTCCTTTAAAGGATGGACACCCTCAGCTTTTGTATCATCGCGGCAGAAGAGAGCAGACAGAACCGTTCTTGGACCAGAAGACTTCATGGATGAAGAGGTAAATTTAGAAGGAAATAGATCTCTTTTGGAAGTTGTTGCCATGATTGTAAGTTTTTCCAGCCGTGAAAAAATAACTTAAATAGCAAAAACTGTTGTAAACTTAAAATTAGTTCATGTATTCCTTGTTATACTTATATATTCTGTAGGATATTTAATAGATTCACTTAGGAAGTTCATGTAATCTCAGTATTTGTATTGGCAGTAACTATACTGGTACTAACAAGAATGGCAATTACAAGGAAAATGGTGGAAATACAGAAGGTATAAGGAAAAGGGAACTCACCAGAGCTGAGGCGATCCTCCGTGGCAAGTGATCTCCAAAAGATGCTGCCTCAGTGAGGGTCAGCCCTTAAATGAGGTCTCAGAGGAGGTGGAGTCGAACTCCACCCCTCCAGGGAGCACAGCTACATAACTTTCACCTGTGCTCCCACAGCTGACCCCACACTTGCCTCAGCTGATTAATCAGTGGTTCACACTGTGATCTCCCATACAGTATTAAAAAACCCAATATCTCAAACTTTTCATTTTCCCTTCCAAATGCTTTCAAAGCTGTTTAAAATATGACCATTCGAGTTACGTAGAAATCAACTATCTACATGTCTTGAAAAATGTTGCCAATGTGAGGGCTGCACCGTGTTTACTTTCCTTTACTGTTACAGTAAGTAGTTCAGGGAAAACATTTTCTAATGTAATTTTTCTGTTTTGCCTGTCTTTTCTAGGATCTTAGTGAATTTGGGATAGCCCCTAAAGATATTACAACCACAGATGATTTTGCATCCAAAGCTAAGGACAGAATAAAAGAGAAAGCTAGACAGATTGCTGGAGTAGTTGCTGCCATTCCAGGAACTAGTGCATTTGATGACTTAATAGGACCGTCAAAGTAAGTAAACTGAAATAAAAGTTAGCTTAGAAATTCTTTTTGCATTGATAAGAGAAGCAATGTTTGACTGGAGTAATTCATGAAAGAGGCTGCAAAGTCTGCAGTGTTGCCTTTGCAGAGAGGCCTCCTTGTGGATGTTTTTGTATGTGCAGACTTGTGCCAGGCGCACACTTACAGACTGATGCAGCATATATGCAAATGTTGATGCATTCAGATTTTAGTTGAAAGTATGTTACAAAAGCACACTCTCAATTGGTTTAACTTTCTGTTCGATTTTGAGCAATGTTAGAGTTGTGATTTGAGTTTTTTATTTTTGCTTTCCTTTGTTTTCTTTCTAGAATAACAATTGGGGTTGAACTGTTGCGAAAAATGGGCTGGAAAGAAGGACAAGGAATTGGACCACGAGTCAAGAGGAAGCCACGTAGGCAGAAACCTGGTAAGTTCACTGAGGTGCCTGAGCTCAGTTGTAGAAAGCTACATTCACACACCCGTTAGAAAGTCCTTTTTAATCCTTCCTTTTATTTAATCTGTTTATTTAATTGTAGAGAAATTTGATAGTGAACTTTAAATTAATAGTGATGCTGTTGCATCTGTTACAGACCCTGAAGTGAAAATATATGGCTGTGCATTACCACCTGGGCTGTCAGAAGGTTCTGAGGTATTGTACAGGCAGAAGTTATTTGTTTTCTTATGTATAAGTAACTTATGTACGTTAACACCCTTTATGGAAAACTTGTTGACGTTTTAAGCAGAACTTTAACACAGTTTAAAGTTTTGTTAAAGCATTTGTGAATATTTACCATGTTTATTATGAAAAAGGTTGAGTGTAACTACATTTGTTCTTTTGTTACCTGGGCATGTGTAGTTCATAAATAATTTAGTATGTAGTTACAGAAACTTGAACGTGCCTGGTCTCATATTAACTAGATGCTGTAAAAGCCAAATATACAAAACTTTGTTGTTCTTACATACTTTTATTTTGTACAAGGATGAAGAGGATGAATATCAGCCAGAAAATGTGACCTTTGCACCAAAAGATGTCATGCCTGTTGATTTGACTCCAAAAGAGAATGTCCATGGACTTGGCTATAAGGGTTTGGACCCCTCACAAGCTTTGTTTGGTGCGTCTGGAAGAGAACACCTTAATCTGTTTGCAGCTGATTCGGAAGACCCGAGTAATTTAATTGGTGATGTGAGAAGCAGCAGACAAAGAAAACTAGGGATCACAGGCCAGGTAATGTATTGTCTCAGGTACTTCATTAGTAGTGTTGAAATGAGAGGCACCTCATCATTGTAGACTTATTGTAAGAAACTGTAAGCATGGTTTGAAAACAGGTTTAGGAGTTTATCTTTTCCTTATTGTTTAACTTGCCCATATCTTCATATTAAATAAATCCTTCCAACTCTTAACCACGTTTGTCAATGTTTTTAATGAGAACTAGTAGGGTAAAATGAGTGATTGAACTACGAACATTCTTGCCTTACTTTGATTAGGGAAAGTTGATATGGAATATGATTTTAGTTTTTTTTTCCCCAATTTCACTGAATTCTTTCAGTGATGCTGAATCTGGCAGAGGGCTTTTACTTTCTTCTGTTGTATTTGTAGTTTTTGTGTAGGAAGAGCTCTGTCAATTTATATAATTCTGAGAATTACACTCCATTAATTTTCATGCTTTTTTTTCCCCCTCGATAATTTTAACAGCACTTAACCAGACTCAAAGTCTGACCTCTAGAATTAGGCTGCTGTCCTCACCTTGTACAGACCCAACTTATTGTTACTCCCTGCGAGGGGATTAAAACATGTAGGATATGTTTGCTTCCTCCCAGATCCATCATCCCCGAGTTGGGACCGCTTGGTTTTCTTTATGTGAAGTAGTACATTTTTCCCAATACATATATGTACATTGGACACCTTACATACTGTAGGTGGTAACATACAGACATAGGTGTGTTCCAACAAGTGACTTAAAATGTAATTCTCATATTTTCGAGTTCTCATTACTTTTGTTTGAAATCTATTGTAGGCTTTTGGTGTAGGAGCTTTAGAGGAGGAAGATGATGATATTTATGCAACTGAAACATTGTCAAAATATGATACAGTTCTAAAAGATGAAGAACCTGGAGATGGCTTGTATGGCTGGACAGCACCTAAGGAGTATAGATCCAAAAAAAGTAAGAATTGTAGTTGTTTTGAAAGAGTTTGTGTCGTCTGAGTTTAAGACACATCCATCTTTTCAAATACTTCTAGTAGATTGGTATCTCCTAGCTGTGATACCTGGAGCTTTGTCTTAGACTTCTCGGAATATTTTTGTGTTCCAATTCTGGAAATAACTATTTTAATCTTCCACTAATGCCAATTTAGATTAAGTGTCCAAATAACATTTTGAGAAGGGACAACATGTGCTGCTTCATGAAACACAGTATTTAATTGCACTGAAAAAAGAGGTTATTATGCTGAAAGAGGTTAGTATGGCTGAAAATATGACTCACTACTTGTAAATAGATTTATTTAGATAAATTTGCTGATTTTCAGATGATAACGTTCATAAATTTTATCTCAATTCTCTATTAGTAGTGCAGTTTTCAAGTGCATGGAATAATTTAGTGATATCTAAAGTAACTGCTGATGTTTGCTGTGTGCAATTAATGGCACTTAGCATGTTAGATGTGCATGTAATGGTACCGTTGTCTCACTTGTAGCCACGTTCAGTTACATCCCATAAAATGTTCTGCAAAACGTGAAACATTCAGGAGTGTTCTTACAAAATGTGCGTGTTTTCAATATTGACCAACTCTGTGGTTATTTTTGTAGGGTCTGAAACAGAAGTTAGATATATAGGCAAAATCTTGGATGGCTTTTCCTTGGCATCAAAGCCATCAGCTCCAAACAAGGTAAGCAGATAATGACATTTTTGCACTAAGAATTAACATTTAAAGCAAAGTTGACGTGTGAGATGTATGGATTTCACTGTGGTATAACACTTGTTATATTCTTCAAAATGTAAGTTGTAATAAGCAATGAA
Source organism: Coturnix japonica (assembly GCF_054131305.1). Classification (NCBI taxonomy): domain Eukaryota; kingdom Metazoa; phylum Chordata; class Aves; order Galliformes; family Phasianidae; genus Coturnix; species Coturnix japonica. The sequence goes on from NC_140668.1 coordinate 31,169,507, forward strand.
GTTTGGTGAAGAATGGAGAAAAAGGACTCTGAAAGACATGAAAATACATTAAGCTCAGAAGTATTCAACAGTTTGACTAAATCATACATGATTTCTGTTTTTAAAAAAAATCAGTCAGGAGCACAGATTCTCAAAGCAAGCGATGCATATTAAGACTGCTTAATTTTTGCTGCTGCTTGATGTGCATGTTTTCCTATTTTGCATAGTATATATTGACAATATATACAGTCTGTTCCAGAAGTTTGTATTACTGCCACTTACTGATGCAGTCTAAAAGAATGTGGTATCTCTTTCTGGTCTTTCTGGTGTTACTTGTAAATTGGGAGATTTTTAGATTGAAACTACATTTCTCAATCCCATTTCTAAAAGTTTAATACGAAGTTATATCTTGCTTTTGTGATTGTTTTGTTTTTTTCCACTTCTCTGTGAAGATTTATCTGCCACCTGATCTGCCACGAAATTACAGACCAGTCCATTACTTTCGGCCTGTAATAGCAGCTGGGAATGAAAACTACCATTTACAAAAGGTGTTAGAAGAATCAAGTGGAAAACTGGGGAGTGACAGTGCACAACAAGGCAGGCATGCACTGAATGCATCTGAGAGGAGGGAACAACTAGGAGAGACTGTTCTAAAAGGTATTGGTAGATGCAGACCTGCCTTTCCTTGTTCTTTAGGTCCACAATTTGTTTATTTAGCAGTAAAAAATTGTTCCAAACTTGAACATTGCTCTAATGTAACTTGTATGTTTCACTTGTGTTCTTATGTACAATAATAAAAATTATGAAGTAATATAAGTATGTGTAAATAGCCGAAAAGGTGCAGTAGTGACCAACAGTTTTCATCTGCCTTTTCTGCCATTATAGTGTGTGTTGTTGCAGAAGAGCATTTTCTCTGTGTATACTCAGGCTTCCTACTCCACTGAAGCGTCACAAATAGTTGAACTAAATTTTTGTTTTCACTTACTTCTCACTTCTGCTTTTGGTCCTAGGTCCAGCTCCTTCTGTTTTAGAATACTTGTCTGAGAAAGACAGAGAGAGACTCAAACAAGTAAAGCAAGCATCCGAACAACAAATGAAAGCAAAAATGTTGCCTCAGCAGCCCCGGAATAGCAGATTCCAGCCAGCCTCCCCAAATGATGCTTCTCACAAATGGCAAATGTTGCTGGGGGGACAGTTAGCAAACGCTGGTTCTAGTGACTTCAAACCATTTGCAAGAGATCCAGAAAAACAAAAAAGATACGAAAGTTTTGTGAAAAGCCTTAAACAAGGAGAAAAAGGTAATAAAGAGAGAAATCCTGATGTTTTTAGTTTTCTCTGAAGGAGTATTTTTTGTTTTTGCTTGCTCTGTGTTTTAATTATTTGGTGAAGCTTTGAATTTAAACCCTATTAAATTAGGGTTAAAGGATTAAAAAAAACCAAGCAAACAATCAGCATTACAAGTAAAATTATGTAAAATATCTGTCTTGCATTTGGCAAATGCTTTCATTCTGGCTGTTGTGAAAAACTGCCTCTACTTGTCAAGGAAAAATACAATTGAGGTTAATTCTATCCTTAAAATAAATATTCAGGAAATACTTGCAAAGATCTTTTTTTTTTTTTTTTTTTCCTTGAAAAGCGTCAAACTTAGGTAAGGTTTAATTCTACGTATTTATTTCCTTAACTTACAGTAGATACATTGGAGCGTTACTTAGACCCAAGTATGACTGAATGGGAACGAGGGAGAGAACAAGAGGAATTCTTCCGTGCAGCGATGTTATACAAGTCCTCCAACTCAACGCTGGCATCCAGGTTTACCCGGGCCAAATATGAAGATGATGTCGACAAAGTTGAAGTTCCTCGGGACCAGGAGGTATATGTTGTCATGGTATTTTAGTACTTTGAAACTATTTATTGCCTTAACGCTGCCTTACAAAAGTATTTTTCTTTAAAACTCCTTTGTAGTTACATCATAACTACATAACATCATAATGCTTTGTTGCCAGTTAAGTAAACCTTTGAAAAGACTTAATGCATGTAAAGCAGTGATCTGTTAAACTACACTGAAATGTTTATCTGTCCTGTTGTTAGTATGACAACAGTAATGGTTAATTCATAGAGTTGTTACACAGCTGACCGTGTCTGACTTTTTCAGAATGATATTGATGATAAGGAATCTGCTGTGAAGATGAAGATGTTTGGCAAACTCACAAGAGACAAGTTTGAATGGCACCCTGAAAAGCTGCTGTGCAAAAGATTTAATGTTCCTGATCCATACCCTGAGTAAGATGATTAATTTAGAAGTTCTTACATTTTTGAACACTTCTTGGAAATTCTGAGTTTTCATAGTCTTGAGGCTTCATGTTTTCTTTTTGTATTATAATAGATGTATCATAGAATCCCCTAATGTTTTAATTGGCCTCATAAAGCTCTTCTGACAAAATGAAATGCATATTAAGTACTACTGTCATTTGTTGTAGCTAATTGTGCGTAGAAGACAGTAATAAAAAAACACTGATATTTCCCTGCAGGTCTTCCATTGTTGGTTTACCAAAAGTGAAGAGAGACAAGTATTCTGTATTTAATTTCTTAACTCTGTCTGAGCCTACCACATCTGTAACACAAGAAACAAGTGAAAGGAAACAAGAGAATGACAGTGTGAGCAGTAAGTCTGGTGTTTTTCTTAAATCGTGTAGCTATAAAGTAGTGGTATATAGAAAATGGTTGTCTTTGTTATGGAGAATGAATCCATCCATCTGGCGGTTTGTTGGCTTTGGTTTTGTTTGTTCATAAAAGAAAAACAGGTATAAAAATTGAAAATAAGAAATGCATTCAATGCATTCAATTCAGACATAAAAACTAAAGTCAGTGAGATGATGCTAATGTATTCCACCCAGGAGACCTTTTTAGGTCAAATATTCATTAAAAAGATAGAAAAATTATCAAACCAGGGTGGAGAAGCAGACTAAAATAAAATCAAGTAGGTCATGAAATGCAGTAGAATTTGGCATGTGAGTGATTTGAATGTTTGGGGCTTTTTTAGAACCAAAGAAACCTTCAAGATGGGACATATCAGATCAAGAGAAGGAGAAAAAAGATTCTATCAGTGAATTCATTAGTCTTGCCAGGTCAAAAGCTGATCTTCTGCAGAAGCCCCCAGTGCCAGCAACAGAAGAAAGTGGAACAAAGGCAACTGAAACGCTTCCCAGCGAGGTGGGTTCTTAGAGGTGTTGGAGTATAAAGGAGAATGACTGTAAACCTTGGAAATAATGTTGTGTACTGTATGGATCGGTTTAATAAAGATTAGTTTGCCAAAGGACCATCTCAGGGTAAGGAAAAAGGAAGGGAGATTGCTTTTGAAAGAATTTCGAGGTTATAAAACTTTCAGACTTTCACAAGGGCAATAAGCATGGATATACTTGAAGTAGCAGCTTAAGGACAGATAAATTGTCACTTGCAGTCTGGGAGTTGAGTTCAGTACCTTGTACCCACTTTGCTCACAGGCACAGAATATGTATGTGTCTTTTCTGCTTTGAGGGGGAGGATACATACTTTGCAGAGATAGGAAATGTTTTCATTTTGAATAAATTTACTCTGGTGTGTAAGTGAAGTTTGAAGTAATGAATAAGAATTTGTAATAATTTGGGATCTGTTTTCAATTGAGCATGGAGCACAAATTTCATTACTTGTTACAGGAAACAAAGCTTAGTGGTCCAATGGATTGAATTAAGAATTAGTGAGGTTGTAAACTTCTTCTGTGTTGTGATGTTTGATTGGTTAGTCAATACATCCAGCATATTTGAAATTATTTTATTGCTTAACTGATCAGAGAGAGATTTTTAGTTTCTTGAGGCATCTCAATGTGGTTCATTACACTGCTTTGCAGGTAACTAATGAAGATAAGGAGCAGGAGCAGGAAGAAGAAAGCAGACCATCCATGGACTTATTCAAGGCCATCTTCGTGAGTTCCTCAGATGAAAAATCTTCTTCTGAGGAAGAGAGTGATGAAGAACAGCAACCAGATACTTCAGTAATAGATTCAGAAACCACCAGACAAGCTGGTCCTCCTGATAGTTCTTCTTCTAACATACAAGGTAGTCCTTAATGCGTGCTTACCAAAATAAGCATTTTGTAAAAGCTTTCTTTATGAATCAAATACTCCTGGGATTGCTAGGACAGCGTTACACTCTGAACTGACTTGTACAATAGGTCTATTTTTTGTTTAATAAAAAAAACAAAAACCCACAGAACAAACAAAACCAGAGGCAATATGGTGAAATCATTCCGGATGTCAGCTGTGCAGTTGGCCCTGGCAATCCATGGAGATAAAGGCTGCTGATCAGTAACTTTCTCTGATAATTCTTGAAAGAAGTATTTTCTTTCAAATGAATTGAGTTTGTTTGTTTGTTTGTTTTTCATAGACAGCGTGGCTATCAAAGATGAGCCTGGTGTTTCTTCATTGGCTACTTTGAAGCAGGAACAGAATGATGCAGAAGAATTTGGCCCAAAGTTGCCTCCATCTTTTTCTTCTGGTAGGTTCTGTAGACTTGTAGCGTATAAATTCTATGTGTTAAAGAAAAATATACATACATCTTTAGTAAATGTTTGTGAATCAGTACCTTACTACTTAAGTGCCAGGTCAAACATGTCAACACGCGCTTAGTTTCCACTCTGTGAGGGACTAGCAGGAATCTTTTTGCCTGTACTAACTTCGTTGTAGTTCCACAGAGTCAAGGTTAATGAACTGTAATGGAGATATAGAATGAGCATTGCAGTTTCCTTATTAATGGATTGAAAAGGCGTTTTGTTACAGTAGGAACATTCAGTTAGAAGTTTACCCATTTCACACCTATTTGAAAGCTTTTCTTAAACCAGCCTGTTACATTAATATAGAATTTAAATATAAAAAATACCTTTTTGTTGTTGTTTGTATTTTTTGTTTCTGCGTTTGCTTTGCAATTCAGGCTCTACATGGCAACAAGAAACAGTGGTGCCAGCAAGTTCTCCAGGGCCTAGTAAGAAAGAAAAACATAAAAAGAACAGAGAAAAACACAAGACTAAGAGAGATCACAGACATAAAAAGGAAAAGGTATTTAATTAAAATAATTGATTTATTGGTTCTTTGATCAAATTTTCTTGTGATTTATTTAGTTTGTTTGAGCTGGAATAACTGAGATTCTCAGGTGATTTCAGGCTGAAATCTGAGAACATTCAGCTAAGTGCTGCTTTTCCCATTTATATAATGTGAGTATGGACAGAATGTTAGTGTTTAATGTTTGATGCTGAAGATGGAAGATGTCAGGCACATTCTGAGAGCTGTGTATAACTCACAACTTCTATATAAATGAATAATCAAATTCTTGTTTTGATGAGGTTGAAGTGTTGGAAAGAGATGAGTAGTTTTGGCATTTATTTTTCTTTGTTAGCTCAGGCTGGATAGTGCCCCAGCAAAAGTCATTGTTAAGTATTTCAATTGTCTGTAGTGTCTATGATTAAACTGACTTTTGGAGACATTTGCTTTTTTGTTGTTATCACCTTTCAGAAGAAACCAGCTCTTTCAAAATGAAAATTGTGGTATAATGAATTGTTTTTCTTTGTACAGAAAAAGAAACACAGGAAACACAAAACCAAAGGAAAACACAAGAATAAAAAGTCGGAAAAAGACAGCAGCTCAGATACTACAGACAGCAGTGACAGCCTTAGTGATATAGATTCTACAAACCTGTCACCTAAGGAACTTCTAAGAAGGTAAATAGTTGACTGAAGTACTTGCAGACTTTACAGTGGATAAATGAAACCTCAGTGTAGGAGTTTGCAGTTCAGTAAACTTATTCATAGCAAATATGGATCAGCAGGTCTCTCTTTGTTTCTAAATCCTGCTAGTTTGTTTAATGAAGTGAGGAAATGTTGCAGGTATCTTAAGCTGTGGGGTAATTCATTTTATAATGGAGGCCTGTAGAGATAAAAGGGTCTACACAGAACGTTATGTTAGTTATCAGGGTTTATAGTTACAGGTGAATGATGCTTTGAAGGAATTCAAGAAATGCAAATAGTGAGTCATATTTCCATGACTTTGTCTACTGTCTTTACTTGGAAATGTTGGAAGCAATGTTGTCTGCTTCTGAATGTTTAAGTCAGCTTCATTTTGTTGATAATCACCAGGAGATCAGTTCAGATGGATACACTGTATGGCTTTGATACTTGTGGTGATTCTGTGCTTCAGCAAGGAGCAGTGCACAGAATAGTTTGACTTCATTGTACAAGCTGATAGTTTGGAAGTCTTCGTGTTTGCTGTGCACTGAGGTGGAGTGTTTTTATCCAAAGTCAATTATATTTCTTAATTTAAGGTTAAAAAAACTGCTCAAGTAATTAAGTATTCTTAATGATGTATGTGACTATTTAGTCTGTCCTTTTTCTTTCTTTCTTTTAGATTGAAACAACTTCAGTATTGAAGAGGCATCTTTCTTCATTGCTGTGTGATTTTTAGATCTCAAATTTTTGATCTCCTCCATGATGGTAGATCAGTGATGTATATATGTACTTTGAAGCATTGTAGATAACGTATTCATATTGAATTTGTTTGAAAGTAAATGTTTATATGTTTATTTTGCGATGTTTCATAGGATTAAAATATAATGATTATGGAATGTTGAAAAAGACCTCTTCCTTGCAGCATAATGTGAAATACTGCAGGTTCTGTCTTAATTAACACAAAGCAAGATATTTTAATAAACCAAGTATTACAAATCATTTTTGTACAATAAATCATAACCTCAGACCTTTATAACCTTAGATCTCTCAAGAAGGATGGCAACGGCACAGAGCTGCTCTGTGGAGGTTTACATAAAGCATTAGAAAGGATACATCTGCCACAAGGGTGGTCAGACATGGGCAGCACCTGGTGAGGTGGCTGATTCTCTATGTCTGCCAGTGTTCTCGAAGCTGCCTTCAATAGTATGCCTTAAGTTTTGGTTAGCCCTAAAGAGGTCAGGTGGTTGGACTCGATCATCTTTGAAGGCTATTTCCAACCATTCTCCTTTCCCTTCACTCTGAAGGGCAAACATTTGTTAATTAGAGTTAATCTAAGGACTTAGAAACTGAAGTAATGTAAAATATGTATTGGGTGTGTGTATTTTCTATTGCTTCTAACATTTCTAACACAGAAATTCAGGTTGTGTTTTCCCAGCATCTGGCTGTAACTGGAGCTGGAACATCTCCCAAGTACGTATAGCATTTGTCATAGCAGACCTAAACCAATAAGCTGTCAGTTTGATAGAAATTAAGGCTGAGTTAGCCTTAATATGTTAATACTATAATTATATCTGCATTATTCAGCAATTATGTATATTTACAATGGAAGCACTACTTTTATTTCATGCAATACATTTAGGAAATACTTGCAGCTTGCAGTATTAATGTAAGCTACAAACCATCAAGCTGTTAAGTAGACCCACAGCCCGTCACCTTCCAGGTGCACAGGGACTCCAAAACAACCTTATCTAAACTTAAGAACAAAAACCTTAACTGAAATCCTCTGTTGTAGGTTCTTTCTGACTCCAGATGTATCTTCTGGTACCTGCAGCTCTGTGGCAGCTCTTGGTTAGAGCAAGGTGCTTAATAGTTGTGTGTTGAATTGCAGAATGTGTGGTTTTTAAAATAAAGCCAAAAACAACATCTGTGGATGGGAGAGAAAACATCTAAAGCCTTGAGGAGGTTGCCTCTGCTGCAGGGAAGCAATAAAACTGACCCTGTGTTGTACCAGCATGGCGGTGACAGAGCAAACCTACACGGTGCAGCCAAGGCCTCAGGGCCGCGTTCCCGCCAGCGGGCAGCCCGCGGCTGAGGTGATGTGGGCGGCATGGCGGCAGGGGGCAGCCGCGGGGAGCCCTTGGCCATAGAACCGCTGCCTGAGCCCCAGCCCGAGACGTTCTCAGCCGAGAAGAGCTGGGAGGACCAGGAGCAAACGGGGGAGGTGGGCAGGGCTGCTGGGAGGAAGGGAGCGCCAGCAGAGTGTGTTCAAGGCTCCTGAAAGCTCAGCACTAACGCTTGGGGCAGGTGGGCCTTGCGGTGGCTTAGTTCACACAGAATTGTGGTGGGCGCTCAGTGACTGAAGAAAGACATTCTCAGAGTATGGCTCACACTGATGGTGGTGGTCGTGGCTAAACAGCACAGGCTTGGGGCCTCTGGTACTGCCTCTCCACGGGCCAGAATCACTGAAACACAAAGGTTTTTTTGAAAGACTTGAGGGAGAGACTTTCTGAGACTTAAAAATAAATATTACTTTGCTTGAGAGAAACTCGGAAAAATAAACAAAAGAAAACAACCCAGCCCATTCTCTCCAGAAAATACAAATCAAATCCATCAGTTTTTCTTTCTCCACCAGGCTGTGACCAACTCGAGCAGCTGCAGCCCAGTGCTGGAGCAGGATGTGTCCTCTCCACACAGAGCTCTGCTGCTGCATTGCACTGCACTGTGTGGGCATGGCTGCCCCAAGGGCTTCCAGGAGAAGATTTCCTAAACTTTGCTCTATTTGCTTACAGATTCAGTTTAAAATTCTGAGAGGACACAGCGATACTGTGAGCTCCTGCCATTTTTGCTGTGAAGACTCAAAAATACTTTCATGCTCTTACGACAGAACAGTGAAGCTCTGGGTATGTTGTGGACACAACAACAAATTAAAAAACCAAACCAATGCCCATTGCGCTGATGCCTTAATATGAGAGGTGAAATAATTTTGTAAAGAATCTGAAATAGCCTCCTCACAGAGGAAGGTGGCAGAGTAGGATGAGCAAGGAATGATAATGTTGGTCAGTGTGATGGATGTTGGCCTTTTTGCAGTTTCGGTCTTCATCCGTATCGCTGCAGTACACGGGAGCCCAGCAATGAACCTCTGGTTGGTTCTGTACAACAACTAAAAGTCCTGGTACCAGTGCCTGGACCAGGCTGGTGTGGAAACAGGCTCGTGAAACATGAGACAGCACTTAGATGGACACTATTGATGGGCATGGCTATCAGTGATTTGAGCACAACATTCACAATGGGCTTTTGGAATACACAAATAAGTTGCTGTTTGTATTTTTAGATTAGATCACACATGTCAGGCTAACCTTATTTCCCAAGCTTTGTTTTGCTTTGGTTTTGTGGTGCTGTGTTATTTTTTTCCCACAAAAAAAGCACTTCCCAATCAAACTCCTCTGGATTTATTTAAGGATGTTGCCAAAGGATTTCCTGTTCAAATGTTTGAAGAGCACACAGCCCCAGTTTCTGAATGCAACCCGAGTCCTGATGGCAGAAGGTGACTATTTGCTATCACTATTTATTAAAAAAGTAGGTGACAATTAACATGATTTTCAAGGTTAAATGTGATTATGTGTGAAAAGCGTTGGGCAAATTTAGAACAAACCAGTTACTTTTTCAGTTGTTTCTGTGGTTTTCTAGTTCATCAAAGTCAAGCTTCTTTTGCTTAATTTTCTGCTCGTTATCCCTTTATCTTTGTCTGGTAGCAGCTTATTCACTGCCAGACTCCTTCATCTTCAGTTCATTTCGCATACAGTTTGTACAGCAGTGCTTAAATCTTTTGGTTTTTATTTGGTGGCCACTGAAGGAACAGTCCAAGTCACGACCTTTTCAGGGCAAAGGAATTACTACTTGTGAGTTATTTGTGGCTGGAAGTCTATGGTTTATGTTCTGAAAGGAACAGAGGTATTGCATAGAAGAACAACACCGAAGCCAAGGCACAGGGGTTCATCTGTCACTGAGATTTATGTGGTCATAAAAGTTCTGTATTGTTTATTAATGTTCCGTATCCTTTCCATTATGCCTGTAATTTCAATTTAGGAAGAAATGTATCTTATCTAGTGTCAATCTCTGGGTATAATAATTAACACTGCAGCACGCATTAACATTTGGTTGAGTAGAGGATGTCATGTGTTGCCTCCAGGGCTATTATTTCTGCTATATTTTATCATTAACTTGTAGTTTAAATCAATTTAAATCAAATTAAAGAGTTGACTGATCACTTTTTGATCACTGGATTGTGTATGTGCCCTTCTGCCTGCTGCCTCCCAACAGAAAATGCCACCAGTTCCTTATCTTCTTGTTACTTCTCATGCTAAGTGCTTCCATTTAGGAGCAGAAATGATGCCAGTGGAGGCAACGTACACATAATGAAAAGAATAAGTTTGAGAATATATTCTTAGTTTACCTAAAGTTTCCTGGGCAAAATCTGTGAAAGTGACATTCTGTAAACTTGATCAAAAACAGAAAAACAAGCCACAATAGAACTAAAACCATTTGCACTGTGCTACAAATACTGTGACATTCCATGTAGATGTTATTTTAGATAATTGGAAATACTCAAAATAATGTGAGGGCAAACTCGGTGACTTCCTCATTCATGGAAACCTGCCACTTCTCATCAATTAGCTTTGCTGTGTAACGTGGGTTTGTGTTTGTGCAGACCAGTGTCTGAACATCACGTACATGACATTATTGTTAGTTTGTATTTGAAATATAAATAATTACACATTTTAAACTGCAAAAGGCAATTTTGGCTGCAGTGTTTACAAATGAATGAGGCAGGATGGTAAGTCAGTGTCAGAATTAAAAGCATTTATTTTCAAATATCTTCTCTTGAGCGAAAACATTGAGTGCTGTTTTCATGGTCATTTTTAGAGTGGTAACATCATCCTATGATAGAACTGTCAAGACTTGGGATATGGAAACGGGAAAAGTGCTTGTATGTATCCTTTGAGTGCATCCTCAAGAAGGTGTGGCTGTAAAATTCAGATGCGTTCCTTCATTACTGGCAAATAAAAAAATCCAAAGCATTCTTTCTTTGTACAATTCATTACAATCAGGGTATTCAGGCTTGATTTTTAGTCTGGCTTTTGATCTGATTGGTTGTTTGATCATGTTGAGTCCCTTAATGATGAAGATGTCTCGGTTATTTCAGATAAAAATGGCTGTAATAATAATCATCTGTCTCAGAAGATGTTAGACTGATTGAATTAATGTTTTAAGATTTGAACAAGATATCCCTATCTAATTTTAAACTTACTGTTATTTTACAAATAGAATTGGATGTAAATGCTTCTATCACCTTTCACCAAACTAAAGTAATACCAAGCCCGTTTCTTCTGAGCCTACTTAGAGATTAAAGCCAGTGCTGTTAAAGACTCTTATCTCTAACCCTCAAGTGTGTTTCCAAAACCCTTTATTTTCTCTTTAGTGGACAATAGAACATGAAGGTATCGTAACTTCATGTAATATTTCCCGTGATGGCAAATATGTGGTATCTGGCTCGGATAATGGCAATGCCATATCTGTTTTTGATGCAGTACGTGCAACAAAGGTGGCACGTGTCCAAGGTAAGATTTATGACTTTTAAGTCTTGTTTATGCAGCTCTCGAGTTCTTTTATTTCTTAATAATTATAATGAACTCAGTTCGGTTCAGATGCCCTTCCTTGATAAACGTCAGTGTTTTGGAGATAGACTGGTGCATAGCTGCTGTGGGTAGTTCTGCCCTTCAGACCCATGCACTGAGATGGAAAGCTAATGATTCAAAGCTGGGAAGCAGCTTTACAGTATTTCCTCTTGGTGTGTTTTCCATAGGTCATCACAGGAGTACAATCACAAGATGCTGCTTTGAGCCTGGTAATCAGAGAGTGACTTCAGTATCATACGATAAGACTATAAAGCTGTGGGATATGGTAGCTCGATCCACCTCAATTACAATTAAAGAGTAAGAAATAATGCTATAGTTAATTATGCGTGGTATTGTTTGCATCCTTGACAATTATCAGTGAGTTATGGCAAGATTTGACCTAATTAATTTATATATAAGCAGATGATATACATGGAATGTGTGAATGAAAATTTCCACTCAAGCTTCCTGCTGTAAATAATTAAAAAGTTGTGTTTTGGCAGCATTTTTGTGCTAGTTTTAGAGCTCCTGTGTTCTTTTATATACATTGGAAGAAGCATATGCGATATAGTGCTGAAATATAAACTTATTGGTGTGATTCCTACTAATTAGGAAGAATTTATAATTGACAAGTGAGAAGATCAAATATTACATGGAATAAAGAAGCCTTTAAAAACATTATGTAGTGAAGGAGAAATAATACAGTGGTCGTTTTGAATTTTAATAGTTTTTCCTATATAATTATAGACCATCTTTGGCTTCCCTCTTTGGCTTCTTTTCATCTCTCATGTGCTCTTTGTGAGCTCCTGCAGCTCCCTGTGCTAAACCCGTACATCTCTCACTGAAATAAGTATTGCATTTAAAAATTAGGCCAATGTGGGGCGTTGTTATCATTTTTAATAATAAATTATACAATACATATCAAGTGAACTGTTAAAATAGCAGTAGCTTTAAATAAACTCAACAAACATAGCTTTGAATTATAACAACGATAAGCAGAGAGTGCCTTTAAACAGTAATAAAATGCTCTGTTGAGGGATTAGGAATTATTTTGGATGGGAAATTCAATCTGGAGCATTGTAATAATATTTCCTTTAAATCACAGTGACGACAGCTTTGTTTCCTGTAAGAGATGCTCCCCTGGTACAGACTGCAGGAAGCCCCAGAGTTCTTAGCCTGTTCCAGAGCTTCCAAATTCCTTTTATAGACTTTAATATAAATTGATTCATCCCTTTCCTCTGAGTATTAGAATGAAAATTCACATGACTCTTTTGGTAACTTGCTTTTAAAGAAGTGTGGTTGTTCTGTAGCTGCAATTGCTCACACAATGTTGGGGTTGACTCCAGCCTGTGGCTCACCCTGCAAGGGGCCCAAACCCATGCAGGCTGCAGGGCTGCGAGTAGTTCCAGAGGCTTTACAGATCTATCCATGCAGTTAACATTCAGGACGCATTTATGCTGTTCTAATGGATGGAGTGAGCGCTCAGTGCTACAGGAGGCTCTGAGAGTTTGATAATGGTTACAAAACCTCACTGTTGGGGTGTTTTCATGTTTTAGGGGACACAGCAATGCTATCTCTGATTGCTGCTTTACATCTGATGGTCGTTACTTGTGCACAGCATCCTGGGACAGGAGCTTAAAAATATGGGACATAAAGACAGAAGTATTTCAGAGTCGTGGACCTGTTACCTTGAACCAGGGACATGAGGGTTCTGTTAGTTCCTGTTGTTTCAGCCACGATGGTGAGTTATCTGAATACCAGCACATGGTGTAACTCAGTGTCTGTGTATGTGACATAACAGGTGAGCCACAAGTCACCGCTCCAATCATGTAAGTAATTTGTCATTTCCAAGATAGCATATTTAATTACAAGAAAATGATCTCTGCTTAAATTGAAGCTGATGACCAGATCACAGACTAGCAGCTCCTCTACAAGCTTGAAATTTGTATTATTGCAAACTGCCGTTGTACTGGAACAGAATCTCTTCACTGGAATGGGCTGATATGAGTTTCTTTATGTTTTGGTCTAATTAGCTGTTCCCTTTTGCTACTTCACTACTATTACTATTTTTACTATTGCTGTTTACTATTAAATTGCTATTATGTAAACTTAGGCTTACTGTTTATAAAATCAAGAACATTAGCAACAAATAGCCAAAAGGAACTTCAGGCATCTTGTCAAGGCAGGACTAATAGTTCATTCTTTATATTGTGTTAACCAAGTCTGACACAGTGCTAGAAGGAGTCTCTTATTAGCCTGTACATCAAAGCAAATATACTGTAAATATTCTGATTTCATGTTTCAGCATCACTTGTACTATCTGGTGGATACGACAACGCAATAGTCGTATGGGAAACAGATGCAGGATATAAGAAGTTAAGCTTAAAGGTACTGCGGTTTTATTTGGCCAGTAGTTTGATGAGAAGCTATAAAGTGTGTGCTCCTTTCAAAGCGTTGTATTTATTGTTACCCAATATCCTTGCCCATCCTTTGCAGATACGGGCAGGAATACATGCTGAATGTGTGCAGTGTAATTTGTTAGAACAATATATTCTTACCTTGGCTTTAAGTTAGATTTTGCTTTACTGTAGGGCCACTGGGATTGGGTGACAGATGTCGCAATTAGTAGAAGCAAGAAGTGGATTCTTTCAGCCTCAAAGGTGATCACCACTTCCCTGATGCAGTTTCAAGAGCTAAATCATAAATGGATTTGAAGATTCCATCCCTTTGTGTCAGGTTTTGCCTAATGACGTTTCACAATAATACAGTTGCTCATAAACTTTCTATGTTCTAATCAACATCTACATCAAGTGATTATAGAAGATCTTAAAAAGAATGTGATAACTGTGTTTATTTTTTGTTTTCTTAAAGCATCCATGCAGTTTTAAGATTGCTGCAGGTTGTTTCCAAAGATACGATGCTTAAACGTGACAGAGGTTTAGCACTCTCCTGTTGAGAGACTCATCTAAAGAACTGAGAGCTCATCTTCTCAGAAATCATGTAGATCAGCGTTTTGGTGATGCACAAACATGTCACAATGATTGCTTTTATTTCTCAGGATTCCACTTTGAGACTGTGGAACATTGAAAAGATGGATCTCATGCCTTCAGTGATAGAAAGCAGAAAAGAAAAAGGCTCAAAAATTGCTCAGGTTGTATCAATTTATTTCCTAGCCACACCTCATACTTTATCTGGGAACAAACTTTGACTTTTAAAGGGAAGCCTGAGATTTGCTACTTGAAAGCACTAATGGGTTGTTCTTTCTTTGTTAAAGATCTGCCCACCTTTTTTGGGGGGTGGAATGTAGTAGTAACAGTTTTCCTTTAAAACTGGTTGTGGTAAGGGCACCAATTCACATGCAGAGCTGCATCAAACAATAAAATATATAATTGACTTTTCTGTAAGTGTTTTCTGTTGAATTTGAAGTTAATGCTGCATAGAGTCCAACAGAAATAGAGTCAACTTCACGTGTGTGGTCAGCAGCAAAACTTCTTCATCCTGACTGTACTGGGTTAATATTCCATCCAAAATTACTACTATCTATCTACCTGTAGCAGCTTTCCTTTCTTTCTTTTCCTTTTTCCTTTCAACACACGCCCACTAATCAAAATTATTCATCAGATTATGGTCAGATTTGAAAAACAATATAAAAACCCACAAAAATCACATAGTGGCTGCCACCAAGACAGAACAGCTTAGAACTGGATACCATCAGGTTACCCCAGAAATAAGGCATGATTCTGCATGAGTGGAAAAAAAATAATCAGAGCTCACATCAAGTGTAACTTTATTCAGGGGATCTCAGAAATCTGGCCTAGCTGTGTGTGTGCAGAGTTGCGTTCTGAGGGCAATAATGTACATCTATCACATGATTAACCCAACTGCCATCTTCATTGTATTCATACCAGTGTGAAGAATGTGAAAGACCTTTCCTAAGCCTGCAGCACAGTGACTTTGAAGTGAAATCCAAGTGTGTATTCTGTCGTCTGTCTTCTCCAGCAAGAAATATTTTGCCATCGCCACCTTCCATCCCTCCTGATCTTTAAATTCATCTGGCAGTCTTTGGATGTTAACATACGTGAGTATAAGTGGAATGTCTGTACACCTTCATGTACTGCACATATAAAGCTGAATGTTTAATCTTGTGCTGCCATAGTATTCTAGAGGAATGATAAACTGTGCTGCTGAGCAGGGTCTGTTGTGACAGGACGAGGGCAAATGGTTTCAGACTAAGAGAGGAGAGATTTAGACTGGATACAAGGAAGAAAGATGATGATAAGGGTGGTGATGCCCCATCCCTGCAGGCACACAGACTGAGCACCCAATGGAGCTGTAGGCCCCTGTTAACTGTAGGGAAGTTGGACCAGATGCCTCTATGGGTCCATTGTGACTCAGACAATTCTACGATCCCACACTTTGCTGATCCCCTGAGCAGCTGTGCCTCCTCACATAAAGATTGTAGCTGCCCCGCAGCTGAAGTCTGTATAGTGTGGGACTGGAGGACAAAATTATTTACTTGCCTGCTGGTAAATTTTAAACATTTTAAAATGAATACAATAGTTCCGAGCTCCATTTATTAATGAACATGTGTGAATTATAAATTATTGTCAAGTTTCCTTCCATTTCTTAGATAAACAATTCTTCTTCACTATGGCACACACAGCATCTTGGCTTTCAGAGGGCATCAGAAGGAGCTTTGTAAGTAACACAATGAACTTATTTTCCCTCTTGCTGCCATACTCCCGTAACTCTGCTGTGCAATAACCTCCAGCCATCTGAAGAAGCTGTAGTTTGTCTGACGCAATTCAGCACAAACTAGTTCTGTCTAATAAGGGTCCACCCAGCACAGAGCACGGTATTCTGGGGAGCAACCTGAGGATTATATCTATTTAGTGTACGTGCGAATATCAATTAATAAAATATTTTGTGTTTCAAAGTGTCTGGAAGCCTTGTTCCTAACAGCGGCATTTTCAGCACTTTCAACATTTCTTTCCAAGATACTCAGCAGAGGGAGGATCCCTGGAGCAGGATGTTCGCTCAGCTGTTGATGGAGGTACGTTCCGCAGGTAGGCCGCTCCTCGGGGCGGTGCGGGGCCGGGCCGTGCTGTGCCGATGTATTGGGCCCGCCAAGCACACAGCGCTATCGCCCGGCGCCGTGGCTTAGTTGGTTAAAGCGCCTGTCTAGTAAACAGGAGATCCTGGGTTCGAATCCCAGCGGTGCCTGCGCGGTGGATGTCCGCATTTTGCCGCTCGTGGTGCTGAGGGGGAGCGGGCTGTGTGCCGCGATGGGCGGCTGTGAGGAGCCGAACGATCGCTGCGTGTGAAACCACAGTTGTGTACGTTCCTCGTATCTATTTATGCAGCCGGGCGTTGCTCCTGCTGCCCGGTTTCTATTCCCTGTCACAGCAGCTGCCTGTGGTAGTGTAGTGTGGGCAGCGCAGCGTGTGGGGCTGTTGGTTGGTCACCCAGATTCTGAGGGAGCTGCAACAAGGGTTGTTTTCATTCCTACAGAGCGGACAGAATTTCTCTCTTAAATGTCTTTGCTTCCTGTCTCTAAAGCTTTATCCGCTCACTCACTGCTCAGGTTTTCTCCCTTGCTGTGTGAACGCTGGCCACATGTCCAGCATGAGGTGTGTGCCACCCCTGTAGCCAGGCCTCCCCACCTCTCCTCACCCCCTTAGTTTTATTTTTGGCTAGTCTGAGGGAAGGTTGTGCTGGAGCCCCGCGTTCCCCCTCAGACCGTTGCTGATGCAGGAAGTGACAGAACTTCCTGAGACATCTCTTAAAGTCAAAGGCCAACCCCCTCCCTCCCTATCCCCCCCATGTTGGGCAGGTGAATTAGGTTCACTGCAGTCATTCCAAATGTACAACAGGCAGAGTCTCCTCACATCTGAGGTCAGGAGGCTCTAAACCTGTCAATAAAGCATATCCCAGCCCACCAGCTGTACCCTCCGGCAGATTTTGGCCCACACAGAAGCTGATAGGAGTATAAATGGGATCACTGGCACACGTGGAGCTTAGAGTTGTTGCTGGGATGGAGCTTTTGAAGCCCCAAGCACAAAGTGAGGCCTAACATCCTGGATCAGCGCCTGGCTTAACAGCTGTCTGCAGGAGCCCTCCTTGGAGCAGTATTTGCTGTGCAGCTTGTCACAGTGATTCTGGGCTACTGTCAAAATGAAGCTGAGTGTGCTGAGAATCACTTAGGGTATAATTACTTTCTTATGCAGATGGAAGACCAAAGGTGCACCTACTCCCATGGGTTTTCAGTAGCTGTGGCCAGCAG
The DNA here is from genome assembly GCF_054131305.1 of Coturnix japonica. Taxonomy (NCBI): domain Eukaryota; kingdom Metazoa; phylum Chordata; class Aves; order Galliformes; family Phasianidae; genus Coturnix; species Coturnix japonica. The sequence goes on from NC_140668.1 coordinate 31,187,192, forward strand.
CGCATGTCTAGGGTAGAACATAGGGCAAACGTGCAGTGATATTTTGCCAGAGCACTCTGCCAGTCTCCAGTGATTTCCAGCCTGGAGTCTTGAGCTCTCACATACAGATGTGATCACATTTAATTTTTCATTTCTCCATGTCTGTGGGTAGGAAGAAGTGAAGTGATTCCTGCAGGCAGATGTGCGTATTGGAGACATCTGTATCATAGGGACAGTTGCCTAAAGAAGGGAAATATTAAAGGCAGTCAAATGTTTAGTGTCTGTTTATTGTAGCGGTGACTATGGGCTTAGGGGAAGATACTTTTGCAGTTTGTCTGCAAGGGCTGACATTGCTGCCTGCACATTATTCACCAAGATTCGAGTGAAAAAATTTGATGAAAACATTGAGTGAAACCACATCGCCTGTTAACCCCAGTTTGCAAGGCTGCCCTTTCCTATTCCCTGGCGTGCTGCGTTGCAAAGTGTTGTGCTTTGACAGGCATGCACCGTTACAGTGTCATGCCCATATAATGTGATGTGATGCGTGTGTCATGAAAGGATCTGCCAGAGTGTAAGTCATCAGCTCTGAACTTTGTAGTCGGTTGGGGGGGGAACTGTTTGGGATACTGCAGTCTCTGTAGTAGAATGAAAAGACATTCTCTACTTATTACTTTGTTGACATGAATGTTTTCTCCATTTATCACTAATTTGCAGAAATGACGTGTTGCTTGTAGGACTGTTGTAAGATTTTCACTGTCAGTTCTTACAAGGTAAGCAGCAGCATTAAGAGTTCTACTGAGAAGGAAGAAGTTTGCCCCCCACTACCCAGCACATCAGCTCCTCACCTGTATTCATTCTGTCATTAATATTCACAGCTCAGACCTTTTATAGAGATGAAACTGGTCTGGGACCTAGAAATGGGTATCCCACAGAGCATCACTTAGATGACAGGAAGCACAACAGAGGGCAGCAGTGCAATTTAGAGTCTTGCCATTTAGGACCTATGCTGTTGTTCCATCCTCCATTAACCCAGCTTGGAATTATTTACAGCTGAATAGAAAAAAATATTTACATTTTTGAAAGCCTGTGTGTATTTCAGTTGGGAGTGAAAACCAAAGTTCTCCAAGGAAGGAGACAGGTTAGCTAGAAAATAATGAGTTGTGTGCCCAGCTCCTGCAAAATGGAGCCAAAGGGCTGCAATCCAGGGAGATGTCTTTTATTCCTTGTTGCAACAGGTCTTTTCTTTCCTTCAAGCAATTGTAGCTAGTCTAAGATCCTTGTTTAAATATATAAGGTTGTTATCAATTTTAGTGAGGTAACGAAGAATTGATCTCACTGACGTCAATGGCACAGCTCCCAGTGACTGTGCTGCAGTCAGGTTTTCATTCAATAAATGATAACAAAGAATCTGATTCATAATAAGGGGAGGAAAAGATGAATCAACCCAAGCTACGTGGGTAGACTTTTTCTTGTGTTATTAACAGCGCACTGGCATCAAAACAACAAGGTCTGTCCTTATCTGCTGTAGTATTTGTGCTTGTTCTTTACTTTTGTATGATTGAACACAGTTAACCTTCATGTGATTCCTGCCAAAGTGTGTGCTGAGCTCTTGTTATTGTCAGTGGAAACTACTGAGTGCTGAGTTTATCTGAAGATCTTGTGACAGTATTTTAACACAAGGATTTGAGAATTCTCATCTAAATCATGGGGTTTTTTTATGACATAACTGCTGATTTTTGGTATTGTTTCTGGATGACTTGTTAAACAAGTGTTTTTGTTTTTTTTTAATATATATATGCTATATACATTAAAATGCTGCTCTTTTTCTCCCATGGTAGCAAAATGAAATGGTTGAAGGTAAGAGCGAGCACAACCTCTTGCACCTGTAATTTCATTTGATGCTTCTCCCTGAATAAACTTACTAGAACATCATAGCCCAGAAACAACAAGTTATAGCTTCTCTATCAATTTCAGTTAATGTGTTTTTTGTGGGGAAAAAAAAGTCTGATATGAACTGATGGACTAAGTTTTGGTTCTGATTCGACAATTCAGTGACTCCATATCCTGCCTTTCTGTTAGAACATTTGCTGTTGGTAACACAACAATCACCAAATCACATTGAAGTCGGTTCTGTTTGGCCAGCCCTAAGAGGCTGTTTGAGTCAGTACTAACACTTTTTGTTGTGCATGTTCCCCTTAATTAGCATTTTAATTTGCATTTTCATGCAGAACAGAATGAATTACCAAAATGAACACGTTTTCCCCTTTGAAATGGGCTATGCTCTTTCACTGAGTGCTTCTCCTGGTTGTTTGGTTTGTCTTTATATAATAGCTATCCTTTATCTTAATTGAGCAGCATACCAATAACCCATTATTTCCGTAACTTTTAAGCAGCCCCAACCCAATTTTTGTACAGTGTTATCAATATTAGTTGCATTCTAAAATTATTGCTTTTTTTTGTTCTTAACAGAACGTCATTTAAAATGTGAGAGCTGTGTGTCCTTAATCACAATAACAGCAAATGCGTGTGTGATGAAGGCTGGGATGCTGCAGTCTGTACAGCTGCCACTATCACATGACATCCTTTTCTTTTGGCTGAGGAAACGTCTCCCAGGTATTTGTAGCAAATTCCTTCTGGCTATGGCCAAAATCTGCCTCTGTCCTGGGATGGCGAGAGGAGAGCGACCTTCATGTGCACATTCCATGTTCTTTCCACAAGGCCAAGTGCTGTTTCTTCTGGCAGCCTGTCTGACTGCACTCTGTGGGAATGTAACTGGGAAGATTAAGGGAGAATTAATGAATTAGTAACTGCAAAGGCAAATGGGGAACGAGCAGAGCCAAGAGCTACTGTGAGTTAGCGCATCCCTTTCAATGGTGCTGGTAAGACCCATGCCATTATAACTAGCTGCAGTGGTCCAAATTCAGTTCAGTGATAAAAATAAGAGAAGGATTTAGTCATTTCTTTTAATGCCAGCTTGTTGAATCTCTGACTTAATCATTTCCAAATGATTTCACATAAATTGATTACACGGTTGCTGCTGGTTTCTGTATTTCAGCAACTTTGAACATGGGGCCCTCAGGAGAGCTTAAAAATAGATTTGGGGCTGTCTTGGCACCACTGGCTTTAAGGCTGCCTGACACTGATCAGAGCTAATTTGCCTGCAGAGCCCTCGGCTGGTTCTGTGCAATCTGAAATCCATCCAGGCCTTTGCACTGTCTCTGTTCTTCTCTGTGGAGAACCTGAGGAAGAACATTCACTAATGGCCACTGGAGTGACAGTGCTTTGAAAGAAAAGAGCACACTTTATTCAGTAAATACAAGTATTTCTGAAATTAAATTACATTGCGGTTCTGTTGAGATTGTGAACACCTGCACATCAAGATTTGTGTTTCACTAATGTTATTTGCATTACCTTCTTGTCGCCTGAACTCTGGGCATTACAGAATGCCTGCGGAGCCCTTCTGTACTGGAATGCATTGAGTAAATTGCCTGCAGATCCATCTAGAGTTGTGCTGAGCTAAATGTGGGCATTGCAGTGAGTAATTGTAATTGTTTCCAACTGGGATTACTGTACTTTCAGTAAATCTATAGACACGGGATGAAATATTTAAAATCTCTTGGCACTTAAATATTTGCCAGTGGGCCTCGTTTTGGAGAAATGGGAAAGCTCTGTGATTCATACCTCCGTGTTGTTACAATCAATGGGCTCTGCTTTGCCGTTATGTTCAGTGAATGTAGGGCTGCGGACAAATGAGCTAATCACAGAGTGCCACAGTTCTTTGCAGTAAGGGAAACGAGAAGAATTGAATTCACAATTGCTGCACCTCCGGCTGTGTAAATGGATCGATGCCGTATCGTGTAATGTAATAATGTTATTAAATACTAGCTCTTAGGATTGCTATTTCTTTAGCATAACACCATTTTTATGGACATAAGTAGTAGTCTTTAGAGTTAGAGCAGAAGAACATTGTTTAAGTAAGATAAAGAAACAGTTATTGTAATTAATTTCACTTTTGACAGTTGACCAGTTACTGTAACAGGTTAATATTATAAATGCATAGGTTTGTTTTCCTGACTTGCTTGATATTTGTATGTGAGCTGCTATGTTTTTAGTACACAACAAAGCACAACTGGTTGGTCAGGTTACTGACTAAAGAATCAACACAACCTGTCTATAAATGATTCTGAGAAGCACAAATATAAGTGTAGGTAGAAATAAATGCTAATTCTTTTATTTAAATACCTTTTAAAACTGGTTTAATCTTCACAGCGCCTCCCCAGACACTGGCACAACAAGGAGTGTGTTGCCATGGGAAGAACTGCTATAATGAGGGATATCTGAGCACTGATAGCTGTGGATGCATATGTTACTCTGGATCTCCTGGCAGTTTCTGAGGTATATGTATTGCATTACCCTGAACTCTTACATCTGTACAAAGATCAAAGGATATTTCTGTTAGCTACTTTTCTTTAGAATTTGTGACTCTGCTGGTTCTGTCTACCTGTTTGACTGCTTTTTGTTGTAGTGAATTCATAAACATGTAAAATGTAAAGAGAGGTCTCACTATGTTTATATTTTTCTTCCCTTATTGTTGCTTGTTGCAGCTGCTACTCTCGATACTAGTGAGTGCTTTTGTGAGTTGATCTATTGTACATTTTCCAATGTTATTTCCTTATTTTTCAATAATTTAGTTGGCTTATCTATCTGGCACCTTCGTCTCCCACTCAATCAAGGGAATAACCAGAATGATTTGACAGCCATGTAAATATCCTGGGAAGGGATGACATCTCTGGGCAGCAGAGCCGTGCTACTGTTGCCCTCGAGGGTAAATAAACAAATGTCAGCTCAGGGGAGTTCCCTTGATCCTGTGTGTGGAGTTGATGCATATGAAGGAGGATCTCGGATGACTCTACCTTCAGAAAAAGGGACTTACAAGGAGCAGAATTTTCTCTAATTTTTCTTGACTATATTTCTCAGTTTTTGACAGATACTGACACATACTTCCTGTGGCATCATATTTCCCTACTGTGTTGTACTGTAACAGTGCACACAGTTGTGTAGTCCAGACCTCAGATCAAATGAAGGATTTATCAAATATCTCATGAACGTTTTGTGAAAACAAAAACACGTGTTCTCACAGAATAGTTTCAATCTCTAAATTGCCAGGTACCTTTTTGTTGTTAATTCTCTCCAAGCACATTTGTAGACTATGTGCATATGAATTTACAGAGCTGCTTTCTTGTTCATTCAGCTGCTTTCTTACAATGTGGTTATTACACAATTGTTGCAGTGATTTTTTTCTTCACATTCTTCAGCTCATTTACCACGGGCTCTTCCTTATTCACATGCTTTGGTCAGAATGTACAACTGGCAGCCATAGCTCTGCTGTGTGTAAGAAGTCATAGTTAAAAGCTATATTGGATTACTTGGTTCTTTTTATGCAAAAGAAAATCCGACTTCTCATGCTTTTATGCTTCATTGAAGGGTGAAGCAGCTTTGATTCATCTGGAAGTCTGACATTTAGTTTTGCTCCATGGTTTATTCCTGTTCTCTGTTCTTTGTTTTCTCAGCCCTTTCAGTAATGTGGTCTGAATTAGCATGTTGATTTGTCGTCATGTTATTTTTATATTAGTCATTATACAATGAGCTCACTTGCACACTTCAGACAGCTTTAATGTTTTTGAGGTTTTGTACGCAGTCTAATACTGAAAACTAGCCTAAGTAACAGTAGGTATTCTAAGGAATAGAGATGAAATTGTCATACCTTCAGGGCAGGTATGATTTCCTATCTGTGCCCACCAACCCCCTATCTCTGACCACATGCTTTCAGTTTTTATTTGGGACACTGAGTGTTTATACTATACTTCTTGCTCTTGCAGCTGATGGTTACATCACTAAGCTGCCAGCGAGAAGTGTTTATTTACTCACAGCAACACAGAAATATTCCAGAGCTTTTTCTATCACGGGAGCATCCCTTATGACTTGTAGCTGTGGAATCAACACATCCTGCGTCTCCTTAACTGTAAGTACTGGCACATAGTCCGAAGAATTATCTCACATTCACACCTAAGTATGTGCTGGTATTTCTGTCCCCCCAGGCTTTAAAATTACTTTTAGCAAAATTAGCTGACAGACTATTGTCCTGATGAGCCAGTATAGCATCATCCTCATATCCCTGTTAATAGATTATATGTACTATGAATCAGCCTCATCACCTGAGTTGTGTTGTTTCTAGCCCTTCTTCACCCAACACAGAAATCAGATGCTGAACTCATTTGAAGGTGCTTCTTCAGTTCTAATTTTGCTTTGCTTTTCCACACATGCTGTATTTTACGTATGTCTGGCTGCATGCAACACCTTTTTAAAATGTCTGATCTTTTTTTTAATCATTATTTAAATGAAATTGGGGGCTGCCAGCCCTGCTGAGTAACCTCCTGTGGCTATTGTGTTTCCAATTCCAAGCTGTTTGATCTCCCACTTAAATTCTAAAATAAGGTTGTAGTAACACATGCAGCCAGTGCATGTTTGGCTAAGAATGTACTGACAGTTCGGGACACTGTGACATTTTCTTCTGTAGGAATTAGGTAAAATAAATATAACTTTAGGTTTGTCAGGGTTTTATGTAGAAGACTGATAACAGAAATCATAAAACCATGACAAGGTTTTACTGATCCTATCATTTCCCTGAATTTGGAAGAGGAATCTGAAAACATTTGTACATCTGAAATGTGATTCAGCTCTATCTTGGCATTGTTCTTTTATCATTTACAAGCAGAAGAAACTTGCTTCTGAGTTATTTCAGCCCTCGTTCACCAAAGATTTTGTAAGTCAAGGAGACTAGAAAATCCTTTAATGACTGTAGCTTCCAGAGAGTAAGCCCTATCACAACTACAGCAAAAAAGGATTTATTATAAATTAAATTAAATTGTCCAAACTCTGTTCATCAATAGATATGAAGGAACAGGCAGAAGAAAGAAATCAATTTAGCATCTTAATTGTTCACTGGATTTACCATTGGTGTGTAGTGCTTTTCCAGTACATGATAAAAACTAGCATCAGCACAGCCTGAATCAATCCATGTATAGTTATTAAATGGTAACATCAGCAAGGGGGGTAGGAGGTGTGGTGTTGGAACAGCCTTTTTCTATGGAGTCATGAGTGAAATAAATTTGGAGGAACTGATGCTGCTAAGCTGCAGAATGGCTGTGCAGTGGGACTGGGAAGCGGCTGAAGGACCAGGAGCTGGGGCTGCAGAGTGTGCTGCAGGCACCGTCACATCTGGTTGGCAGGTGACAGCCTAGTGCCTTGTGAAACAATTGACATGATTGCTGGCACGAAGCAGTGCCATGAGGTTACACACTTGAAACTGAATGAAAATATTTAAAGAAGAGAGAAATGAAACAGGGCTGCTTTTGGCCTGGCTCTCTCTGTTGTTCAGAACGACTTGCTGTGCAGTGGTTCTGATTTGTAAAGTGCAGTTTAACAATTTTGATTAAAAAAAATAATAATAATAAAAAAAAAAACCAATAAATTTCCTCAAGTTATTTCCACAAGGATTAGAAATGGAGGCGATTCTGATCCTCTTCTGTAATTATTCTGTATGATTCAAAACTCTGACCTCAATAACACCATTCAGTAATCAGGAAACCTAATTGACGTACTTAATGGAGCAGGTTATGTGGACCTTGTTTTGTTAAGAGAGTTAAGTTGTAAGTATGAAAAATGAAGATGCAATTAATGCTGCCTTGATAATAGTTACAAAGGATGGCCCTTTCAAGAGAAAATTATTCTATTTTTCAAGCAGTTGCCCTAGTGTAATTGCTACTCATAATCTGCTTTGCTTGATACAAATAAAAGCTTTTATTGTAGTGTCACAGAGGAATAGCACAACTTTGCATTTTCTTTGGAAAAACCTGTACTTTGGAGATCTTATTATAGTGTTTTTCCATCAAATACCTGGATTCACTTTCCTGTCATACCAAGTTGCTTATATATATTCCTGTCACACTGAATAAAACAGATGTGAATTACAATGGTTTTCTTCAGCTCTTCATAGAATACATGCATAACAAATTCCTGAGGAAGAGTAAGGAAAGCAGCTCCCTCTGAAGTTTAGTAATGATCTATGATAGATCAAGACAGGAGTAGTGTTAAGGTCAATGCAAAAGTACCCTTGAGAAATTTCTTCCCTTTCAGGGAGACTGTTGTTGTCACTAAATGTAAACCTTATTAAATCCAGCCAGAAAGCACTGCATGGTGGTACAGTATGAACTCCTTTAAAAAGTAAAGCCAGCAGTAAACTATGTGAGATTGAAACAAATTACGTGTGTCACTGTACTTAATATTTTCTACCTGACTTTTCCTTAATGCCAGATTTCAAAAGAGAACAGAGGTGATGAAAACATAGAGGATTTCAAGGCTTGCTTATCTACACAGCTCTGCTCTTGCTGCCTCTCCTTTGAAACAGAGTTATGGTGGAGAAGAGATAAATACAACGAACTTCTGGAACAGGTAATACTGGGGTCAGAGCTTAAAGAAATCTCAACCAAATTAATGTAATACAAGGGTGTGCACGTTGCTTTGCTCTCAGCCCTATGTAACCTGCTGTTTCAGAGAGGTGAGGGGATGCTATTGAAGGGAAACCAGAGACACGCTTTACTCATAATTATCATAAAAAGGGTTAATGCAGAATGTAGAGGTGACTAGATACGTTATTTTATTACAATAATAGACCTACCAAGGAAGAACTCTTTTATGACACATTCTATTATTGCTGTTTCAAACCCATAATTTGAAGATTACTGCTCAGAAACCCAGACAGAAGTGATTTTACAATCATCAGCCCATTAATGGTTTAAGAATTGTCTGGCTAGATTAGAAAGAATTTAGTTGTGGAAAACGCTGTGTGATTTATTATGCTCCTTAAAAAGGGCACAGCCACGTGCTGGTAGGGCCGGGTGAGCGGGCAGAAGGGCCACAGGTCCTCCCATGCTGCATGTGGGGCCTTCTCACCTCCCGACAAACTTAGTTTGCATTGATCTGCTTATTATTTCTGCATCTTTAGCATAGTAGGCGTATTTGTTTTAACATTCACTGCTCTCAGCCCAAGTAGACAAGACGTGGTACTATTGATCCTCGGGCCAGTCATCCATTAGGCATCCATTAAGATCCAGAGTGATAGACAAACGTGAATTACAATTACAATAATCCCATCAAAGAGCTGCTGAGATAAAGCACAAGTCTGTAGCTCAGCGAGGATAAGGATCAGCCGAACCCCCAAGATATTGCTGCGGCCACACTTTATATTGTTGGAATAAAAAGGTCTAAAGCAATATCTCAGTGTGCCCAGAGACGTCCTTTGGTGAACCGCGGTGCTTTCAGGCATCAAGCCCTCAGCCCTCTCTTTCACCACTCTGCCAGAGTTTTTCACTATCAAATAAGGATCAGCAAAAGGGAACCTGAGCCCGTGCTTTGACTTTAATGTGCTCTCTGCAGCCAACGTGATGTGCTTCCCAGCCTCCAGGACGGAGCTGTCACCACCAATGCCCTCAAGTACTTTCTGTCTGGTCCAGTGATTTCCCATCCGCCGCCGCCTTCCTTCTCTTCCTTATCTGGTGTTTCCCATTTTTTAATGTGCTCTTTTTCTCTCTTTCCCTGGCCAAAACTTTCTGCTGAGTGGGTTAATTTTAAGGAGGATACGGTGCCATCAGAGTAGCTCTGTGGAGTGGTTTTATTGCAGGCACGTTTGAAAGTATTTGTTTAACTGCGATATGTGTCTGAAATCGCACTCGTGAGCTTGCGGGCAAATGAAAACCAGAGTTCTAATTAATAATTTTAAACTGTACGGCACCCCAGGCAAATTAAATACGCTTTTCTCTCCTCTTTTAATCACATCACCAGATGTTTAGGTTTGTGCAGCTGTTACCTTAAGTGAGGCACGCACAGCAACCAATACCTGCACTGTTCACTGACAGCACGTGCTCTGCTATGTCCCAGTGTCCCGCTCCCTCTCACAATGGCTGTTGCTTTGTGTTCCTCCTCAGCCTGCTGTGCTTCTGAGATACCACGGCCCACAGGTTCCTGCAGCTGAGGCTGGGCCAGAGGTGGCCACACACCTGCATTGGTGCTGCTGTGACCCTTCGGCTCCTGCACTTCCAGAGGCTCCTGCACTATACCACTAATTCAGGTAGGCCTTAACGCTGAACGGGCAGCCCCTAATGATGAGTTTCACTTAGAAACTGCATTGTTGTAGCGGGAAACTGAGTACCATCGTGGATGTTATTGATTGGTCTGTGATGCTGTCCATACCGATCGGTATTTGACATTGATCAGTCTCTGCTGTGGATGGTATCCCTGCAGACACGTCTGCTGTCTCTTGTGTCATCCTTACAGGTGGCTCTGTGCCATTTTTACAAAGCACGTGGGGAAATTGCACTGAGAGCAGTGACCGACTGCAGGGCTTCACCTTGGAGCTGGCAGGTGGCACTGCCTGGCAGCACAGCAGGGATGGTGCAGGCGCATGGTTGTAAGGATCAGCGCATTGTGCAGTGAGGAGCTGTTAGCGAGGCACCTGAAGAACAAGGGAAGGGTAAGAAATGCTCCAGGTGGAGTTGGTACATTGCAGGAAGTCTTCACCCGAACAAAGTTATTCCATCTTTCGTTATTTTTATCTTTATCTCACAAAGTTCCCGGCTAACCTCGTTCTGTTGCTCGGTGTAAATCTCCTGCTGTCTCTGTCCCGTGGCACAGCACAGTGCTCGCAGTGCTCAGCGGTGCCGTGAGCAGCCCCGCACTGCTGCTGCTGAGCCCATCGGCCGGGGATGCCGCCGTCCGTCCGGGGCAGCCCCCGTCCCGTTTAAAGCCGTATCGCTCCGGGCACCGCGGGGCGCCTTCCCCCGGCAGGGGGGGTCGTAGGGCCGCGGAGCGCTGGGCGCGGCCTCACGGCACGGCCCGGCGGAGGGGCTGCGGGGCCCGGGATTCGCGATGGCGGAGCGGGCCGAGGCGGCGTTGGATCGCCCCGCGCCTGACAGGAAGCCGCCCGCCCGGCGCCGCGCGGGAGGGCCCGGCCCTCGCCTTCCCTTCCGCCGCGGGCCGCGCTCCTCCTGCCGGCGGCCCCAGGTGTGCGACGAGCGGAGCCGAGCGGAGCCGAGCGGGGCGGGCGGCGCTGCCTCCGTCCTCCGGGCCGGGCGCCGCAGCCGCGCGGCGGGGCTGTCACGTGGGGCGGCGGCGTTGGAGCGTTGTCGCTGCGCTCCGTGTTCCTCCACCTGCCCCGCAGAGCGCAGCGCCCACCCGGCCATGAGGCTGCGGCGGGAGGCGGCCGCCACGATGCCGGCTGCCCGGGCTGCGGCGGGCGTAGGAGCGAGCGCTTAACCCCCGTGAGAAGTGCAGGTGGCGGCGACCCGCCATGGAGAAGGCGGCGGCCGTGGAGCTCCGGCAGGGCGCGCTGGTGCCGCTCACCGCCATCTGTCTGGGTGAGTGACGGCGGCCGCTCCCGCGGGGCACGGCCGGGCACGGGGCCGGGCTGCGGGCACCTGCGGCGGCCTCAGCGGCACGGCGAGACGGGGCTGCGCTGCGGGAACCGGGGGGTGAGCGGGGTCGGCGGGGCTGAGCGGGCCGAGCCGTGTTCCGTGCGGGTCACGCGCCTCCCTCCTGGGCTGGGTTCGATGCGGTGACCGTGCAGGGCTTTAAAATAAAAGTTTGCACGGCGGCGATGTCCCCGCACAGCGGAACCGCAGCACCGCCCGTGTGAGCGGCCGGCAGGGAACGCGTCCCCCGGTGCTCCGCTGTCCTGCGGCAGGTGCCGGGCTGTGGCAGCGCGGAGGCACGATCCCGTCCGCCCGCGGGCAGCCCTGTATGGGGCAAGGCGCTGTTCGCTGGCGCTTGTTGTTGCCCCCCCTATATCCGCAGCCGGCTGCACGCTCCGGATGCGCGGCCCGGCGGTTGGAGTTACCGTCCGTGCCCGCCCCGGGGGCCTGTGCCGGGCTGAGCCCAACTCTTCCGAGAGCTCCGAGTGCTGCCTGATAAACGTACAGCCCGCGGAGCGCTGTGAAACACTCTGCTGCTCGCTGATAAAGCGGGTTTGTGTGCAGTAACGCCAAGTGATAGGCAGCATCGGTTACATAAACTGTCAGTAGCGGGTATCTGTGGCCACGCAGCTCATTCTCTTTCTGTAGAAGTTCTTTTTAACGTCAGCGCGTGCCCAGGAAAGTGTGGAAAGTTAAAGTCTGCTGTGGTGACTAAAGGCATCTCAATGTTAACTAAGAAATACAGTGTAAGCTTCAGAACAGCTGAAACATCTCTGCCTCCTGCTGCTGCTGTACTGCAGAGACATAAAGGGGTGCCAGGAGTGTGTGCAGCGTGAGGACATTGCCTGCTGGACTCCTGAGTCTAAAATACAAGTTTCAGCCATTTATTTTCCTTGGGGATGCTCAGAGCTTTGTTAAAACTTATGTTATTGAATAAAAATAGCGCAGTTGTTCTGAAGTGACTAATGCCATCCCTGAAGATCATGTGAGTTCCAGAGTCCAAGCCGGAGCACTGCTTGTCCTTCTCTGGATGTGTTGTGAGGTTGGAAGTTTGGTAGATCTCTGCAGTGCTTTGTGCCTGGCCCTTGCACTGTAGTGAGAGCTGACACTCAAGGGAGTGGGGGAACTTACCAGGTATTGTGCTGCAGACCCCACAAGAGCACAGCGCTTCAGCTGTTATTGCGTGTTACTTCCTGCCTGCCAGTCCTTTCTGCCTGTCGTTGCTTTCAGTTCCTGTTTCTCACTTCTCCAGCCCTTCTTTGCTTTTACTTTTTGTTCTCCCGGGGCTGTTTGTGGACTTTGGTGTCTGTGTAGACACGCTGCTGTGGACTGTGGCTGTGTACATTCACATACTTAGGAGCAAAATATTTTAATGTTCATAACATCCTTCACATTTGTCACTTAATTGCTGGCTGATGTCTCCTCTGTGTGTGTGACTGAATTGCTATGGTTACAGGAGCAGCAGTGCTTAATGCCACATGGGGGAACTTTTTGTTACTGCATTGCTCTGGGCCTGCTCCTATAGTGCAGCTGAGGTGTGGAGCTGCCCCAGCACAGTGTGCTGTGCTTCCTGACAGAGCGCTTACAAAGCGCCTTGGCCTGGTCGTGTAATAAATGCTGCTGTGCATTAATTATGTAATAAAACCAGCACTATTAACACCCTTTGAACATAGTATTAATGCTTTTGAGTGCACACGTGTAGCTTGAGCCTGTTTCTTCTCAAGCCACAGCTGTTACTCAGCTGCCCTCCCTCCCTTGCGCTGTCCCGCAGCTTCCTTCCCTTGTGCTGGTCTGTCAGGCCAGAAGGTGGTTGGAGCCAGGGCTGTTGTCCTGTGATGTTTGGACAGTGCTAAGACAATGGGGCCCATATTCAGCCTGCCTCCCTGATACAGAAATAGTGCTAATTGTCCGTGGCTTTCAGTCACTGCTGGGAACACAGGCAGTTCCTCTTCCATTGTTCATTTTAATGATGTTTTTTTTTTCTGAATACTTGCTGCGGATTGGCTATAGAAAGATTCTGGATTTAACACATGCAAAATGAAGCCAACAGGGTGCCTGGCTGGGGTGTTGTGAATTAAGTGTTGGTAACCTTTTAAACCTTTCTAATTTGCTTTAGTGTTTGTCATGTTATTAGTGAGCTGTCTCTGTGGGTTACAGAACATTGTTAAGATGAGAGCAGTTAGTGAAATACGGTGTAATCACTAGGAAAGGGCCTTGAATAACCTGTGAGGAAACTCCTGTAGAAGTGTGTGCTGGCACTGAGCTCTGCACTAACAGCAGCACGGGGAAAAATGTTGGTGATGGCCCCACTTATCAGATGATTCTAATGGTGTGTTCTCTGAGAGACTTTGGAGAAAGTGGAGAGCAGCTGAAGACTGGCCTGGAAGTCAGATGTGAGCTGCAAGCACCATCTCATCCTGCTTTGATTTCATTAATAGGCCTTTTTGAAAACTTCATTGCTGTTGATTAGCCAAGATAACTGTGTTTGCTTTTGCAACTTATTTTCAAGGTGACATTGACCTGAGGAACAAACTGCTTTATTCAGAGAGGATGCATTTAAAGTTAATCTTATTAATTCTTTTACAAGCTGTTAAAGTGACTAGCTGTGATTACAGATGCTTTAGTGTGATTGTTTTTCTGTCTTGGTAGCGTATTTGGCTGATGCTGGACTAGTATTGTTCATTGAAAGATGGGAGTTGATTCATGTGAATTCTCAGTGTAGATAAGTAGAATTCTTGTTGGAAGGCTGTAATACCTTTATATAAACACGGCAGCAAACACTTAGAAATGGCAGATTGTGAACTGCCTCTTTGTGCCACTGCAACCCATGGTAATGTTTTTTCTTTTTATCTTTGCAGTGAATCTCTTTCTGAGTGGGAAGATAGAAAGTGCTGTTACCTCATTAGGTAAGATATACTTTTCTTATTTATATTTATTGTTTTGATGTTGTTACTGTTCTTTTGCTGTTTGAAGACTTGTACTGCAAAGCAGAATGACCTTTGTTTAAGAAAGGGTAGCAGTGACATTTTAGGAAGCTTAGAACTTTTAAATCTTGCGGGAATGGTTACTGGTCTCTATCAGTGTTACTGTGCTGGAAAAAAATCTTAAGCTTGAAGCTAAGGTCACATTATGTGCTGGTATGCTTAGGGGAAAATCTGTGTTTAGAAGACATGCCTGGGAACATCATGCTGGGGGCTGAGGCCTGTTCCCAGAGGAGCTAAAACCAGAATGTTAAGAACATCTTGTGAGTCTTAGAGTGGAAATTCAATCAGAGTCCTGACACTTAGTGTAATTTCCTTCTCTCTAGTTGTACTGTGGCTTACTGATGTTACTGGAGCAGTATAATCAGAGTCCTCCTAGTGATAAGGGTCGTCCTGTGCCTTTCAATCCACAGTCATGTTTGTGGGCATACTTTAAGCCTAAAGATGTTACAACTTAGATTAAAACATAATAACCAAATATGGGAAGTAGGAGAAAAGGAAATGAGAAAACACAAAAACAGTTCTAAGGCAGTGGCTTGATGAATGTTGGAGTCTGAGTGTTCAGATCAACACGGAGTTTTGAGAGAAGATTTAAATTGGGAAAGGATAGTAACTGTATGATTAGATGTCTTCCTGAAGCTTATTTTAGGGCAGCTTGGATGTGCCACATAGGGTGTGTGTTGTTTGCAATACTATATTTCCATTCCTCTATTAGAAAAGTCCAGAGTGTGATCTGTGTCTTGATCTGTTCTGCTGGGATTGTAGCTTCTCATGGAGTTTGGCATCCCTTGGCTGTATGGTATTTAAGTTTACAGAGTGTAACTTGAGTAATTATGCAGAGGCAGATTGGTATTACTGCCTCAGCCTGAAGTATATAACACTACTTCCTGCTGGCTCTACTCCTTTCTAGTGCTGTCCTTTTGCTAGAAACAGGGTTGTAACATTTCTCTTTTATTCCTTTGAGTATGCGGAAAACCTTTACAGTACTGTAGCCTTCATGATTTCTTGTTCTGGTACAGCTTTGAGTTACTCTGATTGCTGACACTGTAACTGGAGCAGTGTGAAAAATGATCATAAAAGGTCTTTGCCATAATGCAGTTCATTTCTTACTTCTTTTCCTGTGTGGTGGAAGATAACAGGTGAAGGTAGTGATGTTGTAAGGCAGATAACTCTGCTGGGATCCCTCTTGCAGGAGGCGTTTCTTAGCAGCCCTAATAAAAGTGGAGAGGGGCATTTGCTGTCCCAAACGTGCCCTGACTAAACATCTATTAGAGACAAAAAGGTGTAGTGGGGTTTCTCTTCAGAAAGAAAGAAAGAAAGAAAGATTTCTGGAGAACACAGGTTCAGCCACCACCTCAGCTGTGTTTGTACAGCACTTCAAGCCATCAAAGCTGTCTCTGAAAGGGAGAAGTGCTCCCGCCGTGTGCTTTTCCACTACCTGAGGTGAGCAGGTGCTGCTTCTTGGTCCTGCAGAGTGCTCAGGTTCTGCAAGGTCAGCGAGCTGTGTGTGCTGGTGCTGGGGGAGCAGCAGCTGGCTGTGGGATGGATAAAACGAGTGGGAGCCTTCAGACCGTAGGCGTAAGGGATCTGTGCTAAGCAGTGTGTGTGAGCACACCTTGAGGGAGCAGGTAGAGAACTGGGGGAGAGAGTGTTCTGCCAGCCTTGAGGCAGCTGTTTAGGCGGCATATTTTGCTAGACATTAAGTTTTGAGAGAAAGCACCTTGTGGCTTCTCTTAGTCTGGAGCAGGTGGTTGAGTTGTACCCTCTGTGGCTGGGGCAGGTCCCAGGGCATCACAGAAGGGTGCAAAGATTGATCTTCTGCTGGGGTCATCTAAACATTGCATAGAATAGAGCCATTAGTGTTAGAAAAGACCACGGTCGTGTAGTCCAACCAGCAGTCCAACCCCTCATACCCACTAACCCACATCCATCCATTCCCCTTTGTCTTACCACTGTCTATCCAAGTAACAAGTTAATTCCCCTCCTTGCAGCCTTCTCTCCTCCAGGCTGAGCAGCCCAGCTTCCTCAGCCTTCTTGATGAAAACACTAAACTCAAACCCCTTCTGACATTGAAAAGTTCATTGTTTTTAATCTATAAAAGATTATTATTTATCTTGAGAATTAAAAAATCACCTCAGTAAGATTTTGTTGGGTTGGTTTGTTTGTCCAGGTTTGCTTTTTAATGGAAAACCATCCAGAATGTGGAAAGTGTGAGCCATTTTGGGGGGGTTTTGTAAATCGAGTTTTCACTTTGCTGCTACGTTTATGTGTAAAGGCACAAACAGTTGTTGCAGAAAAGTTGTCACCTCTCTTCTTGTGCATCGTTGCTTGTAAGACCTTCATCATCCAGGAGCACACATTGCTATTTAGAGACTTCCCTTTTCCTTTAGGATGTTTTGGCAATTTGAGAAGGCTTGTATTTCCTTAAGGTTGATACTTGGTGTTGTGCTGAAGTCCAGCTTAGTAACACAGACTGCATGTAGATTTGTGGTTCTGCAAAATTCACACAGGAACTAGGAAGGGAATTGAGGCTCCTTTGTTGTCACTGAAACCCCAGCAGTATGGCAATGTGCCCTCGTGGTTTTTCTGTTTAGTGTGGGTTTCTGTTTCAAAATGGAGTTGTCATTTATGCAGGTGAAAGAGCAGCTGCTCAGAAGCAGTGCTTGAATCCTTCACCTTGTCTGCTACGCAGCAGTCAGTGCACAGGGGCTCAAAGGAGAGTAATGGGGGAATTCTCTGCTGAACTGCAGCGATGAATGAGAGTGAAGCTGCTTGTGGGCAGTCAGCAGTGTGTCACCCAGACCTTCTCAGAACATGAGCTCTGATCAGTTTTGTGTAAGAGCTGGTTGTGCTCTCTGTGCTGGTGCATTTATTGTCAATGCAGGATATTAATCCAGTGCGAGGGTAGGTGCAAGGGGAACAGAAATGTTTGTGAGGCTCCGCAGGAAGCCTCTGGATGGTGTTGTGTGCTGAGTTTGTTCTGTGTGTGCATTGTTTCCTTCCCATTGAGCAGTTACAGTAACTTGGCAGCAGGAAATGCACTTCCCAGCTCCTCTTGTCCTCCCTTGCTGCTGTGGTATGTCTGTGCAGTGATAGGTGTGTGGAGGAGCACATCTCAAGGCCTGGGTAGGCTGCGTTGGTGTGTGTAATGAAACGTGTTGAGAGCCTGAGCTGACAAGTCCTGTGGGGTCTTACAGAAACAAGAAAGCAAATGTAACTGCATCTCTGTATTTTGTCAGTGTTCGGTGTGGAGTCTCTGCTTTAGAAATGTGCTAACAAAGGTTTTCTTGTATTTCTATAACCACTTCACTGCAAAATATTTGCTTGGAAAATAGATGTTTACTCGTGTGTATGTGTTTGGGAGGTTTTTGTGCTCTTTGAAACTAGTAGGAATTGCATACACGCGATTCAGTGGAACATCCTGCTTGGAGGGTAAAAATAATGGCTCTTTCTGTTTCGCCTCATGTAAGTTGTTCAACTTGTGCTTTGTATTCCTGTGGCTCTCACTTGAGAAGTGCTTGCTGTGGGCAGGTGGGTGAGCACCAGCCCTGGTTTTCCAGGGGATGCTGCAGGCTGGGCCCTGCAGTGCCTGCGTCTGTGTGGCTCTGCTGGCACCTCGCCCGTCCCTGTGCAGCTGGACTGTCCTGGCTCTCAACCCAAAATGATGCATCTGTGCTGGATGTAAGCAATGCTGCAGGTCTGTGATGTATATCGGAGTGTACTTCTTTTAAAGAGTAGAAAACCCTTTTTTCCCCCTTCTTTTTTTTTTTTTTTTTTCCCTTCATTTCTCAAGCTGGGAATGAAACATGTCAAAATTGGGAGCATTCATCTGTAATCCAGAAGTCCTGCTCCAGATAGTCATCTGATTTAGAAATAGTTTTAAATATATATTTGGAGAGTGTTCAGAATAGCTTTTGCATTACAGAGATTTCCTCTTTCATAGTCTGCTGAGAGTACATCTTCCCAGCAGAGCAGCTTTCCCACTTGTCCTTGGAGCAGTTCACTTCCAGTTTTGAATTGCTTAATTACAAATTGTAAGTATTTGATGCAGCTTTGATTGGCCTGCAGCTTTCCATCGGAGGATCTGAGAAGGCTTTGAAAACACTGAGCTTTCCCTTTCTGGAAAGTTTATATCTGTGAGAGCTCAGGAGGAATTTAAAGTACTCAGGAATCTTCAGTGGAAACGTTTGAAATCAAAGTCCAGTTAAGTGTTTGTCTTCTTTTGTTGGTTTAACCATGACACCACTCAGGTCTGTCATATGGTTAGGAGAAGGAGTGTATCCAGGAATAGGTAATAGCAAAATGGGCTTCTAGGTACTTCGCACTGAATATGGATCTTCTCCAGTTGGTGTCACAGCCAGGCTTTGGGCAGCTGGTAAGGATTTCTGCATTACATCCTCTCTTGCAGATCTGTGCAGAGATATTGACTGTAGCCTTTGGTAAATTCATACAAGGTTATTGATTGATCCTGCATTGAAATGCAGGTTATGCTTACCTACAGTTCAAGTGGGTGCCTTAATTAAAAACTGAGCAGGGAAGAAAGCAATAAGAGTCTGAAACTGTTGACTCTCATTTGTCTGCAATCCCCAGAAATTGATGAAAGCTCTTTAAGCTAATGTGAGCTGTTGATTAGGCAAAGCATTAACAATAATATTTTTTCCCTTCTTATTAACAGTTGCTTGCAGTGGAGAACTTGAACAGCACACAGAGAGACGGGGTGTCATCTATAGTCCTTCCTGGCCACGAAACTATCCTCCAGCAGTAAACTGCAGCTGGTACATTCAAGGAGACCGTGGAGACATGATAACAATTAGGTATGGTTTGTGATGTCCTGTGTTGCTTAGAGCTGTATGTTTTGATCTGATATAACAATATCAAACTATTTGCCAGAGCAACCAAGCGATTGAAGGGATGGACAGTAAACTTGGTCAAACTGGAGCATGCGTTGCAGGTTGAGCACCTGCATTTTAGAACTGTTCTGCTATTCTGTTTCTGTATGTTACTTCTGGCATCCATGTCGATATATGCAAGTCATTTGCAGTCTGTTAATATTTTTGTCTTCATAATACCTGCGAGATTTCATCTACCTCTGATAGATGATGAGGTGGGAAGCAGTGATATATTTACTCAAATTAAATGGTTTCCTTTTTCATTATTGCCTATAAGGAGGAACAGATGAATACTATAGAATCTGGAGCAGCCTCAGTAGGATAATTAGGTTTCTTGGAGCAAAAGTGGCTTTTTCTGTAATGTCCTGAAATGATGCTGTACTTAATGAACAGATAAAGATAATTGTTTCTTATTGATGCTTGTTAACAAAAAGATGAATGCTTTTTTGTATAACTTTTATTTCTAACAGAATTAAATAATAATTGGAATTTGTTGCACAATTTC
The DNA here is from genome assembly GCF_054131305.1 of Coturnix japonica. Lineage (NCBI taxonomy): Eukaryota > Metazoa > Chordata > Aves > Galliformes > Phasianidae > Coturnix > Coturnix japonica. The sequence continues at coordinate 31,207,071 of NC_140668.1, forward strand.
AGGTAGTAAAGACTAGAATATATTACACATGGTTCATTAAGGATTTTTAGCCTATAATATTAGCTTAGTGTAAATTTGATTAATTTCTCTTGAATAATTGTAGTATCCTTCCCAATCCAAGAAAAAAAAAAAAAAGAAAAAAGCAAACCTGGGAATGGTTTTTTGTTTGGTTTTTTAGCACTGTTGTATTTGACACCATCTGCTCATTCTTTGCTCAGCTGCTTAAAAGGAGTGCAAACCTCTTCAGCTGCAGATGCTCAGCAATTAAAAACAAATCTGCCACAGATGGAATAATAGGAGGGCTCCACCATCCCTAGTTCAAAATGGGATCTACTCATCAAAAGTAAGGAAGTAGATACCTGCCAACATTTGAGCACCATAAATAGAAACATGCTTTTCAACCCCATTAAATTGTTTTGGACTTGGGAGAATTTGTTTCAAAGCAGAGATTGTTGGAAGCTCTGAGAAAGCATATAAATGAGACACAGGACTTGGCACCGGAGAATAGTGCTGCAGTTTATGCTCTGAAAATGTCTCAGAGCTCCTAGTTAGAATTAGGATCCTCTTTAGCAGGTATGAATGTAATCGAGGGTAAAGAATTGAAGGAAACTGGGATGAGGAAACCAGTAATAGTGTGTACACAGCTTGAATGTGTCCATTAGCAATAGTTTTGAAAGATTTCTTTCTAATGGGTTTGTTTTCTGTCACTGGATACAAAGCCATATCCTGCTCTCATCTGCACATGCAAACAATGGGAGCTGTGTGTTTACATCCTAGGGAGTAGTTTGCCTTGTGGGTAGCGACGTGTTGTAGTGCTACGTTTCTGACTATAAATGTCCTTGGAGTGATTCACTACAGTGTAGGAAATGCAAAATGTTACAGCATCTGAGGGTTTCTTTAGAAGACTGTAGCCCTGTTAATGCCAAAGATATAAAAGCAGCAGCTGACTTTGCCTGTCATGCCAGCCTAGGAAAATGGAAAACACGGTTCAAATTAAAACACTTTTTCCTCCTAGCAGTGGGGTGTGCTCCTTGTCCAAGCTGTGTGCTGACAGGGGCATAGGAAATATTCCTAGGAAGAAAAAGTAATTCTTAGGACGAGTTCTAATTTTTAACAGGTTTAGAAAACAAAACAAAAAGCACCACCTCCTTTGTGTTATGTCATTCTGAAAGCGTTTGCCTTGATCTTGGATTCTCACTGATGGTATGACAGCAGTGTTATATAAGTAGCATATTTGGGATACAGCAGGAGTCACTGAGGGATAAAATTGCAACTGAAAGTGGTTTTGATTTCTAAAACATGCAGTCGGTCATTTTTTTAATAAACCCATTATTCAGCAGCTTTTAATAGAACAGTGCAGGGATCTACATGTGGGTGTGATGTGCTGTTTCCTGTGGAAGTGTTGTTTAGAAGCTTAGTTTTGGTATCTACCTTTCATGTTGGTGTTGATTATCTTCATATCCTCACATTTCCACACTTACAGTTTTGCTCTGTAGTTTACTTGTTAGAAATCCTTGGGAGGATCTTTGCAAGAATGGGAACTTATGTTTTTCTTGCTTTTTAATTATGCACATTTCATTCCTTTCATTCAAGTTTTTGTTTCTGATAGAATCGTGCTGTTGAGACCTGGGGTCACGTGTGTAGCCACTGTTTTCCAGGGTTATGTTGTGTCACTTGATATTCAGATAATTAGAGTTGTTTTGGAAACTTTCTTTTTCCTGTCTGAGTTTCTCTCTGTTTAGGTCTTGTTTTCACAGGAGACAACGTGTAAGTCCTGGAAGATCAGGGAGATGTCAAACCCTTTAACTGTTTTTTTGCACCATCCTTAACAGGCTGCATTTGTTTGTTTCCACCAATCTGAGGAAAAGATAAAGGTTCTTTATCAGTTGCTGTTATCTGGTTGTTGTAATTAGCTCTGATGTGGGGACCCTATAAATAATTGCATTTTATTATAGGAGTTAATGAGGCTGAGAGTAAAATGTTTTCCGTGTTCAGAATTCAAGATACAAGTGTTGAGAAATGATTTACATAGTGACCCTCTCAAGTTCTGCATTAATTAAGGAGGCTTTGCTGGCTTTCACTTCGGTGATGTGTGTCATTGCTTTGGGGAAAAAAACACTGAGGTGCCAACTGAGATGGAGATTTAGTAAAGCTGAGGTGTGTTTGTGTCAAGGCTTGCTGGTATGTATTTATGTGACAAATTGAAGGGCCCATTTGATGCTGTGATTACTGAACTCAGTGATTCAGAATTTGATATTAATTGGAAAAACTCATAGTAGCCATGTATTTAATTAAGTTCGTTGTACTTTTGAAAAACCAGCCGTATCTCCTGCCTAAGGTTGCAGGGTTGGTGCTTGGAAGTGGGGAGCAGAATAGGATAGAACCAGACTCCAGGTCCTTGTGCTCCAGTGGGTAAACAGGAGTTTTTAATGAGCCAATTAAGTCATCAGTTGTTCACAGTCTGCACTTGCTGTGAGAGGCTGGCAAATAGAAGTAACTTCTCTTGCTTAATTGGCCGCTCTGATGTATTTTGGGACTGTGCTCTACTAATTTACCCATAATATTTATTCTCCAAATTTAATGACTTAGGAGGGCCAAGTTGGACATTTTTAATATTCTTACTTTCATTCAGGTTTTACATCTGCTGGGTCTCAAGCATTTAACTGTTCTCATTCACACTCATCATCATCCCATGTTTATCTTTTTACATTAAGAATGCTTTTCCCAGCTTTGATCTGTATCTGTTTGTGCGTAAATTAGGTAGAGGGTTGTAAGGAATTCCCCCCATTATTCATACAAGTGCTTTTTTTTTCCTCTAGTGGCTTCTGCTCTTTCTGGTGCAGATGCCAAAAATCTCTTCTAAGGATTAATTTTGCAGATATTCAGTTTTGTTTGGTTTTTTTTTTCTTAATTAGAGTGTAAGTGAGTATTTATGGTAAGTTGGTTTAGTGAAGTTCCATCCAAAAATTTACAAGTATGTAACAGTTGATAGGTGAATATTGTTGTAGGTTGCTGTTGCTTCGTTTGAGTAATGTTACAGGCTAGATCTGATCACAACCCATCCCGTAATTCCCTGCAAATTCACAGAGTCCTGCTCAGTGTGGGAGGTACCTGTTTCTAATAACATTCCTTTAAAGAAAAATGAGATGATTTTACCTGTTACTGCAGTATTCCATAAAAGCAGACTGTGCTACATTTGTCCGTTCCCACTGAGTTGTTCTGATACTTGGGATTTGAATGCTCCCAATGTCAAATAGATTATTATTGTACATTTTTATTCTATTATTATTACTTTAAAAGGAATTAGCAGCAGAAGGGATGTTCTCTCTTACTTACACTCGATACCATCAATCACTCAACTGCTGGGCTGATCCTTTTGGCACAGAAATTTGTATTCCGGCTTGAGGAAGTTGAAGTGAATGAGTAAACGTCCCCATGCTCTATTTTGTGGGTAGCAGGATTGAATTATTCTTCAGAAGACTACAACAGCAACACTAGATCTGATTACAGATGATGAAAGAAGTGAAGTAGCAGAGGTTGAATGCCCTATTCAGAACTCCTAGGTAAAATAAATCAGTCAGCTATTTAATGTCAGATCAATATGGCAGAATCTTTTTGCACAAAACCTCATTGCAAATGGATTGTTTTGAAATTGAAAGCCAGTTTTCTGTATTTATATATGCACGCATGTTGCTTCATATTTTGTTGTGAGTTTTTTCTTGTGAGATTGACTGACAGTCCATTCAAACACATGGTATTTTTGGTCTTAAGTGAAATCATCATCAATTTAGATAGGACAAAATTTGCTTCTATTGACAACAATGTAATGTAAAAGGGTGCTTGTGGAGAGCTGTTGTGGAGTAACAATGCCTTAATCAAAGCAAAATTTGTTTCAATTATACTCTGCATGAAATAGAATGTAATTGTTTTGACTTTGCTTGTGCCCTCAGAAAGAATTTTATAATTGCTATGGCATCTACTGTATTTAAAACTTTACACCAAAACTAGAACGCTTACATTTCAGAGGAATTGTGTTTATTCAGTGATGTTTCAAACTTTGAGGCACCAGCATGCAATTGAGGTACTTCTTGCCTCTCAGAAAACAGGGAGTTTGTTCTTGTTCTTTGTCTCCCTTTTCTCAGTACTGAGGCAGTTGCTTCAGTAGCTCATGCATCGCAGTGAGGCATTGTGTGTTGGTGTTCTCAAGAAGGCTGTTAAATCTGCTACCCTCTGTCATGTATATCATGTATATCCTGCTTCACCACTTGTGTACTTGGATGGCTTTGAGCCTAATGCTTGCTTTTCTGGGTGGAGAAGTGTGGGATTCTGTTCTGATCCCAGATCTGTGATCTCAGATCCAGAGCCAGTACTCAGGAAAATCAGTTATCCTCCATAGGTTTCTGCTTTAAAAGGTGGGACTAAAGTTTCTTCTTCATTCTCATCTCTTCCTCGCTCTTTATTAGCTGTGCATATGTGCAAATAGAGGTAACTATTGGTAATTATCTACAAATACAGGGTAGATTGCTCATTTGCAGAAGTTTGTAAACCAAGCGTGAGTGTAGTGGGGAAAATGAGTGACCTTTGAGACTTGGCTGCAGTGCTGGAGCTGGCAGGGAAGAACAAATTGCTCAGCTCTGTAAGATTGTTCTTGGTACATCTAAAGTCTCCACAGAAATGAGTTAAAAGATGTAGTGAATGTTCTCATTTATTTCACTTAAGCATGTTTTTTTCTGGTTGTTTCCCCCTCCTCCACTCCCAAATTCCGAGCTTCCATTATTTGATTTAGTGACTGTTCCCTTCTATTACAAATGATGTTGGACAAATAGCTATTTCCAACGATTACAATAAAAAATTCTTTGTGACAGGAAAACACTACAAATAATATTCCAAGTAGGTGATAGAAACTCTTCTTGGTGTGTGACAGCTGAGAAAAAGAAAGTGAAACCAACGTGGTAGCTCAGTAGTGCTATCTCAGATCTTAAACAACAGACTTTCCGTGGGTGCTGGCAGTTTCGTAGCTGCTTCATGTAACTCCTTTTCATGCTGAAGTGCCTCTTTGTACACTTGGTCATTAAGAAGGTGTTACAGAACGTCTGGGTCAGAAATTCTTCTCATGGTTGAATACTTAAGTGAATCCGAAGTCAGAATAAAAAACGTAAGATTCCCTTGCAAAATATGCTGTTTTCTAAAGCTTGGTGAGATTGCTTACATAGCAAAGAACTGGGTACTGTGGAAGATTTCTTCCTAGCTGGGATGATACATGGAGTATAATAGGAGAAAAAGAGTTAGAAAAGAGGAGGGACGTGTGTCCAACAAGCTGCTGGACATACTTTAATTTCCATTTTAATTTAACATTTTCAGGGCTCTCTTATTCTTCATTCTCTTTTTGAAAACTCTGCAAAAAACAATGTTTCAAGTCAATACATTTGGCAGAATTCTGGGCTGTGTGTAGGCTTGAACTGCCTCTAAAATGAATTGGCTGGTTTACAAAGTTCACCTTCAAAGGGCGAGATCTGGCAGGATTTTACAGCCTTTGTAAATCGCCTCAGTGTCAGAAAATTATCTTCCATTTATCTTTTTCAAATAGTTCTTCCTGTTTGTTTCTGAGGAGTCCTTTGTGGAAGGAGGTTCCTATTTTATAGCAGCTTTTCAGTCTCTCTGACTTTACTGTTCAGGTGTTTGTGTGGAGTATGCACAGACTGTTACCAAGTTAATTGTGTGTAGCTTAGGTATGTTGAAGAAGAATACAATACAGTTCTAAGTGTCCTGAACAATGTGCCCTTTCACAGCGAGGAGTACAAAGCTGTTGTTACTGCAGGTTACTGAATACAAATACAATCTGTTTATTAGAGTGTGAGCAAACACCCAATATGGTTCCTGAGCTCCAAGTTAGGGAGTATTATATGGCTGTGTTCAGTAAACAGTTGGAACACCTCTTTGCACTGGGTGAAATGCTAGGAATAGCTATTGGCATGAGAGCTGGATGTTGGATGGTAAAAGGTTATAGTCTCATATGCTCTGGATTTGCATTCTCAGAAGGGGAATGTGTTGTTCTTTGAACTAAAAAGTCATGCAGTTAAAGAGACTTTATGTTCCGTTTCCTTTCTTGCTGTTCTCATCTTGTTTTCTCCCTGTTTATCACCAGCTTGAAAAATTGATTTTTGTCTTGCTTCTTTGTCCCTTTAGGGTTCTTTGTATTGTTTCCTATTGTTCTTATTCCAATACAATAGTTTCCAGTCTCATTCCATCTCTTAGTAGCTTCTAAGGTCAGAAGAGATTGTTGAAATAATTTATTATGTTTCCCTGTAATGTTTTTTGCTAATTTTTCTTTTACTTGGGTGTGTGTTTTAGGAAGTAGTTTCACTTATGGGCTCTGAATAAGAGATGCGTTCTTTCAGCTTTTGGAGCTACTTGGCAGGCTGTTTTTGCCAGTGAGACGGGTGCTTTTCCAAATTGGGAGAATTTGAGTGTTGTGTTTCTGTGTGCTGAAGATACTGGAGATGTTTCATTATCTTTGAATGTGATCTCTTTATGTCAGCACTGCTTGTGAAGAAACCGAACTGCTACAATCTGTTTTTTCACTGTTTGACTGTTCCAGATAAATATCTTTTGTTGCTTGTGTTTTCTTTTGTTGCTAACAGTTTTAAGAACTTTGATTTGGAAGAATCTCAGAAATGTGCAGTAGATTGGCTGATGATTGGCCCGTCTTCCAAGAGAGAGGAGTATAAAGTGTGTGGATCTTCCATACCTCCGTCTTTCATCTCTGCAAGGGATCACGTTTGGATATTTTTTCACTCAGATGCATCAAGCTCAGGACAGTCTCAGGGATTTCGCCTTTCTTATATTAGAGGTAAAACCTTACAGTTTTGTTGGCTTTGCTTAAGCACTCTACTAAACCTGAAGACATGAGTATTATTTGTTGATGAGAGTCTTGGGGCCGGTCTTGGTTATTAAGGTGTTAGCGTTGTAATGCTGATACTTTTTCTATTTGGCTTCTTACTGCTTTTCTTTAAGTATACTGGTCTGACCTACTGACTTGTGACACACAGATAGGGAAGATATTAAAATGTGACATTGGATGGTTACAGAAATTTTGATATTGATTTTTTTCTGCTTGTCTTCTTTCACAGGAAAGATGGGTCAGGCTGCATGCCAGTCAGATGAATTCCACTGTGCAAATGGAAAGTGTATTCCCAGTACTTGGAAATGTAATTCCATGGATGAGTGTGGGGATAACTCAGATGAGAGAAACTGCACTGTCCCTCCAACAGAGCCTCCATCCAGCATCTGTCCCTCAGGAACATTCCAGTGCAGCGTAGCCCGCTCCACCAAGTGCTTGATGAACGAGCTGAGATGTAATTCAGTTAAAGACTGCAGTGATGGTTCAGACGAAGATAATTGTCCTGATCTTTCCTGTGGCAAAAAGCTGGGTAATTTTTATGGATCTTTTGCTTCCCCAGACTTATTCCGTGCTGATCACAGCAAATCAGACCTTCGTTGCACGTGGTACGTGGATACACAAGATAATCGACATGTTCTGTTGCAGCTTGATTTGCAGTTAGGCTACAATGACTACGTAAAGGTGTATGATGGCATCGAAGAGAGAGGCGATAAATTACTGCAAACGTTTTCGTTTCACAACAATAGGCATCCGGTGAGCGTGGAGTCATCAAAGGGCCAGCTCACGGTCTCATATCATGCTCGCTCAAAGAGCACCGGCCATGGGTTCAATGCAACCTACCAGGTGAAAGGCTATTGTCTTCCTTGGGAGCACCCCTGTGGAAGTGACGAGGAGTGTTTCACGGATAAGCAACATTGTGATGGCTGGTGGCACTGTCCAAATGGCAAGGATGAGGAGAACTGTCCAGCTTGCCAGAAGAATGAATATCCATGTGAAGGAAATAGTGGGCTTTGCTACTCAATACTTGACCGCTGCAATAACCAAAAGAACTGCCCAGATGGCTCAGATGAAAAAAACTGCTTCACTTGCCAGCCAGGGAACTTCCATTGTGGCACGAATCTGTGTATCTTTGAGACTTGGCGCTGTGATGGCCAGGAAGACTGCCAGGATGGAAGCGATGAGCATAACTGCCTGGTGATCGTACCCAGGAAGGTCATCACAGCTGCTCTGATTGGGAGTCTCGTGTGTGGCCTGCTGCTGGTGATTGCTCTGGGTTGTGCATTTAAATTATATTCTCTGAGGACTAGAGAATACAGGTACATAAAAACATCTTGGTTTTGTGATTCTTTAATAACTGACTGCGTATTTCTTTGTTCAGAGGAGAAAAAAAAGTAAATTGTTAGCCAGAGAATTGAGAAAATACTGTGAAATGTGTTACGTAGAACTTACTGCATTTAGGCTTAGAGAAGAGTAGTCAGGATGTTCAGAAGTAGGGAAAATGTCATCTCTCCTATGATCTATGGAAAATACACATCTATTGTGTAGCCTGGCAGAGCCTGAATATAACAGATACCAAGACTACTTTGAGAAATTTCCTTTCTTTGTGTGTGCTTTGTATGTTTGTGCAACTGTGGTTGTGCCCTTTTGGAGAGAGTCAGAAGGGAATCCTGGTGCTTGTCTCTTGTCATATGCACCAGTTTTGTGTCATGTTGCTGACACTTGTGTTTTTGTTTTGTTTTCTCCTGATAACTGAAGGAGTTGGAACAAAAGCTGACATGCTGTGCTGGGAAGCCCAGTGCCTTGGTTCTGGCAGGGCAGCTGTAGGACCTGCCCTTGGTGTATGCTTGTTGTGGTGTTTCATGTTATATTATCCAAAAATAAGCAGAATAAATTAATGCCTTTATTGGCGTAAGTTGTCCTGTTGAAAAACGTTCATTTACTCTGGAGTCCAAACTGAGACTGTGTTTGCTGATTTGATTCACTGTTACTATTGTGCCTTTTGTTAGCTTTAATGTCCTGATAAGGTTTTTCACAGAGCCCTGGTACAGATTTGCCTTTTTGCTGCTAGTTTGAATCCTTCTGTGCTGTGTCTGTGCGGTAACATGAGAGGAGGCAGAACTGACTGCAAGTTTTCTTCTGTTTTTCTCTGCTGTGGTTCTGTTCCCAGAGCATTTGAGACCCAGATGACACGACTTGAGGCAGAATTTGTGCGGCGGGAAGCTCCACCTTCCTATGGGCAGCTGATTGCACAAGGACTGATCCCCCCAGTCGAAGACTTCCCTGTGTACAATGCATCACAAGTATGGTGACATGAGTGCTGATGAACCTAGTAGCAGCCAGACTGCTCTAAGTTAGAGCTGATCTGGAACCGTGTTCTGTCAGTAGCAGAGAAGCTGTGCTAACTATATGGAAGTGCTCTCACTGAAATATATAAGTTTTACTTTGAGCTGTAGGATCGTAGTCATTTATCTTGGTGCTCTGGGTAGTTTTGAACACATTAAATCTGTTTGTTAGGGAACAGCAGTGAGAAAAGCACATGCTGTTTTTCTGTATGTCAAGACAGAATGAACAGATAAAGTATATTTAAAAAAAGAACTGAAACAGCTGAAACTGTAAATGTCTGAGGTGATAAGAAAGTAGGTCTCTAGGAGGATTTTTGGGCAATTCTAGAATTAATTTTTGTTTACAGATACATTACACTGGGAAGCCATTAAGTCAAACTGATATTTTACTGTTGAGTTCTTAAAAATCTCTCACGAACTCTTAAAATTATCCCACTGTGATGCCGTTCTGAGTGTGATAAAGCACTCATGGCTTGTTACTCAGTGGCAGCAGTACTGTGCGTTTGCCTTTCTCCTGTTACCAGGTTTTGAGGATCTTCTGCTATTGCTGATGACAGAGGACTTGGTGGTCTGTAGCTTGTTCTTTGGTGGTGATCTCATAGCAAGTGTGGAGCATCTTGCTGGGCAAACAAGAAGAGATTAAACTCATTAAGAAAGCATTCTAGTGGAGAATGTTTTGGTAGAGACAAAGCTGGCTTTGACAATCTTAATAGTTTGTTAGAAAATACAAATTTAATGAGGAGAATTCTTAAAAGGGAGATCTTAGTGAATGAGCTGTGGGAGAAGTGTTTGGAATGTGTGCTAAATTGGTTACATCTGTGTGACAGGCATCTGTGCTGCAGAACATCCGGACAGCCATGAGGAGGCAGATGAGACGTCACTCGTCACGACGAAGCTCGTCTCGGCGGCGCCTTGGCCGTCTCTGGAACAGACTCTTCCACAGACCTCGGGTGAGAGGACAGATCCCTCTCCTGACACCTGCCCACACTTCGCAGACAACGCTGGGTGATGGAGTCATCAACAATGCTGATGAGACTACTAGGAGTCCTCTGCCTTCACTTGAAGGACCTAGTTTAGAGGCAGACGCCCCTGCCAGTGACCTGCAAGAAGCTGGATGTAGCACCTTGCAGCCAGAGACTGAAATCACAGAGCCGTTGCCTTCGAATGTCTTAGAGAACACTTGCACTGCTACTCAAGCAGAGCCTGAGTCTGTACACACTGATAAATCTGCAGGTGCTGAGACATCAGGCAGTGAGCTCCAGCAGCCCAGTAAAGTGGATTCAGGAAAGTCTTTCAGAGATCCTTTGTCTGAAAGTGTCACAGAAACAATCCATGGAGGGTCAGCATCCAGGAGGACTGTCCCAGAGGGCAGTAATTTAAGTAGAAGTCATCCACCGAGTGAAGAGCCATGTAGGTTACCCTTAAAAAAGTGGGAATCTGCTTATTCAGATAGCCCCTTGAATGTTCATATCCAAGTGGATGGACAAAACCGGAGTTGCCCTAACTCTCATCGGGAGGAGCCTTTGGGTATTCATGCGGCTTGTTGCCATTCTGTGGAAGTGCCAATGTTAGAGTCCTCTGCTCCCCTCTCTGAAATCAGTACAAGCGATGATGAGTCTTTACTTGTTTGCTAGTAGAAGCTTTTGTTTTGACCCTGTAAACTTTGTAACTTCATTGTTTATATGACTGTGCACTTTGATTTTAGGTGGTTTGTGCTCTCAGCTTTGTCCATGAAAACCAATGTGCTTTAATCCCCAGGGAGTACAGTGCAGGACTAAATGGGACAAGTTTTTCTTTGTTGCTATTCCTGAAACTCCAATGGGGCAGAAGTAGGCCAGTATGTGATGTCAGGGGAGCAAGTAAGTGTCACTGTAGCTGGGGAGGCATCTCCACTGTTTATTTCTTCTATGCTTTATTTTACTTTCCATTCAGGGAATTGGTATTTCTTTACTTTTCAAGTGGTCTTACAGAAATTAACACTGTTGGAACTTGGGGCAGGCACCAGTTGTGACTGTGAGTACCAATCAAAAAATAACGTTGTCCTTTTAGACGCCATTATTTAACTAAAATTTAATTAAATATCATTAAAAACTTTGGGAGGAAATAAAATCCTTTGTTGTTCGCTATTTCTAGAAGTAGCTTCCTTCCTTTGCTCCTTCAGGAATGTTTTGATGGCCATATAGAACTTGAAACATCCACTAGAACCAAAGTCTCTGTACAGAGTATACAGAATATTCCTGTCTGCTATGGCTTTGTGCTAAGAGATCAGCAGTGTGAAATGCATCAAACCCTGTGTTCAACAATATTTTTTTATGTTGTCATATGTTACTCTGTTCAAAGTGATGTTGCAAAGGTTGAAGAATTGCTTGCTGTCTTCCTGCCCTTTTTTCTCTCCTCTGATTTCAGGGACTTTTATGGTTACACCACTTTGGTTGTTCTCTAAAGGTTTCTGAGGTTTCACGGCTGGCTGCAGTAGGAAGCACTGAGCACTTGGGAACTGTCAGGATCAGTCTCTTTATTCTGTAATAAAATCTACTTCACAGGTTTGCTTGTAGATCTGTTACTTAAGTGCAGCTTTTTGAAACTTTTTTTTCTAGCCAGTTTTAGGGGTTTGCTTTTGCTTTCTGTTAAGGACTGAAGTAGGACAGTGACAGTTTCAGAGCTGGCACTGCTTTAAACTGGTGCCTTTTTGTTTTGTTTTTTAGGATGCAATTAGAAGTAAGCAAGGTATTTACACAGAAGGGTAGTATTGCTTAAGTAGGAGTGACCAGGTGCAGAATCACAGAAGGTTATGGTCTGATAGTTTGGCCCCTCTGCAATGGATAGGATGGTGTCATGAACCAGTGCAGGCCAGGCTCTCCCCCTGCCCTTTTAGGAGCTCTGCTTCAGTCCCGTGGTGAGGCAGTAATGAACTAGAGTGCTACATGCAGAAATGAACAAAGAAGTTATCTCGGCTGTTTCTCTGCAAGTAAGTGCTCTTTTGCTGTTAATGCTGTAGGAATTCAACTTGCCTGAAGTTATTAACTGGTAACTTGAGCTAGTAAAGCTGGGGTGGACTTGGGTGTCTGTAGAAGTGGGGTGTGCTGTCTGCAGCACACAGGCTTTTGCAGTGAACAGTTTACATTGAAGTGTCAAGAATGCTTTTTATACAGACTACATGTGCCCTGGATCTCCTGCTAGGACTCCCTCTGGGAGTGCTTTAAGAAAATAAGGGTTAAGACTTTGGCTTTACTGGAATGTAATGTGAGAGAATTACTCTGAAATTACTTTTTTGTCTTCAGTTGCAAATTGGTTTCATGGTGTGTTTTCCAGAGACAGAAGATTCGAAGTCTATAAGAGCATAGAAAGGATTGTAGCAAAATGCATAATGGGCAAAAGTCATAGTTACATTAAGTAAGTACTACTCACTTATTTCTTCTCAAGTGCTTTTGTGATCAGAATTCCTTCCATCAAAGGAAATGAAGCTTTGAAAGAGATGTTAATTTCATACATTTATCAACATTTTAGGTGCATTCCACCTTTGCCATGTACTGTAGTCATCACGCTGCCAGGGTTGTTTGCATCGAAGGCTGCAGTGTACTAGAAAAAAACAGTCTAGTTTTTTTTCCTAGAGGTAATTTTAGATACTTAGGAGTTCTAATTGTAACAAAGTAAGCCTAATCTTAGTGGGGAGGAGGACTGTTTCAGGGTTAATATTGTGATGATATGAAGGATCTTCAGAGTAAGTGTATATTTAATTCTCTTACGGAAATGTGTTACTATAGAAGAATAATTTAGATCATACTATGCCTTAAGTTATCATCACTGTAAGGCTCTTGAAGTTGAAATATGTTGAAATGTTAGAGTTGAAATATGTGCTTCAAATTACTGCTAAATTCTGGGAACAACCCTGAACTGTATTTTCTTTTATGATGCAACTTAACATAATTTCTTACATATATAATGCATATTTTGTGTACTGATCCATTTGGTAACTGAGCAGAAATTCCAGCAAGAGGGTTTTATATTTAGAAACTGACAAAAATCCAGGTTAATGAAAATTTGATGCTTGAAGTGTACAGAAATATTCACAGCCATCACTGCTGGCATTTACAGCCTTGCATAAATGAGACATAAAAGCCTGGTGCTTTTGTAAACACCTATGTTTTGTATTCTCCAATAGTATATTCTCTCCTAGCTCCCCTGGTCCGTTCCTTGGAGGCAAGAGTCAGTTTTGCAGAAGAAACCTGTACGTGTGTGCTGCGGGCACAAACAAATGTGTTAAAATGTCGATATGTGAAGGAAACCTCAGAGTCTGCCTTAGTATATGCCTGCCCCTCCTTTCTCCATCACTTGTAAGCATTAAGCAGAGAACTGACTGTCATTGAAGCTCACCCAGCTTCTGTTCCATGCGAGCTGCCTTCTTATATTCAGAACCTACTAAAAAAAACCATGGAAAACTGCTACTATGGCAGAAGTGTGAACAGAAAATCTCATTCTTTGCTCAGTGGAAAAATATAATCGCACTTCACTGACTGTGTAACCTAACGAGCTAATGAATTTACCTTTTAAAAACTGATTTTCATAAGCTTTTCTGCGTTCTTTAGAGATTTTCATGGAAGGGAAAAAGTATTTAAGATTTTAAAATAGCAACAACACCAAAAAACCCTACAAAACTCCCCCGTCCAATCTCCCTAAAAAACGGCTTCCTAAAAATAACTCTGAATAGAGAGGAATCCTTAAGCCTTTTCCTGATCTAAGAAGAACCACTCACAGGCAGCATCATGACTGAAGTGCTCTCTTACTCTCTTATTGCTATTAAAACATGGGGTGTATTTCTATTTGAAATTGCAGCACTTTCCTTCCAGCTTGCGTATGACTCTGTAACATCCCTTAAATGTACTTGTTTTCTATTCTGTTCTCTGCCTTCTTTTCTTTTTGCCTGTTTTTTGGGATGTGTGTGTGTTGTAAATACTCACTGAAAGACATTTTACCATAGTGTATGTACAGATGAATGGTTCAGGTATGGCATCGTGGTTACCTGTGTTTGCTGGCTCCTGGACAATGATACTATACAAGTAAGATGCTGGGCATCACCATACTTTGCTCTTGCTTCAATCTCTTGATTTTTAATAAAATTGAACGTGTCTGGAGACTGTGGATTTCTGACTGTCACTTGAGGGTGCCATCTGTAAGCGCTGCCCATTGCTGACTCCATATGTTGAGTCAGTTAGGAGCCTTCGGTGTGAAGATCTGAAGGTGGTGTGTGGTGTTTTTCTTGGCTGTACACTTTTTGCTGGTATCTGAAGCTGTAAATGTGCATCACTTTTTCTGGAAAGTACATGTGAAATGTTGCCAGTAGCAATTTCCTGCTGTATACAGATGTCTTTAAAAGACACATACATATACCTCAAATAACAAAACATAGCCGTGGAGTATGTGATTCTTTATGACTGTGTTGCAGAGAAAAAAAACAGACAAAAAACACCATTCCTGAAGTGTAGCACCTCATTGCCAATTGCTGGGGGCTGTGTTTGTTTTGCTGATGCTTCCTCTCTCCAGTGTTTGTTTATGTCTTTGGAGTGAACCATTGACTGTTCTGCTGTGGTTGTTTTTTCCTTTTAGTAGAAGGCATAGGCTGAGTTCTTTTGTGTTGGCAGAGATTTGCTCTGCAAACTTGGAAATATTTGTCTGTGTGGTAGAGAATTGTACAGACTTCATTGTCATCAGGATTTATCCATAGCCATGAAGGATGGGAGGGCATAGCCTCATATAGAGGGCTGACACTGCCTCGCCTCATAGGAAAGGGTGATTGCTTTGCTTCACCATGAAGTGCTAATTCAGCTTCAATAACAGTGACACAAGCAGTAATACTACAACCCTAATACTGCTGTAAACATGGCTGAAATGAATAGAGCCTGTAAAAAGGAGACAGAGTAATAAATGATACCAGTGCACTTGCAGCAGCTTTTGCTGACAGCCTGTGTAGCACAACAGATGTGCCTTGTGACAAACCAAGGAGCTAGCTTGAAAAGTCTTAAGTAATTTATGTATTTCTTTTGACAGATTTTTGAGAGAAGAATTGCTTTTGCTTATTTAAGAACAGGAAGCGTCTTTTCATCTCCCAAGTCGGCAGTAGGATTTAGACACAGACTCTCCATCCATGACCCAAACTTCGCAGGTAGCTGCCTCATCTCACGTCTCTGTTAACATGGCAAATTGTTAAATAAGCCACCGTTCTCACTTCAGACTCTGGCTCTTGAGTTCTTGGCTACAGGGATCGAGTGGTGGAAGTTTCTTTTTGCACTTCATACATTTCCTGCTTTGTGGTGCCTTCCGAGTTTCCTTCCTTTCTATTCCTATCTCTTACCCCAGGGTTTTAAGACGTTTATTTTTGGTCTCTAATAAAAACAGTGTCCTTTGCCCACTTTCAAATCCTCTTCCTTGGATTTTCCTTTTTCATTTGTCCAAATGTGGAGACTTCTTGCGTAATTGAAGTAAGAGCACCAGTGAGAAGTGTCGAGGAATGAGGAGTTTTAAAATTAAACAAAAGGTGCTTTGCTTTTAGTAACAGGAAACAGTGCCTGCTCCACACAGGGGCCTGCTCCCAAGCAAGAAGCCAAAGCACTTGGAACTCAGATATAGGAAAAGACAAATTCCAAGCAAGGCTTTACCCTTCACACTTTTTTAAATGAAGCTCTCATTTATGACACATACTTCAGAAGCTCAGTAATTTGTCTTGTCATTCATTTGGCTCTTGAAAGAGCCAAAAAGAAAATGTATTTTGTTTCCAGAATTTGCAAACTATGAAAAACAAGAAAATCTTTCCTGAAGATCTCTGAAAGTTATGTGGGACAGCGTATCATTGAGCTCAACTGTTGGAAGATTGCTTGCGTTTCTTTCAATACATATTTGTCAAATTACTTCCAATTAATATGCTTGTGTATGGAATATTAAATACATGGTGACTCATGAATCCTTGCTGAGTTGGGTAAAAGCTCTGGACTGATATGAGTGTCCTAATTTGACCTTGATGAGATCAACCTCTTTTGCCTTATGTACCGGTGTCAGCTGGAATCAGCCAATTCCTGTACCAAGGTCATGAAAACATTTGAGAGCAATGGGACCTGCAGGAGCAGCTGTGCCACACAGCTCTGCCTCATTAGTCCGGGGTTCTCCTGCATGTGCCCCCGCAACTCCTGTTGCCAGTTGGATGCCGTCTTTCTTGGGAGACAGTCTGTTTTCCCACTGCTGTGTGTGCTGCGTGGCACAGTGGCAGTGTGATCTGAGATAATTGTATGGTGATAATGCAATGAGAACAATCCAATACAACTCCTACTGGCTTCGGTCTCAAAAGCTAACTTCAAGGTGGTACTTTTCTAAGTATTTGCATTACCTCTGTTACTGCTGTGAAATTTGCTGAATGATATTGCCAGCACTAAAAGAATGAACAGCAGAGTATTTTTCTGCATGGTAGCCTCTCATACTTTGTGTATGTATACAGCTACATAAATATAGTAATATATAACAGACAGGCTTGTAGAGAAATTGATTGATTTTAAGGCTTTAAACTCATTTTAACACTGCTGTTCCTATCAGTGTAGTTCAGCTAATTGTACAAATTAGTTGAAGAGAATGACCAGGACAAGGTGTACTTGTTGCAGCTCAGGTGGAGATGTTCTTTGCTCTATTTTCTTTGGAATCTGTGAGCAGATTCAGAAGCAGATCCAGAAGGGACTAACTTTTCTGCATTGAGTCATGCAACGTTCTTGACATATTTGTGGTGTCAACAGTTTTAGGGTTTTGCTTTTGTTCAGTGGGCTTAGAAATAACAGCAGTTATGTCTTCTCTAGGAGTTTTGTTTCAGGTTTTGGAAAAGTCCTACCCAGACAAAGTTGAGCACGCTGCTGAATTTCAGTCAGCACATCAACTTGTCTTCCAAGCTGCACACGTTGATTTCTGTGGCTAGAAATAGTACACGCTAGGAAGTAACTTTTGCAAAGCCTTAAAAAAAAATAACATACGTGATGTTGGTAGCACAGATGAAACTGTTTCTAAAAATGAAATGAGACATCTTGGAACAGCTTTTGGAGAGTGGTATGTAATTCAAAGATGAGCTCTACCCAACCCCCCTGTTTTACATTCAGCCTTCTGATCTAAGGGCAAATGTTTATTGTTTTAGAGCACTGAAATACTTCAGGGAAGATTTGAGCCCAAGCTAGATAACAACTGTGAGGCAGTGGCTTCTTCAAGTTAGTCTGTGATTGCCTGGGTAGCAGTTATAGGCTTCATTTTTTACTGCTACCTAAGATGTGTGGGCATATGTATGCACAAAGCCATGTTTTTCTTTAGCTAAGTATGTCTTTTAATGTCTTATGATTAATGGCTTAATAGAAGGAGAAGAGTGTAAACTGTTCCTTTTCAGTGTTTACCATCTCAAGGCTTGGACAGACACGGACAGGTATTTAAAGATAAAAATACTTTTAAATAATGCATTGTAAAGGAAAGACACTTTCCTCAAGTCTATCCTTCAGTCGCTGTATAACGTGTGGTACCTGACAAACTAAGAGATTAATGAACCCCTAATTTTTCTACCAAGGCTGCTATCACAGAGCTGCTTTAAGAATTAAATTCCTGTGGCTGTTTCCAAGGCTACTGAATGTGATAGGTTTTATTTTCAAAAGTTACAAAAGAACACGAGCTGTTCAAAATGTTGCTTAGAGCTATTTTGCATTTTCGGAAGATGCTTTGGTGTGAAAGTGGCCATATTGCTACAGCAGCAGATCTCTTTGAATTTATTGAATGTATGAACCAGGTTTTTTGCCTTTTTTTTAGTGTTTGCTGCAAATAAAATATGCAAAACACTTTCTAAAGAGCATCTGATGTGAGAATGATGTAGACTTGCTGCTTCTCTGAGCACCGTTAAAATGAGGACTGTCACCTGACTCACTCATAGCAAAGAGTGGCTCTGGGTTTTGATCTTGTCTCCTTCCTGCTGTGCAGGAGCCCAAGCCCTCCTCTGCAAAAACGTTTCAAAAATGAAGATGCTTGATGTCAAATTATGTCTGAATGCTCAAGCTGACTTCTTTTGTACAATAACCCAGGCTTGCTCCTGTCCCATGTGCTTCCCCTGCCCCTTGCAGCCCTGGCCATGTGGGTGCCCCACCAGCTGTCCTATGGAGAAATGATCCTTTGGGCTGTGCCTGTGCTGGGGCAGCAGCAGTGTTATCCCAGCATCTCTTCTCCTCTGCCTTTCTCTTTTGTTTTGTGATGGGGAGCTTTAGAAATGCTTTTACATGCCCCAATCTCTCAAACAAGCCCTTATGGCTGCTAGAATCAGTATTTCAGAGCCGTAGCTGTGCTGCGTTCCCCTGCTGAGCGAGTGTGCTGCCAAAAAGAAAAACAACCAGTGCCTTATTTCATATTTTATTTCCGTTTTTTTTTTTTTTATGTTTTTATTTTTTTTTTCTTAGGGAAAAGACTACCAGCTACAGATGCCATGAAGGGTGTAGCTCACTATTCACTAAAACTTTTTTTTTTTTTTTTTTTTTTAATTCCAGAAAATCGTATTGCAAAAAACGGGCATGTAAACAAGGAAGCCCCCTCGGTGCCGGAGGCTGCTCCGCTATTTCCTTGGTGGCTTGTCGCTGCTGGGCAGGTGGCAGTGGGCTGCAGGCTCCTCGGCTGCCCCACCTTGGGGGTACACCACAAAGCACAGCTTCTGTCCCCAGCACGTCACCGACTCTGCAGGGAGCAAGTGTGCGGTTAGTGCTGTTAGCATGGCTGCTCAACCGCTGTGTGACGCAGTGCGGGACCCGGCAGCCATCTTCCCTACAGAGGCCTTGGCCCCTCCACACCACCCACCTTCCCTTTGGCTGCTTTTATCTCTGTTGGGGTGACACGTCAGTGTTTGCAAAACACAGGTGGGTTAATATCGGGTGCCTTTAGGAATGTCCCTTTGCTGTGAAGAGCCTTTTGTGCTGCCCAGAGGCCCGCAGGTCTGGGCTGTCCCTGAGGTAGCGCCAGTGCCCGGCAGTTGCAGTGAGGCTGTGGCCGGGCGGGCAGCTGCTCCTGCTTAGAGAAAGTCCTCACCACAGAACAGCTGCAAGCCAAGCACAGCCCAATCACAAGCAACATGTGCACTGTGATGTGAGGGAAAAAGCAAGGCTTTTTTGTTATTTAAGTGAGAAATAATTCATTGTGCTGCGTGGGGGTTCTGCAGTGCTGTTGGGATGAGAGCGGGGTGAGGGACAGGCAGAGTTCTGTCATTTATTATTTCTTTTGTGATGGTTTGTTCAGTCTCTATGTGCTTAATGTGATGCTCCTGTGCATCTGCTTTGTGGTTGAGGCTGTGATGAGTGAGCTGGGAGATACACAGGGGCACAAGTGGAGGCAAATACTGCAAGTGGTGAAGAAAGCAGTTACCTGCACAAACAGCCACAAAAATGCATGTTACCTCCTGTCCATGGCTCACCTGCAACATGCCTGTCTGCCTGGTGGCTCGTCATTCCTTCTAATTTAAAACTGAAGTATTGCCGTCCACAAGCAGCACCTAGCCTGCTTTCTGTGGGGGTCTGAAGGCTGTGCATGCCAGTGGTGGTTGGGCTCCTTGAGATCTCATCATTGGTGGGGGCTGAGCCCTGCAGGCCACAAGCAGTGGGCCTGAAGAGCACACCGAGCAGTGCTTACCTATTAGCCTATTTACACACTTTGGTTTGTTTCTCCAGTAGACTCCAAGAAAAAACACAGGCACTCCAGTTAAAATGATAATGAGTCCGACTCCGCAGACAACCGGCTCGGAGTATAGGCTGAAGACCAGCAGAAATGCCCAAAATGCCAGGTAAGTGATGGGGATGAGGAGGTTCACCTGGAGGGAGAGAACAGAGCAGAGCATGATGGCAGAGTGAGGGCAGCACTGGGCTGGCAACGAGGGCTGTGGCATCAGGAGCCTCATGGGTTGTGTCCCCTTCCTTCTGCCACTGTCACTTGCCCAACCTAGCAAGTTTGCTTTTGGAAGCCTTTGTATCTTGTTTTTACACATTTGGTGCTTTGGAGCATAGTTTGAAACTGAAACTTCACTGTTACATCTAAAAATGAACTGATCTTCAAAAGGAAACAAACAAACAAACAAAAACCAAAATGGAGGATACAGGGTTTTCAGTAGTTCCTCCCATGCGTTTTGCATTGAAGCCGAGGGATTTAGCTTTAACATTTTCACCTTAATAGGTCTGAAGATTTTGGGTTTCTTCCAGCGTAACACGATCAGGCCTATAATTGTCACTCCATAGCAGAGGTAGTTAATAAATGACACATAGTTGATTAGTGTGTACGTGTCTCCAACAAGCATGATGATAAGAGTGGCCAGACACTGTAAAGAGAGAAAGGTGATCTAATGTGAATCACTACTAACAAGGTAGCTTAAAAGCAATAAAAACAAGCCAAAGAAGCTAAAAGCAGTTTAACTCTTGTTGCTTATGGTCCCACTGTGCTGCCTGAGCTGGACACTTCTGTACCTGCCTTCAGTGGCTGCACTCCACCAGTTTCTGGTTTTGGACTCTATAATGAGGACTTCTGGCAAAGGGGAAGTTGTCTTTTATGAGACAAGAGGGATTTCTTGTAAGTTAATATTCTGTGGTCAGTGCATCATTTTATTGCAGGTGCCCTGTGTGTATTATAAAGAATAAAAGCTTTGCCCTTTCTTCCCAGTGGCCCGTGGCTCATGCTGCAGATAACTGACATCATTAATCTCTTGGGCATTGCTTGTGTTAGGAAACTGGCAGACAGATGGTGGAAATTTACATGCATAGTTTTGTTTGTTTGTCTTTTATTTCTGAGTAACTCTGTGATGTCAGGAAAGTTGGTTCAGGATTCATGGAGTTGCTCCTCAGATCCTGCCCCACCTGCCCATTGCTATCCCAGGCATGAACCCCACTTCACGCTGCATATCATCCTGCAAACGTTGTCTCCTGGTGGCCAAAGCTGGAGGGAAATGAAATGTCCAGATCCTTTCAGAGAGCTTTCAGGATTTGGCTTCACGTTACTGCACACACTCTTTTTGCTTATGTCTTCTTTTTCCTTAATTAGCTGTTTTAATAGCAACAGTCTCTAGGGAGGGGGAAGTTCTGTATCACTGACACCAGTAATTATGCACCACCACAGTCAAATGACCTTTTGGGCTCTCCATTCCTCTGTTAAAATCCTCAAAGCTATGTGGAGGTGGGGGTGATTTCAGCGTATTGATCCTGTTGCACTACAACATTCATTTAAAATAGGGCAGTGTTTTATACCATTGTGTCATAATGTTTCCTGCTTTCCTCTGAAAGCTGCATGCTGGCAGACACGCATCTACCACTAACAGGTTTTGCACTGAAGGCACCTGGGGCGCTGATGCTTCTTGTGTAGGTGACATGAATGTGTCAGAGCTCCTTGCCACATGGTGTAGTTTCTGAGTGGCACTGGGCTGCAGAGGAGTGTGTGTTTCTTCCCCTGATTGCCAGGCGTGACGGCAGCCTGATGCACAGTGGGCAGGAGAACCTGTCACTCTGCTGTCTTGCAAAAAACCCTGTTTGTTTATTTTGCATTTAGCTTGGACCCCTCATTTCTGGGAGGATTCATAAAAATACAGGTCTTGCTGGTGATGCTAAAAAGGTCTTTTTCTGTGTACAAAGAAAGCTTTGTGCATGCAAAAAACTAGGTGTAATTAACTGAGAAAGGAAAGAGAATCTGATATATTAATTAGGTTTGCCTGAGGTCTGACCTCATTTGCTATTGTAGCTGCCTACACTATATTATTTTTACATTTGTATTTGTTAAGGAATTAATATTTCATTGCAGCATTTGATACACTCTGAGCTGCATTAAAGCACCTTCAAATGATGAATTGATATGCAGTGTTGGTTCTGTAATTTGCACTGTAATTTAAGGGAAATGTTTGGAGCAGACTGAGAGGCTGACACACGCCTGATTTATCAGGCCTGTTTGGTGCAGGCAGCCTGCTCATGGTGTGGCTATTTCACAGTGAAACAGCACAGAAACTCAGCATGTTGTTTGAGCTGATGTATTTCTAAGGACGAGGAAGTTCTGCTTTGTTGGCATCAGCAGAGTTCAGCTGCCTGGCGTGAGGCTGGGATGGAGCCAGCGCCTTCTGTTTGCTCAAGGCAGGACAGATGGGCTGTGGGGTTTGCCCCCAGATCCTGTACAGGCAGTGCACGAGATGTTTGTGGTCGGGCACTGAGCCCTGGGAATGCCATAGGCCTCAGCTATGCAGGTATTTTGTCCAGAAAGTGGAATGTGCAGAAGGTTTATCTGATGAAATTATGTCTGGGTGTATTGTGCCAGAATTGCTGTTAGAGCCAGGAGAGTCACACAGATGTGCATCTTAGTGCATCTTGCATCAAATCCTCATTGTTTTGATGCAGCCAGTGTTTAGAGCAGATGCCCTTTGGAAGAATTCCCCTGCTTGCACTGTGCACTCAGGGACTGCAGCGCTGAAGGTCGTTTTTCTCGTTAATATCTTCTTTGCCACAGCAAAAAACGTCACATATTCTGCTCATCCCATATACATAAACTCCTTGGTCTTGCCTTGTCTCTGGCTTTGGCAGCAGAGTCTATACTAGACCTGCCACAGTGGGATTAGCAGTGGCCACAGGGATTTCCCCCATGTGAAATATTGCAGAAAGCCAGCAAAATTGGTGAAAAGAATTCATTTTTTCTTAAATGAGATATCTTCATTTCCAGACAAAGACACTTGCTACCTCCCAGTATTGTCAACAGGTTATAATGGGCCTAGATTAGATAGCTTGAATTAGATACCAGGGTATTGCTCCCAGCTGCAAGGGCGGCTCTCCTTTCCATGAATCAGTATTTCTAAGAGCTTGCCCAGGTCTGAGCAGGGTACAGGACAATGGGGCACAGACAACAGGACTTACACAGACAAGCAGGGCTGGGATGGGTGTACAGTACTTGACATGGATCATGGCAAGCAAGCTTGGCAAATGGCCTTCTCGGGCACCAGAGAAACATAACCTGCAAAAAAGAATAGGAGCACTAATGCACTGCATGTAAAACAGCTTTTCTCAGTATCTAGCTGTACAATGTCTCTAATCTCAACTGCCCTTGTGGGTGCTGCAGTAGAAGGAAGCTGCTCTCCGGCTGTTGGTTTGAATCTGGGGGAGACCACAGCTTGGTTCTCACTTCCACTAGAGATTTGTGAATAACTTGGTGTAAGTTGTTTCACCTCAATCATTCCATGCAGGAGGCCTTTAATGGCTAATGCAATCTGTGAAATCACCTGATCTGAGTTGCCCAATTATCTCTGAGGATGAGGACTGAGATCTGCCCGTCCCCATCTGCCAGCAGCACTGCCTGCTTGTCCATGGACACAGGGAAGCTGTGAGATTATCAAGCCATATGTCGCTAAGGCACCAAAATCTCACAGATAATAGTCCCAGTGTCAAAAGGACTTTGGTCGAGGTTTCATGTGCCTTAAGATTTCACTTTTACATGCATAACGTGTTACACGTGCATTCAGACACGTGCATTATTATTATCTCATGATAATAATAATAATTATGGAAGCACTCAGATAAATAACTTTCCTGAGGTACTTCAGAGCTGGATTGTTTCCTCTAAAAAGAATTCATAACTTTTCAATTGAGTTCAGGAAAGTCAATTAATACAAATAGACTTTGAAGATTCTGGTCCTGCTATCATCAGTGTGCATGCAAAGCATCTTGCCTGGAAGGAGCTTCTTCATTGCGGGAGTGATGCCTGTAACTGGGAACTGAATCAGGCCCTGCAACTCCTTTTTCAGCTAAGTATACTTCAGCTTGTAGCTACTGGGACTTTATTGATGTAAAACTGCTTTGGTTCCATACTAAAGCTGTGTTTAGCTCTTACTGCAAGTTATTCCACATCTGCAGGCGCTTTTAGGAGCTCATAAAGATTATTTTGCAAGAGATTCTGTGATTCAATATTACATTTGCTGATTCAAACAGAGCACTTCATAACTGAATGTATCCAACATGCCCAACAATGATCTCACCATGCTATAACATCCAAAATGTCTATCTAGCATTTCTTTAGCAAATCAAATTAAAACAGCCCCTCCCCAAATTAGATAATGTTCATAAAATTGTACTCCATCTAACCTTGATGAGGTAAAAAGGTATCCATTTATTCCTCCAAATGTAGATAGGGCCACTGAGACTGGCATAACCCAGGAAAAATAGCCCAGTAACTTTTCACCAAATGTCTAAAGCAACAGAAGGCAGAGAAACTGAAATACACTGCAAAGCACAGCACTGAAATCAAAGTGTATTTTAGACATCCAGGGAATGGTTTACTTACTACCGCCACAGCGTTGGAGGACAAGAGCTCTTGGGGTGACATGGCAGTGAAATATGCAATGTTGGTGAACGTATACACAAATGTCACCAATGGGATGGATATGAATATGGCACGAGGTAGGTTCCTAATAAAAGAATTAGGAGGGTAGATAAGAATTTACAGTCATACACAGAGAGACCACAATAACCTTAGACAGCCTGGGGCACTCAACCAGTCGCGTGGGTTCATTTGCTACAATGCTGTGGTACCTTCCAGGGGTGAATATTTTACTTAGTTGCCAGTCCAGAGCCCTCTTTAGAGGTGGGCAGCTGAACAGATCGCTATCTAATGCAGTAATGCGTTTTTGTCTCTGTGTCACACTTGGAAAGAAGAAACAAACAGAAGAAAAGTACTTTAATCTTTGTGATCCTGAATGGATTTAGTAAAAATCGGAAGGTTTTTTGTTTTTGTTGTTACCAAATTACTTCTTTATATTCTATTTTCCCTCTAGAGCCTGCAAAAATAATAGTATTTCAGTCTATTCCCTCCATTTTTATTTCTTAACTGAGTCCGTATTTGCCTTATAGAAGTCATAACTTTTCACCGTTCAGGTTTGTGATTGTGGTGACCCATTACAGTGCTGCTGTTTTATGGAGGGAATGCTGATCTTTCTCTATTCCTGCCAAGGTCTCTGAGCGTGCACTTTCCACTCACTGGTGTGAAGGCCTGTGCAGGGCTGCTCGTGAGACGGCAGCTTTCATTCACTTCCAGCCAGCCTGTGCAAGTGCTTGAACTTCTTATTGAACTGCTGTGTGTGCGGCATGCCCAGAAATAGCTGACACTCCAAGAGCTGCTCTTGGCATCCATCATTCTACTTTATCATCTCAGAAATTCTGAAACGTCTGAGCTTTGCTTTACTAAAGTAGAACTGTTCTCCCTCTGGCTCCCCCCTGTCTGCTGGTGTTAGGACATTTCAAAGCTCCTTCCCACATACACAGCTTGCAGAGAGCTGACATGGGGCGCCCCAGAGGCAGGTCCTGCAGCCCGGCTGTGCTACAGGTGCAGGGCAGGGAGTGCTGCCTGTGGGTCGGGTGCCTTCCCATCTCCTCATTCAGGGCTTTGTATAACATCCCCTTTGGGTGAAAAAGCAAAGTAACTTGCAGTAGAGCCCAACATTTTTCTAACAAGGGACAGTGATTCTCCCTATAGATACATGGTGCATCTCATTGATTAATTTTTTGCTAAGGATGCATTGTATGTTTGGTCAAGGCTATGATGACATTGCTTTGTCCATAGTCCATTTTAATTGAATTGATACTTTGTGCAGCCTGTTCCTAATTTCAGCACGGTGTTTTGTTAACTAGCCTGCTTGTATTCCAAACAAAAAGTCTCTCCTTTAGCCACACCAGTAATGATATCGCTGCAGCTCATTAGATGAACTATGTTATCACATGGCTCCGATGTCTCAGCACTTCAAAAAATAATGTGGTTGATTTGGAAAGGGATACTTGCCTGCAGGGATCAACCAACTCTTCTGTTACATAGTTCAAGAAGTTCCAGCCGCTAAATGCAAACGACCCTTGAAGGAAAGCTAGTGCTAAATGCCCCACGGATGGAGTCATCCAAAAATTGAATGCTTTGCTCAGTGTCAGCTCTTCATAGTTTCCTGCACAGAAAGCACAAGCAAGAGTTTACACCTTCCCCTGAGGGAAGTGCTGCCCACCAGAGACACCAGAAAACAGGTGAACTTTGGTTTTTTTCCCATTCTTTTCATTGCTCAGTTATGTTTGAGACTTTGTGCTCTTCATGTTCCACAAGTCAGCTTTGGCTGGCACTGCACTATTAGTGCTCTCTGTGGGAGGGTGTCCTGGGGAGGCAGTGGGCTCTGCAGCTCTCTGCTGCAGTGCTCACACTACTGCTACCTGCCTTTGTGTACGCATTGCTGGAGGATGGCTCTGCAATGGGGTAAACTCTCTGTTCCTAATGCTATTTACTTTTGTGAGAACTTGATGTTGTTCAGTAGGAGTGCTGGGAAAATATCTATGGGGCTGGAAGATTTATTAAGACTGTGGGACTGATACCACTGAGAAATAGTCCTGCTCTCTAAATGCCCTATTTCATCTTTCTTTGCATGACTCATCATAGACATGATAAAAACATCACAAGCCTTTTGTGCTCTCTGCTTTCCATTAAGTTGGTGATTCAGTCAGACATTTCTGCATCCTAAGAAGGAGGCATTTTGTAGTACTCAGTCTTACAAGTGGCTTCTTGTAGGAAACCAGACTGTGCCCAAAACAAATGCGGCATCTTCCTGAACTGGGCCCAGCACTGCTTATCAGTTTGCACTCAGAGCACTTTAAAATTTAAAGACCATGCAACAAATCATAAATTTCCTGTAACCACTCTGAGATACCTTCAGATGCACTTCTCCTTTATCAAAACCGACAACACAGGACAGAAAGGAATATGTTTAGGAAAGATACAGCTCATTTCTCTGCAGTGCCATCATTTTCATGACTCCGTGTACGGTTGTCACACAGAGAATAAACCTCCAGTGCACCTGTGCCTAGAATAAATCCCTCAGCAGCGTGCAAGACAAATGCCTTTCCACTGGAACACACAGCTGCTCTGTGGATGTCATTCTCCAGCTCCTTCCAGCCCAGAGAGCACCTGCAGCACCCAGAGCCCATTCAGCAGCACAGAGACTGCTCCACTGCCCTGCAGTCCTTTTGGGTGGCTTTGTAAGGAGGGTGAGAGAAGCAAGTGTAGCAACAGTACCATACCCGTGTTGGAGCTGTCTCACAGAGTACCTTTAAAGATCTGTATGAAGCCCACAGTAATGATAAGGGCCAAGGCTAAGAGTTTTCCTGCCGTAAATATATCCTGAATGCGCGTTGCCCATCGAACGCTGGAGCTGTTGACCCAGGTCAGGAGTACTGGAGAGCAAAAGACGGAATTCAGTGAAATGAAATTATGTTTATTTAAGAACACACACAGCGCTGTAAAACACTGACTGCTGCATAGTTCCCGCGTGGCAATAACTGAGGTGAGGAGGGGACTGGCTTTGCCCTATGAGGTGCCCAGCTGCAGAGGAGCATCCATCACAGCTCTCCTCCCTGGGGCTTTGCTGCCTGGCTTCTCCAGCTCGAAGGCTGTGCCTGCTCAGAGCTCAATCTGCTACCTGAACTGGGGTTTCGGCCTCCTTACAGGACACGGAGAATGTCTTCTTTCCCTGTGGCTCTGCTCCAGTCCCACCAGCTCTGTAAGTAATGAATGCAAAGCCAGTGGTGATATGCACTTCCTACATGCCTGCATTTGGGAATGTTAAAAGATGACAAGGGCTTGAGGCAATAGTGGGAAACCTGCTCTGGGTGAGCTCATCTGCCACCACTGTACAGGGATGAGCTGCAGCCCACTGTGCTCCCTGCAGGCGGGGGGGGAGGGACTTGCTGCCTCACATAGGGCACACTCCTGCTCTTTGGTTTTGGGGCCATCAACCCAGCCTTGCTGAGTGATCCTTTGCAAAATGAGGCAAGCTTTGTGTGCACAAGAAGCAAATACTCACGTAAACACACCATGGAGAGGATCCTAGAGGCATTATACGGGGGAATACAGTTAGGGAACACAGGCTGCAGGACATAGTTTGAGAAGGTCAGTGAGATGACAGCCAGACTTGTAGGGTACATGATGAGCACCGCACTCCAGAGCAGCAGAAACCTGAGAACACAAGAAAAAGCACAAGAAAGCTGGGCTAGGTGTGCTGGAGGAGAGTAACACACAGTCAGCTGTGCTGCAGTTGGGAAATGCCCAAGACACTGGAGTCGAGTGTTGTAATCTCACTCATAGCCAGCAGTCACCCACTTTTGCTTCTCCTCATCCCTTTTCCTATGTTCCCAGCACAATCTGGATTTCAAATTAAACATTTCTAAGTGAAATGCAGGTGATAGGTTATCTGGGCAGAACCCCCTGGTTCCTCCCTGTCAGCTTTCATCTTATCCCACGTGCTTTGTGTAGACCAGAGAAATGAATGCAGTTAAAAATATTCAATGGGGAAAAATGACTCAGAAAACAGTATTTCAGGTGAAATTGGCACTTGCTTCTATGTTGTAATATAAAGTGCATTAAAGTTGGTATCTGCTAGAATGTGGTTTAATGGGATTGTGAATAATTCAACAGATTTTTGACAGTCAATTTGTTTCATGCTGAATTGAAATACATGCAGGGCTGATAGCACCAATTAAATTAAATGCAGAATTTTAGCAGAGGGTCGCAAAGTCACACTGCCAAAATGGGGGCTGAGAGGAAATAGCATTAAAATAAATAGGAAACTTGCCTATGATTTAGGTCCCATGTTGTCTTATTTTTAGGTAAATCTTGCACAAAGCCTAATTCTGTGAGAGAGCTGTTGTTGCTCAGATCATGTTGGTGCTGGGGCAGCACTGCTGTGCCCTTGCACTGTTCTTGTGGCTCACCCCAGGTGTGTGCTGGGGATGTCTGTCCTTGTGCTGTATGCTATGGCTCATTGGCAGGAATGGGTCCTGATGCACTACTCAACCCTCTGAGCCCACTAGGTAATTGCTGATTTTCAAGTACCATCTTTTAGTTGAATATTGTACAGGAAAAATTAAGAACAGGATTTCCCCAGCAAAAAAACCCATCTTTTACAGATCTCCCATATAGAAATACCTCAGTTATGTCTGCTGGAGGTCTCAGAGCCCTAACAGTTGGATGCCCTCACCAGTGGACTGCATGCAGCCAATGAAAATGAAGTCAGAGTGAACCATACTTGGGTGTCATTAACAAAACAGTTTGAAGTGGAAACTTATTCATACCATCTGATCACAGGAGAAGCTGAATAGACTTATGAAAGCTCAAGGTAGTTTGATCATTATCAATGTTATCCTAAGTTGCTTGGAAATTTTAGATTTTGGCAACAACAAAGGAAATACAGAAACATACTTGAGGTAAGTTTTACTTGCAGTTTGAATCAATATTAATCAAGGTTTTGGGTTATGGCGAGTGGTCCCAGACTGGCATCCTTCAAACACTCTGTGCTGCCACTCACTGCTTGCATGCATGAACATCATATGGATATGGCATCACTTCCAGCCATTGATTTTTATTGGGCTGGAGAGGAAAATGAAAGCATCCTGCAGTCTGAGGGCAGAACTGGGAGTGCTGCAAAGGGGCAATTTGGTATTTTGGGTGAGAATAGAAGGGGTGACTTTGCAAAAGGAGATTATTTATGAATGTTCTGTTTCTTCTAAGCCAGCTGTCTTTTCTTCACTAAATACTGAATGTAAGCATGTATTCCAATGACTCTGAGGAGATGTGGTACTTACCCAGCTAGCCCACCAAAGATCTCTGTGACGTAGGAATAGTCCCCTCCTGATTTGGGGATGGTAACTCCCAGCTCAGCATAACACAGAGATCCCAGGGCAGCGACCCCGCCGCCAAGCACCCAAATAATGAGAGCCAGTCCCACCGAGCCAGTGTGCTCCAAAACCCCTTTCGGTGATATAAAGATCCCAGAACCAATGATGTTACCTGGAAGGGACAGAAAGTTTGCAGTGAGAAATGAGAAATTAACTTTATTTTTTAAAAGCAAACAAATCCAGCCGGTGCCCCTGCCCTGTCCCAACCCCTCTTCACCAAGTTTGCTTGCTTGTGTTTTATCTGATTAAGCCCCAGGGAAAAAGTTGCCATGGATCAGGAATCGAGCAGGTTGAGCACTTGGATCTGCTGAAGCACTTCAAGAATCTGTTGAACATCTGTTTTTAGAGCTTGTGGTTCTGTGGTGTGAATTTGGGCAGCTTGAAAAGCTGCCTGCTGTCACTTCTCATCAACAATTGATTGAAAGGAGTTAAAACGTGTCTGTGATAAAGATTTTAAGATGAGAGTTAAAGATGAGAGTTCAGAGGTTAAACTAAAAAAAAAAATAAAGTTGGGTTATCCATAATTTGGGGGCCAAGAGAGGCTGTACTGGAAAGGACAGATTGAAGATTGTGCTTGGAAAAGTCACTTCTTAGTCTGGAAATGTTACAAACCTACAAGTTGAAAAATCACTTTAAAAAGTGATGTTGACCAAACTTCTTCTCAATTTTTCATTTTAATCATTACACTCTGAGGATCTCACTAATAAGAGTCTTTCTGTAGACAGAGGAAGACCACAATCATTATCTCTTTAGATGAAAGCTGATAGTTGCAGCTGCCACTTGAAGAAATACACAAAATGTGTATTTTGATTGTAAACTTTGATTTACGCTGCCATGTGAACCCCCCACCCTGCTCCAGGAGGGGTTGAGATGTAGGTCTGCTCCTTTGTACCATGGGTTGTATACAGAGAGATGGGGGCAAATAGGACAGTCTGGGAAGCTGCAGGGAGATGTATGAGAGAAATGCAACACCCAGCTCTTCCTGCCCATGTTCTTCCTGCCTTCCCTTCCAGGGGCAAGGACAGCAGAGGGAGGCAGGCAGGAGGATGTGGTGGGCTGGGAAGAAGCCAGAAGGAATGGTGAGAGGCCAGGCTGATGCTCCGATGGCTAAGCAAGAGGATGTCCAAATTTAACTTCTGTGTAAATAACAGGGGGAAGGGAGCGATCACAAGCTGGAGGTCAGGAGCCCTGCCTGCAAAGCACGGTAGCACTGTAGAGCTAGTAGACTTTAACTTCCTCCTTGGGACAGTACAACATCCTGCTCTGGCAGCCCTGGTGCTGAGCCCACAGAAGCTGCACAAAGGTGCAGGGCCTCTGTGTTGGTTATACTGCCCAGAGCCCATGTATACCTTGGCTCTACTTTGCTTCTCAGCAGCCATCAGTTAATGTGAGTGCCTGCCCTTCTGCGAGCTCAGAGCTGCCACCTCCACATGTAATTTGTCACCTTGACATTGTGTTACTAAGTGTAGAATGGAGAAAATTCCACTGCAGCATGGTATCTCCCAAACTGATAATGGACAAGAAATTGAGAAAACCCTCTGCTATCTGGGGCATCCAAGTGCTGGGGCAGCTTTCAGGCTGTCTTTGTATCTGGTTTCTTCCACCTTCTCAGCTGCTTGGGTACAATAGCAGATCTGTGATGGGCTGGAGGGACAGGGGAAAGAGGTGAGCGCTGAGGAGGTGCACCTGCAGAGACAAGGGGCAGCAACGTGGTGTGGTGGTGATAAAGGGCAGGCTAAATGCATAGCCAGAAGGTTGGTGGCTTGGTGCATTGTCAGACGGGTATTTGGCCTAAAGTAAAGCCCTGATTCTCTGTGCTTCGTGTTTCCACCTCAAGGAGAGTGCACTGCAGGGTGGCAGAGAGCTGCTGCTCGGCCTCAGGTGGCTGTGGGGAGGAGCGGTGCGTGGCACAGCACGGCCTCAAGTGCTTGCCCTCCTGCCATGCTGGGGCTGCCAGTGCAGCGCTGCACTACGCTACAGGTTGTCTATTCGAGGTTAATGCCTTCTGGTGTAGCTGTTGCAGGGGCAGGATGAGAAGGGACTGGAAGCCTTCTGGAGGCTCTTTCATGCAAACATTCACGGATGTTTTTTGGTTGAATTACGTAGTTTGTTGCTTCTGAAGTCTAACATACTTCTTGAATGAGTATAAGGCAAAATTCAGTTCTAAACTCCTTATGGATTTCCTATTTTGTTCATGCAACATGTATGAAAGTCATATCAGCAGGAGGGGAAGTGCTACACCCCTTCTGACAGCAAAATGTTCACATGGAAATGAGCCATAGCTGTGGCAATATGCCTGGGAAGCACCTTCACTTCGCTTAGTGTAGGATGTGTTTAAAAATAGATACAGTGGAGATGAGGAAATGCTCAAAGAAGTGTCAGAAACTGCCTGATGAGAAGCAGAATTTTCAGGAGGTTTCATGTGTTTGAATGGAAGATTAAGCAGGAAGACAAAAGCTTTACCCACAAAGAGGTATTTCTATGCAAAATTTGGTCAGCAAGAATTGGTGACAATTTGGAGAGTAACTCTGCAGCAGAAATGAAACTGACTGTGCAGCGCAGGAGTTGCATTGCTGTGATTGAGAGGTTGGGGATAATTTGTTTCAGTTTATTAGTTTCTTGCAACAAAACTGCCTATTCAAACCTAGAGGAAATGAATTCTTAAATTACACTATTCTTTCCATGGCTCTGTCTAAAGGTAGAACCACAGCAGTGTTTGCTTGACATTAAGGAAAAGCCCTTTTATTCTTAACTTAAAGAAACTGGGCCATAAAACTGGTCAGTCATTGCTCATTTGTGTGGAAAAATGACCCCTGCAGTACTGCCAATGTCAGCGAGACCTCAGGTGATTGCTGCAGCACTGCTGGTCACACAGCCCTCAGTCATGGGGCAGATGTGTGCCTGCAGTGCAGAGGGGAAGACATGCAGCCATTCCCTCCTTTCCTTTCCCATTTTTCTGGGATATGGAAACCACTCAATATTGGGGAAAAGAATAATAATAATAAAGAGATAGGATTAAAACCATACGCTCTCAAAATGGTCTATTTCAGGCTATTTCACTCCCGAGCTTTGTATTTATTTTTCTTTTTAAGGTTCCATGTTTCAAATTAAGAAGATATTTTCTAAAATGCCCAGGAGGGTGAGGAATATCCCTCCTAAGCAAAAACTGATGTTCTTATGGAGTAACATCCCTTAAAGAGTTTTTGTGAAAGGAGAGAAGAAAAGGCAACAACACAGATACCAGGGCTGACTAATTGAGATGCTGTGTATAGGAAAGAATACATACTGCTGCAGCTGAGTATGAAGAGGTAATAAGGATGCAGAAGAAAAAGGAGAAAGAAAAGGTCCCATAATGTAGGAATTCGTGCTTTTTAAAAAATATTGAGTGGTCTTTTCCCAGATGCATTTTGTATGCAGTGCTGCAATCTGCTGCTGGGGAGCTCTGCCCAAGCTGGCAGCTCAGCCTGTGCTTTGTGAGTGGCATTCACAGCCCAGGCGGGCTGTGACCGAGGGCGCTTGCTGGTGACACCGAGCCCGGCGCAGAACTGATGGAAACAAAACCACCATTGTAGCACGGTCGTGAACTGTACGAGCTGCAGCTTGGTGTGCTGGGGGGGATAGTGCTGGTTCTCCAAACCACTGAAAGGAACTGCTCCTTGGTGCATAGCATTTGTGCTATGGTTTCATGATGCCCTATGATTTTAGGTAGTATTTCTCCCAGTGGCTGTAGGGCGTCTTTTCTGTGTCGGATGCTGCTTTCTGGGCACTGCATTACAAGCTGCTGCAGCAGAGACACACAGAAGGAACTGAAGCTCGCCAGTAGCTTGGAAGCAGCTCAGTCCCTCTGCCATCAGCCATGCTCCATCCCCACTGAACTCAGGAAGCAGCTCCTACTCCAGATCTTTTGCTGAACGGAATGCTGAAGAGCCCATCCTCCATTCCTTCCTGTGAAAATACACGGCTTTGTTTGTGCTTGTAGTTCAGGTGCTGAGATCTGGCCCTGTGAGGAACTCCCCAGAGCGGTCTGTTGTACAGTGTAGGAGCTGCCCATGGACATGCACCCCATGCAGATGTGTGTGTTCCAAAGCTGCAGGACTGGCAGGCATCAGGGCACAGGACATTGCTGGAAAAGCCAATGGTTGTAGCATGCCTTTGGCTTCTGAACTGCTGGGAGTGCATTTGGGGTCAGGATTTGGTGTTTTTCAATGCAAATGTGGAGGTTGAAACTCGTTTTTTTAAACAAAAGCTGAATTCTCATTAAAGTATTTCAAGAATTGGATGTGGAAAGAAAGCACTAAATATGACAGTGTTTGTGAGAAAATGCAGGGATCTGGCAATACTTTGTGCCATCACTTTGAGAGCAAAGTCCTTAGGGCACCTTCTATTTGTCTGCAGCACACAATCCATGCAGGCTGTAAAAATAATGGATGTCTCAGCTGGCTGGAAGTATTCGGCAGTTCTTTAGGAAGGGGCTTACTGGCTGTATGCAGAGACCTTAGTCCTGATAAAAACAGCAATTTCCTGTGTGGTTAGCAAAGAAAATATCATTCAGGCCTTCTTACTGCCTGTGCTTTCCATTACAGCTCTATGTTATGTATCTGAAATTCTGAATGGGTCTGTAATATTGACTAGAAATTTGGATAAGCAGTTTTTTCCTCTAAGAAGTGAAATACTGTCAAGAAAAAAAGGAACTCGGCACTTTTTCCTGCTGCAGTCAGATAAATCACTGTGCAGCTCGTTGTTCAGTGAGGGGTTGCAGTAGGCAGCGTTTCTGGAAAGCCATGCAGTGCTCAAAGCAGAAACCTGCTTGGACAAAGGCTTCCAGCGAGTGCTGTTTGTCACCGTCAGGAGGTTGCAGTGCCACACACTGCTCTTGCTTGGTGTGGTCCCCAGCATGGCACAGCTTTAGCAGGTGGCCTGAATATGTGGATCTGGGTATCTTGACTAGGAAGGCAAAGACTTGAGATTACTGTTCAAATAAGGGGAAAAAAAAAAAAAAAGAAAAAGAAAAAAAAAAAAAGGAAAGAGCTTAGATGAAAAAAGGAACTGGGCTTTACAAGTGTATTGAATCCAGATGAAATCTGAGGTGTGTGATGTCAGTAATGACAGTGGTATATCCCATTGTGAGTTATTTAGTTAGCAGAAAAGTGCTACACTAAGCAGCCTTCAGTCCAGCTATTAGCTGCTAATTGGCTTTCAGAAGTTAAACATTCATAATTGAGGACACTAGAAACTGGCTTGGATTGTCACTGTCTGTCTGTGACCGCAGGATATGACACACCAATGTGAGCAGCCGAGAGGTGACGGCACGCCGGTGCTAACCCGGCACTGTGCCACAGGTGCAGCCATAACTCCAAAGGTTGTGCTCTCCGCTTTGGAAATACAAAGTGTAAGTGAAGTTCTGGGTGGACAGAGAATTCAGGCTCAGAAAGTTACTAAAATACAGGAATGGCACAGAATTAAAAGCAGCAAATGCTCCAGTGCGCCTTGCCCTGAGCTCTAGTTGAGCACAAACTGGGGTGACGTGGCAATGTTTGCAGTAGTTCATGTGATGGTCTTGAACTTCTTTAAATAGTATGCAGAAAACTCTTAATGAAGAATGGATGAAGAATAAAAGAATCGACAGAGCTTGGCATTAAACTAATAACTGCTTAATTTCTTGTGTGAGAAAAAGATTTAACTGCCGTAATAGTGGAAAATGAATTATGGCTCCTCAGCTAATATGCTCGTAAAGGAACAAAATGAAAAATGGCCACAGAAATAACAGTGGTGATTTAATGTCTGCAGGGATCGGTATTTAACAAAATTAAATGATCTAAAAATCTGACTTCAGTTCAAATATTTATGTTAAAATTCCTAGCAAGTAAGAACACGACCAGTCACCACAAACTGCAGTTCTGGCATTCCAAGTGGATTTTGCTGCATTAAGAATTCCTGATCTGATTATGTTACACCCAACTTTAAAGATTTTTAAAATTAGGCTACTTAAAATATCGACAAAAGTATTTTCTTTAACTTGTCTCAGACCTGTAAGGAAGGCATCTGCATTTTGAGCACCAACACTTGTGTCCAGCCTGTGTGGACCTCAGGAAGGTTGTTCCTACAATAGAAAGCTCAGCAAGGAGCCGGGGGACCACTGGGTCCACAATGCCAGCACACAGAGGAACAGCTGCGTGTCAGTGGGTATCGCTATTGCAGCAGTCACATCCTCAACTCGCTTCTTCCTGGCTGCTGTTTGTGATTGCGGGGATCTTTCCCTTGAGAGGAAGTATCTTGTCTTTAGTGTTTTAAGCAAGTGTGAGACTGATTAAATTGCAAAGATGATGAGCAGAAATAGCAGTGGGTGCTACCTGTGCGTGCAGACGGTGCTGTGATGGTTTGGATGCGTGTTAGGTGGCTGCATCGCAATTAGGGAATTCATCATCTAGAGAAATGCAATCAAAGCAATTCAGTGAGAACTCGCACCCTCAGCACTCAGAGCAGTCAATGAGCGGCTGCACATGGCAGAGCTGCCTCTCCCTGTGCCCTGGGAAGGAGCTGGGGACAGCCTGGAGCTTCCCAGGACCTTCCATGGGTTGGGGGCTGCTGGAAAAGTCCTTTAAAAGCAGCAAGCAGCACATTTGGCCCCAGTTTATGCTGGATGAACTGTTTCACAATGATGATCAGCTTGGAATTACCTTCTTCTAGCACTGGAATGCAGTCTTAGAGAAAAGCAACATTTGCAAAACCTGCAAGGTGCAGTTATGGGGTGCAGTGCTTTTCTGCTTACCCAAACACTGCTGCATGCTCTACAAGGCTGACCATGCTCAAAGCATTAACAGTCCAACCTCTACCAAGGTACTCAGTGGCTTAAAACCAAACAGGTTAAAATTTCTGCCTTTGTGAAGAGGAACACTCTTTTCTCTTTGTAAAATTAATGATATTCTGTGCATTTTCTCATAAAGAAGAGGGTTAAACAAAAAAACTTCATAGGGCAAAGCTTTTAGAGCTGTTCTGTTCACACGGTCATTGCAAAGTGATCTGCCACCTGAATGACATCCAAGGAGCTGATGCTGCCAGTGCTGGGTACCTGCAGGGAGGGTGCGTCAGCGCTGACTGACCTCACTGCAGAAGGTGTGAGGTGCGTTCTGATCAATGCAGCGCTTACAGCCAAATGCAATTGCCCTAATGCTGTTCTCTTCTGGCAAACATCATCAGGGATCTCTCCTGAGTTTGCACGTGGGCATCCACTGGATAGGATCAATTAATTTACAGATTGCCCATGCTTAGAAACTGCTCAGAGTTACATGGCTGAGGTCAGCAGGAGACCTGCACCTTCCCCACACGGGTGCTGAGGGCTGACCTGCACTGCAGTTGCTAAGTAGCGAGGTGGGGCTGGGATGTGGCATCTTTGGAGCAGGTGAGATAAAGAGGAGATGGGTGGGTTGCTTGTGTGCAGCTTTATTCTGATTCGAGTAATGCTGCTGCAATGTGCTTATATCAAAAGAGAAGTTACAGCCTGTATGATAGGATTTTTGTTGTTCTGAATTGAGACCTCCTTTTATTCTGTTAATCCTTTCACCGGCTGCAGGCTCTGTCTGCTCTTTTCAAGTGCACAGTCCACTGCTTTTATTTCCTGCTCCTCTGTTCTGACTCTTGTACTTGGTCTGATTTCTCTACTTCCTTAACTTCTGACTTGTTCTCCTCTTCTCTTGCCAGTGCTGCGATATGTGGGCTGCATTTCATTACCATGGAGAGCAAATCTCAGCCTCCTGTGCCCTTGTCTGTGTGCTGCAATGCTCACCACAGATAAGGGGGGAATGCTGAGAAAAGCCTTCTCCTAGGAAGCAGGAGACATTTTCCTGGGGATTTTCTCAAAGGAGTGACACAGAAGGAGCTCCAGATTGCCACCACCCTGAAAGCAGTGTGCATCAAGGTAGGGCTGTGTGTCCACACTGAACCAGCCACCTTTGGACTTCACACTTTCTCACTTTCCCTTTCCTGTTCCAGAGCAGTGCTGCTGGCAGGGCAGAGCTGCTAGGTGGTAACGCAGGCCCCAGTGGGGGCTGCAGGCAGCCTGGGGTGGTGGTGGAACTGCATCACTCTGACAGCCACACTGCAGCCCAGTCTGCCCCTTGCCCTGTGTGCTTAGTAGGTAGAGGGCCCCTGAAGCAAAGTGTTCCTTTGTGCTAACTTCCAGTGAGAAACTGAACACCAAGCCTACCTTTGTGCTCTGGGAGGGGTGGAGAGAAAAACCCTCTCCTGTTCCTAAAATGCCTGGGTTGCCCTGGAAGGAATGTGTAGCACTGCTCATGATGAGTAGTGCAGCCTTGTGCTGTGCCAGCTCTTGTTATCTGTCCTACCTTTGTTTTCTGTGTTCTCTGGACCTCAGTAACCCAACCTACAATTTAACCTGAAAGCAGCAGAGGTGTTGTCACATGCTGCAGGAGGTGGGGGTCTTCCCTAGGATGTGGTGCACCAGGATGTGATCACCACCAGATAAATCCTGATTTTTAAGGAAAGCAACTGGCAGTGCAGCAAGGCTTCCCTGCAGCAGCTTGAAAGGCACATACCACCCATGCACTGGGTTTAATGCTTGTCCCTCAGCTAGGAAATCTCACAGGCAGCTGTGCCTCTGGGACAGCTCCCACAGTGCCCTCTGCAACTGTAATGATTTGTAGTATTTATCCAGAAGTAAAGCAATTAAAAAATGCTGCTCCTCAGCTCACCAATCTAGCTGTAATAGCAGCCAAAGAGTTCAGCTGTGTCAGGGAATGTGGTGGGTCAGCTGAGGACAAGATGACAAACACAGCTTTCTGCCAGCCCAGACGTCCTCAGTCCTGCTCGTTGCAGTGGAAGGGACCCTCACACTGTAATTTGTGTCATGGAAAATGATATTTTTTTTAATCTTGGTTCTTAGCTTGAAGCATGGCAAACATTAATTGAACACTCTGGGAAATTGATCAGCAAATGCTGTCCAGCAGGAAAGCCTCTTCCTGTCTGTTCCTGTCCTCATAGAAGTATCGTTGTCTGTCTGATTAGAAAGCTGCACTAAAGTGGCAGTGTGAAGTTCATGAGTTGCACAGTACACTCACAAAAGGGCACAGAAGAAACTCTGATAGATGGCACAGCAGAGGAAGCAGCTTTGGAGCTGGCACCAGCTCCTGGCCCCCACCTCATTGCAGCACCTCCCTGCTTACCTTGCTGGGATCACTGCAGCTTTCTGCTAGGAACAGGCTGAGTGAGAACCTCCTTTAAGCTCTACTGCCACTGCCTGGGCTCTGACACAAATGCTGTATTGGATGTAGGTGTGAACAGGACCTGAGCAAAGTTTGCTGCTCTCACAGGGTTCACAGCTCTGTGGTAGGACATTGATCGGGTGCTCAAACTTACATTCTGTCCATGAATCTGTTATAGCAAATTCTGCTGTGGGCATCACTTATGATACTGTGCTCCTGACCTAAAGGATTCAGAAATCGGTGCTGTTTGTACCTTGACCTTATTTACTTTAAAATCTTTTACTTAGTTTTAGAAATAAATGTAGATAACTTTACAGATGAAAACTAGAAACTTGGCAGCTTTTCAGGAAAATCTTAAATATCTGCTGTCTGGGAATTTAAGAAAAATGCCATATATCTTATTATGACATCACGAGTTAGCAACATTACTAATCTTCTGCTTTGCTTATGAACGCTGTATTACCAAAAGCTATGGCTACCTCTCAAAACTGTCTTCAGAATCTGCAGCCTTCATGGTGCTCATGAGGCCTTTATACATCAGGTTGCTATAGGCAGCTGACCAGCTGGATAAAAATGTCATCAGAAAAACTCCTCTCTTCCCCTCAAATGGAAAAACTTGTTTCCAGAGCATCTGGAGGACAGTGTGGAAGTGAATTAGCTCAGTATCTCAGAAGGACAGGCTATAAGCATCACCCCCCTCCACTCTGCAGCCTGATGTGCCTTATCCATCCAGGTGCACTGTGCTGATATACAGCCACCAGCAACGTGGCTAACAAGGGATTAATGTGCTTTGTATATAGCTGCTTTAATTAATTCAGGTCCAGATCCTATGAGGCAGTAAAGACCTCAGCTCCCACTGGAGGGGCTTGGGACTGTTAAAAAAGGGGTCTTTAATCTTTAATCTTCTATTGGGAGCCTGAGCAGTAAGGGGAGGCATTCCTTCATTCCTTCTGTATGTACTGGTAGTATTTACAGGATTTTGGTACCTTTTGTAATAGTCCGCTTAAATCTTAATGCGTTGCTTGGAAACCAGCCGTGTCCACAGTGAACAAACATGTAGACGTATCCTACTGCTTTCTGGCAGAGTTTACTGTAAGAAATGGCATTTTTGCAACAAGATCTACTTATAGCAGTACAAAAAAAAAGTAGTTTGTCAGCTTATTTTGAATTCCAAATATTTAAATTCTGTCATAAAAACAGCAAGCCCTTCAAAGCTGAAGGCTGAGCATGTGAAGACACCACCCAGCAGCAAGTACTCTTTTCCCCATGTTCTTAGAATATGGTTCAGCTACTTTTTAATTTAGTTGAGTCTAAGTACAGTGCTTAGAAGTAACAAGCTTGGATACTTTTTTGTGCTAACTTAATACTATTATGATTTTCAGGACACTTGAGATGATTAATTATGTTTCCAAAGTGTATGGCTTTTCAAGATTTCAGACCTAAATTTACAAAATACAAAAAAAAAAAAAAAAAAAACAACAATGAAATGTATAAGCACTTAGCAGAGGCCAAGGTCACCACCACTCTTTTAAAAACAAAACTATCCCCCAGCACCTCCCCATTTGGAAGGGTTGATCAACTCATTTTATCTATGATTACTATTTCATTTTGTTGTTTTGCACTTACGAAGTCCCAGAACACTGTTTCTGAAATGGTTTGGTCACTCTTAATGTATCTGTGACTTGTCCAGTGTACCAGGTGTATTAGAAGTTCTGTGACAGGCAGCCTCGTGACATGCATCAATATAGATCATATCATATTAGGAATTTTCTTTCTCTACAGGATGAGGCTCTTTCTTAACTTGATTTCTCCTGGCTTTTGTGACAGTAAATAAGGTCCTTTTATTGTTTAAACATATCTTTTGTGGTTTATTATATTAAGTTATTTGGCTTGATCTAGATTTTGTGGCTTCATGAAAATGATGGAAGAGCTATTGGTCTTCCCAGCCCCTCAACCTGACTGCAGGCTATTTCAGAAGTAACCTTTCTGAAGTCTTACTGATTTCTAATGCTCTATTGTACACTGTTGGCTTTAAATCCCCATGTTTGATGTGCAATTCCAACAGTATTTAAGGGCAACAACAACAAAATAAAGACTTGTCAAATCTGGGAGAAGTTTATTTTTCCATAAGCTTTGGTAGTTTTCTAAAGAAAGCTTAAAATAATAGTGGTTCAGCTGCATGAATTACTCCATTACTCAATGTTGCAGACTTACATCTCACCAGTACATGCTTCTCCACCTTTCTTTCTCTGAAATCCAGTGAATTTACCCTGTTGTCTAAAAGAGATGAGGAAGCATGTCCAAGTGCAAGAATTTAATGAGTTTTTGTTAACTCCAGAGTGGGCCATTCATTACCTGAAATCAGAATAACAGAACCTACAAGTTCTAGAAAATTAAAACAATTAGTGAGAAACATTCCTCTAATCTTGCTTTTTAGCCCTAACTTACAGAGGTCATTGCCAGAACAAGTCAGGAGAACAAACTAATACTGCCTAAAGAGTTTTGTTGAGGCCAACATACGAAGAGAAAGGAATTTACCATCATGTATGGCTTTCTTCTGCAGGAGAGCAGAGTTTGCATATTCTCTATGCTTCCTCGCTATAAGGGATACAGGCATTTAAAAAGGAATTAGAATGCTGAGATGCTCAGTCTGTGTTGGATCGCTGTCTCCTTGCTTTTTGCTATAGAACATCTGCTAAAGAAGTCTTTGGAAGACTTCTGGGTTTTTCTGGACTAATACTAAAACCAACACTGTTAGGATGTTTTATATCTGGGGCACTTCAGCACTGACAAATGCCTTCTCATTTTATCATGCTGCAATCAAGATGACAAAAAAGTGTGGCAGCTAGTAGGAACTGCCCTGCAGCCCAACAAAAACAGGGTCTTGAAAGGAAAAGTTTGGCACACAAAAAGCTCCAAACACAAAAAAGCTAAACCTCTACCAAACCCTTTATGCTCGTTGTGAGCCTGCCAAAGCAGAGCAGACTTTCTCAACAGAAAAGGCTACATTATGCTAGAAGGAAATGAACTGCAAGGCACAGGAAAAGGGAACGCGAGTGGAGATTTATGGCACCACTGAAAGCAGGCACTGTACTGCCAGATCAGGAGTAAGACACTACCAAAGGATGCTACCTCTGTTTTTTTGTCTATCAAGGAAGAATAAGGAGAGTTTCTGTTGCAGAGTATCTGCAACTACTGACATCCATAACAAAGCTCATAGCGTCAGTTTTCTGATCTCAATGGCTGTGTACAGCCTAATCAGAATTTTCCACTTTTCCAGAAAAACTAAAGGGGAGAAAACACTCAAACTCCAATCACTCAATCCAAACCAGTGAACATCCGCCAAATATTAAGCAGGAAACAGAACCGTTGCAAATGCTCTAAGTTTTGCTTAAGCACTGATGATTTCCTAAAGCACAAACTTTAGGTTTGCTTTTTTTTTTTTTGTTTGCAAAATAGAAGTCCTTGTGTCCTGCTGCTGCTTCTGAGCACTGTGTGGAAGGATTTGTTCATGCTGACATTTTTTACTTTGCTTTACTGCAGCTTTTGCACTTTGCATTGTACATGGCCACTCTGCGAGATGACTTCTGGATACGCACAGACCACAGCAAAAAGGCACATCTGTGGACAAGCAGCCCATTGCCTATTTATGGTGTGAGCCAATTGAGGAGGATATGAATTTGTTATTATTTTCATTTTGTGCTGTCAGGAATCTCTAGTTGCAGCTCCTTTTTACCTCCCCTGGTAAAACCGCAGTCAGAGGTAAGCCGCTAGCCTTGAAAAGCTGCAGGATCTGCCTGGAATTTTACCAAGCTGTTTGAAATTTGCCATGGCTTTTCTTGCAAGTAAAACTGTGGTGTGTTTTCAGCTCCCCAAGCCAGGTGAAGGATCCTACTCCAAAGGATCCTGATAGACAACTGCATGTTTGCACAGACTGTGAAAATGTAATAGTGCACTATCACCCCTGAAGTTTATTGCCCTGTGAGTGTAACTTGCACAATGCGTTTTGGATGAACATTTCTAAATTTCTCTTAAAAAATGTAGCATTTGATCTTCCTCAGCACTATGCACCTTTTTCATACAGAGCATCACATCAAAGTGCAGACACCTATCGGCTGTTCTTTATTTATAGTTCCTGGACATTTAATTTTCATTAGTTATGAATCTGAGCCTCAGACTCTGGTAAAAAATGTTTTCTAGTGCCTCAAAAGCACCTTTGTGGTACCTTGCTTTTAAGGAAGACATGACTCCCACCTTTATTTAGCCACAATTTGCATTTATAAGAGGACAAGATGTTGAATTACATTTCTCTGCAGTTTAGGTCTGTCCTATTGTCCTGAAAAAGTATTAAATAGTCGTGTAGGTTTATACACTGTGTGCTCTGCCAGCAAGCACAACGTGCAACTGAATGCTAAAATATTAGTTAGCAACGTGTGTAACAGAGATAAGGAAGGCTCTTTCTTTTCAGCAACAATTTTTTTTGTACACGAGTAAGAACCATTGAGGTAATCTGCATTGCTCTCACAAGCTGGTAAACAGAAGCATGTCCTGAAACTCCAGCTAGCTCCAAAATCCAGTGCTCACACACAGACCTGGAGAGGGAGAAGACCTTTGCTGCAATGCTGCTGCTTTCTGTGATACCAGGTAAGATTGTAGATGTGGTAAGAAATAACACCAAGATATGGGTGACTGTCTTTCCTTCATACACCTTTCTTCCTGCTGCAGCCCTGGAACTGGGGTACTATTCCAGTAGAGCCCTTTTGGGAGGATCTCCTGGTCATTCCATATGCTACTTGACAAGGAGATGGATCTGACCAGAGCACTGTCCATGGAAGAGGTATTTATGCAAGTGGAAACTTCCTGTAGATGGATGCAAACACAGTTGTTAGTAAACAAGTACAGCGTCAGGCAGGTATTGTGGCAACCAAGGAAATGTGTTTGCTTGTTTCCTTGCTGCAGTTTCACCACATGGATAATATTTTTGCATACATACTACGACAATCCTGACAGAAGGAAGCATTCCCCATATATAGATGAGCTTCCAGCTCATGTACATTCTGCTGACACCATCAGTGACATACTTAATCTGTATAAAACAAACAAATATCTCTT
Organism: Coturnix japonica; assembly: GCF_054131305.1. Taxonomy (NCBI): domain Eukaryota; kingdom Metazoa; phylum Chordata; class Aves; order Galliformes; family Phasianidae; genus Coturnix; species Coturnix japonica. Next base: position 31,251,385 of record NC_140668.1, read on the forward strand.
GCAAACATTTAAACATCTCATGGCTGCAGTTTGTATGTACATTTGCACGTACATTTCTAATGTAAGAAGGTGATTTTGTTATTCAGATCAGAAGTAGCAGGCTGGTATCAGACTTTAATCAGGCTGCTGTTTCTAATTCTTGTACTTTTCTAAAGAGCAGTGGAATGTGGCAGGAACTACACAGAGCCAGCTCATGGAGCTTCTTACCCAGTTTTTCACCTGAACTGGCAAAACTGATGTTGAAGCACTGGATAAGAATTTCTCTGTGTAGCTCACACACCTGTGCTGGTAGAAAAGACTGCAGTAGTCTTAATTGCACACATAGCCCCACAGGTTTTATATCACCAGCTCTGTAGCACATGCATAAGATGACTGTTGAATGAAATAAGACATAGGTGTATGCATCTCCTAAGTAAAAAGTAATGGTGTTTTCAAGCGGTTAGAATAGTATCTGTCAGTTATTATGCTGTACCACTTCATCTGAGTGCTGGTAAGCTCAGTGTGCGGCGTAACTGAGTACATTAGAAGGTTATTAGTAACAGGAGAGATTTGTTTTCATGGCATTTAACCATATCTAAGACAAAGCAGTTTGGGATGGGGCAGACTGAGCTCTAACAGCACAGATCCTGCAGCAGTTGTTCTGGATGAAGGGACGTGCTTGTACCTGAAGGCAGGTTGTATTACCCTGGGTGCAACCATGAGGTTTCATGGGGTCATAATGGGCTACAATGCACTGGGAGACCCCGCTGTTATTGGAACACTCTCAAACACAGTGGATAATGGCACTCACACCTCAAAGCCTTCTCTTTTGCCTCCTTACGTTATGCCAGGGGCACTCAGAAAACAATCTGATCCTCCAACTGCAAACTGTACAATGCTTTATTTTGAACCAGCACAGTCAGCACATGGAAGGCAATTATGGCTCATTGATTTATAGTCAATCTTCACAGTCTTTTCCAAATACTCCCCCATGTTTCCTCTTCTGGCTACTAACTTCCAGGCTCACCGCGCTCTCTGCCCACCCTGCAGGTGGTTGGAATTGCAGAACAGCCAGCAAGAATGTAACTCTTGGTGCAACACACGATTTCATTTCATAATGCAAAAACACTCGCGTTTTTTTGTTATCTGCAGCACTTTCATGCACAGACAACGTGAAATAGTGACTTTGAGTTTGATACTGAAACCCTGGAGGGAGGAAGGATCTCTGCCCCAGAGACCCCGCGCTGCCATCGGATCGGAGCCGTGATACCGCCCGCACACCTTCCATCGTTCGGAAGGAAGTCTTCCCCCCAAGTTACATGTGAGCTACCCGCCGCCTAACGCCAGCTCAGGGCAACGGGTTCTTGGCTCTTGAGCCGAAAACCTTCGGCCGTGCTGCCCGGCCGCGTTCCGCTGGATGCCGCCCGCAGAGCTTCGCTGTTACGGACGGGCCGCTGACACGCGGTGTCACTTCGCACCTGCCCGCAGCCAATCCCGCTCCTGTCCGAGCTTCCTTTAGCAAAACACGGGGCGGTCCGCCTAACTTCTCGGCTCGAACGTTTGACACCGCTCGGCTTTACCGACATCGCCAATACTTTACCCCGCTCCGACGCCTTCGGTGGGACGGGAGGGCGTTCTACCGGCTTACTCCGCGGACGGCAGCCGGTGCCATCTACACGCCACCTGTCCGCAGCGACCCGGCACGGAGCCGGCCATCGGTCCTTACCGATGATGATGGCACAGGCGCTCAGCAGCCCGATCTCCTTCTTCAGCGCCACCCGCTCGGGGCCGCCGGCCATCGTGCCCGCGCCGCTCTGCCCCGCGCTGCCCCGGGAGCCTCACGCATGCTCCGCCCCCAGCGGGGGCTCCGGGGGGGTCCGAGAGCCGGGAGCGAGGGGGCGGCGGGAGCGCGCCGGGATGAGGATGGAGAGCGCCTCTCGGGGCCGCGCGGCGGGTGCAGCTGATGCGGGGTAGCACGGAACGCAGCACATGTGTGCAGCTGGGCTCACACGAGAGATAACGGCGTTTATTTGCCACGTGCGGGGCGCGGAGGTAATTACTGGGGAGCTTCGTTCCCAGGAGCGTGGGGTTACCGAGGGAAATGTCGGGGAAACAGCACCGTGCGGGAATTCGCACATCTTTTGCTGCTTTCATAGAGTGATAGCGGGAGGGGGAGGTTCCCTGCGCTCTCAGGTGAAATTGGGAAGTGAAATCCCAGCGTGGCTGCCCGGCTCCTCCGCTCACAACGGCCGGGGGTTTGTCCGGGGGTCCCGGTGTGGGGTCCGGACTCCGGTGCCGCTCCGCAGCGCTGCTGGAGCCCCGCTCATAGGGGGGTGTCGTGGTTTAACGGGAATCCCCGCGTGGGGCCGCAGGTGAGAAGCGCGTTGGGGCCGCGTGGCGCTGCGGGGGGCGGCCCGGGGCGTTGGTGGAAGGTGCTCGGCTGCCGTGAGGTGGAGTTTTTGTGACGACATCGCGATTTTGTTTGTCATCAGGATGAATGGAACGGCTGACAAACCGGCGGCCGCCTGCGGAAACGCCAGGGCTGACCACGGAGCGGTGAACCGTGAGTGATTTTGTTTTAAAACTACTTAAATCTAAAAGACTTACTGATATTCGGAGGTTGAGATGCGTTTCTTAAATTGATATATTGGTTCATAGAATTGTTGTTTCTAGGCAAACTGCCTCGCTAACTGCTTTTAACAGGTGCTCCTATTGAGTGATTTCGCACAGTTGGTAAGGAAACGCTTTACAGGAAGATTTGCTTCCTGAACTGCATACGAACTACTGTCATTTTAAAGGCAGGGAAACGTGCAAACCGCAAACAAAAGCTCAGATGCCCAGAAGCATCCTGATGTTTAGCTGTTTCTCCTAAGTAGTTTAAGTTGTTGCTGAGCTCTGGTTTCCATTGGTGGCAGCTGAAGTTATTTGTAGCCCCTCTGGCGGGGTCTCACACAAACTTTGGGATTAACTCGGTGCAAACACACCTGGGATGGTCTGTTGTTTTGTTCCAGGTAAAACTAAAATTGAATGTTGTTAAAGTACAAAACCCGAGAAGGGTTTGTTAAGGGTTTGTAACAGGATTGTTATCAGCTGCATTACTAACGGTGTTACTGAGTTCAGTGAAGTTTAAGATCGTTTAACTTTTACAGATCAACCACAATATACGTTCAATGAGTGTCCACTTAAAAGGACAATGCTGTACTTGGTTTCTTTTGCTGTAATGGAAACGTTGGTTTGCCCTGAACTGTGTGTACAGTCTTGGTGTCACTGTGCAGAAGATGGAGATCCCAGGCAGTGCTCTTACACTGATGGAAACTGTGCATGCTGGCTGTGGGCTGAAGGCAATAATAGGATTCAATTAACTCTATCTTTCCTAGCTCTATTGTGCAGTAGTTGCAGGTATTTTTTTCTTTTTCTCCCCTTTCTCCTTTAAGTTTTCTGTTCAGTACAGGGGACTCTGCTAGGTAAACTACAAAATATTTTTTCTTTTATGCATGTATTTTATGCAAGCAGGTGTGTGCTGTACATCTTGTTCTATAACTGTTCCTCCTTGATGAAAAGCAAGGGGTGTGTCTGTAATTTGATTCAGGTGTGGATGATGAGCAGGGCTGGATGCAGCTGTGTCAGTAATGGGGGCTGGGGGTGGCTGCTGCCCAGCAGCTGTGCTGCCTCTCCCTGGCACCTGAGGCTGAGCTGTGGGGGTACAGTCTGGAAATCATGTGGGTAACTTCATTTAGGGGTGTGGTCCTGGGTCCTTGTATAGTTCTTCAGTCCATGAGCATTGATTTACTATTTGTTGTTGTCCCCCTTGCCCCCCCCCCCCCCCCCCATGCGTACATAAATTATATAAGAAATCTTCTCTTTTTTAAAAGTATTTTGATTGGTTAATAGGGTACACAGGTGGCAGTTCACAATATGAGCTTTCAGTATGTCTATATCCATGGCAATTCACAGGGTGTAGAACAGCAGTGGGCCAGAGCCCTTTTGGAAAAGGCAGTATGACAAAGGTTGCCCTCATTAGCTGCCAGAAGCTACTTATTTAGTTAGTTAGGCTGGGTGCCTGCCGGCTTCACTGCGTCCTCTGCATGAGGATTCTTCTCAGTACTGCTTGTGGTAGCATCAGCTGCTTATTGAGGCTGTGTATTCTGTCCTATAGCTAATGTATTTCCAAAAGAAGCAGGTCAGAAGGCATGTACATTCAAATTACAAGCTATGTGTGACAACTTTCAGAGCAAAGCCTTCTTTAAAACTGTTTTGGAGCTGGACATGCAGTATCTAATTGAACGATGAAATGTTAGTAAGCAAAAAAGCCAAAGTTCTTTGTAGGAGGGCAATTGCTGCATAGCAACTGCACAGAGAGGATGTAATGAAGCTTGCATGTGTTCTTTTGTTGCTGTTTTCATCCTCCTTTTCTCAATGTTCTGAAATGTACAGAAATTATTAAAGTTGTTGGGACCAATTCATTTGTTCCTTATGCTTTCAAAAACAAGGAGGGGGCAAACAGTGACAGTTTGCTTATACTTTTGGGAAGAAATAAAGGAGTTCAGTATGTTAGTTAAGGAGGGGTGTTGTGATGGAATTTTCAAGTGAATATAATCTTTAATGTGTGTGAAGTTTATAGGAAGAAAGAGAGGTTAAAGTAATGCAAAGATTGTGACCGTAATGCCCCATCTGCTCTTTGGTTTTGTACCCATCTGAAAAAGAAATTGTATTTAAAACAAACACGACCAGCCCTACAAAAATGAGACATCCCGTGCCTGCTGCTGAAAACAGTTGTTAAAGTGTAGTTCAACTTCCAGCTTAATGGGGTCACCATAAACAATAGCTGGGAGGTAACTGAAAGGGTAAAGCACTTGTAGTGTATCTTTAAAGAGCAGGCTGATTGGTTTAGCAAAAGGCAATTAGGGGAGTAATGGGATTGTAAAGCGAATGTTAATTTGCTAATCAACTTAAGGGGAAAGTTTACCTCATTCTGCTTGATTGTCACCTATTTTGTATCTTTGCAAACTTTATTTATAAAAAATAATCACGTAATTTTACCTTTGTATCTTGTTAAAGGACAAAGTGAGGGCTGAGTAACCAGATTGCAGGGAATGTTTGCTACCAACCTTTGCACTAGGTGGTGCTCTGCCCTGGTGAAGCACTGATCTCCAGGACAATTCAAACTCTGTGCCAAGCAGCGTGAGATATGGTTTAATGGTTTAGTGGTTTGTTGTTGCTATGGTAAGGGGAAGATGGTTGGACTAGATGATCTTGTATGTCCTTTCCAACCTTGTGATTCTATGATTCAGTAGGTGCAGTTCTCCCTCATTGCCCTGTAATGGTTAGTGTGGGTACCGGGAGCACAGTGCAATGAGCTGGAATCCAGCAGCCATCTCTAACCAAATCTCTCTTGTGGTGTGCAGTCAGTAGGGAGTCTCGGTTATCATAGAGCACTGATTGTCTCTTGCTGTTTTCTAAAGTCTCTGGGAAGGCTTCTTGTCTCTTTAAAGTAGCGGTAGGTTTGTAATCAGAAGCTGGACTTAGCAGATAAGTGGCGTTCAGGCCTACAACCATAGCTTCTAATTAAGTTAAGCTTCAGAAGTGTGTTCCAGGCTTGCTGAATGGAGATAACCTCACCCAAGTTTTCTGATTACCAGAAAAGCAAGCTGAGAATCAGAGCTTCTATGAAGCTCTCATCTCACTTTTTCCTGACAAAAGGGGAATATCTTCTGAATCCTGCAATGTATTGCATTCTCTGGGAGCTTGGAAGAGCCTTACTGGTAAGGCTGACTGGTTCCACTCTTCCATTGTCCTCTGCAATGTATGTGAGCTTGAATCCAGTAATTTAGAAACTTCAGGAGAGGATTCGGGCCATAAAACCGTTTTGCTCTCCTTTAGAAGGGATGGAGCTTTGTACACAATACAGGCTCACCTAGTTTTAACAACCCTCTCCACAAACCCTACTAAGGAAAGTAATGTGGCAGTATATAAAAAAATCAACTCAAAGTAGCAGGCTTTCATCCTTAGATTCTGGTAAACCAGAATGTTTGTTTTCTTTAAGTTATTTACCAAACATGAGCTGTTGGGCACTTAGCTATCTGTGTCAGAACTGTGTATTTCTAAATTTCCAGCTGTACAAAATGGGCCATTGTACGTTCAAGTTACATCACTCCTTCAAAGATATTTCATGGTGGCTCATAAGTAGATGTGTGTAAGTAGATTATGTGAGGAGTTATTTGTAAGTTGTTGAATAATTAGGTTTGCATAGCCAGTTACTTGAAGAACCTACTTCCAGTTGAGCACTCGTACTGTTGGTGTGTTTACTGGAGCACGTGGAAATGAAGCGATGAAAGGGAAATGAGGCAGTGATCAGTTTTGGAACAAACTATTTATTTTACTCATTTTCAGTATAACATACTTTAGTTTACCAGTTTGCTTGAATATTTTTAGTCTTATTTCTTTGTGGATCATAAAAACCCTGATTTCTTTTCCCCTCCTTCTTTCTCTCCCCCCCCCCCCCCCCCCCCCCCCCCGGCTATAAACATGTTTTTCAAACCCTGCTCTTACTGCTTAAAATGAATATAATATTGAAGCTTAATGCGTTGCAACGTCCGACTGGGTTGGAATAATCCCCTCGATTTCTCACAAGTAACACTTCAAGTATTGTGCTGTTGACTTGGGTTTTGGGTTTGAGGTTAACCGTGATGTGTTTCACTTCCTTTTCAGGAGGAATAGCCTCACCAGATCCTTTTCCCTCTACACTGCAGCCTATGCTGTCCCTCCCTGTTCTTCATCTGTGTGCAGGATCTTCCTTTTGAGGCCGGTCTTTCAGTGGAATACCATTTTCCTATGATATCCCTGTATCAATTGAAACTATCCCAAAGTTTATTCCATGCTGCTTCTCTACATGCTGTTGTTGACTCTTTTCTGGTGCACTCAAAATGAATATTTATCCCTGATAGATTCTAGGGGTCCACCTTGAAATTTCAGTTCATCAGTGCCTTGTGAATAACTACCCCTTCAGAAGCGGTGTTGGGTGGTTTTTTTCCCCTCAAAAACTTGCATGTGTAAATTGTGACAATTATCACTTGCCTCTTATTATCTTACATATGAGCGTGATTCTTTGAGCAGAACCGAAGGCTCTGAGTTTCTAAAGGAAATTAGTTCATATCCACCGCTTCCCCTTTGCTCAGTGAAACACGTTCCTCATCGGACACAATAACCAGGACCCGAATTCCTGTGACCGCCTGCCATCCTGGGAGAAGGCCGGTAGATGGCACTCTGGTCCTGTAACTCGGTATTTTAAAGCCAATATGGTCACTTTGCCCACTGCGCCGATTATTTAAAGTACTTGTTTGTCAAAACTGAGCTTCTAAGCTCAAAATTTAAAATTACTGTAAGAGTACAAAAATTTCTGCAGTAGTAGAAGTCTTGCTGAAATGGGTTGAAGTCTTTAAAAAGGGAGAGTCTTGCTGCATGTATCTATAAAGCACAATTTGATGCAGTATTTCATTGAGGGGGTGTGTTTGTGGTGGGTTTGCACAAGGGACTGATGTCCTTCTAGGAGGCTGCTAGTCCAAAGGCTTGCTTACCATTGAGACATGATAGAACAGGGTGCTGATAGAGCTCCTGCCTTTTTAGTGATCTCCTTGGTCACTGATTGCATGAAGTCAGTGGTGCCCAACCTAACCTGCCTTAGTTTTGCCTTGAAAGGGGCCATGTTTGGGTGTCAGGGCCATTACTGCAGGTCCTTGGAGCTCCCTCTCAACTCTTCCTGACCTGTGAGCACTTTTGACTCTTCCAGGACAAAATCAAACAAGTTAGCTGAGCCATCTGGCAGTGGTTTGAAGCAACTTGTTGGGCTTTGCCCTTGAACTGGCTAGAAGTGCTTACACAGCCGGTTACTGGGTCTCAGCTGGAAGGTGTTAACTAACAGCTGGGAAGCAAAAAGGAACAGCCTTTAAAATGGCCCGTGAGCTGTATGCTCTGGGTGAGAGGCTTTACGTGGGCCTGTCACCTCTGAAGGAGACACGGTGTGCTCCTATGGCCCATGCTAGCAGAGAGGTGATTTATTAAGCTGTCAAGTCACAGATCCTCACTAGTGTATCTCTTTATGAAGGTGTATTTTCTGCATGCATGGGACTGATGTACCTGACTGAGTGTATCTACAAGCTGCAAACAGATCAGGATAGAGAATCAATTATAGAACCTTGGTTTGGATTTCAGAGAATGGGAAAGCCTGTTTGGCAGATTATCTACCAGCCTTCGAGATCTTAAAAAGAAAACAAAAATTAAAAACACCCACCATAATAAGCAAAACAAAACCCCTTTTTTACCCTCATTAGTAAGCTGGCATTATATCATGGAATATTTTATCTGTACAGTGTTATGGATTATGAAGAGAGTAATGAATTGGAAACACACATCATCATCTTCAGTGAACATATTGGAGAAAATCTTTAGTTAACATACTGGAGAAATTTTGCACTACAAATAAAGTAGATTATCTTCTTATCCAGGAACTCATCTATATGCAAGACGTAGAGTTGTCTTGCAGTCAGAAATGTATATTTGGTTTAAGCAATAATCATTGCTTAGAGTTCATACTCATCCCCTCCAGTATGTACCTATTATAGGAGTTCACAGAAACTACTCTGTAGACCTGCCGGAATAATTTTTATTAAATGATATTCTTTGGTAAACAGGGAAAACAGAGCTGCAAGGAGGTTAAAATCTGGGCTTGGCTTCCCCGCTAATGACAAACTCTGGCCCCAAAATTTGCTGAGACAGAGATGACAGGCTCTCGCAAGTACATCAGGTCATCCATCCTTCCTGGTTGCTGCAGGGTACAGGTGCACTCAGACAGAGATGACTGGGTTATTTTGAACTTTGCTTGCACCCCAGACAGAGCAAGAGGGAGTTATGGATAGTGATACCCACCTGCTGAACTCATGCTACAGCAACTCTACCAAACTTTTCTTTCCTTTCACTGCTTGAAGAGTATGGACTGTATGAGGACCGCGCCACTTTTGGTGCTTTTATTTCAGTACTTGATCATCAGTTACAACCCATCAGCCCTGGGTGGTTCTCAGTCAAAACAACCTGTACTTAGAAAAAAAAGCTTAGTGGGACCAGAGATATTACAGGAAGGCAGGCTTGTCAGGGAGCCCATTACTTGCTATATGCCCCACGCTGGGAAGTGATGGGTGACGCTCAAACTCCAGCTATTGATTTAATCTTGGACAGCCTCGCATCTGTAACCTCCTTTGCCTATCTCTAGAGCAGATGTTTTCTTCCCACTGCAGACCGCCTGAAGGCTTAGTCTTACGTGTTGTATTATATTTTGGTATTATCACTGGTGAACTTTTTGAAGTGGAGGAGGGATAGTCCTTTTCTTTGTCAGGCCTTCATATCATCATCAGAGGGTAAGGGGATTTGCTGCGCAGTGCCTCATCCCAAACATTTTTGATGATAGCATCAGATTTTTTCCTATTTGCCCTTTTCCCTAGAAGGGGGTTAGACTCCTTGGGTGTTGCCTGATGAAACTCAGGAGGAGGGTCGGTGCAGTGAGGTTTTCTGGCTGCACGTCTTAGTAGGGTTACTGAGAGTGCAGAGGGCCCTCAATGCAGACAGGGAGCAGCCTGCATAAATGCAACTAGAAGCAGAAGATTCTCCAAGCATGTTTCTTCTTTCTGGAGCAACTTGCCAATAGAGAGGGAGATTATGTTGGAAAACAGCTGGACTCCCCTGTCTGTGTGTGCATGTGGCCAGCCATCCTTCATGTGTACACATCAACTTCTTGGAAAGATGCAGCTTAATCCAGGTGTTGGTATTCACTTGCTGTCTGCACATCAGAATTAAGGAAATGCAAAGGGAATTTGTAAGCCAGTGAAAAGCTGTGTGTCTAACAGGGAGCAGGATCAGCATTTAGAGCTCGCTCTGTGCTTGTAATCTCATTGACCTCCCTTCTAGTGATATTCTAGCTGTTTGCACAATAAATATCACAGAATCATTAAGGTTGGAAAAGACCTCTAAGATCATCCAATCCAACCACGGCTTTAGGATACCTTCGTGTCCTGCAGCCCAGCCTAACCTTGGTGGTTTCTTTTTGCCTCCTTTCAGAGATCTGTGCAGTGCCCTTTCTCGGCCATTTCCATATGTGCTTGGTTACTTAATGAACATCTTCATCCTTTCAAATTTGGAAGGTGTAGACAGGCACCTACAGACTGACTGTGGAACTTCTTTATTTTATTTGCAAATCTTAATGAAAAGGTTTTCAATGTTTTCAAGTGAACTCAGTTCTAAAGCAGTGGGGTGCAGGAATTTGTATGGACTGCACTCTTGAAAATAGTGATAATCTAGACCTTGTATCACCTATGAACTACAGGGGAGCTGGTGGTTGTGCAGGTGCTCTTAATGAGGCATGTACTTAAGTGTTTTGTTGGACTGGAACCACAGCCAGCCTGTGGCACATGGAATATTTTCATCTAGAAAGTCTCAAATTGTTGAGTCAAGTCTTGTAGTTTCAGGAGTAGCTCAGGGAGCTGCTGACAACTCAGACAAATTGGTGTTTTTCTACCTGAGTTGTTGGCCATTCAAGCTGAGCTCAAAGCAAATCTTTGGGGCTTTGAGTAAGCCAGTGACGAATCAAAGAACCCTGTTTAACTTGGCTATGGCAGAGGATTGTACTTCCTTGTGAGGCTTGGTGTATTCCTCTGATTCACAAACATCTGTTTCTCTTCCCTGACAATTCCTAAGATGAGCTCTTGGAGGAAAGTGAGCAAGGATAATTTCTGAAATGTTGGTAGTTCTTAGCAGAGCAGTTGCAGGTGTGTGTGCAGGAGGCCAAAGCCAAGTGTGCTGGGTGAACTCTCTTATGTGGCCATGGCTAAATATTCCTGCTTCAACTATTCCTTTGCTCCGCTGGCACTGATCACTGGTGGTGCCATTTGGTGACTGGATTTCAGGGTGCTCAATCTCCTACAGTCTAAGAAGTGTGGTTAAATACTCCTCAAGGACTACAAGCATCTAAGTGTTTGCTTGTTCACTTCTGCTTGTCTCTAGTTATGATGTTTTCTATCATAGCACACGCTTCTCCTGTCTGTTCCTTCCAGTGTACCCACCTTGCTTAGTGTACATTTCACTTTGTGAGGGCAAAGCATACACAGGCTTGGACAGTAGTTTTATTTGACTGGGGGTTTCCTGTAAGTGGCAACCAGAGGGTCTGGCCCGTGCTGGTGCTGTGAACTTTTAGAGTTCCACTATTGCTCTGAATCATACCTTTGTCTCTACACTGAGTCATATATTAAAATAAAACTGTGGGAAATAATAAAACCCAGTTATATGAATGTGTTTTTTATTATACGAGTTCTTAAATTTTTTTTTTATTACTGCTTTGAGGCCAACTCATCATCTTTTGTTATGTTCATTACAAAAGGCTTTGCTCCAATCCCTGTTAACTCAAAGGGAAAGGAGAGCAGTGCTTGGGGAGAAGAGCAGTTCCTTGCTGGCATCCATTCCCGTGTCCTCAACGTGCCTCTGTCTTTACCACAGCTACCCTACAGGAGCCCTCTGGGGTAGGTGGTGTTACAGAGGAGGTTGACCAGGCAAGTTTGCAGAAGACTACTCACAGAAAAGGGGGGTCAGATGCAGTTCTCTTCAGTCTCAGACTTAATGCTCTTGCCCATGGCCTCTGTTGTTTCAAGTACTCCTAAGTGAGCTACTGTCCTTTATCAAGCAAATGTGAAACAGTTTTCAGTTTTTCATTTGTCTTGCCTGTTCTATTGCCAGAAAAGAGTGAGATGTCTTTCTCAGTCACAAAAAGGTAGAAGATGAGATGGGAGGAAAGAAATCTGAAGCACACAACAAAAGAAAGTAGGAAGGGAAAGCATTGTTCACAGTTGCTAATTTGAAAAGTAAATTGTTCCTATTGATAAAGAAATAATCTGCAATGTTTTTGCTAAGTATTTAGGCTTTGTAAAGTGAAAAGTTTGTATTTTTACTTGGGTTTGGGGAATCTCATCTTCACTTTTAAGGCATGTTTCTTGAACATACCAGTACCAGGACTGCTTGCTTACAGGACATTGCATGGTCTGCACTACTTTCTCTCACCTTAAGAGGCAGCTGAATGTACACACACTAACTGAGTTCTTGACCAGTGCTCCACTGGAGCCTGGCTTCGTAACAGAATGAAGTAATTCCTCTGTGCATCTCTGGCTACAGCTTCCAAAACTTAGTTTTTCTCAGATACTGGCACAGACCATAGCCTGAACTCTAGGAGTACTTGGATGTTCAAGACTTTCCTCTATTGTCGGGCAAGCTGCTCTCATCCCATTCTTGTCATATACTCCTATAGGGTCATCTGAATGTCTTTGGCTTTTAGAAGAGCAGGTACTTCTGAGACTGCAGCTTGGGGCTCTGATGGATCAAGTGAAGTCAGAAGTTGGCTTCTAGGTGACTCTGTGGGGATACGGTATTGAAGTCTTTGTTACAGATGTGCTGTAGGTTTCTTCTGAAACTTCTCATACTGGCACTGGTTAAAAGACAAGTTTTGTGATGTGGGATTCCAGTCATCGAAAATTACACTGCCACCAAATTTGCAGTTCACAGGGTGCCCAAGAAATGTCTGGTATTGAGGAGCTGCAGTGGTGAATGACCTCCCAATAGTCTTTCATATATCTTCTCTTGTGTGTTTCTGGGCACATATTGAATAATCCTCCAGCATCAGAAATGCATTAAATGTTGCCTGACTGACCATCCACAAATCATTTAAGTGTTATTCTTTTTGTTTATTTAATGTCTTTTTTGACATTTATTGTTCTCTGCTTAATAAACCATATGGGATCTAGAGGTGTGGCTAGTCTACTTGATCTCTTAGGATAGCATATATTTTAAAATGATTTTAACCTGTCAACTCATTAAATCACCAGATGTTTTCTGTTTCAGTGCTAGAAAATAAATAGAAGTTCCTGTCAGGTAATCAAAAACCCAGTAGGCCAAGAAACTGTCTCTTGAAAGATACAATAGATCAAAAGGACAGCCCCATGTGAACATAATACCTGGAGATTTGACATCGTCTGAAAATAATGTATACAGTGGTTGAAACGTTTGGGCACAGCTGTGAAATTTCTGCAGGTATTTTATTCCCCATTTTCAGTAATTCAGGTGACTTTTACAAGGTTAATGCCTAGAGAGCTCCCATGGAAAGAAAAGCCAATGATAAGGACGAATATAGATGGGTGAAATATGTTACAAAGGCTTCTCAAAAGCTTTTAATCCATGAGATCTAACATATATTGTTGAGGATATTGAATAGTGGATTTGCTCATAGTGCAAACATAAAACTTGTTACGGGCACATATCTCTAAATGTGATGCTCTGGAAGTGTTTGTCCAGGCTCTCATGTCCCCCTTTTTTTTGGTTTGGTGTTATCATAGTGGGACATAATATCAAACTGAAATACTGGCTGCTGTGCTCTTTCTGCTTCCGTGGTTTTTAGAGCTTCTGCATTTCTGAAAAGAAATCTGTTTTTTTTAAAAGGAAAGAATATGGCAGCTTGTGAACCTGGGTGCTGCTCCACACGGTGGCTGCTCATGGTCCTTTTGGTTTTATGAGTGATTAGTCTTGGTCTTGGGTGCTCAGTATCAAATGTTTTGCATGCAGAGAGTGGGTGAATGACTTACATCCATGGTATTGGTTTGTATCTATGAGGGTGGTGCCTGGGGTGCGTGGAATGATAGGGAAATTCAGTTTTTGTAGATTTATGACAATTACTAAGAGGCGTAATGTACTGTAAAGCTACTATGTTAACATGCATGGGGCTGTCTTTTCAGTATTTTGATATGCAGCAGTGGTTTTATGGCTGTCTCAGGAGGTGTTATAAAGCTTTGTTTCAACACGGGTAATATTCCAAATCCAAATTTTGCTTCATTTTTATGTGGTTTCAGAAAATTAAAATTAATCACAGTTCATTTGCATTTTCCCTGCTTGTCACAATTACAAGGCTGGTGCAGAAATAATGAGAGTTGGTTTCGTTTAATAGCAAAGATTCAGCAATGTTTGTCCTACTCAACTGCCTGATTTTATTTATTTATTTTTTCCCTTGTAGGTGAGTTGAGAAAAAGGGCTGGAGGTGCAAGGTCTGTAGCATTAGTTGCCTGGCCTTTCTTTGCCTCTCTTTCCCCATGTCTCCATGGGGTCGCTCAGGAAGGCTAGAACAAGCCAATAAATTGTGTCAGTCTCTGAGGCCTGGGAGCAAAAGCAGTGTGGCCTGGTGTGCGTTGTAAGGTGACAAGCACCGATGTTGCTTTACTCTGACAGTATCCCAAGACTGTGTGCTTTCACAGTCAGTACTGTGTATACTGACTCCCCATATAGTTTGCCTGTGTTCCCTTCTGAATTCAGGAGAACTAAATTTCTATCTTTCTATCCCCAAACTATTTTTTTCCACCTTTCTTTTGCAACCTTTTCGATGGAAAGGGACTCATTTCTTGACTCCGTTATATGTATTCATGATCCTCTTCCTCATGGTTCCTACCCTATCTTATCTTCAGCAACCTTTTTGAGGAGGACAGGAAAAACCTTGAGGAGATTGAAGACATAATAGACTCAGGTCCAGGTCCAAGGCTTGTGGCTTTTCCCCTGCTGATGGCCATAGCAGGACATCTAATAGAGCCTCTCTTGTTTTACTTCCCCCTCTTCATGTACAACCACAGACATTCCATTGCAGCAGTTCCCAGGGAAGAGGTAGCTCAGATGCCAGAAGAGAAATCTTGTGATGTGACAAGCTCTTACACAGATCAGCTGCTGATCTGTATGATACCTAAACTAGAGGGAAAAGCAATCTGCAGGGGGCTCATGAGTTTAGTACTGACTTATTTGGCTGTGTTTGCTGTCTAAAAGGTGGGATGCCTTTGAGTGATAAATGTCCTCTGTGGTGTTCCCTTGAGAAAGCATCCTGACCTTCTTTGACCATCTCTGGTTTATGGTGGGGTGGTATATATTACCTAACATATAGCTGATAATTTTGCTTTTATGCTGTCCCAGCAGACTGTAACTCTGGCTGAGAGTTATAAAACCTGTGTTGACGTGTAGAGGTGGGATGAGTTCTGAACAGATTTTTAAGTGGTGGGCATAACACTCTTTGATAGAGCCATTTCTCATCCACAAAACACCATTATTTCCATGTACTCACCACCATCAGCCGATTTGCATGGATGAGCTGATCAAAGATGCTCTTTATTTCATGGTGTGAAAGCTGTGCGTGGCTGCCTTGAACATAGCTTGTCCTTCATGCCATTGCTGCTGAAAGACACCACCCACCACCTCACTATAGCTGCACCCTGTTTGGTCTCCATCAATGTTCAGCAAGTACTGTTGGATGTCTGTGGGTTCCATCTTTTCCACATGGAGGAATCCAATGATGCACCTCTGCTTCACGTGCACTTTCAAGTCAGGCACCATTTTGTCCGACTGCCCCTCTGCTGCCATCTGTCACACAGCAGCAATATGTAGTGGAATATTGGTGGCAAGGTTCAATCTCTACTGCCATACCAATTAGGAGATGTAATGGGGCAGTGCATGCTTCCCTTTCCCCTCAGTGCTCAGAAGTGAGCTAAGATCTGTGCTTTGCTCTGTTAGACAGCTTGCATTCTTTTGGTACAACCTTCTGGAGATGTCTTAACAACAAACAAAAAGCACGTTTGCCTAAGGCAGACCTATTTCTATTTTATTCTAATATATAGCAGTGTTTAATTGCTGATAATGCAGCTGAATGAAGATGACCTTCTTCCTGCTGTGGTAATAAAGGATTCTTCCGTCAGTGTTCTAAAATTCTCATGAATTTCATCTCTCTTGCTTTGCTCAAATTGGAAACTTCTCTGTTCTTGTGGATTTTGTCCTGAGAAAGTAATTTTTTTCTATTTGTTTGTTCATAGCAAGGAAAGAAAGTTCAGCACGTAAAAATGCTTTAAGTGATAGAAGATAATCCAATAAAAAAATCAGTAGGTGAGTGTAAACTTGAATGGAACAATAAGCACTAAGAATTTTCAACTGTTTTCTTTTATTAAGCCACAAAACAACACGAAACTGGATTGATTAACTTGAGACTGTTTTGAGACCAATAAATGCCAGTGAGGGATCTGACTGACTGAACAGAAGTTAATATCATGGGATGCTGGCAAACCGAGTATTATATTAAATAAGATATCTTTGGAGGACTGGGCCTGAGATGTGACTCTTTAGTTTCGTCTGGAGCTATGAGTGAGTAGGTGCACCCTGTATGGCAACAAGGTTGCTGTAGTAATTATTCATTAGCTTTAAATAACAGGGTAATTATGAAGGTAAAATTCACGTACCCCGACACACCCTTTTTTTGCTGGCTTTTCAATTTCTGAAGAATGCCTACAGCCCTCTGCTTTGTGTTGTAAAACAGGGCACTGCCCCTGGTTGTGCCTGGTTTTTTCTTTGCCTTTTTGCATGATCTTCGCAACAGTGGAAACTGGGGTGAAAAGGTAACATGAATCAGGGATGCAGGCACTTAGAGAGAATCAAAACTCAGTTTCTCTTTTGCCTTCAAGGATAATGAATATACTTA
Source organism: Coturnix japonica (assembly GCF_054131305.1). Classification (NCBI taxonomy): domain Eukaryota; kingdom Metazoa; phylum Chordata; class Aves; order Galliformes; family Phasianidae; genus Coturnix; species Coturnix japonica. The sequence continues at coordinate 31,267,940 of NC_140668.1, forward strand.
TGGGCACTAGAGTGGCGTTTATAGTATGTGTAGGATGGGTTAATCTCTAAAAATTCTTGAATTCTGTTTTTTCAACTTCTTTTCTTTCAGCACAAAAGACAGTTAGTAGAGCAGAAAAGATGGTATTTTGTGAGGATGGAAGCCCAGCCTGTGATTTATATCCTGGATGTTTAGGTCATCATGTGCTGTTGGGAGCCATAGTGTAAGCGTTCATCTTGTGTTACATGGGAGGAATTGGCAGAGTTTGAGTGACTCTGGTTAAAAATTCATCTCTTGAAATCAGTTTATCTCAGGTGGATTGAATCTTATTGACATACATTGAAAATCTTGGAGTGAAACTCACCAACATGTCTTTTAACCTGAAATCGGAGATAGCTGCATGCAATACAGTGTGGTTATGCTCCAAACATTTTCTTAGCTGCTCTGATTCACTGCAAATATGAAGGGCTGCCACAATTCATGATGACAGGAGCCATGTATGCCATGTGTGTTGTGGAGTATTGTGACCTATGTGCACAGCAGGTAGAAGGTCCTCTGCATCTCTGATGTCCTGTGCATAACCAGAGAATCAGCCATGTTCTGCACTCCTTCCTCTGCTGCAAAATCCATAATCCAGCCCAGCCACCCAGTGAATAGTGTGGAGTGTTTGGCAAAGGCAACATGCTCAGCTGTGCTTTCCCAGATAACTTGTCAATGATAGTTTCTTTTATAGACAATTTCTTTAACTGAAGTTGTTTGGTTTTTGCATGGATTTGCTTGCACTCACTGGAAGTGATACCCTAGCTGTCCTTCACCAACCTGAGTGTTACAGCCACTGGTTAAGTATTCATTCAATGTTTCTTGCTCTTTGGACTTGATATTGTGAGTGCATAGCGGAATATAACATAGCTCAAACCTGGAAAGGTTGTGTGTGGGAGTTCTGGCCTTCTCATAGGAGGTGAGATACGTGGCAGATTCCTTCCATTCCAGATATTAAAAATTCCCTGTGCTGTGGGGATCGAATGGTCACCCGTGGAACCATGCTTGTGTGTCTTTAGACGTGCCTTCTTCAAGGTCCAGCCTTGTAGATGTACTCAAGGATCTCAGACAAAGCTTTCTGAAAGAGATCAGCATGAGGATGCCCAGTTTGTGATCCCAGGTAGACCTTAGAAACAAGACCAAGACTAATGCACAGGGGTCTTTACAAATGAGGTATTTATTCACAGTTCAGTAGCAGTGGAGATGAGCAAAGTACTAATAACTATTAGGTGCTAATACATCAGGGGACAGTCATGCCACATGTTAGGCAAGAACCTAGGATCTTGTGTGGAAATTGCAAAATGCTGTCAGCTGCATACAGGCATGGTATACATATAAGTATGTACATTGTTCACTTATGCGTATTCTTTGAACCTCACAGCTGTATCATTTCGTAAATAGAATCTGTAATTTCTATTGGGCCTTTAGTTATTTTTGTTTTGCAATGCTAACATGTTGTTTTTCAGTAGTATTCATCTGGAAGCTGAGCAACTCTCTAAAAGAAGCATGTTTCCCTGTATGGGTAGATTACTTAGGCAATGCTTCTGGTTTTAGATTCTCTCTTTACAGGAACACTAACCCATTTTTAAACCTGTGTAAACACTTCAGTTAACAAACACATTTAAGTTCTACCAATGAGGCCTTCACATTTGAGAAGTAAGTCTTCAAGACTCAGATGCTCAGCTTTGGGTGCTGGTGGCTTGGTCATGCTGGACATCACTCAAATGCAGTCATCTTCAAGGGAACTATTGGTATTCAGCATCTCTGAAAGGCTGAGTGAGGAGGTTGGGTATCTCAGGCAGGATTCTATGAATGAACTCTTCTATGAATCTTGGCCTCATCTCACACTTCATATTTAGCAAATAATTCCTGTTGATTGTTGATGTATCAGGCAGAAACAGAGCCCTGTCTTGTTGCCTTTCCATACCCACGTTAACCACACAGCCATGCTTGTGTTGCTCTGATGAACATGTCAACCTGTTTTCTTAAAGGTGAAAGGCCTTGTGGACAGTGATACTGATGGCACTGCAGCAAAACAAAGACCCTGCAATGCTATTGCCTTTCTCTTCACTGTGGCAACTGTCATGGCGGGCAGAAAAAGGCTTCTTGTACCCTGGTTTCTCTCAGTGACTCTGAGAAGATGAGGACTGTAAAAGCATAAAATGAATGTCTGCTTATCAAGTGGGGATGTCTGTCATACAGGCATTCAGGTTTAACAAGCAGGAAACAAAGGGGTAATTTCTCCTCCAGAGGATGGTATCCTGTCTTTTTCCTGTGTGTTCTGCACCAACATAACATTATGGTTTCAGTTAAGAGATCTACGCTTAAGAACAAATAAAAAACCACAACCCTTCCCCTTTCAGTGGAGAGACTGAACAGAATTGCAAAATGTTTTAAACAGGAAAAGCTGCTGCTAGAGTACACACACAGAGAGAAAAAAAGAGGAAGGTGGTATTGCTAAAATAGGAAATGGAAGTTCATGTGAAAGACGTTTTCCTCAGGAAAGTATTGGTAAGTGTGGAGCAAGGTGATGCTATTGCAATGTAGCATGTAGCAGATCTCAGCTCTTTCTCATTGTGTGTCTCTCTCAGTTCTTCCAGTATCATGTTTTGTCTGTGTACATCATATACTCAAAGAATAATAGTTTAGAATGAAGTTCTACCAATAGTGGTGTGTTTGGCAGTAGTAATGGCCAACAATCACGATCTCTTTTTATCTTTTACCTTTTTTTTTTTTTTTCTTCTTTTTAAGTTTGTTTCTGGATGCCAGTGTGAACCAGGAGCAATATATGGGCATTTCTATCATGTTTTGTGTTAGATGCAGATAATAGTTCACTGCCAATATCTTCATGTTCATCCAATTCATTTATTTATTTTCTGGAATGCTTTAGGAAGGAAAGCAGCCGTAGCACAAAAAAAAGTGTGATTTCCCATTCTGATTCTTCAGCATTTTTCACTGTGATTTCAAGTACTTGAAGTATATTTCCACAAATCAAGACTTTCACATTTATCAGAGAGCTTATGATTGCAGTAGTTTATTTGTTTGTTACTGTGTGTGTGCTTTAGTTTACTTGTTCATTCCTGTACATATGCTAAGTTTTTTCTGTTGATTCTTCTAGTTACCCAATTTAATTAATTAACAGATTATTCAAAACCCACATGAAATAGCTGGTCACCAACCTCCCGAAAATATTAGGCAGAAAAGAAAAACAAACATTCTTTATGAATGTAGATTATGTGGATTAGATCCAGGAATTCAGATAGCAAATGTTTGAGAGAGAAAAGGAAGAATTCTCTGTGGGGAAGGAAGCTCAGGAAGGAATTGTTCCATATTTCCATTCTTCCTGCTCAGAGGTGTGCAACAAAAGAATAAGCTCAGTGGTCACAGGCCGAAGAATTGCTGTGATTATTGTTTGCTAATAATTTTTGAATAATAAGTCAGAGGCACTTATTGGAAAAGACTTTATCCTGTGCTATAATTATTAAATAAGCTAAGAAGGCGGTGGGAAAAATAGGTTTCATTTGTGCAGATGTTACGTCTCTTCTAATGTGAAATGTTATTCTAGTGCTCTAGAAAGTGTTTATCTTTGGTCTGAGCAGTTATCTGATGGGCACCTTCTTCTCATCCTGTACTATCTTTTTTGCTTGTTTGGTTTCTTTAATTTCCCCCCTTCTTTCTTGAGAATAATGTATCTATTTTCAAAGTCTCATTAAAATACAGTTAGTTAAATGTTATAGCAATTATTTTTAATGGAAAGCTCCGCTGGTTGATGGCTGCTGCTATTATATACATTTTGAAATCTTACTAGATTTGAAAAGCACATCTTGCGTGGACAGAGAATCTTTCCCTTCCAGAGGTAATTCCTGTCCTGACGGTGCTTGATTCAACATGCTTAGGCTGAGCATGAGATGAAAAAGCGGGGAATGGAGAAGCATATGTAGAGCCTGAAGAAAATAGTCAGTTATTAAAACAATTTAGCTTGCCATTAAATCTCACAATTTTTGAATATAAATAGGTTGTTCTTCGCTTTGTCTCATCTGTTGCTCTATTATAGCAGAAAACCCAGTGCTGAGCTATAGGTGGGGTAGCTGAGCAATGGGATCTAGATTTCTGGCCTGACCCCACCAGTGCCAAGCTGTATCATTGCTGTATCATCCTGGGCAACCTACCTAAGCCCTGAGTCTCCCTTAGCACTCTGTAAATGTCATATAACAGCAGAGGATGCTGAGAGGTTTAATTAGAATTAATTTCAGTCTTTCAAGTACCGTGTGTTTCTCAGATGAAACGTGCTGTGCAAGTGTGAAGGATAATTATTAGCTTGCGTCTGTATTTTTCTGATACATTATTACTATTCTTTTATTAACTGTGTTTAAAAAACAAAACAAAAAACACTAAAACCCGTGGTACTTACTGGCTTTCGGTTTTGTTTGGATGGTTTAAAGTTAGTCCCTATGAGCACAGTAACTAATTAAACTAATATTGGCACTGAGATGTGGGGTTTTTTTGTTTGTTTTTTTTTTTTCATTGGAGAATACTAATGGCTATTGGGAGATTGTCACAGAACGTCTGCCTGTTTTGATACTTTTAAGCACCTTGAATCATTCACTTAAATGTACAGTGGGTCATGCTGCTTTTAAATGTAGTGAATTAACCTAGCAGCAAAGCCTGTAGAATCTCTGCTAGTAGTTACCTTATAGGTGGTGGGACTCAGCCCAGGTGACATTAGAGTGATCATTCAGGGAACTGTCCTTGCAGTTGGTGCCTGGTGCCTCCTTAACCATTTGCCAGTCCTGTCAGGAGCTGAGCATACCTTATGCAACGGGCCACTGCCTGGTTCTCACTTGTTCTTTTTTTCCCCAGCTAAAACTCGGCAGTCTGGGGAAGGCTGAGATACCAGGGGATGACACGTAGCACATGAAAGCACGCTGTCTTTTTGGACAGGAGATAACTGTGTTCTTTCCAGATGGAATCACTGCTACATGAGAAATAAAAATAACTGATTGTAGCAGAAACTGCCTGTCCCAAGGACATAATATTTCAGAGAGTGTTGAGTTATAAACTGTGCTTGTACTTTAACATGGATTTGAGCATGTGATTGGGCTTTTCTTGTAGCTCAATGTTTGTGAGTCTTAAATAGAAAGGCAGTATTAAGAAATAAGTTCAGATCATTTTTGGGATAATGAACTTCTTTCAATAAGGTTATTGTTCTATAGGCAGGTCACACAGTTTTTGTCCTTACTTGCCACTTACTATGAAGTGTTATTCTAGCACACAGGACTCCTGTGTTGGTTGCCATGAGATGACCATTCCAGAGAGACAGTCTTCTGTCAAGGTCTCAGATGTGACAAAGCAGATTTCTCTGTTAGACATACTGCCTGGAAACTGCTTGAGGTTGCTTTAGTGTTGTTTCATTCCCAAGTAGCATAAAAATGAAAAGAAGATAAATAGATTTTATACCATTCTCACAGCATGCAGTTGCTTTTTGGTGTACCAAAATGCTACCAAGTAAAACACTGGACCCAGCTCATCCACTGAAGCTGCACTTCTGTCTCACTCCAGTAAATTTACTTTTAAACTGTCCTTATCAGTGACAGTCTTACTAGTCTAGTTGTGCCTGTCCGGTGTCATCATCCTGAGGATCATTTAATGATCCAGACAGACACAAGATAGGGCTGGCCTGAAACTGTAACTATATGTCTGGTCAGTGTAAGCTTTGTCAACTCAGTGCAATAGACTTCTTTGCTAGCACAGCCCAGATATTAATTTAAGGATTCCAAACTTTAAGAAAAGGTTTCTTTAATCTGGCTCTGACATGGCATGTTCCTTGGTGCATAAACTCCAGGCTGATATTCTTTTTCTTGCAGGTAGGAGTCTTGTCTTTGGCCTACCTGGTAACTTGTAAGATAAAGCTGCCTAATAAAGATATGTGATTTTTTATTTTTTTTTTTTAAGGCTAATTAGCTTGAAAATGATAACAACGAAGTAGATAAAATAACAAGAGCTATGTGGAATGCTCTCAGAGCAGGGATAGGCACAAATACCCTTGATGAACCCGTCTGTTTCTCCATTGCTATCTGTGTCGGCTAATGATTCTGGTGTTACCCGATAGGATTTGAGATCTGAAGTAATGTCACAAACTGAATGCTGATTTTGCTGTAATGTCTGATGACCACTCGAGTGCCTGGGGTCTGATGGTTCTGGCACCATACTGGGCAGGCAGCAGTTTGCTGTCCAGCATGTCTCCATTGCCCTTTGAGAAATAGTTATGGATGTGAATCCAGCTGAGCCAATGACAAAATGACTACCAGGTCTATGAAGAGACTGACAGACAGTAAGGGAATACAGATGGATGCTACGCATTTGCAAGTGTTTATTATTTAAAGTCTGTGACTGGGAAAATATATAGAATGAAAGGGTCAGAGAAAGACAGTGTGCTTTGCTGGCTTTGCCTCTCAGATTTTAGGATCAAAAAGAAAGAAGGAGGAATATGTCACATTGCAGGTAATTAAGGATTCATCAGGAAATAAGGAACACTTGGTTTCTCTCATAGCTTTGAGGACAAGAGGTGAAGGGTATCTAGTATATCTTCCATATGTGGCATGCTATAATTGGAGGGATAGGAATGAGGTATTTGGAAATCTGAATCTAAGCTCTTATAAATGGAAGCTGTTTTTGGTCAGTGAGCTTGCTGATAGGCTCAGTGATCTACATTTGGAAACAAAAGATTTTTTTTTTTTATAAATTATTTATTTGTAAATTAAAACTATCCTTATTTTCTTCTTTATAAATGTTTGGAATTTGAATTATGATTACAGTGTTTTCTCATTACCAACACCTAGGAGTTGCTGTCCAGGCAGTCTAAGCTTTTGGCATTTTAGTCAAAGACTTTCCACAGTTCTGAAAACCTCACACTGGGAACAGCATAGAGAAATAATTTGTTTCTCAGACTACAAGCTGTTATTCCAGTTAGGTATAACTTTGGTTTTGAGGATGAAGAGGAGCCGCCATTTGTGTTTTTCAGACGTTCCAAGGCCCAGATAAAATGGGCCATTCTGTTCAGCTGAGCTGAGCCAAAACAAACACCTGGGCAGTTCTGTCCAGCAAATTTACAGATTGGTTTGTGAAGAAGTGAACACGATTTAGCAATTAAGGGCTGTAACATGCAAAATGTCGCGAGAAGGCATTACATATTAATACCACTAGATGGCAATTAAGACCCACTAGATGAAACTGGCTGGTAAAGCTAGCCAAAAGCTTTCAAATTTGTGCAGTCTACTTCTAAGTGTTAAAAGCTGGGCTTTTGAGTAAGACTTTGGGATATCTGTATTTTCCTTGGAGTAGAGTATGCAATAATTTCCATATGACAAAGGAAATATTGTTAAAGCTGAACCAAAATTTGGATTGCACATTTGGATTCATACATGTCTTGGCAGTTTTGGAAAGGATGTATTTGGTTTCTGTGCTGTAGAACCCCCCACCTCCTTGGGGAGGGGGAGTAGTAGAGTCAGCAGCAAGTAGGAGAGGTCTTGGCAAAGTGGCCTCTTCAGCATTCCCTGCCAGGAAGCTCGAAGAGACCTAATTAGGCAGGCAAGTAGAGCTGATCCAAAGACTGCAGAAGTTAATGGGAGCATTTTGGTTTTGTGCATTTTGTTTCTATTTCAGGTGAATCTATCAAACAAGACCAACATATTTAGCATTCTGCTTTATTTGCTTTACATCATTTACTGCAATTGCAAGCATACTAGTTACAAATGCATGCCTTTATTACTTGTAATGAAGATATGACATTCACATGCTTTGTATGAATAACTGACAGGAATATATATGATGTAACTGGATTGCTTTTCTTTTTTTTTTTTTTTTTCCTAATTAGGGCTTGAATTAGGGCTTGAAACAGTATAATTTGCTCACGTGTGTGTTGGGGACTATAATTTCTTTGAATGAAGGGGAGGGGAGCCTTTTCTCCTGACTTTTGTTTCAATATATTTTAGTTAAAGTTCTAATTAAATGCAGGATGTCACATGTTGGGTTCCCCTAGCATACATCCAGGGAACTCAATCACAGCTGGTCCTGGGCTTACAAAATGTCACAGCTAGCAGAATTCAGGCAAAAGATACAACAGAGTTAATCCTACTTCTCTATTCAGAGTTGCTCCAGTACTGGCAATACTCATCTCAGAGATAACTAATGTAAAATACTGGAAGTGATTCTGTACTTGATAATCAGGAAAAAATTCCCCGTGGATTCAGTGGGAATTCTGCCTGGGTAAACCCACAGGTATTCTGTGCATTGTGAGATTGCATGCAAACTAAGATTGTCATTATAAAATAACTTTACAGCCTGATTTTCCAAAAAAGAAAAAAAGAAAAGGAAAAAAATCTAAATAAAGATTAATGGAAATAGCTTCTCTGATTACACCATTACTTTATGCTTATTTGAGTAACTTTAAATAGATAAGGAAATATGAGTTTCAATCTGTGCCTGGTGCCCCAGAGTAATTGAAACTCCCCTCTGTTGCAGAAGTGCTGGCTAGAACCACTGCAAAGCAGTAAAATGCCTGTCATATATTCTCACAGAATTCTGTTTTTATCTGTGAAAGTTTATTCTCCCAATTCATACCCTACTGATGTAATTTCTGCAAGTATTTTAGAAGATGCAGTTAATCCTTTCATTACAGAAGCTTGACATGAAGGACTAGAAGCTTAGCACTTTCAGGGTTTTCATATTGGTAAGTCACAATTTGATTCATATAGTTTTACACTGTTCAGTACAAAGTTGAGACATTTGTGATTGCACAAGGACATTGGTTTCCTAATGGCTGACTCTGACAGAGAAGCTTTCTTTGTTTTTCACTTCAGCTGAGTTAATGTAGCATCCCTGAAAGGCTCATCTTCATTTTGCAAGCTTTCGAGCTGCTAGTCTCAGTGAGTAATGAAGTTCCCTGCTTATACTGATAGGTGACAATAGCTGTCTTTAATAATGAAGACCAGTGAGTTTGTCCCAGTCTGTACTCAGGCAGCTCTTGATATGCTCTGTGTAGATGCTCTCTTATTGTAGGCTTGGGCTCCCTGCCTTAACCTCCTCTGTTCTCATCCTATGATTGGATCTTCTCCTGTGCTATCTTATTCAACATGTTGAACAAGATCAAGAAATCAATCAGTTTGCAAAGGAACAGATCTAGCTTAATCCAGAGTGGAAGTAGGGGGGACACAAGACTGTTCACGTGGCTGCTTGATGAGATGATGATGCTTACTTTGACCAGAAGTGTCAGACTTGCAGTATAGATGCAGACAGGAACTTTCTTAGGCAAAGCTGTCTTAATGCCCTTGTGGAACAGTGGGAATATTGCGCTGTGATACCCAGGTGACTGCCAAACAGTCTGGTGTGAATATGGGAAACAGTGTCACTGGGTTAGTGCCTTGTTCCTATAGGACAGCCTACCATTCCTGTGACAACAATCAGAGTCTGGTCCCAGTTACAGACAGTTCCCAGGCAAACTCTCAGAGCACCTGGCCATGGAGATAGGTTTGTTTGGGTTTCTCCTTTTTGATCTTCAGGTCTAATGAGTTCTGAATTACTTCCTATACTTGAGTAGGCTTCAACAGAGTGTGCTCTCTGTGTTTTGAAAAAGTGAGGCCTTATTTCTGACTGCTGGTCAGGCATAGCCAAGACCATCTGGCAAGTCAAGAGGCTTTGATGGACAGGCACTGAATTTCTGCATCCTGATCCATGAGTGCTGGGCAGAGCTGAAGGAGCAAGAATATGTGCTAAAACATAAGGATTCCTCCAAAGTTAAGGCATATCCAGATTGTCAGGCTTTTATGTCAATTTTGTACTAATACACCTACCTTCTTCCTAAATTATATTTTAAAATGTCTGCATCTTTCTGTAGACTTAAACCTTGGATGCCTATGCATTTTTGTTAATCAAACTAGCCTGTCATTCAGAATGCTTCTATCTACTACTTTGATTTAGTTCAGTTGCCTTAAAATGTGCTTAAGATATAAAATACCTTATACTCTCAAAAGACTTATTGCTAAGCCTTGAGTAGCAGAATATTGGTAGGGTTGTCTCATGTCAAAATAAAATGCGTAAAAACTGAGAGACAATGACAGTGCAGTCACTGAACTGTGGCTGTCAGAAGCCTGAAAGAAGCAGATGTTTAATTGCTGTACAGGACAGCATGCAAACATTCCACTGGTGCTTATGGATAAATTTTAATGTATCTTTTGTCATGTCTGAACTAATTTGAGCCTCTATAGAACTGAAATGTGCAAAATAAGTTAGAATGAGACTGCTTTACCCTGAATGAGGTGCTATGACAGATCACACAAATAAAACAGGAAGGTTTCATTTTGCTGGCAACAGGAGATCTGAGTAGAGCAAAGGCCTTGCAGAACTGTGTGATAACCACTGGAGGATCTTTGGTCAGAGAGGACCAATGTGCTGATTCATGCCCTGGCACTCAGAACGACTGTGCTGTTTGTTGGGAATCACTTCATTGTATCAATGGGACTGAGGTGGAAAACGTCTAGGAATTCATTCTGGCTCTTCATTAGACTTCATGACTCCTGGCTGTATTTTACATTGCAGTTGTTTTTCTGCTGCCAGAGAAGGTTTGAAAGAACCATGCGGCAATATTCCCTGCCAGGAGTGAGCCTGATAGTAGATTGCTGGTGGGCTTCCATCCCATCTCCTCAAACACAGATGACCTTCAGTTCCCCTTTCTTTAGTAATTCCAGGCAAGTTAATGGTGTCTTCTGGAGGTTAATTAAAAAGGTGGAAAGATGCCCAGAGAATGGCAGGAACATAGTGCTATTGAATAAAGCATGGAACAGGAAACGTGAGAAGACCTGGGTTCCAGCACCAACTCTTCTGCAGGTCCTGTGTATGTTTGCCGTGTGACCTTTTGCTAAAGCTTAACAATCTGCCTCTGGTTTGGAGTATCTTAGGTTAGTGAGTGACAATGTCTATGTCTATGCTAAGCAACTCTTATATTGTGGTATCATCAGGTATCAGATATAAGCTCAGAAAGTCCGTCAAAAGATCTTCTGTGCTCAGAAGAAATTATTTGGGAATGAGTAGCAGGAGTTCAGGTGAAGTGAAGCTCTAACAATATTACAGTGCTGTAGTATTTTAGTTCCTCAATCACTGTAGAAAGGAGGACCTAATTTTGAAATTTGCCAGGGGTTGTCAGACAGCAGCAACAAACGAAAACATTATTGCAATTAGGTGGAGGTAGCATTATTAAAAGTAATGAACAATATGATTGTACAACTAGTATTTATGTATTTATCCCAAGTTGCCTCTATTTCTTTGCTGAAGGGATGTAAAGGAAGGTGTAATGGCTCAGCAGCTTGTTAAAAAGGTGCTTTTCAAAGAATTTTGTCTCGTAGTAGAAGCATAATCCATGTGTAATAGTCATTGTGCCAGAGGATGAGTTCCAAGCCTGTCTGCTATATTGTTGTGTTCCAGCAGCACTTTTAATGGACAGCTGCCATAGTTCTGCTAGGAAAGTGTTCCAGCTCTGCTCCTATATACACACACATATATGTGTGTTTGTGTATATGAAGATACATTTTAGTAAGCTCATCTTCTGTTTATTTAACCACAGTGATACGTAGTTTTTTTTCTGCTTTTTTTTCTCCTCATTGTTGATTGTAGCTATCCTTGCTAATATGTGCTATTCAGTTGGAGATATATATATGTTTGTTTAATTTCGGTTTAGCTTTAAAATCTTTTATGCTCCAGTTATCTGAAGGTAAGCCACAAAACACATTTCAAATGCTATGAATTCTGTGATGCACTCTCCAAATCCCAGATGTGCCAGGAGGAAAAGGGTCAGCCGTGAGTGCCCTGTTCCTGAGCAATCAAAGATCTTGTCTCCCATTGCTCCTATGTTCAAGTTAAAGGTTTTCTAGTTGGCAGCCTGCCACAGATGAAGAGCAAATATGACAAGGAGAGCAGGCACTTCTGTTTGTGCAGAAGCTGAAGAAGGTGGTGGTTCTATAGGGTCCAGCTTGAGGGGGCAAATGAAATAAAAAAGAACGTCCAAAGAGGGGTTGGGATCTTGAAACATTCTGCCGTACAGCAGAAGAACTATCACTGATGATGAGAATACATGACATCCTAGGACATCTCTAAGCCCTGCAGTTTTAACATTCGTGCTCCTGGAGCCCTTCTATTGCTGTGAGGATGATTTACTGATGCTGCTAAAGCAGGAATTGCTTCTCAGGCTCTTCACAGCAAGCATTTCCACCTTAGAGCTGCTTTGTCAAGTCACTCCTGGTGTCAAGAAGGAGGTTCTGAAGCTCCGGTGCTAACATATCCCATGCCATTTAAGTGCTGCTTTTTCTTCCTTTAGCTGTGAAGGTTTTCCAATACTTCTGACAGTGCACAAATATTTTGAGTCTGAAATTGAAGGCCAAAGTGAGAATAACAACCTCTGAAAACCGTATTGTGGAACTTCTGTTGATCCCAACCTGTATTGGTGTTTTTTTTTCCCCTTCGCCCTGCTGTGAAGAATGTAGATTTCCTGGAGCAGCTGCAATTCAGTATTATTTCTTGGCATCCTATACCTCCAACCTGAAAAGGGGGTGTGTCAGTATGGGTTTTTTTTGCTTTTTTTTCCCCCCAAGCTTTTCAGCCTTCCTAGATTGGAAGGTGGTAACTAAGTGTTGCTAACGCAATTTCCATGGTTTTAATATATTTTCCTGCTTCATGGTAAATCCTTGGAAGTTCAGTCTGGCGTGAGAGTGAAGTAACACATTAAAAACTGAGGTGTTGATAGTACATGCATAGTACATGCAATAAATAAATTGATGTACCTCTGAATTTCTTATGCAAACATTATGTGACAGTATGTAAATTGTGTACTGTATACAACCTTGTGTACCTGTCTATGCAGGTACTCTTATGGTACCTGTCCGCACAAGTAGCCTTATCTATGTGCAGTATTTGTATACCTGTACTTGTGTTTTGCACAGAAAGAGTTCTTTACTGCCTCAAATTTTTGCCCAAATTTTACTTTCATTTCTAACACTTTCACTGGAGATTGTAAGAGAGTGAAATGTAAAGAATTGCTTCAGGAGCTCATCTTCAGAAAGTGCATTCAGATACAGGCAAAACTTTAATGTCTGTGGATGTGTCACAGGGTGAAAAAGGAAAATCTCAGCTGTGAAAGTCAGTGTGGGTATTTGGGAGGATAATACTGGTTTGCTGTGGAAGATAACCCATCTAGCCAGCTGGAGAATGAAACTATAGCCAGTGCCAGTAGTGAGAGGACAGGGGACAGATCTCAGCTAGCAGAGCTGTACTGTTCCAACATGTTCAGCATGTCCGCACCTCCTCCAATAACACAGCACTTACTTTCTCTGGCTTCCTTCTCAGCTTGTTTGATACCCTCCAGGCCAGTCCCTGACCAACACACAGCTGGACTGAAGTGGACTGTCAGCTGCAGAAAGTGTCAGAAAAGGAGTTCTGGTTCTGTGAGCAGACCACAGTGATTATGATGCTTCTAAAGGTGACTCAGATGTGACCTATGCTAATCTCTGTACTCATGAGATTTATCTACTCTTATTTACAAATCACTAGCAATAAAACCCCAAAATGTAGGTTAACAAAAAAGTCATATGGCTGGTGTTTTTTGCAGAGGTGATGTATGGCCTGACCTGTTGTTATATGTCACGCATTGCTTACACCAGCATGATGACTGTTGTCGATGGTACAGGCAAGAAGGGTTAATGTTACCCTTTGGCAATGGGTTTGTTCTTAAATCTCACATAAGGCCCTTTTAGAGAGTTTCAGTGAGACTTCAGCAGTGCATAAGACCTGCCAAGAGTTTTTGTTCTGGAGGAGTACGGGTTGGCAGGATCAGCCCTAACACGTTAAGTGCTGTTTATGATGATATTATTGCTTTGTGAATTCATTTCCCACAGAGACAGACTGGAGATGCAATGTTCAGATTCCAACTTCCTCTGTGCTCTGGGGTGTCAGCTCCGTGTTTCAGATTTGGGCCCATTTCAAACGTCTAGTTATTAACAGCTATGCTCAGTATTGTGTTTATAGACTATACTGTAAACTGTGCAAGGAATGCAAACAGTTGATTTTCGTGAAAAGCCTAGGAAGATTTTATTTTCAAGAATAAAGAGAACATAATCACCCTTCATAGGTAAGATATGTTATTTACACTATGGGGATTCATGTCAGTACATTTTAAGTAAGTTGCTTGGCTGAACTTGTTATCTAGCTGCCAAGAACGGAAGTGAGAGAGAAGAGCCAGTGAGAATTATTGGACTCTACACTCCAAACTTACATCATGTAAACATTTATAAAATGACTTTTATTTTCAGCATTGACCATTCTAGTGGGGGCCTCTTTGTTGCTTTATTACTGGCAGACTGCTTTTGATGGCACTTTTTGGCTTATCTGTGAGGAAGCAGCAGTTCAACAGACCTGGAACTACACGATATTTGCAACACGTACAATTAAAACTTCTAGTCATTCCTTTTTCCCTCCAGGTTCCCAGCAACAGCCAGCTGCTTGGCTTTAAGCACTTCCTTATGCCCCTGCTGTTAGCGCTGACTTGCAGTGACCGATGGTCCCACCCTGCTTTCTCAGCATATAGTGGTGAACTCGGTAATCATGAACTCATTTCTCTTTAGTCTTGCAGTTTAAAAAAAAAAAAAAGAGAGAGAGAGAAAAAAGAGTGTATAAATTTAAAGTATGCAATTTTCAATTGAACAGTAGTAACAAACATAACAATTTGCCGTAATACCTGGTTACATCTACCTTTGGACAAGAAGCAGAGTAAAGTCCAGCTTTCCAGCTGTTATCAGTAGTGCCTTGCTCTTTTATAGTGTCAAGATATGTCCTTCCATAATCAGATAAGCTCATGTGAAGGATGAAATGCATAATTCAGAGGAGTTATATTTATTGTTTAGATCCATGTTGTTCATGAAACTACACAGAACAATATGCAGCAGAGAGAAAGATGGGAAATTCAGGTTTCTTCCCTCTTGCTGATTTCTGATGATGCTACAAGTATCTGACCCGCTGCAATTACATGGGTGAACTCCATAAATTTTTCTTTCCATTTGTTGCACTTCATCAGTACTGTAGCATTTAGGCTGCAGACGCAGCTCAGTTTATACACAAGTTTTGTTTGTTGCTGTTGTTTTCAGAGCCCTTAACGCTCCTCGCTGACCCATTTATAAGCTATAGCTTTTGCTCACACTCCATAAGTCAGGGAGTCTTTACTAAAAGAGCCTATCAAAAAAAAAAAAAAAATAAAAAAATCTGGGATCCCTTCCAGGGAAAGGCATGTATAATAGAGAATTCTGGCAGTTTTTCATCTGGCACTAATTTATTATTTCAAGCTGGCTTGCTCTTTAGACTATAATAAACAGTATTTTACATCTAACAAATCACTTTTAATATCCCTGACCTTGACAATGTGTATCTACTATGGGTTTAAAAGAAAAAACTCTAACCAGAAAAACAGTGGGTCACAAACTTGATGTAATCAGTGCTTTAAGTTTCAGCTTTCCTAGTGAAATTAAAGGTATATGGAAGAATAGACGCTTTTAATATGCGTTTACCATCTCAAACTGTGCCATATATACTTGGTTTTGAAGAGCAAGGTCTTAAAGTCTACTATGAAAGAAGTAAAATGATTTAGTACTGGAAGAAGATACTAGATTCAATGAAGTGAAGGCAGATTTTTGCTGAAGTCAGGAGGCGACAGTTTGTGCACCCATAACAATTCAAGCAAGTACTGTATCAACACATTTAATCAGTGTTTAATGAATTGCATTCGTTCTTATGTTCCTTTTATCTCAATGGAAAGAGGACTGATCTTCCTTTATTAAAAAGCACACATGAGCTCCCTTAAGACAACCATATCAGAGAGTTTTCCGTGCTGTTGTGATGTGCCATCTTTCTCCTTTAAGACAAGTGGTAGCTAAGGAGTTGTTCACTGTGTCCCTGAACAGGTGAAATGATAAGAAGTTGAAATACATCTTGATCTCGGAGCAGCAGAAGACTGCTTGCTTCATGACCCGAACAACAGGCTGACTCCTTCCAGTTCTTAACTACCATTACAAAGTGTGCCCGTGGAATATTTTAGGTTAATTGGAACATGATACTGGCCACTAGGCAGAAGTTTTTCATCTTTTTTTTTTCTTTTCCAGCTTACTTCATCTATATTTTAATCTGCAAAACAGTTAGAGGAAATGTAACAGAGGGAGATGCTTTGCATAATTTAGAAGCAATTGCTACTTGTGTGTGCACACCTACACAGAGCCATATGTAAAATGCATTGATTTACAACATGATTTGAATTATTTTAGTTGCTTTATTGATAAAAGAAAACTCTCAGCCTGAGCTTGTTGTGACCATCCAAGTAGTAAAGAAATGACCGCTTATTTGTGAAGAAATGGCTGCTTATTTGTGTAATGCTATTAGTAGACATGCTCCCAGGAATGCCAACCCACAGTTTCTCTTAATAGCCTGCACCTGACTTCAAAGCTAGCTGAAATTAAGCTTATTAGTTCTACTCATGTTGTCATTATGCAGACACCTGTTCAATGTAGTTCTTGTACTTTTTTTTTAATATATTTTCTTACCCTTTTCTCCTCTGCCCATTATTTAAGGTGAGGCCTGGCTCTGCTCTGAGTTCTTCTCATTTAAAAAGTTAGGAATTGCTAGTTCTGTTTCTGTCCTGCATTGCTGGTATTTTTTAAGGGTATGAAGATGGGAAAGGATTCTCAAAATAGGTTGTAAATACTTATTGCAGAATATTACACAACTCCTACAATTTTAATACTTCAATGATTAGGTTAGTTTGGTATTGCCTTTCTTTGGCATTTCCTTCCAATGTGTTCCAAGTGTATATGAACATCTGTTAGCAAAATACTTGTTTGATATAAAACCTGAATGACATAAAATGGCATTCTTGGTTAATTAGTTTGGAAAATGTATAGGGCTTTCTAACAGTTCAAATTTAGGGTTGTCTGGATGTATTATTCTGAGATTTCTAAGAAGATCGGAAGAGATATTGCGATGGCTTATATTAGCTTTCCAGTTATTAACCATCTTCTGCTTACCCCGTGTAACCAAGAGGATTTAGCTGATCTTTCCAAACTCTGATCACTGGAGTCCCAAAAAGTTTTGTTTCAGTATCTCTCCAATCAGAGATGTGTGTGCAATGGGAATATGCCCTAGGAATGTAAAGAACAATCAATTTATGATGTTTTTATGGGGATGTTGGATAAATCCTGCATCTCATTTATACACATGCTCCCTTTGAAGCCAAGAGAGTCGTTGTATGACCCGAAATTGGTTGTATGTATACAAAATGTCATTTTAATTTACGGTGCTAATTGAAGGAATTTGAATAATTACAGAAATAGGCAGATATCCAGTTGTGTTGGGCAGCTCCAGTCTGGTCACCAAAGCAAAGAAATTAGCTTCCTGTCTCAGCTGTTGAGCTGAAGTTGGTGAAACATTTGTAGTATGTGAATGTAAAACAACAAAAATAGCTTTTTAAGGAAATGGTTTAGCTAAAAAAAGTGCCAGATGTTCAGGCTAAAATACCAGTTATCCAATTTTCTTGTGAAAAGTTTATCTTGTCTTACGCTTCAACCATGCTGTGTTATATGAAGTTGTACTGGAGTGCAACGTGAAGGGAGAGATTGTGCCATATTGCCACTAATACAGTGGAATAGCTTATGTTTGAATGGAGAAACACATTTTCTGATTTGTTTCCAGGAGGATTTGCACATTTGCGTTTCAGTGAGAAAGCCAACAAGCTGTACTATTGAAGAACAGATTAACACCAATCAGAACCAGTGCTATAATATCTTTCCTCCAAGTACAGCCTGTGAGTTAATTAACATTTGTAAAGCGCTTTGAGGTAATGGATGAATGGCAGCAAAGAATACGAAGTTGTTGCTATGATTAATGAGTTATCACATTGAACATGTAAAATGTTCTCATAGTTGTATGAGACTATTATTATATGCAGACTATTATTTATTAATTGTTGCTCTTGCCTGTGGCCTATTTGTTCCATCCCTTACCTACTGCCTTACTGCCCTTATTAATTATGTTCTTTGGGCTGGAAGAGAATGCTTTGACCTGTGTGGCAAAGGCCGTAGACTTTCATCAAGTACTACCTGCAGGTACCTAATTAGGTACCAAAACATCTAACCTTGATGTAAAGACTTCAGTACTGCATTCATAACAACCTGGCTAATCACCTGCACTATTAAAAATACATGGTATGTGTTTTGCCCATCTAAACTTTCTGCTTCCTTTGTGGCCTGTTATTCATTTATCTGTAAAGTAAAGGCTGTTAATTTTTATTTTCCTAGTCTGGGAAACTGAGCTGAGTGTCTGTACTGTGTATATGCTGATGGTCTGATTGCACTGATGGCTTTCGCCAGCTTGGGTCCTGGCAGCAGTAGAGCCTGTGCTCGCTGCTGCTTGAGATGGAGAGAAAATTATCCAGGTAGACACCAGTGTTGATTCAGTAAAGCCATTTCTTGGCTTTCTTTAAAACTACCACTTTGCTGAGATATCCGCTGTTGTTCTGCAGATTTTTGTGTTCTACTGGACTTTGAGAAATGAAGCCTCAGATTCACGGTCGTATCAATTTCTGTAGAGAATAATGCATGGGTTTTTAGTGCTGGGGTATATCTGTGTGTCCTGATGAGCATGCACCAGAGCTGAAATGGGGAGTGTGCCAGATACTACTGCGGATATGGAGAAGAGAGTAAGAGATTCCACAGAAGCGATAAAACAATTATTTAGGAAACATTTTTGTATAACTGCAGTATCTAGTTAAAATATAAGAAACAGATTTTCTGTTTTTCCAAATGACTCTCCATGTGTATGCAACTGGACATCAAGGGAGCAATAGTCTACTTTGTGCACGAGATCAGATCTCATTGCTAAGAACAGGAAACATGTTCATTGAAATATGGCCCATTCCCATGACCCTTGCTCTCCACAATAGAAAACCACTCAGTAGCTCAGTTCAGCATGGGTTTTTGGCTTTTCAGGACAATAGATTATGGATAGGAAAGCCCAGTCTGTGCTCCCATTAGGCCTATAGCCTTTCTAAAACAAGCTTTGGCAGAAAACAAATCCAGAATGTAGCTTGGTGTTTTCAGGGCTGTGAAGCTAACCTTGCTACTTGTTTTGTCCATAGTGACTGGAGCTGAGTGTGAACACTTGCTTCCCTTTCTCTTACTTATTTTTGTGGTCTGAAGAACAAAACAAAACCTAAACTGCTTAGGATGTTTAAATAAAAAAGTAGGGCTGAAAAGGTCATTCTGTCACTGTCCCTCCTTCAGGATACAATTGACTCTACCTAAAACCTCTAGTCAAATCCTTCTGTAACTGGTCTCTGAATATCTCCATTGCACTCAGGTCTCTCTGCTCCCCTGCTGTCCTCTGTATTAGAGAGCCCTGCCTAATAGTGCAACATCACTTAATAACAGTTCTTTTCTTAGCTAGAACATCTTATGTTGCTGAAACCTCCTTACCTGGTACTTGATTTGCTCTTATTTAGAATTCAAGTTGTTCCTTCCTGTCTCTCCCCTTCTTTCCCTTTCTCTTCTCTGCACAGATCTCGAATTCTAGCTGCTTGAGTGCTGTGGTTTAATGAAATATTAATTTGTACTATTTGAAATGAATATATTTTGATTCTTAAATGTAATCATAGCAAAAGCAAAAATGTCACTAGTACATAATCAAGAACAGGAAGTAAACGTTTCTTTGTTTCCTTCCAACCTAAATGTTGCAGAGAAAAAAAGGGAAGACTACAAATGCTCTTGTCTTATGAACAACTGTTTGATGAATGGCTGTGAGGTAGACAGAGTAGCATGGAGCCAGGTACCAGTTTTGTGCCTTTGAGATGAAATAAAGAAACAAAACCCTATTAAGGATAAAGTTGATCAAAAGAAAGCATTACTGGAATGTGAAGCTTTTTGTGAGAATAACGTGACCAATGGAATGAATACTTTTAGACGCTGACTCAGGCCATACAAATAATTTCTATTTTTCTACAAGTTAAAACATTGCAAATGTAAGTTTCATCACAGTTGACTGGTCAGCTGGTCTGTCTGTCTGACTCGTTTGGTGGGATTGTAAAGGAGCAAGCTGTACTTATTTTGTCTTTAATGGAGGAAGTCGCAGTACTGAATTGCTGGGCCTCACTGTCACTTGCTCAATGTCCTAGGCAAACTGCAGCTGATAGTCAGTGGAGTCTAGGTGCCTGCTTTGGTCTCTAACCAGTGTCAGGGACTAAGTGTAGGGGCTATGGTGTATTTTGCCTCGTCTGGGCTGAGGATGCTGCTGAGGGTAGGCATCCACTGCCCGATGGTTTCTTAACAGCTCCCACATAAGCTTTGACACACTAAAGACACCTTAAGAAAGGTTAATTTAACTGGGAAATATAATTAGTGTCTGGTAGGCCTCTGCTAATACTTTGATAAACATGGCCTTTTTTCTGTGTCATGTGTGCATACTCAATATTGACAAACTCATAGGACCACCAAGTCCTTTCTGTAAGGACACCAGTAAGTATGCTTCTCCTTATAAGTATACTGAAGGTCATCAAATCAAGTATTTTTTTCTTTTCCTGCTTTGATTGGAAGGCTTTTGCAAGGTCTGATTGCTCAGATCATTAGAAATTTGATTATCAGCTGACATTATTCCAGGCCAGTTTACATTAATTTGTCAATGTGCAAACACTGTTTACGTGTTTAAATGGGTTTTCCTTCTTTAGTGCTTATTTCTGCAGCTGTGCTCATAAACCGTGATCTTGATCTCATCCTTTCTTGGCTTTTGCTAACCAGTCCAGCTCTTGTGGTTTCCTATCCATAAGGCTTTCTCTTTGCCCCTTTGATCATAGTGGCCTTCTTTGCACAGACATACCCTTCCAAAGGTTATATCAAGCAGGAGATATTATTTTTATTTTTAACAATTATTTTTATTTTTAACATGGCACTGATGTTTTCCTAACTGCTGGAAAAGTCTTTTGTGATCTATTCTGGAAATACAGTTGCCTTTAATTTTGGCATTGAGTCCTTGCTTCGTAACAGGCCAGCTCCTAATTTGTTTTATTTCAAGGTGACAAACTTTTTATTTACTGCAGGGTTGGGTGGTTTTGTTTTTGTTATTAACCCAGTTTTCATTATTAACCCAGCCTTTTTTGACTTTCAGATCCCCAATTTTTTCAAGTAGCTTCTCTGCGATTGTTGAGGAAATGAAACAAACAAACAAAAGAATATTCCGGTGTTCAAAGACGACTTATTTGGGGCATGAATACCATGTCACTAATTCTGCTGTGTGTTCCTAGAAGTGACCAGAATACATTCTGATGATGTTTCACACGTGTGGTCATGGCACTGAGTCTGCCAGAGTTCAAGAACTGTCTGGGCGGTTTTGGGGTTTTGGTCTGATTTTTGGGTGCTCTTGTGTGGAGTCAGGAGTTGGACTCAATGATCCTTATGGGTACCTTCAAAATTGGGATATTTTATGTGCAAGTAATCAATAGACCTCACTGAGCATTTTAAAAATATTCATGACATATTTGTTTGTTTGTAAATTACTGTGGACTTCTAAGTATGTTGCTTATTATAGAGAAAAAAAATACTTGTCTAACCCACATATTTTGGGTAAGCTATGCCTGTGCCTTATGTGTGTATAAATAGAATGAGAGTCTGTACAGAATACAGACTTATATGGAGTATCATTAGACTGGATACGAGACATGAGATGGAGGGGAGTAGTAGAAAGATTTCACTGGCACTTACTTGAGACCACTGGTATTATTCCCTTGACTTTAC
Organism: Coturnix japonica; assembly: GCF_054131305.1. NCBI lineage: Eukaryota > Metazoa > Chordata > Aves > Galliformes > Phasianidae > Coturnix > Coturnix japonica. The sequence goes on from NC_140668.1 coordinate 31,289,815, forward strand.
TGTTTCTGAGACTGTGTGGCCCTCCCTACCTCATGCTGATAAAGCAGTCACCATTGCATAGTATCTGGTCATTACTGTGTCTACACCAGGTATTATAAATACAGACAGAGAAAGGAAAAGAAGAAACAACATTTTGCTGGAAAACTAAATAATGGCAGAATTAATTAGTTGCAATTGATGAGTTTGATCATGCCTAAAAACACCTTTAATTCCTTAAAAGCTATCGCACACACAGATGTGAAAGCTCAACCTGTGGAAGTGGAGAAAATTCTTGGATTGCCTCACCATTGCATATATCTTCAAAAGCTATTTCTAATCTTGCACAGGCTGTTAATGTGGAGATAGTAGCAGTTATGAAACCTGGGCCAGATTCCAGATATGTTGTATCAAAGTGTAGAATGAAGAGGAAATCAATAGTCACTCCTCAAGGAAAGCTACGCCAGAACTGTTCGGTATGGTCTAGATTAATCAAAACCATAACAGCTTTTTTTCATTAGTGGAACATTAACAAGTAAACAACATTCTTGTTTTGTTATTTAGCTACACTAACCTTTTTCAACAGCTAGGCCCAGTGATAAGTCTGGATTTTCTCTGTTTATAGAAAACTGGTACATCAGCAGATAATAGTACAACTCAATATTTATGGAGTGCTGGCTTTCTGGAAGCGGAGGAAACTGGAAGTTATTACTAGAGTAGTTCATTAAAATGTAAACAGGAGTGAGTAGACAGCACTGACAATGTTTGTTTTTGCCATTGTCTGATTATGCAGCCGTGGCAGGGCTGTAGCATGAAAGTGGGAGTTGGCCTGGGCAGAAGTTTTTCTGCTGACCCCTGAGAAGAGGTAAACAGCATCAGCATGTGACACCTCTGATTCATGGCAGTGGCACAGCAGTGTCCACATGTGGTATAACACATCCTAACATCGGCTGGAGCAGGACCTGTTTTCTGACTGTGGCAGAAATCTGTATTTAAACTAGAAGTATTCTGTTCTTGTAGTATCTGCAGCAATCTTTTGGAGTGATAATTGAGAGGCTGCATGATGTTGCTGTGATTTAGTTGTTCAATGCATGTTACTTTGTGAATACCAAGTAGAGATGCTGTCAACAGACCTAACAATAAATTTGCTAGAAGATAACAAGCTCTTTGGTCTGTAAGAGTGGAAAACAAGGAACTGTTCTTGTTCTACAGACCTCATAAGCTGGAATGAGTGAGGGAGATCTGCATAATTAGACTGTGAGCCATGTGTATTTTAGCTATTGTTTTTAAATGTAACTTCCTCCTTTGAGCTGTGTTGCTCTAGGCTGTGTGCAGAAGGATTTGAGCAGAAGATGGTGGAACAGTACAAATAAGCAAGAAGAAGGAAAATAAAACTCTTTATAGCATAAAGTGGCAGCATAGAAATGACAAGGTAAAGACTGGGAAATGTCTGCAGCTGCTTTGGTTGATCCTTTTGTGTTCTACTGCAGCACAAACTGTGATATCTAACATTCCATATTGAAATACTTATAAGATATCTAAAGTTTAATTTCTTCTGAATAAGTGAAATGCCAGACTTTCAGCTTCTTATATATCAAGGAGAGCTCCTGTTACTTGTTTGAGAATTTCAAAAGCCCTGTGGTCCTTCCCTTTTGTGGCAGGGTTTGTCCTGGTGCGAGGAGCCAACAGCTCGTGCATCATGGATGACTTTAAGTCCTGAAGGCACTGTTATTATGTTTCTTTCGTACAACTCCATAGAATTAAGGATTACAAGTTCTACGTTGTCCCACAGTTGGTCCCTTTAAATTACTTAGGCTGCTTGTGTCCATAAGACTGAATGGGGATGGATTAAGTATGAGGTGAATGAATGAAATCATTCTTGTTTCTGCCTAACTAGTTTAGTTTTATTTTGTAAAAGTGGACATCATTTTTGTACAGCTGTGAGGGAATAAGCAGTGCTGAAGAACCTGCTGAACCTCAGGGTATGCTCACAGCTTGAGTAGGCCTTGTGTAGATACCTTCAGATCTGGTTCAGGATCAAAGCAAACCTTGTTAACACCAGCACATTCACACTGAAATGAGGGAGGGACAACAGAAAGTTGCCAAGAGAGAAAATCTGGGTTCTGATAATTCTGAATATTAAATGTAAGTGGGAGGTGGTAGATAAGTAAAAGGTGTGGTAGAAATCAAGTGAGTCCTCCTACTCCTGTAACACAGTGAAAGAAATCATATGTCATGTACTCTGGGTGCCTGTGGTGCCAGAAAAAATAGGGTGGGGTTAGCTCTTCCTCTTTGTGTCTTATTTTTCCTTTTTCAGCTTTCTTGCCTTCGATTTTGGCTTCTTTGCATCTTTCCCACTGCTGATGGCTGAATTCTCCTGAAACTTCCTGTGTACAATAGCCAAAAAGAACACTATTTCTGCCTCTTTTTCAGAGAAATACATCAATGTTTTGCTCGGTCACCAAGCTAAACAATTATATCTATATATAATCATATATCTGATTATCACAACTATATAATTCTATATTTATATCACAGTGCTGCCTTCACTGGGATATGATCTGGAATCTCGTTTGCTCTCAATCTGTCTTTCTGTTGTTGTTCCACTTTGCAGAATATCTTTCTTCAATATCCACTATTCAGCAACTTCAACCTTTTCATCCCACATTGTCAACAATCAGGCAATGGAGTAATTTTCTCCTTGCTCCCTCATTTTTCACAAATGCTGTATAGAAGTATTTCATACATAGTGACATTTCATACAGTGTTAACATGCGAGACTGCTGTGTTGTTCCCACCCTGCTCAGTGTAGCTTTCTGAATGCCCTAGGGCAAGGTGCTTCCAGAAATGTTGGTTCAGATGCCATCAGCCAGAGAAGACAACTGATCCCACACAACCTGAATAAGTGTGCTGACAGCCCAACTTTTGGCTCTAGAGGGCTGACACTACCACTTCCTCAGGCAGTTTTGTGAATCCGCTCCCCCTCTGCCCCTGCTAATTCTCTCCAGATGAACCACTGAACAGTTTCGGGATGACTGAAGCAGCATTTCCCAGTAAATGCACCCTCCTCCACTCTATCGCTGACCATGCTGTTTTGTGACATTCTTGCTTCTTCAACATCTCTCCTTTCTTTGTCCTCTTTATATTCTCTTTTCCTGGCTAATTTCTTCCCTGTATGTGAGCTCTTCTGAGCTGTCTGTCCACTCCTTCCTCCCACTCTGCTCCTTACTTTCAAGTTCCTACTTTGGCTCGAGTCAAGGGTGCAAGTTCTTCAGGGTTGGGCCAAAACACCTGAGATCTCCAAATAAACCCCTTTAGTGATAGGGAAGCATTCTGAGTAGGCCAACTAACCCTGCTAAGAAGTGTAATTCACCTAGGAAGATCACTTTCCTATCATAGCCACTCTATTCTGCGTTTAGCTAACATCAAATCTGCCTGGCTGGTAGCACTCTTGGTGGCTCTACAGTGTTGTTCTTAGATGTGGATTCTGTGGGGAAGATGCAGCTTGACATCTAGTTCCCTCTCTTGACTTCTCCAGCATGGTTTATGGGAAATACCAGCAAAAAAAAAAATTGTTATGCTAATAAGAAAATGGTGTCATAAAGTCATCTTCCCTTTCAACACAGGATGTTCAGATTGCCCAGACTTGCTTGAAGTCTATTACAGTGAAAAATGATTCTTGTGCTGTTAAAGCAACAGATGTGAATACACTCAGCCATACAGAGGCAGAGAAATCTTAGATTTAGCTGAAGCAATTAAACTGCTAACGCCTATCAAACTTTGGTGCTGAGCTTTTGCAGCCCATGTCTTATCGCAGGTCATGCTGGTGTACCTGGCACATCTTGTGCCATTTCAGTGAATTAAGGATGGACTGATAATTGTTTTAAAATATGTAATTATCCTCTATGCTTATCTTCTACGCACTCTGAGAAGATGCAAGTCACAGCAGTCTGCATCTCACGCTTTTCAGGTGCTGTACTTTTGAGCAGTGAATTACCTAATGCCACTCGACAATATGAAGTTGGCATAAAAACCATGTGAGACGTTCCAGTTGTTTCCTGAATTGTTTTCAAAATGGTCTTTATAAATTGGGTCTACATTTGAGATTTGGATAGAAAGGATAAACCATCTCGGTTTTAAGGTTAAGTCTGTTAGGAGTTTTTGGGGAATAATAAAGCGAAGAATCTCCCTGAAAATGTTCTAGATGTTCAAGGTGAACAAACAGAACTTCTGTCTGTTAAAGTCATTCTATCCATTTCATTACTTAACCCCTGTAGATTGGGATTATTTTTCTTTTATATTTGAACAGAGTTCAAAACATATGCTATCAGAATACAAGCATGAATAAACAGGCATATGAACTTGATCTTAGCTTTATAGGTATCCTAACAGGCAATCAATTTTAAAGGAAATTATCAGGTATGAGGTGAGAGTTTTACTGAGAAATTTTTTATCTTCAAGTTTCCAAACTTATTCAGTCATACGTATTTGAAAGTTTAAATTCTATTAATTATCAGAAGCCATCAGATACAATGCATTTTACATGGCTCCACTCCTACATGGCATTCAGAGGGACTGGAATATTAAAACTCTTGTATAAATGAATATAACTTTGGGATATACTTTTATTCTGGCAAAGTATGCCTGTCCTTTTGAGGTTTTTCAGGTATTTAATGCACAAATCAGAGGTCTGACCTAAAAGAGGTTTTAAAAAAGTAAAGGGTGAGATTTTAAAAACAAGTACGAAACCACGAAAGGAGTCTTGGTCTTCATTTGCTGTTTCCCTTATTTGTTGCACAACTGAAATAATGACATGAAATTATTTAGCAGTCTATGATTACTACAAACAATGGAAGGAGATTGTTTATCTGCTTGCTTCTGCAATGAAATGTGAATGCTATGCAGCTGACTACTCTGATAATAGCCGTGAAATCAATTCTCCCTTAGTTTGCTCAAGTGTTTTACTGACTAAGTGAAACTTTTCTAGTTCAAAAATCCAGTTTTTTTCCAGTTTAGAAACTGCAAATCTCTGATTTGTGACCAGTTAATAGTTTTAAATTCAATAAGAGCAAAAAATGTGGAAGTAATTTGTATGTTTTTTAGTGATTCCTACAGTCCCTGAAGATTCTGCTCCAGTCTCTTTCCTTCTGTTGATGATGTCTCCAGAAGCCCTGGAGCCTTTCTCTTAGTCCTGTAGTAAGTGCAGGATTCTCCTGTTGGGGATGAGGAGATTTTGGTAGGAGCGTTGGTAGTATTGTGCTGTGGAGGGCCAGTGTTCACGGGAAATCAGCAGGGAAAGAAAGTCTGCTTTGTTCACATCCTCAGCATCTCTCACTTCCTTCTTGAAGTAGAACAGGAGCAGATCACTAACCACACTTGTGTTGATGTCCCTTGTGAACAGGGCAGTGGCAGAAGCCATTCTGAGTTGGACCAAAGCTTCCTCTTCCCCGTGCTTGTCACTGTCAATGACCAGAAGCAGATGTTGAGTGAAGAGAGAAAATGCAGGCAGATAAGGATGTTATTTTGCAGATGTCCCATCTCCAACTTTTGTGGCTTCTACCATTTTCTCCTTCAGAGTGTTCCTGCAGAGTTAATGTCGTGGACTGCAGTCTCTATCTCTTTACATAAATCTCAGTTGCCCACAAATTCTGATACATGTAAACTGAAAGCACTAGCTGAGCAATTTTCCTATATTGATAACCTCAAATGAGAGAAGCTTAGTCTGGTTAGCACTCGTGGATTTACTTCTGGGATGTTTCTAATATCCTACTTTGATCCGCTGACTGTAAAGAGGACAGGTTGAGGCATCAGGAACAGTAAAAACACAGATACCAGATGGGTGCTCCTTTTTCATTTGTTAAAACCTTTTCTAATTCTACTGCTGAAGGAAAGTGAAAATGTATCAATTCCTCACAAGCCAATGAAGGGAAACAATTTTCAGGCTGGTTGTTCCTGTAAATTAGTACTGGCAAGAGACAAAAAGAGCTTTTTCCTTCTCTCTGTTAGTTCCAATTGATAGTGAAAGACTCTGGAGGGTTTGGTCACTTCAGTGGGTGCATTACAGGCCTTGCTGCAGTTCAAAGACAGACAATACTGTGTATGCTGCTGAGGGCAGGAGTTACAGTTAATGCAAAAGGCATGTGAGGGTGGTGGGGACTGTTCATAGAAGCATCGTTGTTACGCCCAGATCTTGAGTTCCTGTAGCTTTCAGGGTGTATAGATATGAGGCACACTGAAGCCCAGAAATGCACAGAGACTTGTAGCTCGTAGATATGATAATCTTCTGTTTGCTACAATGGGGTTTGTGAGAGGAGTGGCAGAGGGTGGCTTAGCTCCATCTCGTCCTAAGTATGTGCTGCCAAGGGACGAATGGGGGGGAGAGGGGGAGGCAGCATCTCTCTTTTTAAGCCAGGAGACTATTTCTTGGCTACCTACTTCTAATGAAAGTTCAGCATTACTTGCAGATGGAGGAAAAAGCCACCACCACCAAAAACCCTGGTGCCAAGGAGATGGTGTCATGTCTTTTGGTATGCAACTAATTCTATTGCTAGGAACTTTGGTTTTTGTTTCAGATTGTTAATGAAATCAAAGCATACCCAGGGCCTATCCAGGGAGTGGTTTAGTTTGTGTAGCTGAAGAATAATCACAAGACAATTTTCTAAAAACAATAGGAGATGAAAGAGGAAGTTTAAACCACTTCCCAGTTGAGAAAACACTATTCTGCTGATTCACATCTGTGCAGAACGATGTTTGTTCTTTTGTGCACTCACATTGCCAAGATTATATTAATGTGTGCAATAGTACACTCCCAGGTGTAAAGTCCAGTAATCAAACATCAGTTCTTTAGCTATAATTATCTCTTCAAATTTCATCTTAGGTTTCAGTTTTAACTTCCCTTCCTGTCATATCCTTTATACTAATAGACTTGTGTTACTTAAGGATGCTTGTGCAGAAAAAAAGCAACACATATGACACACCACAGATTCTGAAAGGGTGCATCAACACGGGCACTCATGCCTTTCATTGTTCAGGGAAATGCTCTGTGCAGGATGAGAAAGTTTAACAAAAATTACATGTTAAGGTGGGTAAACTGAACATTGTCAGTGGGAACAAACAGGGGGATGTTATGACCTTTGTGTAAGTCAGCTCTCAAGTCCTTCAAAAATGTAATTGCTGGCCAACCTTTGGCCTTGTAACCTAAGGTGACAGGTCACAAAAAGTGAATTCAAGATGTAACGAAGGCAGCACTTTCTGTACAAGACATACCTCACATAAAAGAGGAACTTCAGATATTTTCACTGTCAGATTTCATAATACTGAAGATGATGTGGAAAAAAATTCATAGACATCTGACCTACATAAAGACTCTGAGATGATATATAAGCTTTTCTGTAAAATGAATTTACCACTAAGTATTCAGTGTGTACTGCCTGGCTGGAAATGCAGTCAGATACACTGTGATTTGTGTTAGTTGATATCAAAAGTAAAATCTTGTTAACTCTTGATTGACTCCAAGCAAGACTAAGAACCTGCTGGATTTCCCGAGCAAACCTTCTCTTGTTGTACATGGGCTCTCTTCATCAGTCTCCATGTTACGTGCCCTTACTTAAGTTGGAGTTAAATCATGGAGGTGTTTTCCTGCTCTTCCATAGCTGCCATAGCATGAGCTCATAGTAATGGCTGTTGTATTACACGGATCCCATAAATAGAGCTTTGGATTAATGACACAGTGCAGTTTCCTGAGTCACTGGATAGGCCTCTGACTGTTCCACAATGCTTTTGTGCAGTGAGAAAGGCTGCCTGCAGTATGCTTGACTTGCATCTCATTGCATGTACTGGTATCTGCAGGGATGCTAATTAGAAGACTGAAGTTTTCCTAAAGAAAAGATAGTTATGAGTTGGTTGAAATAGGTTAAAAATTAGGACTTGTTAATGCAAAACCCAGTCATTTAAAATATGAAGTTTTCCATCTTTTTAATCTCTTACTTTTTTCCCTGTATCATTATAGCATCAGATGGGAATAAGAGGGCTCAGAAATAAAACAGTGGAAAAATTGAGAAACTAAAATGGTTGATTGGTTTTTAAATGTTTAATTTTAGGTAATTTATTTTGTAACTTTAAAGTAAATATTATATGTGAATTGCCAAAATTAATGGATGATTTTGGTCATTTTTGACAAGTTCTCGCTAGTGTGAATATGAATTCTTAAAGCGAGTATTTTAATGTAGCTGTATAATTGGATTTGACACCTTTTTGGTTAGTGTCACTGAGCACCAGAACATCTCAACAATTCCTGACAATCTACAGAGGCTGAAAGATGGAACTGGAATAGTCCTTTCTAAGAAACAGATATGAAAGCCATTGTATTGGTTTCCATGGGGACTAGAAACAAAAATATTGGCAAGGAACCTATGGAGGGAGTTTATGGGAAACACTCGATACAATGGGGATATGGGGATGACTTCCTTTTTTTTCCTCCTTTTTTAAAGCCAAACATAAAAATACATTTTTCATGAGTGAAAAATAAACAGATTGCATTTACTTAAGTTACGTTACTTTAAAAAGAGATCAACAATCTCTGCAGGAAATTGAGAGGTTGTAAAGATGCTGCTTTTCTGTAAGCGTTTCTTAACATAGCTGTCACTGCTAATATTAATGCTGAGGGTAAACATGAATCAGATTATGCAGCAGAAAATAAGAGTCTTCACTAACTTGCAATATTTCATTCAGGAAGATTTTTTGTTCTTGTTCCTATCAATAGGAGTTACAGTAAATCTCCAAGATGTGTAATATTACAACCCTGGAACATTATACAAGCTTGTAAATTCTTATACAGGATACTCAGAATAAAAGGCAAGTTGTGTTGCTAGTTACTACTGTGCACTCATCAGAAGCTGTTTAAATGCTGCCAGATTGCGTTGTGCTGTGGCACAAAAAGAGCCAAATTTAAGGTGCAGCTTTTTCAAAACTAAGGTTTGGGAATTTTCATTCTCATGTCAAAGGAGCCAAAATAATTTTTGGCAACTTAGATTCATCCCGACATAGATGTCATGAGATTGAGTTCTGGGAGAGGTTCTGTGCTCGACTGTTCATGAGATTCCCTTACAGATACCTTCTTAGCAGGGAGCCATGGAACACAATTTAGAACAACCTGAAACCTTCTTTTGCCTCAAAATAGATGACAGTCGTGACATATAAGCATGTCACAAATGTTAATCAGAACTTGTCATGCTATAAGGAAGGGCTGTAAGAAAGATTCTGGAGAGCCACTCAATTGTTATTGGGCTGCACAGTAAAAAAATTGATATAAAAAAAAAAATAAGAGAAATCAATCATTACTGATTGTGGCAATTATGAACTCTCTGGAATGGTTAAACACAACTTTCCCAGTGCATGCCAAAGAACTGCCTCTGTTCCTAGTCTGAATAGTGCTTTAGTTTTCAGGACCTTTCAAATGTTTCCAGTATGTGTAGATATATTCTGTATCTGTGTACTTCATAATCCCTGCATTATTCTTCCTTTCCTGACTCAGTTCCTGCACAGTGATCAGAGTTGCTGCTGACCCTTACTGTCCCTTTTCTTCCCCTAACTCTCCTTTTCCCCCAAAGCAAACGAGTCCTGTGAAATTTGAGCTGGAAAGTGGGAAGCCTTCCAGTGACTCGCTTGGTCTCCTTCTGCAACCAAACTTCAGCCAGGTCTCCAGAGTCAAAATCTAGGGCTGTTTTTCCATTCAGGAGGCAGAAAAATCTGCACCTTCTCCTGGGCAAGATGGCTGTTCTGTGTGGGATGTTTTGCTATTTCAGAGCGCGTGCTTTTATAACATCTCATCTAACACTAATGTTAGCTGACAAGCACTAACCCAACTACTAATTTGAGTGGCATTATGACAGAGTATTTTATGAGAGTCTTTCAATATGCTGTACTGAAAATAATATCTGGAATGTATTTTATATTTTATTGTTAATGGCATTTTGTATTGTCGTGCTTGCTGTAAAATGAGCATTTTTAAAACTAAGTGGCAAGATACAATATTGGCAGTGAAATTCTTTGGGTAGATGCCCTGGAGTCAAGTAGGATCTTGATTTACTTTTACCCAAATGGCTTGTGTATGTCTTGGCTCTTGAGAAGGTTTCCAGGCTGAGATCTTGGGGGTGTAACAGTGCAGGCACCAGCCACAAGCTGCCTGTCCCATCTGTACCTCACACTTGCTGAGAATGGCTGCAGGTCAGTGAGGGACTCCCACACTCATTGACACCTCAGAGAAATGGAGGTTATTCTGTATAATTCTGTAACTGGACTATGGATCAAAGCTCAGGAGAGGTTCACAGTTTTATTAAGGAGTCTGTCCTGTCTGAGCAACTGAACTGGAGTAACCTTAGCTTGCTCAGTGTTTATACAGCACCAACACCCCTGGAGACAGCTCTGTGTGTATCTATGAATATCTACTTGTAATAGTACTATCAAGTCCAAAGCTTTGGAGTTTGGATAACAAGATTGTTTTTCTTACCCAACGAGTGAGATACAGTAGTAGATAATCTCTCCTATTATGGCATGCATTCCCATGCTTACTCTTAAAGCTCTTTGGCAATACTGCTCTTAAAAGGCTCTGGCCACCTAACTGGAGTGTCTGATCTGGAGCACTGTTGACTCTTTGGTAGAAAGAAAGAGCCTCTTGTGGGGGGTGATTCCAATGGAGAAGAGTCCTGCACATATATCTCTTTCTCATCATTGGCTTTTAAACATCTCCATTTTAGAATGGCTCTTTTCGTAGTGAAAGTGGAGATACAGGAGTTGAAAAATCTGGGCTTTCATCCTAATGGCTTCCTGTCTGGACAAACCACTTGTGCTTATGTGCATAATTTCATTTTGCTTTTTGGTTTTCTGCCTTGTTTTCTCTTAGTGTATGTTTATCTCCGAAGGGCACTACTCAAAGTTTGGCAAAATTTCAGTTTCTCAGGTTAAAGGTCCAATATAATCCTGAAGGATTATATCTGGAACTTAATGTAGTCTACAGTTAAGCAGGAAAAAGAGTTTAAATAAACTTTTTTTAACATGTATTTCTATATAGTCATTGTAAGCTCTACTTTTTTTTTTTTTTAAAGGAACTTCTTAATTGTTCTGCCACTGATTTTATCTGAGACTGTGGTGAGTGAGCTGTGGGCACCTACATTATCATTCTTCTGCTAGTTGCATCTTACAGCTTTCTGAGCTCCTGTGAGCTGCAAACTGAAGCTGCAGTTCTCTAAATGGAAGTGCATTGTATTCCCACGTGGTCTAGAAACTATCTGAAAATAGTGTAATATCTTAACTTTCTTGCAAGGGACACTCAGTTAACACACTGGAAACCCTTGTAAAGTTCTTGTTATGGTCTGGTCTCTGTCTCCATCTCAGACTTTGCTCTGAAATTCTAGATTCAGGCAGAGTCCCGCTGCCCTTACATGCACTCTGCCTGGGCCACATTCCTACTCATGGCCACAGTCCTTCTGTTTGCAAAAGACTTGAGGAACAAAGTGTTTAAACCACGAGAGAGGTCTGCTTTGCAGTGATCTTTCTGTGGATCCTGGCACTCAGTGACAGCAGGTCACACTGCTCAGCTCGGCAGATTTGGGTTTGGTTGGGGATTCCCAACATGCCCTGCAAGTGGGAGTGGGATTTTTGCCACTGCTTAGATAATGTGTTGTGCCTCCATTCACACCTCAGTTCTTCGGGAAGCACAGATTTCTCTTGACCGAGGTTTCAGGATTATGGAGAAAACCTGTGGAAATGTCAAAGCTCACCCAAGCCTTGGTTTAGATCAGCAGTATGTTGAATTTCTGCTTTCATCCAGCAGAGGGAGCTGACTTTCTAGCCATCCCGACTGGCAGGCTGTGCTGAAGGAGGTTTTTCACAGCTGATATCCCACGTCTGACTGATTGTTCACATATGCTGTCCCCAAAGGAGAGTCATCTTGGGAGTGCAAACCACCCTCTCACAACATTGGTTACCTCTGTTCAGTGCAGTAAATACAATTACATGACAAATTCTTGACAGGGGATTATTTATTGTTAATGTACTTAATTTAAATGCTGTTACATATTGTTTGCTCTCTTTGCTCGCTCTTCTGCCTTTTGCCTATTAAGGAATCTTAACAGGATCTGAATGTAATGGTTTCTCCATCACAGCAAGCCCTGCTCCTTGTTGCATTACGGGTAGGCAGGGCAGTGTTAGCAAGCTCCTATGCCCGTGGCTGGCTGCCAGCCTCAGTTGGTGACCCAGGCACTGGGTGAGATGTGCACAAAGCAGAGTGCCTGTGCCAGCCCCTGTGAACCTAGGAAGCAAGGAAGCAGCATGCAGAGCCTGGGCAGAGGGGATGTGCCCATGCTGCTGTACCCTGAGCCCCTTCTCAAACCCCTCCCTGCCAATCTTTTCCTTGGCCTACAGTCAGACATAGCACAGTGGATGGAGGGTGGGAAAAGACTCAGACCCTATTTGTTGAAGTAAGTTAATGAGGAGCACGAAAGAAAGAAGGGAGATGGGCTGGGTGTTCTATAGGCACACAGACTGTGCAGAACATCTGCCCACAGCTTGTTCTGGTGAATGTTGCCCTCAGGATCGTGTGTACCTCTCAGAGCCTTGTGGCCCAAGTGATGGGAAAGTGAGAGGCTGCCCCTTGCTGCATGGGCATTTTGTGCACACACCTCCAAACCAGGCATCACTGACACTGCTCTGAGTCTGTGCTCCAGTGCTGCTTTCCCTCTTTCCTTTTTGTCTTCCTTTTCTCTCCCTATTTTCTTGTCTGTCTCCCTACTGCATGTTCTCTCTCTTGTATTTTCTGCTGTAGTGGTTAAGCAGAAGACTTTGAAAAGCTGCCATATGTAAATCAGAAAAGTTCAGGCACTAGAAAGAAAATGGGAAGAAGACTAAAGCATTGAGCTTTTTTGTGTTTGGATTACTCGGTGAATTTGATTAATAATAATTAGTCTTAATCTAACCTTGTGATTTTGTGTGCTCGAGATTGGGGAAAATTTGGACTGGGAAGAATGGCTCTGAAGCACTCTTTGCTCTTTGCAGAGAGCTCAGTGTCTCTGAAGGCATAAACATCAGAGTGCAGAGCAGATGGAATCATTTTTCTGTTAGTTATTTTAATACACAGGAACATAGGGAAAATAATATGGAAAAATTAAAAAAATAATATTAATTTACCACAAATTTAAAATGAATAGAACATGAAAGTTCAAGAGAAAAGGAAAGAACTTTTTAATCCTTTGAACATTTGTCATGTTGTTTCTCAATATTCTGTTGTTAGTAAACAAGTAAAACCAAAGGCAAGAAAAAATTTTGCATGGCATGTTATCTAGCAAAAAAAAATGGTGATCCAGTTTAACAAGGAGTACGTAAACAGTGTGGGCTTGAATGTCACAGGGTGGTGTGTGAGCACAGAGGTGTGCATGGGTTGAGTTGATAATATAACCTATCTGTGCTGAGAATATAATGATTGCTCTTAATGTCTTGAAATGCTCTGACTTGGGACAGTCAGCTTGAAAACGCATCCCACGTCAGTGGAAAATACTCAGTAATACTTTAATAGTCCTCTTGAAAATTGTATCCATGAAGAATGGCCCTTTAAAACTTAGAGTTAATTGCAGCAAACAGTTTATTGGACTAATTAGGCCACTTTTTCTGTTAATTATCCATGAAGACTGAGCATTTTGCTGAATTATTTATTTGGAATTATTTGATGAATAGGACATGCAAGCATATTTCAACCTCAAGAACTATCTGTCATGGCTATTACTTTAGAATTCACTGTTCACACTCTGTCATTAGCTAGATAAGTCATGTGGTTTTGTTTTGCTGTGATTGGATGTCACCCAGATTTACAGTTTTCAAGAAAGCCAGGCATATACTGGAGTAATATATTTTGCCCAAGTGATCATTCAAGCTCAAGACAGTACCATGCACTTAAACTAGAAGAGCAGAACAGAGAAATAAGTGTCACAGCAGCAATAGTTTTGGGTTCAAGATGTTTGATGACCACTGCTGGAGGTATCCATTGTTTTACAGACCATACCAGTTTCTCCCTACATTATAAAAGTTGTACCTTGCAATGCTTCTAGCATGTGCATCTGTTTTGTAAAGCTGACGTTGTTACCTTGTGTTAATGCTTCCCAGGTTACAGTGGAGTTTGTGATTGGTGTCCTTTGTTTTAGAGCTTCTTTTCGAGTAAGAAACAGGAGTAGGAGGTATGTGTTGTGAGAGAGTGGCTGCAAGAGCTGTCTACTGCTGGAAGAGTGTGCCTATCAGTGCCAGAATGAGACTGCCATTGGCATGCAGAGCTGGCTGCTTAGAACAGGCATGAGAGCCTGGCCCTGATTTGTATGTACAGTTGACCCCCATATTACCATGGGTACACACCTTCATACTTGTTTTGAAAATCTGCACCTCTCTGCTCACGTGTGCGTGCTAACAAGCACTGACCAGATTCCTCTGGCAGTGTCACTATACAGGTATTCTGCCCACTGCATCACCTTGTGAGCCTAAATGGATATTTTCTCAATTATTCACAATCACATAACTGGCCCTTTAAATTAGGCAATAAGATTCCAGACACCAGTTATGGCAAAAACGCACGATGTTCATCTCCATTATCTCTGTTATTTAAGGCTTTCAAAAAACCACTAACCTTAACTCCTACACTCAAACAAGCACACACTAGCACATAGAGTTAAGCCAACTTTTTAACTCCCAGTCATTAAGGATGTCAAAACATTCTGATATATGATATAAACTCATTATGACTGGATTTTGTTTTTATTAATGTAAGGGTTAGGTTGTGAGGAACAGAAGATTTTTTTAAGCCTCTTATTTCTTAGACACAGTGTGATTCGGTGGTTTAACATTGTTACGTTTTAAAGGGCTTGTTAAGCTCTAATCAATCATAATAAGACCTAAACATTTAATAGCATATTAACTTGTAACATAAACCAAGCACAGTCATAGTGTTGTCTTTTTCCTAGTGTTTTTTTCCTGTAACAAGTTCATACGAGTAACCTATAGCTTTAAGAACTATTAGAAAGTTTGGTAGTTTTTGTCCATCCTGGGGAAAACAAGCAAACAAAAACAACAGGAAATTTCTGTGCAATAAATTCTGTTTGAAGTGAAATAAAGAAATAATGCAGAAAAAAATTTGCTCTAAGAGTTCCCATCTCTGAGTGTGAACTTAACAGGCAGCATATGCTGCTAGAGAAAAGAACTGTTTACAGTGAAATGCCGTTTTGTACTGGGAAAATGGTTTTGCTTGACAAGTTTTACTCAGATCTGATAACTTTGGAGTCATCTGTGAACAAGAACTGTGGGATGGGCTCTTGCCAGTGATAAAGATTCGCTAACAGTCCATGGGGAGATCTTTTATTTATTTTTTTCCTGGTATAATTTCCTTCATAGGCATTTGGAAAAGAGGTACAAGTTCATTGATACCACAGCCCAGCATTTTCCTTTGAGGATTTGAGAAGGGGGGGGAAAAAAAGGAAAGTACATCATAGCCTGTCAGCGTCTCTTCTTAATTGGTTTGGAACCTCTTGGTGAGTGATTGCAGGCACACCTTCCCTCCGGGGAGCTGCACACACCACCTCTGCAGCTATCCGAGCCCTTCCCAGGTTACAGCATGGCAGCTGAGCTACCTTGTGGACCTTCATCTTCCCCATGGTACTGTTGAGGGGAAGTTGTGGTTCAGTCATTTGAACTCAGGTCTGGTTGCAGCTGCTCCTGCTTTCATAGCGTGGCTGTGACCTTGCTGCCTTCTGTGGTGATGGCAGCAGGAGGATGGTGCGCCCTTGGTGAATGGTTTGTAAAATGAGCTAGGAGGTGGCTGGGTAAAGCTGACTCAGAGCTGTTGGTGCAGTACTTGGCTGATAGTGGACTGCATCCTCCCTGGATATGAACAGTCACAATGATGTGGAAATACACTTGTGGGTTTGGTTAATAAGCCACTGTCACCATAAAACTGCCTCTGCATTACTGCTCTGTTATGGTGAGAGGACGAGGGTCCTCACATCCATGTTCCAAAGACGATAGTCTCTTCTTAGATGTGCATTACTGCCAAGTCCAGTGCTGTGCAGGCAGCGCCACTGAGGCTGGTAGGCAGGGAACAGAATGCTTGGAGCGTTCCTCGTAAGATAAGCTGAAACCTCAGCATAGCTTTAGCAATTTGGATCAGACCCAGTCTTGGACTGGCTGAAAAGCCTCATGTTATCTCCATCTTGAGAATGGGCATATTGCTCTTTATAGAAAGCATGGCCTGTACTTGTGACTCTGAGGTGAGGAGGACTGCTACAATGGGATAAGAGCTTCCCAAGAAGTGAGTGCAGGGCCTCGTCTGTTTGTGACAGCAGGGCCTTAACTCTGGTGCAGGATTCTGGCAGCTGGGGAAAATCTGCAGTGCAAGAGCAGAGAATAGCTCATCCACAAAGTAACAGTGCTCAGGTTGAAGCCAGCAGGCAAAGAAGCTAAGGGAGTGATGTACACTGTGCCACGTGTCTGGGCACTGCTAGTCAAACACTTCTTTGTTTGTCTGTTTGTATTTTATATATTTACTTTATGTAGATGGAAATACTTACAATAAAAAATAAAACTCCATCCCTAATTCTGGAATAAAGTGACCACAAGTAGGAAGAGGTAATGTGTGACTACAGAACTATACCAGTGTAGCTGTGACTGGGAAAGTGTTCCTGTGGAGATGACCTTCAGTCAAAGAGAAAAAACCTTAAAATACTCTAGACCTCATCCTCTTCCATATAAACAGCTCTCCATTTTTAGTAGAATCTTAAGTTTATAAAAGGTACAGGCTTTTTTAACAGGATCCATGGTTTGGGGAATGGTGCATAGGTTGTCCCTCAGGACTTTAGCTCTTTGGCAAACTGAAGAACAGAGATGGAAAAACATTACAGAAAGCATGTCCAGGGGAAGGGCCCTGGTTTATGGTTATGCTTCATGTTATAGCAGGAAACTCTGGATCTCTATTCTGGGTCTCCCTAAAACCTGTCACATCTGTCTGTATTTGTGTGTTTCTCAGAAGTTCAGATTTGAGCCTTGGTTTGGCTGTGGCTTCCCTGTGGGATTCAAATATTGCACTCTAGCCTAATCTGGCTGGGAAATACAAACTGAGAGTCTCTAGGTGTAAGAGGGCTCTTTCTTTGGACAGATAGACCAGTATCTCCATTGTGCTGCTCTGGCTGCTCTGCCAATGCCATTTCATTGATTCCTGTTTAAGACTGGTGCTGCAGTAAAGTACCAGGTAGGCAACTTGTGGCACCAGAGACCACTACTGACGGCTCAGGGCTCATAATGGCTGAGTAGGATGCTGTTTTCCTAAGCGACGCTTCTAAAATGTGATAAAACTGGCAGTGGTTTTTCATCCTTACTATTTGTCACTGTTCTGGATTGTCAGTGGGTAGCAGTGGGTATTACCTTCATGTCTCTGGAAACAGGCCATGTCGCTACAGAGTCACAGGGTGGCTGAAGTCAGGGCTTACAGAAGTCACTTGTGTATTTGTATGTTTATCCTCCATACTTTTTTTTAAGGAAAAGGTCTGGTCTATGCTAGGATGGCTTTTGCAGATAATCAAGTACTTGCAGGTCTTTGTGTAACTCTTGGTCAGCTTTGGTCGCATGCTCACATTAGAGCAGGGCCATAAAGCATGTCTGTTCTAGATTCTCTGGCATCTTAATTTAGTACATAACCTGAGAGAACGGCGAGGAATTTACTGTACTTCATGGCACCTGAGAAACTGCACTTTCTGTTTAGAAGATTGGGTTAGACAGTACAAAGACATTAGAACCTGAGAGAATGGCATGAATGGTGTGGAATTACACTGGGGAGAATCAGTCTGGGTGTTAGGAAAAGGCTCTTCACAAGAAAGTGCTCAGGCATGGAACAGGCTCCCCAGGACAGTGGCCAAGCTGCCAGAGTACAAGGAGCATTTGGACAATGCTCTTATGCATAGGGTTTGAATTTGGGGTGGTCCTGTATGGAGCCAGGAATTGGACTGAGTTATCTTTGTGGGTCCTTTCCAACTCAGGATATTCTGTGGTTCTCTGGCTACAGACCACGGACTGGTTGAGATGTATTTCTTTAAAGGGGAACCATGAGTCTGCCTGAGATGCAAAGAGTTCAGATGGGAGAAGTGTTTGTTAGTTCCTGAGAAAGGAGGCTTAGAAAGGGAGAGTGTGAAAGAGGAGGAGAACCTGTCTGAAAAACCAGCTGCTTTCTGTAGAGTCTGTGCCACTCTGAGCTCATAAAATTTCTAAACTGTGAAGTTGAGTGGAGTATCTGGAGCACTGTCAAGTCCCTAACAGCCATCTAAGAAGGTGCTTTGACTGAACTCTATGCAGACTGTGGAATAGCATTGCACATAGTGCATGGATTAACTGTACTCCTGAAGATGAGCCAATCTTATGTACTCATAGCTCAGCTTATTTCAGTAGGAATAATTGTGGATGCTGAATGTCTGTCTGTGTTTTGACAGGCATTGCTTTTATCTCATTGCATAGCTGCCTGCAGGTTACAGATACTTTTTTTGTAGAATGCAATGGATACGTCTACCCCAGAAGAAAAGCTCACGTGCTCTTTCACTTGTACTCTGAGATGACTGGGTGTGAGTACAATCATATTAGCACAGTACTAAGCCCAAGCAAATATACCTGCCTCATTAGAAAGGCTTATCAACCCAGCTTTCACACTGTGCTGAAACCTAACGTGGCTTCTAAAGTTCAAATAATGTCTGGCCAGCCAAGAGAGCTGACAGAAAACTCTCATGCCTGTTAATCTATGAAGATTTTTTTTTAATTTTTTTTTTTTTTTTGGTGGTTAAAACATATTAGGAGTTTGGAGTTGTGTTATTCAGATGTTATTTGGGAGGCATTTTTGTTTAAAAACATTTTTATTTAAGGTATGAGAATACGTTTGATAAACTTGTCTACAAGAATAGAAAGAGGTAGAGGACATAATAACAAAAGGTTTGTCAGATATTTGTGAATTTTAAACCTAAAAGAGACATATGGAGCTGTCCTGCATGAATGTCTTCAGAAACCCACTGAGTTTACCTAGCTTAATGTCGACCTAAAAAATTTCAGTGGAGGAAATGAAATTGGGGTATGGTTACTTTCTAACAAACTGTGTGTTTTCAGTTTATTAGTACAGACAAGATTCATCCTTGGATAGCTATTGGGTTTCATAAGTGAGTCAGACCTTTGCATGCATCACTTACAGAGATGAAAGCATATGGTCCAGGATAAAAAGTTACAAGGGTTTGGCATCATATTAAATGTGTAACTTTGAAGCACATTACACACCAGGTTAAAGGGCTGGGTTTGAATCTCTTCCAGTACACTTAAACACGTGAAACCTTCTGGCAGAAAGAAGAGATGGGTAGAGTTTGAAGTGCATCCTAATTTGTGTCAATAGGTCACTTCTCTTACAAAATATGAGGAGTTAAGGTGATGCACGCTCATTTTCAGGCAGCTTATAGAATTGCAACAGCTTTTAAATAGAGTGCAAGTTCTCTTTTTTTCTTGGAACAAAAATGTTGATGTGAAATTGAAAACTCATTTCAGATGCCTGCTGGGCTGGCAGGGTGTCAAGTTGTTTGGCTTGACTGTCTCTTTCTTTCACTCCCTTCACATTGTTTACAGACAACATTCTCAACTCCAACTGACTGTATTTAAATATCGACTAATTATGTGCAAGAGGACTTGGAAAAGGGCACCACACTGAAAAGTTTCTGTATCTTAGATTGGTTAGGAAAAGACCTTGCGGGCAAATTACAAAGTACCTTCCTAAGCAAAGTGCGTGAGTGGGGAGAGAACATGCGTGAGAGAGAGAAGGGAGATAGGAAGACACAAAATGCTTTTGGCCAGTGCTTTCTGGCATCTGATGAGAACTGAGAAAGTGGGTGGCGCCCAGCTTTTGCGTCAGGTTGCATGTGCTGATGTGAAAGGTCTTTTGGAAGTGTTTAAGGAGAAGGGGGCACCTCCTGCAAGGTGCAGTTAATGTGCATAAATACTGTGCAGTCAGCCTGGGTCTAGCCTAGATGTGTGACTTTGCCCATTGGCAATCCCTATAGAATTTTCCTTATTTAGGTATGGAGGTGGTTTAAGCACAAATTTTACTGAAATGTGTGCCTACTTTAAGCCATTTTCCTGTAACATGAGCTGGAATGTGTGTACCCTACCTAGATCATTCAAGGCTTGTTAATCCTGCAGTGTCTTTGCAGTGGTGTTCTTGGACAACAGGCTTGTTGTCCTGCAGCTGGCTGGGGGGAGAGGGGAGGTCCTAAAGCATCTCAGCTCAAAGTGCTCTAAGATATGACCTCAGACATAGGTAAATGTGAATTCAAAATGGTAACGTGAATATAGTTTTGCGTCTAGTATGATAAGTAATGTTGTCCATGTAGATTAAATACTTGGGAAGGCCAGCCATGGGAGTGCTGGTGCATGGGAGCTCATGGGAGATGCTTATCCACTGGCAGGCTAAGAGCTATGATGCCAACTTTGATGGTGCAGCCTGCACTGAGGGAGCTAACCCAGCTGGAGGCTTTGGTTTGCTGTCATCCAAAAAGCTCTTGGTATTCTTGAATTTTTAGAATATGTAATGCTTTCTCTAACTCATGACAGTCTCCTTCTTTTGGTTATGCACTTTTTCTTGTCAAATTTGGTTAATGTAAGTAATATGATACAAATGGTAAATAAGCAGGAGATGGTTAGGCTTTTATCTTCACTTATCTACACAAATGAGTTTTACGCGTGCAAAGATGATTAGTAACCCAGTGTGACCTGGATTATAATGCTTTATCCAGAAAATTCATTCATCTTTGCACAGAATCATATCAGATTTTTTCATCATTTGGAAGAAGAAAACACCAGAAAACAGCTACTTCTAAAATTGATGTGCAATAGCTCATCAGATTCAAACAGTGATGTGATAGGGAAGGGGAAATAGAGGAGTTGGGTGGGGCGAGGGAGATTTCTTTGGGAGCCTCATCTACCAAATGCGCTTATCTTTTCTTGGGAATTACAATGTGGTTAGTTTACAGTCTATTATGCAAAGTCGCATGCAATGTGTTAATGATATTGGCAATTTTGTAACTATGTTCTGCACTAATTAGTAAGGCTGAATATTGTATTGCTCATCCTGGATCACTTTCAGTACTGCTGCGTTTTTTTTTCCCCCTGCTTTTAGCTCTTGTCATTAAAGCATGTACTCACAAGCCAGCATACCTTGTGAACTTTGGAAAGAAACTCAAAGCCCCCAGTGTTTTATATTATGTCTGTCATATTTAGAAAGAAAACAATGCGGTGGTTAGATAAAGAGATTATTGTGGAAGGACAGCTTATGTGGTTTAGGGAATAGAACTAACTAGAATCCTTTTCCACCACCTGTGTTTAAAAATAGGACAAAGGACAGTGCTTTGTACTGGGAATATAGCTGAGAGGGAAGGCCTTGATAGAATGAATCTAATTATAATCCCCCCAATTATATATTTGGGTCAGAGGTAGGTGAAACTAAGTGTTGTGTGCTGTAAGATCTCTGCCTTGTTTCTTCCATGTTAAATTGTTAACATGTGCCATGCCAGATGACAGTCCTTCTTGTCATATTAAAACCAAATAATATTTAACTGCTGACAGTGGATGTGGTCTGACTGGATAGGGATTATCCAAGAGGAAATGTTAGATATTGATTTGATATATTGAAGAAAAAAAACCTGAAACCAAAAATGAGGGTGACTTGGTCATCGCAAGTTGGTCCACCGCCTGTGAGCACTGACTGATAGGCTTGTCTGTGTTCTTCACTGTTCATGTGGTAATTAATTTTTATGAATTTCCTCAAATATATTTGTGTCAGCAAATATATTTTCTTTTTGCATGTGTCACTTTTTAATGACACACTTCTTTTCCATATTAGTTAGAACAAAATCAGGAGTCTGGAAAGGCAGGACTCCTAGACAAGATTTTAAATTCTTTTGTCTTTTATTTTATCTATTGGTTTGAGATTATAAAACCTGAAAAAGGTTCCCTCTTAAATGATTACTTATGTGCATCTGCTGTGTTTCCCATATTCTTGACGTTCATGAAATTGGTGCAGTGCTTAAGGATTTCAGTGCTATTGGGATCTGGTTCAAACTCCAGTTGATCCAGAGAGATGTATCTTGCATTTGCCCATATTTTTTTCCTGATCATTTAAACAATAAAAATAAAATAAAACACATGTACATCTAAATCCAAAGGATTTCCTTCTGTTACAAGAGAGTTCAGAATGAAACTGTCACAGAAAATGACTATTGCTGGTGAATGGCCCAAGGTTAAACAGTCATTTAATTTTATCTTGTATAATAAGTTACCAGATAGCAGTTAATAATTGAAGAAGAACCCCATCTTTCATTGCAAAAAACATCTGTATTAAATGAAAAGAAAAATAAGTAGTATTAACTTCTGGGAAAATCACTCCTCTTTTTCCTTTGACCTGTAAGTGCATGAAGCAACGAACCCACTATTTCATATGTACACAATCTATGGAACAGTGAAAAGATCCATCAGGAAAAGGAAATAATGATCAGTGTGCTGAGTGGGTGAGCCCTAAGCAAAGCAATTCAGTGGGGACTCGGCCTGGCCAAGCGAAGGCCAGACTGGCCCATGGTGAAAGCAGGGCAGTTTGTCATGCAGTTTTGCAGTTCCCTCCTCTGCAAAATCAATGAAACTCTATTATATTATGTTTCACACTTGTCAAACAGAAAAGTAGGCAGCCTTGTTGGAAGCAATGCCATTTTTTACAGCAACCTTCATAGTTTTCATGGCACAGAGTGGGAGCGTACTCATTTGGCTTGACCTCTGCTCTGAAAGTAACAAGGGCAAGTTGTTGTCTGAGATCTGAGGCTTCTGGGCTAATTTACCAGCTGAAGTGCTTGGTGTCTTCATCTGCAAAGCCCCTGACCTACCTCATTGTGCCCCCTTGCCATTGCACTTCAGGGAGTTGGCAGGAGAGGGAAAAGACTAAATTTACCCTTCACCCTGCTCTCTGTGCCCAGGGGATGCTCAAGGAAGCCTCCATGGACATTCTCCTTTCTCCTACAGTATCTTTTCCATGACTGGGAAAGTGCTGGGACGACATATATTCTGTTGAAAACTTTGGCACCATCTCTTCCTTTGTCCTCCTGCTCTGGCTGCTGCTGAGTAAGCCATGCAGAGCGCATGCAGTGGCTATATTTCCCCATGCCTCACTTGACACATCATGTTCTCCCACTGCAGAATAGGCCTACCTCACATTTGCCATTGAGTTCCTTGAAAGGGGGGTAAAATTTGCGTTTCTACTCTTTTTAAAAATAGATGAATAAATCTAGACCCTAACAGGTTCTAGGTGTATCCAGAGGATATTTTTTTGTTCTTGTTGTTTTTGTTTTTGTTTTTTCTCTCCACAAATATATATCTTCCAGTAAAAATGTCATCGGATCCAGGGTGGGGAAAAGCAAGAGGAAGAGCTCCACCCAAGTTTAGTGGTTAGGGTGTTCATCTGAGATGGGGCAGATCCAGATTCAAGTCAGTGTTTTCCTGGTTCAGAGTGGGGACTTGAACCTGAGACTTCCACAGCTTGATGAGTGCTCTTACTGCTCATGGTTGAGTTGGGGATACAAGGCAGTTTGATCTCCCTGGGTATTTGCTTTTATTTTGTATTGTGTTGAAGACAAATTTCAAACACAGAAATTATTTTGTACGAAATGAAATGGCTGTTTTCCAGCCGGCCCGAATTCCCTACGTGGTGAACTCAGCCAGGGGTCTGAGAAGCAGACATTTGTTGTGACTTTGGAAGGGAACGTCTGGAGACAGAGACATTGTACATTAGAAAAATGGATTGTGTGGATGAGTGTGCAAGCAGAACCAGTCAGCTGCTTCTAAACTGCACATAGACCGCTCAAACCAAATGTCTGCATTTATGGACCAGAGGCTGCCCTCAGAGCACTTGGTGTGTGGGCATGTAGAAGTACAAGAGCAGTAGATAAAATGAAGATACTGTTTCTTGTGGGCTCCCTCTGTCCTCTCTCTGTGCATAGATTTCATTCATGGAAATGGAAATTATTTGCAGTGCTCTGAGGCATGAGTGTACTTATTGGCTGTTTCAGTAGCTTTGCTTGAAGCTTTCAGTCTAGCCAACAACTAATGTAAGAAGCTGGCTGAGAGGTTAGCTGAGTATTGAAGCTCAAATCAAGCTCCTTGAACAAATGTAAGTATTACCACTTCTGTGAAAATTTAATCTTTGGCTAAGTCAGTTTGATGTCAGACAACATAGTTCTTTTCTTTTTTTCAAGTCTTCTTTCATCCTGATGTATACAGGCATCCCAGTAAATCCAGGCAGCCCATCATCACTTCAGACAAGCTTTCCCACAACATTTGACTGCTGATTTATTTATTTTTTTTTTCTCTTCACAATGAATAATAAAAAAGGAAACCTACGTTATCTTTACTTGGAAAACAAACTTGCATGAACATGTAATTCCACCTGGAGATTTATAATGAGCATTTTCTAAGAAGCTCTCTGTTATGGAACTAAGTTTTTGCTGAATTAATGCTCCACACATTAATGTATGTATATGCAGTACTTGGTTAGTATTTAGTAAGATAGACTTTTATTTTAACAAGAGATTCCAGGTAAAGAGAAAAGAAATTATAATGTGATGAGAGACATTGAGAAAGCGTATATAACTTAATGTTTGTAAAGCTGAACTATAGAAACTGAGTGATTACTTACGTAATAGATCTAGACTCAGCTGGGGAATGGTAATCCGTGCCTGTTTATCTTGGAGATCTATCACTTTTAATGAAGGATAATAGTGCTCACAACAGCCACATACATGCCTGAAAAAAGCCCACGTGTGTAGGTGAAAAAATTTGCCTTGCCTCAGGCAAATATACTTGAAAAATTGAATGCTGTGGTTATAGGTTGGTTTTGGCAGAATCGTGAAGAAAAAAAAAAATCAAACAATATGAATATCTTGTTAACTATAATGCTGTATCTCTTTAACTTTTTGATACATTTTTTCCTATTTTTTTTATTTGTGCTTATCTTGGCCATTTTCTGAGTGGTATATTGAAGTTGAGTAGCTCAAACTGTCTCCTGATACTGTTCGTTGTTGCTGCTGAAGCTGAGCCCATGTTCATGGCAGAGCCCTTCACCAGACACACTGTTGGAAGGGCTGGGGCTGCACTATGTGCTGAGCAGAGGCTGTGCGCAGAGCTTTGGGGTGCTGTGGTTCCCCAGCTGGGTGTGCTGACACTGAGCCTGCTGCTGGCTGGAGCAAACTGCTGTGAGGAAAGAAAAGGAGGGAGAGACGCTTGTCATTAACAGCTAATCTAAGGAGTATCTAATGAGAGACACCTCCTAGACTGGTTTGACGCCACCTAACTTCCATTCTGTGTTCATGAGGCCTCTGGCCACATCTGTGGCCATGCAGCCCCTCAGCTGGGAGCAGAGTGACTGAGGACACCTGTCTGATGGGATGCTGAGACACAGACTTGGGGGGAAGGCTCTGATGAGCATACAAGGCAGTATGCTCAACTGGTTTTCATCATCACAACTATTTGCCCAGCTGAAAAGAGATGAGCTTGATCTCTCCAGCCATAATCCTGCAGAGAGACTGTTTCTTTGCATGGCTTCAAAGTCAATCGAGCAATTGC
Source organism: Coturnix japonica (assembly GCF_054131305.1). NCBI lineage: Eukaryota > Metazoa > Chordata > Aves > Galliformes > Phasianidae > Coturnix > Coturnix japonica. The sequence continues at coordinate 31,315,489 of NC_140668.1, forward strand.
AAGTCCCTGCAGGACCAGCATCCTAGCAGATGCTTGTCCTAGTTGAATTCAGCTACCCAAAATAACCACTCTTGCCACTTTGTGGGCTTAGCAGGATGATGCTCATACACAGCATCACCAGGTATTGCACTCTTTGAAACTGCTATCAGTTTTGTTGTGGGCTGTTTCTTTTCTGTGGATTTTTTTCTGTTAGAAGTACCTGTGGAAGCATCCATATATTTCCTTTTGGTAAAGACAGCACATCTGATGATCAGTGCAAGCTATTGTCTGTGGCAATGGCAGGTGAAAAGAAAAAAGATATGTTCTTGGTTGACTTTTTGCAATCTTTTTCGTATTTAAGACAGCTAATAATTAGTTACCCATACTTCAGAAAGCTACTAGATGATATTTGCAGAGCAATGTGAGAACAAACACAAGATTTGTCAGTATGTGGTTTTAGAGGCAAAAATTTTTGTGTGTGTGTGTGTGTTTTCTATAAGCCAGAGCAGCAGGTTTTCCACTCAAGAGCCTCTGTAAATATGTTGTATTTAAGAAGGTTTTGTTTCTGGAAGATGGTTAATTATTTTTATTTTAAGAATACACAAACAATTTAGCTGAGTTATTTAAAATCCATTTGCTTTCATTATAGTAGATCGTTCCTTACCAATTACAATGCAGTTCTCAAAATTGCTTTCTCCTTTCTATCTCCCTGCCAGCTGGATCTTTATTCTACCACTGTTTGCTGCCCTTTATTTTTCCTGCCAAAATCTGAAACATTTTTAAATTGCATTAAAATGGTTTAAAATTAGACAATGTTGTGATTTGAAAAACGTGTTAGATTGACTCAGCCTAATGAGTCAGGCCTATTTTTTAGATACATTGGTTATATTATAATATTTTGCCTGACTGTCAGTAACTCAGAAAGTAAAGAAAATGTGGATGAAAACAAAAAACGCTCCAGCAGAGCAGGAAAGAAAAAACAGCTGAACAACAGGACAGTGTAAATATGGGAGCAGTTAGGAGCTGATTCTCCATTAGTTTTTTACCCAAATTCACCTTTATTTTGCAAAGATTTCTCTGGATCTTCTTTCAGGCTAAAGAAGCATAGGTTTATTCATTAACATTTCATCCCGAAGTAGAGGTTTCCATTCCTTAGCTCTCAGCAAGGAGCTGCTATGCTCATGCATTCAAAACTGTTTACAAAAATGGACTAATAAGAGAAAACAGCTTTATCATTGTGGTTTTCCTTGTGGTCAGCATCTGCACGAGAGAAGGAAGGGCTACGAAGAGTCACATTTCAACAAAAAAAGACACCAGAGCAAACTCTGCTCTGCTGGGTGGGTGTAAGGCTGTAGCTAACTGCTGATTTCAGATGGGTGCTCACAGAACCATACCGCGGTGTACAGAAAGGAGGTTTGAAGGGGCTGTTATTCCAAGTAGGTGGGAAAAGAAGCAAGGTACTGTTTGTGCTTGCAGGTTTAATCTGCTTGTGCCAGGCATGTCCTGCAAGAGGCAATGTTGGGGATAAATCTTCCTATGCTTAAAGCCCACTGAAGCAAGATTTACATCTCTGTAGTTAATCCAAGGCTTGTGGTTCCAAGCACAAACCCCTGAGCAATCACCTCATTATTTTGCAGCATGAGTTTGTGCACAAGTTTGCTGTAACTTGGGCTGACATTTTCAGACACATTGTTGTGGACGACCTGAATCACCACACGTGTGAATAGCAATGACCCAGGATCATGCAATTGCAGCTCTGATCTCTCCCCAGAGTTTCCTTGGGTGAAAAAAGTGAAGATCTAAGTGCAAAAGTAAGGACGCAAAGAGTACTGTAGCTCTTTCAGTAGAACTGCAGGGTTCTACCTATTCTGGTGAAGAACCCCACATAAACCCTCCGTTTTGAACAGTCCTGCACTTAGCTGAAGTTAGCCCTGCTAACCAAAAAGCCTGCTGGTTCCTGCAGTGCTTGCGAGGCAGTTATCAGTGAGAAGTGTGGTCTTTGGTAAATGGGCTGAAGTTGTGCACTGTGAAGCCCCAGGAGCTGAGGGGGCAGCTAAGCAAGTTCTGTTCCATTTCAGCCCCCACACGTGCTGTGCATGGAAGCACCGGCAGCTCCTGTGTGGAGCTCCCATGCTTTTCCCTTGCATGTGCTGCGGTGGGTTTGTGTGATCGATATGGAAGTATCGATACGTGTGAAATGCCTGCCATTGCAAAACTGTAAATTGCAGTATACTAGATTTTCTCTAATCTCTTGGATAAATAATTGGCAATATACTTCTACCCCAAGGGCCCAGCCTTGAGCTCTTTTACCTAGCTTAGATTCCCACTGACATTTAGATAAGCGTTGAGGCAACTGTATTTGGAAACTTTACAAAGAAAACATATGTATCCAGTTTGCTCAACATCAGTGTCTGAAGAAATGTTAAAAGGTGTCCAAGATGCAAATGTTTGTTTATGAAACACTCAAGAGAGTTTCACAATTTTCCATTTGAACCTATGTACATCAGATATATTCAGTGCGGATATCCATTCAGCACCTGTCCTGCCATCTATTCCTGCTGAGTGCTGCTGTGTGGGGTTGGTGTGACAGCAGAGCCTCAGCCTGCAGCACTGTGACTGCCCTGGGATAACCCATGTGTGGGTTCCTGCTGAGAGTGTCACTGCCTGGCTTCCAGCACAGCTGCTGATGGAGCAAACAAGTTGGCTGGCCCAAGAACCGGGTGTTTGTTGGGTTGGTTTTCAGGTGAATCAGCTCCAAGGACAGAGGTGATATGGCCAGACCTAACTCTTGCAGCAGCAGGTTGCTCAGTGCAGCTTGAAGCTGCCATGATGCTGACTCAGTATCAGTGCAGGTACAAAGCGCAGAGCCAGGCTTTAGCACCGTGAGAGCTTAGGGGCTTCCCACTGGACTAAGAGGTGGCTTCTGTAATGACAGAAACTGCAGCAGCGTAGCTCACTGTGATGTATTCCAAAGCAAACATGGTGACTTTCAGACCTTTTGCCATTGTGAAGCCCGGGGTGATGCAAAGAGGCTGAGGAGCAGCTGTCTGCAAATTTCATTTAAATTCTTGTAGCTCTTCAACATACTGCAGCAGAACTACTTCTTAGTTTATCTCAGTTCTTTTTTAGAACGTGAATCTAATTGCAAAACTATGATGCTGCACTTCAGCATGTATTGCAGAGTTTCCGGGATCGTGTGTTAGCTGCAAACTTTTCCTTCATGCCAACGTACTGCACTCTAATGGGTGAACTTTCTAAACTCAGTGTTCTGAAAGCATGGAAGTATTTTGAAATAAAACCTCAGTGGATAAAAATAATCCTCTAGTATTTTACTCCCAATTAACCTTTTGTGAAAGAGGGCATGGAGCTGGACAGTAAGGCTGAAAGTCCAGTTCATCTCAGTGGGATTATTCATGGAATAGCTCCTCCTTTGTGTTAATGAATCAGAACGTGCCCCTGAGTAAATATTTTCCAAGTTCAACATCTGTGAACGGGGAATGTATGGAAAAGAGCCATAAATACTACACAGTCATAGGTCAAGGCAAGTGGGCACTTTGTTGTGCTGTGCTTCATAATTATTGAACTGTACCTAAAGACCTGAGCTGGTGGATGCAGCAGGGGCAGAGTTCTCATATTCTGCTGGCCATCTCAGTATTTTTAGCTTTAGGCTGAGAAATGGTCTCTTCCACTGTCTCTTTGCCTCTTTCTGGCTCAGTTACTGTTTAGCCCCTGCTATTTGTGTTGTTTAATACAAAACATTCCTGACAAGTCTTCTGTTTGGTGGGGAAGACAGGATGATGGAAGTGCTGTTCTGGTTTCCCCTGGTTGTCCTGGTGTCAATAAACAAAAAATGCCAGAGCAGCATGACAGTTAAGATCAGTGTTCACCAGGAGATAATACTAGTAATAATTTTGTTTTCTATTCTAATCAATTGTGGTATCACTAATATCTGATGACAGTTGCTGTCTTGTTCATAATCCTCACTGTGGAAAGCCTTGAATACTTGGTTTTAGTTGAATTCCTGGAATCACTTATTCTTTGCATAGAGATGCAATAGAAAGTTTGCTCCAGATAAGCCAAGACTGTTCTGTGCCCTAGGGAGCCAACCAGCCAGCTAAGGAATCTTTATCAAACTGATGTGGACAGCACTCATCCCTGGGAGGGAGGCTGAATGCCCCTCACAGGAGCAAAATCTTCTTTCAGCATCGCAGTACAAACTGGAGCAGGCGTTGTCTTGCCGGCTGGGCACACATGGGGGGAGGCCTGCAGCTCATTACCTCTGCTCCCACCAGCTGTGGCAGTGGGGACTGTGCTGCAGGTTTCAGGGAGTGTGAGGATGTATTTGGACAGCTGCAGAACATGAGCAAGGGGAAGAAAAAGGGCTGTCTCCAGGCAAACATGTCCTGATTTATAACGGAACTATATTTATGTTAGTCGTAACCACATTATTCAGTGTAATTGGGGTCAAGAATTGAATGAGTCTAAAAGAATGCAAAAAATAGTTTCAAAATTCCTATAATAAATAAAGACCTGGTTTAGAGGTCTTGTGAGAACTCCAGAAGTTAAAAGGGTAGCAAAGCGCCAGTGTTTTCAAAAAGATAATGCCAGAAAAGCCACATGAAAGTTCCCCTCAGTGGAGACTGACTGTTTTCAATTAAGTCTTTTGGTGCTTCTCAGTGTCTCTTGCTGCCCTCGCTGTCATTTTATTTCACGCTAATACTGTGCAAGCTGACCAGTTTGGTGTTGGTGCGTTGTAGTATCAGCCAAGAGTGGGGACTCACTGTTCGTAGTGGTCAGTTCTGAATTTCCCTCCCCTTGTTGTCCCCTGGGGTATTACCAGTTGTCAGCCAAACAAAGTGATGGAAGTACCCTCCAGTCTTATGCCATTTGTTACATTTTCAGCTGGGAAAATGTATGTATTTCCCCCCCGGCTGCATTTTGGAAGGCTGGCCCCTGGCTGAGGAGCTGTGTTCTGCTCTGTTTTGTATGTGTGTGTTACCTAAAGGGAGCATTTGTTCAAACAGTTCCTACTATTTGCCTAATTATTTTTTCTTGCATCTTTGCTGTCTGGTAGGATAATAGTGAACTCATAGTAAAAGCACTGCCTGGGCACAACTCTTGGTATATGAATTTTACCATATTTCACTCTGTCTATAAAGATGTTTCCACCATCAAAGAGAGCTCTCCTGACTGTGTTGCTTCTCTTGTAGTGCTTAAGTTAATATTAAGTCTCCTTTCTCCCCCAAGTCTTCTCTTTCTGCCTCCTGTTGTCTTCTCTAATGGCACTCTGAAGAAACTCCACAAATAGTTTGCTGCAGTTGAATTTTATGGCTGTTGCCACCATTAAAGAAGTTGTCTTCATGTTGACAAAAAAAAAAAATCAGAATGTTGCTTTTAAGCTATAGTAATGCCAACATATTCTATTACAGTTAACCTTTGCTCTTCAGTTAAAGCTGTATCTCAAACCTAAGCCAAGGGTCACAGATAAAACATCCCTGTTTTTTTCTTCCACCTCTTAAACCGAGTTGCATCAGTGAACCATTAACTTAGTAGATTATTTACTGTTACTTTATGGGAGAAATACATACTGTACTTTTCCTATGTTGCTCGGGTTTGATTTATGTATGGCCTCAGTTCTATAGGTTCTTCTCTGAGGAAGGGCCTTCATACCATAGCAGAGTAAACACACAGCTGAAACTTGCCTGAACAGTAGTCAAAACTCACAGTAATTCATGTACTTTTGTCCCTCTATCTTTTCTATTTAGCATGCAGCACTAACAGTCCTGATTTGCACTGTGGAAAAACTAATTACAGCAGTGTTAGGCTCCGATAAGTGTTAGCCTCAAGTTAAACTGCAAAAGCTGCGATTTGAGCTGTGCTTAGATCCTATGGTGAGCCATAGCCAATTAATTATAACTCCCTGCTCTGAGGACAGGTTACAGGCTGGCCCCAGCACTGATTAGAGCAATATTAGAGAAGAGATTACGGCATTTTGGGGGCTGCTCTAATCAGGAGCAGCTGCCAGTGACCATCACAGCCCATCGGAGAATGGCTTGTGTTGGACTACACCCCTTGCTGTGGGTTTGCAGGGGCTGCCGGGGCTTGTTACATCAATGCTCTGGTAGGATAAACTATCTGAACTGAAGGTAAGAGTTTTCTTTCAAAGAATGCAGCATACAGAAGTGAGGAAGCCATGGGCTGACTAAATCTTCACCTACCCATTGGGCAGCTTGGCAGGAAGTGAAAACAAAATAGAAGGCATCTGCTGGCAGTGACCAGCTTTTCTGCTCTCTGGTTAGCAAATGAAGTCTTCCTGGCATGATGATTTTCCACTTCATCCCAGTCTCACCATTCTGTCTTTAAAGGACAAATTTAAAGTAATTCCTGGGAGGTGGACAGCCCTATTTCTCCTCCTGCAAGCTCCACTTTGCTATTGCCAAATGTTATCTCCCCTCCCATCCTGCTGGATATCCCCAAAGCAAAGGGAGTGGAGTGTGTGGAAGCCAAGGGATTTGTTTGACTCAGCTTCTTTTGGTCTTTCAATCAATTAAGAAACAATTGTGATATCTCCCTGCACTCCCTATTGACAGGGCCCATGTGTGTAGATCAGGCATCTGGAGCTGTATTTTCCAATGGTTGGGAAAGAGCTTAGTTGTTAAGAGGAGAATAGGAGGGAGGTACAGAGCAAAAGGGTCCTCTGTTACCTTATGGTGAGAGCCAGGAAAGAGGTGTTTCAGCTCCTCTTGTAGCCTTGTACAGATTCCTTTTAGAGGTGACCAGAGCTCCTAGAGAAGGGCAGTACAAGCCAGCTACAAAAGCTTTTTTGCTGCTTGTATTGACCTCAGTTGATTTTTCTACAAAGCAGGGCTTACTGCTTTCATTCCATATTGAGAGAAAAGAGAGGCTTAATTTTGATGAGCAGGTTTGGGTCTGCGCAATGCTGCTGCTTTGCTTGTGGGGATAAATAGGTCTGTCTGTGGTGTTAGGCATACAGGGAAGGAGCTTGACTCTTTGCTCCATAGCACAGCATCTGATGGTGCCGCAGTGACTGCATGCTCTGAGCACCCCCAAGGGGCTCTGTCCTGACTGTCTTCAGAGGCACATTCTCTGTGGTTGTCACCAAGTCTGGGGACAGCACTGCCAGCTGTGTGCTACATCTAGCATGCCAAGAGTGGCACAGTTTCTGGGGGCAGAAGGGGAAGAGAGCACAGAGAGAGAAAACATTCGGATCTCATTGCTCTCCTCCCACACGCAGCTGCCCTAAGCATAAGACTGCTGTGCATTATGCAGCAATGTTGAGCTTGAGCCTGGGGTGTGCAACTGCAGCAGGGTTGCCACTGCTGTCTTTAAGCATCACATTATACCTCAGAGCCCAGAGGCTGGTGGCGAGCCAGCCTTGGGCTGCTTTCCTCTCAACACACAAGTACAACACCCTCTTGGATACTGATCCAAAGCTGAGATGTTCTCTTATCCTCTGGCTTTTAACCAGATGCTGCTGCCCAGAGCACTCAGCAGCAGAACACTGGCTTCTGCCCCTGTGCCCTCCAAACATCCTGATGCCCCTTGAGCACTCAGAATATGCAGCATCCTGTGTAGAGCCTGTCACCTTAATCTTGTACTGTCAAAATGTAGGCATACACAGGTAAGGTGTCCCTTCCCATGCCCTGCAGAGCCCTGCAGCCTGGGTCAGCAATTCCAGCCCTCAGCACTCTCACATACCCTGCAAAATTCAGTGCAGCCCTAAATGCTCCTTCCAGTTATCTTAAGGAAGTTGAATGCAAATTTTTAACCTGAGGCTAACTCCTGGACAGCTTTACACAGCTCCCTCCAAAGGAGTCAGCATCTGAACCCAGCTGAATGGGAGAGGACGCTGTACTCCCAAATTCCAGTCTCCCTGTAGCCATCCTGAGTTGTGCACAAAGATGTTGCAGTAGGTGAGACAGAGGAAGCTGGCTGAGGGGAAAGGTGAGCTTTTAGAGTGCATGGAACCCTCATTCACTATAGCTTGTTCCTGGTTAAACTCAAAAGTCCAGCTTATTGGATGGATGTAACACCATTTTCCCTTTCCCAGCATAGATATTCTTCATACAGTTTGAAGTTGCACCTATCAGTGAATCTTAATGTAGTCGAGTACCACAATTTACTATATTAGGTGATTTTTAATTAGGCTTAAAAGCATTTGGTGAATCATTTTTAAACTCATTTTAATTAGACCACTGTGTCTTTGTGAGATGTTGATGTATTTTGGTCTCAGCTGTGCAGTGGTTCTGTGCTTCAGCCCTGACCTTTCTCTAGCCATGCTTGTCCTTTTTAAAAGACACGTCTGGATGTAGCTTTTCATGTGATGCTGCATGGCTTATGGGAAGGTCGTTGAGTCCTATCCTTCATGCTCATGGTGTTGTTCATAATCAGTACCAAGATAACAATCTGCTAGTGTTTATCCAAAGAAATGAAACTGTAATTTCCCTCTACATGACTTTAGCTGTGGAGAGGAACTTGTTATGCCCCTCTTATTACAATAGATGATTGCGGGGTTGAGCAAGTTGTTGAAAACCTTGAAGTTAAGTAAGGTCAGGAAGAGAAAGTTGTGTGGCCCTATGTGTACTTAGCAGGTGAATTTTAATTGCCTTTTTCCTTCTCTGGAAGACACAAAATCACTTCTGCTTTTCCCATAATTTATAACTTCCCAAACACAGAGTGTACATTTCCTTCTACTCCAGCTCCAGTGTGTGCATTATTTCTGGTTGTTGGTTGCTCTGTCTTGTTGGAGGACAGACTTCAGGAAGAGAAATGCAACAAAAGCAGCACCTTTGGTACCAGCTCTATTTGTGGCTGTACTATCCTTTGGCAGCTGAATGCTGTGGACTGCATGTCTAAGATTTCCTTGAGACTCCAGGTCATCTCTTCAGAGAAAGGCAAACCGTTCTTTTGGGCTACTCTTCCTCTGCAGGATTCATAGCATGGCAAAGACTTTTTTCCCCACCCAGATCAGTCAATCTTACCTCCCAGGAAAAGATGCACTTAATTTTGAGATTTGTTATCCATAAAACTTGCCGTGCAAGAGGCTGATCCTCTGTAGTTTTTGCATTAGACATCACAGTGATCTCTCTCCTCATCATAGAAAGTCAGGAGCAGTGCACATCGCCCTTCAAATGCCTTCTGTCCTAAAAGACATTACATTCTTCCTCTCAGAGGCCAGAGCTTTCCTCCTTTGCTGCAAATTCTGTAAGCTTTCCTTTGTGAAACCTTCACCATTTCGAAGCTCAGAGTTTCTCTAACAGTTGCTGTCTGTCTTTAAAGATAGTTTCACTTAGGTGTTGCTCAATCAGTGCTATTCTTGTATTTGCCTATTTTTGGAGCTGAAATTCTAGACCCGTAAGATGGCTCTGAGTGGTAACCATTGTTCAGAACCGACGAACTCCAAGGTCCCTGAAAACGGGAGCAGTTGGAGTGACTCCTTTCCTGGTTTCACCTTGTGGGCTCCCTCGTGCCCCAAGAGCAGGCTTAGATCAGGTGTTAAAGGCTGAGCACCCGCACTGGAGTAATCAACTGAAAGTGTTGGCCTGGGTTTTCCAATGTCTATATATGTTTTTCTATCACCTTCCATTTTTCCTGGGCTTGGAACAGGAAACATTACAGCAAGAGTAACTGAATGTAAACAGGATGGTGGGAAGCCTCAGACTGTCTGTGTGGAGGTCACATGGCTTGTCTGTGAGATGACATGTGAGTTTGGGAGATGTGTGTGAGCTGGAGATGTGTATACAAAAGTCCTTGTTGTGTGTGTGTGTGCAGTGCCCAGCTATCATGCAGGATGAGCATGAATGAAGGGCATGTACTTGTGTGTGTCTCTGCTGGTGTTCCTAGTGCTATGGGTAGCATCATTTAAAGTTTAAAATGGTTAATAATGTTTTCTATTTTATTTTGGTATAAATAAGGAAGTACAGTGTGTAGCCATCTTTACAGTCAGCCATTTTCAGTTCTCCTTTTTTTCTGACCCACCCTGGACACGAGAACTTCTGTGAGTGCAAGGAGCTCAAAAGCAGTCTATGGTCAGTTTGGAAGTCACGTGAGTCATTTAGTTGACCAGATTTTACTGGAAGACACTCTCCTGATTTCGGTAACAGAAGTATTCAAGTAATGGAACGTTCCTTTTTTAATTTGCTTAGGATCTATTTTTCACTAGTATTTTCACACAGTACTTTCAAATAATCCTTTGCAGTTTCGTAATTTTCACATTTCGCTGCAAATTTGTTGCTATAGGTCTGATACAACTGCACTTGAAATCAGTGTGTTAGATAATGGCAGGGTTGCCTCACTTATAGCAGAGAAAGTCGCAGCTCTAGAAGCAGTGCTGATGGGTAGAGTAGGAAATAGTGCTGAAAGATAAGGTGCCCCACAGCTGGTGCAGCAAGAGAGCTGCTTATCATAGAGCAGTAGAAAATAACGGTTAGAAAAGATTTATTCAGCAGTTTTATCCCCCTCATTGCATGTGTGATTTTGTGATTGTGAGCTCGTATAATTGACCCCTGGGCATGGAATGCTTTTGCAGTGCATAGGGTGCACCCTGATTTGGCAGCTGATTCATAAGCGCTCGTGCCATACTGCCAATACTGAGGAGCAGTCTCCCTTTGGACTGCAGAGCAGTGAACCATCATTTAAAGTCCAAGGTCCCAGGCAAAATGGGAAGTGAGGTCATGAAAAATGACCAACACTTGACATGAATTCGCTCAATTCAGCTACATTACTGTGTTTCCTTTGAGGAAAAGTATGTGACATCTTTGCAATGCGTTGGACTTTCCAATTGCGGAAGACAGGATGTACAGCTTACCTCCTAGTAGCATTGCTGCGTTACTAACAGCACGACTCCTCCAGTTAATTTCAGAGGGGCAGATTTTTTAAGCTAAAAGTCAGAGATTCAAACCCAGTGAATAAACCATCTGGTCTTTCCTCAGGTGATCGCATGAATTATCAGTGATGTTAATCATGTGAACAGATGCTGAAGAATTAGATGTTTTTGCTCCAGTAGTGTTGCAATTCCTTATTAGCATGGCAAAGTGGTTTTTTAATGCCTTTATCAGCTCTCACAATGATATGAATTGTTCTTCCCATTCACAGTGGAAGCACCTGCCTATGGGGCTCGTCTCAATTCTGTGCCTATTGAACATCCCTTGACTTTTGCCTGTTAAAATATGTGCACCATAACTGTAGCATCTCTTGGCTCCTGGTAATTCTGGGCTAGCTTTGCTAGAGTTTAGCTATATCAAATGCTGGCCATTTATCTCTCCATATTGCAGTCATCTTCTGCTGCTTGTTTTGCTTTTCATGACTCCTCACAGCCTGAGACTGCAGGCCTCAGCTGCTCTACAGCCCGTTCACTGCAGTTTCACAGCCCACTAACAGGTTGAGTGCAGCAGCAGACTGAGAAAATGAGGTGAAACTCAGAGGAATCAGGTTTATTTGCTGTGCTTCTTTCTTTGATAATATTAAGATGACTAAGAAGCCTCAAGTCACTGGCAGGATAATTCATGCAGAAAATATGCAGTAACAAAATAATAATCTGCAAAGTACTGGTCATTTTTGGTGACAAACCTGACTTCTGATCAAATGACAAATCAACTGCCGATTAATCTGGTAATAATCAATAAATGACACAAGGGTTGAACATGGCTATATTGTATGTTTTGCCAGGATGAAAAGCACGGTTTTTGTTAGAAGTGTTTAATAACTAAATATATAGCCAGGTCATTTCTTCTTCATCAGTCTCAGTCCAAAATTCTCAGCTACGTGGTCCAAGTGAGTGGTGAATCTGGAAAAGGAACTTGCTCACATTGACATTCTGTTAATAATGTTATCAAAGGGGTAGACACTGATAAGTAGGACCTACACAAGTGAGATGTAGGCCAGTATTTAAAGTTGCATTGGTTATGTCCCCACTGGTTGTGCAGCCAATTTGAATCTATTAGAAGATCGGTGTTCATTAGCAATTGTGTGAAGCCAAACAACCACTGAAACCCGAACTTCAAATGCCAGAAGTCAAACCACAGTCAGATTAGAGAACAGAAAGTACAATACATAGAGAGGGATTTTGAAATGCTGTTATAGTAAACTTTTCATTGCAGTGAAAATGATGTAACCATGTAAGGAGTTTGAGGTACAGTGTGCCAGTTGCTGAAATGCTTAAAAATAAACTACAGTGCACTCATTTTCACAGACTGGGAAACTGAAGTGCAGTAAAATGAAATAACACGGGCAAGGAAGCACCATAGCCTCTAGCAGGTCAGGTCTGTATTCAGCTGTGTGAGACCCAGTGCTGGTGTTAATCAGTAAGACTGCTGCTTTCTGTGCAGCATTGTGTGTTGTATAATAATTGCAGTTTGTTGTCAGTTTTCTGCTTTCTTTCAAATGTGAGGTCTGTAAGAAATAGCTGTCTCACTCGCTAGGTGACAGTTTTCCTTATTTCTCAGTAGGAGAGATGAGTTACCAGAAGTACCCTACCGAGAGAACAGTACTCGTTGCTGGGAAGTTACACATTCAAGTGTCCAAGCCCAAAACCACAATGTACTATTTGCTTTAGACAGTCATGCGATAACGCGTTTCTTTCTGTTGTAAGCTGTTAAAAATAAAACAGGGATGCAGCAAATAAATGTTAGAACAGAAGGAGCTCCCCGACTTTCCACATAGCTAAAGCAGCAGGGTGGCAGCCCTCGGAGCTGAGCAAAAGTTTGTTTCAGAGAGTTATTTCTTTTTGCCCAGATTTAAAGAAATACGCACATTATTTCCCTACCTTTTTTAGAATCAGCCATATTCTGTGCATTGTTTTGGATGCTGACATCTGACGAGGGAGCTGCTGCACAAAACTGTATCTGCTTGGCTCATATCTGCTGTTTACCACCTGACTTTTGAAATATCCTGCCCTAACATCAAGCTTTACAGACTATTTGCTATCACACCTCAACGTGTTTCACCCATTGGAAGAACAAGAATTAAAAGACCTCAAATCTTATCTGCTTGGTAATCTATCGCAGTGTATGCCCAATCTCTACCCCTTTGCTCTGGTCATATTCAAGCGGATCGGGCTGCAAGCTGAGCTCACTGTTAAGGGCACAACCTATAAGTTCCTCAGGGCAGGGTAATGAGTTCATGATTCAAGTGGAGTTGAGTGGCTAAGGGCAGCTGCTGATGAGCCATGTCTTTCTTTGTTTAATGGCGTGCCTTACGTGACAGTTGTCATCCTGGACAGTCATCCTAAAAGCCCAGATTTCCACATCCAGAGTGAGGTGGTCTTAGCAACTGCTGTGAAAGACTTCTGCCATCTACATGCTGGCAAGAGGAGAGGAGAAATGGGTGGTGGAAACGGACATAAAATGTACATTTTTCCCAGGGTTAGTACGGCTCCTCTTTGTGTGCTGTGAAATAAATCATGTTTCTAGTGCTGTACTAGGAAAGCAGTGCAGTGAATTGTCAGTAATCTGAAACAGGAATGATTGTCACTAATTAGGTCCTGGCCCCGACATAGAACCTGTCTCCACAGGATTATGATGTCTTTACACTGTAGGTATTGTTAACTTTGCCTGTTGAAAGCACACTTCCAGAAATGGGCAGGTTATCTCCTCCTTGTGGAGTTTATAAGAAAACATTTCAAAGCTAGTGATTGAAGAGCGCCTAACTCCAGAGCAGACTCTGAGGGGGATTTTCACACTGCTTGGGCAGATGGAAACTGCCAGTGCCACCACTGCTGCTCTATGGGGTGGAGTTTGCTGATCTGCACAGGGACAGAAATGACTATCTCTGTCACCATAACTTACATGTGGCCAAGAGGGCGGATGCTGCAGCCCAGCAGGTGCAGAAGATTCCATGATGGGTTATCTCTAGCCACGGAACTGTCCTCCTTCCAGGAACACTCTTTGATGGAGGAGATAAGAGCCTGCCAGTAACTTCTCTTATGTGAAGGAGTCAGCAAAATTGTTTCCATCAAAGTGGCTTTGTAATTGCATTAGTTCCTGAGAAACGCAGAAGGAAACGTAGATACAGATGCATGTCGTAGTCTACTTTTTACATATTCTTGTTAGGTAATTGTATTATATTTGCTTTGTAGCTGATAAATTAAGTGGACTATGAAATGGCAAACAAACGAATCAAAGTCCTACAAATTTGTATGAGCAAACCTACTGAATGCAGTGAGCTACTCACAGGTGTGAAGACAGGCAGTTTTTCTCAGGTTTGAAAGGGTCAGCTGCCAGCTTTTCAGTTTGTACATGATGTGAGTCTTTTTTAGAACAGGGTAGATGGAACGTGCTTCACAGCGCCTAGAGATTAATGTGCTTTAGGATATCCCCTGTAGTCCAACCCAAATGAGCACAAGTGTACAGGAAGATCCATGTGTACGTTATTCTTGAAAATGATTGGAAATGAAGTTTGTTAAAATTTCTGCTTTAAATTTCACACCCTTTTTCTTTATGGTTAGCTCTGGGTTTATGGCATCTTTCCGAGTTGGAGCTGAATTGATTATTTTGGGGGGTTTTGTAAGAAGGCAGGTGTGGAAACTAAGGAATAAGGGCTTGAACCAAAGTCTGTTTGTTTATTTTTCCCCTTTTGAACTAGACTTCAGCTTTGCAGTCCAACATAACTAAGGCCATTGTACCACCCTGCCATGTCCAGGCAATGCTGAGATCTTACTGTGTGCAACTCAGTGAACTCAGCAATTCACGGCAAAATATTTTGCTCAGTTAGACACCTGGCAAATGCTTTCATTGCTTTTGCCATTATCCAAAGCATCCTTTTGAGTATAGAGAAGGTGGGAGTGAAGCAAGAAACAAAGAAGACACTTGATTTGCTGGGATCTGTGCCAGTGATGGGAAGGTCCGTTGTTTCTTGACCATATCCCCAAGGTCCTTCTAAGCAGACTGTGTTTGGAGCTTATGGGATTTGGTGGTGAATGAAGCAGGTGATGTGCCACTATGCAAGGACAGGCAGCTGCAGGCATTATAGCTTTCACAGCAAAACGTTAACAGGGGATTACTGTTGCAAATTGGTGCTTAGGTTGCCTTGACTCTATTGTTCATTATCATACTTTATCCTCCTTTTCCTCTCCTAGATTTAACTTCCTATATTCCTCTGGAGCACCTCTCCTAGGGACAGTCTGCCCATCAGTTTTTCCCCTGGAGTGGGAATTTGCTGTCCCCATCTGTATTCAACTCTAACACCATGAGCTGAGCTATGCATTGCTTCTGCTGTTCTTGGAAGCAGGAATTCATCTTGATCCTAGCAGCAGCATTGTGCTTCTAGGCTACATCTTGCTGAGGATTCTTGCTGTCATGTGGAGCAATGGGAAGGGTTGGAGGAATAGCCAAGGGTCTTGAAATACACAGCTGTGAGACTTGCCAAAGCCTGGCTGCTCTGGAGGGGCTGTCTAGTCCAGGCTTTCTGGCTGACAGATCCCAAGCGCCCAGACGTTTTCGCCATCTCAGAACTGCTGGAGGAGGCCTCCTTGCAGCCTTGACAATCAGCTGATTCTGTGGAAGGCAGCCACAGCTCCCAGATCCTCTTCAGGCCACATACAAGAGCTCTGTGTGTTGCAAGAGGACTGCAGGCCACCCTTGGGAGCCCTTGATGGACAACTTCCCGGTCTCCTGGCCTCACAGCATCACTCTGAACTCATCATTTCAGCTGGGCCAGAGGCCTTCCATGAGTTAGCCTGAAGTGCATGTGCTTGTTTTCCTTTTGCACTGAATAAGAAACTGACAATATCTAATTGTCAATACCCCTCCCTTGAGAGACATGCAACAGCGTTGCTCCTCAGGGCATATTCCCCACTGCTGTATTTAGAACAGTTTGAAAAGACTAGATTTTAAAAATAATAGTCTTTCCAAAATCTTCCCACCCACAAGCGCTCCTCTGCCAATTTCCAGTTTGAAGAAAATGGAAAAGGACAAGTTTATACACTCCAATGAACAGGAGTTCAAAATGGAACCTGAACATTGTAATTCTTGTTAATGTCTGCTGATAATGGAAAGCAGAGGTGATGATGGCATGGTGCCCAGAGGGGCCCTTTGTTGTAGATGCTTGTGTTGTTGCTCCTTTTCTTAGTTTATACTGAAGGTGAAAACCTCTGTTTTCTTTGGTGCTTAACACTACTTTTCCACTCGTAGCTTTTAAATAAAGCTACACATCAGTACTCCTGCAGTGCTGTTCATTGCAAGTCCTGTAGTGAGTTTAGCTGTTTTCCTGCTCATGAGACTCATTTTTCTGCAGATATTACACATTAAGGTTATGTGTGAACATTTGCCACAAAATACCTGTGTGCAGCCATCAGATTTAGCTTCTGCTATTAAATGTTTGTAAAGGAATGGTCCCCTAAATAGACGGCATCGTTTCTTTCCCCTGTTCTGATAAACCATACTTGTCCTGTGTATGTGTATTAAACATTAAGTGATCGTTAGCATCAAGTAATTTTGTTGTCCTACAGAGTTTGCTTTAGAAAATCAAAGGAGGGCAAAGTGTTGCAATGAGGTGTTTCTGCAAACCTTAGGTGAGCAATACTCTTGTGCATGTTGTCTCAAACTCCATACTGGAGGCTTGAAATCAAATGGGAAAAGAATGGCTTTGAATGTGTAGGTGTAGCTGTGGATGTTGGGTTCTGCAGGACTTGTGCCGATCAAATTCAGTGATGTAAATTTTGTAACCTGGAATTGGTTGTCTTTGTGCAAGCTCTGTTGCGCTTCTCTAATGTGTATTCGGTTCAGATGCAGGCAGTCATTTCTAAAGGTTATAGAATATGTTTGTGCCACTGTGATTTCACATCAAGTAATAGATGTTTAGACAATGCTACGGCTAAACAGTTACTACAGATGAATTCTGACCTTGTTGGCATCAGTGAAATCTATATAGTTAAAGACAGAATTTAATCTTCAGATTTTATGTGGGTATAGCAATTACCTTTTACCCATGCACATGAAATACGTGAAATCAGTCAAATTTGTAATTAGTTTAAAGTAAAACAAAGTGCATTTCTATTATTAACAACATTGCATAAAACTCTCAGTGCCATGGCTAAAAAATCAAAGCCAAGTAACAGTTCAGAGACAGTTGCAGCTATAAAACTTCTGACCTTAGTTACTGAATGTACATACAAACAAATAAACTAACCAGACAGAGATACTCCCCTAGGAGCAATCACGATTTGCAAAATGTAGGGGGCTTTCAGCCAACCTGTAAAGTTGATGGAATAAAATGTGTGCCTGTGTATGCCAGCTCATTAATCAGTGCCCTTCTTTCACTAGCTGAAAGGGTGGTTTGTAGATCTGCTTCTACCCAAGGCATCCATTTTTGTATCCTTTCCAGTAAATACTGCTGACTCGAAGGCTCTGGCAGTCAGGAAGTGTTTTGCTGAAACATCACGGACAGCACTGTGTATCATGCAGTGATAGCTCTGTGGAAGGCTCTATCTCCAGTCTTGCCAGCTGTATTCTTCAGATGCAGCTATCCTCTTGGATGCCTCTTGCTTCATATTGGCTTAAAACACTGCTCTGTTAGATTGTCAAATCTGGGACCCCTCAGACAACTGGTGCCAAATAAATTTCTTCAGTAATGTTTGAAGTCTCTGATGGTAAGCATTGCTGGTTCGATGGATCTCAGATACGCCAAGTTAGTTCTTAGTATTCCTGTGTCGATTCTTCTGCTTATTGTTAGCCTCCGACCTTGGCATGTCTCACTTGGTCTTGGGGATTGTATCACTGAGGACTTGTATTGGTCTCCATCATTCAAGTTTTCTTGCAGTCAGCTGCAATCGTTCTCCAGTGATCAGCAAAAGGGATCTTTATTGAACCTTATAAGTTTTCTTCATCTCCAGTGTAAATTCTGTTTTGACAGCATTCTCATCCCCAAAGCCCCTTAAAGTCCACTTTGAAATTCCTGCTAGAGGCTTAAACACATCCTCCTCCTTTTGCACGCTGCTGAACTTGTACATACTGGAAACCATTCAGAGTAGAGTTTTAGAAAGTGACAACTCCTCTTTACTATCTGTGAGGACAAATAGGACATGCTGAGCTTGTTTTCCAGAGTTTAACTCCCAGCTAGATTACCTACGAACTCTGAAAATAAGGATTTGTATGTCTTTGCTAGAACCCTCTTTGGTAGGGGAGAGCCTCAGTGACCTGCCTTGCAGCAGCCATGCCCTGCAGCTGACTGCAGAGCTACTGTGACCCTGACATCCCTCTTCAGGTACCTCACAGGGTATGTGTTCAAATAGCTCTGTAACATGCTGATCTTATCCCATTTCAACGCACACCTACTCAAAGGATATTGCAATTGGCTTACATAAGAACTAGACAAAACACTGCCATTTAAAACTTGTGCATGTTGCTAAAGCATGAAGAGAACGGTCCCTCCATTCACATTTTGTTTTCAAAGCCTTGTCGTGGTGAGGCACAGGCAATAAAACAGATGAGTGGATGTTAGGAAACCAGCTCAGCAAAAACCATGAAAAAGCTTACGTAAGTTCTTCACCTGTACTCAGGTGCATTGAGGATGGAGTGAGGATGCACACAGCTCTTTCTTTTTATTCTTTCTTTTTTCTTTCTTTTTAAATCCTAGAGCAATACTTGTCTTCATTCTGGGGCAATTCCTGTCATTCCCTTTACCCAGACCCTGGACCTACTCTTGGGCCACTAAAGGGCTCAGAAGGTTTGGGAAAGAAGTCTCATGTCCTTACAGCTTGCTACTTACTCCTACAGGAAAAGCTATAGACATGTGGTCTCTGTCTTGGAGCAAGAGCAAAGAGCCGTCTTCTGCCCTTTTCCCAATAATGTTTATTTCCTGAGTGCTAATCTGAATTAAACCTTTCCATAAGCTGTATTTGAAGAAAATCACCTTACCAACCTTGCTTACAGGAGTTCATTGAGCTCTGCTTTGAAACAGCAGATACCTATAGTGAAAGGTTAAAGTGTCAGGAATAAAAATGACCCTTTGCATTATGAGAACAGCCGCACTAAACAACCTACAATTTGTCCAGCTAACAAGATACACATGGAGCTTACATCAATAAGCTTTTAATCATACTTGTGTCTTCACTAGCTGTGCTGCGACATGTTTGGGCTGTATGAACTCTTCAGAGCCCTGTCCTTGTATATTTGTGTGAAATGTCTTGCACACCTACAGAGATCTATATAAAAAATAAATCCTAATCCTCATCAATAATCAAAGAAGGGAGCAGCTGCAGGCTGTACTTTGGCTGACCCTGGCCCAAGTGAGCTAAAGTAAAGGAAATAAAGACCCAGCATATGGCACTGCAAAGCAATAGACAGTATCTCAGCTCCTGTCTGAAATGATCTGTATACCTACTGGAATAGCACTAAGGATTTTTCCTCCCAACAAGAATAGGGTGTTGCACCAAGTGGCTCCTTGATCCTGCAGGTCTCTGCAGCCCAACCCTGACAAACACTGTGGCAAAGCCTGTGCTTGGGTCACTCTGAGGGTACAGACACTGGGGGATGTGGCACAGTGGCTTTGGGAATTGCGCCCACAGCCTGACCCAGCTCCAGGCATGTAAGTGATGCATCTTTTATATGGGCATCACTTCATTGAAGCCAAGACTTCCCTTATAGCCTTTTCCGAAGGCTGCTCATTGTGATGCTGGAGTTCTCAGGATTACACAAGGTGTGAATTTGCTCTTCTTTGTCTTTACTGCCTGCCCATCTTCAGCTGTTTTCAGCCCTCACAGGGACAGTAGATATGCACAATTTCACATTTCCACCACAGCTGAATTTTCCATACAAATCCCCACTTTACAGCTCTCCTGTGCTCTCAAAGATGAGAAATGATGTTCTTGCCAGCTTAACCCATGTAAAGTTCATCATAATCTGAGTTTGGGAGAGAATTAATAAATCCCAGTGAAAGTTTCCCAGGAAGGAATTCTGGTCTGTTTTCAAGATGATGATGCAATCTCGCTGATGGAGTGAGAATAGCTTTTCCTTCAGTCCACACCTTGGGATGCACATTAGTTACGTAGAATAAGTGAAGTATTCCCAGGAACACCAGCAGAATGGCAGTAATTTTCTTTCTCTCCTTTTCCCACCATTCTTAAATCTCTGCTCTCTGTTTCAGCTTTTACAATAACGTAGGTTGCTTTATTTTAAAACCTAAATCCATTAGATCTTTTCTGCTGGCTACACACCTGTCTTCCTGCCACCGGCTGCACTAATTCTGTGATCCTGAGAGTGGGAGTGGATTAAGGACCAGTTTACAGGCCTGGATGAGCAGTGTGGGGAGCACTGAGGTAGCCCTGCTATGCTGCAGTGAGAAGTGATGCAAACATCGTACTCTTTTATTTTAAGAACTTTGCATTATCTCTAACAAGTGTGCAGTTCACTTCTATCCTGCAGAGCAGCCTTTCTTGCCACAAGCAGTTACACCTGAGTGAGTTTCAACATTTACCCCATTTTCTTTTCTTTATTCTTTGCAGTGTCTTTCATCCCTTGTTTTCATTTTTCCTTAGTTAGGATGTTAAGGTCACATCCAAAATGCCAGAGATTGTTCAGGATCCACAGACAATCCATTTTCAGTCAAGCTGATTGGATTTGATGGAAATATTTATTCGTAGAGACTTAAGGCAGTGGTTATATGAGCAGTAGGTGACTTTAGGCCACTGTGGGTAAAGAAGCAGGTCACCAGTAGCATTCTGTTTCTTTTTTCTTCAGTGATCATTCATGCTTTTTAAACTCCACCACTGCTGTAACTCACTATCTGAGATGAGAAACTGTTTTGTTGCATAAACATGAAACACAAAGTGATGGTCCTTCAACAAGTACTTTGGTTGCTTTAGTCCCTTTGTTGGTTGCTTTTGTTCTCTTTATTATTTCTTAGACTGAACTCTGAGCCAGCTCTCACCTTGCAATGAAAACAAATTGTAGTTTGAAAATACAGAAGTAAATTCCATGTTTTATTTCTCCAGCTTTCTTCTTTGTGATGAAGCAATTAGCATCTCACTTGTACTGCAAGCATTGTATGTTATTAAATCTATGTTGATGTAACTGCTCCTAGCTGATGTAATTTCAACTAGTGGTCTGCCTCTGTTGTGTGGTGATCTTCAGTGTGTTCTCTAATGAACGCACCATTAGGTCTTCCTTGCTCATTTGCTTTTGTTATGTACTGTCCTAAGGATGCAGGTGGTCACTGCAAAGCCAAGTCTAGCAAAAGACTTCTTTGTTTCCAAGACAATCTTCAGATCTTCACTGTCATTTTTCTAGAGTGGCAAATTCCATGTGGCCCATTTGCAATTTGGGTTTTACACAGACATAGACAGGATCCTGTCCTGTGGAGCTCACCTCATCTTGACAATAATGGAGCATTGTGAAAATAAGTGTAAAGTAAAGATTTCACAATTGAAACTGAATTGGAAATGAAACATAAATGTGTTGTTAACTTTTTGTTTAAAGGCTGCCTGCAGCATCTTTTGAAGCAGGCTATTCTGGGGTTAGCCTAAATCAGTTAGGAATGGGAATGGGAACTTCAGGGCAGGATGTCTGTTATTCCTGCACACATGCCATCATAGGAGTTTAGCTTGTATGAGGGTAGATTTTAAAAAGCCTGTCTGAATTTTGCTTTCAATCCTCACATATCTTACTTCTCCCCATCTAAGATAATAAACTTGCAAGAAAAAATAAAAGCCTTTGCATGAAGTAACAAAACTGGACAGCCAGCATGCCTTGGAGAAGACACCAGGCTGCATTCAATAACTCATTAGAGTTTAGATAAGAAGAAATGAATTGAAATGGAAAATACATTCCAAAATGATGAGAAAGGAGTGGTTATTTAGACTGAATAATGCGGACAGCTTCATCTGTTGGGTGAGCACCGCTGATAAAAGCATTCACAGCACAGTTGGAAGAAACTCATGTTGCTGTTGTTGGTACCCTTTCTGTCATTGCACTGTATGACTGGCCTAGTGAAGAAGTGCATTTTCTTGTCATTGGAGCTGATGAAAACCATAACTGAATGTTTGGTGATTTGCTAGAGTAGGCTTCAAATTAAGTAACATTAAAATTTGGTGACAACGTGACTTTGAATTTAACATTGTGTGTCGCTTTGGTTTGGTCCCTGGGAATATATCATGCAAAATATATCAGTGACCGATCAGCACTGAATAATCAAATTAATTTGCCCAACCTCTAAAAGCAGAGATCTGCAAATCTAATTTCCTGTAGAGGCTTTTGCTATTGTTTACAGCTGTACCGTAAGGCATATATGGATGTACAACAGGAGAGTCATCTGGCCGAAAATGTACTTGATTGTTTGGCTCAGGAGTATAATAAAAGTGTCAGCCAAACTCTGCCATTGAACACTGAGTAATCTATACTTGTGACAGGAGCTTGTCAGTGATTTCCAGTAAAAACTCCTGGAGGCCTAATAATTGTAAAAATGCTGAAAGAGAATTTTCGCCTTCATTAAGAGATAGAAATGAGTTTTGAATCAGTGTGCTACAGTCAAACTACAAACATTTCAGCTGTACAGAGCTGCCCCCTCCAGCTGTGCATATTCTTTGCCTTGCTTTTCTGTTGCTTCCCAACCCTCAGTGTGTGTGATCAACCTCTTCAGAGGCGTATGTGGTGCCACACACCCCAAGACCTTCAATTTTCTCCCAAGTTTCTGGCAGGCTCTTCTGCTGGCAGCACCCCAGAGAAAGGAAAGCCTCCCACATCTTGGACAGGTGCTCTGCCCACCAAGGGGAGAAATGGACGCTGTGCCAGTAGGTCTGGGAGAAGGGGCTGGTGTCAGAGCAGTGCCAACATGTGAGAGAGGATGTGGTAGTGGGCAAAGCATCTGTGCATTCTAGAGCAAAGTGTGCAACTCAATTTGGGTCTAAATGAGAAATCTTTTTCTTGGCATTTACTGTAGGCGAACTGAAATGGTTGCTTCCCCTTCACATCTGCCCTTCCTTCCTTGGTGTTTGAGTCTGGAAGTGCTGTACAGGGTGCTGTTCTCAGGGTTGCAGGTTCTGTTAGATGCTGGGCTCTGGTAAGTCAGCATTACAGTGGTCTTTTGTGGATCTAATCCTTGGGAGCATCTTCATTTCAAGAGCTATTGAAATGATCATATGCCTCAGAATGCTCCAGAACACCACAAGAAATATTCCTTGTCCTGAGCCCTAAGAATGCCTGTAGCAAATTTTCATGAGGAGAGGAAACAGTATTCCTTATTTGCAGAGCTTAGTCTCAACAGAGCAGACAAGAGGTACCAAGAGGTCAAAGAGGGGAATCTGAATTTAGTTTTTATTACTTACTTGTATTATGTCTGCATCAGTAATCACTGAGTATCGGAGTGCCTCTCAAAAATGTAAAGGCATTATTTAGAAAGATGTCAAGGATAGAAGTAGCAGAGCTTTAAGAGTCGTTGCTGTTTTCATGTTTCTTAATTAACCCTCAAAAGGTTCTTCAGATTATCCATTCAGTCTTGGAAAGTCAGATTTTGAACTCTACTGAAGAGCTTACGAGGAAAGCAAACACTTTCAAAAGAGGCTGAGCCCCGGAAGTGTCAGCTGTGAGTCATTGGTGTCTCAGAGATACATAACTGAGCTGGTAAGGACAAGGAAATTTTCCATAACAGCAGCAGAACTAAAATGAGATTGGAATAGTAGTCATCATTGTTTGAAAGAGACACAGCCCTTAAGCAGATTGCTATTATTTTCTCAACTCTGCAGCGCTCGAGGCATTGTATGACTCAAAAAAGCCCCTCAGCCACCTCTTTGCTTCCAGATTCCTCCATCATCATGGAACTTAAATAGCTTCTACTTCTTAGACAATAGATCTGTCTTTCTTCCACCAGTGCTATGGTTCTTATGAATGACATTTCTGCTTAAACAGAAGGGTCTTGATTCAAAAGGGCAGCAGTTAAGTTTTCTTTACCAAGGTACAGTTCGTTTTAAAGAATTAAACTGAGTAGATTGCAGGTATTTACATAACAGCCAAACTTGTGTTCAGAGGAAATACAGTAATTTCAGAAATAGGTGAG
Organism: Coturnix japonica; assembly: GCF_054131305.1. Taxonomy (NCBI): domain Eukaryota; kingdom Metazoa; phylum Chordata; class Aves; order Galliformes; family Phasianidae; genus Coturnix; species Coturnix japonica. The sequence goes on from NC_140668.1 coordinate 31,339,471, forward strand.
TTTAGATTTAATTGCTGCTATCTATCAATCAATCAGTCAATCAATCTACCTACCTATCTATCTTACGAAGGATTTTCTAAACACAGTTGTGAGACCAGTCTTTATGAATATTGTTGCCCCAGAAGCAAGACACAGAGTTTAGTAGTAGGCTGATAAGGTTCCTTCTTTTTGATCTGGAGGAGCTAATCTTACTTGAGATACAGTGGTGAATCTGTTTGTTGCTATTCAGAGTCTTTTTTATAGTGCTAATTGCATGTATTCTCTTGCTAATATTTCCAGCAGGGAAATAGTTGGGAATCTCGTGGAGTTGGGCATTGTGTTGAATTAAGTCAAGATAGTGTTTCAGTGCCTCTGTTCTTAATTCTGTTGGCGGCTGCACAGGGATAGAGAAATGGGAGTATGTGCTTTACAGCCAGCAGTCTGCGGCTTACGCCCCATAAGCTGTAGATCACCCACGTTTCTGTTTGAGGCAAGCCTCAGCAAATTCAGGCTTGCAGGCTTTCTTCGTATGGTTTGCAGTTCCAACTTGCTGAGTCCTGTTTGGGTGTTCAGGCTCCTGTGAACTAGGAAGTATCCAAATGATGTCAAAAGGAAACAAAAATAATTTATTTGGAATCTGATCCAAAGTTTAACCGAAGCCAGTGCTAAATCCTTTTGACTTGAAACCGCTTTTTGGTCAGACGTGTCTCCTGGAGGGAAAACAATGACATTCACCTCCTGTGTGCTGGATTGAAGGAAATTCACTTGCCTCATATGTGTAGTAAAGACCTTCCCAAGGTAGTCTTCTGAGTTGGGAAGGACTGCAGCAGTTTCCCTTTCCTATTAATTTCATGGTGGCCAGTATCCTAGAGGAAGATGCCTAAAAAAACAGCTAGAGTGCAGGCTGAGAAGAGCCTATGGAGATCCCTTGGACACAGTGCTACAGAAGAGCAAGCTGGGAGCAAGACCTCAAGGTTTCCAGGGCTGGTAGCAAAATGCTGCTTATATTGTATATGCTTATATAAATTGCTTATAGGGCAAACAGGCCAGGAGCTAGCATTTATGCTTACAAGCAGTGAGTGAGGATACTGGCTCATGCTTTTTGTTGTGAACTGGGGCAATTGCTGTGTGTATCAGCATGGAGGAGTGTTAGAAGAAGGGCTTCACCCTGTTCCTTGGTAGCAGGAGAGCAGGCTCTGACAACCTGTGACCAGTGCCTCATTTCTTAGTACAGTTCTGACTGCCAGGCATGCTTGTTGGTGTCTGCTCTGAGTTCTCTCCTGGAGGTTAGTGCTGCAGAGGTTAGTGCCTGCCCCAGCTCCCCTTCCCACAGCACAGCCCTATACCAGCACACAGCAGGCCTGTGGTTAAGTGCTGCAATCTGGTCCTGAAATACTCTACTCTTTAGGTTTGTGGTACAGTAACTTGAGCAATCCCAGCTATGTACATCTTGTCATATGGCCTTATGATGTAGGAACGTGCTTTCCTACAGTTGTTAGTATTTTCCTGCAAAATAAAAAAGTATGTTGAATCTACCACTAGAGTTCAGCGTTTTCAGACTCCTGCTGTTGAAGGGGCAAATCCAATAGGTGAGGAAATCCTTCCTGTCGGCAGGAATATATGAAATAATTTTTTCATGTATTTAATTTATTGCGAGGATACATAGGAACATCTGCATTAAATATCAGAGTGGAGGAGTCTTCTTTAGGAATGAGATTTTTCCCTACCACCTTCTTTAGTATGTCTCTAAATGAAACCATTGTCTATGTACCTGCTTAGCTGCCTTTGAGAGATCAGTTATAGCAGGTTGGAGAAGAGATCTTAATTAAACTGTGTATATGGATTTGCTCCTTGCTGTTTCAAATTGTAGATGAATGCAATCAAATGTGAAGACGAGCAAATGTTTCTGGGTAATCTTTGTCAGTTGAACATAAAGCGTTAATGTTTGCTGGTTTGCTTCTCTCAGATCTGCAAAGAAGAAGGTTAGGAAATATCTTCGGTCTCATCTTTCCTGTTATGATAAATAACTGATCTGTGGTCAGAGCCGTAAAGTTCATAACCTACCCAGAAAAAAAGCTTAGGAACAAACCACTGCTGCTGCAACATTATGTAAAGTGGAAAACCTATTTTCCTGGGGAGGGGTGCTGCTTAAAGATGATTTCACAAAAGAGGAAGCCCTTGCTGTTTATCCTGCTTGATCCAAATGTGCAACATTTCCTGTGGCCAGATCTGCAGTAAAATCAAAGGGGGTAGCCATGTTCTGTGGTCTATTGCTTCCTATAGCACGCCCATAGGAGAGAGGAAGAAATTACCATTTGTTATAAAACTACCCCCTAACCTTCCTTATCTGATCAATCAATTAAAAGCAATGATGTACTGATAATAACTCCGCAGTGTCCAACTGGTAATCTATTTTTCGCATCTGTCTGGCAGAACCTTTGTCTATTTTAAGGTGACAGAAAGCAATTTTACACATTGGATTTATCCTTGAGACTTTTCAAACAGAGTATAGATGGCTGATAAAATCTTTGCTTGCAGGACATCATTAAGTGTCTGATTATGTAACGTAGCTACACCTTAAGTTTTAGAAAATCAAACAAAACCATAACATACTGTTTAGAGTAACCTGGGCTAAACGATAGGCTTCGTATCTGGAAAAATGCAGAGCACTCTGTCAATGGAGTTAGTGGAATATCTCTAGAGATCTTACCAAGGAAACAAGCTGTGCCCAGTGTACAGAGCTGGCTTTCTCCTTTGTTGTAGGCTGATGTTGTAGGCTGGTGAGGAGAAGTTTCTGTAAGAACTCTGTATGTGTGCAGGGTTACCCACAGCCCTACGCAGGGAATGCTGTTCTTCCTGTTCTTTAGCACTGAGGTAACTCTGCCTCTTGGATCCTGCAGCCCGGTGACTGGCACCCCCTAAATGCTGAAATGATTGATGAAATCAGTTGCCAGCTTGAGTCCTGGGTGGGTAATGCCGGAGACGGAGGCAAGATTCCTGGATTCCACTTGTGTCTGACTCAGTGTGTGATCTTAAGCAGTAAATGCAAGTCAAATCAGGGCATGCTCTAATCTGTCATGGAAGGCAGTTATGGGATTAATGAATGTTTGTCAAAGCTAGTTCAGTCAATACTGCAAAACGCAGGCACAGCTAACTCTCCATTTTATCAGGAACTGGCTGACAGACTCAGATTCAGTGGGAATGCTGCAGTGCAAGGCAATGCTAGGCACTGCTAATGTTAGTCTGCTGAGAATGTATCTTCCAAGTGCAGGGCTGACAGCAGTGCTCTCTGCCACCCTTTTCATGGGACACCGCTGCCCATAATGCTTGAAATCACCCAGTGAACACATTTTACCATCTCAGCTGCATCCACAAGAGTTCCTTTACTTTTGAGCTGGGTTCGCATCCCTGCTCGATGCTTTGCATAGGAAAGAAGGGACCTTAATAGCCTAAGAACAGAATCTATATCCACATACACCAGCTACTTCTCGCTAAGTCCAGTTCTTTTGGGTTTGGATTTGCTTTCCATGCTCAGAACGGCTTACGGGACTCGCAGCACATTTCCAACGTTTCCCTGAGGCATCAGACTAACTGCCGCTGTGCAGAACAATGGGGTAATCAATGCAGGCACAGTGGTGCTGTCTAATTCTCCTGGAATGGAGTCAAAACCCATGAAGAGAATTGGGCCAACATGCACGTTCCCAGGGCGAGTGTCTACAGCACACAGCTGGTGTGGGGAGCTGCAGACCTGCTCAGTGTTCTCACGGGGAAGACACCAAAATGCTGGAAGTGCATGTCCCAAACCTGAGACAACCAAATGTTGGGTGTGTGTTGCAAATTATTAAGGAAAATGGCATTTGGGATTTTATTTAGACATGGGCCATGTATATTTTGTAATTTTTCTTCCTTGGTACAATGTTCAATTTCAAAAGTGTTGGGAAGAAAGTTTTAAGGCTTGAATAATGTTAGGAATCATGGAAAACGAGGTAGAGTGTTCCTATAGCCACAACTAATCCAGAACTTACTTCGGTATCTCAGTGAATCACAGCTGAACAGAATTATTTCTGTCTTTCACAGTCACTGCTTTTACTGAGAAGAAGTTCTTCAAGTTGGTTTTGTGTTACCTATTTGACTATAGTTAACTCATCAGTTGGAAGTTAGTCAGAGATTAGGAAACATTATGAAGTTATCAAAAAACTGGCATGTTAGGATGAAATCAGTTAATCTTTAGCCTCACAGGATAGAAAGAGGAAATGTAATTGCAACACCAAACTGTGTTTTACAGTCATTATCACTTAGAAAGCCCTTCAGATAATTCTATAATTAGCATGGGACATGTAACGGAGGGAAAATACCTGACATGAGAGGATCTTGGTGGATGTTTTCATTCACAAATAGGATTTAGCTGCCATGCCAGTGCAATGTACTAAAGTAAGATCCCGTGTGTAACAACAAGTCAGGGGTACCTTAGGGCCGCAGCCATTAGGGCCATGAAGCAGCACACACACAGGAATGGTGAGCAAGGCTGGCTCTAGCCAGGCAGCTCCCTGCCTTCATCTAATTCTCAAAATACCTTTCAGCGCAATCATTGTTCCAGTCAGATTGCTGAATTAAAACCAACTCCGTTTATCACACATTTTGATGTTTATACAGCGCCTGTCATCACTCGCTTAAATGGATAACAATATGGATAGAGATTAATTTCTGCTCTGTATTTGGTCTTGAAATATAAACTGTGTTTTTAACTACTAATTCCTGAAGTGTGACATTTTGTGAAAGATCTACCTAAATCTTAACAGCAATTACTGACACTTTGTTGGGAGTGATTTGCGGCAGTGTTACTTATACACTGAACAGAGTGTTTCAGTGATTTCATCTCTGAGAAGTTTTCAAGTAATGGAAACCCAGGTTCTCATGCTGAGTTGTTAGATAGATGGCAAAAGAGAAGATGGCTTTGTGTTTTTTTTAGCAAGGTAAGGGAATGGCCCTGGGTTTCTTCTGTTATTACAGACTGGCTCTTTGGAAACTGCCTGCCCACAGTGTTTGAATGGAAAACTGCTCTTCTGTTAAACTGTTGTGGGTAAAAAAGAAATAAATCTGTCTTTATAGAGAACTTTCTATTAAAAAGGGAAAAATCTATAAATTACATTCTATCTCAAGTATGGCAAAATGAATTTTCATGACTACTACTCATAATATGAAGGGCCTGTTTTCTGTTCCCTATAGGAAATAGAGGTGCAGAAGCTCTTCAAGTCTGGTTTCCAGTTTCTGCAGGCAACTCTGCCTTCCAACCCCACTCACATCTGAGATGAGTTGCTGCTTCCTGCTTTTCGTACTGGAATCCTATTCTGGCACTTACCCTCTTATCTTCAGTTTCTAGGCCAAATATATTCATGGGTATCATATACCTCTTTTTCTTTAATTCTCCATTAGTTTCAATAGCTCCTGTATTATTTCTGTAGAATACCTGTGGGTAGCAGTAGCTCTAATTTAACCACCCCAAAACCTCACACACCCAAACAGATCCAGACTCTATTCAGAAAAGAGCTGATCATTCAAAATGAGGCCACGTTCTCCTCACCACCCAGCAGTTACTTTGCTGAGTGCAGCTTGCTTTGTGAGCCTCCTGCTCTCCAGCAGTGCTGAGGATCCAGGTTGGCTGAGGTGAATTTTCCTGCTTGTGGAACATTCCAATGTAAGGAGGGGGCTCTCTCACGTAGCCTCCTTGTTGCTGAGTTATGTCAATAAATACCAACCAAAAAATGCCAACTGCGTGCCATTATGACCACAGTGGCTGCAGCCAGAATGCTTTCCGTGCTGCCAGAGCTATCAGTGGAAAGCCAATGCCCTGCTGCTATGTGAGGAGTCCTTCCAGAGCTGCTCACCAGCTTATCCCCTCATTCAACCACTGATGAGGCATGTTTCAAACTTAACAAAAAGCAGATGTTCTATGCTGGTTGTATAATTGCACAGCTGAAAAGAGGTTACAAAGTGGCCAGATAGCATTAAGCAGTAAGGCAGGAAAGGATGCTGTGAAATCTCGGTGGACCAGGTTGAACATAGCTGTTCAGTGCAGTGTGTTTAGACATTCAGGAGAGGTTAACCCCTGTTTTGACTCACCTGTTACTCTTCTGAGTGATCTGTACAATATGTCCCTCCCATAGATGACTTGCCCAATACCCAATGTTCCCAGCAGGATATGTGGGCCTGCACCTGCTTATCCAGCAGACCATGGATGGCCAACCATTGGGCAGCACAAGAGCATCCTCTGAGCATGCATTCATGCATGGCATGTGATGATGTGAGCTTTGGGCACTGCCATTCCTACAGAACACCAGGAGTTCTGATCCTGTCTAACCTTTACTTTTGTGTTTTCTAGTCACGTTTGTGTTCATTTTCAGTGAAAATAAGAAAATGGTTGCAGTGTTTTTATCAGATCTGTTTGGATATGTGGAACTGCTCTGCTGAAATAATAGTTTGTCACCATTAGCAACTGCTGACAGCATCATTAGTAATCTAGCATTATTGGGTAAACGGGATTTTTTATTACAATTTTTTTTCCCAAAGATTAGAATTTCAAGAATAGAAAGAGTTATTCAGGACTTGATATTCAGCCAGACCAGTTGAATTCTCGCTAAAAGAAATAAATCCAGCTAACACTAAGCAGGGGTACTTTGTAAACTCAGCCAGATAGCTCCAAACCTTGACCAGTCCCAAAGTGCAGATAATTTATGATTTGAAAGCAATCGCCACAGGACCCGGAGAAGAAGTTCAAGGGATACAACATATTTCTTGTTAGAAGCGGTATAAAACGTCTCTCTCAGCTGATGACATGCTAATGTTTGTTACCTATCCAGATAATTCTATGAAATCTTTGCTTGAACTTGTTGACAATGTTGCTTCAATATTTCACTGTAATACCAGTTGGACAAAGTCAGGGCTTATGGTAGTGAATGGTCTTTGTTCGCTGCCAGTAATTAACTCTTTAACTCTTAACTGGAAGCCCTCGGGTTTCACACCCTTAAGGTATACGCTCAGCACAGCTGCTAAATTTAAAGGTTGGAATTGCCAAAATGATCAGGGAAGTGTCAGCAGAATGATTTCCTTCAAATGCATCTTGGTGGGGGAGACTGGCAAATAATAAGATTGTGATTGATCCAAGAAAACAATTACGTATTGAACACGCTGCCAGTTGCTATAAATCGTGGAGCTTTTCAAGAGATGGCTCCATTATTAGCAACGTTTTTGTGGAAAAATGAGAACCACAACATTGGCATTAGGAAAATCCTGGAAATTGATAAAAGCGAGCTTTTGTTTGGAGGCTGAGTATTGTTTTGATTCTCACCTCCTGAAACTGAAAGAGGCCCTGTGTGGTTTTACCCAGAGGAAGCTCAAGCCCAGCCTTGTTTATTAAAAACTTGAGCTACAATGTTATCTCCCCTAAAGAATCAGGTTCCACGCTGGCATGATTCACCCCAGCTGGAGCCAAAGGGCTTGCTGCTGGCCTCGCTGGGTGTAGCTCCAGTTTTGATGACATAGGCAGGGAGTGAATCTGCCCCAGCCTTCCAGAGTTTCACAGCCATAAGGACTTATGTCCTTATGTGTCTAAAATATGCCCTGATCGCAGCGTGGTCCTACTGCCAGCAGCGGCTCTGGGAGGAGACCTGGATGGCAGGGACTCTGTTGAGTACAAAGAAGAGGCTGAGGTGCTGCATCTCTCTCCTCCTGCCCTTCTGCTGTTGAGAAGCCCTCTCCACCACTGTGATTACTGAGGAATGCTTTCTGGAAAGGTGTTCAGTGATAGTAATGAGAGAAAAATGGGTTGCACTCTGCAGCCATGTAGACTTCATTCCCAGCCCCTCACAGTGCCTTTGATACAGAAGTCTTTGAAGCTGCCAATCTCGGTGGGGAAGGTCTCTGCAATGTACTGTGTCTCCCATTTTGTTGTATGCAAAGTATTGATTTTGGAGCATGTCTTCTCACAGATGAGAACTGTCATTTGCTTCAGTGTGTATAATAATGTTAAGAACACAGAAAAACAAAAAGCAATAGATGCACTAACAAACGTGAGTCAGGGGTTGGACTCGATGATCTCTAGAGGTCCCTTCCAAGCCCTACAATTCTGTGATTCTGTGATGGAACCATACAAAAAGCAATCTAAAATAGCAGTAGTAACACTATAAAATTCCTGGTATCTCTGGGATGACCTCAAGCTTCTGTTGAGCGGGAATGACTTGCATAACTCACTGCTGTTTGTGGCCCTTAGGATAACCTGGCTTTCTCAAAAACAGATCAGAGAAAAAATCCTCGTTTTATTGAAGTGAATGGAAATTTTGCTACACACACAACCTCATCCCCAGATTTTTAAACAAGAAGAGATGAAAAATTGGCTCCTGACACACCCTTGGGATTCCTGAATGAGTGATTCAACTTCCAAAAGCTCTGACACCCACTGATTTCAATAGGAGCTGCTGGAGCTCTGTGAAAAAAAGGTTGTTCATTTCTAGCACTAAATATGGATGGTGGAATCTCAAAATTAAGCTCCTATTTTCGAAAATCTTGGCCCAAACCTTTATTAATACCACACTGCCATGTGTCCTGCATCTATTAGCAAACATAACAGCATTCAGATCCACATCTGCTGTATTCTCAAAACGTGGGAAACAAAAATGGTCTTTTAATCAAATTTAGATTAAAAGCTCTCTCTGAAATAATGATAGCCAGTTATGGATGTTCCATAATTTGCTATTAGTTGTAATATTCCCAAATAGCACGGAGGACAAGTGGTATGTGTATGTGCTGTTCCCAGAGAGCTCTGGTAATTGGAGTAATTTCAGCAATTTCCAATTTTAGAGGAAGTAACTGATCCCAAGTTGTTACCTAAAGTAATTCTTACTGACAGTATTATAGGCTTGAAACATTTTCTGCTATGCCAATACCACAAACTAGCTGTGCAATTACAAATGTATTTGTCACTTCTGTATTTATGTTATTAACACTGGTAATTTAGAAAGGAAAAAAAAAATGTTTTACTTAGGACCGTCTCTGCCTCTATCCAAAGTAAAAATAGGCTTTGATATGTTATTAAAATCAGCATTAAGTCAGATTTCCTCTGATATAATCTCCCCTGAATTAACTAGCTAAATAGAGCTGGCTCTGATTTGAATTTGAATGGGAAACCTCTTGGTATAATGTAAACACTGAAGGAGGCGGTGTTACTAGTTCTGGAGGTGGCTTGAGTCAGTAGCCCCACGTTTCTTTGTGCTGCGTTGGGCTGCTGTGGGCACTGGCTTTGTGCTTAATAACAGTTGTATGGGTATTTTGCAGAAGAATTAGTCCAGACGTTTTTGCTGGGTTTTAATTTGGCTCTCCTCTGCTTATCTCTCTAAAAACAGCAAGAGTTAGGGTTGCAAAAAATTTTCCATTATAATCCTTGCTTTTAACAGGCTCCTTATTTTCTGAACTTTACTTTTATTTGCTGAGACTTCTCGAGTACAGCTTCTGTTGTGCAGCAGTTGAGCAAGATCTCCTCAGCCACTTCTGTGGGTGGGAGAGGGACATTTTACACATTCCCTAGCGTAAACTGGGTGACGTTGTTGTGAACAGAGCTTTGGTGGCTGAAGTACAAAGCTTAGAACCTAGCACAAGCAGTGGTGTGTGATTAGAGCCAGATCTTTATGCCTCTCATTTTATATGTTCGTGAACAGCAATCCTGTGGACATCAGGGGACCCTTTGGTAATGCTAGAAACTGCTGAATGTGACAGGGCTGTTAAGATCTGGGTATGGCCAAAGGAGGCAGGTGCTGCCTTTGGTTTCTGCTCCCTTGAAAATAGGTTCCCTCAGTACTAATATCACAGAGCAGTACTAGGACTCTGTCTCCTCTGTCCCCTAGAGAGCAAGAGACAGGGGCAATGAGAAGGAAACCACACAAAAGCTTTGTTGCATTGCTACATCAGCTTTCTGCATTTTATTACTGGAGGCAGGGTCTGGCTCTCCATCTGCTTTTCATCAAGGCTGAACCCTGTGGTACCCTTGTATGTTTGGGCCATTTGAGGCTACTGTAATAAAAACAATAATAAATAACAAATAAGCGACTGGAGACCAGAGCTGTAGGATGAACTCCTTCCAGGTCCTAATGGTCTTCCAATGTCCTGGAGGGCCAGGGAGAGCCCCAGTTGCTGGCTCTAAATGCTGAAGGTGTCTACAGAAACCCCTTCTAGTCATGGGATGCAACAAAATATGCTGTGTTGCCAGGTGCTTTGTGCTCATCAGCTCGGTGGCTCAAAGAGGATTGTGCCAGTGCTCAAAGCCAGCTACCTACCACATCATGTGCCCCACTTTCTACTCTTAGCTTGTGCCCACATGTTGCAGATGTTAGCTTCATGCTCTTTGTTTCCTAAGCCTCTGTTCTCTTTGGCTCTTACCTTGTCCTTGGCTTTGTAAGGAACTCACAGTGTTGCTGAGGGCATCCTTTTGTGTGAATAATATATATACCTCAGTGACTCTTAAATATTTCTGACATTCTATTGTTGTGGTGTGATGCAGAGAGGAAGCATTTTCAGCTCAACATGTATTTCATTTCGGGGCACTGAATTTCCCTGCTGTTTTGTAGTGAAATGAATTTCAGAGCATAATGTGGCACTTTGAAGATGAATGTGACAGCAGTTCTGCATTAGGGTGCTGGGTTGGTATTTCTTCTATGTCTGGAGCTCAGTTCAGCTTGAAGGTTTTCTCTAGTGCTGGAGCAAGGAGCAGAAGAGCACAGCCCAGCTCCTGCCCTGCTGCTGTGTTAGCCTGCCCAGCAGTGCTAGCCAGAGCTGCAAGTAACCCAAAGCAAAACAAGACTTAGCACCTTAAAACCTTCCCATAGGGTTTTCTGTTGCTGCTCAGCAGTGGTCAACAGCTCGTAGTCTCCAAAATCTTGAAGATATTTGGCAAGTTGAAACACTGAAAACCATAGGCCACACCTTCATTGCCTGTATACATGTATGAAGCATCTGGTTACCCCAGTCTGGGAAGCTAATCTACAGAGGGCTGAAAGAATCTGGCAAAGAAACACTTCTTGCCTCAGGCTTGATTTGGGGAGAAGAAAAAAAGTAATATTTCCAGTTTTTTAATTGGTCTCTGGCAGCCACGGAACACTGCCTTACAGGATTATTATGATTATAGGCTGCAGCGTGCATTGTAAATGAGGACGTCTGAATACCTGCTCAGTGCCTGGTCAGTGTGGGGCTCACCTCAACCCAGCACTGCTCATGGCTGGCCTGGCCACATGCTGTGCTGAGACCAGGCAGAGGTAAAGGCTGCATTTTGCTCCCAGATTTTTCATCTATGAAACATAGATATGTTCCTGTGATGTTACTGTGGGTTGTATAGCATGCTGTCCATAATTTGGCAGCATGCTTTAAATCCTGGTACCAATTTTTTCATAACTAAAGGACAAAATAAATAAGAATGCTAAGGTGTTGTGATACAACCAGATGATGAGCAGATATGGCCTTTGTGAAATATAGTTTCCCAGTTTCTTTCTGCTTTGCCAAGGCTTTCTTAGCTTTCTCCATGTTAGAAGTCTGTTACTACCTGTTTTTTTGCTTATTCTGATACAGTTTACGGAAGTAACAATTTTGCTAAATTCTGTTACGATTCAATTCCTTCTGTATTTACTACTATGAAAAGATCTTACTTTCAAGGCTCCTCGAAAGCCAAGGGTAGGACTTCTGCACACAGCCACTGGTTTTCCAAGGAGAGCCTGCTCTTGGCAGAGGCTGAACAGTAGGAAAAAGTTCTTCTCAGGAAGAGTGGTAACGCACTGCAACAGGCTGCCCAGGGAAGCAGTAAAGTCACCATCCCTGGAGTTTTTCAAGAGAAGGGTAGATGTGTCACTTAAGGACGTGGTTTAGTGGGCATGGTGGTGATGGGTCGACTGCTGGACTTGGTGATCTTTGAGGTCTTTTCCAACCTTAACGATTCTATGTTTCTGTAACACAGTCCAAGCTGATTTGTATGTTTTGACCATAAATTCCTATGAGGAATCTTTGGGGTTGTGCAGGCACTTTCACCAGGCTTTGAACTGATGCCCTGTTGAAAAAAATTGGGCACCCAGCTCCCATCAGTTCCCCTGCGCTGTCCCTTAACATGCTCAGTGAGCAATCAATGTTAATGAAGGGCCCGTTTTTCTGCTGCCCACACCAGCATCTCCTGAGGAGTCCCAAGGGGAACTTGTGTAGGGAAAGATGCAAGTAAGATGAGTCTGACATACAAAACCAGAAAATGTTATGAAACATGGTTTAGGGCCTCTGCAAGGTTTCCTCACAGGGGAACGCAGAAGCAGCACAGCGCGGTAGTGTAACAGTTGATTGGCCATAAGCCACAGCTCCTTGCTGTTGCAACGTGCATGTTATGCTGTTGGGACACGCCATGATAGGAAGCTCAGACATAGTCATGGAGTAACAGCAACAGACCCATGTCAGGGTCCTTCCTATTTTTGAATGTGGGGTAAAAATGGCTTGGAGGCAGAATTGGGAAACAGAACTGCCATAAAATACAGAAGAACAGTGACATGGGTTGAGAAGGACTGAGGATTAGCAGAAGAGGTCACAGCACTGAAAAGAATAAGAATGGACTGCAAGCAAGATTCGCCTCAGAGACTCGAGTATCCAAAAGGCACTCAGTGATGAAGCTCACATTCGTGTGCCACATGCACCATCCATCATTATTTCAAAGCCGTTTCACCATTGTTTCTATTATAACCTATTGTAATAGTCTTAGATGAGAAATATATATGACATATTCTTTCTCAAAATGCTCTGGGGAAAAGAGGGCACTGGCATATTATGATGAGAGTAGGAGTGCTGTGAATTCCAGGTGAGGCGGAGGGTGGTAGGGATCCCTTCAGTGATTGCTATGACCAGAACAGGGAGAAACAGTGCAAAACTTATTTTCAGCTATTTTTAATGGTTTGATGATTGCTAGGGGCTAAAGTTAGTATCATGTTGAGAGAGGTAGGCAGTCTTTCGCTTTTAGAGCGGGCCGTCGTGCTTGCTTGTGGTCTATGTCATTTTTAGTCATCCTAAATTCTGGAGATCAGCGTTAGTAAACTTGGTATGAAGATGCAGAAATTAATAATCTCATCTCTAGAAATAAGGACTGAAGCATATTTAGGAACAATGTCTCTGTATGCTTTCTACTTATTTGGTGAATACTCTGCTACCAGACTCTTAATCAAGGATGGTTCTTGAGCAATTGGTTTGCTTAAAGCATCATGACACTTGCTAATGCATTGCAGAGCTCCTTTAAGGCATGCAATGTTTTCCAGAGCTGTTGAACTGCTGTAATTTCTCAATGAAATCAGAGAGAAGCTGAGACCTAGCATTAATTTCCAGCACTATATAGAAGTATCTTAATATAGGGTTTAATTAATGTTCACATTAATCACCAAGTACTTTTTTTGTTGTTAACTCACATGCATTACATTTTGATACTCCAGTGGGAAGTGTTCCACTTCGTTTCTCTGCAATACTGCGTGTTCAGTTTTTATTGTCTGTGATAAAAGCAGCTCAGCCTCATTATTATCCCAAGATTTGGGCGACAGTAGGGAATGCATCACAGCAAAGTTAAAGCCTAGCTGAGAGCAATTTTACTATTATAGGCACAATTACCGTCCATTACAAATTCCAGAAATGAGCACAACCATAACTTTAATAGGTGACTACGTTGCAGGAACAGAAAAAGAAAAATGGCATCTCTCCCTTCTCAGCTCAAAAGAACAAAGTAATAAATAAAAGGCTCTGGGTTGCATTCTCTGTATTAAACCCAGGCAGTCCTGAAGGCATTTGGCTCTCCAGCGGAGAGCAGCCCTGGCTGTTCGTTCGCTGCAGTTTCACTTGATTTGGAATGCTATCGGAGGCCCTTGTCTCACATGGTGAGAAAGACGCACCTGTGCAGAAAGCTATGAGCTTCAGGGAAGCTTGGAACCTTGGGCCCTGCTCCCCTCAGAAGTTCTCTGTGTCTGAAGGACTTTGCGGCAGCTTCTTGTCCCAGAAAAAGGGTGGGTGTTTTTGTGAAGGCTGGGAAAGTTTTAGGCTCAGATTGTAACTGAAATTGAAAGGGATTTCTTCTGTTGCTATTTAAAAAGCAACAACCGAAGCTTGACTAAGGCTGTTTGCATTTGCTTTTTTTTCCACAGTTCAATTATTACTGCTGCAAAGACAGCATTTTTTCAGTAGAAGTGAAACTCAGACCAAGACCCCATTTCGGGAAAGCACGTTACCATCCAGGTAGCACTAAAGTAAATTCCTGTTTTGAGCAATTGCCAAAGTGCCACTTCGGTCTCTCAGGAGAATTGTTTAGGAAAGAGGGTGAAACAGATCAGAAACAAATGCAAAGCTGAGAAATAGTGATCAGTTGACATTGTTTATAACCAGAGAACAACACAAATGCTGAGAAAAAGAACAAGTGCTGAAATTTGATTTTACAACTTAATTTTAACAAACTCGAGGTTGCAATTAGTATAAGAAGTATGGGCATGGCACTGTTCATATTCCCTTATAAATCCATTTTCACAGCAGTGCAAGAGAGTGAGCCTTCATGTCTCTAATACCCTAATTGATGAGGGTTCTCATTTTCTTGCAACTTCTGTAATTAATCCAGCTATTGTATGAAAAGGGAAACTGTCTATACAGGTTCTAGACAACATGAATTTCCATGCCTATATTTTGTAACTTTTTAATTAATTTGTGTTCTTGAAGTAGCAATATTAACATAATTTGTTGCCGAGATTTAATCACATATGACAGTTCAGCTACTCAGACATTTGTATTTGAATAACTGTATAAGGTTACTCATGGGAGCACAATCTCCAAATATAACAGACTGGTTTTCCTTCCCAGACATCTGTCCTCCTGTCCTTAGCTCGCCTTTCGTGACTGCTCAGCAGGGTGTTGAATTTATGGAACTATGACTCTATGAAATACAACAGAGTTTCTGAAGGAATAATGGAGAAATTGCCTTCTGTGCCTGATTTTCCAATAGAGGACTGGGAGCTCCAACATGCTTCTTCTCCCCTAAGGCTGTGAGTGACCCTGGGCAGGGGTGAGCACGCAGCCTTGATGGGCCAGGCACAGTCAGGGCAGCAGCACCTCGAGCCTGGCGCAGAGCTGTGTCCCAGCAGGGTGTTGCTGCAGGCTTTTGGCCTCAAAAGTCCATTCTGTGGCCGACAAATACCCTCTCAAACAAGAACAGAACAGGGAGCTGATGGTCAGGGCTCTTATCACTGCTTTGGTCAGCTTACCTGGGCTTTTTCCAGCCCTGTTGTAAAGCAGGGGCAACAGCAGCCTGTGGTGTTTTATGGAGCTCTGCTGAAGTATAATGATGTACTAACATTAGAGAATGTGGTGTGTAACACAAAGAATAAAAACCGTGCAAGTGCCAGGGACCATTACGATATCCTTTCTCTGGGTAAATTGCACAGAGACATAAGTGGTGATTTTTTATTTGTTTTTAATTTAAGTACTTCTATTAAATGGATTTTATACAAATGCATTTGCAGGCACTGGCTGTTGTCAGCATCTACATGTGTAAATGTGAAAGTCCAAAGCATAATTCAGCGGTGCTAATTCTTATTTCACTTCATGGGAAAAAGAAACAGAACAAGGAGTTAAGTGCCTTTTTTTTTCTCTCTCTCTCTTTTGCTGTGTCAATAATCCAAGCAGTTTAAATGTATATTTATTCTATGTTTGAAATAATGCAAACTATTCAGAATGCTATGAGAGCTATGAAAAACACAGGGCTTGGAAAACTGGCAGTTTTTGTGGTTTTGGGGTTTTGAGTAAAGTTTCACAACCAATCAGCCCAGAATAATGTCCGGTAAAGGCATTTCTGCTTGTTGGTCTATTTATTTATTTACTTTGGCATAGTGAGCAAGACAAGGCATATTTGGATGAAGGTCAGTGAAAATATTCCAGATCTGTGAAAGGTTCTGATCCTGCAGGGCGCTGAGGACCTGCAGCTACCAGAGTGGTGCCCTGCACCCTTTCCAACCCCCAGAGGCAGTGGGCTCACACAAGGCAGCCCGAGGTACAACCTGCCTGTCCAGGAGCCTGCAGCCTTCCCAGGGATTTTGCAAAGAAAGGAAAACCAATATTGGATCCATTTGATGCTTTACTTTGGCGCCCACTGGTTTCTGTGTGTCTCCTTCTCTGCTGGTGGCCCTGATCTCATCTGCCTCACTGTAGATGTACCCTTTGCTTGATATTGTGTGTCTTCCAGCAGCCTTCCCACCCCAGCTCCCAGCCTGTCCCAGCACGGCGCCTGAACTCTTAACCCAAGGCTGGCAGAGATGTCTATGCAGTCTGTTGTTCACTGCTCCCCCTCCCCAAAATTGTGCTAACATGTTTCTTACAATACTTTTCTCTTAGGTTTAGGGCCCCAGGATATTAGGAAGGCTTGAGTTCAAAAGGGGGTATCTGCCCAGGGGAATGTATCTTCTCGTGTCTTTGCTCAGCTCTTCTAAGGAATTAATGTGAGTGTGGGCTCCCTTTGCTGGGGCTGGCTGGAGGAAGGCTCCCACAGGGCTGAGCTGCTCCTTGGGGGTGTTTGGGATTTACTGTCTCTCTGGGCTTCTCCTCCTGCTCTGCATGGTGATGTCCAGCTCTGTAGGGAGCTTCAGCACATGAGGGCAGGAGGCCACGTGCCCAAGGTCTGAATCAGGTGTGTCTCATACTTCAGCTTTTGTCTGTGTCTTTATGTAATGGTCATTTTGCAAATATCCACCAGGTTTGACTGTGAAGTCCTCTGCTTCATCCTGTGCACTTACTGAGCCCTGACCCCACTGGTTCGGCCTATGCTGGCATCCCCACAGACTCAAGTCTCCAGAACTGAACCTTGTGAAGGTCCCTCCAGTCATGGTGACAGCCATCAGCCCTCCCAGCTAGTGCTGTGGGCACATGTGCACTGATGAGACTAGTGGGCATGGTGGCTGGCAGCACTGTGGTCGTGCCATGGCCACGTCATGGTGAGGTGATGGGGTGGCAGCTATCAGCGGCTATGCTGGTTGGGAGAGATCCCAGAGGAGAAGCTGAGGCAGTTTTCTGAGAGTACTGCCACCTTGTGTCAGTCCATCCTGCTCTGTGATGATACCACATCCTGACACGGACTGACCATGTTGTCTGAGCTCAGGAGATCACTTTGTGCCTGAGGTAGCTGTCTGACACCCCAGCTGCCCTCCTTTGCCACCTTGCACTCGCAGCTGCAGCAGCACAACCTGTCCGTGTAGCCCTGCACAGTGCCCACACATCAGCCCGGGGCACTGTGCGGAAGCATCTGTTCCCCTCCGAATCTCAGATTTCCATAGCATGGTTTGGGAGTCCAGGCAAAAATGAGCCTGGAATACTGTTAGCAGTCACATCTGATAGCAGATCGCTCAGTGCAAGATAGGAAGAGAGGTCAGAGGAATGTTTTGTTGATTTGTTTTTCCTTTTTAACCTGAAAGGTCAATTTCAGTTCTCCCATCCTTTCCTTTGGGCCCAAACAGATTGTTCAGAGCTACATGCCTCCATCGTGCACATTCTGTACTACATTAGTTTAATGGCACTGTCACTCTGAATTGCAAACTTTCTCAGCTCCCCCCTGTGCTGGTGAAACATGGCAACATAAGGAACATCTGTTCTCTTACTCTTTGCTGGAAATGGGAAACATCATATTGCATTTTTGTTATTAGCCTTATTTGGATGCCAGTGGTTTTGTTTCTAAACACATCAAGGCAGCTGAATAACCTTAATTGAGTACTACAGAAAAAGCATGGTTCCATGCAAATACAGCTGCCAGCCTAATTATTAGGACAATACTGAACTTCTATTCCTGAGATCAGTTCCAGTTCCTCGGTTTTTATATTGCTCCCTTGCTGCTGAATTTCATTATAAACATCTCCACACAAACCGATCTATAGTTAGGCAGTAAACAAGTTAAGGTTCTTAATTTTTGACATTAAAAAGCCAAACAGACCTAATGATTACAATGTGCATTTCAGCCTTTATTCATGCAGAAAATTAATGACCTAATCTTCACTAGGAATACTGGTGCACTGCAAGCAGTGCTGGAAACTACCTACCACGAATAAATCTCCGTCTTGTGTGACTTCAAACAGTCGCCGAGATTTCTAGCTCAAGTTCATTAAAGACAACAGATTCCTGCAGCTCCTATGGAAGATGACAATATATGTAAATGGAACCAATTAATTCCCAGATTTAATTATAATGGATTCATTGTTATTGCATGGTCAACTACAGCATGCAACGGGCAATTAGGGAAATCATATATATGCAATTCTCTAGTCCACTCATTATGTAGAATCACTTTATAACTGAGTTTGAGGGCAAGTCAAAGACCAAGGGCACAACAAGGGTGCAAAAAGTAGCAGAATCTATTCCAGCAGTTTTGTTGGTGCCTCCCAGGACTGCTAGATGCACTACAATAGGCACTTTTAATGAGCCTTAATGAAAATAGTTCAGTTTTATCATATATTTATGATATATTTATGACTCTTTCGCCAGGTTACTGGAGCATTCCAGAAGGCTGTTAGCAAGGTGAGGCTTGCTCAATTTTCCATCAGTTTGCCAAGATTTGGAGCAGTCTTTGGTGAAGTCTGAAAATCTGGGTTCTGGCTTCTTTTCCCCCTGCAGATTTAATTAGGGTTTTTTTGTTTTGTTTTGTTTTGTTTTTTTCTTCTAGACCCTCAGCAGAATTCAAGGCTGCTTTGGATCGCCCACGAAATATGTTTGGTCTGATTCCTCAGAGAGATGTGCTCATTGTCACAGAACAATTGGATCTAGCATCACATTAGTAACAGTTTCTCTTTAAGAAATCCAGACTGTAGAGCAGCAGAGGTTTTGCAGGTCAGGATTGTGTTGTATCAGCAGAACTTTTGTGGGGAAGCTTGCACAGCACGTGCCTGCTCTGTCTGGCGCGGTCCGTCATCTTCACAACTACTAACATTTACTCCAAATTTAAAGAGGCGCAAAGGTCAGCGAGCCAAATTTAGGCTGGGGGTATCTCTACCGAAGCCAGTAGGACTGATAAACTTGGCTTGGTGTTCGTTGTTGGAAGGGCAAATCTGAGAGCAATTCTGAAAGTGTTTGTTTGCATTTTTATAATCACAGAATGAGGCAGTTTGCAGCAAAACATTGCATGCGACTCTGCTCTCTGAGTGTAAGTCCCAGGAGATGCCAGAACCACGTTTCGATCTAATGAATACTGGAAGTTTCTACCAGGATTGTGTTCATTTCTGTCTTCCCCAAGTACATCCTCTCAGAAATGGACTCCCTGGACAATACAGTTAGTCTGCTGATCTGAAATCTGAACTGATGGTACATACCATGGCGGTGGTTCTTCATAGAACACATACCCACCTAAATTTTTATCAGATCCCCTTGTGTTACAGAGGTCTCCCCCTTGGTGTGGTGTAATTGTGGTCTTGCCTGTGCCTCTAGCAACTAAAACAAAGGCAGAGCTGCATGTTAATGTTTGGATGAGTTGATATGATCTGGAATCAAAGAACAGGCATATAAAAAGAGGCAAAGGCTGTGAAAATGAAGAATGAGCACCATCCTGTCGAAGAAGGATTGCTACGGCAGTTTGTTCAGCAATTCACTCGATGTATTTTACTCTATTTTAACAAATCTGCATTAGGAATTCAGGAGTGGCTTGTCGTTTGGGTAGCATGCATGATATGCTGCTGTTGTGATTTGCTATTAGTAAATAATCCTGAATGCACAATCTGTGGGGCCTGAATTGGGAACTTGTTTTATGTGCGGTTCTTCACAGTGCATTCCCCACTGCTACGTTTGGAGCTCTGATGCAGAGCACACAGACCCACGTCCTGTTGAAGTTAAAGGGTGTAGCCAGCTTTTCTACAGACCAAAGGAGGAAACTCCAATACACCCCAGTATCCTGAGACATCAAACTGATGGAAAATCCCAATTTTTAAAATCTTTCCAAGCAAATTAATGTGCTGGGAATGAATCTGAGACCCTTCTTCTTCTCTGACCAAGCTGAGTAGTGGGAGTTTGCCCTGGCTGTGATTCATGTGCTTACAGAGCAGTGTATGTCACATACTCACTGCATGTGACACCCAGGGCACCCACACTACCCAGGCTGACAGTAGGCTCCGGGAGCGGCTCTTTGCCTGGCAGCACCCTGCTGCTTCACGCTCTCCCTTCCTGCTCTGCAGCCCAGAGCAACAGGGTGCCCCATGAGGAAAGCAGGCTGGTCGGCCTGCATTGCCCCATCGCAGAACGGGGAGAACAGGAAGCAGTGGTGACTCAGCCAGCGCTCCCCTCGCTCTGCTTTTGAGGCAGCACAGCCCCTCGCCTGGGGCAGGCTCCTCAGGCAGCCTGGTCCTTGGTGAAATGCACTACATCTGGTGCTGTTTGTTTCCTTTCGGTTTTTATCTAGTCCTTCTGGGCTTCCTGTTAGCACCTAATGCTGGTCAGGACGGCACAGTGCTCACTGCATGCTGCGAGTTGGCTGTGTGGAAGGCAGTAGAAGCTACTGGGTACAGCAATGGGCTGCAGCACAGCTAGCATGAGTTTTGGGGCATCTTCTTTGCACTTCTGCATGTCCTTGCTCTCCTGTCCTTGCTCTCCCACCTAGTTGACGTGTGAAGGAAGAAGTACTGGGGTAGTGAGGTACCTCACGTAGCCTCGTGTAGTGCAATGGATCCTGTGTGTCTGCCAGGAAAGGCTGTGGGACACAAGTGGTAAAGACAAGAAAGTAATCTTTAACATGTGGATTCTGGTTTTTCTTTTTACATATCTCCCCTTTGATTATCTTTCACTCTCACTGATTTTATAACTTTCCCCATCCTCTGTTTACTCACTTGAATATTTCCAGCTTTTCTCTGACCTATGAGCTTCTGTTTTTTATAGGGTGAGCTTGTTTGCCAGGCAGGTTTTCCTCAAATTCTCCCAGTGCCAGTAATTAAGGGATTACTGTAATTACGTTGCTGGTGGAGATACGGAGTATTAACACTTAGGCTGAATGTGCCCGTTTTGATTTCTTTGCAGTGATGCTCTGTAGGCTTTGTGCTGAACTCTGCTCTAAATGAATACAAGCGCAGTGTAATTAATGACAGCACTCTTACAGTGGACACTTCTGTGCTTAAGAAGTGTCTGTACCTTAATGCAACCTGATGCAAGCTATACATGCAAATGTATTGCAGGCACAACATACTTTGTGGCATTTAAAATATATAAAAAGAGATTCAGGCTGCACTCTCAAGCGTTGAATGTTCTGTGGGTCAGGTCCTTGGGGTTGCCCAAACTCTGCCGGCTGCAAGTCAAGATGTAATTATTTCACTGTCCTTTGGCACCAACCTGAGTGCTCTGCTCCTCCCAGGTTGGAGAGCTCTTCTTGTTTACATTAGCCTTAAGGGCGCACAAGGAGTTGGAAAATGTCACTGATTCTTTGTGGCCCTTCACTCCACATGGCTGCAGCAGGGACAGCATGGCATGCTGCTGACAGCCAAAGCACTGCGGTGCAGGTGCAGCCAAATGGTGCCACTCTGCATCCGAGCAGATGCAGCACCAGCAGATGCAATGCTGTGAGTGCTAAGCAGAGCCCTGCCTCAGACCAAAAACAGCTCTGCTGAAGCTGCTGCTTTGTGGTTGAGAGCACCCAGCACGCCCTCCTTCCAGGCCGGTTCTTGAGGACTGCTGCGCCTTCCCACATCTGGCTGTTTCATGTTTGGCCTGAAATGGCCTTTCTCTGAATGGCAGCTTTTCCCTCACATGCGAGCTCCCGAGGTGATGATAACGTTATATTTTCCTGCAAACTCTGTCTGAGCAGCTGTGTCTTGTTTTGCATTTCATCTGCTACAATTAAAGTGGCGATGAAAACATTCAGGACCTGAATATCCTTCCACTGTGGTCCATACAAAGTTCTTACGCTCATGGGAATGAAATCCAATCCTCAATTTCCATTGCAGTTCATTATACTTCAGTCTGCATTGTGCCCTACTCCCTTTCTAAACCAGCTATAAAAGCATTGGTGCTGTCAAAAAGATTGTGTATGAACTGCACCAGGGAAGAGCCCATGGCCTAAGAATGTGCTTCTCACTCATAGGTGACCAGCTTAGATTGGTGGTTACTCAGAAATAATGGGTGTTGCTTCTACAGCCTTTAGTTTTTGTTGGTCTCTGTGCTATAGAGGCAGTATGTTATGTATGCCATCTCCGCATGCTTCCTGTTCCTGGCCAGCTGTGGATTGATGATAGCATCTTCAAGTTGTTGGACTTCCTCTTCTTGTCTTCAATCTCTTTTGGTTTCAAAATGGCCCCCACATTTACGGTTACCAACCACAGCAGTCAGATAGCAGCAGCTGGTGGCCAAGCAGACAACCCAGTAAATTTAAAAAACAAAAATTTACCCTTTAGGTGGTCTAAGAGGATTTAGTGCTAAGGTTTGGTGATGCATAGAGTAATCTCTGACATGCTTGGCAGTTAATATCTTGTGTGTGCTAATTCTTGACACTTTCAAGTTCGCAACAGCTGTACCTGTAGGAGTAGTGTTGACAAAACTACATTTATGTTGCATATAAATTCAAAATGCAGCAAATACAAGAGAATTGTATACTTCTTGAATGCACTTGATTTGCTTGTGATCATCTCCTTCCTATGAGGTAACATGTTTCTTGCCCTTAATCTCTAGGCTACAGATCAGAAAAATGACCCATTTTATTTAGTTAACACCTGTGCTCAGAGCCAGGCCAAACCAAGCCTAATGTAACTATCCAGTTCTTTAGAAGCAAAGCCACAGGTGATTTTACTTCCTCTTCCTTTCCTTCTTCGTTACAGTCTGGTTTCACAGGGCACAGAGCCTGGATGAGCTGCAGAGCAGATGTTTTGAAGAAAGTCCTGGCCAGAAGCCACTTTGTGTCTGTTGCTGGTTGGTTTTGTTTTAAGATAGAGAAGGAAATGTACCCTATTATACCTAGGTGTTTCTTCCAAGACGTATGAAAAGTAAGAACAAGTTAGGAAGTGCAGAATTTCTTCAGCCAGGTGCTCAGATCTCCCCAGCTGGGAGCAACGCCAATGCCTTGCAATAGCTGCAGCTTTTGCATGTGTCAAGATCGTGAAGATAAGAGGAATCAATCAGAGAGCCACTGCAGCAGTCATCCACTGAGACTGGCTGTTCAGAAACTTCATGACTTCACCTGGGAAAGACATTATGGGTTTGGAATGTTCTAAATGCAGCCAAGTCAGCAAAGCAAGGAAATGTTTATGTAGTAGTTTGGGATGATAAGGAGGCCTATAGAAATGATGGAGAACGTCTTCCTTAGGAGCAACATAGGTGAGAATGAAAGGCTCAGAGGTTGGATGAAGAGCTTCTAATTTCAATCTAACTTCTGGGTGGTTTTTCAGTTGTAAGCATGATTGGTAGAGATCCCAGGTGGGATTCAAAAGGATGTAATGGGGGAGAAGCAGGATGTATCATCAGAGGTCAGGCCTCTGCTTCCCACAGCTGCTATAGCTGTATCTGCACTGGAGACTGCTGTGCTCTTGCTGCTGTTACTGTTGAGGACTAACACGTGAGGGAAGCGTACCCCAAATTGTCATTCTATGTGCCTGAGCCCAGCTGCAAATCTGCAGGAAGCTGAATCCCATGCAGGAGGATGCTGTGGAAGACAGGTAGGTCTGGATGTCAAGAGAGGAACAGATCATGTGTTTCTAGTGTCTGGAACTCCTGCTTATCTCTCAGGGACACTGTTAGCATGAGAAAATCTTGGTGAGTGAAATCCTGAGCAGCACAGACTTTGATTACAGATGTCACTGCTGCCATTGCTGGAGCACACGCCCTGTTGTCAGCATGCTGCAGTGGGAGGTGAGCAGCAGCTCTGCAGTTGAGGGTGAAATCTCATTTCTAAATTGCGAATACATGCAGTGAACACAGTTATAATTCTACGTGGTTGGCTTCATAGACTAGAGCTGCAGTGGTGGTAGCAATCTTTGCTTCTGAGTCTGTGTATGAACTTTCTTCAGCCATTATCTATTGGTGTGCCTTCAAGATGCCTCAAGTTGCTATTTTCCTCTCCCCAGTCCCAAACTATGAGCTGTTTTATTTAGTTCTGTTTTATTGTGATAGTTTTATTTAAGACTGTTATCTGCTCAGTGTTTCATTGTGAGGGAAGTGGTGTTTATCATTCAGGAATCGTGGCCGCAGCCGGGAAATCTATATTCAGTTCATGATGTTTCCCCACACACTTTATCTTAGGCTTTAACCCTGCAGAGTCTGAGTGCCTTGAGCTAAAGCCAGTTGGAGCTTGGTATGATCAGTATCAGACTGAAGGAGGACAGTAGAGGGCTTATCTTCTTTAATCTGCTATCTCGTCATATCTCTTGCTTCATTTATAAAATGAAGACTGTGTCATAAAAGATCCTTTATCTACTTGGATTTGGAGTTGTTCAAGATATTCTGGTCTCAATCATCTTCTGTTGAAACCTTCATACTTTCTGGGTTTGATCCAAACCCAATCAGGACAGATCAGGACAAACTCTCTCAGGCACTGGAGAGAGCCTGGGAAAGATTATTCTGTGCAAGTCTAGTGGCAAAGCTGTTCTTAGACTGCCTTGGAGCTATGCTGTATCTGGACCTCCAGCCCCAGTGTGCTTGCAGCATAGCCAGGCTCCCGTAGTGACGATAAGAGATCTATCCTTTGCAACCTGCACCTGTCTCCTCTTTTTTGACTCTGTGGGCCAGGATGTAGATTTCACATCCTACACCACATTTTGCAACAGTAGTTTCCTCTTGTCTGATACTGACTTCCTGCAAAGTAGCTCCTGCATTTATTTCAGCTGTCCTTGCAGAGCTGCCCACCCAGCAGAGTGGGCTGCCACCAGGTCAGCATGCAGGGTGAGCCCACACCATGCACCCAAAGTGAGGTTAGCAGCTCTGGCGCAGTGCATTGCAGTGGCATCCACCTCCCTTACTGCAGTGCCCTCTGCCCTTAGACCCTGTGTGTCAGGACAGTGATCCAGGAGGTGAGAGGCAGTGCCTGAGCTGCTGTGCTTTGCAGTGGCTGCAGGGAGACCAGTGTGGTATCATTAGTGCAAGTATCATGGCCAATATCTCATCAGTCTAGCCATTAGTAAACAACCTGTGTGTTACACAGTCTTTTCATCTCCTGACTTTACAGAACTACTCAACTGTCCAGGAAGAGCTACAACTGCTAGCCAGGAGTGGTCAGATACTGCCTTTGAGCACACTGGGGTTTTGTTGTGCAAAGGGCTGCTTCCCTCCCACTCACAGCCTCGAACTCAGAATAGGGAGAAGCCAGCCAAGGGGGAAGGAGACAGAGCTCTGCCTCACCTCATTGGGCTGATACAAGCACTCCCTCTGCCCCCACCTGATCCCTGTGACCTGCTGATGCAGAAACAAATTGTCATTGGCAACAAACCGTGCTGGCCTGAGAGCCACAGATTAGCTTCTGAGAAAGCCTGATGTAACTTATTATGGAGTCTAGAGGGAAGACACCCCCCAAACGCCTCCTCCCTCCTCTTGATTCAAGGATTTCAGTTTTCATGTAGTAGGTGGTAGCAGTGAACGTGATACACGTGCTTGAACAGGCACATTTACATGTGAGCCAGGTCTTGTCTCCATGCTGTCTCTTTTATTTCCCTTTTGGGAATGTGCATACAAATATCAGAGATGCTGAACCAATGGGAGCTGTAAAACCTCGGCATGCTTTTCAGCCCATATGTAGTTTGGTTGCCACTGAGTATTGCATCAGAAAACTATTTAATAATGGGGAAAGAAAGAATACCCTTTCTCTGATAAGAACAGTGTATTCCCAAGAGTTCCGATTCTCTACCTTTGCTTAAGCTAAGCAATACTCTCCTATGTTATCAAAAGATGAATAATGATTTTTGCCAAACCGGTTTAAGTCCAGCATTTCCCACTGGCTTCAAGAAAGGCAATCTGGATTCATCTCATTGATTGAGAGTTTCAAAGCAATCACGGCTTCACACTTCCAAAGCTATTACATTTAATCTCATCAATATGAACTGATCACGCAAGCAATGTAGGAACAGTAACAAATGGGGGAAGACTGCCCCAAAAGCCCAACAAAGACCTGCCTTTATCAGCCCAGGGTGTATAAATCACTTTCTTTTCCAGCTCATTTAACCTTGGCCAGTGTCTTTATGCCTTGGTTTGCTTAGTTTCCAAAAATGTGTCCAGCTCTCTTTTGATGCATGGCTAAGGATCTCTTCTATCACTGACTCTGTCAACTAGGTAGTATCCCAGCCCCAGCTAATTGTGTAATTCTGTCTCAGTTTAAACATATTATTCCCTATTTGCTCTCAAATGAGTTATCTCAGAAACTGCACTGGCACAGTGAGGTTCCTTTGGCTTTCTGGTTTCTGTATACTTCCTAAGCACTCTAACTTTTTCACTAGTTTTTCTGTGTCCCTTCTGCTTCCTGCCATCAGTGGTGGAGCTGCCATTTGAGTCCACCTGACAGACATGCAAGAGAGAAGGAGAGTTGCTTTTTAATGTGAAAAAACAAAAGGTCAGTTTAGTGTGAGCGGTGCCAATGCAGAGGGGCTGAGGAGGTGCCTCATGCTGTGGGAGAGGGGCATCGTTGAGCTCCTTTAAGTCCTGCCATTGCTATGCTCTTCAGTGGCAGCTGAGAGCTCCAAGCTGGAGCTCAGGAGTGTCTAAAGGACACCTTAGGGGAACAGCAGCAGTGTGTGCA
The DNA here is from genome assembly GCF_054131305.1 of Coturnix japonica. Lineage (NCBI taxonomy): Eukaryota > Metazoa > Chordata > Aves > Galliformes > Phasianidae > Coturnix > Coturnix japonica. The sequence goes on from NC_140668.1 coordinate 31,366,196, forward strand.
ACTATAGCTGAGACCAAAAGGGGTTTTGAGACAAGCTGCTGGCATGAGCTCACAGCAACAGCAGTTCATCTGAGAGAGGCTGGTCCAGGAATGTATCAATGTAAAGGCTTAAATGGACCAATTACCATTAAACCACACTCTCGAAAATTAAATCAGGACACTCTGTATAGTGATATTACTTCCAAAAGGAGATAACTTCTGTCATGCTGAGTCTCAGATTTTTGGTGACTGGGACACAGCACTGCTGTGTTACCCCCTCATGTGCATGGGGGGATAGCAGAGCACATGTATATTCTTCCTGGTGATTATTTCTGTGTACCAAGTGTGAGGAGATGCACCAAGTAGCACTAATGTGTTTTAAATGGAGCCCAGTGTACCTTAGGTGATCAGCGCACATATTCCAGCACAGTGTGCTGTATAAAGTAGATGGCATCATGTAGAGTGCAATTATGTAGATTTTCCATAATGTATTGCTGTTCCAGATGACGTTGTATAAATCTCTGGGTTTTTTTTCTGCAGAAATGTCCGTTTTTGCCATGACTGCCAGCTTGCCAGGCTGTTCTGTCATCTGCTCAAAGCTTGTTAGGGCTTTGGAGCACTGCGTAGGAAAATCTCTTGGTGAGAAGTGTGTTGTGAATTACAGCCTTGACAACTATGAGAGAGTGCATGCTGAGGTGTAGCATTAATATTCATATGGGAGCAGATGTCTTGGCTATTAGCCAGGACACAATTTTGTTGTGTTAGATGTTCCAGAAAAGAGCTGTGGTTCCTGGCTCTAAGAACTCTCGGTCTCTATACTGCAAGTAAGGAAGATCTGCTGGTTTTGTTCCTCAGATAGAAAAGCAGCAGTCTCTGTGTCCATGTTGTTGACAACCCAACAGAAAGCATAGAGAGCAGAAGCTTGACTCATTGGCATGGGTGCAAGAGCTGTTCTTTGAACCCACTGCACTCATGGGAACAGCTTTCTTGGAGAGGTGATTCATCTCTGGGGAAGTCCAGGATGAAGCCTGGACACTGCCTTCTCTAAAGGGACAGCTGTGATCTCTTACACGGGCTCCTCCCTGATTGTCGTAGCACTGAGGATGACTTGCTGCTTCTGGGAATGAGCTACATGGTGCAGATCTTGTGGACATGCTGCCTCTGTGCTGTCAGTGCTTACTTACTTAAATTGGGCCCCTCCATCCAGAGTCCCCTTAGATGGAGGTCTTTCCCCTGTGAAGGCTTGCAGACAGTTTAATGAGTCTTTCTCAGGAGGCAAAAAATTATTGCATGGGGATTTCCAGAAAGAGCTAAGGTTTGTGTCTTATGCACATCTTTCCAAAAATCAGATGTACATTTGATCCGCATAGTTCAGGAGTGGCACATACTGCACAGCCCAACCTTGGTTACACAAGGTGATAGCACCTCTTGGTGCTGATACAAATGACCCAGTTTTGAGGGGGAAATAACAATAATCCAAAGAGATTTTGGAGCAACCATTGGAAAACATCAGAGAGGGTCACCAGCCCTGGACAGAGAACTGCAAATATATATATTTGCATATATATATATATATATATATATATATATGCAAATATATATATATATATATATATATATATATATATGAGCCAGGAAGAACAAGTGCAGGTGGGGAGACAGAGGACACTATGTGAAGCCTGGAACCAAAAGGTTTTGAAGCAGATTGTAGCACAGAAGAGCCAACTTTCCAGTGATGGACAGGCCCTGCAGGTTAGTTGTACTTTAGACATCTTCTTTGGCTAATGTGGTAATGTTTGAGGGATGGAAAAAGAGGAGAAAATAAGACAAAGTGGAAAATTTAGATGGATGGTGTAGACAGGCATGCATCCAGCTATTGGAATGGCAAATAATAAGAGATCAGAAAGAATACATCTTGAAAGAGCACAAAGATTTGGGGAAACACAGAGAATTTGAACGATGTGACTCGGAGCAGTTTACAGAGCTCTAAGCACACAAAACCCATACTTGGCTACAGAAGTTCCTAATCTGGAGATGGCTGGGGGCTGGAGAACACTCAGGGGAAAAGCTGTATGTGCTTACCCTGTGTTCATACTTCTCCCCAGGCATTTTGCTTTTGCCACTGTTGGAGACAGGAGTTAGATGGACCTTTGGCCTGGCTCAGTGTGGCGACTGTCATGTTCTTGTGCCCCTTGTGTTGTGAAAGAGTTGGAGTCCTTGTGGTGAGTCGTGCGTTCCTTAGCACAAGCTGCAGGATAAACTGCGCTTAGCACAGAGCGTTGCTGAGTCAGACACAGAAGGGACCTCACTGGCATTCCTCAGTGCTTTGTGCATTACATACTGAACATCTCATGAGAACATTCCGTGTTGCCCCAAAACAGCTGGGCTCTTCACAAAGATGGCTGTACAGAGGTTCAGCAGGTTGCTGCTGGTGCTCCCATCTTCTGCCCAGGCTTCAGCAGGATGGCAGCACAGCTCTCCATCTCACAACTGCTGTTGCTGTTTGAGCTGAGCAGCTGGGCTGGGGGGCTGCCAGAGGACCTCTCCTGAGTCACTGCCCTCACCCCTGGCCCACTGCAACCTTGGAGCCTCCACGCTTTGGGCTGTCAGCCACTGCGTTCTTGTGAGACTGCTTTTGTCTCTGGGGGCAGGGAGGCCTTGGTGGAGCTGTTGTTCCTCTCCCTTGGCTTGCGTCGCAGTGGCTGGCAACATCTTGCTGAGTCCCTGCTCTGGCCTTTCTGGCTGCCTTGCTCCTCCCTGCTTCCTTGGGCTTGGTCTTCATGACTCTCTTGAGGCTGTAATTATCTCCCATGAGTAGTGCCGGAGCTATCCTGTTTTGTCTACCAGGAGGGATCTCAATTTTTCCATGAATACTGTGGTGCTTTTCAAAAACAATTGTCTCCTGAGGAGGTAACAGTACTGCTCACCTCCTTCCTGCTTTTCCTCTGAGAGAGGCTCTGTTTTCCCTCTATTAACAGGTAGGAATAAGGGGAATATGTTTCCTGAGCAAGTGGGAGGACAAGCAAGGCAGAGCAGTGTTTGTGCACATATACAGTAATTTCTGCTTGGTGTGTGCATACATATGCACGTGAGCGGCATATATCAACAAAACATTTTTTCTAAGGTCAATACTTTCCTCTGCTTGGGAGAAACAAGCCTTGCCAATAACTGGATTCAATTTATAAGAAACTAGGTGGAAATAATGATGAGGAAATGAGAAAAATAAGCTTTTGATGAAATAATTAATGACTGGTTGTGACACAATCTCACAGCAGCAATCCAAGGCTCAGGGAGATCAGAGGAGCCCATCCGCTGCCAGACAATGCTTACCATGCAAAGCCAAGTAGCCTCCTGTTTGCAATTTAAAATCATAACCATATACATGGACTGCAGTTGGTGGCGGCTTGTTTGTTTTAAGTTCTCCTAACAAAGTAACAGCACTCCCTTCGTCTCATCTGTAGGAGGGGAAGGGCCAGTGGGTTCCAAGCAGCTTGTAGCGTGTAAGACAGGTCCATCTCCAAGCAGCTAAAGCCAGGAGATGAATGTTTCAACATGTGTGAATTATTCTATTGCCACCAAACTGAACAGAGCTCAGCTGCTCACAGATCTGGTCCAAAAAACTGAAACCAGTGACTCTCAGCTCTAGATGCCTAAAGAAGAGTGGGACTTTTAACTGCAAAAGGTGCAAAGGAAAAGTAAAACCCTTTATCAGCAGGCTTGCATGTGGTTTAATGGAGTCCTCACCCCTTAGCAATATTTTTTATGGACCCACAAATGAATGAAGTTGAAAAATACCTGGCCTAAAATAAATACACTTTTCAGAAGGCCAAAAGCTGATGTTCCTTTTGCATGTCACATGGAGATGTGGGTGAGCTGGTGGCAGTGGGTTGGCTTGGTTCAGGAGTCATTAAAGTAAATCTCCCTGTTGCCCCCCTCCTCTGATTCTGCTGTACAGTAACATGGTCTATGCTGTGCTAACTGGATTGCTCTACCTGAAACCAGACACTCCAAATGGGCTCTGACTACCAGTGGGTGGCTTCAGAGCACACAGCCAGGCTGTAGCTGGTCTGACACCCCCAAATTACAATGATGTGGACACTCACAACATGCATTTCATGCCATTCTGCTCTGCACAGAATGGTAACATCCGTTACCTGCCAGGGCAGCAGAGCTGTGCTGCCATCCTTTGCTCTGCTCCTGGGAGGCAGGCGGGCAGTTGGCCGGACACAGATCCCTGCCACAGCTGCTCTGCACTGTTCCCATCCTGATCAGATGAGGTGAGAGGCAGGAGGGGAGGCAGCCCACTCCTAATCGCTTCCAGAGGTCCTGTTTTTCAGCTTGGTCAAGGCACTGCTGAGTCATTTTTATGCAGAATGAGTTATGGCTGTGTTTAAAACCTCTCTATTATCCTTCAGTAATCCAGTGCTCAATCTTGTGTTCTAATGCTGCCCTTCTAACGCGCAGATTTATATGTAAAACACTTTGCACTTCGGTTTCCTCCTAAATAATAACTAACATTTTTTTCTTCTGAAGGCTTTATAACATTAGCTAACTGGTCCTGACAACACCCTGGTTTTCCACATGCACAGCAGAAATCTTGGATGAGCTTCTTAAGGCTGGTGTTTTCAATTCTCATGATTTTATTGTGAGTCTGGGGTGGGCTTTTTCTTCAAGTCTCAGCTCCTGGAAGCACATGATCACATGACTCTCTCATTTATTTATTTAATTTTTTTTAAACAATAAATTTATAATTCTTCAGTTGCAGGGAAAGGCCTGAAAATGTTATCCAAATGCACCGCAAGGCGCAGAAACCAGATGCCAAACGATGAGAAGCCAAGCTGGATTGCCATTTTTTAATCTCTGAAGTTTTAAGGCGATCTAAGCCTGCTCTGGGTCTTTGTTCATGTTTTCAGAGCACAGAGGAGCCTGGCATTAAAAACAGATTCTCTTTACAAAGAGGTGAAGGAAAGTAAAGACTTTAGGGATGCTATGCCTATCTCTTGCATGTGATTTCTGATTCTTGTCCTGTATCTGCTTCACTTTCCACATGGCGACTAGTCACGTTCCTCACAGCAGTAGAGAAAAGCGCACACATAAATCTTTGCTGGAATGGAGCAAATTTTTAAATCAAATCAAATTTGCACAAACAAATAAGATCATGGTTTTAAACTCTTCCATCTGTGACTGTGCGCTAGTAGGGTGCAATGTGCCCTGCATCCGGGCAGGCGGTTTGTGATGCTCAGTGCTACTGTAACACAGCAGCCATTGCTGCTGCAGCTACTACCAATAAAACAGGTCTGTTAATGTTGTGATTGCGATCATCTGCTTAGAAAAGTGCATTAAAGCTTGTGGTAGGCTCTTCTTGCACTGTGGTGCTGCAAACTGGCTATTTCCATATTGTAAAAGGAACTGGAAGGCAGAAAGTGATAAACTTACTGATTTTGTGTTTCTTCTACTTCCTTATTGCTTCTGCCCTGACCCATTTAACTTCTGCCATTGTTTCCCGCTGACGGTGTGCTGCGTCAGAGGCTGCAGCTGGCTGCCTATGGGACAGCATTCAGGTTTTTCTCACTGCATTCTCAGTCCTGTGTAATCTTTGCTGCTGTAAAAGTGCTGCTGCTTTTTTATTTATACGTTCTGCGTGGGGGGAATCTAATACTATTTTAATTACTCTGTGTGTCTTTATCCTTTAGCTATGGGAAAATCTCTGCTAGATTTTGAAGTCCAGAACTTCCCCGAAGGAAATATTTCCAAGCCTGCTAGATCTTAGTGATACAAGATCATTGTGATATTAATTATAAAGCATACTTTTCTTCATTTTCTTCTGTGGCATTTAGACAAATATTTCTGTGGCTCCCTGAACAAATCCCTTGTCCCTCCAAGCTGGAGAGCTGCCTCCCTCTCACTTCTGCTCAGCCCAACAATGTCTTCTTCTCCTTTCTAGCGTTTTAGTCGTAATTGCTGCTTTTTAAGCCATTCAGCCTGTTTGCTCCCATGTTTACATACTGAAGAAAAAAAAAAAAAAAAGAAAGAAGTATTTGAGGTAGGATCACAGACAGCAGTGGTTTCTGCCTTGTGGTGTGCATTAATACATTACCGCACCTTCCCATGCTGGGCTGCCAGCAGCAGCCGCAGAGGAGCGCTTCATGCCGGCCACATGGAGCTCTGCCATGAGCGCTCTGTTGTGAGAGCTGATGGGAGGGCCAATTGTTTGTTTCATGTGTTGACCACAAACTCACTTAGACAGGTTTTGTCTAGGAATCTAGAGATTCCTGTATTACAGTCTTCCTGGGACCAATTCTCTGCCCACTTCCCTTAGAATAAATCTGCATGACTGTGTTAATTTTGCAAATCTTTATTTTTGTTTCAGTTTGGCGTGTTCCAAGGCAGATGACCCTGGTTTACAGTTGCTCGTATCAAAGACACTGCATGCTACAGACAGAGCAGACTGCAGCCAACAGAGTGCTTCTCAGATACTGATGGAGAGCGAAAATGCAAAAGAATAACTGCAGCATCTAAAGGGCAATTTTCCAAGTACAGGAGAAGAGGCAAACTGCAAGGAGAGGAGCCTTCGTGAGTAAAAATTAAAGAATGATTGTGCTTTATTGAGGAAAGTGACTAAGACTTTAGGTAATGACTTTGCTGGTGAATTACTATAAAGTGTGTGAGAACTGCAACAAGGTCATACTCGGCAGGGAGCTGACTCCCTGTTAGACCCACTTCCAAATGAAACAGTGTTTTCCCCTTCCAGAAGTGCTAGAGCTGAGCTGAGCAGTGGCAGCAGTGCACGTACCCAAGGTGTGATGGGGCAGTGCCATGGCAAAGCCAGGCTCTGAGCAGGAAGCACACTGCCACAGTTCTTAGACAATACAATCAAGGAGGGAATATATTTATATTGGGATCAGTTAACGTTGCAATTAGCTAACTAATCAGATGGGCACATTTTTCACGCACTTTCTAGCATGGAAGGAAAGATGGGGTACTATGTCAAAAGGCTGAGGTTACATCACAGGGACCAATAACAAATTTATGAACTTCTTTGCGTCATAATTAATCTATCTATATCAGATGACTGATTGCTCATTTTGATATGTGTATGTTCAGTAAAGGACATGCAGGAGTTTGAAAGACAGGTGGATGGAAATATTCTCCAAATCCAAACAATCATTCAGTCTTTCTAGAAGAAAATTTGAAGGGGAAGTGTCAGCTGAAGTCCACTTGAATTTTGGCAGCTTGGTAGGTCTTAATCTCCTATATAAAATGGGGAATAGTGGCACTTCTGCATCTCAACAGGATTGTTAAAGAGAGCTGCATTAAGGGGCATGAGATGAAGGGGCAGTTCAGCAGAGGAGGTGGTCTATGTATGCAAGTTGAGCAGACAGCTTAATAGGGTGCAATGGCAGAAAATATCTTACTGAATTGAGGCATGGGAAAGGAACAGCTATGGTACCAATCCAACCAGTAGGGCTTTTCTGTGTCCTTCCTTGATGGATTTACCGCATCGTTCTGGTTTGGTTTCCCTTCTGTAGCTAGCCCTTCATATGGTGCATTCTGTTGTGATGATTTAACACACACCTTACAATACTCAAGGTGGATTGAAAGATTTATGTTGCTGATTCTGCAACAAATATGTCAAGTTCCAAATGGGCTCCCAATGACTTCCTGTATTATGCTGAGATAGTTGGTTGGAGGCATCTTGGTGAAAGACAAGGCCAGCCTACAGTCATATCTGGGCATGAGTCAGATCTGCCGCCTTTCATGCACTTTTATTTATTGCAGAGACAATGTGTTTCACTCACAGCTTTCCTTCTCTGACAACTATTCATGCCATTTAAATAATCTGCACTCCAGTGTTTGGACATTGCCCTGCTTTCTACTTGTTTGTTTAGTGAAACTGCCGCATAACTGCCCCAGCAGAGTCCAGAGTTATAAACAAACTTTGACTGCAGAATGTGTGTTTAGTTCAGTTTTCACCTTGACACAGAGCCTTTGCTTTCTGGAGGAGCAGAGACAGTCTCCAGAACACATCAGCACAGCGCTGTGCACACACCAATAACAGCAAGCACAAACTCCCTTGTAGTAAAACAAGGCTAGAGAAAGGCAACAAACACGAACATGGCATGCAGGGTTTGTTTTTCATAGAGTGCATGATTAACTTTACTGTGTTAATTCACGTAAGTATTAAACTTCTTCTTACTTTTGTGAGAGATAAAGCTGCTGTAAGCAGACTGGCCTAAAATCTCATTTATGTCACTCTAAATCTGAAGTAACTCTCCTGACAATAACATTTGGAGTAGATCTCCATCGAAGTCTCTAATAATTAATTTGTCCCAGTGTGGGTTCTTGGTCTTTCCATGTGCAACTACAAGCCTGAATGTTTGTAATCTGTGATTTTTATATTTTATTTTTGGGGCAGGAGTGTTTGCTAAGGCTGTAAATATTTAAATCCAGTCAGATATCCCAGAACAGAAATCCTATTCTATTGAACAATTTAATCTGAATGCAAAGCATGTACCTTGAAAATGCAATATAATGCTGTTCAAGACGGTCCTACAAAGGTAGGACAAAAACATAGTTATGAGGTCTGTTCTGTGATCTGTGTGACAGCTGTGACTGAATGACTAATAGCACTACCAGGAAACAGCCACCATCGATTCTGCAAAGTTAGCAGTGTCTTTCAGAAATAGGTTTTTCAGGAATGTGTGCAGGCTTCTTGTGTAGTGACTTGGGGAAGTTCTCAGTGGTACCGCTACCTACATGGAAAAATAGGCAGATCCTGAATACGGTATGTTTGCACCACTGCATTCATTCAGAGACTCTTTTTTTTCCTAAAGGGATTCCCTGCAGGGGAGCTATTATACATGTTCTAGCCTGAAACTTGAGCTGACCAGAGAATGGAAATTGTGTTTCACAGACAATTTTGAGATTTTGAAATTTGTTTTCATTCCAATTCAGAACAAAACCTCAAAATGTTGAAATTCTCCACAAAGGAAAATTCCACAAAAAATAAATAGTTTGGGCTTATTTGGATTATTACAACTTTTAAAAATGCATATATTATGTAGAATCAAAAATCTCAATGCTTTGTTCCAAGAACTGTTGGCATATCTTCCTCCAAATGCTCTGGGTAAGAGTAATAATTCCTCAAAGCACTGCGATTCTGACATAAATACATTTATGAAGGAATGATGCTCCATTAATTTCCCATCTGAAGTCCATTAGGCTTCCTATTGCCGTGTTATCGAGACGTCTTGCACTACAAAAGCTCTACAAATACTCCAGCTCCAGAACTGTGATTGACAGTATGCCGCATGTGGGCTTCTCATGTAATGTTTGTGCTGTGGTGAGGACCCGAAAGTCTCCACTGGTGTGAGAGAAGAGAGGAGAACTCAGTTTCTGAGGAGAGCTCTGAAGCCATGGGACAGTTGAAGTGAAGCTGTTCTTGCTGCCACCAAGCCCTTGGCACTAGAAGTCTTCTCCCTGGCAGCAGAGCAAACAAACAGGCTGCTCAGTGGCATCAGCATTGGCTCCTTCCATTGAACAGAAATGACCCACATGAGGAATTGAGCTCCTTGTTGGTCACTAGCAGGGCAAAGTCCATGGTGAAGAGATTCTAGGATTCTTTAACAAATACCAGTGTCAATAGCCTGTATCGCAGAGCTCAAAGGAGAATCTGACAATGTGCTTTCAGTGCCTGTGCTGAATTTTGGAACGTTTTTGCTGTTGCGGGGTTATCTGAAGGGAATTGTGTTTCAGCTTTCATCCATGCCTGAGTAGAAGCTGTTTCCTGCATTTTCATTCTGTGCTGTTTTTCTTTGTGATTTCTTTCTGGCTTTGGTGCATTAATTGGTGGTAACTACAGGTTTGGTGCTGAGGTGTTGGACATCCATAGCATGTGAAAGAGGTGCTTCTTTCTGGGGGTGATCTCAGGGACTGCAGTCCCTGCTCAGGGAAACAAAGTTGTGAGTACATTCATGAGGATACTAGCTGTGATGTTTGCCATCCCACCTTGACTACCTGTATCTTGCCTCATCTTGCTGTTTTTCATTTGGTCAGGGAGCCCCACAGCCCACATGCTAACCCAGATTTGGGCCAGGCATCCATCCCGCCTTATGGGACATGTGGTAAGTAATTCTTTATGGCTATTCCTTTAAAGCCTTATATCTGGCAGGGTAAACTGTCAGTACACATCCAGAATCCTTGTATAGGTCAGTAATGCAGATCAATAGGCCTTTCCCACTGTGAGTAACAGGAACATGCGTCTCCAGCTGAAGACTGCCCAAGGAGGAGTTTTAGATAATATGATCAGTAATGGCTGGAGTGTGATATGTCAGCACAGCAGCCAGGGATTGAGGAGCCATGAGTACCAAACTGCATTTAGTGCAGAGGCGGTGAAGGCAAACGCCCACCCATACTGTCTGCGCTCCCATCCCTCCTTAGGGGCACAGATTGAGGAAATGGAGCTAAAAGGCTTTGGGAGTGCTGCCACCTCTTCGCTTCTGAGAGTCAAAACATATTTGGTACGTGTCACAAGCAGTGACAGTGGCAGGCGATGAAGTTATTGGATGACAAACCTGGTCGTGCAGGTCTAGTGAGATTCTTGCCCTGTGCGCTGCACTGAGGAGGGACAGTGTTTGGGTCCCTGTTGTATGTACACAAAGCCAGAATGTTGTCTACAAGTGGCACATTTGGGCTCAGTATAATTCTAGGATATGTTTTTCTCTTTGGGATATTTCTGAACTGCAGTCAGCGTGCTCCCCACTAGAAAGTGACATGTAGGAGCCACCCTCTGTTGTTGAAAAGTTGATAGAATGTCTGTACAATATTATGGTCACTGAAATATGTTTAAACCTAATTGGTTGCATGTGGGATTGATTGCTCTAATATAAAGAACTGAATGCACTGAAGACCTGCCAGAGGTTGCAGAAAAAAAAATCAAAGGAAGCCAGATATAAGGCCAAATGTAGCTTTAGCAACTGCTGCTGTAGCACTTCAGTGGAAGGGCTCACCCGGTGCAGAGCTGTAGCTGAGATCTGTCAGTGGGAGCACGGAGATGGACCTTGGCAGGGCCAGCACTCACAGCCATGTCCATTTTCTGGTGGCAACATGGTGGTCTGGGCAGCTGCATGGTTTCGTTTTCAGACAGAGCCAACAATTCAGTGCAAGAGCTCAAAATATTTCAGTTCTCTGGGAACTAAAAATTTCTCTTGAGAATTTTATGCATTTCATGTCTTAAGCCATTGTCAGAAACTCTACAAAAGCATCCAGAAAGAGGCACCAACCTTCCTGGTAACACTGCAGCCTTTCAACTTCAACAAGGATGAACCACTGCAAAGTCTGTACCATCACTTTGTGCCCTTATACTCTACTTTAAGGTAGGAATTCACCATATTACCAAAAGGAACCATTGCAGTGCTTGTTCCAAACCTAGCCCCCTGATGCTGAGGCTCTCGCTTACTCCTAGAGCCTGCTAAGCTGTAATTGCATGACACAGCCTGCTACATCAGTTGCAGCCCTGTCTGGGGGCAAACTCAGAGGCTTTCTCTTAGAAATTTGTCTCACATTAATGAAATATTCTAAGGCAAATAAATGCCATGAACTTTTTTCTATCATTTGGCTGTGTCATCTGTTCTGTGTTCATTAGTTGTCATCTCAAAGCATGAAAAACAGCTCTGATCATCAGTGTTCAAAAGCATTGAGTGTGGCTGAGGCTGGAGCAAGCACAGCTTTAGTGCAGAACTGCCATGGAGAGAGAGAAAAGCTTCACCCCAAGCTGAGGGCAGAGCCAGGAGAAGCTGCCCAGCTGTGTTACCTGCACAAGGATTGTTACAACACCAAGAAGAGCTTCTGAGGCTCAACCTATGCCCTGCAAGATGCAAGATGGAGTTTATTAAACAACACAAGATGTTGCCATTGGGCACACAGAAGGCAAAGGATCAACTTCCACACTTGGACTTGGTCTCCATTTAAATTTTTGCAGAGAATGCTATGCTGGTCCATAGCTATTAAAGGTAAAGAAAGGCAGTGCAGCTTTAAGCAATGTAGTTATGCTGGCAAGGAGCCATATGTAGACAGTCAAATCTCCTTCCTTCTGTTGTGCACCCACCGGCAGAGCAGTGACTGTCATTCAGGAGCACCCTCCAGTTTGGCACCTTCAGACTCACCGAGGTGTCCCCAGCTGGGGCAAGAAGGGAAGAAGGACTGTACTGGGAAGCTGGAGCGACACAGGGTGCTGTGAGGAGCCTGCCTGTGTCCCTGCTCCTGCCTTGTCAGCAGGCACCATAAGAGCTGCCAGAAAGCAAATGCAAGGAACAAAAGCAGAACTTTGTAAAACATCAGGTTTGATCTGCAACTGATTCCTGATAGCTTTCAGTGGCACCTGTGTGAAGAGGTCTGACCCTGGATGGTGTAGGACTGCTCTTCCCTCATGGGATCCAGATGAATGAGCTTCTCTTATTACATGTACAAGGAACTCTTGAGATATGCCTAAACACAAGCCCTGTAATTATGGTGCATGTGTTAGCAAATTAGACCAAACTGAGCCAAAGGCCTTACCAAGGTATTGGGTGACGCTGTGCTACGTGCTTGCTGGCTGAAGCTGCCCCGTTGGAGAGGGCACGAGGGCAGCTGTCTGTCCATGCAGCTTTCATCCCTGCCCAGAGCCCAAAGGGATAATGTGCTGATGGACTGGGGGCCCTTGGCCATGCCGCTGGCACATTTAAAGCCTTTTATTTCCTCAAACAGCAGTGTGTTCAGACACACGCACAAAGGCTTTGTCCCTTGGCACTCACTCGCCTGCAGCAGCTCACTGAGGGCTGCTGGGCTCCTGGCAGACACGGGGCCTGGTGCTGAGCACTCAAAAAATTCCTCTTCAGATCCAATTCTGTTTGTTTTGTTGTCTTTGCAGAGCGAGACACCTCAAAGCCACCTTCTGAAGAGCTCTGTGTTAAAACCCACCAAACGCTGCATGGCTGAGCCGTGACTCAGAGTGGTGCTTCACTCCTACAAGGTCAGTATGGCTGGAGCAGAGCTCTGGCCCATGCCTGTCTTTGGCTGCGTGTTGGGCCCACACTGGTGCCTCCAAAGTACTGAGAGTCCGTGGCAAACAGAAGCTGAGAATTACAATCAGACCTTTTTTTAATTAGCATTTCATTAATGAGTACTAATTTAGCAAACGAGTGCCCTGATGAGCTTGATTATAGCAGGAACAGAGGGGAAGATATGGGATATCAAGGGTCTGACCGAAGACCTGTGTGCCCTGCAGCCAGGCGCAGCTCCCCTTAACCACATCACCCCCTGCGTCCAACAGCTTTCACCCAGTCAGTGTCCCCCACTTTCATCACAAACCCTTACTGCAACTGGGTGATGCCTCATTGATGATATGTCTCTGCTGCAATGTCCAGCTGAACAAAGACATTTCCAGCTGCAGCAGTGGTGCTAAGGAAGCAGCAGTCGTGGATCTATTGTCCAATTGCTGCTTTCTTTGCAGCGGGGATGACTCCTTGACATTAGGCCTATGGAGTCAGCCCGTTAATAGTAGTTTAAAGTGGTCAAGAGGTTACGGCAGCAAGGAATGTTAGTAAAAATGTCTCTGTGGAGTTTAAACAACCAGTATTTTAGGCAGGGCTTGGTGGGTTACTGTCCCTGCACAAACAACTAGAATGTGAGAGTCTGGGCTGGGAAATACTTAAACTGTTTGGAAAAACTTGTTTTGTGCAGCTTGAGAGCGTCCCTGGAGGCTGTGGCCCGATGCCATGACTCCTGGTAAAGGCTGGGCTGCTGTAACAATGAAGCTTTTATGGGGAAGCTGGAGTACAATCAGAAACTTTTTGGTCCCTGGGGATTATGGGGAGGGGAGTTCCTGGGTTCAAGATGTCTGGCACATTATGCACATTTCCACCAGGATTTTGGGGGTGTTCTATGGCACGCAAGGTATGCAAATTGCTAAATGTGTTTTCAATTCTGCTGTGTTGTGCTGTCTTTGTTGGGTGATCGTTTTTTCACCAGCGTAGCCTGAAGACAGGATGGGTTCATAGCACGAGTGGAGAAGTGGTGGTGTCTCACAAGCGATGCTGACCTATGAGGAGCTCATTATATTTCCATCCTCCAGCAGGCTCCTGGCTGGGTGGCTCCAGATTATTCACTGGGTAACCTTCCTCCAGTAAGAAGTGTCCTGAACTGAAAGGCATCTTTGATCGACCACTCCTTACCAAAGTGATCAAAACTCTGTGCGTAGAAACTGTCTTGTTCCTCATTGCTATTACTTAATCGCGATCATTTGCATGTTCTGTATGGCAGATGTCAGCAAGAGGTCTAACGACTTGCCAGACTGAAGTATCCACTCAGTCAGCATTACAGTGTCACTTCAGACCTTCTTCGAAGGCATCACACCGCCGCTAATTAATGTGAGGGCTTTGTTACAGAAGGGAAGGCATTTCCTTATGGAGAGAGGCTTCCTTTACCAGAGGTGTTTGCTGGAAGGAGCAGGGCAGGATGGGCCCAGCAACAAAGGAGGAGGTAAGGGGCTGTTCCTGAGGGTGGAGTTAGCACTGCCACCGTTCATCTGTGCAGGTATCTGGTCTGGGAGTACTAACCCTGATCCCATGCCTGTTGAAATCAGTGACATGATTTCTGCAGACTGTTGAAGGGACCTTCGAGAGGCTGAGGAGCATTTAACAGCCCAGCCTGGCAGGAACAGTTTGTACTGCAGTACCCACATGTGCCACACACTGGGCTGGATGGATCCTGAGTTCTGTGCGGGTGAAGGAAATGGGGCTCACACAATCAGGGCCTGGGGGTCAAGAGCCTGGTGGTCAGTCTGTTTTTCTTGGATGACAAACTTACCAAAATGAGACTGCCCAGAGGTGCTCAGGCTTAATGGATTTTATTGCTGCAGCCTCAAGGAAGCAGCCCAGTGATGAAGGGTCTCCCTGCTTTGTCCCCCATTTTGTACGTCTTTTCCCTTTGCTTGCTGAGGTTTCACCTCGGGCCTGCCTCCAGTTTGGAAACACTGAATAGCTCTTAATGACAGCAGCACAAACAAAACCCTATAAAGACAGGATTTGTGATTTACGTGGGGTTAATTACCACAACAAGTATGTTTATTCACTTCTCTAATAAATCCTAAAGACGGGAACAAGTACTAGCTTGAGCAGATTCATCCTGTGCATACGTTTTTTGTCACCATTTTTGCAAATCAATGTGTGCAGGACAGATAAAAAGATATGACATTTCTCCCATCATGTAGGTACTAACCCATAGCCCGTGTGTGCTCTTCAGCCCACCAATGGCATCAGCTTTTACTTTAGATCTCTTGAGGAAAATAGACTCTTTTGTGACTTCTGCAGTGCTTTTTAATTTATTTATTTATTTTAAGGAAATAAGTGGATCATAAATGAATATTAACTACAGCAGTGTGATCTATTGCTCTGACACCTACTTGCCACAGGAGGAAGGTGAGGTTTCCATTTGTGTCTGCTAAAGGAACGAGGTGTTTCTAACACGATGTTATTAAGCTGCAGTGATGGGAGCTGGGGCATGAGCAAGGCCCTGCGGTGTGAAACTGAGCTTCAGTGAGGGCACTCCAAGGCCCATCACTCACTCACTAACAGAATGACTTGGTTCCACCAATCTGATTTATAGGAGAGGGAACTGATGTAGAGAAATGAGCAGTGCTACTGGGGGTGTGTGTTTTTAAAATCACTGAGTGACTTCATGTAGACCATGTTCAGCACTGTCCTGTTTGATTGTGTTCTGATATACGTAGGTTGCAAGGCGGTTTTGTTGAGCTGCTGATTCTGCTTTAGCCATCTTCCGTGCTTCCAGTGTCCATGTCCGTGCTGTGCTGACTGCAGTCCCTGGTTATCTAGAGCAATAGCTGCCATGGCTCGGCACTGTGCCAGACGGGGCCCCCGCCGCGCTGAGGAATTTGTGTCAGATAGAACATTTTGTACGATGCAGAAGGTTCTGTCACCTTGATTCGAAGGAAGTTGTTTGTGTTAATGCTTAAAGGTAACGTGAGACAAGGCGAGCTCTTTACTTTGGAACACGCGCTGTGCCATTGATGTACGCAGTACAGTAAATATAACAAAGAGTGCACTGTGGTATTTACACCCACCGCAAACACATTTGCAAAACAGGATTATTTACAATCCAATAAAATGGTTCTGCTTTTAAGGCAGAAGCCCTGTGTGCTCAGTGAAGTGTGCTCCTCAGCTTTCCTTACCGTTTATCGACCCAACACATCCCTCCCCATTTTTTTAATGCCTTCCATTAATAGTTAAGAAAAAACCTAGGGAAAACAAACACTCTTTTCCTGATTGTTTATTCACCAGTCTCTTAGGAACCATAATTACGTCTCCCAGGAATTGTGTGTTTTATCATACTGTATATCTTAAAGAGCCACTTTAGGTAAAATAACAAGGAGTGCCTTATGAAGGAAAATTGGATTCATTTTAAGACTTTTTTAACCCTCCAAAGAATGGCTCTTTGTTTACTTCTTTAGTGCATGTGGCAACTTGCCCAAGTAAATACTATGCTGCATAAATACCAGAGATTGGTATTTATGATATTACATAAACATACTCTGAATAATGACTCATTGTTGCGATGAAGACGAACGCAAGCAATATACATTGCATTCAGTGCGTTGTTTCTTGTCACTTTATTAAGTGGCATTGAGTGTTGTAGGACAGAATGACAGCGATTGGAGAGGAGGAATCCAATTGCATTATTTAGCAGATCTGAGTTTACAAAACAGAAGAGAAAACAGCCAAAACAGGAAGGTTATGAGGATAACATAGCAGATTAATTATCAGTTTGCAGGATAAGTTGTTAGGTGTGTGCTGGGGTTGACTGGAAAAAGGTTTATTGCTCTTTGAAATGAAAACTCATGCAATGTGTTTATTCTGCTGTCCCAAGAGGGAGCTGAGCCCTCAGGTTCATCATCCTACCTGTGGTGATGCTCACATCCAATTGAGACAACAGTGTTTCCCACATGGAGCCACACTTTTGGTGGCTTTGTTTCTCAGAACCTCAGTCTGTACAGCTCAAGTTTTGTTACACCTTTACCTGCTCTCCAGAAAAATTGTGCGAGGGTTTGTGTGAAGATAAAACATGGCACACTTTGCAGTGCTGCCAAATGATGGAGCTCAGATCTGAGAAATCAAACTCCCGAAGGGAAGGTGCATGGGCCAGAACCTCTATTTAAAGCCAGCATGGTATTAACAAGTTATTTATTTTTAAAGCCCATGGTTACAGCCTGTCTCATCCAAACAGCAAAAACAACGGGCATTCAGATTCTTAACGGGGCTACTGAACCATCCCTTTAAAAATGATGATGAAAATTATCACCCATAATAATGGACCAGCCTGAAAAATGTTAATTTTTGGAAATTCAGCCCCTCAGGAACAGTGGAGAATTCTGCAAAGTGGGAGGGTGATCCCCATAATACGTGGAGGAGTGGGATGCTCAGCTGTGGGAGCATTCTATTCTCCTCCATGACTGCAGGCCTGCATGCTGTGGTTGAGGTGAGGCTTCAGGTGTTTGGTGGGGTCTATTGCCAGCAGAAGAAATTTTCTTCCTAGTGTGAATAAAGGATAAAATGTTTTCCTCATAGGTGAACGCCCCTTGTGCTTGCGTGCTCAAGAAGATAGCTGTGGATGGGGCCCACAACCTCTGCAAAGTGCTTGGGTTTATGGAAACCACTGCATTACTGCAGGGTCAGTAGCTGTTTATTGTGGTTATTAAACTGTGCCTTTTCCCTCTGATTTTAACCATTTCCTTCCTGGTTTTATTCTTTAGTCAAAACCCACTCTGTGTAAGGAGAGCTGTGTTTTGATGTACTCTGGGTGCTGTGTGCTCTTCCATCCTGTGTACAAGGTCGTACTGAACAAATGTTGACTTTTTCTCTCTTGCACTTCACATACTTTTTACAGGTTAGAAGGGAACACAGGGGACAGGAGAACAGGAGGCTGTTGGTCTGCAAAAACCAATGATGTGTCCTGGTCCAGGACACAGATGCATAGCATTAGTTTGCTGAGGCTCTACTAGCAAGCTCAGGAATGACGGTGATGCTCTCTGTGCCATCCTGGATGACACATAATTTGTGCCTAAATCCCTGATGTATCACACCTCAAATGACTGCATGTCCAAGTAGAAAGAAAGGAGGGACATACCTCCCAAGTACATCCCTATTTTCTCAGAAAAAAACAAACAAACAGAGCAGTAATGTATATTAGCAAAGTTGAGGGGACTGTGGTCAGACATCAAATTCAGTTACAATTCTGTTTCCTCTTCATATTATTATTAAATCTCCCTGGCCAAAGCCTCCGTATCTATTGTGCTTGGTGCTCTTCAAACACAGGATATCATGCTAAGGCATCACTCCTTTGAATTTTAAAGCCATGTCTCACCACCACTTGTGATAAAACAATTACCTGTGCCAGGCAGCCTTAATCTTATTCTTACCTCACATTGTCTGGGGTCTGCTGCTCTGTCTTTTTGGGAGCCTATGATATAAATGACAAACTCTGGACAGCACTGAGGTCAGATAACATGCAGGCCCCATCCCAGCCCCACAGAAGTCGGTGGGAAAGCTAGATGGACAGCTGTGGTTTTGACTCAGGCCCAGAGATACTGGAAAATAACAAAGGGGAAAGAAGGAAAGAGCTGGGTCAGCTTTCAGGGTTATTCCTCATTTCTTTTAAAAGGAATAAATACATGTTTTTTTGTTATGACTTTCTCAGAATAAGCTTGTGCCAGCCAGCCATGTCTCAGCAATGTGCTTGCATGATGAAGACAAAGCAATTCTGAGCTTACAGGCTTAACATCCTTTTTCGGTACAGTTCATTGCAAAGAAACCTGAGTAATGCATCTTCCCTCTGAAATGCTTGTCTGCGCTGCATAGAGAGCATTCACACACTTTGCATAAGCCTGAGGATCACACTGACAAAGAATGATAGCACTGCTTAAGTAGTTAATTTGGTTATTTATTCATTTAAGTGTATGTGAATCAAGACATTTTTTCTGTGACTGCCAAACCTCTGATGAGTTTGTAGCTTTTACTGTGTCGTTTCATTCTTTTGTTACACAGGATGGATGCAGTCTTAATTTCACTGGCAAACGCTTTGAGAAGGGCAGCCCTCTGTAATAGCTCCCAAAGAAGAAAAGACAGAGACAGACTGCATGTCATTCCTTCATTCCAGCGTGCCCATATCAGCATTTGCTGTGCCTGCAGAAATGAACAAGAATCACAGAGTTGTAGGCAAAATGCATGTATGTGAGCACTTGTTCTTCTGTGCAGAACAAAGCACATCTGCCCTGCAGCTATCCTGAGGGTTAGGAATGGCTCAGAGTAAGGATTCTATACCCCACAGTTAACATTTGTAAAATGTAAGATTCTCAAGTTAAGGCGATGTATGGAGCACCTCCACAAATGCGTTGTGTTGAGACACACATCACTATAGATGTGTGCAGACAGAGAAAAAAAAGGCAGGTTGAACTCACTGAACCTTGTACAGTTCTGGACAATGTTAAACTTTGTTAAACCTCAAAATCACATCTTAATTCTGCAGGTCAGTGACCCAGCAGCGAGACACACTGCGCCGGCACCAGAGAATCACCAGAGGAGCTGAGAACTATCCCAGAGAGAAAGTGCTGGTGCAAAGGTACTGTTGCTAAGGGAGGTGGCACTTGGGCTGGGAAGCATGCAGGTGTGAAGCTTGGTCCAAATATGCTCCTTTACCTGAACACATGGCAATTACATCTTTATTGTCCTCTGCTTCAGGAGTTGGAGAATAGGAGTGTCGCCTGTCCTGCAAGGTTTTGTACAGCTCAGAGGAAAAGGTGCTCATAATCTCCATAAGAGATTTTGTCACTGCTGGATAATAAAGTACAGAACTGGCCAGGATTCCCCCAGTGCAGTGTACAGCTGATAGTGGTGAAAGTACCAACCCCTCCAAGCTTTCAGCTGCGCTCAGGTGCTGCGTTACACAGTGCTGCACTGTATCAGTGGATCTAGAGATAACGTAGTCAGGTGTTGGTGTGTTACCCACAGAGCATTTCTGTAACGTAAGAGTTTGTCTTGGGGTTTTTAAGATGCCAGCGGCCTTGCCACGTATCTCTGATGGAATCACCATCACTTACTTACACTGGAGAGAAGCTGACTGATCATTTTCTTCTCTGCAAACGCTCTGAATTCAACCTGTGGTCTGAAGAAAACAGAGAATGTTTTCTCATTCATTTGCATTGGTGTGCTAATACAGGTTTTGCAATCGGATTTTATCTGACAAGGTGATTAATTGTGTTGCTGCACGAGAACAAGTGGAACTCAGGTCCATCTCCCATTGCTGTGTTTGAATCTCCGTGCAGTAAAAGCTTGTATTTTATTTTATTTTATTTTATTTTATTTTATTTTTTAATCTTAGCTTTTGTCAAGCATGCAGTTCTGACTTGAAAGCAGATCTGTTGAGTTCCATTTATCAGCCACTTTATTTCTATAAAAAAACTGAGATCAGCTACACTGATGATAACAGCCAGAGTCATGTAAGGGACTAGAATTGCAATAGTCGTTCTCCTACAGCCACAAGCATCCAGCTGGTGTTATTTATGCACCATCGACAGTGGGACATGCTCTGACTTGAGGGACTGGTGCTGACCTTCCCTTCCTAATCATTTATACACTCCTTGTTTTGAGCGCTCCACCTTAAGGTTTCTCATGACTCACTTTCTCTCTGGAGTGAACAAATAAATCCTGAAGGACTCTGCATGCTTCCAAGTGTGTAACCTGTCCCCTCGTACTGGTCCTGTTTTCAGCTCTCGAAGTAGCAGTGCTATTTATTAAGGTGTGACCTCAGAGCTGTAGGACTTTGAGAGCTGAGAGGATGGTGGCTTCAGCTTGGAGCCTTTCGCTTTCAGATATCCTTTAATCGGAGGGAATGGTAAATTGAGGCCTATTTCTGGATTGTTCAGAACAAAAGACTTGACACTGGACATTCTCAGCTGCTGATAATCCCTGTTGTCCTCTATGTATTGATGGCTCTATCTGGGAGGCAGGGCTGACATCCCCCCTTACCTTGCACTACTTCTGGAAGTGATAAAGTTGTACGTAAGCAGGAAATGGTTGCAAATGCTTTGAAAATGCAAATAGTGTAGAAAGGTGAATATCACAAAGAGGATGACTGTATTATTGAATATACGGATAGTGAAAAAACACCAAGATTGTCATTAATTAGACGTGCAGTTAATGAGCAGAGTGTTGAGCTCTGAGGAGCAGGCAGGCCTGAGAGGAGAGGGCAATAAGAGGGTACAAGAAAATGCCGCCTTGTCTTTGTCGCTTCCTTTTGTACCTCCTCCCTAAGAGGAGCTGCAGGGCAGTGCAGTGGGTGAGAACATCCCAGCTGGAACGTCTGCCCAGAGCCTTGGGGAGCTCGTCTGTGGGGTCAGGGCTGGCTTGGCCATGGGGTCAGAGGTGGAGGGGAGGGAGGAACATGCTTTGGCCTATATTCCAGATTGTAGGGCTGGATTAGGTGCATGCACTTGGGATAGGCTAATGAGAATAGGGATATGTCAGAATGTCATTGTGCAGGAGAGAGGCTTGATCTGCTGTGCCATGAGTGCTGCTGCCCTCGTGGTGCCTGGGCACATCAGACAGGACAGAGCTCACCACAGCACTCACAGGGGAGCGATGTTAGGCACTACGGGTTGGTCCAGCATGAGTAACTGCAGGGGTGTGATGCAGAGAAGGATGTGGTTCTTTTAATTCCTTCCCCTTGTCCCATTGTTTCCTTCCCGGGCGCACGCAAAATCTTCCTCTGCCTCTCCCTCCCAGCCCAGCTTTTCTCCTCTCTTTGGCTGTCCTTTTGTCCTTTCCCTCCTGTAGAGCCGAGCTCAACAGCGTAGACCCACACCCAACAGAAAGGGACTTCTTTTGGCAATTTGTCCGTATCTGGGACCCATATGTCAAGCAAAACAATTGTAAATGGGCTTCATTGGCATTCCTTTGGCATGGAATGGCAGAAAGCACGGGCAGGAGTGGGTTCTTCAGAAAAGCTTGGATTTCACAGCTGTGCCCATGAGCGGCACTGGGGGACATTGTATGACCTCAGAGAGCCTGGTTCTGCCACAGAGCTACAGCGGAGCCCAGGTCCTGACTCCTTCACTGCAGGCAGGAGACTGGGAAGGTCGGGCTGTGTGCAAGCAGGTGCCTCCTGTGCCCTGGACATGGAGGACATGACCTGCACTGCCATTAGCTGTTAGAGCCACGCTCCCCCTGGCTTCAGAGGATGCATTACGTCTGTGTGAAGCACCACACAAGGTCAGGGCTAGATTGCCTCACATCACCAAAACAGATTCATGTATTTGTCCTAAAGCAAGGCTGGTGCAACAGGACAAAATGGAATAATGTAACAGCTGGGAGCCAGGGTGTACTGCAATGTCAGAGGAGAAATACCCTGGCAGCCCTATGGGAAAGCAATGGTGAACTCTACTGTTGGATTAACCAGGCTTTTTCTTTTGCCACAGTCATGATGTCAGAGCTTTTCTCTGCGTGCTGAAATTGCCATGTCTGGCACTGAGAGTCGCAGTGTGGTGGAGCTACAGCTTTTAATGGAAGTTCCCAGGCTGCGTGCCAGGACGCTGCAAACAGACACATTTATGGTTTTTCAGGTAAAAACATGAGTGATTTGTGACCAAGAGGAGGATGTGGTTCTTTCCACTCCTTCACCCCATCCTCTTCTAAGCCATCCAAAGCACACATGGCTCTGCGATGGAACCTTCACAGGGCAGGTAAACAATATTCCTATTGTAAATTACTTCAATATCTTCACAAAAAAATTAGTACAATCCCCACAAGCACAGACTGTTAAAACACTGTAAATTACTTGTCTGCCTTCACTGGGGTAACTCAACAAGTCCAGCAGCTGTGGGGCTTATCTCATATCTCTGCTGCTGAACCTGTGCTCTTCTGTCACTGACTCCAATGTATAACTTTGTTAACATCGAACAGCTTGTGAATTGGGAAAAAATTCCTCTAGGAGTTTGAAATTTCTATTTCCTCAGTAGACAGTAGACAGTACCCAAGTAGACAGGACTTACACTGTGTGATGTTTGAATTCTGCCATCAGAGCAGGAACTGCAGAGCAACGTTTTGGGTTTGACAGTGAGGAACGTGGCAGCTCTGCAGCCTTGTGGTGCATGTGACAGTACGACCGTGCTCACATGTACAAAGCCAGCTGCCATCCGTGTTGCAATGTTAAGAAAAGCTGAAGGCGTATTATGTCCAGCAACAGCCCCAGGGTGAGCAGGAACAGGTGTGCTGGGTGCACTGATCTATGACAAAGCAGCAGCTTATGGCCTCATGCTGCTGTTTTGTCAACCCGCTCACAGAGAAGTATTTGTGCCGTCGTTGGTCCCGTGCTTCATGGCAGTATTTCTCTGGGGCTGTAAGCAGGGCACTGCTTGCCATCTCAGGTTGGGTAAGTGCCTGATGTTCCTCCTAACAATTATATAAAGTCTTTGTGCATCAATGAGAGGTGGTGGGAGATGCCTGTATATGAAATGCTGCATATGCAGTGTTATATGCAGTGTTATTACGGTGACCGGTGCTGGGCGATTTCTCCACCATCTCCTCCACTCAAGGCTGTTCAGATGCCTTGTAGACCAAATGCATGGGGAGCAGTAGTAGTTTTACTAGGCCAACTGATAAACAAACATATGTTGGGAGCCGTTCCCAGGGCCACGCAGCAGTTCTGTGAGATGGAGGACTCCCGGGCTTTACCAAAGGTCCAGAAACCACTGTTTCTCCCCTTGTGGCCAGTCCTGTCTCAGCAATATTTTGATTGCTCTCCTGTAAAAACTTTTCCTTTTTCCCCCTCTGGGCTGTTAATGTTACCACAGAGATATTTTCTATCAACCCACTCCAGAAAACTGAAGTTATTCTGAAAAAGGAATTAAGTAAGGAAGATTTACTGCAGTTTAAAAAAGCCAGCGCTTGCAAGACACGGCCCCCAAGGAACGCTCTGTGATCCAGAGATCATTTCGTACCATTGCATTGGCAGTACTTCCTTGGTCAAAGCCCTTCCGTGTTTCTTCCTGGGATATTAACGTGAGTTTAATCATCAGTTAAAACATCTGGCAAGATGAGACTTGTTTCCAGAAGTGGTTTGATTGGAGTAGCACATTGTAATTCAATTTCCAATTTTAGTGGCACATTTTTTGCAGCACTGATTATCAAGTAGTTATTGGTTTCACCCCCTTCCCAATAACTGGGGCAAAATTCGGAAGCATTTCAGGCTGATCTTTGCAGAGCAAGAGCAGGACAGTTTGTTTATTCCCCGTGTGGGATTTGTTCTGCATTGACTGCATTGCTGGGTGTCCTCACCTGTCTGTGCTGCTGTCTCCTGGCTGTGTGTTGTAACCTGAAGGGGATTAGAGATGGCTGCAAGGTGAGTCCAGTTTTAACATCTAAAGCTGAGTTAATGGAGTCAAATGGTACTTGGATTTCTGATTCTCTCAACAGAAGGGCCACCTGCCTTTATGATGGATGGCACTTAATCACAAACCAGGACACTTCCAGTGTGGCAACATCTCCAGGCTCTGCAGGAAGAGCCATGGCTGTGCTGAGCCGGGTCTGCTTGGTGGTGCCAAGCCAAAGGAGCCCCCAGTCACCATCACCAAGCCATGAACACAGGTGGGACCAGGCCTGCTCCATGGGCCCAACAGAGTGGAGTGAGTATTGTGAGTATTGCACATACATCAGGTGCCCTATTGGCAGGGGTGGGTCCCTGTAACCTCAGGGGGTGTCATAGGGTGAGATGAAGCTTTGGCAGCACTTTAGAAATGCAGGATTGAAGTTACTGGTTCTCCCAAGCTTATTGCCTGCTATGGATGGCCCCAGCAGGCAGTCTGCTCCAGCACTGCCCTAAGTGCAGAGCACTGACCTGGATCTCAAGTGGCACTGCCACTGTCACAGCTCTCCCATGCGGTGGAGCAGAGCTCCTTTGCTCACACTTGCTCTGTAGGCACGAAACAAGGTGAGCCCACTGCCATGCCAAGGGACGTGTCTGTGTCTCAGCAACCTGCTGTGGCAGCAGCTGTATTACCTGCATAGTATGCTCTTCCTGCTTTCGGTTTCTTTCCCTTTCTGGATGTGCCACACTGGCACATCCCCGTCCTGTCCCGGTGGTGGTGGAGCTGCCGGGAGTGCCCTGAGCCAACCCCAAGCCTTCAGCTGCTGCCAGAGCCCTGGCAGACCCTGCACTGCCCCAGCATCCCAGCAAAACCTGCAGGGTGTTGGTCCTGCAGCCCCGGCAGCATCCCTTGGAAGCTGCCATCACCTCGCTGCCTGCTGTGGCCACCGAACGATGCCTGGCAGAGGTGACTCAGCGGCAGGGAGCCCTGCTAAGGCCCTGGCACATCCCTGCACTGAAACACTGCCTGCAGCCTCCTGCCTCTGCCCAGCTCGCCCTTCCTGCCGCCTTTCCCCTGGGGTCCTAACTCCCGACTTTGTTGCTCTATAAACATAATAACAATAATTATTCTCTCATTGGACACATAGCCATCTTCTTTGTTTGCAGGCTTAGATAAATATCATTCAAATCATGGAGTCTGATTCATGAGTCAGGATGATGGCAGCCCTCCAAAACCTCCTTGCCCATGGAGAGTGTGTTTGTGTGAGAGAGATAGAGAGTTTCACTGTACGAAGAGTAAGAAACTGGAAGCCAAGTGAATTAAATACAAAGCAGATAATTATGTGTAATTCATTTACTGACTAATGATTGCACCTGGTACAGAGGTATATGAATCCATTTCACTCCGCATTTGTTCTCAAAAACAATCTCTCTGCACAAGATAAAAACTAGGCCTGTGTTTACATTGGTGTTATTGGCAGATTCTGTCTCTTTGGTTCATTCCCCCTTTCTTCTCACCATGTTTCACTTTTCCTGAGTTCACCTGATGTCTCCTTGGCAGTGACAGCTGCTCTGTGCAGGTAGGGGCCGGGTGTCACAGCAGAATGGAAGCTTTGCTTCTCTCCTGCAGGCTGTTGTATGCTCAGTTCACTGCTCAGGTCCTCTGTGATGGCTGGTGCTCAAAGCAAGGATTGCTGCTTCTTGCTGAGTGTGCCAGCACCATCACAAAGCTGGGCTCCGTCCAGTAATCTATCCATTAATGGGGTGCAGTAGAGGTAAGTGCACACTGTTCATGCAAGTGGGAGCAGGCTACATCTGCAGGCCCTGGCTGAGAGCAGATTTCTGTTGTGTGTCCTTTAAGGCCAACTTTGGGAATGGAACCAACTGGAATGACAAAAGGAAGAGGGAAGTTACTTGGCAGTTTGAATAGAAGCTGGTTAGTAAATCGTGGCATGCTCACACTGAAAGAACACGCTTTGTTCACCTGTGTATGCTTTCCAGCATTATTTCCACTGAGTCTTTACTGAAGTGTAATAGTGAAGCTGAGCTGGTGGCTGCCAATGGAACAGCTGTAGCAGCAGATCTAACCACCACTGCTGCACACACACACAGTGGGAGGCGTCTCCCTGCAGCCACCACCAGCACTGTGCAGTGCCAGGAGAGCATCACTGCTGCCCAGCTCCTCCGCTCCCAGCACAGCACTGCCCTACACCCTGCAGCGCTCCCAGGGAAGTGGCACAAGCAGTGGAGGTGCTGCTTTCTCCATCTGTGGCAGCCACAGGTAACAAAAGCATCAGCAATTAAAAAAACAGAAGTAACCTTGTGCCCCAGTATTGGAGTGATTTATCATTAGAAAAGCCAAAACCAGCTCATCTTGTTCACAAGGGCTCCCACTGACTAAAGCCGCAGTCAGCACACGCTTCGGTTCTGATCCCATGCAATCCTTTTCCGATGAAGACCTGACAAGCCAGAACAGATTGCAGGCTGGGAGATACTCGTGGGGCGATAGTACTTTACCTGTAGGTGGATCCTCATTTTAGATAGCACGAAGCAGAGCTGGTGAGCTGATTCACTGCTGTACTCCTGATATTCACCGGAATAACACCACTGAATCACCAGCAAAGTTGAAATAACAAATGATAAAATGGGACCATTGTGTTGAAGTTTGCAGCACGTATATGGAAATGACTGGCTCAAATCAAAGGTAACAGCTGGTGGGAACGACCCCAGCATTCCTCATGGGACTTTATGTTTTATTCAGAAGAAGAAGGAGGATGAGGAGAACTTCAACAGCTTCTGAAAAGACTCAATTTTGTGTTTCATGTATTTCTGCAGACCAGCTAAAGCTTAGAAACTGCTAAGTTAAGAAACACAGTCCTGGTTTCTATTTATGAAAACGCTTGCAGAACAACTGAAAAGAGCTACGTAACTGTGATTTTTTTGCAAGTAATGCTCTGGAAAAGCAACTAAAGGCAACAGGCAAGCTTGCAATTAGTAGTTCTAATTATAAAGTGTATACAGAAAACAATGTAGCATCATAAGTAAAGGCCAAGTTCAAATGATGCAATAGGAATAGTAGAACACCATGTAACAATGGGCAAAGCATCCAGCGAGAGGAATACTTCTAAGGGAGCCGCAGGCTTTCCCATGATAGCAACAAGAACAAAAAAAGGAGAAAATAACAGCGCTGTATTCTATGTAACTTCTACAGTAATCCTTTCTCAGTGCCACCCAATGCTCGTGCTTCTGTTGTAGCCCTCAATCATCCCTGGATGACACAGCTGCAGAGTAGGACCCAATTATTGCAGACTGGGGGGGGGGGAGCTTCCCTGTGTTGTGTATCCAGGGACCACTCTGTGCCTCGCTCCCACTTCCATTAATCACAACAGCCATCAAATACCGCTGCCTGCAGCACTGTACTTCTACAGGCAAGCCACATTTCTGTCACATACAGGTTAACAAGTGTTTGAAAGAAGGAAAAAAGGAAGATGCAGGGGTCTTTGCCGCATAGCCTGGTGTGTATATGTGTGCCCCCTAAACTTCTCCAGTCTCTGACAGCACTCCATGTACTGCATGGGAGCTGCAAACCTCCAGTGTTAGGCAAGGCCCTCTGCTCTGCACCAGTGTGTGCAGCAGCAGCACAGGGTTACGTGCTGCGCTGAAGAACTGCTCTCAAAATTAAGACCTGGGTGCAACCAGAGAAGGTGAAGAGACACAATACCTTAGGGAAATGGTTTTATTTGTTCTGCCTGGATGCATATATGGCAATCACCCATGTAGCACGATCCACAATGCTGAAAACCATTTCATTATGTTCTATAAGTAAGAGCCTGATGTGGTTCAATTGTATCAATTATGCAACTCTTCTAAGTGGTGTAGTCAAGGGTAAATGCAGGCAAAGGGCACTCCCTTTGTACCTGCTTCTGCTCTGGGCACTTCTAATATTTACCTGCTCCTCATATACCACAGACAGATGAATCTGCCCACTTCTACTTACCGCTGTATCAGTGACTCCTCTTTGGTCAAGAGCTTTTCTTATGCACCGATGACACAATAAAATAGAAAATGGAAGTCAAGATGCTGCTGTGTGTTTGTTGTGCAGAATCTAAGTAAGTGTGGCTGTAATTTTGAGTAAAGCATCGCTTTTAAACAATGTTTAAACTGACACTATTATTATGCAATATAATTAATTATAGCTAGAAGGGCATTTGAGGTTATTTGGCACTACCTTCGTCCATTTCATAATTATACCAAGAGAATGACTAAGTTGTGCCTAGGCTAATTGTATCCATTTGGTTTTATCCCTCCTCTCTGCCATCCTCAGTCACTTGCATTCTGATCTAGGAGTTCTTTGGAGGAGTCTGGATGTGTTTGTGCCAAATACAATGGAGCCCAGGCTGGCTAGTCAGCCTCAGGTAACAGTGCAATAGAAGCACTAACAATAGCAATAATAATTACTGCTAGACAAAGTGATAAGTACAAAACAAATGTCACTTTTTTCAGTCACTGTTATAGTTACTTACAGAAGATTGATCCTTGCCTGCTCCTGCTCTGTGCATTCTAGGATGTGTAGCCAGAAGATTAAGTTCTTTGGTATGATGTGATGTCCTCCAGATGTACTGGGAGCCCTGCAGACACCTCCAGAGAGCAGCTGAAGAGCCGCAGCAGATGGCCATGGCAGCATGCAACGCACCAGCCCCACTGCCCTGTGTATCACAGGGGTCCAGTGTTCAAGGAATGCACAGTGCAGCTCAGAAACTTGGGCTGATGGTGCTGCAGTGCAGGCGCCACTGTGCGACCTCTGTGCTCCAGGGCCTGCAGTTTGCTGCTGGTGTTAGGGCTGCAGCGAGGATGGCAGCTCACCCGGCCTCTGGAGCCAGGCTGGCTGCCTGACAGCCCGGCCACAAGTGCCATGCCATGTTGGAGCTCAGCAGCTGCCCTGAGCTGGCAGGCTGTGCGCCAGCCAGACTAACTGGCCAGAGGTGGCAGTGAATAAAGAATCTCTTCTGAATGTTACTTGGCAATGTCAGGATTAAAACCAAACAACCAACAAAAACAAAAATAATAATGATAACAGTGATTTCCCCAGAAAGGAATCAGGTTAAGAAATGGTCTTACCTTAAGAAAAGGCTCACTGTGGCTCTCCAGAAGGAAGCTGGCAAGCAGGACGGCAGCTGACATTTTACATGGTCTGACAGAGACAGGGCAAAGGGGAATGGTTTTAAATAAAAGAGGGGAGATTCTGGTTAGATATTATTAGGAGGGGGGTCAGAGGGTAGTGAGGCACTGGCACAGGCTGCCTGGAGAAGCTGTGCATGTCCCATCACTGGAGACATTCAAGGCCAGGTTGGATGGGGACCCTGTACAGCCAAATCTGGTGGGTGGTAGCTCTGCCCATGTCAAGTGGGTTGGAACTAGATGATCTTTAAGGTCTCCTCTGACCTAAGCCATCCTGTGATTCTATGACTGTTCAGCTACAATGAAAGGCTACAGTCTTCAGCTGGTGGCTGGATATTGGATTGCACTCATAAAATAGAACTGCCTGCAAGGGCTGAATGCCATAATTAACAGGCGTTTTTCAGAAATTATTGGTTAATGCCATATAATAGAAATACTGCCAACTGTTGTTGTTAAAACTTGGTTCGTTCCTTTGGTGGCAATGCATGATGATTCAACACTGCTTCAATGGGAAGATACCTTTGTTTGTTACATATCACTTTGTTTTTACAATGGTTTATGTGGCAAAGAATATAAATTCTGAAACTTAAATACAGCTTCAGAAAGTAATTTGAGTGGTACCTGGGTCCTGAGCAATCACAGTACTGGCAATGCAACAAGGCCTTTTTATCATATCATTGCATTAATGATCCAGTCCCACTCCCACAGCAGGCAATGTGGCCTTTACCACCAATGCTGTTAAAGCAGGAATTAAGCTTAAAGGGTTCTAGAACAGGCAAACATGCTAATATAAGTTTCACATCCATCTGGTACATTTCTCATGCAGATTACACATGGCCACCCAGAGAACTGCTGCACATTTTTAGTAACAAACTCCATGAGCCATACCAGGGAATACAGGTTGTGCTGAGATAATGAGCTCTACTCATATGATGCAGCTGTCTTATCACCTAAGAACATTTTCACAATATTGCAATAGGGACCGAAAGGTTATTTCTCAAACCTTGTCTGTCACCCAGTTGGTACCAGCTGAAAAGTTTCTGTTTGATTGCTAAAGAGTAGAAAGCAATGAACACACATTGGCAAATCTTAGATCAGGCGTGATGTGGATGTTGCACACCTCAGACTAACGCCCACCTTCACTTCAGGGAAAGGAGAAACCAGACCTGCAGACACACTAATCGCTCCTGCTCTCAGAGTTCCCACTCACCTGTATGGAAATGAACTGCAGAACCTTGCTGCTTTCTATTTACTGCACTTAGAGCCAGTGATCTCTGAGTACTTCCAGTCATCAATTACATGGCTATTACAGCATTTTATGATGTAAAATCCTCCTAATGTACAAATTAAAAATGTATATATGTAGTCTGTGATGAGATTGACAATTCTGATACAAGAGGGGGAGGTGAAGTCCAATCTCTGCTCAGCTGGGAGGAGCACAAAGGTGATGACACACCACTTAGTTTTGGGACAGCTTGGAGGTGTGGGTGTATGACCCGCCAAACCAGGGTCACTTCACCCAAAGCAGGGCAAGCAGCAGCCCTGGGCTGTCACGCACAGGATTCAAACCATCAGACTGTGCCAGATTCGAAATGAGAGCTCCCAAAGCCTGCTTTCTGGCTGCACCCACTGCTGAGCAGAGACCATGCATCCCATCAAGTGCAGGAGGTAACGTCCTTCACCTGCTTCTAAGAGAAGGCACTATAGAGCACCGAGGCACAGACAGTGCACAGTGCACAGCACAGCAGTGCTGGTGGTGGATGCATGCAGATGTGGCTGAAGAAAGCAAAATAGGATGCATCAGCACCAAAGGGATCTGGGCAGCCCATCCCACTGGCTTTCAGTAGCACTGAACATGACGGGCTCTTGGACCAACCTGTGTATGCCAGACTGCCATGTGATACTGCTAAGTGACTCTTGTCAGTAGAGCATAGCAACTTGCCAAGGGGAGAAGTAGAGCCTTACAATTGGAAAGCAGGCACCAAAAGACACACATAGGGCTGGAAGATGGACAGTCCCAGCACCCAGATCAGAAATAAAGCTGATTTTACAGTAAGGATTTCAGTATATGGTCTGTCTGTTGCTCACCTGGTCTGAGAACCTCCCTGGCAGCAGCGTGCCCATTAGTTGACATGCTGTATCAGATGACACTGCTATTACAATGCCTACAGAGGTAGGGAAACAACACTGAGTTTGTTAACAATGTTAACAACACAGAGTGAATTGATTCCTCCTGCCTGCATTGCCATTGCTGTTCTATTCCATCCACTAAACTAGGCTTTAGGAGACAGTTTATTCCCTTCTCCAGACCCCCATGTATCACTGTAGCTGCAGTACTGCTGAAGGCCAGCTAGAAAAAGTTGTGAATTCACCTTCTCTTTTGAAATGTTACTCCATCCACCCACACCTCTTTCTTCTTTGCTAACTCCAGTCATCCATCCCCAGGACCTACACCCACACCAATCCCAACTCACTGATGAACATACATGGAAACAAGCCTTGCTAAACAGATTGCAGCTCCTGCTCCATAGCTGTGTTTATGGGATCATTTGGATACTAAATCTAATACATAAATGAGAACTCACTGGTTGTTTAAGGTCTTTGGATTTAGTGCTTGCTCCATGAAACAGGTTACTCAGCAGAGCAGCTCTGGGTGCCCCAGGACACAGGGCTCAGCCAAGTGGAGGCCTGACCCCAAAAAGGCTAACACTGGTTCTAATGCTGTTTGGGAACTTCTCCCCATAGCGACAGGACACTCAGAACCTGAGTGAGGAGACACCTGAACCATTCAGGAGGACTCCAGCTTCCACCCAACACAGGCCCCATCAGCCAAGCTACCAAAGGTGCTCTGGAGACCCACACCTCACTCCCAGGGAAAGTCCTGCATGCTGGGGACTGAGGCCCCATGAGCTATCAGTTAAAACTTCTCACTTTATAGCAACAAGGTCCTGTAAAAGATGGAGGATTCAGAACAAACAGAAAACTCAGCATGGCACACTGATGCAAAAAAGGTTTCAAAAGGTCAAGGCAGGGAGAAGTGGACTAACTCTGGTATTTTAACGGCTTGGCATTGATGCCATAAATTAAAAGGAAGTTTGCTGGATGTTTTATTTTGCGTGTGTGGTAAACTGTACAGTTAGAGTGTGAATAAACCTCTTTTGTCAATTTTACTACCTTTCTGATATAAAAATAAATAAACTTAAACAAAGAAGAAGTGGAGACCTGCCAAGCCAGCCTACTTTGGTTAAGAACTGCACTGACAAGGGAGCGATTGTGTCTTAAAGCTGAGGGGCTGAAACGATCAGCTTTTGGGGGCTGGCAAAGCTGCTCTGGAAGGAGCTGTTCTGTATGCAGGAGCTACAGGAAAAGAAAAAACAGAACAAAAAAAGGACACTCTTCTAAAAGGCAATGAAAGAACATCATTAAAATTTCTGCTACCAAAACTGCTCCCCTGTTTGACAGGAAGGCTGAACGTAAATAGCTGCTGTGAAATATACCAGGGTAACAGCACCTCGGAGCATTTTAATGATGATATAAAATTCACAAGTAAACGATATAATGTACACTAAGTAACTTACTAGACTGAATATAAAACAAAGGCATCAAGAATGATGGTTTCACTCTGCAGTGAATCTCAATAATGAGTTCTAGGCTCACCAGTCCAATGCCAAACATGGGAACTTCCAGTAAGCAGCAACACGTAATTACCGCTGGGTGGAGATGAAATCAACCACTTTCCGTCACGAAGCCAATGAGGGACCCTCAGACAATCTGCCAAAGGTGGGTGGGTGAATGAGTGTTACTTTCTTGCTAGGCTCCCATCAGGGCACCACACCTTGTGATATTATCTCTGTAATAAGCAAACAACTTTAAATGATATTGTGTCACTGCAAATGAAGCAGGAGGGTGACCCAGCAAGTCAGATTTCATTAGCACATGAGGGACTGCACTACAGCATGCAGGTACACACACACACTTACCTTCAGACCCTGGAAACCACAGTCTGCCACGCAGAGCAATCTAAACTTTAGCCATGCATAACTGAGACTGTGTCTCCTTCAGAGATGCACATGGACTTGCACATGTACAGCAGGCATATCACTACACCAATGCCCTATTTGCTTTTCTGTGTGTCACTGCTGAAATCTTCTAATGCGCTAGGTAAGAAGATCGCAAATGAGGCAAAAATTCAGCTGCTCAATCACATTAATACAGGTACAGTAAAAGATGATGGGATTATACACATTTTGACTCATTAGTAAGCCATGTGCAATGCTGCCTACCCAAGTGTTCATGCATTCAGGCTTGTTGCCTCCCACCACTGCACCTTCCTGCCTTTCCTCAATTGCAATTACCTGTTCTAGTCCCAGACACACAGACATACCTGGTCTGCCACAACTTCCCAGCTGTGAACACACCAGTGACTCCTGCCAGCCTTCCACTGTTCTGTCTAGTGCTTCCGAGAGTTTTCCATACAAAAGGAGTGATTCAGAAGACTTCAGAGATGTCGTGTTGGCTGGGAGCAAGTGCTGTTACCTGCCACAAGGAGAGAACTTCAAGCCATCCAAGGGCATGCCACGTTGGTTCACAAGGGCCTGAACTACAATAGTTAGATAAGTATGATGATAGAAAGTAAGAAAGAAAATGGTTGGAAAGTCACCAGGTTGGACTGTGGGGCCAGAGCAGGAAAAAGGCCGAGTGAAACTCAACCGTCTTCTGTGAATTCAACCTGCTACAGGCCATTGTGCTAATGTGTATTTTGGCACGTGTCTGACCCTTCCTGTTGACTGAAATACTCATGCTCTCTAGAAATGACCAGGCCTGCACCCAACTCTCCAAGCAGCTAACCTTACCCCTTCTTTCTTATTTCTTCCTCTTACTAAACCAATCAAATCCCTGCTGGGTGCCAGGGTCATACAATACCATACTATACTGTCTGTTGGTCTGGTTCCTCCTTATTTCCTGTTTCTTCCCTTTAGGACTGTTTTATGGTAACACAAAAGCCATGGCAACAACAGTAGGAAGGTCACTCTTGGTGGCTGGGCTGGGAAGAAAGGGACTCCCAACAGTGGAGAAGTAGGTGTGTCCTGGTTAGGTTGCTTCTGAATTTGACCTGCTCAGCCGCTCCCTACCAAAAATTCCCTCAACCAGCACATCAGGCTCATGCTGTAGGTGTCACAAACTTCACACATGTAATCAACTGGCTTCTTCTGAAAGGGATTAGCCTAAGCATTAGCAAAGAACCAGATGCCATTTTCAAGGTATCAGTACATTTTTTTCCTGACAACAGAACCAAGCAACTCCATTTGGAAGCCATTCCCAAACACGTGGACAAGGAGGCAACTCAGAACAGTAAGTGTGGATTTACTAAGGTCAAACTGTACCTGGCCAACATGGTTGACTTCTGTGCTGGAATGACGTGCTGGATGAACAAGGTTAGGAACGTTGCAGATGTCAGTCACTTTGGTCTTCTGTATCATTGTCTCCTGTCCAAACCAAACTGGGGTGGTACAGACTTGACCGATGGCCCTCAGCATGCCTGGAAAAAGCACATGAAGCTCAAAAGGCAATAATGGTCAACAACTAGACTTCTAATTAATTGGCATTAAGAAATGGCATTCTTCAAAGGACAACACTAGGGCCTGTCTTCACCAGCATCCTGAATGAAAGGGTGCAACGCACGCTCTGCATGTTTGTGAGTGACACTGCAGGGTGTAGATCATTATGCTGGAGGACAGGACAACCATCCATATGTTCTTCAGCAACCTCGAAGACTAACCTAACAGAAATCTCCTCAAATATATCAAAGAGAAGGACAAAGTCTGCATGCAATACAGAATTAATCTGTGCAACAGCAGAGGATGGGAGCTGAGTGGCAAGCAAGGAGCTGCACTGAAAGAAGCACCTGGGGTCCTGGTGGACAAAATACTCATCATGAGTCACCAGCAAGATTGTGCAGTGGTGATGGCCAATTGCACCTCTCTGCACAGGAGATAACGGAACCAGATGCTCATCAGCAGTGCCACAGTACAAGGGCAATGACCACAAGCTGTAGCAGGAGAAGTTCCATTGAATATAACTGGAGAAATGTTTCAATATGAAAGCTGACGTGGGTGCCCAAAGCGGTTTGTGAAATCTCCACCCATGGAGAATTCCAGCATTAAACAATAAAGCCCCGAGTAGCCCAAGCTCAAGCTGAAGTTAAGCCTGCTCTGAGGAGGTTGGCTGCAGCCCTCCAGATGCTCTTTCCAACCAAAATTATTTGATGATTATTTTCTTTTTAAACAGCTGCTGATCTGGGAGACCTGGCTGGAGTCAGTTAAAGATTCCTCGAAAAGAATGAAGCTGTTATCTCCACAGCATCACCTGCCAGTGTGTATTACTTATTTGTAATATGAATGAATTCAGTGCATACATCACAAGTCCAGACAGTCAAGAGACTTCAGTTCTGAGATTTTATCTTTGAGGATCAAAGAACTGAACTTTCTCTCTCTGATCTTCAACCTGAGCAAAAAAAAAGTCTGTCTTTAATGCACTGTCAAAACCTCCTCACTTCAGAGGCAGCATCAAGACTATTTCTGGGCTTTATTTGGCATTTATGCAGCTCTCATACATTCTTGTGGTGGCAACTTGACACGCTGTGAGACTTTCTAATAAAACAATTGTTTTGGCCCAAAACACTTTAATAGCAATGTACTATATACAGCCTTCAAATGCAACACCTACTTCAGTATCTGCATCCTACCATATAAACATGCACGTTAATGTGCAGCATTCCATGCTGCCAAAGGCTCAGAAAACCCATTCTGTAAAACCCACTAGCTACCATGAGAAATGGCTGCTGGGTCTTAGCAGGACCACACTGCAAATGTGGGCTGTGGATCTGTGAGGCTGTGCCTCCCAGCAGCACAGGCTGCAGTGCCAGGTGTGCTGGCACACCAGGAGGAGCTAAGTACAGAGAACTCCGCAAAAGACATCGGTGTGCAAGGGTATTTTTACCTCCCAGGCTCAGCAGAGACACAGGTCACCACAGTGAGTCATCACAGCCCCAGATGCCCCCTGAAAAACCACAGCTGACCCAGGCACTCTGCAAGCTTGCTGTCAGAACCACAATGAATGCCCAGAAAAAGCACCAGATTTAGCCCTAATCTCTGCACCAGTCAGGGACTGTGACACCAACACAAAACCCGGACTGAGACACAAGAAATAAACAAATAGAAGTAAAAACCCGTATGTATTTGAGAGCAGGTCCAGAAACAAACAAGCAAAACCTCTTATCCAAACAAATCATAGTTAGATCTTGGGTGAGACCATGTTTATGAAGGTTTGGCCAAGAAGCTTGCTTGGAGATACCTCTCCAGCCTTTAGCATAACACAACCAGCCTGGACAAGTGCTACTAGAAAACACTTCATTAAAATGCTGTTGTGGTATTTATTTATAGGTAGCAATTTATATCACACCCATCATACACACCAATCCGGCAGCTCCCATTGTCAAATCAGACTGCTTCTTCCACAATGTCCCCTTCCCCCAGCCCACCTCCTACTGCCCCCACTTTTGTAGCAAAACAACTGCTTCCCACCTGACACGGTCATCCCTCTGAATAAGCCTTTGTTTGAACTTATTGAGCCCTATGTGTTCCAAACACAGGTGAGCATCAAAGACGCAACAGTCTCACCAAGAGCCAGGCACACAGCTGTGGTGCTCTGCAGGTAGGTATCCTTGGGTACAATTGGTGATTGCTGCAGAGCTCTCCCCAGCAGACAGCTGGCAGCTGCATTCTGCATCTGCTGGAGAACCCAAGTGGCTTTGGACATACCAAGGGTAACATTAGAGAAGCTTCTCTGTGTGTCGTGGACACAGCTGGAAAAGCCAGTGTGATAAAACACCTTGTAGGAAAGCACTGGGTGTGTCTGAGTGTGGAGAAAGGAGAAAAGAAAAAAAAAAAAAGGAAAAAAAAAGACTGGCAGAAAAAGAGGTTAGATGAGGTAGCTGGGACTGCCAGGGGCAATCTGAAATCAGTTTACATTAGAGCAGGTTGCTCTTGATTTTGCTACAGCAGTTGTCACGCTTGGTAAGAATAACAAGCTATTCATACGGCAGCCACCATTGTGCAGCTCAGCACATGCAGCCTAGTGGAAAGAAATCCAAGCAAATGCAGTGACTAGGACAGGACATGAAAAAAAAGTGGTTATGTAAATAAGTTGCTGCTTCAGAAATCTGTGAGAACAATTGTTTCCCTGTAAGAGGGCTTCATCACTGGGGCACGTGAGGCTTTACCCTACATCTGCACTTTGAAATGCCCACACCTACATCCTGCTGCAGCTCCCAGGTTATTCCCACTGTCTGTCCCATTCAATCTCCAGCTTTTTTTTTAATACTCTCCAGTTCTTCAGCTATCTAGAGTTCCACCTTCATACATGCCCAGAACTGCCCCAGTCTTGACAGGGCCAAGCAGCTCAGCCCATTTCACACCTAACTCTGATCAGGATCCAGAAACTGGGCGTTGCTTTGCCTGAACCCCCTGAGGGCTTTGATTGGGGATTATGTTACCCGGTGACTGTTCCACGTAAAATGCATAAACAGTCCTGGGAGCAGAGTCCAGATTCTCAAACTCCCATGTGAATGCTCAAACCAGTAGGAAAAACAGCCACGCTCCCTCGCACGCACTTACTTTGTGGCCCAGTGATTCAACGGCACATTGCTGAGTGCTGGCAAGCAGTGCCCAGCTCCCCGCTGCGTCGTCTGGATGCTCTGCAAGAGGTGGAAGGTGGGAACAACGACCCTGAGGACAACAGCGACCCAGTTTGTCACCTTCTGGCTGCCAGCAACTGATGATTCAGATTAAATGTTTGCTGTGACAGAAAGGCTGCTTGTACTCACCTTCCAGAGGAGCTGT
The DNA here is from genome assembly GCF_054131305.1 of Coturnix japonica. Lineage (NCBI taxonomy): Eukaryota > Metazoa > Chordata > Aves > Galliformes > Phasianidae > Coturnix > Coturnix japonica. The sequence goes on from NC_140668.1 coordinate 31,404,661, forward strand.
AGGGCTGGCTGGCTGCAGACTTAAAAACTTTAAGTTTTCCTATTAGTCTCTCTGGTCCCAACACTGACAGTTCTGGACCTCGTGTGGAAGCATCAGGCTTGCCTTGGGCACATGGTGTGGACTGCTGGCTCTGAAGCTGGCAAGTGGGCACTGCAAATCAAAAAGCACAGAGCTTAATACTGAGACATTTACTGTAAAAAAGCACAAATTATAACACTTCCTTGAAGAAACATCACACAAGTGCAAATACACAAAAAAAAAAAAAACAAAAAAAAACCGTAAAAATCTCTATTTTGTGCACAAAACTTGTTTCTAGTTTCATTTCACTGCAGGAACTGCTTCACAGCCAGTTTCCCCACTTGCTTCAATGCTCAGAAAGTTCCTTTGGAAACTGCTCAGCACACCCAGTACACACACATGAAACATAGGGAAGAGCCAAGCCACTTCTAGCAATTGCTCCCAGGTGCCAGCATCAAGAGCAGAGCTGTTCACATTACCGCCAGGCCACAACTTGAGGACAGCACCTTTGGTATCTCAGAACAACGTGGAAAGAAAGAGAAAGCTTTGAAAACTCTTCTCAACTGTGTAATTCCATCCAAAGTAACCCACATGGGTTTCCACCACCACTCACCTTTGGATTGTCACTGCATTCCCTACCCTGCACAACACGAGGGACTCCCAGCTAAAAGCTGGAGCAGCTGCCAGCCATGCTGTATGGTCACTGCTCTAACAATCTCATGTCCTCCACAGCTTGGCACAAGTAGAGATGCTGTTCCTGCTGGGTCTGGCAGGAACCTGGGGCTGCACCTAAGCATTTGAGCACCTCTAAATGAATGCAGATATGGCAGCTTTTGAGCAAGGCCTCTGTTAGGACAGAACAGGCTATAGGAGCTGTATGGAAGAAGGCTGGTAGGTGAACGAAAGGTGCTCCCCTGTGTGAGGGGCAGCAAAGCCCAGCTTATGGGAGAACAGGAGAATTGTGTCTGAGGCTGATGACTGTCAGGCATGAAGTGTTGAGGTACACACTGAGGAAGCCATGGGCGTGCTAATTCCTGCTGGGGAAGGCTGCATGGTCCAGCAGTGACAATGCAGTGCTCTGATCCGCAGCGCTGTTTGCAGGGCACTAGGCATGCTATTCTGTGGAAATCAATAATGGCTTCAGGAGAAAATTAACAGATGGTCACGAGGGAAATCTCCCAAGGGTTTTTTTTCCCCCTTCTTGGTGATAATAGACTACTTACGATTTTCTGAAGCCACCTGCACAATTTCCCAGGCATCATGGCTGGCTGTTGGTTAGAACAGAGTGTGACTGTAGTGCTGTTTGCAGCACTAAGCTTGCTTTCCATTATGCATCTCTCATGTGTCCACAAAAGACTGCATAGTCCAAAAATTCAGCATCATGATGCCTTTGAGGCTTGATGGGGGTTGATAACCAATGCTCAGGATGTTCAGGGAATACTTAACATTTTCTAGCTAATCACATTACCCCAGGTACAAGATACACCAGCGTTCCCGTTGATATCAGGGGAAGAAACAAACCCTCGCTGGTCTTTGGAGGAATAGTGCAGTGTATCACTGTTGCTAGTGACTCCTGAAACACACTACAACAGAAACAACAGATGTTACCCCAAACAAAGAGAGCAAGAGGAAATAGCACAACATCCAGGGACAGGCACATAAAGCTCCACCACCCTGGGTGTATAATGCTGTGGGAAGGTGGGGATGAGCAGCAAATATGTATCTCATGAGTAATGAACACGTGTATTTTCATGTGGCATCACCATTCTGCAAGGGCTGCCAGCTGGTAATGCTTGCTGCTCTCCCTCCCAGGACATGTGACATACGGCATGGCCACATGTTCCTTCAGAGCAGCGTGGCAGCACAGGATCTTCATGCCACCTTCCTCCTAGCCGTGCTTCAGCCAGAAGATATTTGCTCAACCAGATTTCACAGAAGTATCAATTCCATTACAATCCCCTCTGCCCACGCCAGGTGTTCTGTGATAAACATCCTCAGCACATCAGATCCATTCAACAGTCTGCAAACTGTATTGCTTGCCAACCATCCAGCTGCAGCCAGTCACACAGGTACAGACACAGGGCAGCACCAGCCATGCCAGCTTCCCCCAACCAATGTGTGTTCTCCCCTTCTCCCTTCCCCTTCTGTCAGCATCTCAGAACAGTCAGGCTAACAGGAGGGGCATCCAAAATACTCTTTTCCTGGCAGCCAACAGCCACTGACACTGTTTTCTAACACATGTGAATACTCAAATTGCATAAATCCTCTTTCCATCCCACTACAAAAACCCTACAATCTCCCTGTATGATCCTGTCTTCCTCACTTCCACAGCTGCTACACAGCCTCAGTCCTCTGCTTACTGCCAATGAGTGAGTGACTCTGCAGGAAGCCCCTCACCACTCCTCTGCCATTGCCTCCAGTGGGGGCTGGCCCAAGAGCTTAAGATGACTTTGTTATGGCTCTGGTTCCAGACAGATGCCGAGCTCACAGCCAGATGGGACCTGCTCTGTAGTAAAAAATCTTCCCTCACTAAGCTCATTCCCTCCCACCTTGGTTAACAGGCATTTGGAACCAGGCTGCTGACTTGTAAAAGGATCATTGCCTCTTGAAATCACATTTCAGGAAGCCAGCAACTGCAGTTTGCAATCTGCATGGTTCCTGTTTCCAAAGGTGACCTCGTGTGTGTGCACTTGTGCATGCACCCCAGCTACCTTCCTTCAAGAAATAGCTGTGCACGTGCCAAAGCCCCTCACAAACCTGTGCTGTGGGTGCGGGATGGCAGTGCCACGCTGCCTATGTGTTGGCAGTGCCTGCTCTTGCAGCGTGCACATCACAAGCTCTATTTCAGGGAATAGTTGTGTGACACCTAAGGTGCCTCAGGCTGGTGCAGCTGAAGGACATGAACATTAAGAGTTATAAATGAGAATCTGAGGTTAGCTGGCAGCTGGCCAGCCAGTATTGCTTTTTTTTTTTTCTGATAAGCGCTATAAGTGTCTCATGAATAGGAACACCTCATCTAATGAATCCTGCCTGTGCTCAGTAAGCAAACCACAAAGGACAGAATCCAGCCCTTTCCCATAACACTGCTTGGTATCTCAAGACAACTGTTGCTTGGACAACAACCACCTTTCCTGGCAAAAGCCCATGGACAAGGCAGAGGTTGCAATGCACACGTGCTCAGTCTCTTGGAAGGATACTCTCAGACACCCATGTCTGAATTTTAACTGCTGATTATGGGCCAGGCTCTGAGATGATGTAGGAGGTTTTGTAAGGTTACATCAGTACCTTCGCAGGGTGCAGTAAGTGGACCAGCTACCACCACAGCTCTGGACTGGCTTCCATAGGGAAGACACACAGGTCTCACTGAGTCTAAGGGAGAATGACCCAGGAGACAAATAATGCTCTAATATTTCATCCTTTGCTCAGTTTCCCAGACAAGAACAGGTAAAATACAGAAGGCTCTTTTGCTGCTGTTGCTGTGGATCCCCACTACAAACCCTCTGCACAGATGTTGAAAATAATCTGTGAGATCATGGATTATTTCTAAACTGGCGTTTTCATCTAGAATCATGTTGGATATAATGGTGATGGAAGGACAGCTAAGCTAGGCCGATTTGTTACAGTAAAGCTGTGTTGTATTTCAGATTACTTATTAACAAACAGCAAATGGGCCTCTGCCTTGACCTTTTTCATTTGAGCAAATATACTCTTCCTGCCCCCTGTAAACAGCAGGTACTGGTAACTCAGTCACGTACCCTTCACATTACCAAAGTTAGCTTTCTTCATCTGTGGCAAGGAGTTCAGTCAAACTGAATTCTGCTAAGCTCACTAAGGTTATTAGCAGTATTATTAGCCTTAATAATACCAGCAGTAATAATAATTCTCTGGATCACCATAGACTTGAGAACATGTAAGTAGTTCAAAAATATTAATTAGAAAAACTCAATAGGAGGTCTGAGAAACCAGCAAAAATTGTCAGCCTCACTTCAGAGCTAAAAGCTGAAAATAGAGCCACAGCAAGCAGAAGCAGCTGTTAGCCTGATGAGTTTCAGTTAATGAGTGTTTCTTTGGTGTCATGAAATGCCAGGTGCCCGGTGCCTCAGGCAGCACTACCAGGTTAAAAGCAGCAGCCCACAGTACGTAGCTGAAGCAACAGCAGGTTTGGGAACTGGAATCCAAAGGATAGTTCTGAGACTTGGCCTTAGAGTGGGATGCAGTCCAGGTGCCTTGTGCATTGGGAGTAATGGTCCTTTAGGCTCTTTAGAAAATTCCAGTCCTGACGATCTTCAGTGTAGCTGAAGACCAAGAACACGCCTAGAACCTACACATGCTCTTCTGCCAACAAGCCATCAATATCCACTCGTTTTATATTAAAGCTTTTTGAGCGAAGAAGGCAAACTGTGACAAACACTCCACTACAATAGCTAACTCTACCTCCTACCTCATTATTTCCTTGACTTCTATTTCTACTAAAGCTCAAGTGGTGGCCAAGTCAAGACAACGGCACTAAGAAGTTAGCAGTGCTCATCTTGGTTCTAAGTTAATTTTTCCTGTAGATATCATTCCAATCCACCCTGAATCACACAGCACTAAGCACTCAGTAAACAAGGTGAAAGTTTCATCTAGATTCTTAACCAGTGATGTTTCAGAGTCTTTGCAGCAAGGGGTAATTACCTGTATTAATTACAGACTCCTCTAGGGTACATTATGCCACTGCATGGAGAGGATTGGACATACAAATTGGAGGAGTGACTCTTTTTGATTTGTTCAAAATCCTTACCATTTGTAGGCATAAGAAGGACGCAGGCAAAGTCAATCTCAGTGTTTTGTTTGCAGTCAGGGTGACGCAGTGCCAAGAGCAACAGCTTCACAATTGAGAGATCCAGGTGCTGTTTCTCACTCTGACACACACTGCTCATGTGACCCGGAGCATGTCACATAACCTGTCTGTCCCCATCTGTAAAATTAGGATAATGGTAGTTAGTTCATGTTTAAGCCTGAAAGATGTCAAAACATAAGAAAAAGGAAGCTTCTCTTCATTGAATCTTCATCCATCAATGTCTTAAGAGTCATAAAAAGCACTGTGACTAGATTGATACCATTTTCCTGCTTACTATATGATCACTGGTATCTGCCCGGTGGGCAGCTTTTCACTCTGTGACTGTGCTCACTCAGCGAGGCCGGTTTTCCATCAAGCATGTCATCACTCTGCACTGCTCATTTCCAACCCAAGTTCTTCTACCCCTTTCTAAACCCTGATGTCCTACGGTGCTTCACACTCCTGAACCTCATCAGCAGGCTGCTTCTTCTCTAGACAGCACCACTCAGAAAGATCCTCTTCAAGGTGCTCACCCCCAGCACGTCCACACCACCACAGCACTGTGCCAGCTCTCACTGTGCACTCGGCTTTTCCTAGCTACTACCTTCTATCACTGACAGTCAAAGTAGGTAAAGGTAATTTTGTCAGTCTGGACACCAAGACAAGAAACCCTTAGAACAGTAACACCAAAAAATTGCACATTTCTTCTCTCCTTAAGCAAACCAACTTGTCATCATTTGGTGGACACGTTTTTTAAAAACACAGCTGCTTTCTAGACTAGTAATTTACTATGTGAGGTAGTTACTTCTCAGGGAAATGTCTTAGAGAATCTTCTCTATTACCTGGAAAAGTGGATGACAACCTAATTACCTAACTACATACATTCACTAAATTCACTTCATCCAATTCCCTCAGCTCCTTCACACAGTCAGACGTTCTCCAACCTTGCAATGAACCTGAAGTACCTAATTTACTGATAATAAATCCCAATGCCATAGATGTTCCTGTACATCTCCTGTGATATCCACTACAATTGCTCCTTAGATATAATTGCTAGGGTTGACGTGTTGTGAGGTGTTGCTCCTGTGGGAATGGCAGAGTCCAGCAGCCTCAGTAGCAGCATCTCCTCAGCAGAAGCACACTCAGTTTGTGGCTGTGTGATGCCTGGCAGCTTTAAAGAAGTCTCACAGCTCCCACCCCACACAATAGTTTGAAGATTCAGGCTGTGTTTCATCCCAAACAGACTATTTATAAAAAGCCTGTTTTGGTTCAAACCATGACAAAGTCTCAAATACAATTCAGACGCAGTCACTGACTTGGCCAGTTCTCATCACTCGCATGTTATCTTCCAGTAGAAGCACCACCCATGCTGACACTTGGGCAGCATGGCAGTGACACTGCATCACTTTGGAAGCATCTTGGTCAGCAGACCCTAGAATACAAACACAAATCCCTCAAAGTAGGGGCTCCTTGGCATAGCTCTGGTGCTGCATTTTCCTGGCATAACATCTGGCAAACATCAAATAATTGAAGGAAGAACGTTCCTAACACCAGACATGATAGAGCTCTGGGGGCCTTCTAAGGTCCCAGCCTCATGGGCAAGCGGATCCAGGGCAAGTATCAAAGAGCAAGAGCACACCAGGGGCAGGCCCACCTCACACTGCCCACATGTACAGGAGCTGCTCTGCACCTGCAGCAGCACAATGGTGCAATAGCTCATGTCCTCACCTCACCCCTCTTTCCTTCATCTCAGATAACTCCAAATGCCTGCCATCAGGCTAGTCAGCAGCTGCCTCCTGTACTGAAGAGCATACCTGCTTGCACTAATGGGATAAGAGGGGACATCCAGCTGTCTCTCTGGCCGTCACACAGCTGAAGCAGAAGGTGTAGGATGAGCATCCTGGGACAAGCTCAGAGCCCAGGACAGCAGCCCTTTCCTTCTGTCCAGCTCCTCTGAGGAGGGCCCCTTCAATTGCATGGAGGGAACAGGAAGGAGCTGGAAAGCTCTGCGGCTCTCTGCCGTTTTCATGTTTGTTTATATGCATTACTCCCTGAATGGGCAGAGGTCTGTGAAACTGCTGATTCATGAACATCCCTGCCATCTGTGGCCTCTTCAAATGAGAGCTCATCCTGACCCAAGGATGATTTACTTTTCTTGGCTTTTCATCTCAGTAAACTGATTCTGTCTCCATTCCCTCAGACTTCGAGGGATTTGGGTAAAAGCAAATATTATTGAATCTCTTGAAGCTGCTGAGTTAACTCTGAGCAGTTGAGCATCCAAGGCTCTGACAGGGAGGAGAAAAATGGCAAGAATTAGTGCTGGGAATGACTTCTCCCAAGCCTCATACTTGGGCATTTTCTTCAGACCTACCCATCTCAGTCCATTTGCCGAGTCACAGTTTGGAGACCACTGCAGACAAGAAATACTCTGCCATCCAGCACCTGGAGCTGGGTCTGAAGGGGGATTACAGACAGGTTAAGCTGCTGGGCATCACACGTGTCCATCCCAGACAGGATACAGATACCTCCTCTCTCATCCCTAGAGAAGCTTAGTTTCCTCCTTCCTCACTCCAGCCACCACCACAATGTACCTACCTGCTTTTTGCAGCTGCCTTCAGCTGTCACTCTATTTCACTTCCTTCCTCTCTTTTTGCTCCCTGCTCTATCTGTTGCTGCCGATCCACTTTCCCATTAATGGTCACGGTCTCACCAAGCAGGGCAAAGCTGTGGTCAGTAAGATCTCCTGTCAGGGCATGTCATACAACTCTATTACAGCCAAGCAGCTGCTCCCTTCTTCCCCCCAGCTACATCTTCCTACTTGTGAAACCATCCCCTCAGAACCAGAAGAACCCGCTCCAGGGGAAGGTGCCTGAGTGGGGCCCTGAAACTCAGTTATTAGAGCTGACACTGAAGTCCGGAGGTGCTCGGCTGTACCGCCCACAAACGTCATGCGAGTGGAAGGTGCTGTGCATGCCTCAGTACCGGCCCTGGTGTTATCACAGGACACATCATAACCACCATCATAAAAGCGTGCAATAATGTCAGTTTAATTAATGGTGAGAAGAACTAAGTCTTGCCAGGCCAGATGGCAAATTCTGAGTTTCTCACGTGATGACTGTCAAATTACTGTCTCCACAAAAGAACGTCAGAGAGCACATTTAATAAACCTTGGAAATGTTTATCAGAGCAGCAGTAGAGATCCTGGCTGATCCACTGGGATCCTTGGGTGCAGAACAAAAAGCAGAGAAGGGCTTCAAGGAGTTACCACCAAACAAATACCTTAAACGAGGCAGTTTATAGACCTGACTTAAGCACTGAAGTCCAGTGTCAGTAAGGTCCCTCTCCCTCAACCACCTGCACTCTGTGATCTCACTCTGATTCACATGCAAGCTTTCTGCACCCACACCAGCCCAGCATCTCCAAGGAGCTGCATTTTTCCACTCTCATTCACAGGCACACAAAGATAGAGGGATGATACCCCTGAACGCTCAGAGGAGTGGGGTCTGGGAACCCAGCTCCCAGCAAGCCAAATGAACCCTGAGGCTCCTCACAACATGAAGCCCTGCTCACTTCACTCTGGAAAAAGTTGCTGACCAACAGTGGGAAAGGAAGCAGAAACACCCCATTACTGGGAGGCATGGCTTCACCCAGAATAGCTGGGGGGCCGGCAGTTAGACTGTCTCATGGGAAGTGAGAGATGAACAGATTGAGGAACGCACTGAACCCAGGTCACCCACTTCCCCAGTGAATGCTCTAAAATAAATGGCAGCGACTTAGAAGACTGATGCCAGGCAGAAGGAGAGAGCAGCTCTTACTTCAGCAGGATTGCTGGCTCTGTCCATGGGGAGACACTGGAAGCCTTCAGAGGACGCAAACATGAAGCACGTACCAAGTTTCTGTTTCCAGATGAGATGGCAAGGGAACTGAGAGTGGAAGGAGGTGGCAGAAACACCTGCATTTTCAGGCTGTCCTCTAGACATCAAACATGTTCTTGGAAGCCTTAACACATCAGATCTGTTTCTGGCTTTGGTGTCTGGCTCTTAAGGCTACACAGCACGGTGCCCAGTGCTCATATACTGGTGCTCCTGGGCCAGCAGTCAGCCAGCACTGTGATGGCTCAGGTAATGGGGTACCCAAAGCCAACAGAACAAGGCTCCTCCACTGTATCTGTGCTCTTTGGATAAAAGGACGTGGTTTGCTGAAGTTCTGTCTCTAGCACACAGCCATTGACTAGCCAAGGGAATCAGCTTCTATCATCTGGTGAGACTCTGGAAACTGTTTCTCCCTCCTTTATCAAAAGCAGGATATAAACTGAACTGACACTTTCATTTTGCAATAAAACACTCTTCGAGCTAAATCAGTTCTGCCTCGTCTGGATGAAAGAATGTTGTATTTTCATGGTCTTATATGTTACCTTGCAATATTAACATGAAAACAAGCCCTCCACACAAAGCAATCAGAGCATGTATTTCAAGTGTTGGCTGGAAGTTCCATGTACAGTGTTTTTCAGGTCTGCAATGAAAAAAGCAACATAACACAACTTCTACAAGCTGCTTCTCTTGGCAGATAATATTCCCACGTTCAGTTCAGCTCAAAAGGCTGAAGTGACCAACACCGCTCAGCTCAAAGCAAACCCCTACCATGTCTGCTGCAGCCACTGCGCAGTTCTGCTTTCATGCTGCTGTTAGCATAGGGAGTTTCAGAAGAACTTTGGATTGGCTTGGAAACAAGTCTAGCAGGGTGCTACAAATAGAAATAGCAGAAGGAGGTAGCAGAGTAAAAATATGCAGTGTTAGATCATGGGTACGGAAGTAGTGCAGACACAAAGTCAATGCAAAGGATGGGCACTTGCTACGATTCTCAGTGTATCCCACTTCCAAATTCCCAACAAGGCTCCTGCCTGCACTCATCTCACCTCTCTCCTTCACACTGACACCCAGGGCCATTCTGGATTAAAAACACAACTCTGCCCCTTCAGAAGGCTTCACACATCAGCAGGCTGTGAAGGTTCAGCCCTCATAGCAGTGTGCCCCATACTGGAGCCGTTCATGTATCGGGGATACAGCACTTGTAGTTAGGCTCAAACAACTTGCACAGTGGCCCACACCTGAACATCTGGGTGCCTACAGCAAAGCTTTGCTCACACACCCAGTGGCCTGGTTATTTTCCAAGGGGCAGACCACGTCCAGTTCCTACTGACTCCTGCAGGATTCGTCAGCCTCATTTAGGCATTTAAATATGGATTTAGGAGCCTAATGTTTGGCACTGGGGGTGGAAAACTCTAGCCAATAAGGCTGCACAATCCTATTACCATGACGGCTTGGAAATGTGAGAACTCAGCAGTTTGGAATAAGGCGCCACATTAAAAATAGATTAAACTGAAAACAGCCCATGCGGCCTCGGGCGCCTCGGACAAGTGTCTGCCAGCTGAGATGCCTCGCAGGTAACTGTTCAGGAGTGAATCAGGTGCTGGCTGGAGGTGCCCACAGTTGCCTCGAGACACAGACAGATTTTTATTCCAGAGACACTATTTTTTTTCTAGTACCATATGAAACTCGGCAGCCCCAACCCTACGGGGATCTGTGTAAACCTCCAGCTTGCTCTGGTTCCCATGGCACTCGCATCCACCAGTTTCACTTTGAATTTCAGGCTCACAAATCCCCACTCTCAGCCTAGAGATAAAGGCTGCTGAGCCAGTGCTCCACTGATGGAGCAGGACTGTTCCCCCTCCTTATGACACTGAAGGAGCCAGTGGTGGAGCCAGGCTGCCCTGCTGTGACACAAGGACAGCGTGGCAGCACGCAGTGCAAGGTGCTGGGAGGACTTGTTCCCTGGCCCGCTGGCAGCCTGAGGGTGAAACAGAGGCAGAGCTTGTCTCCCTGCCCGGTGGCTTTCTGCTGGCCAGGGACAAAAGTCACTTGTCCCTTTGGTTCCCTGAGACCTGCCCAGCACGACCGCAGAGATCTGAGCTGCTGGTGGGCACTCAAGGCAGTGGTGGGGTTGCATTTCAGCGGCTCGACTTCTTCTCCTCCAACAGCTCCCAGAGGAATGTGATAGCTTTTATGCTCAACATATGCTGTCATATTCTATTATATCTTTTCTTTGGAAGTAACTTCATAAAAGACCGAAACAAAACAAAGCCCCAAACCCCAAAATCCAACCAGCAAAGCGAGCTGAGGGCTGCTGCAGACATCACCGATGAATTACTGCCCCTCCACTACAGGCAGTCTAGAGAAGCCAGAGCCTTGCTGGCTTCACAAGAGCCATCTGCCATGCGCTGGTGGTTACTGGTCACTAACAGCACTTCTCTGGATTTCTGCTCTTTCTCTTCTCCATTCCTATGATGTGGTGAGACCCCTGATAGCGGCTTTTGCTGCTGCATCAGCATTTGTGGCATAAAAAAATTTGTGACAACAGAGCAAACCTTTGGATTCCACAGCTGGCTGCCTGAGCACAGGGATGACTGAGAACAACCCCAGCTCCTGGCTGTCCTCCTCCACAATCAGTGCTGCCCTGCCTGATCCACGTGGTGGTCCCAGACTGACAGCAAGGAGCACAGCCTTACAGCAAGGACTGGCTTTGGGTGTATTTGCAGGCAGTGGCTCAACGAGCTGCAGTAGCATTACACACATACTCCATCTAATTTCATCTTCAGCTGAGTACAGTAACTCACTGAATATTGCAATACACTTGACAGATGAAGAAACCTTTTGCGTTTTGTTATGGTTAATTTCCTGTATCTCTCCCTGCAGTTTATTTTCCCTGCAGGATTGTTTGGGAATGCCTTACAATAACAGGACCAACAGTACGTACCAGGTGTGTGAATGAGTAACTGCCCACAATAAAAGCGCTGCCAAAACTTTGGGGGATTTCAGAGTATTCTATTTCTGTAGATACAGGTTGTCTGAAAACACTGCCTGGTTTTCAGTGGAATAAATAAAAGCAGGTGAATGACAGATGGGGATCCATCTCCTCCGAGCCTTGGGATTTACAAAGAAGTCCCCTACGCCTCCAGTCTCCTTACAACCTACGTATTTCGAGATCCAGAAGGCACCTTTTCTCATACGCAACCCTACAAACTCGCAGTACGCTTTATAATCCCAAAATACCTCCATGGCATAAAGCCACGTTTGCAATACGTGGGTGGAAAAGCTGTCAGCATAGCGGAAAAAAAAAATAAAAAAAAATATTCCGCTGAAACTCCAAACTTTGCAGAAACAGCTGAGTCACTCGTTTGCAGTTAAGGTAGCCTGGGCTTGTTGCCCTCTGTGCCTGTTTGGTGCCTGGCACACACACCCAGCCCCTGCCTGCCAGCACCCAGCACACCTGGGATGAGGGTGCTCCCCTCACAGGTGTTTCTCACCACCCACTGCTAACAACTGTGGGATGCTGACCAGCTGGAGGTGCAGAGCCCTGAGGTACCAGCAGCACTGTGTCTACATTGCCAATTCACACCCATCAGCTCAGCCCTGCTGGCCGGACAGCACACAGCAGCATCAACAACTTACAACTTGACTGCAGTTCTCAAGGCAATCGATGTCTCCCCAACCTTTATTATATAAAGCACAAACATAATGAAAAACTTGAAAACCTCACTCAAGTGCACAAAGCAGACGACGAACAAAAAGACCTCCACATTTCATTCTCTTTTGTTAAGTCCCCTGGTTCTTTACTCAGTACTACTGCTTTGGCTGGTAACAGGGAGCTGCCCATGAGCCTTTTATTAGCACATAAAATTAATGAAACTGCAAAGCTCCAGCAGCCGTAACTGCCAACAGATTACAGACTCTACTAATGCAGTCATACGTGACATCTAGAAAGTTGCTTACAGGACAAGTTTGCTCCTCTAAGATCAGAAGTAGCTTTGCCATTTTAAATCCTAACTAACAAATTGTCCACAAAAGCTGATGTGCCTCACTTTTGTGTAACATGCCAGCAGCTGCTAATCAGCATCACCTGCATGCATTGGTGGGGGTACAGCCCACAGTGCACATCACAAACACCTGCACACAAACACAGCCCGGACATGAACTGCATCCTTGCCCTGCTCTCCCATCACACTGGCATTCAGGGAAGGACGCTGGTGATGAAAGAAAAGCAAGGAAGGATTCCCCTATGTTTCAAAATTTTCTGTAACTCTCCTGGTTGCTCTCATGTTTCACAGATCCCAGCAGTGCTCCCAGCAAGAGCGCTTTGCTTTTCACGGGAAATGACTCTGACTGGGGCGAGAAACATGCTTTTCTAAATAAACAGATGATGTTATATAGCATGAAAGCTAACAAAATAGCGTCCTCAGCATGCCCACTGCCTGCCTGCCATTACACTGCACCTGCCCGGCTCTGGCTGGAGCCCTTTCCAAGCACCAAGCCTTCAAACAGAAGCTATCATCCCTCTGGCTGTCCCATGGCCTGGATCCCCCTCCTTTGGAGGCTTGCTCCCACTCCAGCTAAGTCAGGGAGATTTCTGCAGCATCAACTCTGAATCTCCTCACCCCTACACCCCAACAGCTGATGTCTGCCCTCTCTCTTTCCTCCCCTCAATATATCCCACTTCAGTCCCAGCACAGCTCACAGAGCCAACAGAGCAACCACATCGGCACCAAAAGCTCCTCCCCAGCAGTGAGAGAACACCTGCAATCCACAGAGGAGGCATCCAGCACCACAGTGTGCAAACCTTCAAGGAACACCCTCAGTGAGGAGCATGGAACGCAAATACCAAAATACCTGCTGCTCACACCAGCCCTAAAACATTCTCGTTATTTGAATTCTTCTCCTACAGCTGCAGAAAGGGAAAAGCAAACATTACCTGCTGCAGAAAGCACACCAAAACCCTCAGTGTGGCCCACGAGGTCTTGCAGGGCTAATTCGGGTCACAGACAGAGCTCTGTGGATGTAGCCAGCTCCTGCACAGCACTGCCAGCAACAAACCTCTGCCACTGATCAGAATTCTAAGGAAATCATCCACACACAAATAAGCTTTAAGAAGTTAGTTACGTTATTGGTAGTTAAAAATGTGGGTTTCCAACACCATTTCAGCCATCAAATTACAATGCAATAGATGAGTGTATGGCTGTACATGAAAGCTCAGGCACGTGATACTCACTGACCAGCAGCAGCTCAGCAGCAGCCCTCATCTCCCAGCCCCTGGCTGGGGTGTATCACTGCTATTCGTATCATCTCCCCTCCCTGAGGGACAGGGTCACATCTTTGAGACATTTATTCAGTAAAGACTTTCCCTGATTCCACTGAGATTTTGCCAAATAAAGTGGTCTGAATGCACAAAGCAGGGTCTCCCACTCTGCCCACTTCCAGTGCTCTGCAAAGGCCACGCTGCTGCCTACTGCCACGTATCCTCCTACTTGAAAGAAGAAATCAATTCATCCAACAAAGAAAGGAATCACATCTAAACTAGGGCAGGTCTCCAAACCTACTGCTAACTAGGAACAACTGTTAGTATAGAAGCTGCCCCTACTCTATGGTGAGTGCAGGTAGCCAGAGCCAGCTCCTGCCGCATGGGCCCATCCTGTTCCCACCGCAGCCAGTGGCAGGGCTCCAACCTGCTTAATGGGAACAGCAACGTGCTTTCTATCTACTTAATATAAATGAAGATACGCATCTCCTCTTTGACATATTTTGGGCTCAAAGCCATTGGCTAACACTTGTTTGGTTCTCTGTACGCACATGACTCATGGGATAATATAATGCCTGATTTCCATTCTGCCAGACCTGTCTTTCTCAGCGGTTAACTATTAATTTTGGAGGCAAGATGCAATGCTGCAGTAAAATAGGATGGTGTTAAAGTAAGAAAATTGCAGTTAAATATTTAGAGTAAATGAATCAGATTTCCTTTTGTGAGGATTCCCTTCCAATTACAATCCCAGCCACACGCTGCTCAGGACAACAGCCCATTGCTCCTGCACAGAGGGCGAGGTCACCAAGCCTCCAGCAAAGCACCGGGCAGGCGGCGTGCTGTGGATGTAAGAACCAGATTGCAGAGCTGGCATTACAAAAACCCCTATTCCAAAAAGCTGCTTTTTATTTCAGGCTCCATACAGACAAGCAGGTTGCTGTGGACATGCTCAGTAAGCTACAACACGTGCTCATTTTCCACCTGTAACACCTTTGGGGTAAGTGCTGACTCCTCAGATCCAGTCAACATTTAAGATACCAAGGACTGCCCCAACCTTTTACTCAATTACACATTCATTGTTTTCACCACCGAACTGGGTCAAACTCAGCAAGCACAGGGCACAGAGAAGCACCTGCTTCCACCCAACAGCAAAGCAACTCCCACTGCCCCTTCCAGCAGGAGAACTGCAGCAGAGTACTCCAAAAACTGCCCTGTTGAGGCAGAAGAAAATAAATCACAGCAAAATCTTGTCGTTCCACCCCCACCCCCAGGTCCAGACTTCATTACGGCCACGAACGACCTCTCACCTGGGCGCAGTGTGAGCACACAGCTGTTCTCTCCCTCCCCCGCCCTGCTCCACGTGGCCGCCCTCCATCCCTCCATCCATCCCTCCGTCCATCCATCCATCCATCCATCCATCCATCCATCCCGTCCCTCATGTTACAGCTCAGGGTCTGGGCGTCGCGGTGCGGGTCGGGGTAGGAAGGTCTGCAGGGCCACGGTGGGACACGTGCTGCGGCTGCAGCCCTGCCGGGCCAGCACCGCCGACGCTGTTGCGGTGTTAAGGCGGGCACCTCCATTGCCTTCTGCTGCCTGTAACGGACCTTTCGCGATACTCACAGCGCAGCACGTGGCCGGCAGCGGCCCGGCTCTGCGGGGCTGGGGGGGAAAGAAACCAAACGTCCGTATTTCTGTCCGGCGGCCACAAAGTTCAGCTCTTCCCTCGCAACGAGCGATGCGTCTTAATGTGAATCTAACCGAAAAGTAAAACTCCTTCACCCCGCTGCACGCCCTACCGCCACGATGCGCGGAGTAGCCCGGCCTTACCTTCGCTCAGCGCAGTCGGACCGTGCCCGCAGCGCATCCCGCCGAGCAGACCACCGAGCGCTCGGTACCGCCGGGACGGCTCGGCCCGCACGGCTCCGGGACGGCCCCGCAACGCAGCGGGATCCCAGCGGACTCCCGGCCTCCTCCCTCCGGCCTCGCACCTGCCGTACCGCGTGCTCCTCGCCGCGTCCCCGCGGAGCGCTGCTCCGCCCCGCCCACGTGCGGCGCCGATAAGCGCTGGGCGGTGGGACGGCTCCTTGCACGACCCCGCCGGCCGTCGCTTCACCTCAGAGCCGTCCTTCCGCCCCGGGTTCCCCCCGTTCCTGGTGCGGGCGGCGCGGCCCCTTGGCCCGACCCGGCCGCGCTCCCTCCGCCGGGCGGGGCCCTGTTGCCCTATCGCAGCTGCAGCTCGAGCCGCCTCCCCTCGTGCTGCGGCCCCGAATCCGACCCCGGGTGCGCCGAGGCGGGGCGGGGCCGCCCTTTCGGGCCGGCGGTCGAGCTGCCCGGTGCCTCGTGGTAGCCGTTGCCCCGGGGGGGAAGGAAAGGGGGGAGGGTCGTGCCGCGTCGAGCCCCGGAGCGGCGTCTGTGTGCCCGGCCGGGGCGAAACTCCCCGGGGGAGGGGCGGGGTCCGGCACCGCGAGCGGCCGCGCGGCGTCTCCGCGTGTCCCGACGCCGTCGCGTCCCACCCGGTCGCTCCCTCCGCCCCGGCCCCGCAGCGCCCGGCGGGATCGCACCTGCACGCGGCACGGACACAGACACAGACACAGACACAGACACACCGCCGCCTCCCGAAGGCGTCGCACGAACGGGGCAAACGGGAGCGATCGGCGGCCCGGGCCGCGGTGCCGAAAGGGGCTCAGAGCCGGCCGGCCCCGGGACGAGCACTGGAACACGCAGCGGGCGGTGATGGCAGAGTATATGCTGTTTATTATGAATGTAACCAGGACTATCCGACAAAACTGTATATGCGGTCCCCTCCCGAATTAAAAAAAAAACAAAAACAGAACACCGATGTGTGCATATACGTCCACGTTCCCACCGCACACGCACGCCGCACACGCGCCCCGCACGCACCCGCGCTGCCCTCCCGCTGCCCCCGGCCGGACGGGGCCGCGGCCGCCCGCAGCAGCGCAGCTCGCACTCACCCACCCACCCACACAAATAATAAAATAACGTTGCAGCACGAGGGCATAGTCTCTGTCACCAGATAAGAAAGTGGTGTGATGGCAAAGATCTAAGTAACGCGATAAAAATAGTGTAGCTAGTATACACGGAAAGGCTTTCACATTACATGAGGCACAGCTTGGGCAGACACAGACGCGGAGAGGAGCTGAATGTCCTGGGAGAAAGCAAAATACGCTGAGAGTTCGTAGTAAATACCCGCATCGATAGGTATTTATTCACTTGTGCTTCGCCATGTCGTGACATACAGTACGAATCGCCGCCGCTCTCCCCGTCGGCGCAGGGAGCTCCGCCGGGCCGCCCTCGGCCCTACTGTCCGGCTGCCGGGACGGGCTGTCCGCGAACCCGGCTGGCCGTGGGTCCCGATGTCCGTGGGTCCCGATGTCCGTCGCTCGGGTCGTCCCGTCCCGCTGACGGTCCCGGTTCCGCTGCCGTTCCGCATCCGCCGCCGTCCCCGTTCCGGCCCCGCAGCCCGCACGTCCCCGCGCTCCTTCCTCGGCGGGCTGAGGGCACAGACCTCCTGCAGGCAGCTTTAAGGCACATCTGGGCTGCTCTATGTGCTTTATTACTGTTACTATTATTATTGTCATTTACCCTGTGTAGACACGTGGGCTTTTTTGTTTAATCTCTTCCTTCCCCTCGCCTTTCTCCTTACAAAACCCACCACGTTTTTCAGCTTATTCGTGTGTCAACCCTAAGGCACCGACCTGGTAATACTACAGCTGCCTGGCTTCTTTTATTGGTCATTATTGTTGGGGAGAAAAAAAAAAAGAAACAAAAAAAGAAACAAAAAAAAAAAGGGAAAAAAACCTAGCCCACCCCCCACAATCTGAGCCCGCTCCGGCACCGCTCGGAGCGCCCGGAGCAGCGGGAGGGCCCGGCTAAGCGCAGCTGCCCATGGCCTTCACCAGCGAGCTCTCGGGCAGCTGCCTGAAGATGCCCCGCAGAGTCTCCAGCTCCCGGCTGAGCTGCTCCACCCGCTTCCGCAGCCGCTCGTTGTCGGTGGTGAGCTCCAGCACCTTCTGCTGCGTCTCCACGTTGCGCTGCTTGGCCTTGTCCCGGCTCTTGCGCACCGCGATGTTGTTGCGCTCCCGGCGCACTCGGTACTCGTTGCTGTTCTTGTCCACTGTCTTTTTGGATTTGCCGCGGTGGTCGGCGGGCATCATCTTGAGGGCGCCGGGGGCGGCGGGCAACGCGCCCGGGGGGTGCGGATGGTGCGGGTGGTGCGGGCTGGGCACGGGCGTGGGGGGCGGCGTGGGGTGCCCGGGCTGCAGGTGCACGGTGGTCTGAGCGCAGTGGGCGATCTGGTACTGCAGGTGGGACGGGTGCTGCTGCGGGTGCGGGTAGAGGGCCGCCAGGGCCGCCGCCTTCACCTCCTCCTCCTCGCGGGGCTCCTGCTTGATGACCAGCGGCCGCAGACCCGGCGCGGCGATGCGCTCGTACAGCGGGTCGAGCTTGCCGTCCATGTAGCCGGCCGCGCAGCCGAACAGCGGCTGCTGCTGGTGCTGCGGGTGGTGCCCCGGAGCCGAGGCGGCCGCGCCGGCCCCGTGCATGCTGTGGAAATCGAAATCCCCGGCCAGGACGGCCTTGTGCTTCTCCTGCTGCTTGCTGTGCTGGAAGAGGTCGGCCAGGAACTCGTCGTTGAAGGCGGCGGGGTCGATGTAGGCGCTGATGTCGATGGAGTGCTCGTTCTCGCAGATGTCGCCGAGCTCCGCGCCGCCCGCAGCAGGTGCCGCCGCCGAGGGAGCCTCTCTGTAGCCGTAGGCGCTGCCGGGCAGGGGAGTCTGGAGCTGGTGGTGCTGGCCGCTGCTCATCGGGGGCCGGGAATCGACCTCGTAGAAGTTGGCTTGCTCCATGAAGCACCTACAGCCTGCCGGGCATGGTGAAGGGCTCCGGCAATCCAGGGTTCGGACGGGGCGGCGGCGGCTCTGCCAAGCCCGCAGCACCCCGCGCTCCCCCGGCTCGGCTCGAAGCGGCTCCGCTCGGCGCGCCCGGAGCCCGTCCCCCGCCCCAGCCCGCCCGAGCCCCGCTCGCCGCCTGCCTGCCTGTCCCGTTCCTAGTGGGTTGCCTCGGTCCTGCGTGCCGTATATATACACCCCCGCAGCAGGGCCGGGGATCGCCCTCTAGTGTCCTGCTGGGAACCTCTGACCACCGCGCCCCGGGTCTTAGCGCCCCGGCCCGGCCGTCCGCCCTCCCTCGGGAGCTCCGCTCTCACCGAGCCCTGCCCGGTCCCTGTGCTCCGCCCGCCCCCCCGCTCTGGGGGCTCGGATCCCGCAGCGCCCGATCCCGTTCCACCGGGGAGCAGCCCCGCAGCTCACCATTACGCGCGAACCATTACGCCGGGCCGGATGGCGCACGGCGCCCGCCCCCGGGGCCCAAGGCGCCGTCCCAGCGGAGTTACCGGAGCTCGGCCCGGTTCGACGCGCTGGGTTCACCAGCTGAGCCCCGTGGGGACCCGCGGAGCGCGGCCCCGAGCGGCGCTGGGACCCGGCCGGGAGCGCGCCCTGCGGGGCGGGGCTGCGGGGCTCGGCGCTGCGGGACGGGGCCGTGGGCAGAGCCGGGCCGGGACGCGCTGCCGCTGCCCCGCGGCTCCCACCGTGCGCGGGCGGTGGGGGATGAACGCACGGGGCTGCATCTCCGTCCCGTCCCGCGGCGCGAATCGGGCAGGTAAATTTAATCACGGATTTCCCCAAATGCAAACACCGCAATCTCGGGCTGTGTCGGGCGCGGACCGGCTCCCGGCGTTTACCCGAGATAAACCCGAGCGTGCCGCTCGGAAAGCGAAACGCCGGGGCTCAGCTCCGAGTCCGGCCCGAGCAGCTGCTGGGAGACCCGCGGCCCGAGGGACCCGCGCTCCCTGCACGGGACGGATTCGGGGCACGGAGCTGCCGCCTCCCCGTCCAGCCGGACCTGCCGACCCCAACTGCCGGCCCTTAGATCCGCTGGGCCGGGCCGCTCGGAAAGCAGCACAGTGGAAGGAGGGACGCACCGAGGGCAGTGAAGCAGGGGAGAGCGAGGGAGATCGGCAGAGAAAACTCCAGTATGGCTATGGCTACAGAAAGAATTGCCACATTTCTTAGTCCTGGAGGGCTGAATGAACCAGAAGCTTGTGATATCAGATTGCTTGCTCAGTTCCTTGCAATTCACAGTGACTGGCAAAGCCCTAGGAACAAAACAACCACGAACCAAGAGCCACCTTTGGGGTCACACACGTGAGCCACAGACACAAGGTGCAGCCAGCACAGCCTGCTGTGAGTGTCTGGTGGGAAACATCCATATAGAATACAGAACACACAGAATCTGTGATTTATGAACATACTTTTCACCTTTCAGTGTCAACAGAAAAGATAAATCCTAACTGCTTTTTATATATGGTATCTTCTGAAATTATGATATACTTTGGTTTCAGCACATAACAGTGGGTACAAAGGGTATGCACTGCCTGATCAAGCAAAGTGCCCATATGGAAGAGCTCCAAAGTTCTAGTAGAGAAGAAAATCCCCTGACCTGTGACAGAAATCTGGGATGCTTCAGTGTGGGCAGAAATCACAGCATCACAGAACTGCAGGGGTCAGGAAGGTCCTGAAGAGATCACAGAGCCCAACCCATACAACCAACTACACAGGTTCCATACAGGTCACACAGGTAGTCATCCATATGGGTCATGAATATCTCCAAAGAAGCCCCCACAACCTCTGCCACGTCTGTCTGTGCGGATCCTGCAGGCTCTGCTCCATTAAACCCATTTGCAGAAGAGGGGCAGATGCTGACCCAGACTCGCTGACGCTGTAGGACCCAGCTGGCCCAAGAGCCGGTGCTGGCCGTGCCCACGCTTCCTACAGCCACATCGTGCCCTGAAGGCAGCGGGCAGGAACCGGCCATGCACAGCGACAGCAAAAGGTTCTGCACTGCGGGCAGCAGCGGGAGCACAGAACTCAGTTTGTCACTGAACAACAATACTGAGGCCTCTGCAGTCTCACATTTTAGAATCGTTCTGAAAATTAAGGTCTAACCACACATTAAGAGAAATTCAAAGCAAATCAGAAAGTTTAGGATCAGATTCCATTCCTAATTACTGTAATTAACAAACAAGTCCCCGCAATTTTAGGACTGGTTCGCTTGGTATTTTTTACATAGACCCCTTTTATCTCAGTGAAGTACTTTTAAATAATCTCTTTTTGCACAAAAACATGAATTCCTGTTCAAATTCTTTTAAGATGGTATAAAGCGAGTTTCCCAGACTTAAACAAATAGGACAATTCTTTTCTGAATGCCTCTTCTCTGAAGGCAAATGCCACGCTCAGCAGCTGCCATCCCTCGGACAGGCACAGAGTTCCACACCCACACTGACCGGTGCCAAACATTTCACATGTGATGGCAAAAGAAATGTTTGTGTCTCTTTGCCTCGGCTGCATGTGCCAGTGTGTTCTTTAACAAAAGGAGGAAGGGTTCCTGCCCAGTGCTGTGGAGCCCTGGAGCAGCACAGCCGTCAACTCTTGAGGGTGCTATTCTTCCATCGCACAGCAGATCGCACCAGGGAGGGCTGGGGAAGCACTCCAAAACCCTGCACACCGCTGAGAGCCATCACGCAAAGTTGGCTGTGCTGGTTTCTGTTGGTAGGGAAGGAAATGAGAGAAAATCACAGCGATGGAGGAATTAAATATCCTTGCTGAATTTTGAAGTGAGTTTTGGGACTGTTTTTAATTGCACCACAAAAGTGGGTGCTCTGAATGTTTCCTGACCTTGGCCCCTGCACTGTTTGCAGGGTGCAAAGCGGGCTGCCTGCTGCAGGGTGCAGGCACAGAGCTCTGCTCTGATCCATCAGCACGGAACCACACACAGAACCTGGCATGTGGCAGCCCAGTTAAGGACCAGAGTGTCTCTACAAGTTTATTTTACTGCCTTGTGAACTGAGAATCTGTCGCTGCTACTGACAAAGCTCCAGAATGTCCTGACTGCAGGCAAACCTCCTCCTGCACCATTGCCAGCCCCTCCTCTATCCCACCTGCAGGTCAGGTGCAGGAAAGAAAGCAGATCTAACAGGGCCAGGGTTGCACTGGGAGCAGGAGGGCAGGGATGGGGGCACAGTCCTCAGCTGGGAACAGTGCTGTGCCACAAGTGCACTGAGTTGTACCCCCTTTACTTCTCATAGTGCAATTAAACATAAACTTCACCCATCTCCTCTGTTTTCTGCCCCAGAGAGGGAAAACATGATCTGCACCTGGAAGGGATGCCACACACGACAGTTTTCAAGGGAGAAGGTTGTACATGCTGAAGCCTTGCAGGCTGGTAGAGCAGAGTGCAGAACTCAGGAACAGCAGCTGGGGACTGATGACCATTTCATGTGCAGAGTTTGGTTCAGTGCCAGGTGGTTTAATTACTTTGCACTACAGCTCCTCTTCTTTGGAGGAAGAACGTTTGCAACTCCAAGGTGAATGAAATCAAATCCATACTAACCTTCCTGCTCCCTTTCCATACTTTCTCTTTTACAATTAAGACTGTATTTCAGTGACCATATTTGTGGTGCCCAAGAACATTCAAATTGCTTTTCAGATACCAGGTTTAGTTCTGTCCCCTCCAGAATACAGCTGAAATGCCACAGGCACAAAAAAGGAGGACGTGACAGTACCGCACCTCATCGCACTGCAGTGGTCTCTTCTGCATTACCACAGCATCACCTCTATCTCAGGAATTCACCACATCACATTCACAGTTCTCTTACTGATACGCATCAATTACCACATTACTCAGTACTTGGCCTACCCACAAGTTGCCCATTCTCTCTCTACTCTTCTACCTCAGACAAAACAACATCCTTCCTTCCTTTTCCTCCTGAATTTAACTTTCCAATCTTTTGTCTCCCTTATAGACTTCAGTGGCTTCTACCATCGATAGCTCAGGATCCTTTATCCCTTCACAGTCACATCTCCCTGGGAGGTGGAGCAGCGCTGTTGCCCTATTTCACAGCTACAGAGCCAGGAGAGGGAATGATTTGCCAAGGCCACACAAGAAATGAGCAGCCAAGCTCAGCGATCTTCTCCCACATGTCCTGTGCTAACATCACAAAACAGTGAGCATGCAAAAATTCCTCCACATGAAATGCTTTATTTTTCACATATTTTCCTGCTATTTTTATTATTATTTTTTTAAATAATGTAAACACTAACTTTTATGTTGAAGTAAATTGCCAAGAAAATGTCACTCTTTTCTTATCTTTGCCTTTGTATGCTTAATGGAGCATATAGGAAATATGGCTCATACCTTTCCTAGCTCCTGCGCACTGTGTGGAAGGCTTATGGCTCTGAGTCAGAACTGGCATGGACCTGAGCTAACAGACACGTGCTGCAGCAGAACAGTAACAGGGCAGTGAGCACCATCACCTGAACTCAGATCCCAGCTCTGCTTTCAGGGGCAGAAAGGTCCCTCTCCGAAGATTTTAACTGTCAGTATATGGCTGATCACTTCTCCTGGCATCATTCACAACACAATAATAAAAAAAGGAGATTTAAACTCCTGACAAAACCAGACAAACAGACCCCAGCTTCCTACCTCTGTATGTACACGGGACACCAACTTCATGCATTTAATTTAGATGTGAAGTGCCTGCATGAGCTACGTACAGAACTTCAACTCAAAAAAACCTATGCCATTTCTTAATTATGTACTTTAGTATGTGAGACACTGTTACAGAATGGAGTCCCTGACACACACTGACTTGTCTGTGTTCTCATTCTTTATATCAACTTTGTTCCCTTTTAGGTGACACTGTTACAGGAACATAAATGAAACTGGAGGTGCGATCTGGCACAAAGATACAGAATTCTGTAGTGTAGTATGGATATGAAAGACTCGTGTTGTCCTGCCACGGACAGACACATTGCTGACTGCTGGATGAGAGCAGCACAAGGATTGGATATAACATACACCTTTGGTGCACACACCTTTCTGCTATTGATATCATGAAGCTTTGACTTCAGCAGTAGAAAGGATTCGAGCCACATTTGACTTAGATTTTAAAATGTGATGTTTTAAAAAGCATTGATACCATACTAGCAGAAAGCAGCTCTACTGCTCAGTGTGGATGCTATCTGAAAGTCTGACCTTCCTGTTGAGCTACACTTTGCCTCCTCCAATTATACTGCTGCAGCCCAGGGATTAATGAGTAATCTAAGCATGAGTAATCTAAGCAGGAGCTGCCCTGCTAAATGAAAAATGTCAAAGGCACTGAGAGGGAAGGGACTCACAAGGAAGCTTCACAAAGTTCGAAGAGTGACTTGGTGACATCACAAATAAGCCCTAACCATGATCAAAGGAACACTAAGCGCACAGGAAACAATAGGCATGGTGGAAGGAAGCAAGCAGAGGCAATCTCAGCTTGACAGTTACTGCAGTTCTGTTATCAGTTCCAAACTAATAATAGATACTTCTGGCATCAGAACTTCTTTGACTCGTTGCACAAAGATGCGACTGAAGAGGCAGCTTTCACTTACAGGTTGAAATACAGTGCTCGAGTTCCCATCTGTGGCATGCAGAGCCTGCTACAAAGTGATTTCACCTCAATACTGCCCATGCAGCATGCTGGAGGGGCAGCCAGCAAGGCAAGGTGAGATATGGCCCTTCATTCCCTGCGGGGATTCCAAAGGTCACTTGAAGCATCCAGTGAAAGGAGCTGGCACTCCTACCTGCTGAGATAACATCTACTCTGCCTTCCAAGCCTTTGCAGAAAGATAGGTTACACACAATCATATTCACCAGAGCAATCCCTTTAATAAAAAATGAGACACTACTCGCAACTGCACAAATTCCACGAGACCCTTACACTGACATTTTCTGTTCAAATGGGAATCTTATGCTTTATGCAAAACATGTCTTTATCTTAAGTGCAATAAGAGTTAATCACAAGCCAGGCCAGTCCCAAGATCAGTAGGTTGCTCCTGAGTGGGTCACAGTCCCATAAAAATCTGGAAATTGAACTCGGGAGGCAGGAAGGACATTTTAAGGAAAACAAGACTGGCTACCTTAAAACACTTTGGTTATGATTAGCAGCAGAGCTACAGAGTGCTTCAAATAACTATAAAATAAAGAAACATTAACAATATTCATGTGAATAAAGCCAGAAGATTTCTGATGGAAGCCATCATGTTTTTCATTCATTTTACGGGAGCATAAAAATGTTTTTTTATAGTGAGTAAAAATATTTAAGAAAGTAAAAGCAGTGACAGCGCTGTTAGCAAGAAGCGTTCATATCTAAATGCCCATAAAACAATGCTGAAAAGGCACTACTCTTCAACTAGGAGCACCAACAGTGTCACGTGTCTGACATGTGCAACTGATTCATATACTTAATAGTGGAGCTAAGTATAATCAAAACCATTAATTTAGCAAGAGTCCAGGGATAAGAGGTACCTAATCCCAGACAAAAAGACCTTACAAACTATTTGTGTTTAAATGAAACAGTTTTCCAACCAGGACTTTTTTCCTCCTATTGCTGTGATTAAATATAGAAAATGAATTTTCAGAGCCCTGTCAGCCTCACAAATCATTTATGTTCAACTTAAGTCACCATGAGATGGTGTGCATCGTCAGCAATGTCTCCAGACCCCTCACCACACGGAATGAGTTTTCTCCTTTATTAATAAACTGAAATAAATGTTGGCTACCCAGCTCAGAATGTCACTGATAAAAGTTTGAGGCACTTGTTTGTATTTAAGTAAAGAATGCCATAGGTCTCCTCAGTAGAACTGCCCCTTGCACAGAGCTGCAGGCTCAGCTGCTGATTCCACTGTGCCTGCATTTCACAAAAGACAAATACAGGTGCCTATTTTGTGAGAAAAGCTAACTCTGCTTAGTGGGAAATGCTGGAGGTGGAGCTCGAATCTCCTGACACATCAACTGAAAACTCAGTCTTCAGGAAACCCGACTTTGCCCCAGTGCCCCTTGGCCTTTTTTTCCCAATGGGCTCAGAGTTATTCAGTCTCCCTTGTAGGACAGGAACACTTGTAAATCCTTGGGTTTACATATTTTGGTCAAAGCTGAGAAATCCATCTGGTGATGGAGTAGCAGAACATGCAGCACATATCAAATCTGAAACTTACTGGAAATCCTTCTAGAAATCTTTTCAAAAGCACTCAAATACTAAATAAAAGCTTGCATACTTTTTAGCTTTCCCCCAGCTCAACTACCAATGCTGCTATAACATGAAGTATCTCAGAGCTGCCTGTGACTCCACATTCAACTTACAGCCACAGCTGGTGCCCCTCCACATGACAAAATCCAGAGACATAAAGACCGCCTCACAATATGCTGCAGTATGCTCTGTTGTTGCCACAAAATACCGAATAATAAATGTCCCCACATCAGGACAGTGTTTAGGCAAATTAAGTATTTTGTTATAAGCCTGTTGTGTTCCAAGCATTGAAATTTGTGCCCAAGACTTTCCTGTTATTTACAGCACCAGCACAGCACAACATCCCCTGCTTGTTCAAAGCAGGGCAGTTTCTTCTGCTTGGAGCTCTCTTGGACTGGCTGCCCATGCTCGTGTTCCTGCTAGGAGTGCGTGTGCTCTCATCCTGTCTTCCCTTTGTACAAAGGAAGGAAAGCACGAGCATGTGCTTTGCAATCCCTAGCACTGTGCCACCTGCACAGTCCCCTAATGTCAAAGGGCTTCTAACAAGAGGAAAAAGATGATGTAAGGTAGACACATAAACAGTGCACTTTACAATTTCATTTCCTGGTAAGCAAAGTCCTTTTCTCCAACTGCCAAATCACATTTCCATTGGAACTGTGTGTGACTTCAAAGTAATGACTAATCACCATCATCGCTGCAATACTGTTGATCCTGAATTCTCTCCTCATGCAAGATTCCATTAGTATCTTAACTGTGCAAGTCCTTCTGACCAAAAAATCACATAGGAAAACCCCACATATGATGCTTAAACAAATCAGATCAAGAACAATTTCCTATATGAAGACTTACTGAGCTTGTTTTTATGGCTGAGGAGGTCCAGAAATCAGACCTTGATGGACAGGCTAATGACGAAGGGGTGAAAAACTTCTGCCTATCAGAAGGAAATCTGATCTACTTACGGTCAAGATAAATCAGATGAGCCCATCTTCAATGACACTGTTGTCCTGGGACATGTTACCTAAGAGGTATTTTTCCACAGTTTTGGCTGCAGTGTTCATACAATAGAAAACTAACGCTGGATTATATCTGGTAAATTCAGAGTGACAGAGATTTCCAAGTGCCTGCAAGTGTAAATGTAATTGTTTTGTTCCTCTAAGAGTCTATGGTTCGTTAGAGAGTATGCACAGCCAAAGAGCAGGGAGCTGTGCCTCACTGTTTCTGTTGTATCTCGCTTCCATTTTAAGATATAGGAAAAGAAAAGGCCTTTCTGCCAGCTAACTCACCAAACTGGAAGAAGTGACTTTCTGGAAGGACGATGACACTGCATACTTCTTTTCTCCTGGGGATATGAGATACACTGTACCTGCCTGACAAAAATACCACTGTCACTGATAATCTAGCACATAATTCCCCTAGATATCAGCAGCAGCAGCTCAATGACAGACATTCTGTACTTGCCAGTATGGTTTCTCATTTTTTTCTCCCGCATAGTTTCTATTGCACAGGCACATATAAGTAGCTTTCTATTCATTTAAATCAACAGAAGTGACACAACATGACCAGTCCGGTGGGCCATGCTCCCTCTCCCCTGTCCGGGTGCCAAACTCTCAGTTTCTTTTTTCTTTTCAGGCAGCTGCTCATCGTGCTTTTTATGGCACTTCAGAGATCATTTAAGTTACAGGGAATAATAAAACCATGGATAGGAAAGAAGTTTGGTCCTCCTTCACCCAGTACCATGGGACTGAAGATGACCCTGCGTTATGTCACTCTCATTTTAATGATATTTTTCTGGAAGGGTGTTTTACGGTTCTGTTGCAAAGAACCATTTTAAAGTCAGGGAAGAAATCATCCCCAAAATTATTTACTCCTCTTGGTATCATACAAATGAAGTTCTTCATTAGAATATACCCCATGACAAATAATGCCCTGGTAATTAAGGGTGGGGATTTTCATGCAGTGACTGATGATGCCTTGGAATAGAGCCATGGCACTGTGCATTCAAAAGCTAAGCTATCTAAATCCTTACAGAACTCATTTATGCTTTTGGGAATATAGGACAGGTGTGGCAGTTACTAAACCTGGATGCTTGAGCATTCGCCTCTTTTTCCCAGGTGTGAGCCATTAATTCTCGCTCAGACTTGTTTAGTCCTAACAAGCCTCCCTGGAACCAGATTTTATATATACACATACACATGATACATTGCATTTTCCTTTCAGTCTATTTATCTACTTTGTTTTTACTCACCTTTAGCCATATAGCTTCGCTTTTTCTAACACTCTGCAAATACATGAAAGTAAAAAACAATGTCATTCAGTGGCAGCCTAAGAACAGCCATCACATTGTTGGTATTTTGATAACTAGACATAGAGAAAGCAGTGTTGGAAGATGTCGAACCAGCAACTGGAAATACTTTCTTGTAAGAATTATTAGCAGCATAGAGAGAAAGAACAAAAGCACTGGATTCTTCCTCTCCAGGCAGTGTTACAATAAAATGGATGTTTGCTATTAGAATAGAATGGCTGCTTTCTTTACTTAGTATTTTCTAGAACAAAAACACTGTAACTTTCCAAGGCTACAGTGAGTCAATACTAGAATTAGCAGGGCAGTCCTCAAATAGTGATCACCACTACCAAGCAATGCTTCCTCTCCTTTCTCTTCACCTATTAAAAAGGCTACCTCTGACAAAGCAACTACTAACAGTCAAGTTTCTACCACATTTAAATTATCAAATGGGGTTGGGAGACATTTCTAACAGCAGCATTTTGATCTTGGTGGAGGTCAGTCCTGAAGGCAAAAAAACAGACGTTGTAACATGAAAATACAAGAGCTATTAAGAAATAATAATAAAAAATATTATGAAAAACTCCTACTACAGCCTTGGAATTATTGGGATATTCCCAAAAGAATGCCAACTGCTTCGTGATCATAAAGAATGCAATCATAGTCCGCAGAGTCTGAATGCATACAGGAGAAAAAAGAAGTATAGGTTGTAGTCCAGTACATTTTCATGGTTTTTTTATTTTAGGGCAAAGAAATAACTGTCCACAAACACAGAGGTAACAACCATAAACACTGGAAAAGGACAATAAATAAGATGGAGAAATAAAGCGGTTTTCATACTCTTAGAAAGCTGCAGAACACTTTTTTTGGTAAGCATTAAGTGAACATACTGACCAAGCACCAAATGGGAATATTTACCCTCCAACAGATTCCTTTGCCCCCTACATCTTTGCCTCCAGTTCCCACAGAGAACTCCTGCTTCTTCAGTATTCCTCCTGCCTTGAGCCGTGATTTGCTGTGTATTACTCGAAGACATTGAAAACTTGTGGTTTTGCTGTTGGTGTTGTTGTTTTTCAGGGACTAGTCTTTCAAGACTCACAAGGCTGGGCTGTGTATGTGAAGCCTACCACCATCACAAGAGCACACAGTCTGATGGGTGGACTGCTGCTACACGAACACACCCAGAGCTCTAGAGCCAACACACTGCTCATGTAACCTAATGTGACAGCCAGCAGATCAGGTGTGTACACCAGTGCCATGCCTTTACAGCAACACTCCTTATGTTTTTGTGATTGCTTCCCTCACATCCCATTTGCACCGGGGGGATTTATCCTGCAAACACTTAAAGCACATTGTGTGACTGCTCTCCTGCACCAGGACATGATGCCAGCCAAGCGCTGGAGCTCCCAACGTGCATGGGATTATGTACGAGCTGTAACATTTAAAACAAGGAGGCTACATGAGAATGAGTTCATCTATATTTCATTTTCTTCATCTTCCTTCGAAGAAGAATGAATGAATGGTGATAAAGTACCCTAACACCCCACGGGAGCACTCTAAAAGCACACAGGGAGCTGTTTAAGGACAGGATAATGCTTAACGCTTACCTGGAATTTTTGCTCTAGTTACAGATGGATGAAACATGGGCAGAGAAAACAGGATCGTTTCAACTGGGAAACAGAAAAACATGTGAGGTATTAAATACCAGAGCTGGACAAGGTATCCTATGGTAATGAGCGGCATGAAGCCGTGTGCCCAGACTAACCCTCAGAGCTTCTGCAAACGGGGCTCGTTTTCCACAGGGCCTTATGGAAGAGGAGAGCATCGCAGCTCCTGAGGGCGCTGCACAGGAGGAGCTTCAGATGGGGACGTTACTTCACAACACGCACCTGGTCAGAGCCAGGGCGGCTGGGAAGCACTAAGGGCAGCTTTCATCTCTGCGATATTTGCAACTAAATGCAACCCATGATCTCAGACATCCAGATGGTCCGTCCCCTCGGCCCGAGGGTCACAGGAAGGCGAGAAGATGGCGGCCGGGCCGCTGGAGCGCCCCCCAGCGGCAGGGCAGGGCAGGGCAGGGCGATGCAGGGCATGTCCGCCTCCCGCCCCGCACAGCCCCGCACCAACACGGCCGGCCCTTGGAGCGCTTGGCCGCGCGATTGGCCGCGGTTCGTGCCGATCATGGCGGGCGTTGCATCACCCGGCGGGAGGGGCGGGCGGTGTGCGGGGCGGGGCGGGGCGGCGCGGGTTGTGTTTCGCAATCGGCGCTCGGCCGCGCTCCGCGCGTCAACGAGGAGGTTCGGGCCCGGCCGCGCCCCTCCCCTCCCCTCCGCCGCCGCCCGCTCCGCCACAGGTAAGCGCCGCCGAGCGGGGGGCAACGCGCCGGCCCGTAGGGGCCGCCCCCGCAACGCGTCCGTCCGCCGGTGGCGCGGGACGTGGGAGCGCATGATGCAATCCGGCCCCGGCCCGCGCCGCTCCTCCCTCCCCCCCGCACGGTGAAGTCACGGCTTGGCGCCGCCGTGCGCCCCGAGCGGGCGGGGGGAGGAGCGCGGCCGGGCGGCCCCAGGGCTCAGAGCCCCGCGGGGCGGCGGGGGAGGGTCGGGAGCCGCCCCGGGGCAGCGGGCGCCGAGGCGGGAGGGGCGGTGGGAGCGGGCGGGGCGGCGGGGCTGATGTCAGCGCGGAGGGGCGGCCACGGGGAGACGCGGTGACCCGAGCGAGCGCGGCCGGCACGGCGAGAAAGGGCCCGAGAGCCGGAAAGTTGGAAGTTACGGAGTCACGGAGTCGGTTCACCTTGAGAAGCGGCCGCTACAACGTCCCCACGGCGCGGTCCGGGCATTACAGCGGCCGGGAACGTGTGCGGGGCCGCCAGGGGAGGCGTCACACAACCGGCTATAGCAGCAGTGTCAGAGCAGCCGAGCAACCAAAACAACCAACACGATCTAATTAACAAATTATTATTGTTTGTACCGAGCCAAACGTTTGGAAACGTCAAACTTTGGGGAGAAGGCAGAGCCCTTTATTAAGGGTCTGATGTGCCTGGGACTCCACATCCCCAAGGAGCTGCGGCCAGCGGAGCCCCGGGCTGCCGCTATTGTGTTTGCTGGGTGGTGGTGGGTGGCAGCCACAGGCCGACATGGAACCGGGCAGCTCCGGCCGCTGGAGAAACAGCAGCGCTGGGAGAAACCAGCCCGGAGCTGCCACATGAGCACCAGAGAGAGTGTCCCACTGAAGAAATAGTTAACACAGCATGGGGAAGCTCCAGTGTCAGGAACTGGAGGAGATCTGTGCATCAGGGCTAACAACAGCCTGCGAGATGTGACACTTGGGTTCTGTCTCCCTGCTCAACCCACGTTCCCCTTCACTGAGAACTTAAATATCCCATTACTTTTCAATTTAATGGAACGCTTCATTTTTTCCTTTGGATTGCAGGGGCATCAGATAGAGATTTTATGCATATCTTAGAACAATACTGAATAGTTTTGATAGCAAAGAGAGAATAGCAAGTGAAACCTGGTGCTGTGAAGGAACTTGCCAGGCGTTGGTGGGCTGTGATGCTCCCAGGGCAGGGCTGCCTGTTCTCTGCAGTGAACACAACACAGGTGGTAGATGTGGCATCTGAGCGAGCTGGGCTGCCCAGCAGAGCAGTGCCATGCTGGAGTGGAGGCCTGTTGTCTGATGTCTGCCCTGACATCCTTCTGTCCTGAAATATGAAAACAGGAAAATGCATTGAGGGGTGTGGTGGTACTCACACGACTCTCACACCTTTTTCATTGGCTTTAAGGGAGTGACCGAAATGGTGACAGAATGTTGATTTTGAATAACACTGAAGCCAAACTACTGGGCTCTGCTGTGAATGTCATTGAGCTGTGCTGTACAGCTGCACTCAGTTCAGGTTCCTGCAGATGATGAAAGAAAATGTGCAATTGACAGTAACATTTTTATCTCATTAATGATAACCCAGCAGAATGTAAAATGACACTGAGGCTGTGGTGGAAAACATATACAGGAGCAGCATGCAGCTGAGGAGCCCCTGAATACAGGCTGAGCATTGCCACACAGGACTACAGCCTCCTGTCAGATGTAGGGCTGGGCTGGGCACTGCTCAGCTCGCCTTGTGCTCTGCTGACCTCGGCTGCTCTTTCCCAATGGCTCCTCCTGGGGACAGGAGAGGAGCTGTGGCAGCACTGGAGTCTTGTATCACCAGCAGGGGTGGGAGCAGGCAGAGCCCCAGGTGGGAGGGTGTCTGTGCCGCAGACTGTCTGCATCCTGCTGGGGAGGAGCATGGACACTGATGGCTGGGAGAGACACAGCGGAGGAAGTGTGTTGTGGGCAGGTCAGCTGTGGTCCATGTCTCCTTGTCAGTCCTGTCTTTCAAGTGCAGTGATTCTCACATTGCTCTCACCCTGCTTTCCTGTCCCACCTGCCCTCACAGCAGCGTTAAAGACTTGGCTGGCTTTACCTTGTTTGTGGCTGAGGGTTTCCTTTTGGGTCATTCAGTCACAGCCGTCACAGTACACACCACCTCTTCTTGTGCATTTTTGCACTGAGTTCTGCTGAAACCTTAAAACAATCATCAGTTTGGGCTCCATCTTCAAAAACAAGTAAAATAATCTCACAGCCAGTGAAAGCACTGGAAGATGTGGTGAGATGTTCAAGGGAGGGTGGGCTGTCTCTAGAGAAAAGCAAAGACCACCAAGGAACGTGCATGGATGCAGAAGGATGGTCTGGAGGAGACAAGGATCAAGCACTCCTGTTGGCCAAGAGTGAGGCTGTTAATGGGTTTAAGCTGCAAAAGAAAGAATTCAGTCTAAAAATTAAGAAAATTATATAACTGGGAGAAAAGTTAGACAGTGGAACTAGTTGCCAAGACAGAGGTTGTGAAACGAGATTTTTCAAGGCTAGGCTAGACACCCATCCATCAGGGATGGCTTTGGAATAACTGAGTAAATGCAGTGAACAATGCAAGCAGCTTGACTGGATGACCCAGTAACAGTCCCTTCCAATCCAAATATGTTCGAGAGGCTTCTGAAATGTCCCAGCAGTTGGCAGCCGTTCCACTTCCAGCACAGTTTTGGTGTGTTGCTGCCAGATGTGCCATCGGTACGTTATGCCAAAGGCAGCCACGTGTAAGACTGAACACAGCACCTTTAACAGCATTTGTTTTTCTTTCAGGGTTCACCTTGCCCTTAACCCATGTGGAGACCTGCTGGAAACACGATCTAGAAAAGAGTTCTCAGTCTTCTGATATTCGGTTGTGTCAAAGAAGAGCCCGTCCAAATGAGCAAGACATCCCCACAGAACACTGCTACAGATGCGAACGGAGTAAGCGTGATTCACACCCAGGCGCACAGCAGTGGTTTGCAGCAGGTTCCCCAGCTGGTTCCCGTTAGTCCTGGTGGTGGAGGCAAAGCTGTGCCTCCGAGCAAGCAGGGAAAGAAAAATTCCTTTGTGGATAGAAACAGTGATGAGTATCGTCAGCGCAGAGAGCGAAACAACATGGCAGTGAAAAAGAGCCGGTTAAAAAGCAAGCAGAAAGCACAAGACACGCTGCAAAGGGTCACCCAGCTCAAAGAAGAAAATGAACGTTTAGAGGCGAAAATTAAGCTCCTGACCAAGGAGCTGAGTGTACTGAAAGACTTATTCCTTGAGCACGCACACAGTCTCGCAGACAATGTGCAACCTGTTGGCACTGAGAGCACCACAACGAATCCAGAGAACAGTGGGCAGCAGTGACTGCCACAGCCCGGCGGGATGAACTCTGGAGGCGCAGCCTGTCTGCACCACCCATGCAGTAACTGAACAAATAAGGGGTTCTTTTAACCATCATTGTGTGCTGATCTTTTTAGGTTTAACACTGAAGATTTGATACAATTAAACCAGAAACTGCTTAGGGTATTTCTTTAAAGGCGTTAAATATTTTTCTCTTCTAGAAGATTTGTGTAGTAAGTGCAGTACTGAATCCTTAGTCAGCAAGGAGCTTACTATTATGGAAACAGCATTTCACAAATGTACACTCACCTTCTCATATTTAGCATAGGGAGAAATTCATCAGGATGGTTCACTGTAGAATCAGAAAGTCATAATTGGGCGAATTCCTTTAAATACATTTTAGTACATTTAAGCTGTTTCTTTTCTCCATTACATATTACAAACTGCAAAGGCCGTAGGGAGTTTGTTGTCCTGTTTGGTGAACTGCTTTTCTACCTACAGAGCAATTCCTGCAAAGCACTACCTAGGTTTTTCCTATCTGGTTACAGTTAACAGGCAGGGCACAGTAATAGCAAGCTGGGGTACTTACGTTGTCTAGAAGAACAACAACATTCTATAATGATCTTTACAGGGAGTTGGCTTCCACAGGGCAAGCAGTGGTCTGAAGCACTAAGTACCAGAGGTAAAGCAGCACAAGGCCTTTTATGCCTGCGTATATTAACCTGGCTTGCATGGTTATGAGAACAAGATTTTGGTTTCTAAAACATGTAAAAATGCTACCAACAACCTCTGCTCTGCAAAGCCGCATTCCTGCTGGGGTGGCGGTATCAGGGAGAACAAAATGCGCAGCTTGGCTGAGCAACAGAAGGGTAGGGCAGCATCTGAACAGCAAGAATGTGTGGATCTCAGCTTGCTTCTGTTCATTTCCATTCTTGCAGCCATTCAGCCAAGCCTGTACAGAAATGCACAGTGATTTGAAAACTAATGGCCCTTGTCTGAACACTTGATTCAGCAGAATTTCTATAGCCATCACAGTTGTGTGAAGGAGTTTCTTCAGTCTTATTTCCATAGAAGCTTTTCTATAGCAGTTTTTCAAATGCTAGTGATAAAGTCTGCCATGATCCATAATGCAGTGGTATGAACTATATATTGAGGATTTTAAAAGCAAAAGTAAAGCAGGAACTTTGGCGTAACTTTAATTTATTTTCATTTTTAAGTATTTCATTGATGGTATGGTTGTGTTACATTTAACCTGTGTGTCTGGCTAGTGGATTATTACACTGTCTTAATTTCCCTCCTACACTACCTTTTCCCCCTATTTTGTAGGATGCTTGTTTGCCTTGTACCTGTACCTAGCAAAAAAAAAAACCCTGGATATTATCTCTATGAAGATGCTGTTAGAAAATAAAGCCTTTAAAAGTTCTTTCTGAATTTCAATTTTTAATACAAAGGCAATTAGATGCAGTTTTTTATGGATTGTTTTGGACTATGATAGTCTTTTTACAAATATATTGTGTTTTTTTTTGGTTCTAGCTGCAGCTTAATTAGTTAAGACTGAAATATCAGAAACTAATAAAAACATTTTGCCTCCAGTGCTGGCCTTATTTTTCCTGTCCCTTTTCTCTTTCCCTCAGATGCAGAGGTGACCACCTCAGGCAGCTGTCAGAGAAATACATAGAGCAGTTTCCATTCATAGAATCACAGAATGGCCTGGGTTGGAAGGGACCGCAGGGATCATGAAGCTCCAACCCCCTGCTGCAGGCAGGGCCACTAACCTCCATGTTTAATACTAGACCAGGTTGCCCCATCCAACCTGGCCTTGAACACCTCCAGGGATGGGGCATCCACAGCTGGGCTGGGTGGGGACAAGCCTTGTACAAGGGTTGTAAAAGGAGGAAGATGACCTGACTGCATTGCATTTCTTAGATGGGTGCCTGCTCTGGCAGGAGCCCCATCCCTTCCCTCTGTTTGGGTTGGAACTACAGGGGCCCCAAATCTCTTTAAGATGCTTTTCCAACCTCACTGTATACGGGCTGCCTCCAGGAGAAGGATTTCTTTAAGTCTCTTGAGTGCAACTAGAGCTGTCTGACGGAGATCCAGGAACTCCTGGTGCTCCAGCAGGTCACTTCTCCACCTGACAGCACCAATGTCACTTCCTTCTTGAGTGAAACAAAACCACCAAGTTACAAGTTACTTGTTTGTGCAATGACTTTTCCAGCTTAGCAGCTGCTTTGTTTGCATGCAGACCGTGTGCAACTCTGACAAGTTGTTATTTTAAATCTATCCTCAGTGTCAGTAAGGCTCGTGCCTTCCCTGAGCACCAGGAGGCTCTGCCCCGCTCACCACGCGTGTAGCTTCTATATCACCCTGCTATTTCTCCCCTACTCTCCTTGGTTTTTGCGTAAGTGGGTAGAAATGACCCCAACTGCAGAACAGAGCTGTGGAAGGAAGGGTACAGTCCCCGGGGGCTGAGTTCAGGCCCTGGCTGTGGAAGGCAGTGCTCCCCCCACACGCTGCATGCCGGGGCACAGCCTGCCTGCACAGCACCCAGCACCAGACCTGTTCTGCAGGAGCACCGCCGCTGTGTGCCAGCATTAATCATGAGCAGGGAAAGGCCTATTAACTGCACTGTTACGGCTTAGTTGAAACAATTCCAAAAGTTGTTTTTTTTTTTGTTTTTTTTTTTTTTTTTAAAAATCTGTGAAGTGTTACTGTAACACGATGACTGCTATTGAACCAAAGCAACTGCAGGTTTCAGCATCCAGAGCAGTAAGCAGTCTGGGTGCATTCAGAGCGTGCTGTAGCTGCTCTTGGACTCAAAGGGTAGGGAGAGATGAGCCTGGAGTGTGCCCGCAGGTTGTAGTGTTTGGCACCTGCACAGCTGCCAAGAACAGCCCAGCACCTCTGCACGTGCTGTGCATTCAGGAGTAAGAAGCATCTGCACCACAAAGCTCAGCAGGAGCGCTGCTCACACCACAGCTGCTGACCTCATGCCCGTCCCTTCTCATCCCTTCCCATCTCAAGACCACCTGCACTCACCTCTTACAGGCTATGGCCAGCAACCTTTAAAAGAACACACGCAGGTTCATTAATCAGGAAAGTGACACTGGACAGAAGGAGTGATGCCCCTGGATTATTTCACAGTAAAATTCCTTGGTCCTCACCATGTGAAGTTCCCTATTTGGCAGTGGGTCACCAAGCAGCTATAAAGAAAGAGCTGGTTCATGTCGCACAGCTCAGTGCAGCCAGCAGAAAGAGCAACACAATCACCATTCCTGAACGAACTTCAGACCTCCAACTGCTCAGAACCAAGGGGCGTAAGGTCACAATGCTGTGCTTGTGATGAGTTCATCAGCAACAGATACAAACATGATGTGTTCAGTAAGCAATGCTACTTTTATGTAGTCAGAGCAACCAGGACTATTTTATGATGCAAGAAGAGCGTTTCTTCTCCCACAGGCTTCACCTACAGTAAAAGAAAGGATTCTCTGGGTGATTTAAATCCTGCATGAATAGAAAGTCATTTTGTGATCATTATTAATGTTTGTGGCCTATCAGTATAAAATGTACATGATTTAATTCTGAAGCCTCTAACAACAGGTGGTTTGAAGCAGCTCGATCACTTGGCAGAGCACAGCTCTGACTGACACAGCGCCCTGGAATGAAGATGCTTCCTTCTTGCAGGTTTTACCGCTTCTGAACACCACAGCAATCTACAATCTTAAGGAACAAAAAGATGAACAAATGTAATAAGCACCAGGCTGTGTGCAGGATCAATGTACCCTGTATCCGGAGCTGAAGTCAGGCTAACGAAGGGTCAGTGTTTCCAGAGCACAAATTGGCAGAAATGTGAGGTAAAGAAGCAGAAATAGCAGCAGGAAAACCTAATGAACACAAGTTGTGAACAAAAATGATGCCAATGATGAATTTTAATAGAAATTTCATTCTGCTTACTCCATTGTCACTGATAAAAGATCCATAAGAAAAATATAAGTGTCATTGTATCCACTGAGAAGAGCTGATTTGTTTTTCTCTTTTTTGCAATACTTGTGATAAAGCTTAACAAATGACTCAGATTGTTGCAACTGCTGGCAGCATTCAGATCACCTGTATTTTAAAGAGTCTCTATCATCAAAATTCAGATTTAACTGGAAATAATTGTTGCTGCAGCAAGGTTATTCAGGTGGCACTTGTCATGTCAACTACTGCCTGCAAAGCAGCGATGTTGGAGGTACCTGGAAATCCAATGCTGAAGCCTTCTATTTTTATTTTTCATTAATGAATCATTCCAGCTAATAGCCTGCCCTCTTCTCACTATGAAGAATTGGATGCATTTTATTTCATATGCTGCAGCATTGAATCAGAACGATGACTGATCAGCGTGGGACATTCAGCATCACCCTGAAGCTTACGCCTTTTGGCTGGTCAAAGAGCCAAATGACTTGGCACTGCCTTGGCCTTCTGCCATGAAAGCCTCTATTTCTTCCACTGTACGTGGGACGCACGTCAGCAACTCCATTCCGCTGTCTGTCACCGCAATGTCATCTTCAATCCGGACCTGTCACAGAGAACACGCAGTTACCAATGAGGTATTCCAGCTGGAGACGAGAAGCACTTTGGACAGCAATGGTGCATTTCCAGCTGATACAAGAGCAGAACACAGAGCAAGCACCAAAACCGCAGGAGGTGGTGGCCTGCATGTGAGTTTGGTGGTGCTCCTGCAGGTGCCCAGGGCCATGTGAGTGAGGCTGCACAGTGCCGGTGCATCCCCACCTGATAACAGGAGAAAGAAAAGGATTTGCCCCAGGATTTGTGTCTACGCTTGCTAGTATCC
Organism: Coturnix japonica; assembly: GCF_054131305.1. NCBI lineage: Eukaryota > Metazoa > Chordata > Aves > Galliformes > Phasianidae > Coturnix > Coturnix japonica. The sequence goes on from NC_140668.1 coordinate 31,443,587, forward strand.
AGCTCACTGGGACAGCAGAGCCTGTTGACACCTGAGGTGCCTGCTCCTGGAGCAGTCCCAGTGCTGACCCGCAGTTCACTGCCGTGTGCTGACAAATCACATCTTCTCTAGATAGAACACACTGTCAGAGTGGAACTGCAACACAAAGTATCTTGTAGCTGATATTCAAACACTGAATTTTGATCTGATAAGAAATTCCTGCACAGGTCAGGATTCCTCTTAAAGGACAATCACCATGTTTTAAATCATGCAAGAAAAAAAAGCAGATCCTCTCAGTTTTCCAGCTCTTGTTCCGTGGAAATGAAAAGTATGCTCCATTTCTGCTTGACTCTAATCTCTCCTTACCAGTAAATGTGCCTACATAGTCATTTCCCACTATCTTATCAGAAAAATGTTGCTAAGTCGCTAAGCTGCAATAAAAGCAATTTTAGTAAGGTGTAAATCCAAGAGAACACACACTTCGGGGACTCCCACCTTACAGTTGTTTTAATTGTTTCTGACCTCTTGACATTTCCAACTAAAAATAAAGCTGGTTAACATTTGTACTTCTGATTGCAAAATAATCCATTTGTTCAAACAGAGTGAGTCATCCACTCCTTATTAAACTGTTTAATGATGTCCTTGCCAAATTATTTCTTTTAGCTGGTATCAAGTTAAGTGTATTATGAAGCAGAATTAAATAAATCAACTCCGAGTTCACACACTGGGTTCGGACAGCTGTACATCTGGAAGCTGCACGCACTGTGTCTGAAGGGCCCATGCTGGGCAGAACAGGGGATGCAAACCACACAGCAAACATATCCGGGCACCTCACCTGCTTTTACATGGGTGGTTTCACCTCTTTGAGATGGAAATCCTCACTGAATCTGCTACAGAAACATTTCAGCCACAGTTTGTCTGCTTTGCAACTGAGATTAGCAAAAAACCCAATGTTGCTCTTTTTCTGCAGTTGAGCATCTTATTTTTTCAGCCAGACTTGGACACTCCAAGTTGGATACAGTTTAGAGAGACAGGATTGACATAATGGCTGCAGAGGTAGAGTTCAGAACAGTTGGAACCTGGAAATGGGCAATTCTGTAAGAGGAAAATGGAGCAAAGTGGGATGAGGCTGGCTCAGGAGTACAGGGAGAATTCTGTCAGAGGCCCAAAGTGAAAGATCCTGAACGTGCAAAGAATGGTGAGTGTTGGGGCCAGATGCATCCAAAGCCAGTGAGTGAATGAACAGGAGGACCCTGAGCCTGGAGTGCCACACAGCACCAGAGTGGGGGAAGCTGTCAAGAACCACTGTGCTGCTCCCACACGACCCCCTTCACTCTTAGCAGAAGTTGAGGATCCAGCTGCCCTCTGCCTGCAGGAATCCAGCCTACAGTGTGTGCTTACCCTAACAGTGAAGAAAGACTGCCCAGCCTTATTGTGCATTATCCCTTTGGTTAAAGACAACACAAGTGCAGAGGAACACAGGCTCCCAAGAGGGGAAAAAATTTGTGCTTCTGTTCTTTTTGTTCAAACTCTGTACATAACACTGAGCTTAAGCTCAGCTGCAGCAAGCAGCAGCACCAGAGGACCTGCAGAACCTTCCCTCCAGGAGAGCCTGGCTTGCTCTTGTCCTCGGTCCAAATGGACAAAAGATGCTGGATCTGGCTGGCAGCATTCACTGACTTGGGACTGCCTTTCCCAGCAGGGGACAGTTATGAAACTTGCTCTCAGAGCTGTCCCTGTTTTCAGGCTCTTTGTTCCACAGTGCTGCTCAGTTCAGGGCTACAACATGGCCTGGAACCAAACATGGCTTAAAGGAGCAGCAAGCGGAGGTGTGAGGCCACACTGCGCCGCAGCTCCCGGGGGCTCCCTGCAAGCTTTTCTCCCACACGTGGCTTCTGCAGTGAGAGATGGCAGTTTCACAAAGCTATCCTGCACAGGCCAAGTGCCCAGGAACATCAGGACCCTCAAATGCCTTTATCTTATCACGGGTAGTGGCACAACCTATTTAGATAGATTTGATTGCACAACCGCACAACGCCAGCAGCAGACCATCATGTGGCTTGACTCAATGGACCCGAGCTGGTCCCAAAGCAGGGCTGTACAGGCATGGCCAAGGACAGCACACGAGCTAACACCGCGCTGCTGTCAGCTACATATACAGCCTCGCACTTTGTCCTGACTAACTGATATAGTCATGCTCCCCAGAGCCTTTTGTGTTATCTTCCAAGCGAAGGGGGTTGTAGCACTCATTCATTTCTTTTGGATGATGATATATAAAAAAGGCTTTTGAGAGTCAAGAAAAAATGTTGGCCAATTAAACAGCCCAGATTTGGTCGATGACAGATCCCAGATGTGATTAAAAAAGACCACTGGTGACACATCTCCAATTTTTAATCTATTGAGCATTTGTTTGATTACGGCTGTGGAAAGCAGCAACAGAATCACTGCAAAATCCTGGAGCAGGAGACCTGTGGGAAAGCAGGACGGGATGCCTGCCATACGTGTGCCACACAAGGTACATCAGCACATGAGCTGCAGGACTGGGCCAACTGGAACATCCACGCATCAGTTTTTATAGCTGCTTTACTACTGAGGCAGATACATGTAGACAAAGGGACTGACTTAGACTCCACTAACAACTCACCAATAATTTTTAATAAGCAAACTTAGCACAAGCAGAATTTGACTTCCATGCTTCATGGGACTGATTAGGAAGTAGATCCATCCTTACATTAAAATCAGAGAGAAGTGGTTATGTCGCACGACAGGGGAAACATCTGCCACTTTCCTCTTCCCTTTTTACACAAAGCCTTCCTACAGAGGCCAATGGGCTCTGCGCTGTGCAGGGATTCCTTCTTACCCCATGCTGCCAGTCTCCTTCCTCTTACTCACAAGCAGATTCTCATGTCAGGCACACTTTACTGTAAAGGTCTACGTATAAACATTTTATAAAAGAGGATCAAGACTCATGGGGTGAGGCCACGCATTTCACTAGATTAACTGATGGTGCTGGAAAAAGAAGCTTCAGGCACACGTTCCCTTCATCAAGCTTCAAAAAGAACCAATAAACTATAAGCTAAATGCAGGGTAGTAACAATTGCTCTTAGTTTAACCCAATTACGTTAATTAGGCAACTTAAGCAAAAAGGGTTAAAGAAGATTTCTAAGCAACCAGTCACTGTTTTGGGGCTGCCTACAACCATTACTTCTCAAAACTTTAAAGAAAGTGACATATTCCATTAGGACAAACGTTTTCCCATGAAAACCTTTCCAAGATATGTTGAGTAGTGTTACTACCGCTGCATGACGGTAATGTTAAAAAGCAGACGAGCATGCTTAGCTGTCAGTGAGCATTTTCTCTAAGCCCCATAAAGTTTTCATAGATAAGGTGTAATGCTGGTTCTACAAATCCTAGGAAAAAAATAAAGCTTGAAAAGAGGCTGAATATTTAGGGCCAAACACTGAACATATTTACTGTGTCTTTGCAAAAACATCATACGGACTGCATGAATCAGCCATCAGCTTATGCAGAGTGGACATTTCAAACCCTGAAGAGCAGCATTGGGAGTTGGTACTTCCCCTTCCCTCAGGACCCATGTGCTTTCCCTGAGCCATATGCAAAGCCACGTGCACACACCTTGACTTGCAAGGCTCTGTGTTCTCGGCAGAGCAATGCTCACGGAGCCCTGGTACAGCACAGTGCCCTGGGACAGCCCCACAGCATTCATGACCTTGGTGAACTGGGCTTAGTTTTACAGACTGAGAACTGGCGGACGTGTGACTGAGTGACTTCACAGGATCATAGGACTGCAGGGGTAGAACCCCCTCTACTAAAGCAGATTCCCTGCAGTGAGTTCCCAAAACAGAACAGCTCTAGTCTGGGATGAGCGCAGGCTGCAAGGTTTCCAAGTAGCAGTTGCACTCGTGCAGCATAGGTGTCTATTCTGCATGCAGGCATGGAGCTGGGCACAACCTGTGCTGACTGTGTGCATTTGTGCCTGTGTCACCACATTGGTACAAGCAGAAATCCAGGTTCAGTAGGAAAAACCTCTCACTTTCTCTGTTCCTTCTTGCTCTTGAAGGTTTCATAACCTCCTTACAGCCAGCGCTGGATAGCCCAAATTACAATAAATGGCTGCAGTCTTCTACTTTTGGCACATCACAACAGCTTCTCTTCTCTATGCAGAGACTTGTCACATTTGAGAAAATTATCCCAAACCAAAAAGACATGAATTTAAGGTGAATTCATTAAACTCCACAAATCCCTGCGCGGATAGTCTTACTCAGAATTACAGTGGTGTTACTTTGGTTCATATAAGCTCATTTTTGAAGTGAATTAAATCAAGCCAAATTAAGAACACTTTAATTAGTGCTGAGCTCTGCAGAGGAAAGCAGACTAGTTATTTCCCTTTTTTAGAATGGAGTTTTCTTTTAAACATAAAGGAAGATTGGACATGGCTGTAGCGAGTTCTTTGGCTAGAACTGATACCGGTACTAATCCCAGTTCTTCTATGTCAGTAACACTGGGCCTCAAAAGAACTTCTTTAATCACGCAGAGAGAAAAATTTCTGACGCACTTGAGAGAGAAATACTCATTCTGGATAAGCCAGAATGAACCTGCACATGGATAACTAAGCACTCTGAACAGCAAATTGCATTTTGACTGCATTACAGTTCAGCTTTTGTTAGAATTTAGAAATATTCAGATACATTTCTGTCTCAGATTTTATTTCCATTCTTCTCCTGGACAAAATCAAGTGACAACATCTGGCTCAGGGATGTGTGTATTATTTCTTTCTCTCTCTAAGTAAAATGTATTGTTCACAGGGGGATCGGAGATTTAGATTTTTGCTCAATCGTTTTTGGGCAGCTCCCCCTTGCAGCAACGTTTATTGGCTCGCTCTCCTTACAACTCAACATTACAGAAAGCTAAGCAAAAACAGGGCAGAAAGTTAGGCTTTGTTTGGAGTCTCTGCAGCAGAAGTGCCCAATTCAGCAACTCATGCCAAGGTAGAGACCCTGTGCTGCCATTCCTGCCGCTTGCAAACAAACAGCAGGTGAGCCACATGCATGCCCCAAGCCAGCAGAGCTGGAGGAGGAGTTCACAGCAAACCATGGGAGAACATGGGCTTCACTGAACATTTCCAGAGAAAGAACACCAGGAGTGAATTGAACTGCCCCCAGACCTCCCTCAAAGTGTTCACAAGAACAGTGAAAATAGCTAAACCTGTTTTCATTGTGGTGTTAAGCTACACGAGTTCACTACAGTTTTCCTTTAGAATATGCTTCAGTGTGTGGTGCCATATGCAACGTGTTCAAAGTTAGAAAAGGCAGAGTTAACTGCCTTTCATTCATCAGGATCTCAGTTGGCTGGCGGGCAAGTTTTGATAAAGAAACAACACAAAGACAGATAACGTCCCAAACCTCAGCAATGAATTAAACAGCAGAGAGGGTAAAGTCCCAGGTCTCTTGATAAGATTGCACACACCAGATAGTGAGCTTCCAAAAGCAGTTGCCCAGGCCCTGGCTGACTCATGCGGATGGTAATGGCACACACAACTTTTCGGTCTGGGCTGGTGGTTCAAAGCCAGCTCAGACCAAGAACAGTACAGTAATTACCCTCTCATGGATGGCGTACAGTGATAAATTAGTTGATGGCAGCAGCAGACAATTCCTAATGACTGACTTCTCATACCAGAAAATCACTGCTGTTGCCAATGATTGTTAGCTGTGTTGAGACTTAGCAGAAAAGCCAAGAGAAGGATGGGGCATTACAGCTGCCTGCTTTATCTTCTCTGTGCATGAATACGGAAGCTCAGAGAACAATGAAGCACCCTTCAAATGCTTGCTTTGCTAAAATGAAAACCTACTGGAAGCCACTGCAACTGCTACACATTCTGCTAGGGTGGTGGTTCTGAATGGGAAATGCCCCGGAGAGCATGGAGAAACAAGGCCCTTTTATTTACACAGCAGCTGTCTGAGTGGAAATGATCTTCAGATCACAGCTAACCCCTGAGTCAGCCAACCTTTTCTGTGCACACACTGCTATGTAAGTCCTGCAATGTGATACCTCGAACAAGAGACCTTGTGAAGACCACTGGCCATTCCATTGGAAAACAGGAGAAGTTTTAAATTCATTACTTTCAGGCCATTCCGGCAGTAACTCAGAAATAGCAATTATTGCTTCTTTTCTCTAAGGCCTCCCTGATTTGAACAGCACGAGGCTCTCCAGCCCTGCGAGGGAGCACCCAACCACTGTTGCAGGCAGCTAACTCTGGAATACGAATCTCAGTCACACTTTATAACATACACATTTCCCAAGAAAAAACACTTACCTGGTACAGAACTTCACAGCATTGACTGAAGGTATTTCAAACAATGGAGAAATTGATGGAATGAAAAAATCTCTTGTTCATTAGATATCACAAATATAAAACTGCATTTTAAAATATAAAAAAATGACTAGTCTGCCTGTAGGGCAAAATGGCCCAAGGGGCTGTTTCAGGAACAGCCGTCTCATAAATACATTGTAAGTTCCAAAAGATTTCTTCTCAAATACATAGCAAAGACAAGCAGAAAACCAACTGCAGAAAACCATCCAGTTAGATATTACTCACCCCACCAAATCCTCTGAAACGCTGCAGGACATCATTGTTGATGAAGCAGGACTGTGCGGGATCACGGAGGGCTTGGTCCAAGAGGTGGTTGATGAAGTAGATCCCTGGCTCGATGGTCAGCACCATGCCCTTCTCCAGGTTCCGGGCAGTGCGCAAACTTCGGAGTCCTGGCAGGTCAATGCGTTCTACTCCCTGTAGAATGAAGATCAGCTCAATGGACAGAAATAATGATGGTGGGTAACCTTTTATCAAGAGCCTCCTATGCTGGCTATTCTCTTGGACATCCAAAATAAAAGTTGTGGGGGACTAAAACTGTGCTACGCAATCATATCTTATCATTCCCTCACTTCACTTTCACATACAGTGATTACCAGGTTTCAACTCAACAACCAAACTGCTTTTGCACTGTAGAGGTTCTGGTCTCATGATGTGCTTGCTACTGTCACGCACTATCTTTGGAAAAGTACTGCGTTAGAAGACCAAGTAATTACTTGCTTTGCTAATTACAAAGTAATTTCTTTCTGTACCTTACATTGAAAAGTATATTTTAAGCAACATGCAATTCGTGAAATGCACCCTCCATATCGTGGCTGAAACAGCTGAACTATGCAATAGAGAGCAGTTTCTCCAAGAAAATGCAAATGTTTGTTCTCACTGTATGTTATTAAAATTATACATTTATGATCTCGATTCAGGAGCAATGAGTCTGCACATGACCTCATAAAAGCAGCCCATTAAAAACTACACTTTTGTCAGATTGAGACTTTCAGGCAACGTAGTTTTTAATAATATCATTCAGCACCCAGTTAAAACAAGTCCAGACTAGCAAAACATTTTCTTCTTCCCCAAAGCTGGTAAAGTAAAATGATATATGAGGACATGCTTAGTCAAGGAATTAGAAACACTGCAAGGACTAGTTCAGGATATTAATTTTCTTCCCCCAAATGTGCCAACTATTGCAACATCTGAAAAAAATACATCTCAATCCCATTAGTTTTTTGAAAATCCTTTGCAACTGTAGCAAAATGTCATCAACAAATATGGTGACCAGTAAATAGTCTACAGGCCTGCAGCTCACAAACATGTACAAGTGCTGAACTCCACTCCTGGAAACTTCTTCAGATTAGCCAGGCAGAAGTCAATGGGTTTGCTAGACAAAGGCTGTATTTCTCTGGTCTCCAGGTAGCTTTCCCACATCCATCACTTGCCATTTCAGCCATGAACTGGTCACGGCCATTTCCCTTGTTGGTAGGAGAGTGTCTCCTTCCAGAAGCACCAGCACAGCACCTGGAACCAGCGGGAAGGAACATCCCCTTGCTGGGAGGCTAAGAATGCTGCCCGGGCACTGCCCTGTGCTCCTGGCATGGCCACACTCCCACGTTTCTTGCACGTCAAAGGCAGAAGTTCTGTGGGGACACAGGGGAGGCAGGGTCCTGAGTATCAGCCAGGCTTTAATCTCTCTGAATTACCCCTTCAAAGTGCATATAACCCCAAAGCACTGTTTGCTCTTGAGCTCCACTTGCAGAGAAATACCACTTGCAATTGCCACTCGGCAGCGTTTGTTTTGTTCTCACCGGTTGTCCAAGCAATACCAAGGTTTCTTTTTTCCCTTTGCAGAGCTTATTCTGTCCCAATGCACGGCATCTCAGAGCAGCCAAGACTTCCAGAGCTCACTAGCTGGGATATCTGCATGTGCCTCCCTTTGAGAGATGCAGAATGTATGCAATCCTCAGTGCCCTTGCAAGCCAGGCCCATGCAAATCAACAAACGCATTCTGATAATTTTCACTGTATATTTCATACATTTCATATGCTTGATCTGCACTTTGCTTATTACATTAAATTAAGAAAACATGATTTTGTTGTACTGAGGAAACGAGAATACTTGGTTATCAAGCACAGCACTTTGATTCGGTCTCTTATCATAAACCAAAGAGAATCAATGTATTTCTGAACTTGAAACAATCACTGTGCAGAAATGGAGCCATTTTTTTTTTCTTGCTGCTGTCCCGTGGGGTTTGGCACCTCACACATTCATTGTAATGCATAAAGGAAATGAGGGCATCCAATCTTGTGGATTAATCTCTCCATGAGCTGTAAACAATTAGATTAGTGTCTGGACCTTTTGGTGTGTTGCCAACTATCTATCAGCTGCTTTACAACAAACAGCTCTTATTTGGCTTTTAAGTGTACTTCCCTTCAATTCTGTCTGTAAATGCCTTTTCTTAGGCAGTCAATCCAAGACAGATGCTAGAAAGATGAATGCACAGTCAGAAAAACAATGGCAAACATCCTCTGAAGGCAGCGCTGGCATGGCGTGTACATTTTTGACCTTTTCTTAAAACAAATGAGGCTTAACACCAGGTGCGGTACTCAAACCTAGATGCCTTCAGATATCTCCGTGACTACTGACTGAAGCGATGTGCAGATGTGTCCATACGACCCACGGGTCATCCTGCAGGAAGCCAACAGCACACTTAGTGCCTGTGAGCAGTGCCAGGGCAGCAGCATGGGCAGCCCCAGAGGAACAGGCTGCCTGGGCAGGCAGCAGCAGGGGAAGTACCCCCAAACCCGTTCACCCAAGAGCCCAAGAGATGGGTGGAGAGGGTGAGCAAGGGGAAGGGAGAGCAACATCCTTCTTCCAAGAACAGGACTGGATTAAAACATACACTGAGCTACTGCTGCAGCATCCCCTGTGACATCTAATGTTGTAGGCACTCACAAATATCTCAGTAGGTATAACTCCATCACGTCTGCTTTGGCAGCTTCCAAAACCAAGACATCCAAAGATTCGCTGAAGGACTGAGATCTATCTCTCCCCAAACTGAAGGTGACAGGTCTAGAACAAGGACATTGCCACTTGCTATCACATCAAACCTCGTGTTAGCAAAAGAGCTGGGAAGCCTCGCACTGCCATCCGTCAGTATCAATCCTCTGTCATAAGTTGATTTTCTTCAGCGTAAGGAGGAAACGTCCCTTTATTTTGCAACTAGACAACCAATGCCTTGTTTCCAACAATAACCATGGTGTTATTTTGGATTTAGATGAAGAGTGAAGGCCTGAACACTGGGGTAGCTGCAAGGAGGCGACCTGGCTCTACCACTGTTCTATCTTGGAAGCCTGGCTATGCATCAGAACCCTCTGACACTCAGTGCTGTATGTTTACATGCTCATAGCAGAGAAAATAATCTAGAAAATAGTAACATCTAGGCATCTAAAAAGAGACTTCCAGTGATATTTTGGGAAAACTACTTTTCAAAGAACTGTTTATTTTTCTGTATATTCCAACAACTATATCCCAAACCGTTGTCTAAGAGTGATTTTATTTGGAGGTTCTGCTCATGTTTTAAAACTGAGACACTCCCACAGTAAGCACAGATGTATGACACTGTCATTTGTGACTGTACTCCTGCCAAGAACATCAGATTCCAATTAATGGTTCATGTAAGGTAACAAAAAACAGCATGTCTAGGCAATAAGGACTGTCAAGGGAACAAGAGAATTATTATGTAAACTGATTTCATTACTGTGTAAGCAAATAAAAGTTCAAATTAAGTTAAGTGCCGAGAAATATAAAATATAGATCTATTTTTGGAATAAAGAGGGAACCAGGAAATACACAAGTATGCCTGTCCCTCAGGAAAGTGGTTATGGAAGACCAGAAGTTGTAACATCCCCAGATGAATAACTGTTGGCTTTTAAGCAACTTGGTGGTTAATGGTGGTTTGTGTTGCTTCTTCCATGGGAGAACTGCAATGAGCACCATGCTGGGTCTGGACCCACAGGCCCCAGCTACCAGGCAAAGTGGGACACTGGAAGCTCAAGGCCCATTTTGGTGAGACTGACTGACTTCAGATTGGGTCAGGAGGAAAACACGTGCACAATGTCTCTGCTGGTTGGCCACTGCCTATGGAGCCAACACATCCTATGTGCACAGATGCTATCACCCTGCCCCCCGAAACCCAGGGCTGCAATGCTTGGTTGGCACCACCAGAAGCCTTCTATTGCCAGCTATAGCAGCAAAACATGTCTGCAGCACAGATCCCCACAGCTGCTCATAACTGCAAATATTGAACAGCACAGAACTATTTTCTGATGCTTTTTTCCAGTTAAATCATCACAGGACTTAGAGCTTGACAATTAGACTGTCTTATTTGGACCACATCTGAAACAGCTAAGTCCTAACCATTTCACCAACTTGAATTCAACCATGTATTCAGACTTGACAGAATACAGATCTTTTATTGAGATTATATAAAAAAATCAACGCTGAAGGAAAATCTCAGCTCTTTCACTCTTCCTTACTCTCCCATTGCATACACCCAACTTCTAATTAGCTCATTTTTTGTATTAAGAATGAAGCCCTATGTGGCTAGTAAAATAACAGTCCTGAATTCCATTTCATTTGTCTCCTGGTCCCTTCCCTCTCAGCCCTTGTTTCTCTAAGTGAGTGCTGCTAATGAAGATTACTTTATGCAGCCTATCCTGCTTTTCCCCAGCAGCCCGAGCTGCCTATAGCCACCTGAAGGAACTGCTAGTCAGTCGTGCCTTTGAAATCTGCAGCAGGTTACACCAAAATGCGCCCCAAGCATCACAAACTACTTGTGGCATTTGCAAGTCAAAGCTTCCACTTCTGCATGAGAATCAAATTACCAGCTGGAGTATGGGGACACAGCTCAAAGTTAATATTGGGGGAACGGAGGGCAAATTATATCAACTGGCTATTTTTATTTGGAATGTTTCTTGTTCTTTTGCTGGGTATTAACTGTGGTATCAGGTTTAAACTGCCTAATAAATTTCCTGCTACTGCAAGCAATGAGGAAGAATCACTTCTCATTTACTTGAGGTAACTCTGCCTGCCCTGAATTTTAATCCACGGCCGTAGCATCGTTCTGTGCATAACTTCACCTCTTTTACTGCTTGATCCTCAGATGCCACCGAGCTCCATTGCCATCACAGTGGAAACAACGCAACATAATATTTATTCTTTTTCTCTTAAAACCTAAGTGAATAATAGAAATAGAAAATCACCAAGTTGACAACTTCAACACACATCTGGAAGATGAGAATATTTTGACAGACAACTCATAGGAAATGAGATAAAGAATTGCTAAAGTCATCAGCAACACTTTTAGGATGAGACCAAACACAAGCACTGTTTTGGATATTATTTCTTATGACACACAGGCTACAGCCTTAATTGAAGGGCCTTTTACTTCCATGGACCTTTGGATACTTGGAATACTTGTATATTAAAAGAAACTGCATAGCAGAAATGCCTAAAATATGGCACTTCTTATACCTTACTTTTACTTTAGTTGAAACAAGAACTGTATTATCTTGGTTTTGTTCAAAACCATCAGCTCCATTGGTCACTTCTACACCATCAGAAAGGTCTGGACAACAAATACTCAGATAAAAGCTCTCTTAGCACATAATATTTTGCAACAAACTTCAACAAGTAAAACACAGATAAGCAAGTATTTCCTTAATAAATAAAAGTCTAACCAAATTGAATGAAACCCTGTCCAAGCAACAAAAAAACCAAGCCTGCAAAACTTATTTTCTCAGAGGAAGAGGGATTCCTGTGGGATGACAGTAGGGTGTGCAGCACAGCACTGCACCTGAGCCTGTCCCCAGTAAGTCCTTGGTTTCCACAACACCGAGACTCCAGTATCGGTTCTGGTAGGGAAAAGCTGCTGGGAGCTGAGCACACCTTTTCTGAGTACATGCAAGATGTGATGAGAAGACCCATTAAGCCTTCTGGAGGGCTTTAAAATCCCATGGAAGAACCTTTTGCACTGCAGAACTGCTCTCTGGTGCTTTACCCCGTCACCAAGAAGCAGCTGGGTTCCCTGTGCTGTTCTGCACAGGAGTGCTGCAGAACTCAAAGCCTCTCTGGCTCAGTGTGTGCCCGTGCCCTGCTGCTCAGCAGCACACCCAGCCACAGGGCCTGGCTGTGAAGGAGGAACACAAACAGCCACAAGTGATTCAAGGGGAACCCACAAAGAAAAATATTTCTCAGATATTTTCTGAAGGTGTAGACAATGGAATACATGAGAAAAAAACACACAAAAAAGCCTCTCACTGTAAGTGGTAAAAGGCCCTTCCTCTCTTTGCAAATTTACGTCCTACCATGCAGACTGCATCCCATTTGCAGGTCCTGGATACACAGTGCTCTGGCAAGGTGCTGCAGGGTTATGACCAAGGGAGGCACTTCACATCACTGGAGCTCTACATAACAACTTTAGGCTCTGTGGTAAGTGCACCTCATCTCCCGCTTCTTAAAGGTAAAAATATTAATGCATTATTTGCAATGCTAACTATGAAAGAACAAAATCTGCTTCAGTATAAAGCGGGATACATTAGGAAAATAATTTTTGCCAGAACGAGAAAGGAAACGAGGTTATTTTTGTGTTGTCCAGGTCTGGTGATCTAAATCCCCAGCTGGTGATCCAGGAGCAGGTAGAAAGCCTGGCTTGAGCCAGGCAGAGCTCACACACCTCTCCGAGCAGCAAGGGTGCTCCTGAGCATGCACAGGAACAGAGGGCACGGATCACTCCAGGATCAAACCAAACCACTAACCTGGATTTGCTGATGCATGACAGTAATGAAAGGATTGGCTTTTCATGAGAATAGAGAAGTGAATTAAAATTTTAAACTAAGGTAAATCTTATAATTTTAAAAGACAAAACAAAATGAAACTCGTTATTCACAAGATGGTAAAATCACAGCGGTTATTAACCTAACTTAAATTAACTGCTTATTATTATAGAAAGTCATCAAATGTACTTAGCATTCTTCAGAGCCCTACAGTCAATTAATATAACATGAAATTGAATCAACTCAAGCATCTAGAGACACAAAACCTAGATTTAAATGAAAACTTCAGCCGCATCCTCCTCAGGGCCTGAAAATTTGAGATCACCTACTCCATTTTCTCAATTGCAACATGCACAAACCCTCATTTATATCCCATATCGTATTTACCCAGAAACAAATGAAAGTGTGGGAAAACCACCTCCATGATTAAATTTTACAGTGGAAGCTAAGCCCAGTGGGCTTTGCACCCTTTGAAGCTCGCTCTGCCTGACTGAGGGCCACATCTTCTGAAATGATTAGTACCACTGGGGCTGCATTGCCAGAGCTGCTCGCGTTGCAGTCAGACCCTTAAAAGAAGCAGATGGATTTTCAAAGTAGCATTCAGCGCTCTGCTTCCCCACCAGGAATATGACAGCTTGCTACAGGAGGCTGGATCCTCCAAGGAGCTCCTGACTGCTGAGCGCTTCTGAAAATCAGAACGTTTCCTTACTGGCTTCTATGGAGGACATCGATGGTCACATTCTTCTGAACATCCTGTCCTAAACACAGTCACTGAGCTCCATTTATGGCTGGCCAACGCCGATATCTCCTTATTATGGCAATAAAGGATAGGAAATTGTTGATTTTCTAATGTTCAAGAATATCCTTTACAGAAAATGTGCAAACTTTTCAGTGTTTGTTGAAGAGGAAGAAAGCACTCGTTCAATGCTGCATGTGAAAGCAGTTTACTGGAAAAGATGAAAACTCATTATTGCCAATTTTGAAAAAAAAACCCAAAAACCTTTGGCTACTAATGAATAACTAATCTAAGTTAACAATGTCTGGAAATAGTTTTTTTGGAGCACGCAAAACTTTGTGACGGATAAAAATTAGGAAATTAAAGCTTATTGTATTATTCCAAATGTAACTGTTTACACTTGAGGAAAAATAATGGAATAAGATCCACTTGGAAAAAGTTCTTATTTAAAAAAAAAAATCCTTTGTAATGCTCCCAGAAAATCCCTTGGCCAAAAGCAAATAACTTGCTTCTTAACCAGTAAGAAAAAGGAGCACGATAGTACAGGCACAGCATTCAATAAACACGGCTTTCTGAGACTCCTTGTCAAAATCTTCCTAGGTGGTAAATGTTTTAAATTCACCAAAAATCACCCAAATCTATTTGACATCTTCAAAATACATTTTCTCATGAAACACTGCAAAAGAACCCTGTGCTATTTAACACAGACATGTATCATATCAGTCAGCAGCACCCCATTGCTCACGTTGAGCTCTGTGGTTCTCACTGCTGCAGCACCGTGCTCCCACTGGAGCCTCGGGCTCAACAACTCCACCACCAATGCCTGCTGTGGGCTCTGCAACAGTGCAGCTCTGACATAGGCACCTCACCTTGGTCCAATGGCCCAGGGCAAGGAACCTCACGTTTTAGGCTGGAAGAAGAGATGGGTCTATCAGAGGTGGAATTAATGCTGCAATGGGAGTTTAATGGGGCTGTCCCTCTATAGAACCTCAAATTCGTTATTTTTCCAACTAAGATGATGCCACCCATCCATCCACACGTATGTTTATACACAGATACAGGTCTTCAGCTATTTGCTTGAGTTCACATTCATGATTACCCCCTATTCAGGAAATTTGTTACCTACAGTTGCATGTTGAAAGTACATTAGCCACATATATGTTCTTAATTCAACAACGTAGCTGTATGTCTAGCAACCAAATGATTTTACCATTTGCAAGTACAAAGCTTCCAATCTGCAAACAGCTCCGGTGGGTGTTTTTGTTGCTGTTGTTTTTGGTTTTTTTTTGTTTGGTTTTTATACACACCTCCAAATATGAAAGTAGAGAGTGCAACCGCCTGTGAAAATTCAGTCCCTGAAGCCAGTTTTATCTATAAGAGGTAGCTCTTACAGAACTCTGGATAGATCATTCTTCTCTCCCTTAAATTACATAAAACATTTCCAAATAAAAAGCAAACATGGGGCATTTTACTCTCCCAGTTCTTCTCTCTAACTCCCACAATTTAGCTGTCTCTCTGCCCTATCAGCTCCTGAACACATGCTCAAGCTTCAGCAACTCCACCAAATTTAAACCGTACCCAAGAAGTTTTTGCTTCCTTTTTATGGTTCACTTAGGAGAATTATCTTCCCTAAGAAAGAAGTCTACTGATTCACCTTCATATTACATGACTGAAAATCCTTAGTCTCAAATAACCAAAATGTAATGCAGAAAATCCTTCTAAATCTTTCTGAAGCTACTGTGAACTTCTTCTCTGTATTCAAATGTTACATTCAATTTTTTTAAAGTGGGCTTCTTTGTTTTGCTTTGTTTTTTAACCTATTCCACTTTCAGACTGCAGTCACAAATAATCACGTTAACTCAATGAAAAAGGTAACCATTTTGTGTTTTCTGCAGAAACTCTGAACACAAGAAAATTGTGTTTTCACCTTCACAAAGACATTACGAACTTTTTATTCCTATCCCCATTCCAGGACAACATATCTATGTTGGTGCCTAAGTTAAAAGTGAGAGCAAAGTTCAAGAGACAAATATAATCCATCTGGTTTCCACATGCCACAGGATTTACCAGCCCATGTACAGCAGTAGGATCCCACAGCTGTCTCACATCTGGAACCGAGAAAGACTTCTCACTCCAGGTCTCATGTGGCTCAGACACTGCACAGCTCTCTGCAATGGCATACCTACACCTGAGTGATGCACATCACAGAGGTGAATTGCTGAAGAACATCACAAAGCGCACAGAAATTGAACAGTTTAAGAATGCTCAGAGTGGCATCAGTTGACCACTCCCCACAAACAATGTACATTTTAATGAAATAAGAAGATTCCTCTTAAGCAAGCTGTATAAAGCACTGAGAAAATACAGCTGAGAGAAAAGCTGAGCAAACGCAGATGGTTAACCAACGAGGCTGTTGAGCACAGACAAACACTAACCTCTGGGTAGCCTCCAACGTCATGCACGTCGATTCCAAGTAGATGTCCAAGTCCGTGTGGCATAAATATTGCACCCAGATGAACCTTCACCATGTCGTCTACGTTGCCTTTCAGGATGCCAATTTTAGTCAGCTCCTCCAGATGGACTCGGTCAGCCAGACGGTGCATATCAGGCCAGGCGACCCCTGAGAGAGCAGAAACAGGCAGCTGAGTTAACTATTGCTACAAGTTTTTAGAGACAGCTTTCACAAGGCAGATACAACAGACGTGCCCTTTGTATAAAAAACAAAGGTGGAAAGAGCACGTTAGCACGGAGATATTTCAAACAAGGCAAAATTATCTTGGCATGCATGCAAAGCTCGGAAAACTACAGAGAAGAAACAGCAGCATCCTATAATCCAAGTCCACATGAAAAAGAGTTAGACACTGCATCTAAGCATGTCTATAGAGATGCAGATTTATCGGTTTTTCAAAGGAGCATCAACTGCAAAAGACAGTCATTTAGAATGCAGACATAAAATACTACCACACCTATTGTATTCTATAGCAATCATACCCATTTAGGACATTTGAGAGGGACAGTGCTTTTGTATTGATGTGCAAGATTTAAAGCCCACATCTTTCTGGCAAAGACGCTCTCCAGAAATTAATGATTCCCTTGTGTTAACGAGCTGCGTAAAATACAAGCCCTGTAATACACATACTGCAACAGCGTTACAAAATACTGCTGGTTGATTGCAGACTGAGTGCCAGGATACATTAGATTTCTATCATTTTGGTATAGGATACAATTTTGTTTGACAAACTGCTGGGGGGAGGAGGGAGGAAAAAAGCAGTTCTTTTGTTAGTAACAGCACTGTCTTAATTAGTTCACCATGGCTTTGAGTCATCCAGAGCAGTTGCAGAGTCAAGACAACTAGGTCTAAGGTACGGTAAAAGAATATTTTCCTTGTTTAATTTTGGCAGGATTAAATAAATAAATAAACCAGCAATTTTTAAGGCCAAAGCCCCATCAAGTTCCATTGCTTTAATCCAGTTAAACATGTGGCTTTAAGGTTTTGTGAACATAAATGTCATATCAGAATCATATTAGCTCTCTTTGCTAACAGTACTGAGGCCTCAGAGGTTGAAATAAAATCATCCTATGGGAGGGCTTCAATAAAATCCAGTTGTCTTAAAGAGCTCTGATAGAAAGGTCACCAAGTGTTGAGCACACAGATGCTCCGTCCCACACCCCATACACACAGATCACATACACCTCAGGGGTCTGCACAGGTCTTTGCTTTAGTAAGAATAAATACACCTATAATCAGCTGTTCTTTGAACAGTGTTTGGTGTCATTATATTTGACAAGATTTTACACTTCCTCTTTTTTGAACACTGAGTGGATCTAAAGAAGTGAGAACTGCAATACAAAGTTATTTCACAGCTCTGTCACAATAGACTACATCCAATCTACCACCTGATATAATTGATGCATTACAACACATCACTCAGGTATTACTGACATCAGACTCCCTGTATTACCGAGTCACAGCTGTTTTCCGGGTTACTGGAAACAGGAATACAGAATTTCTGCATGTATCTGCCAGTTCAGCTTCTGTCACCTGCCATTGACACAGACTGCTTTAGAGGTCATCCTTAGTATTCTTTCTGGGCAAACAACACGCTCTTTCGAGAGCACTCTCATGACACCCCAGTTGAATATTACTGTAATACTAATGTACTATTTTCATCCCATGGCTGCAAAGCCACATACAATATCTGACCATGGTCAACTACTGAAGCCTCCCTCCCTTTTGGATATATACAAAGGTCAGAACTGTGGTGCTGTAAGACAAAGCACAACTGTATCCCAGATGCTCTGAATAAGTGTAAAACAAGGTGCCTGGGAGAAGAGCTGAAGATGAGTTGTCTGCTGCTTGCAGTAAGGCCTCCCCCCACAACTCTGCAGCACCATCTGTCTCAGTGCAAACCTACAGACTGCTTAGAGACATACGGCACCCTTTACTAAACTCAGAGAGATGCAACTAACAAGAGATAGAAGGATAAGCCGATCATAGATGCGAACACCCAAAGCACACATTCACTTTTCCGCAGAAGTTTAACAGAACAGACCAATGATACAGACCAACTCCTTAACCGAAAAGGCTGCTGTGGTTGTAAGTCCCAAGTATCCCCGAATGAATCCAATACCGCTCATTCTTCCCACGCTCTCCACTGTTTTCTTTTTCCCTCACTGAGAAAAAGCACGATTTTCCTTCTTCCCCTGCAGCCCTGAATTATGCATCTGTTGTGGATTTTTCTTCATCTTATCTTTTCATTATAGACTGAGGACAGGAAAATACTCCGCTGCAAAATAAATGATGGAGCGGGATGGAAACCCTGCAGCTCTGGGCTCTCCCTTAGATTAAGGGCAGTGCTTTGAACAGAGCCCTGCAGAAGGACTCAGGACTGCTCCTCTCCCTCCCAGCTGGTGCCACCAGCTCTGCTGGATGCAGACAGCATTCAGAGCTCTCTGCAGTAGCACTGAGCACTGGAGAGGCACTGCCCAGAGGTGCCCTGCTGACTAGATCTGAGCTCCTTCAACAAGTCAGTGGCTCTTCAAGTAAGTGGGAGTTCAAGGATAATAAAGAAAACATGTTTTGATGCATGATATTTCCACTGTACTGTCTGACTTTGTGCTTCATTCTATCATGCCTTTGGTGTGCTGGCATTTTGCACTATTACTCCACTCTCCTCCAAACCATGTGACCTATAAGTACTGTACAACAGCCATATATACACACAGGGCGGCCTTTCTACGCTCCAGTTAAACCAATGGAGCCATCCCAGTCTTGTTTGCAGTGAACAGATTCCTGGCATGTGAGGAATTAACTTTTGATAATTGAGTGGAAACAGATTTTTCACCCTTTATTTTTTAAAGAGAAGATTTGATAAGCAAAGAGGGTCAGAATGCCAAGTTTTCTTCAAACATTTTCTAGTACTCTTCTATCCTCAAAAACAATAAGAGAAACAATTACAGTAATTTATTCCCAGCACAAAGCTGAAGAAAGGAAGCCACCCTAACCAATAGAGAACTCTTCCTCAATACCTATCTTTAACCTGTTTTACAAAAGTTACTTGATATTTGCACACATCAGCTTCCAGGATTAGCCATGGTCTGGTGCAGAGCTCTGTCACCTGCTGCAAGCTGACATAGCAGAAAGCAAACATCATATTAACGTTCTTGTAGCAAGATGAAATGGTTAAATACAACTAAAACCCAAAGACGCCTCAGCAC
The DNA here is from genome assembly GCF_054131305.1 of Coturnix japonica. Lineage (NCBI taxonomy): Eukaryota > Metazoa > Chordata > Aves > Galliformes > Phasianidae > Coturnix > Coturnix japonica. Next base: position 31,463,238 of record NC_140668.1, read on the forward strand.
TAGTGGAGCTAACACCAGTTATGTGTCACTGCAACAGCTGATGGTGTTGCAACACCACTCTGCACTAGCCCCACACCACCAATCACCCCAGAGGATGTTTTACTGTTTTATTATTCGGCGCTATTATTTTTAAGCTTTGAAGAAGTTTATCATAGTTGCAGATATGCTTTTGTGTAAGAAGGTTAGTAACGTTATTATCTTTAGGCCAATTTATAAACTAATTATACTTCACTGACAGATGAGGTTTAGAAAGGTAGATTGGAGGGTCCTTGGACTTTAGCTTGTACCAAAACGAGTCTGCACTCAGGAAAATCTGCTGATGAAGTGTCTGTTCCATCCTTCGTTCTCTGCCAAACGAGATACTGGGTATTACAGGTCACTGAACCAACAGTTGGCTCCCCAGGAAAGCTCGTTACCAGGGCTCGTTAGGCTGTGATTCGTTACTGGCTGCACAGCATATGCTTGGTCAGGAGAGCAGGGCAAAAGGCAGCTCTTCCAGCCCCACATGCAGCCCAAGGCCATGAGACCCTCTGGGTTACAAAGCGAACTACACAGCAGGGGTACCTCCAATAATGAAATGTGATACATTGTGGATTAATTATAACATTTAAACTACAGAGGTTATTAATTTTCTACTAATAGTATAACAGAACTCCACAGACTCGCGAGGTGCTGAGTTAAAAGAACAGCAAATTAAACCTGAATGTTATCCAATGTTCTTAGATATTAATGGGGGACAGTAAAGAGAAAGATAATGCATGTATTGTTCTACTTCCCTGGAGCTATTTCCCCTCTAATTTTCTCTTTGCCAAAACCACTGAATTTCAGATAAAACACTGCGCTGCAGAACTGAGGAGGATCAACCCAGTAAGAACATCTTTGTGATCCCTCTACTGACTGGGAAGATTTTTGTTCAAAAAATAAAAGAGAAAGAAATGCTTCTAGAGAAACCAGCAATTAAAAGCATACCTATCTTCTTGTGAACATCCCCTAACTTTTAAATAGCAGAATTACAGGTCAGAGTTGACACATCGCACCACAAGCTGTTTGTCAGTTGCTGTTACCTCGCTGTTCTTTCCGTGATGATTTTCTAAAGTTTCATTGCAGGCTATTCCAGAACATAAAGTCGAAGCAGCATACAAAAGTAATTTAGAATCGCTGCGTGGTATTTAGCCACTTTGGTCGGAAAGTGCTCTGAAAAGGCCTAACAGGATTTTTTTGGCCGCTACTTAGGGTACTTTGTGGTTGTAATGTGACAATGATTAAACCACAAATGATTTAGCAGGGTTTTTTTGTTGTTGTAGGGTGGGCTGGTTTTTTTTGGATTTTTTTGTTGTTGTTTTTTTGTTTTTTTTTTCTGCCAGCACAAATGTCACAATCTTGCTAAAAAAAAAATAGCATGGCAAGGTTGTAGGAACTTCTCCCCAGATTGTGCTAAGGTTAAGTTACACTTATTTTTGAGAGTCCACAGACAAGGGCAAAAGGCCTGACGTCCCCTGGCAGCGCCACTGAAACACAGAACACGCAATCCTTGGCCAGCCAGCCACTGGGACAGCCCAACATCTGCCAACAAGCAATAACCATATCAGACATAAAACAATAGGTCCTTCAAAGATTGAATCAAGCCCAGCTGAAAAACTAAAGCATTGCTTTAATTATAAGATGATTATTTCTTCCCTTTTCACTTGAGTGCTAGAGAATAATTTGCTGCATTTCTGGTTTTCATGCTTTCATTACGGCACGCTAGATGGAATACCAAGCAGTTGCTCAGCTTTCCAGCCAGGTAAGGTGACTCTGGGTCAAAACTCCATACTCGAGGAATGACAGCATTTGGGCAACACTGAGGCTGATCACAGCTCCGTATGCTGTGCAGGTAGCAACCTGAGTGAGCCACAGCCAGCATTAAGCACCAGCTCTTCCAAAAACATCCCTCCAAGCATTAGGAGCTACCAGGAGGAACCAGAATCAACCCCACTGTCTACAACACAATGAGCCCTGTGTGAAAGGCCACAAAGCCTTGTGCTCTATGCTCATACCATAGAACTCCTTTTCAACCAGTATTCTTAAAAGTTTTAAGCAGTAAAACCCCGCCCGCTCATTTACAAAACCTGCATATGATGCTCTACAACACATCATAAGCAACATCCAGAACTTAAGCTATTTGAATAGATGCAGACATGAAACAAGAGAAGGGATTTTTTCCATGTCTGGAAAGACGCAATGTTTGGACTGAGCAGCACTATCAGATACTACGAATTCTTTGCATGTTCCTTCCACACAGAGGTATGCTGTGAAGAAGAGGAAAAAGGCTGGGGGACGGAGGGAAGTGCTCAGAGGGAACGATTATGGTGAGGAAACTTATCAATCTTCGAAGCTTTAAAAGACTGTTTAGATAAGATTTAGGGCAAACAGAATAATCCCCGTCCAGCAGGTTTGCACTCTGACAGCTACAGCTGATACAGTGTCAAGATAGAGCGACTCATGAACTTTGTACTCCGACTGAAATTACAGCATGGAACGTGTACGTTTCCTGAACACTGAACTAGAGGAAAATCAGTGCATGTCACAGCACACTGCGGTGGGCTATTCCGCCAAAACCACTGTTAAAATCAGGACTGTACAACATTATGCCTGTACAATCTGCTACAATTAGAACAAAAGGGTATTTTAAAATTTGTCTTAAAAGTATTCCCTGGAGAGAAGATAGAAAACTGCTGCCAATGTAGGCTCTAAGAGTCCCCATTGCTCAGTACGTGGAACACCTTTGAACACCCACAGAGAGAAGTGAAGTCCAGGTGCAGAGCCCATTTGGAAAGCTGTGGCTGGGCCGTGACTGGGAGCAGCTCCCCAGGACGGCGCTGTGACCAGCACAGACTCAGTTCTAACTCCCTGTGGAACAGCCCAACTGTTGGGAAGTGCTGGTTTCATGCACTTGGAAACTGCTCAGTGTTATTTTTGTCTTCCCAACGTTGCAGTGGTCACTGTATGCATGGGTCAGCTCCTGTGGATTAGTCACAAGCAGCAAGGAACGGCTCCCAGAAGGTTTGCAGGGAGACTCACAGTCTGAAATCCTGCATTTCAGCAGATCAGCATGTGCACAGAAGGACTGAGAATCTGCTGAATTCGACTTTTTCTGCTCCCTCTTGCTGTAGTTAATGCTGTTCTGGACAAGGTTTGGTTACAAGTCCAGCAACAAACTCTCCAGTAAGCAATGCACCATCTATGGGTAATGGTACCGCACAACAATCAAGGATTGCTCCCTGACTGTCCGCACTGTCTTGTGCATCTTTTATGTTTTCAGCCTTTACTTCCTAGGTGGTGACTGATGGTTTAGGCTTTTACACTGGGAACAACAGAATTAACCACACAAAGCTATAACATCTCTCTGTGTCAATTTCAGAAAGCAAGTACTCAAAGGGGAGCTTATTTATGAACGTAAATGATAGCAAGAAAAATAGAGCAAAGTCCATTCAATAGAGAAGATAGACAGCAGACTACAAATATCTTTTAATAGCGTGGATTGACAAGATTGACTTTCAAATGTGTCTTTAACACAGTAACACATTCTTAAGCGCAAGAGGAAAAAAATACCACAGTGTCATTCTGTAGGACTTGTGAATATTAAGCATTGGTTCTATGCCCTGAAAGCATCTGTTCTTCAGGAGAGGTTGTATGAAATCCTCAACTTCTGCTATTACATTTTTGTCTGAGAATAATTGTTTTGCTTCGGATATTACAGCAAATTAATAACCACCAGCAGCACTTTCCCTTAAAATAGGACCATCTGAATGGGAATAATTCATACAGAAATTCTAAAGTTACACAAACTATAAATGAAGTTGTGCTCCCACACCCCTCCCTGCTGTGCTGTTGTCAAAGGTCTGGTTTACGGTGCCCTTTCTTTCTAAAACATTATCTAAATTAGCTACTGGATTTATGCAGCAAAACACACAAGTGTGCCTGCATGGTGTTCTACTAAGTACATCTCGGGACGACTTAAACTAAAGAACAAATGACTTGCATGCAAAAGACATTCATTGTATGTGAATGAGAAGCTTATTTATTCACTGGGAGGAATACATATTAACAGCAGTTTTAATTACTTTCTTTAGGTGCAATGTGTTTTAACTCCAGTTGAATACAGCAACAATTATTCTAAAGCACCATTCAAATTAGTAGCAGACAAAAAATGAACCTCAGCTCTTCAGAAGTTACCTGAGATAGGTAGAAGTGCTGAAGAGGTAATGTGTATATGCAGCTTTGAATTTGCAGATGTTCCTAAGCATAGTTCTGCTCAATTTAATAACAGAAAAAGACTTCTAATAGTATAATCTGTGATGTCAAAAACACTAGCTATTAGTTTCCTATTAAGTAGTTTTATTGAGTTATTCTAATCCCTGTTCTTAGTACTACCCTACCCTCTACTATTCTTCTTTAAAGAATTGTTAGAACACGATGAGATCAGAGAACAGAGAATCATAGAACTACTTTGAATTCAAATTGCACTATTTTCTGTTGTATATAGTAGACTATGAAAGTGTTAACAACACATGCACTGAACATCATCCTTTATCTGATCATCACACACAGAGGAAGCAAGACCTGAACAAGCAAGACACATTAAAATGTTGTCAATACACCATTCAAAATTTCATATCCTGCTGTGCAAAGTACATCTTCTAGGTTTGTATCTACCTCCTTTTGCTTTACCACTTGAGTCTCGGCAGCAAACAAAAGGGAAGGAGACAGTGCTCTGGAAAATAAAGAGGCTGCTTTTGATTTGTCCTAATTTACAACAGTTCTTGGAAGGATGTACATGGAGGAAACCAGTCAAAAAAGGCCTTTCTACTATAACAAGCCCAGGAAGCTACACCAATAAACAGAAACTGTAGAAATCATAAGAAAAGGCACAAAAAGTGGACAGAGCTTTACACAGCAGCTCACCAGCTGTAGAGTTACAGCTACCCAGGAGAAGATCAAGACCAAATAAGATAACTTTGCTCATTACTGTGTACCTATAAATAACGTGTGGGGTTTTTTTAAGGTCCTATGCAACCAAGGACAAGGACTCTGCCTCTGCTCCCTTGTCTCTGGGTTGCTGTCTTTTGGGAACAGCTCATTTCTTTTCCTTTATTCAGTGCCCAAAGCAAAAGAGGACCCTTTCCTGGTATGGTCTGCGGATCAGTTGATATCTACATGATTAGTATAGGAATATTTTATTTACTTAACACGTGGGTTTACTATTTTGCCTGAAATGTTTTTCTGGTGGACACCTGACTGTACTTTCTTGCCCACTGGGCAATCCTGACATCAACAAAGTCTTTGATCCAGGAAGAAAAGACTCAAGAGCTTGCAGAACTCATGCCTTCACGTGAAACTTGACTTCTGAGAACGTTAAGAACAGGCAAGATTTCTAAGGAATCTTCAAGCCTTAACATGGAGAGATCCCCATCTTATCAGAAAACAGACGTTCCCCAACAGCATTTCTCAGAAAAGAATAACTTAGAAGCCAGAGGCAACATGATACTCAACACCTTGAATAGTAGAATGCAGAAGGCAGGGAGAAGCATATACTCCTAAGCACAAGCTAGAACTCTGGAAAACAATCCAACCAGCACCAGCCAGTACTGTAAGTCCTAAAGGGAAGCCCTTATAGTAGTGCCAGTGTCCCATGGAGGAAAGCTTTCACACTGCTTTGGTTTACAACTTCTGTGCATATTTGGAACCATTTTTTTCATTTTCATTTTATCAAAGCAAATAAAACAAGCAACAATCAGCAAATGTTCCCAGCTGCCCTCCTAAGGTTTGAATGCAATTTTGGTTCAGTGGGAACTTTGAATATACAAGTGTTTTAAATCACATAAATAGAGAGATAGGGAATTGAGTGGTTTCCAACCTGACCTTTCTCAGCTGTTCCTTGGGAACAGTTTGTGACACAAAAAAAGCCCTTTTTAATCCAGAATTTAGGATTCTGACTGAGGTGTTTTAATTCATTCACCCTCTCCCAAAAACCACTACTACGATGCATAACGGAGACTGGAGAAAGCTTTTCAGCTTCTCTTTTTGTAAAACATATACAAATTCTGTACAGTACGAGGAATGTTAAGTGCAACAAGCTCCTTTCCTTCCCCTTCTCCTGTGACTTTCCATTACTCTCCAGAATAGGCAGGAATGTGCAGTGATCCCAGTGTGCAATTGCAAAGGGATGTAAATGGAAAGTTCATGATTACTTCAATATTTAGCTCATCAATCTTCAAGATAGTGTTTGTGACTTAGGACATTCATCCAAAATAGCTCTAATTGCAAAACTAAATATAAGCATATTCCTTTTTATTTTTTATCAGCACAGTAGCAGATTGAACATGTTTGAGAAATTTCAATGCTGCCACTATCCTGTCCTCATCAGCTCTCAGTTACAGAACTCTAATTCCTAACATTCCCGAAATGCTTGAGATCATAATCCAAAAAATAATCTTCAGAAGTCACCTGAGAGACTGGAGACAACACAAAAACACAGTCACTTGTTACAGGATAAAATAGAAACCATTCCACAGCAACTTCACAATCACTACTGGTACCCTATGTACCACTAACTGTAAGGGAACCACTGGACAAGAGTGACATTCAAAGCTGTGTAACATCTCAATGTTCTTCATTCACAGAAACTGAAACATTATGTTACCCTTGTGCTTACAAAACACCTCCTCCCCTGCTAAGCGCCAGAGCCAGGAACTATCACTGATTCTCATCAACAACTCCAGGTTGATGACTGACATTTTCTTTTGCACATCTCGGCATGTACTGAGAATCACGAGTGACTTAGGTTAGGAGGGACGTCAGAGGGTATCTGGTCCAAGCCCTGGTTCAACACACATCTTCCAGAAGTTCTAGAGAGGGACTTTCAGGAAAGCCATATTTTACACACTTATTCCAACAGATTTATATTAATGATCAACAATACTGGTCTCCCAGGTATAACTTGTAACAAATTATCTTCCTATTTAATAAAGCTATTACATCAGCATTGGATCTAACTTACATGACTGTGATAAACAAAACGAGGCAGGAGCCAGGATCTGGTAGAAGGGACAGAGCAGAGCAGTTACTGCTGAATTGAGAAAAAACCTCTGAGTCCTACTCTCAGTGGGAAAACTGAGGATCTGATAATGTCACCGCTGGGAATTCACAAGCATTCTTGCCTTGCTCTCAGATTCCCATCAAGATGCTCAGCAACTTGCTTCAGATATCTTTATTTTTACTTCTTTTATGTATGTTCAATAACCCTTTTCCTTCCTTCACCCAGTGCCTGGGTTAACAATTCTGCAGTCTGAATTGCAGAAAGGCTGGATGCTCACAGCTGTAACAGAGGTCAAACAGCTGTTTTGAGCAAGAGCACTACGCAAAACACTCTTAAAAAATCTCAAGTCTGGTGAATTTCAATCCCGGAATCCAAAATGAGTCAAGTAGCTTTTAAAACAACTTCTCCAATCTTTCTGCCACTGCCTGTGGAAGGGGAACTGCTGCACACTTCCCCATAACTATGATGAAGGGCAAGAGGAGATGCTACCTGTAAGAGATACCTGCGCTGAGTGGGAGTACTCTCACAAAAAAATAGTGAGGACATTAATAATTCTGGATGCAGAGCAGGTTTAGAACAGTATCAATAAACAGACTCAAGGGCAAGCATGGCACAAAAGGTTAAAATAAATTACTGTGTGGCTGCTCATTAGCCATCCTTCTGGTACACTCACTGCATGAAGGCAGCAGAGGGAGAAACTGCATATACCTGCAGTGGCACTGAAGTCCCTACCATCCTACAGTGTGGAATCTCTTGATCATCTTCACTTCCTGTATTTTAGTTTACACTGTGGAGTTTTGAAGGGTGTGAGCTGAATTCTTTTCAGGTCATTTCCATGGGCGATGGGCTCCAGGAGCACACCTACTGTGTCTCAAACACTCTAGCAAATCTAATGAGACCAAATAGCAATGAACAAGAGAGACAAATTAAGACACTAACTTCTGGAATAAATCTGGGACACTTAGCTTTACAGCTACACTGTTTTTAATAATTCTGTGTACAATGTCTACATAAAAATGAATTGTTACTCAAATCATTGTTCTGAGTAAGAACTAGATGCTGTCTCATAGTGAAGGGAATGGAAGTGTCAGTATTTTGCACATCTGCCCCTGTATTTCAGCTCTGTGGAAGAGTAAATCTAACCCAGATGGAATCGACACATTAAGAATATCCCCTAAGCAGAAATGCAGCATTCCTCTGGCATTTTGGATCACGAGTCTGACTTCGTAGGAAAGAAGCAGTTCTCCCACTGCCACACAAGTTTGCTGTTTTGACTCTTTCACTTCAGAGACTTTGTACTGCTGCTTTTGTACACTATCCACATTCAGTAGTTTCAAAATTGCTGCTTATGCAATAGAATAGAATATGTATTTCTTCTCTTTTATCTTACACAAATTTGGTTTCTGACAGGAGTTGTGATGACTGCACCAAACTTGGGCTATGATCCCACAGAGAACCTTTAGCTTTCAGAGTACGTTATCTGGCTCACAGAAGGAGCTCCGTTCTCTTTGTTGGAAGGTATGAAGACCTACAGATGTGATTTGAGCTGTGTGCATTTCTGGACCACACATACGACTCAGTCAGATGAACACCTTTCTACAACAAAACAGGATGTCTTTTAAAAATTACAATGGCTGATAATAAGTATAAGGAGTCTACGTCTCAGAAGGAAACTTCACTTGATAGCTAGTTTCACATGAGAACCAAACTGAGGAGGAAAAAAAAGAAATTCCCACTCCCGAATGATACACATCTTCCTAAACCACTGAAGGTGGCTAGCAAATTTTTGCCCTTCCAAAGCCAGTTATGTAATCCACTATTTAGTTAGTGGCTCTCTGCAGCACTTGCTTCCTATCTCGCAATGAGAAAGACTCTGGGAATGATTAACCTTCTGAAGACAACAACTAGATGTCCCCTGTGACCCTTTGCCACAAGGCATAATTAAGGCCCCAGTTCTGCAGCTGGAGAAAAGTAACATTTTCTACAGTTGCTGACTCTGCTGCGTAAATTCTTTTTACTCAGCCTGCCACATTAATGGTTATTGCCATGTGAGCCAAGTCACTTGACTGTCTTTTTCCCTCCTTTGATCTCAGGAACCCCAGAAAATAAAGACAAACAAAAATAACAGCAAAGTGAGCAATGAATCCATAATTCAGAAAATCTGACTAAAATATAATGGGGCTGGATTTTACATTTCCTGACTTCAAATTTCAAAAGCTTCTTTTCCTCCTTTGCAATATACCTGAAGTATATACTTCCTTTTAGTCAGGGAGAATAGATGCTGAGAGCTGCAGCCACACCACCTGCTGCTCCCCTCCATGACAGTAACAGACTCCCACAGGAGTGATCCTGCTACTTTAGCACATGAGCTAACCAATTAGGTTTGTTCAAGCAGGCTGAGAAAGCTGCAGCCTCCAACATAGAAACGGGTTCCCCTGTAGAGAAGGCAGCAGCACATCCAGTTTGTATTCACCCCTTCCAGGGGCTCAGGGTGTTATCAACAGCCTGAAGAGACACCAACCATGCTAGGTAACTCAATTTGCTCTGTTTATCCTACAGCCAAATACTGGCTTACCAGGAATTAACATTCCTCATTCAACCCAGTAGTCCAGAAGTACATGACATGGCACTTCTTCTGTCTTACTTATTCACAGAATGGCCTGAGTTGGAAGATAACCTTAAAGAGCTCTTGGTTCCAAGCTCCTGCCATAGGCAGCATTGCCAGCCACCAGATCAAGCTGCCCATGGGCCCAACCCAACCTGGCCTTGAGCACCTCTGGTGCTCATATATATATGACTGCCTTTTTAAAGCAATGAGATGTGATCAGAAATAAATAACTCTTCCAGTAAGATCTGATTCTTAAAATCATGCCTCATAAGTAGGATAAACACATTTGCACCATTCTTCTAAGCAGGCAAGAAAACTAAAGAACAGTGAGAGAGCAGAAGATTCAGTCCCATCTTTTCCCACACATTAAGAAAGATGTCTCTGAAAAACTGTCTGCAAATCTCCAACTCACATGACTTGCAAAGGATTCTTGTAAGCAATATGCAGAAATACTAGAAATAGCATGTCCTTATTTTTTTGACTGTACACAAATGGATAATTTAACTGAGCAACTCTTCACATAATCCTGAGTAAGGAATCGTATTAGCTCGTAAGTTCTGAAGGTAGTTCACAACTTATTAGTGAGAAATACTGCTAAAATAGTGCATGAAATCTGGCACTGAAATGTGAAGTAAAATATGAACAGGAATCTTCAGGAGAGAAAAAGTTGAATATGAACACTGCTATTAAAATAGCAGAATATCTGGTCTTGGTTTTCAGAAAAGCTTCAAGTGTTATTGCTCCATTCCAAGTTGCTCAAATGAATGGTGCTGCTGCCAGCTTGTAAAACAGCAAAATTACATATGCTCTGCCTGGCAGTCCAGAAAGCCCATGCTCTCAGGGTCCGAGGTCTGAAACCTAATGCGGTAAATATAAAGTACAAGTGCACTTTGTACATTAAGTACATTTTTTTCAAACCTGTTCTATCAGTTTTACTGAGAAACGCTCAAGTACCTTCATCAGTGAAATACTCAACATCACAGCAGCATTTGGCTCTAAGAGCATTTACTTGCTGCCCTTAAAGTAGAACTGAAGAAAATAAGATTGTCATCAAGCCAGGCATACGTTTGATGAATTTAGCTCGCTTTCAATTTAAATGCATATGTGAAATAATTCGATAGCCAGAGCTATCTAAAGCTTTTTAAGGCCAACCGAGTACCATTCTCAAAGATACACACTTTATCCTCCCCTTCATCGGAAGATTTCTATTGAGTTTACATGACAAATACAGAAAATGCTTGAAATAAACTGAAGCATGACACGTTCACTCAAACTCTGACTTCACTCTTTGGCACAAGCTTACATGATACATGGCTGCCAGTGTAAACAGCGAATAACAACTGTCACTGCTGTACTTATCCTTTTAAAAAAGTTGTTTTAAAAAAAGCAGGAGACCAAAATACATTTTAAATACTATTAATAGCTGCCTATGTGTTATTTAAGTGTTACATGGGAGTATGTTGTGTATCGCCTGTATGTTGTGTTTAAACATGGAAATGAATTATAACACCTAATTCCTTTCTAGCAGTTTCTAAAATCCAAACATAATTGTCTTGACAGCCTGAATACCGCCATCAAGCTCCTCAATTCCTGTTGACATGTACTGATCTTTTACCTGGTTTGACAGCTTTCATGACAGCACGTGATGACTTCAGCACTGCTTCGTAGATCACCCTCTGGTCAGGAGTGAACTTTCCATTCGCAGGGAAGGTGCAGGTGATGTCAGAACCGTAGCAGTAATACTCTCCTCCCATATCAAACAGGCTAAAAAGGAACAGAGAGGGAAAAAATTAAAATTTTAATTTCAAAGAAACTGTAAGAATATTTGTCCGCTTTCAAGAATGATCCACATCTTGGTAGCTGGCCACATAACCCCAACCTGAATGTTGTTCCTAAGTAAAATGAGATGACAGCAACCTGCTAGCAGAAGGGCATTTGCTGTGTTACCTAGAGCTTAAATGGACGCTTCCACCAGCTGTGCTGGCCCTAGATTGAAACACTGCAAGAGCTCAGGAAGTAAGATGGAAGTCACACGAGGAACCTTTTTCCAGGTGTTCCAGTTGCTGGGACCTTTTCTCAGAAGATGAAATTTCTTTTGTTTCTTTCCTGAGAAATGCCAGCACCATGTAAAGGATCTAACTTCAAAACTTAACAGAGAAACACTAATTAAATCACGGCCTTTTGTACTGAAGTGTCAAAACACATTTGATGGTTTAAATAAAATGCCCCCAATAAAGGTTGACTGCCTCTGCTCATAATACAAACTTTCCTTTAAGACAAACTTACCTAACAGAGCTTAAAGAAACACACATTATGGGGAGATCCAACCAGAAAAGAGTATTTAGTACAGTTTGATGCATCAAAGAAAAAAAACATAAAAACTTTCATTTGTGTGTGCCTGTGAGACAATCTGGTTATACATCTGCAATACTGAGCCTCCTGGGCCCACCTGATAAAGCACTGCAGTTGTTTCAACTGGCTAAAAAATCAGCAAATTACCAAATAACCATTTGGACCAAACAATAGTTAGCAAATAGCTTCCAAGTTCATCACGTACTGATTACAAGACACATTTTACATGTAAGACATTGGTCTTGACACACAGTATTTGTGTGGCCTCCTGGTTTCTTAAGTGAACCACAGCTGAAACCTGCCAATTAAAGTCCTCTCACAGTGACCTCAAACAACTGCTTGCGACTCTCATCACGTGAAACACAATTTTCCTTTGCTGTATTTAAACACCTCGGAACTTTTTGCCTCATGCCTCTGCTCCACCACGAGGCCAGGCAGATGGAGCAGAAAAGGAAGGGCACTGCTGCGGCCTCCTCTGCTTCCGAGTCCCAATCACAGCAGCAATTAGCAAAAGTGTATGGCACAGCTCTGCCCCCAGCCAGCATGCATGGCCAGGTAAAGGTAAGTATTAGGAACTGTGGTACTTGGCTGTGAACGTTCACCATTTCTAACCTAACTGCCACTGAAAGCAACAGACAGTAAGCAAACTAATGCAACTGTGATAAAGCAAGATAGTACTTCAGCAGTGCTGAGACTCCTCTTGCTCCACTGCATACACAGACAGACACACGTACTTGTGAAGATTTACTCAAATTTTAAAATCCACCCAGCAATTTCCTCTGTGAATGAATCTTTGCACTCAGTGCAGGCCCTGCTGAAGTCATCACCAGCCTCCCCACGGCGGGCAAGGTTCACTGCAGAGACTTGCAGGACTGGAACTGCAGGAATAAACCCTGTGCTTTACAGATGCAGAAGTGTTGGAGGTTTAAAGCTACAGCAGCACACTCTAGGAGGTTACAGAGACTATTCCAAAGTTACACATGTGCAGGCAGAGTCAATGCAAGTACTGTTGACATTTGTTTAAATAATGAAACACAGTATTTTAAAAGAGAAAGTCACTAATTGAAAAAAGATACACACCAGACAGAAAATGTCAGAGCCACAGGGTGAAAAAGCAGGATTTTACACCAATATAGCAAACAAGCTTAGCCAAACCTCAGCATTAGAAACCCCATCGACAGTAAGCTTTGATTTTATGGCTAGACTCCCTTCTATAAAATACTAGTGTTGTATACAGAAAATCATATCTTAGGACACAGAAAAGTAGCTGCAGCAACTAAGAATTACATAAGAAGCTGCCGGTTCTCTAACAGACCAACCTGATATACTTGCTAGAACAGCTGTTGATCTTTCAACCTATCCCAAATGGAACTCCTTCAACAATCACAAAGTCTCACGGTGCTTGGTGGGATTTCTGCGGCCCACATGTTCCATTCCATAAGTGTCAATTCAGCACGGCTGCAGCGAAGCTGAGACCCGCAGCCTTCAACATCCCTCTCCAAGTCCACTAGAAGTTACTGTTCCTTCTGGATTTTACCTGTAGAGTGGTTAACCTGAACTTACCGTAGGTGTCATGCTAACTATTCCTTGAAAAATTACAACTATCAGCATTTTCTCATACCCATTCATCATTTAGAGGTTGATAAATAGTTGTTAGAGTTACTGAAGCATTAAGTAACAAGGAAAAAAAAGCTGTCACAAAGCTGCTGGTTCACTACAGAAGGCTTGCAAGCCAGGAAGCACCATTTGTGCAGGTTTCCTTGCTTCCAAAGAAGAGCAGAGATGAGGGATCTTTCAAATCCCACCACCTTCCAGACCGTATGCTTCAGTGAAAAAGCATTCAAAACAAACCACACATTTGGGAGATATTTTGGCTCTTACTGGGAATTCTCTTCCATTTTAACTAATGGATATGATCCCAACTGAAGTTAAATGTTTCCCAAGACATGGAAATAGACCAAATATTGTTGCTATTGTAGCTGAGAAAATAATGGGAGCCTTAGAAAATCCCAGTTTTGTATCCATGCTTGCCAGGCAAAATATGTGATAAAGCATACTTATAAAAATAAAGGATAAAAACAATATTATATAATATATAGTATTAATATATTAATTTAATATTAATTTAATATATTTATAATATTATAAAAATACGTGATAAAGCATACTTAACTAAGTCTAAGCTGCTGCCTTCCCTTGTTCCTAACTGAAATAAGTTTCTAAAAGCAGGTTGCTTAACTCTTGGTTCCTTAGACAAAATACATTATTTTACCCTGAAATTCAATGGTAACTGCTAGGTAGGAAGATGAACTAATAATGTATTCTAGTATGTACTCAACTGCATGAAAAATGAACTGATGACGCAGTCTCACAAGGGCCATGTGCAGAAACAACTACTTCATGTTATTTGGAGTAATATCAAATACAGCAGCAATATAAACAAATTAAATGCACAAATAAGAACAGGCCTCAAACATCTTGATCTATGCTTTGCCTCTTAAGGATCATTTGAAGTAAAGTAATATATGCAATGATATAAAAATCTCCAAACGTTATTGATTTATCTAAAAGGGAAATAGGAACGTTACATTTCTAAGGGACTACCTATGTTTTCTATTCTATACAGGTCAAGAATTCTTGTTTCTGTAGAACGATAACAAATTCCATCACATGATATTCTTCTTTGTTTTTCAGGAAGAGAGCAGTTGTGGAGTGTGGGTTTAGATGTATCCACAGGTAAGGAATCTGAGGATGTCATGTTTCTGAGGAGCCTCAGATGAGAAACTGGCCAGAAAAGGGGTGCCGGTGATCAGAGAGCGTGGTTACATGCTGGCGTGCTCACTGATGGAGCATGAATCTGATGGAGTCTTTTATTGCACAGCTGAATCTCTGCACAGAGAATCTAATCTTTCTTTGCATTGTTTTGTTGGGAGCAAAGCTCCATTTCAGGATGAAAAGTGCATGGCATGTAAGAACGTTTAACAACTGGAAGACATAAGCTGTTCTAAAAACTCCACATTACTGTTTCAATTTGTTTTCTAGAACTAATAAGAAGCTATACTATGTGTAAAAGACACACAACAAATATATTAAATGGGCATAGATCTCCTAAGGGAGATATGTATATTTATTTATTATGATTTTTCCTAAACATATTGCAAAATACTTCATACACTTAACTAAAACTGAGCAATACGAAGTATTACAAAAATCAGATAACCCCTCAGTTACTCTACTGACAGTATTACAATGTTAGCCAGCAGAGCCAATAAAGTTGCCTTCTGCATCCGTTTCAGAACTAACCTTCAAAACTAACAAACTGCATTTCATTCTCCTCACAGGCAAGAAACCTGACGCTACTTAAGATCATGCTGCACATAACGCAGTCCCCAGCTGAGAAGCAGCAGAAGCACACACTGCGAGCTCACAGCTCCAGCGGGGACCTCTCTGGTTGTCCCTGGAGGTCCTGGCTCCCCATCTCCTCCTTGCCCCCAGGACCTGAGTACAGTGCCCTGCTGCAGCAACCCAGCAGGGCAGCCTGGAAGAAACATTTCAGGGACACTTAATTCCTGTTGATTTTAAGGAGGATGCAGGATTTAAGGCACTGCTGTACTGGGAAGTCTACGTGATGCTATGCACTAAAGCTCTCTTCACCTTCCCTTGGCAGCAGCTCTGGTACGATGCAGATGAGCTGGAAGGTGGCCCTGCCACCTCCACAAATACCGGCACCACGAAACACAGATTTCTACTTACATCTTTGGCTTTAAACTCCAGAAAAATAATAGGTGTTTAAATACCACTTTTAACTTTCTTAACCTCTGATTGCAAAGCACCACAAATCAATTTGTCCAGCACTCCAGTCAGAAAAACTGTGGTTCTTTTCTGCGTAAAGTCACTGTATACTATTATTTTTTTCAAAGTAAAGCATCCTCCTCCTCCTCCAAGCATGTTTTTAACTTTTATAGGCTTGCTGACATTTTTATTGTCAAATAATTTGAAACTGCCAAGCAATGAGGCAAATTATGGCCAATATCACAATGGGAAGGAATACTTTATTTGGGATATCTGAGCCATGTGTATGAATCTCTAGTGATCCATCCACCAACCCAACCCAAAGACAAGCTCTCGCAGGCATTTCTTGGGAAGCCGACAGCTACTCCCATGAGCTCACATGTAAAAGCTGCCACCTTGCTGCTCTGCAGAGCTGCTCTGCGTGCACAGTCAGAAATGGGTCTCCTCAGCAGTTATAAAAGTAAAATTGTCTTCTGCAGCAAACACTGCAGAGCTACTGCTGCCATGAGTCCCACAAGACCCTGGTGCAGTGTGTTGGGCATGGGGCTGGTCCAACCTCAGCACCCACAGCCCCAGCTGCTCTCAGAACAAAGCCTTCCCTTCCCCCAGGGACTGCAGGACCAGTGATCAGAAAGCTGCTATCGCCAGGTCTTACCCATGTCCTTCTCATACCCGGGGTTAAAGGTGCACAGGTATGAGTACTGGTGCACTTTACTCAGTTACATTTACTGAGGTTTTAGAGATCTGAGTCATTATTAGCTAACACACTTAAGAGCAGCTATGGATGAACTGGTGCCAGCCCAGTCCCAGGACAGCCAGAATCAAGGTGCACAAACCTTTTTCTCCTCTTATGGCAATAAGAGCAAGTCACCCCCAGCTGGAGATTTTGTTCTGTGTGAACTCCCTGTTTTATGCTCCACGTCTGCCAAGAGCACGCTTTGTGCTTTACACTCGATGCAGCAATTAAATCTTCAAGCAGTCACACACCAACAAAAGCTGACTATTTGTTTGGTTAAACACTTCAAGGCAATTTCAAGCTTGAGGGAATCAGGTATCAGGATCTCTATGAGATGCATCTTTGGAAATGTGCCATGTGATTTGGAAACAGAGCGGCTTAAACAGTCAACCACAAGCATAAATTACAGTAAATGATATCAAAATAAAATAGAGATTCTAGTGACACACTTCTTCATTCACTCATCCACTGACCAGCCAAGTTTTATCAACTAAAAAAGCAACCTCAAGTAAGATAACATCACAAAGCCCAACAGAGAGCTGGAACAGAATAGCATAAAGTTCTGCATACTCAGGAAGCTGCTTTGGAAGAGGTGCTCTGCTCTGACTAACTTCTATCTGACACGATACAGAGAGGGCTTAGCACTGGCTCTGTGCAAGATGCAGCCAGCCTTGGCCTGCTGACTGTAGGACCAGCTGTTGTTACCAACATCCTTGTAGTTTAGACCCACTTTGGAGAAGTGTTATAGTATTTCATGTGTAGGAAATTGGGTTCCAGAAAGTCAAAAGAAAGCATTAGACTTTGTAGTTAAGTCTCATATTCAATAGAAGATCCTGCAGCCCACACAAGTAACACAATTACAGAGACAGCAAATGATGATGTGACTGTTGTTACGCACATCGGGCTACAATTTACATGTGGGCTCATCATACTTCTGTGTTTGTCCTTCAGCTGCGTGTCCTCACATCCACCTTCTCCACAGCCTTCCCAAATCTGCTTCTTCTGCAGCACTGTCTGGGCTCTCCCAGATTATTACAGCTACTGGGAGTCTTGTCTCAACCTTCTCACGCAGAGATGGCAAAATGTACCATTAAGCTTTGCTTCAAAAAGGAGAGGCTGAAAAACAACAACAGTCTTCACTGAATTCTGAACGAGAGAAGACTGTGTGCCCAAAACTCCTATGCTGCCAACTACAAGACGCTCAGTAGCTTTAGCAAGAACATGCACAAATGTTGGCTGACAGGGTTACCAAAAAGAATGAAATAAACCAGTAACCAAACAAACAACCTTCCCTGAGCGCTCATGACCTGCTCTGGCCAGAGCTCCCCTCACTCCCACAGCCGCAGAAGCCGTGGCTCACCGCCTGGCACAGGTGTGCAGCTGTGCGTAGGTGTGCGTGGCCATGCCCCCAGGTTGCTGGGAAGGTGTGCCCTTCTGCTCTGCCTCTGGGAAAATGGTTTCCTAAACCAGCAGCGATGTGTGGGAGTGCCCGCTCTCTCTCTCTCAGTAATTTGAGCCAGGCAGAACTTCAGATCCATTTATCTCACAGGACAGAAAATCTAAATCTCAATGAACTCACCAAGTCAGCTGGATGTGAGTGTTGGCTCAGAAAAAAAAAAAAACCCACTAAGATTTTCTGTGCTATTTCTGATTCTTTTCACGTAGAGGTTGAGTAGGAATCCCTTGCTTACAAGATTTGTGTATTGAAGAAATTGAAGACAACAACCTTAAGCATTTGCACTAAAAAAAAATCAATTTCCATAATCAAGCATCACCCCTCCTTCAGCCTCATGTAGTCTGTATCAATGTTGTATTATAAATGTAACATTTGACAGCACGGAGTCAAGAACCTTCTGATTAGCTCGTTCACAGCAGAACTCACCCTGACAGCCATCTCCCCATGTTTCTGCTAAGCAGAGGGATGTCTCCAGTAAAGAAGGGTTGGGTACAAATAAAGATTGGGCATAGTGAGCTGGTATTGCCAGGTAGGGAGAAGGATGAGGCAACAGCTGAGACTTTACGAGACGCAGAAGGCAAAGTGTCAGTGCTGCCTACTTCACACCTCTACCAGATCCATGCAGGCAATGTGCCAGGTGAGGCAAACTCCCAGGTGAAGTTCTGACAAATAGATTGGCTTTTTGCTGAATGGATGCTTTTTTCCCCCTGGTTTTATTATCCATTTTTAATTGGCATATTTAATAAGCAACAGCACTCTCTTTAGAAAAGTCGACGTAGCAGAGATGGGGGTGAACACGACGCTCTGGCCCGCTGCCACCTGCTGCGAGCTCCAACATGGAGTGGGATGTCAGAGCTGCAGGGAGGAGGAGAGAATGTGCAAGGAACGGCTTGCACTGACTGCTGCACACATCCCAGTCACAATGCAGAGAGTAAACCACATCAACTCCTCACCAGGACCATGAGATACCAGCATAGAACATGAACAACACAGCTACCTTTTCAAGTGACCAAAATTTTGCATGACTCTAGATGCCTACAGTGAGAATCAGAAGGTGCTGTGTAAGCTGAACAGCACACATCTGATATTTCTGATTCAGGCCCCTGTTCTCACGCGCTAACATTTGGACTTGAGAGTCTTAGCGTTCAGCTGCTGTTCTGAGCACTCCGACCTGGACAAACAACTGTTGCAGATCGCAGGAGTAGGTAAAGTGTCAGACCTTTACCCATCGATTTTCACTGTAAACACCATCAAAACTACTCTTACTGTATGTATGTGCACACTCACACACATTCCTGTAAACAAATGGTTAATGCTTCTGGTCTTCTTTTCCTTGATGAAAACCAAGATAGAGACCAGTGGTACACACTCACATAATTTTGTTTGCTTTTTTGAGTTACTGTGGTTGTCCTTAGGATTGTTCTGTCAACCACCAAAAGATCAGCTTTCAAAAGGAATCCATCGCAAAGGGGTGTCAGAATACTGCACAGAACGAGACAACTGAATGCAGACTAAACAAACAAAAAGGCTGCTAGCTTTTTCATGGAAAATCAGTGCAAATGTTCAAATCAGTTGTGCAGTAACGAAGGCAGCAACTGGTTCTTCAGACAAGGATCTTGCTGCTGCCCTTCCCCAGCCACACCTGTTATTTTGCCAGGAAGAACATTTTTTCCTTTTTCAGAAAAAAGCCCTACTGTGCTGAGCAGCACCTCAAGCTGGATGCACAGCATGGCAATGTGCACCTGAAATCTGAAATACTCTTTCCTTAAAGGCCTACAGAGACTCAGCCTGCACATGGAGCACTACAACACCAGGAGGGCTACTCATGACCCCGTGCTGAGAGCCATGTGTCCATCCCGGGCATAGCAAGGGGCTCCTGAACAGACACAAGGCTGTTCCGAATGTAGGGACTGGGAATTGCAGCTGGTTCCTAGGTGGTACCCAGAGGGTGTGCTGGAGCCTACTGGCACCTCCACTTTGAGCCATAGGGCGGTGTAAGAACCAGATAGACTCCCTCTAAAATTCTATTTTGAACTTTTTGATGGAGTTCCTCACACCAAGAGCAACAGGAAAGGATTTGCCATCGAGAAGTATCCACAATAAGCAGTACCTAGGGCATTTATGACATACCTCGACATTTATTCATGTCAACAAAGACCACCACCAGAAGTGGATTGAACTGGAAGGCATCTGTGAATGTTCAATCCTAAATCGACAGCTATTAAAAATACTAGGCTTTACTCTGCTAGTTTTATTTAAACGCCCCTAATTAAATCAACACAAAAGAAGCCAAGAAGGTAACTGCACACTATCAGGTGCTTTGAACTATGGTGGGAATACTAATTTAAAATATGAAAGATACATCTCATTTAAAGGCAACAATAAAAAAAATCTCATGCACTGTGAGGCATGGAGGCACCCTCAGCACCTGAATTATCCAGCACCAACACAACCCAAGCAGTTCAAGGAGAACTATTGCCAAGTCTAGAAAATACATGTTTCTATTTTTAATCACATTTTCTTTTTTTCTTTTTTTTTTTTTCTTTTAGTAGATTAGCTTACAAATACTATCCTCCATAGGCACAATAAGGACAAAAATACCTCCACTTCATGAAAACAACAAATTTTCATCAAACCAAAGGCACTGAGCCAAAGGAATTGTTTCAGAAATGGATAGCCAGTTGATTTTGCAATCAGCCTGTAAGTAGTAGCAATGTACTTGGTATTATTATTATTAGAAACAAAACCATAACTAACAACCAGTTGTTTCAAAACTGCAGACTGAAAGGTTAAAGCTAACCATAATTTTTGCATATTATTATAGCATCAAACTTCAAAACGCGTAGAAATGCGCAGGGCCAAATGAAAATATTACTCTCACCCACATAAAATAGAGGAGCATTTACATCTGACACATTAATATCCTGGCATCTTAAGGGCAGTGCTTTCAAGAAGTAATAAATACAATATTTTGTTCCGTAGGATAAATTGTTTTAATGGCAGACAATGAAGTACTTTGGGTGGAAAAGGGCAGACTTCTACTACATGATTCATAAGGACTGGTCGGATTCTGCTTTTTAATGCAACATTGCCCCCGCCTGGACAAATGCAGATCGGCGTACAGGTTGGCATTAATACCAGAGAACTCTATAAAACACAGTGCAAATTCCAAAACACGGCTTGGAAAGGAAGCACAACGAACCTCTGCCTTCCTTAGCAGCATACCTTCCTCAAGCTCACCCAAGTCTTTCAGCTGAATAGTTGAAAGTCTTTGCAATATTTTCCTGAAATAAATGATAGTTCCTCAGTACTCAGGAAAAGTCCTTTCATACTGCAAGCTTATTTATTCCTGCAGAGAAGGGAATAATGCAGTTTTCTACAAATAACACCAAGTAATATTAAGAGAAATACGCAGGTGATTTCAATGCAATATACACCACATATGCATACTGTGAGTATACGTAGAAAATAAATGCACACATCTTATGTAGAAAATAACAATTTTTTGGATAATAGCAAATTCTCTACTATGCTTTCAGATAAAAAGGGGAAGTTAGAAAAGTAGCACATTTCACTAAACAGAAGGCCCACCCTTTAAGAATAAACATGAACATGTAACAAACAAAACTTTCTTCTGCAATATTCTCTGTGCGCCTCTGAGTGACCAACACCACCACGAAACCTACAAATGGCCCTTCATCTCATCAGGGTAACTGAGCAATAAAGAGCCCTGAGATGCAGCATCTTCTTGCAGTCTTGGTAATGGTTGGACTAGATGATCTTCTACGTCTTTTGAACCTTGATAATTCTGTGATTCTCTGTCTCACACAGAACAACCGTCTCAACAACTACCTCTATATGCCGTCAAGAAAAACTCCTCAAGATTGACAAAGCTTCTGAAATGCCAAGAGGAGAAGCATTAGAAGTTAAATCAGTGTGTTTCAAGAGCACCAGAAGTTGTAGTAACAAAACATTTACAAAAAGGCACATAACAGTGCCAAATAGATGGAACCAAATTCAAACCTAGCACAAGCAAGTGGAATGTGCTTTACATGCAAAGGCAATGCTCCTGGCCAGGCGCTGTGGCTCGCTCCACTATGCTTCCAGTATCAAAGCACAAAGCTCTCCAGTTCCAGGCAGCACTTATTTGAGTGCCCCCTGGTGTCAATGTAATTCTGGTGCTTCAAATTGGTGTTAGAATATTAAGGAAAGAAATGAGTATGAAAACATTCCTCAGAGTTAAGTTAGTCCAATAAAATCATTTTGCAACGCCGGATTGCTTTCAAATGCCCAACTCTACTAATTGCCTAAGCAAATAACTATACCTGTTATTACAGCCAAGACTCATTTAAAACATTTAACATAGACGCATTATGCTAAGATGGCACTTCTCTAACATGTTGCATTTGATTTTGTGGCATTAATAAGAGTTTTCCAGTGTTTAAATTCTGGCACCAAAATGCAATAAAACTATCTGCCAAAACAGGCAAGAACCTTCCCAGCAGGAAGCAGCCTTCTCCACAGCTACTGCATGCTTTTATTGGCCTCACTGGAACCAGTACGCTTATATCGGAGTGTTCAGAGGAACAGCTGCAGAAAATGCAAGGCATCATCTGATGATCCAACCTGCTTCTCTGAAAGTTTTAAAGTCACATCATAATTTAATTTTACGAACAATAGATAGGCCCACTGTGAACACAAGGTTAATGGCATCTCTCCAAGGGCTGCTGACTTGGTGAGCAGTTGATGCTCACCTCCTATATTCATTGTGATTTCACCTGAGCTCTTTCATTAAATCACGCTGTGGGACTCCCTGCAGGGACCCTGCTCCCAAGGGCTGTGCTGGGATGGGGGGACCTTCCTTGCCAGCGTGACATAGGAGGATGCAACAACAAGGTAGGAATGCCATGTGCTTCAGCAGAGTACATGGTTACTTGCAGCATTCTGCAAAGCCAGAGCGGACCAAGTAACAAGGAAAAATGTAAGGACCAGTAAGCTTGCCAATGAGGGCTGCTTTAATAAATGCTGAATTTTCACTGAGACGCATTTGTCAGAAGCCATAAAAGCCTGCAACCGGCACACAGAAAATCATCTCAGGTTATAATACCTGTATCTGTTTCTGCAGTATCTGTGGTCAGGCTTATTATCTTACATTTCTGTATTTAAGTATGAGTCTCATCATGAAGAATCAATCTTTATTTTAAGATCACAGAAGTACCGCCCATTTGTCTAACTTGGAATCAATTGCAATATAACACTGGAACAATGTCAGACACAACAAAGGCAGTGAGCTGAATGCAACAAGCTCTCATTTTCCTCAATACCTTCTCAAAATCAAAATGTAAAATACACACCCCAGGTTCAACACCTCCAAGAGGTCCTATACAACACATCAAACCACAAAGGTGAGGGGAGATGTTTGGCCCCACATTTTCCCCCACGTAATATGATGGCCACTTTTCCCTTTTCCCTGCAGACATGGCTGTTGTTCCATGCTGAACACCACAGGAGGTTAAATCTGTGCTCTTTCAATCCACTCTCCTTCTCCCTAAGTAATAACTTCCCACTTAACTTCCCTCTGAACACTGAAAGACCTTTCGTTATCCAAACTGTGTTGGAGGTGGCAGTGGGGCTCAAAACCCACTGGAAAATGGGTTGTGGTTATCTCATGACTCTTTGAGGCCTCTTGTGCACAGGGCAGGAGACAGTGAACTAGAACTGCTTAGGACTCCAATTCCCAAAAGCAAAGTCACAGCCTCACTACAGAACCAGCAGGTATCTCAGCACACAATGAATAATGCAATACCTCAAGATAATGCAGTAAACCTCAGTCTTGGGCTCAGTTTCTTCCAAGCTGCCACAGGTTTACGATGACAGAAGAAAATCAGTATTTGTATCTTAGCCTGGCTGTACATCAGCACTGCACACACTTGTAATGGTGATTTTCAGCATTCTGAGCAGAAGATTTTATTTAAATGTTAACACAAAGTGAATGAGCAGAGAACACAGAACTGTGATGCACAAGGGCGCCTGGCCTGGCAATTTGTCTGTGTCACCTTTCTGATCATGAAGACAGCAGACTCTTGTGCAGGAAAAGTGCTTGTTTTAAACCATGCCATCCATACTTATGCACTTGTCCACCACACAGGCATTAGCGTACATGAATTATTTATATAATTCTGGCTTGCTCTAATTGTAATATTCATACTTGATATCAACATCAGTACAGTGCTTTGCACATGCATGTTGAATACTGAAACCCTAGAAGTACAACTTCTGTCAACAGCAATGTTTTGTGTTGGCTATTTTGTTTTTAATACACAATAGACTGAAAATGACAGCCCTGCTTAACAAGACGGTCCATAATTATAAGCCATGCCAGGATTTCTCCTTATAGTCCTCCTCTTGCACTGAGATCTTCCAGCACAGAAGCTGGACCTGTAAAGATGTGGATTATGATGCAATATTGGAAATTTAATTCTTAGTTTCTTACAGAAGCAATAAATCCACTTGATGCAGATTAATTTTCAAAAAGTCATGAAATCAGACTGTTTTAAATGTGACACAGTTTTTAAAGAAGTCAGTGTATCAGTCTTAAATTCTGCAATAGCCCAATACTTTTGCCTAAGGCCTCTTGTTGATACCTGAAAATCCTTGTAACTAATATTTCTCAAAGAACACTTGACTATTTCATAGAAGAAAGGCATTAATCTCATTAATCTATTGTTTTCTGGTGTTTTTTTTTCCTGGGCATTTTGTTGACTTGTTTGCTGGTAGTTGCTTCATCTCACTGCTTAGAACATAAAGCACCCAAGTAGCATATTTCTGCTAAATGACTGAATGTTACTCATATAAATTACATAATTTCATGAAAAATTTGTGAATCCCTGTTGAACAGTTTAGTAGAAATCACACCAAGCACCCGATCTTCTGATTCTATCGGATTCCATTATTCTGGGGAGTTATTACAGTAGATTCATACCAAAATTAGTGGCAGAAGCTGAAATAATCCCACCTCCTCTTCATCAAAAGCAAAGCCACTTTTTTCTCTGTATTCATGGCTTGCTGAGACTATCCAACAGAGGGCTCCCAGTAGCTGTTAAAGAGCTTAATTGAGAGCCAAATACGCGAACTCTAACATACATAAACAAATCAGCATGCTGTCATTTTAAAGAACATACTCTGTATGCACACAGGCACATCTACATCCAAATTAGAAATCGGTAAACGCATACAGTAAAACCACACAGGAGGTTTGCTGTAATTTGTATTCTGAAGCTACTCATGAGTTTATTTATTTATTTTTTTCCCAAACTGCAGAAAATGAGCATAGTTTTAAATCATCCTCACACAAATGCAATTACATTTTCTTACAACTTCTTTATCTTTATAAGCAGAAGGGTCGTCCTGCCCCCTGTTAGCCAAGCTAACCACATCAGCCTCTTTAGGCTTTGGTCAAGGTGATCCGGGCAACTATATGTTAAAAGCCAATCTACACCTGGCAAACCTCATCTAATTAAGACATGAAACCGGACCATCTCAGGAAGAAGGTATTTCAAACAAAGTTAATCCCTGCTCTTATTATTGAGACAGCTAAAAAAATGCGGGGTTGCTGCTTGCAGAGATCCCACTTATAATCTCCATTCCTGCATTTTCCCAATGACACTATTCCCTCCACTGTATAAATGCCTTAATTTTAATATTAAAGTTCAGGACATCATAATACCTTGTGTTATGTCTTGGTAACACAAGCTGTGATTTTCTAACAATTTAATCAAACACCACAGTCCATGTTGGTGTGCCCTACCTGATAAAAAAAAAACCCTCACAGGATATCATCTACCCAAACACAATGTGACTGTAAGTCAAAGCCATTGTAGCACAATAAATAAACAGTACAGTTTGGCTTAGTAAACTATTCAGCACATATGAAGTTAGTACATAAACCACTGCACACAAACCTTGTAAAGAAGTTTCTACATTACTAAAGAGAAATGATATACTGTAATTAATAGAGTAATAAAGTAATACTGCATTCTGCAGTCCTTGCAGATGTACAAAGAATGTCAGCTAACAAGGCTTTTTTTTTTTTAATTACTTTTGAAAAATCAATTTGTTTTCTGTAAGGGCTTTTGGTCCTATGATAATACCCAGTTGCTTTCCTCCACATCTTCACATCCAACTGTTAAAAAACATACTTGCACCCTCGCTGCACATGCTACAAAAGCAGCTTCATACAAAACCTCCACTAAATAGCTATGATTAACTCCTCCAGAACTAGTTCCATCCTTCTACAAATGCAGGCTTTCTGATCAAAGTCCTCAGAGGTGAAGTACAAAAGCTGTATTCCTCTGTTACATGCCACACAATTAGGTTTGTCTTTAAATCCATGGTAATGTCTTTGGTGATTTTATTCACAGTGCTTTTATCTGCAGTGATACTGCAAAACATGTGCAATGTAAAACAAGTGGAGAAAAATGTATGGTACTTGCAATCATGTTACTACAATGCCAAACTCTCAAGAACTGTATTTTTTCCTACTTAATTTATTTCCTATTCAACTGGGGATGGAAGTATAACAGGACCTTTGGAAGAAATCAGAATATCTTGGCATGCAAAATTACATGCTGCTCTAAAAGTTTAGTCATTCCAAGATTACAAATAACATAAATATTGAAACACAGCCAGTAATGTAACAAAAACATCAAATAAAAAAATTCTTACTTACCACAAGTCTCCATCTTCAATAGTCTTATCATTTGGGGCTCCAGCATGCCCATAGTGCAGAACAGATGAGTTCTCCCCACTGAGAGGCAAAAAGAAAATTTACCACAATTAGTGGAAGAAGAAACATTAAAACACACAACATAAGAAGGAACACTGTAAATGCAACATTGTAAAAATGTAACCATAGAATTACAGAATCATAGAATCCTTAGAGTTGGAAGACACCTTTAAAGGCCATCTAATTAACTCCCCTGCAATGAAGAGAGACACCACAGCTTGATCAGGTTGCCCAGGGCCTGATCCAGCCTCATCTTGGCAGTCTCCAGGGTGTCTCCATCAATTACATCTCTAGGCAACCTGTTCCAGTGCCTCACCACCCTCACTGTAAAAGACTTGTTCCTTATAACCAAACTAAATCTACCCTCTTTAAGCTTGAAGCCATTTCCCTTTGTCCTATCACCACAGACCCTGACAGAGTTTGTCTTCTTCTTTACTGTAGCTCCCCTTTAGATACTGAAAGGCCACAATCAGGTCACCTTGATGCCTTCTCCAGGCTAAGGAGCCAAAGGCTCCTCAGCCTGTCTTCGTGGGAGAGGTGTTCCATCTCTTGGGTCACTTTTGTGGCCCTCTTCTGGATGTGATCCAACAGGTCTATGTCTTTCCTGTAGTGAGGACTCCACATCTGGATGCTGAAGTAAATGTGCAACCTGACATACTTCTCAAGTTAAACTTCTGGTAAGTGCAATTGCAAAAGCAGTAAAAACACACTGCATTTCCCCCAAAATGTTACACTCAAGATACAGGCAGTAATTGCAAACCTTTAGATACTTAATTGATCGATTATTTGCTCGTTCAAACATAACAACTCCATCAGCAAGGATTATGGAAGAGAAAGCAGAGGCCTTCTTAATTTTCAGAAGATGCTCAATCTAAAGGGCTGGATCAAATTAATACAAAATAAGATCACTGATCACTGTCTTACTGTTTTAGCATGTAGGAATCAGTAGGCACCAACAGAGTGGGGGGGGGGGGGGGGGGGGCGGCGGCAAGATTTCAGAATAATAGGGATAATTTTCTGACAGAGAATGTATTTCTTATAATTGTACAAAACTTGAGGGAAAAATTAAAGTTGTTATATCAAGAATTAAATAAACACAGAATTAAGGCTGCAATTGATATGCTCTGCGATGCTGCCCCAATGGTAGCACCCCACAAGTGGCATGCACACTCACTCTCCATAGCACTTTGCCAGGATTTTCCTTGCAGACTCTATTCCTTATCTCTTTCTAGAAATGCAGATAAAGGAGAAGCAAATAGCATATACTTATGATCAACTATCCAAAAATTTATCATGAAGCTTAAGGGCATGACTTCATGCTAACATATTTGTAGATAACTTGTTTACTTATCATCTGCTGGCACTCAGCATTATGCATCATTTCAGCAGCATAAACAAGTCCTACGTTCAAATATGAACACTGCACAAATGTTTTCAATAATAGATGTTCCAAATACAAAGACGAGGGATTTCCTTTGCACAGTTTAATGTAAAGGTTTTAGTTTACTAAATATTTCTGTAAAGTTTGGCACCAACTGTTACCAAAGATGCACACAAATCTGTGTTTTACCACTGTTACTTAGGCGTTAAGCAGCACACAGTCTTTCTTGGCATTTAAAGCTCCCTATCTTTCACTCCAACCCTGGCTCTGCAACACACAGAGGAGCAGCTGGTGCAGAAGACCAGATCCCCACACCATACGCACTTGTGTGGCTTCTGTCAGGTGAGAGGCTCATCTCCCCACACCAGCTCCAGGCAGGGCCCTCATTCTGAGCACCAATGGCACACCAGCCCTGCTCCTGAAAGTTGTTTCTCTCTCAGAAGAAACGCAAAGCAAACACTGTAGACCTGGCCCTGTCTCAGCACAGCCCAAAGCCTGGGACAGGGGTGACTTGCTTCAGAAACACATGGCTCAGCCACACTGAACACTGGTGGGGATACACCTCCACCCTGCTTCCAAGAGGTAGGAGTCAGCCCCTCCTCGTTAGAAATACCTTCACACATTAAGGCAGGAAGATGCTTTAGGAGCAACACTAAGAAGCTTCCCTAAAGCGACATGTACCCATGAGGTGAACGTTACAGCTAACCAGGAACTGTTCGTAATGATTTGTGAGACTTTCAAGGTGGCTTTCAAAACAATTTAAACAATACCCCCAAGCCATCGAAAAGCAAACAGGCTTTGCTGGAGAAGCTCCTTCTTTCCCCCAAAGAGCAACAGTTAAAAGTTCTCACACCAGAGCCAGAGTTCCACACCAGGAGCTGTGAGGAGGTGCCGGCCGAGTGGCTCTGTGCCTCTGCAGGTCAGCACCAAGGATGTCCAAGTCTGCCTCTGGGCAGCACGTCTTCTAACAGACTTCTATGGGCCTATTTCCATCCCTTTAATAATTTGCCTCTAACTGGTGCCAAAGACATGTTTGTTACAGAAGGAACTACATGGAGCAGCAGAAAAGCAGCAAATTAGCACCACTGAGATTGCAAACAGCAGGAAAAGATTCAGGTTACTAGGAAGGGAAAATAGGCCTCAAAATACATGTCAAATCAGGAAACACTGTGAAAAGAAATGAGCAGAAGAAAGAGAAGGTATGTCAGTAATATTTTAAGAAAAGGATTAAGCTGCATATCAAACATAAGAAAAAGAGCAGCTATTAGCTCTGTGCTAAGATCTGAAGAAAAATCAACAGGCCACAGACTGAACCAGCAAGCTACTTCCATCACTATTTAAATAATGGAGTCAATCCAGAAGGAAGCATTAGCAGTCTTCTCTTCGCTTTTTCATCTAAGAGGTGAAACTTTAAAATCTTGTTGAAAAGGAAAAAAACACATGGATACATTAAGTACTGCAGCCTGAACCTTCACCCTCCTCCTCTGCAAAATAACCACTAGGTGCACCAAGGCACTGCAAGGAGAATTCTGAATTTCAAGGCACTGCACAGTATTTGCACATTCCTCTGAAATCAATGCTTCAGAGATTTCAATTGAATATATCTAAGTCCGTTTACCAGGTACCACTATTCTCTTTTATTTGCATTTACATAACGTCAGCTGGGGCTTCAAACCATCGACAAGCTGACAACCTTTGAAAGCATTGCTAACTCCAGCACTAAGCAAACTATGTGACAAGCCGTAACACTAACATGTGTTATCATTCTCAACTGATTAGACAGTGAATACACAGGAGTGAATACATGACACATATTGAGTTGCATCAAACATCCATTCACCATCTCCTGAACAGCGTCAGTACTGGACAGTGACAGCAATAAATGCATACACTCAAACAGCAGCAAGTGATTTCAACATGAAACACAGCATTGATAACTCTTGCCGTCTCGTTTAAAGAGCACCTTTCTAAAACCTGAACAGAAAACATTTTTAAATTAAAAACATGATTCTCTTGTATGGAAATTATTATCAGGCCAGAGCTTAAAAAGGAAAGAATGTGCCAAATATCATTGTTTGAAGTTTGGGGAAAAAAACAGAACTCAGAATGAACATAATCATACTAACTGTTCAGAAACCCTAATTGTAAAAGCTACTTTTAATCTTAAATGTAGTTAAGCATAGTATTTACGACCACATTTCCATGGTAATTAAAAATGCCTATTACTTTTACCATTATTATGTTGAGTTAATCAGCTAGATCTACTCATATCTATTTTATTAGGACCTAGCTTAAAATGGTTAATTCTATTTGTTCTTCCTTCATTACTCACAATCAGACTGCAGCTATTCATTCACAAAGGCTTTTTTTCTTTTCTGTTGTTTTACTTTTAAACCCAGTTTGTCTCCGTTGTCAGTAGCAGAGGTAGGATACAGTGCCAACTCCCAGCTAAAACCACACATCAGGGTGCTGTCTGGATCTTGTACCGTGACAAGGACTCAATACACTTCACACCACATTCCTACTCCAGTAGGAGTTTCAATAGGGTTAGCGATGGCATCCCTGATTCTAGTTTCTGTACCCAAATCCATTCTGCAGCATGGGTTCTGATGCATGGTAAGTGTGGAGGTCTGTAGGGCAGTGGAAAACCATGCACAGAGACAACTTGATTTTACCTTCTCAGCTAGTAACGATACCACAGAGATGAAGTCTTGTTGCAATGGGATCATAGTATCATAGTATCATAGTCTCATGTGGGTTGGAAGGGACCTTAGAGATCATCGAGTCGGGATGTTAATTCTCAAGTTATATGATGGTACTTAAAACAGGAAAATTTCCTGACAATTTAGATGCACAATTTGCCGTAAAACTGCTCATGCTCCTACTGCAATTTGGCATATAAATTGGAAAACTGCATTTGCAAATAATGAATTGAGTAAACAGCAGAAAAAAGCAGAGATACTGATCATTTTCATTACCCCTGAAGCAAAATAACATCATCATTACCTTAATTTTTTTTTTTTTTTAAATAAATAACCTATGTAAACTCAGACAAATGCCTTGAGTGTCATTAGATCCAGCAGTGGAGTCTATGTATTAATAGATGTACTTCATCTGTCACATATCTCTGACTGGATATATATATATCCATTAACTAAATGAGATTAATCTCTGCACAGAGTGCACAGCTGTCCTTCACGTGTATCCTATGCTATTCTCCTGAAATTCTTTGAATTAAAAACATGCATTTCTACAACTGAAGGGAGAACTTCTTATAAAAAGTTGTATTTTCTCAAATTCAAAAGCTCCAACACCGGCTGCCGAGCTAGAAAATAGAGCAAAATGTTTCCAAAACTCACTTCCCCAAATCAATTTTAGCGCAGCCAAACCTCAAAGAAGTTTGAGAATGCTATGAAATACTGCAGGTGTATTCCAAAAAAAGTATTTGTGAACAACAAAGAATAGCTCTAGAGCCCTTCTTCATAACTCTACTTAATGAAAGAGCCAACTGTGGCACAGATATGAGCACACAGCCATATCTTGGCAGCAGCAGCAGCAGCCACTGTGGAACCTGTAACTGAGCCCTTTCTTTAAGATCCAACACCTGCCACCCCTTTGTCGGCTTTTCCAGTGGAAACAGTTCCAAACGTACTCTGGTGGCACTCACAAACACACCGCATGCCTCAAAGGAACAATATTACAATTATCCAGTGGGAAACTGACAATAAACATTTCAACAATTCAATAGAAGCCATCAACTTACCTGCCACAGATGCAAGTGTAGGAAGTATGGCGCATGCCGCCTCGGGTGTAGCAATAGTGCTGGAAAAGGCTGCAAAGAAAGAGAGCTGGTAATTATTAGTGCATTCAGAAGCACCACAAGACAGAGAGGAATAGCAAGCCTTGCCTCAGCACAGCTGAGCTGCTACCAATCCTGTCTCATTACTGGGTTACCTGCCTAGGTGAGCACTCGTTGAGCTCATGCCCCACAGCTCGACAGCTCCGTGGGTCACCTCACCCCTTATTTAAGTGCAGCACAGTGCCTGTGAATGCTGCTCCCCGTTGCAGTGACACCCTGTTGGAGGAGCTCTTCAGCCTCAAAAGCATTAAAACGTTTTCATCTTTACTGTCAAAGTCCCCTTCATAGGAGGGCAGATGTGCCCAAAGCACAATTAATATAGCATTAGGTGTTTTAAGAGCTAAGCACATACCATGGATCCTTTTACTCTTTTTGAAATATGTTCTAATTACAATCCAATTCCCTTTAATACTGAATGGATTCAAAAACTCATTTGTTGTAATACTGAAATCATTTCATTAACACAGAGTGATAATGGCGCTATTCAAAGAATAGAGATGTTGTGATTTTATCCTGCAGAAACAATCCACAGAACACAATTCAAGTTCTTTGAAGGATATTAAAGACATTACATGCTTGTAAATCCAAACTGGAGTTTAAAATTACACAAGATGACAGTATTTAAAGAGAAACAAAGCAAACCGTACAGATTGATCACAAAAGGACAAAGAAAAGCCTACATTTAAGGACTTAGTAGGGAGACACGCTTTACAAGATTTACTTTCTGCACAAACCATTGTGGCTTTGCAAAGCAGAAAAACTCATTTTTTTTCCAGCCCCAGAAACCAGTAACTGCAAAGAGCAGGTCAAATGAAAGAGAAGCTAAGGAGGAACTGATGTAGTGAGAGGACACTGCATTTGGCTAAGGAAATTAATAATCAAAACCACCATTTGCCCTGGTACAGTCGGTTCTTCACCAAATGGGCACCTCACATAGAAGCCAAGTTACAGACGTGCTCCTCCCAGCACACCTGCAGGCAAGGTTTATTCTACAGGATACGGCACAGCACAAACATTTCGCAAAACAATATTTTATGCCATTATATAAGTATAGTTATGTCCCGGGAAGCAACTTTTATTGTGTTTTATAGACCCTTCATGATAAATTATTGGATAAAGTATTTCCTCCAGTCAGAAACTTTAAGTAACCTTCTAAAGAGCTTTAAAAATGAAATAATGAAGGTTGTAAACATCCTTCCATCATCACTGATGCAGGGATAGCAGGGCTTGTTTTTCCATATGACAACTGATCACATATTCATGGTTGGAATTTATATGAAACTGTGCGGCACAATAACAGCAGTCACCTTTTGCAGTACTCCCAGATTAGCAGTAAAAAGCAGTAAATAAATTAAGACAGGCTTCGTATTTTCCATCTGCTGCTTGAACTTTCTTTTTTCTAAAAAAGGAAATCTGATTATTTCATCAAACACTGTGGACTTTCTTTACAAAGTGAGGAGCTGTTTATGTGATGGAGCTGAAGAAAACCTAACTGCCAGGTCATGAGTTTCCCAGTACAAGCAGTAAAACTACTCACATCACTGTGAATTTACTTTTTCAGACTATGACTCATCAGAAACACATTCAGGTGGTTGGCAAGAAATACAGCATCGC
This sequence comes from Coturnix japonica, assembly GCF_054131305.1. Classification (NCBI taxonomy): domain Eukaryota; kingdom Metazoa; phylum Chordata; class Aves; order Galliformes; family Phasianidae; genus Coturnix; species Coturnix japonica. The sequence goes on from NC_140668.1 coordinate 31,496,899, forward strand.
TATCACACATTGCTTTGCATAGCCTGTCTAAAATAAATGAAGGATGGCATATCCTTTTAATGGTAAAAGTGGCTTTTCAAAGCCAAAAAAAACAACCCACATAGATACAGAATTACAGAAGCTGCCAGTACTTTGTAGTTAAAACCCTGGCTCCACTGAAGACAAAGCAGATCCTGCCACTAAACCCCATCACACCAGGGTTTCACTTCTATACACTGGAATAGTCTTTATCAAAAAGTGGAATGCACAGGTGAGAAGCCTGAGATAGTTGGATAGAATATCATTAAACGTGGTGCTCCATTTTTACTGCAAACACCGCATCTTGACCTCTCCCTACTCTTTATGAGCAGAGGCAGCTTCATGCTAATGCTGGATGCTCTCCGTGAGCATTTAATGCAACCAACAGATGCAAGAGTTAAGCATCTTCCTTTCCTCTTTCATGTGTTTCAAAGCTTTTCTGCCATGTTTTATGCAGTATTTCCCTGGAGGGTGTATGTATTACTTATCATGCACTTACCATCTCAGTCATGTATACAGATCAGCCACTGGTGTACTTGCATGTGAGATTTTACCTTTTAAGCACATATTCACTGCTTTGGAACATCTTTTTTCCTTCCTCTCCTTTCTTCTTTTAAAAATAAATACAACGATTCATTCTGGTTTAGGTGCCAGAAACATCATCATCTTTAACTGACTGGCAATATTATAATAGAATTTAATTGTAGCTTTAAAAAAAACCTCAAGTGTTTTTTGTTCCTCCCCATTTACCAAAGGAAGAGGAAACACCAACCTCCATTAACTCAAGTAAATCTCACAGGACGGCTCCCACCCCACTCCAACTCTTGTAGATTTGCTGAGGCACACATTAACATCATCACCACTGCTCTGCCAAGTATGGACTGTGTGGGTTCTTTATTATTAGAAATAACAGGAAAGCATGTACACGTGGTATTTTTGAGAAGTACTGCATACATTCAAACAAACTTCCAAAATGTTTGAAAAGTCACAACTCCAAAAGGTCCTACAGTAAAACCTGCTATGGACAGTCTGACAAGTTGTGTGAACCACTCTGACATGGCATCTTAAAATCACCTTCGGTCCAGTTCCTACAGCTGATTAATGCATTCTAACAATTCCAAACAGATCCACGCCAGGAACGCAAATTGAAACCAATAGTTTAATATTAACCATCCTCCTAACTCAGATAGATTCATGGAACACAGGCACTTAAGGGAGGAGGGACAGTAACAATCAGTAATGACTTCCCCCACACTTCAGGTCTTCCACGTTACCAAAATAAAATGCATTCATGTCCTCTCTGCCAAGTGGGGTTTTTATTTCCCCAAAGAAGTAAACAAGTAATCTCTAATTTAAATTCCTGCCGTTTGCTCTGAGTCATGATATTCAGAAGACAACCACAATTTATACTTCTCAGCTATTCACTTCCAAAGCCAAGACACTCTAGATCAGAAAGCTTCAACTTCTAAATACAAATAAAATTAAGTACTTTAGGTCAAGTTTCTGTGACATTACCCAACACATCCTCAGGGGCATCTCCCCATCACCCCTCTACCCCAGTTGGGTGTCTTCAAGTAACCCAGGCTGCAGGACTTGGCAGGGGAGGAACAACTACCCACCCACCCCAAGTCTGCCTAGGCCAGACAACCAACCTCATTAAATCACCATTACTGCCAGATAAGGGAGCCTCTTCAGGAGCACACCTGCTGCCTACTGCTGGCTCTGACACCAGTTCTGCAGACTGCATATCACAGACTGGCTATCAGAAGCTTAACCTCCCTTGTGAAGCACACAATCCATGGAAGGGTCAATGATATCTTGAGTCAGTAACCCATTAAGGTGCTTGTACTGAAAATACAATCAATGTTTCCCCCCACAAACGATCACCCACTGGCTTGAGGATGTTTCGGATTCACAATAATTTCCTCAGCACACTTTTGAGAAAGTTGCCTCCTAATAAAAAGAAACCTTCACACACTTCAAAAACAGCATTCTTTGAACAAAGCCCGCGAGACTCGCCTTGAAATGCAAGCAGGTGGTTTTTCAACTTTGAAACCATGAATTGAAACCACAGTAGCTTAAGAGAATTTGGTACAGCACTCAGAGGATTTTCTTTCTTTTTTTTTTTTTACAAGTACAGTTGCAAGACATAGGTGAATAGCTATGAGAATTGAATTACTTCTGAATTACAACAACACTGTGCCCTTATGCTTTTGTACAGTGTTCAGTATCAAGAACAGCCACAACACAGGCTAAAAACCAAAGCTTTTTTTCCCCAAAGAATTCACAAAAGGCTGAATTTTGATCTATTTATAGCAGGACTGACAGCCCCTGTTTTGATCATCTAGACATTGTATTTCACACGAGGAAGCTATAAAGCCCAAATCACATGTAACTATTAAGCCATAGTAAATACAGTTTGGTATCTGAAGTACTTACACACCAAACAGAAGGGGGAAGGCTTTCTGATCTTGGACTAACAGCTGAGCATGGGACATAAACCCAGGCAAGCAATGCTTTGTTCAGAAGCCACAATGTTCTTAAACACAATACTTTGCTTTGTTATACTACTTTTGCAATGTTGTTTCTTTTCCATGGGCTACCAGATGTTTTTAAGGTTTCATTTATCTGATCCCAATTTCATTCTGTTCACAACACAATGCTACAGTATTGCAAAACATGTCCAAGGTTGTTTCAGTAAAACCTAATTGTGTCAAAACTTCAGCGTGAGAGAATAAAGGGGAGTGGAGAAGAGCAAAAACCACCTGGATTCCTATTCATGAACAAATGGTGGATTAAAATTACCATCAGATCAAGCAGAATTAATGCTCTGAGCAGATGAACTAAAGTTTCTCCTATATTTCAGACCCAGGTCCCAGGAGACATCATTAAAGATTTTATATAGGCAATATTATCAACTAGGTGGTCCACATAGCTAGGAACTGCTTAGAATAGAACATACTCTCCAGAAATACCAGGAAAGAAAAACACTTCTATGCACCGACCTCTTAAACTCAACTGCTGAGGCCACTGCTGCTGACATCCTGATGGCTGGGCTGCTCTGCCACCGAGTGCAGCAGCTGAAGTTTAATATTAAAATACCACAAGTTGCTGCATCGTGAGGCATTTGTGCCATGTACAAGGCAGAACTCTGACATTTTTTTTGAGAAAAGTCTACCATTCTAAATTCTGATCTCATTTTTTTGTTCTCTTTAACTCAGTTATTTTTATTATTTGCAGCAAACTCCAGGTAATAATAGGTGCTTAGAAGAGAAAAATGTCGTTTGAGTTCAGGAGGAACAGAAGGACCATAACTTTAGTAAGCAGGTATGACATGAAACTAGTAGAATATTAATGTAACTACAGTGCAGAACATCTATAATGAAATAAGGAAAAGCTGAGTAGAAGCAGCATAGACATGAATGGTCTCACCTTGGTAATCAAAAATTCATGTTGGTATTTCTAAATGTGCTACTTCTCTGCACTAAGATGGATGACAAGCCAGAACTCAGGGCAGGAGCAGAGGGCAAGTCCAGCCCACATGCAGATATATTTTAATCATACAAAAGTACACAGACCAGAAGAAATGCATTCCTTCAGGAAACAAAGCCCATGAAGGCAAAGCCATTTCACCAGCTGTCAGTGCTACCTGGAAACCAGAGACACATGAAACAGGAAGCCCATACATAAGACAAAGCCCAGCACTGTCACAAGCATCACATATGATCTACAGTGATCGAAGGTAATCAATAATCACAGTTCAAGACCTTACTTAGACTAAGGTGAGGGAAAAATCAGCATTTTAATAGTATAATTGGGAAATGTAAACTTCCTGTCTTACATAAAAGATAACTGAGAAGTCCATACAACATTAGTGATGTTTTGTCTTTTTTGGCACAGCTACAGAGGTCTGTGATTTTATAAAATCAGGAATAGCATTCTCTCTCTCCCACACATTTTCTTTTTTGCTTTAAATCTGCCAGCCATCCCTGTATTACAGGAGCTAACTGTTCTACACAAAGCACGCTTTCCCCCATCACTTTGCACACATAAAATTTTAACAATAGATTTTGGGGCAGAAAACAAATACACGCCATGATACCACACAATAGTTTAATAATGCCTATGGAATCGTGTCCCCTGCCTCCTTGCACAGAGACAGGCAGCTGCAGGAGCACGCTGCAAAAACACCTCTTCAATCAATCAATCCCTTGATCTTGAACTTGCATTCAAGAACTATTTAAAGAAAACCTTCAGTGTGGCTGTCAAATTAGTACTTTCCTGAAACTCATTTAAATGTACATGGAAAATGCATCTATCATTTGTCAGAATTGATTAAACTGCATAAAAATCAGCTGACTTATGGATTCAAATATTATGACAACTATTAATATCCTTATAGTTACTGTTTGATAGAAATTAAACTGATTACAAGTACAAACCTGCAAAGATTTTAATGTTAATTCTCAAAAACTTGTGTGGTAGTGATGGGCTGATGCCTGGGCTAGATGGAAGGTCTTTCCTAACCTCAATGATTCTATGAGTCAAGGCCTACCTGACTCTTCTTCCATACATACAAGCTCAACCTACAGCAACTTTGTATTGCATGTGGCTCTTCCATATTTGCAAAGTCTGCAATGGAACTGCTATGAAAATAACACAAATTATTATAACAAAGGATTTCATTAAGACTTTAGCGAGTCCTACACGATTGTTGGTTTCTGCATTTTGATTCACATTCCTGCTTGCATGTCTGAAACTTCCCATCCACTGCATTTAGACAGTTAACACAGCAGCACAATCCCTTTATACACCACAGGATTTTTAAACAGGTTTACAGTCTTCAGCAAATACACAGAACAGACACCTATCACCACACCGCAAAGTAATGGTCCCTAAGAAGGATCTCCTATTTCTTCAACAGTTCTGAAGCACTCTTGTACTCGAGTCCATTAGAAACAATATAAAACTAAATTCTGTGGTAGTCTAGACTTCATGCTTAATCTCATATTACAAAAAGAGAAGGCATGAAATTCTTAGACTCATTTCTCCAATTCTAATAATTCCAGATCTCAACTGGCATATTTTAAATTAAATTTTTTGCAGTTTAAACCTATTTATCAACAGCTAATTAATGAGGTCTAAATCCTTTGATGACAGAATGATTAAACTGCATTTTAACTAATCCATCTTTAATTAAAATGCTGCCAGCAAACCATTTCTGGATGTGTAAAAAGGACACATTTATAGACGCTCACTCTTTAACTATGCATTATGTAAAGCCAATAATTAGGAGAACTCATGATTTCAATTATATTTTAATTACTGTTACATATAAAACATGCTTTAATAGATGTAATGCAATACATTTTCTTTCTTCACAACCCACTAATCATTCCTATTGGGGTGACAACCAAATAAAAGGAAGTTTAATGTATGTGCTAGTACAGGAATCTTGTTCTAGCTTTGAGCCAATTCTCTCTGCATTTCTTCTCTGCAGCAGAAAGGTACTCAATTATCTCCAAACCTAAAATCCAAATGACTCCCTATAGATCCTGTTAAAATGCTAAAAAGAAATTAGCTGTAAGTGACCGTAATGAAGATAAATACTTTATCCTTATTATTACTCATGTATGCCTGCAAAATTCTTGAACTCAAAACATAAGTCTACTTAAAACCTGCTAGATAAGGAAAAACTATAAGGTGACATCCTGCTCCTTTCCTCATCTGATTTTAGGAAAAAACAGTCACAAGACGCTCTGAACACTGCAGGAACCACCAAGTTCATTTAGATAGGAAATTCCTCTTCCTCCATCTTGGAGGGAAGGGTGGGAGACATGTAACATGATGATGGCACTCAGCTTCTTATCATCTGCATTAATGGAAGGATGAGACACAAAAATGATCAAAGGTAAGCTATATCTATATCTCTCTATCTATCTGTAGCTATGCTACATCTAATCCAGTTTCTAATGCAAATAAGTGACAGTAATTTCTTTCCAAATCATGCCGTGCACAGACAACTGGTCAGCAACATCCAATGTCCTGCAGTAATCCAGCCTTTACCACTGCATGTTAGCATCATAAACATTTTTTGCTGACACAACTTCACAGCCAATGAATTAAATGTATTAAACATGTTTTTAAACTCTGTTTGGAACGTTCCAAGTAGTAGTACCACAGAGTAAGTTCAGCAGTAGTATTTCACTAATTTCAGTGATCTGAATTGGGCACAAAGAAACGAATAAGCTTAAAAGAGAAACGTGGTTAAGTTTCCTAATAAACTGTACTTGACAAACAACCCAAAGCATATATTATTTTTATTGGCTTAGATGTTAGATTTAATTTTCATAAGCTTATTTTTTTCTGTTTGGATTGATAATGAAATTGCTGGGTTCACTTTAAGTTTTCTTTAAAAATATCAATTATTTAACAAATGCTGATGGTAAGATGTTTCCACATCACAGGCAGTTATGATGAAGTCATTGTACACATTTAAATACACAGGGCAAGGTTCTGCACAGTCTGAGTCATATAAACCTTCTCATTTCCCTTTTTGTCAATCTTTGCGTATGGAACAAAAATGTTTCACCAAGCAGGCTGCACATTTATATCCTGATTAAACAGAAACAACAGAACATAATGAAGAGCACACAGCTACCTCCTGAGCAGAACATGCCTGAAAAGATATTTTGGATATTTAAGTATTCAGACTTAACAGATGTCAGGGATAAACGTGGTTGTGCCCATGTGCTTTATCAAGGTTTATCAAGAGCACCCCATACTTTTTAAAAAGACTACAACAGATCTCCTCTGAAGAAAAAAGTTCATATTTGTACTTAAAGTACATAATGTGTGTTCCACCACATCACGTTACCTGGCCTCCTAACCAGGATACTGTTCTTACTGTCTCTTATGGCCCCTCCCAGTACATGGCCAGGGACACGTATACCTAAAGACAGCATGCACAATCATATTAAGTGAGAAATATTTGAGAAAAAATATTCTGCTTGTTAGAGAAGTGCTCAGAAAGGGCAGTAATAAGTCCCAGAAACAGAAACATAACATTATTTTAGAAGATAATCAGAGTTATATGGTTGAAAGCAACTGCTTGTCTTCTTTACAGATAAATTTCTCTATTTAAATGCTAAGTATCTTAAGTGCTTTTGTGTGAAGATGGCACTTTGTCCAGTATGCATTCACTTCCTTCTCTGCCTAAAGAGACCTTCCACTCAGGCAAGGACAGAGTGTACAACACCATGCCAAGTACCTCCTGCACACCACAAACATGGGAAGGGATAGACGCTCACTTACTCTGGAGGAGGAAATGACTACAGGATATTATCCACATTTTTCTTAAAATCACAGTTTTCATTCCTAGACCAAGACCTAAACCCAGCACCCCAAGGAGCCTACAGTAAGAGGTGTGCTTGGCTGGATCTGCTTCCAGATACTACATGGTCAAAAGAAAGGAAAAAGTTTCCTTGGCTTGTGCAGATAAATGACAGATCAGAAATGTCCTTCTCTAATCTTTCTGCCCATGTTTCAAGGGTCCTGGTCATATAAAATGAGTGAATAGCTGCCCAGAGGACCACAACATTTACCACAAATTACTTCTTTATGGAAAAATCAATTTTATAGCCTCCTGAATTTCAAACACTTGCCTCTTCAATCCCATGGAATTACTCTTTTGAGAGCCAAGCCTGAGATAGATGACTCCAAGGATCTACTCCTGGGGCATGAAGTATCTGTTATAAAAATCTAGAGCGGACTTGTAAGTCTTTGGAAAAGACTCAGAGTAAAGAAAACATGTATCAACAGCTTAACATTATATAGCTAGAAATGTCCAGATTAATCTGTTGAGCATCCAGCAATCTTCTGTCCCAGCAGACCAGAAACTTAAATCCAAGTTTGTCTGATGTAACAGCATCAGAAAGCATTGCAAAGGACACAGGAGGACATACTCTGCTGCAAGCTGGCCTGGAAGTGTCAACATACCTGCTATTCTGCTCATGTGTGGTGAATGTTACAAAGCGACATTCATGAGAATAAAGCTTTAAAAACTAAAGCTCCTGAGAACTTTTCATGTACATACAACCTTCAAAATAAACACTGTTACCAGGTACACATGGGGAGTAAAATGAAAAGCATTCAGTAAAGGTAACTCAAGAACTGAAGCACTTGCTGCTCTCCTCACTCAGACCTATGAACAAATCCATAATACTGATTGTGGTTCCTTTGGTCCACGTTGCCTGTTAGGAACCGTCATTCAGATGAATGTGAAGAGGAAGATCAGCCTCTGAAGAACTTGAAACAGTTTAAGTTGTCAGGCAAGGCTCGTAAGCAACATACAGGAAATGGCCTAGCTTAGTGCTCATCAGTTTCTGCACATCCCCTGCTTTCATTAGAAAGAATTAACACCACGCAGAATCGAAGATGACATCAACCAGCTATAAAAACACAACAACATCTTACTGCTTGCCTAAAACTCTTGAGGGTGTTTCAGTTACGCTACTCCTGGTGCTGCAGAGGCTCCAAAGCAGTAAATAAAAGGAATCCCAGTACTTGGCCAGAGTGTGATTTTTCTATCTATCCAAAAAGAAATGGAAAAGATGCATATACACTCCAGAATTGAAACTGCTTGTGTCAAGATGTGAAACTTCACAGCAAGGTTGCATCTGCAGGAGGCACAGTCTTTTGGACCAAAATGACATCACCTGTTCTCTTTATACAGACTTGTGACCTACCAAACACAGCTCCTTCCCCTCAGGAGAGGATGAAGGCACACAGGAAGACAGGGAAACAGGCAGTATGTACTGGTATCAGCTAAGAACTGCATGGGGCTTTCAAGTAGCTCCACCAGTACCCATACATTGCTTAGACCACTTAATCTTACTGAAGTGGAACACACACTTTAAAGCGTGGTCTTTAAAGGATGCTCATTTAAGCATGTACCAAAATGCCTATGCCCACTTAACTCTGCATAAAGGCACTCTTAATTCTTGTGAAAACCTTTTCTCTTTGCACCGGTTTTAAAATGGAGCTGACATTAGAATACTGCTTTCTACGCTGACATCAAACACAAGTATTATAGACAAAGAATTAAAGAAAAGTTACCTTGGACTAAATTTGTTCCCTGAGGTAATTAAGCCTTTGTTCTGATGCAGATTTAGAAGCCTCATTAGCTCTTTCTGAGTGTTTCACCACACAGACGATGTGTTCTGCTGTTTGCAGGCTCTCATTTCTAATTTACGTCTAGATCACGCTGTCAGTATTCTGTAGCTTTCACCCAAACCTTTCTTAAATTTGACCTCTCTCTTGTATACATAAAAGCATATTTTGTACCAATAATACAAAATAACAAGCTCAGCTGATCAAATGTTTCAAATCATACAACTTAACCTTCCACCATTTTAATCATAGAGTGACTTGAATTGGAAGGGGCCTCAAGGATCACATAATTCCAACTTCCGTGCCAGAGGCTGGGTTGCCAACCAGTAGATCAAGCACCAGCTCAGGCTGCCCAGCATCCCATCCAAGCTGGCCATAAACACCTCCAGGGATGGGGCATCCACATCCTCACTGAGAAACCATTTCCAGCACCTCACCATCCTCTCAGTGAAAAACTTCCCCCACTTTTCCAGTGAAAAACTGGAAGGCTGTAACAAGGTCTCCCTGAATTCTTCTGCAGACTGAACAAGCACATCTCCTTCAGCCAATCTGATCATCCTTGTGGCCCTTTTCTGGATGCTCACCATAAGCTTGGCATCCATCCTGTGTCATCCTCTGATGACCTAGAAACTCTCAAAGATCCAAATCTATATGATTTATTGGGATCTAGGAATTACATCTGATAAATCAAATACCATCAGACTTAAGATCAACTCCTCTGTAGCCATAATCAGGAAAAAAAAAAAAATGACGCTTCATTAAAAAAGGATTTGATCCTAACAGCTGTCAGTTAGCCAGTTTACATCTACTTAATGTGTACCTTATTAGTATCAAATACAACTAATTATAGTGCTGTGTGATAAGTTAAATGCATTACCGAAGGCTAAGTGTATTACAGTCATGGAGTTCAGTTTATCTACAAAATGTAATCTAATTTAAAAAACTAAATCCAGGTTTCTTTAAGCACTTGTCCTCCATTGCTGGAACACTGCATTGCTATTGTTGACAAATCAGCTTCCCTCACCAGGATCTCAACTGGGCGTCTTCCACAGCCACACTCTGCACATACCAGTCTCTTTCCTTTCCCCCACCCCCTGCAAATCAGTACTGGATGATCCACTAAAATATACATCACTATTTGGACCCTCTACGTTACATCAAAGTAGCTTGGAAACAGCAACAGCTAACAAAGAGAATTCACTTCATTTTGAAACAACTGTGTAGCAAACTCTTCACTTTAAATACTACATCCACTGGAAAAGAAGAGTTAAATGAGATTTGTCTGCATCATGGATTCGTATAATAAAGTTGATCATGAAATGATTTTTATATTCAAGAACATAAATGTAGATTATTAAAACAACTGATAGCTAAAAAGCTCATCTTAATTCTTCATTTTTCAAATATATTTCAAACTGTATTTTTAAAGGAGCACTTATTTAACTACCCATTTCAGCTCGCTGGTAATTCCACCAAACAAACGACCCTTCCCCTCCTTTTTGAGTTCAGTTACTTTTATTTGTCCCCAAGTATTCAGCAGAAACCAGTCGCATCAATAAAAATGTCAATTTTGATCTGCCTCATGAGATGCAACAGCACCAGATAGATTTTCAGTCAGAAGGGTGACCAGAACAGCTGTTATTAACAGCCATTAGAGAGCGTGGCAGGACCAGCAGGCAGCTCCCTGGATTTAGGCTGCATTAAGTGGATATTGTACTCAGGCAGACCTCCTAGCACCGTAAGTACCATCACAACTCTATGCTGTGGTTGAACTCTCTCTGCTGTCAGAACTGGTTAGGTCACAGCACATGAGATGCTCTGCAGCAAAGTGACAAGCATTCTGCTGAACTGCTAAGTGTATATAGCTTACCATAATAAATTCAAATTACTTAATACAGGTACTTGAGCAAAGGTCTAAAAGAATGAGTGAGGGAAAGGAGATTGTTTGACATTGAACTAATCAGAAAATCACTACAGGAAAGAAGGACGTGTAGCAGCATTTTGCTAGAGACAGCACTGGCTTTTAAATCATAATTTCTGCTTGCCCCATCCTACAAAATCAATCCTCATTTTCATGCCACCTGCATACAAAATAGACCAGTGGTTGAAACATAATTTTTAACTGGGTAGATAACCCAGCTCCATGACAGATAAAGTATGAAGGGTAGAAGCCCAATTTTCACAAACCAAAGACACGAAGCCATTACTATTATACATATCAAGAATGGAACCAAAGCAAAACTTTACAACCAAGATGTTATGCATCACTCTCAATTTTGTTTAACAAGAACAAGCAGCAGGAGCACTTTTATTCAAGTATTTCAGGCTCTTATCTTTATTTCTCCTATGAACTCCAACAGATATCACTTTATGCAATGTCTCTCTAGGTGCAAAGCTGTGCTCAGGACAGGAGGCCCAAGCAGCTCCTCCATCCCACTGCAGAACAGCTGCCCACACAGTGAACGAGGGCACTGCAGGGCTGCTCAGAAGATGGCAAGCAGATCACACAGGCTGCTGCTACTCATTTCTGAGATGTGGAATCTCTTCATGCCCCTCCTGGATTATTAGACAAGCTTGGCTTAGAAGATTCAAGGTCATTTCAGATTAATCTAAGAATCCTGGAAATTTAAGCCCATGTTCCCAAAATACCAAAGCACAAATTCCTAGAGCATCCAATAGGACAGAATCGCCCTCAAGAACCAATGTCCTTCCTCACATTAGCAGCAGCACTTTGATAATTTAAGCTGAAAGAAATCCAATACATTTTTCACTCTCTAGCCACTCTTTTCCTTCCCTGCTACCCCGGACAATGAAAACAGATGGATCTATTTCTCTCACAGCTCCTTGTGCACCAGGTGAGCTCACAGTCACCAGTGCTGACCCAGCCTCCACCTGTCCTTGAGAAAACACTTCTGCTCCTCCGTGCTTCTTCCAGCAACTGGTTTCTACCAGTCTTTAATAAATAAAAAACCAAACAAACAGCTGCACAGGTTCATCTACTGCCACTAATGAGTTAACTGTATAAATAAATGTCTATTTTCATGCCACAGGATGCATATAGAAGAGAATAGCCTCCATGAGGCAATGTGTCACACCAGCACACACTAATATCCTGACACACTCATACACAGAACAACAGCCCTGAGCCTCAGAGAAAAGCACGTGTTTAGGCCAAGACACAATTCATTTACTGGGGACTCTTGAGTGCAATGAATCCTTAAATAGGAATACCGCTACACCCTATGCAGAATAAATCAGATACAGTTTCCTACTTGGAAAAAGATGAAGTATAAGATATTTTACAAACTACCTATTTTTATCAGGATAAATACAATTGTATCTGTAAGATCAGGCACGTCCAGCTTCTGAGTTTGCAATCTACAACTACCAAATCACTTCTCTGTGAACCTTCTTTGACTACTGAGGAAAAAACCAAGCAAACAAATAATGGTTTACAAACCCATGAAATCTTCTCTGCTTCCCACTGCCAGAAACAGTGCTTCCCATTCCCCACTCTCCATTTCCAAGAACCCCATTTACGAGGGATTTGGTTTTGTTTTTACAGCTTCTTGATTCATGCTCCATAACTTTTCCAATATCTGAATTCACGTGGAATTTGTAAAGATTCTTTGATGGCTAAGGAACATGCCTATATTTCCTCCCCCTAGCTACTCGGTTTAGTAGTCCTATAAGCATCTCTATTCCCTAATCCCTTTGGGCTTCTGTATCATTCAAGCAAAGTCTCTTCTTAATTCTTTACTCCAGCTCAGCACAGCATTCACTCTTTCTAATCACTCTGAAAATCAAGACCTCTGAATGTCATTACAGATACTGCTTTTTTATTGCCTACATTTCTAAGACAACAGATGAGCACCACACACCAAATCCCCACTAAGTCTTCACATGCTGCCAAGGCATTTTCCTGCAATATACTGTTCCCATTTGTATTTGTTTCTCCTGAACCGGGGCCGTGCTGTTTGCTTTTCCTCACTGCAGTGGCCATAACCATTGTGCTACCACTCAGTGACCATGGGCTGTTGGTGGCATAAATACTTTTTGCAGACTAAAGACACATGTAACAAATCCTAAGGTGGGGAGTGAAGTACCATGGCAAAGGCCTTTAAATATCTCATTCAATTCCCCACATACCTACAAATAATATAATTAGCTAACATCCAGGGACACGCTCATAAAATGCCCATGTCACCACTTCTGTGGTACTGCTTTCTGCTTCCTTGTAGCAGCACGCAATTAGCAGCCTTGGCTTGCCTTCTGCCAGCTACTGATGCAATTTAAGACAACAAGAGCAACCTTAATAATGTCACTTTTGGCATTCTTTCTCCCAGCTTTGAACAAACTAACAGGAATCAATGCTGCTCTGTTTCACAGTACAAATTAAAGCTTCACAGGCTGCAATTCAGACCGACTGCCTAAACCTTGTGGGAAACATTAAAATTAATTGAGGCATCAGGAAATCAAGGTAATTCTTAATGCAATTAGTAATCCCTGGAAAACTGCAATATATATCAGAGACGTGGTGGACATCCCATCCCTAGAGACATTCAAGGTCAGGCTGGTCCAGGCTCTGAGCATCCCCACTGAGCTGTAGACATCTCTCTTCATTGCAGGGAAGCTGGACCAGATAACCTTTAAAGGCCCCTTCTGATTCAAACGATTCTATGAGTCTGTGAACCCAGGACTGCTGTTATGAGGACAAGCCTCCTCCCTCCTCTCGGATGTCATTATTCAGCTGAGAAGGGCGATGGTGCTGGTGAGACACTGCTCTAAGTCAGTACTTCGCTCTAACAGAGAGGAAAAGCCAAGTTAACTTCTAGGGAGAGCGGGCTGAGTTGAATTTTAACAACCGATCATAAAAGGCAAGACCAACTGGTATTTTCCTCCTCATCGCTGCAGATAAGCTGCAGGTGTTTATGATTTTGCTTAACCCTTCTTTAACAGCCTGCATGTAGATCAGGAGCGAGGATTCTGATTTATGTGCTATGTTATTTATCATTTTTAGAGCACTGTCTCACAAAACAGTATTTGGAATGGGTTTACTTAAGAAAATCTAAATTCCTATCAACAAAACTCTATGGACAGTCACATAAGGCCATTCTTTCAAAGCATGAGAGAGCACTAAGAACATCAAGGCCAACTTTTTTTGCTAAGTCAAGATCAGGTCTGTATGGAAAAAAAAAATACTTTCTTTTTCCCTCTCAGTCCTTAACAGGTTTTTGTTTTGTATTTTTATTATTATTCTCTAAGAACATTCCTCAGTGTAGACTGAAAGTTTACATGATTCAAACTCGAGCCAGCAACATCACACAAAGTCTGCAAGCATCAACACAGGGTGTGTGGCGGAGACACTTCCAGGGAGCTCAAACAGATACTCTCATACAGCAGCACAAGTCAGCAAGAACACTGGCTTTAAAAACACGTTCTGATTAGCAGAATATTGGAGGAATATTGCTTTCATTGAAACCATGTGCCAACTCACCCTGCAAATAAAGCGCAAGCTTATAATATTGTCAAAATTGTATCTCTTAGGAACACTAAAAAAGTTTGATTCACACGCGGTTTTCTGTACTGTGAAATATTTCATATTTTGTTTCTCCTATGTAAAGTGTAATAGGTACATAATTTGATTTACACTTTGAGGATCTGATACATTTATTAACTACGTAAAAGATGGAGCACCAAACATTTCGCTGTTTATGCTCCAAGTTTCAAGTAGTCTTGATAGTGAAATAATGAATGGGTAGAAGCAAGGAAGCACTGAAAACAAACAGAACAATGAAGAAATAGATTCATTTGTGCCTACGCTACCTTTTACATTGAAGTTAATATTCCTACATACAGTGAGAAACAAAAGTGAGGAATATAATTTTAAGAATAAAACACAACTGATGAGATTGAAATATGAAAAGCAAGTAACACTGGCTGGATTGTTACTATGAAAACCTTGCATGGGTTTGCAAATTACTACTTCTGGAAATGAACATGAAATGAACATCATATACATCAGCAGCCACACTGTAAAACGTCCTCCACAATCCCTGTTAAAAGTCACATCTGTTTCTTATCAGAAAGAAACTAAAAACCTGGGATTATGTGCATGTTCATAGAGCAGCAATGACACTGACAGCACTCTGCATGCACTACAGGAACTAAACCTGTACTTTTGGACAATTGTTTTGATTTTTCACATTATTAACACACAAGTTTCCTGGATTTTAATAGTAAATTAATGGGTTTGAACAGTAGAATAAACTGCTGTAAAATAGGCTAAAACTTTCAGATCAGAAAAATCTACTCTTCATCACGTCCATGTTATTACTAATGTATGTGGATAGTAAATCCCCACATCCCCCACAACTGCCCCACTAACCATAAAAATGACACTGTCCATCCACAGCCACAGTACGACCAAACTCTGAAACAGATTAAACTGAAACTGAGCAATGCCCAGAGGCAGCTATCAGCCTTTCAAGTGTCCATCTCATATAAGATAACAGACCATCAGTCTCAACCCAAATATTGTCTTGACAATCACAAACCGCATTTCTAAACCATACTGATTTACTTGAGTAAAAAGATACTCATACACGTGGTTCTGAAAACACTCTGAACTACCACATCTACTTCACCAGCCAATTCTTTAATGAAAGACACACAGCAGAGATGAAAGAAGTGGAGATCAGAGCAGGAATTTGATGTACAAGAGCTAAAAGTTACACCACAGACACAGCCCTTGTTAAATTCTTCCAACTACAGCAGCCTACACATAATCTACAGTTAAGATGAAACTGAATATCCCCCAAGAACCAGCGTGATGAGAACTGCACCTCAGCTTGCATCTACAAAGGAATTGGGCAATAGTTTAGATTTTGCACACTATCACTCATTTTCAGCACACATCCTTGGAATTAGAGAAGACAAGTCAGCAGACAGTAACAACTAATTGTACAGTCCTGCCCTTTCCCTCAGAGCTTTATTTTTTTTTTCTTCAAAGCTTCGTAGATTGATTGCAAAGCCACGCCATGCCATAAATAAAGAACAGGCACTACTCATTCCCTACTTTGGATTTCCTGGGCTTTTATGTGAAGCTATTTCTCTGCTCTTTGATCTCTAAGCCATTGGCAATATCTACAAGCACACTACCGATAGTAGCAGCAGATCCTTACTCTTTCCCAGCTCCCTTTTCAGCAGCAAGGTGAATTTCCACTTCTCCCAGCTTTAAAAAGCACTGCCAAGATAAATGATTCACCGGCTCAAAACACTTGTTCGGAAGAAAAAATATATGCAAAATCATGTAGGAGAAACTCCCATTTAGAAGAAAATGGAGAGCACGGTCTACATCATCACTATGCACAGCTGTGATGATCCGTGTTCCATCTAATGAAATAAGAGAAGCAATGTTCTTTTCCTCAATTAAAAAAAATAAATATTATTTATCTATTGCTGCAACTGTTATTTCCTAGCAAGATGAAATACATAAAAAGATACACTTTCCTGCTCATCCCCATCAACCTTTAAATTTCATCATCATTTATGAAAGATGGCATGGAAAGTTTTCTTTTTCCTTCTTTTATTTCCCCAAATCTCTGAAAGGCCAGTAAAGATCAAGCCTTCTTCACATTTTTGCTGGAGGGTATTGCTCAAACAAGCTCAAACTCTTTCCCACTCCTCCCTTCAGCAGCACTCAGCCTTTCACTCGAGTTCTTGCTAAGAGAAAAGCCAGTCCTGAGGCTGGTGTATTTGGGACTGTTTTTTCTCTTATGTCTCAGTGCAGTAATTAAGGTCAGTTAAAGATGCTCCTGCCCACCTCCGACTTCAGCTGCAGGCAGGTACTGTGATGTCCCTCCTAGCACCTCAGCACAAGCTCCACTTTGCAAAAGCCTTTCAACACTATCCAAATTCTACACATTTCATCACAGCTTTGTCATAGTTAATGACCAAACCACGCCCAGCACCTAAGAAGATGCAAGAGAAAATGGAGAGGAGTAGGGGCAGGAAACTTACTGGTTTGGAATCAGCTCTTTTAATTAATATAAGTGCATTATTTTAATTGGACGGGGTAACACATACACTTTGACAGATGATGATTGATGTGTAATAAAGACAAAAAAGCCAAAATTAAGCACACAAAACACACACACACACACACTGCATCTCCTCAAAAAGAGAAAGGTTCTGCTGAAGGCATGAATTAGACTTTACTCACTATTCTACCCACTGCCTCCCACAGACCAACGGCTGCGTGGTGAACACATTCTACTTGCTGAACAAAACAATCCTCTCATCCACACAGAGTATCAGGTGTTAACCCACGTTCCTAAGCAACACCACTCTCTCTCCACATTCTCCCCTCCGCCAGCAGTAACATTAAGTCTCACCATCAGCTCCTGCTCTGTCCAATGTGTGAGCATCCTATCGTGAGTCTCGGGTGCAGCACTGCATTGGGCAGCACCAGCAGCCTCAGCCCCTATTTTGTCTTCACTGAGACATGCAAAGTGCAACTAAGAGACAGCACCGATACTTTTGAGTTGATTATAAAGTAGGGTTTTTTGTTTTCTTTTTTAATCCTGGCTTAGATTTAAATTGCTTGCAAATACAAGCTAAAATAGATATCCTTTGCCAGCAGGTATGGAAACATTCTTTTAGAGTTACTGGGGGGTTAAACTTTTTTCTGACATCTATAATATTCAGTGTTGGGAAAAAAAAAATCTCTGCAAAGAATAATTGCTCCCACAGGGACCAATCCATGGGTCACAGTTTTTCGCACTTGACGGCAACAGAGCCTCAAGAATGAGATTTTCTATAAAACCTAGACTTAAGCTTGAAGCATAATCACAATGTTTGCCCTAGCTCTAGAAGCTGAACTGAAGTGCCACTTCTGCAGTGTAATTATTCCACATATGTTCCAAAAACCCATGGGGAAGTTTTATTATTCAGAAGAATAAATAGGGTAAAAATAAATGGTTTTTAATTTTAGCCAATTTTTACACTCGTTATGACTCTTCATTTTTCTTATGCAAGCTTAAGTCCATGGGAAAGAGGATTTGCCTTGAAGAAATAATTAAACTTTCATCTTCAGTTATGCTTCTTAGCAAACACGCTGCCACCCACACAGCATGTAACACACAAGTGCTATTCAGTGGCACAGAACGCAAACAACCACCACTGCTTCGCCATGTTCCTTTCAGTTTCAAATTGAATACTTGAAGTTTGAATTCCAATTCAACAACACGGTGTAAGCAGAAGCAAAGGAAGGGCTTAGATTAGAATACGTTGGGGTCCCACTGTAGAGGTTAATTTGCTCTCAGTGCTTTTTTTGAATACTCAAGCTATTCTTAGACAATAATGCCATAATTTCTTACATGGGATATGTAAACCTACTGCCTTGAGGGTACTAAAAGATTATGACACTCAGTTTCTGATGCCAATGTCTGAAACAGATTTAGTAAGCTGCAGAATTCAGATGTTCTTCTGGGACAACAACCTGAAGCAGCAGCACTCCATCCTCTTGGTGAAGATGCAGGATCATTTTTGCAATTACTATGTATAACTATGACACCTTTCCTAATTACTGAGAGCACTTCAACTCTTCTTTCCTAGTGCAGGGATAACACAAGTGCTCAGGAGTCCCATAAGCAGGTCACAAAACCTGTATGTCTCCAGGCCCATTTAGGAACAAGCAGTGGCCCCATTGCTCTGCTCACTGTCCTCAGCCTTCAGTCTCCAGCTCTGCAGATGCTGCTCCTTTTCCCCCCAGAGCTTCTTAGCAACAGACACACTGGCTGAAGGGAAGAGCAGAAAGACTCAGTACCAGCAGTGGAAATCAGTAGTTAATGGCAGACTGATGGGCTGAAATGTAAGAATCAATTAACTTCCAATACATATCATGAAGTACACAAGGGTACCAGAGAACAGCAGACAGCAATCTTTCTGAAGCTGCCAATTCTAGGTCCAAGGAGGTAAAATCACTACGTTGGTCCCAAGTACTAGAACCCAGATGGAAATGAAGCACAAAGTGGTACAGACAACATCAGTAAGAACTTGCTAAACTCATGCAGGAACTCTCCCAAATAACAGTCCCAAATAACAGTGATTAACATCTGGAATCTTCAAATATCTCACACCTCATTGGTTCTTTTAAATATATAGGTTTCCCTAGATGAATTAAAGACAGTCTCTGTTTTCAGCAAAGCCCTTCCTATCCCTCACTTCCCAAGACCACCTCGAGGCTCCATTTCATCTACTCAGAAAAAGCTGGTGAAAGCAAAGCCTGACCAATCCAGAACTAATGCTGCATTTTGAGGAGTTCTCTACAGGGGCATATTCCTTTTAGCAGAAACATCACCTCTTCTATTACAATTCAGATTCCTCCCCAGTTCTAAGTTTCACTTAGAGTTCACTTTCCATCACTTCTGCCTGGCAGTTCAACTCTATTCTATCATACAATTCACTTAAGTTACAGAGGCCGTCTTCAGCTCTGCCTGGACAGCAGAACCCAGCACAGGTGGGTACGACACTTCAACACTAAGAAAGCTCCAGTGCCACTGCATCTCTCACCATGGGCTATCACTTGCAGCCTTGTCTGTTCCTGCCTTCATTGACTTCACATACGTATTACTGTTTGTGACCTCAGACTTTAACAAGCCCCGAGCCACCAAAGTCTGCCACCTCTGAACAATACTGAAAGCATTGTGACCAAGACCTAAGGAAAAGTTAGAATAGCTGAGGGGGAAAAATATCCTGTAAAGGAGACCAAGCTCAATTGCATGAAAAAAGTGAACTAACACCAACTTTCACATATAATTACAATGTTAATCATGTGTTTTTCAATGCCACTGATAACAGGTACACTAAGCCACTACACACTGCCACAGGTAGCTGTGACACACAGATTTACTCAATTCTGCCCCTAGAGAGATAGTGAAAAACACAATTAATGAACACAAAAGAACCACCACGACAGACACTGGAAGGCAGCACTGGCACAGGACAGCAAGGAGGATTCTCTAAGAACCCATTTGGAATAGAATTTATTCAAGGGATATGCTGGCAGCACAGAACAGAATCTGCTCATTTTCCTTTCATCTGTCTAAAATGTTTTTGATTTTCAGAAGGTCAATGTGCAACATCCTGTTATTAACAGATCATCTCAGTATTTTGCACAGTTCCTTCAAGTTCTTGGGCTTTCAGTCAGAGTACAATTACGTTGCTGTTGCAGTTATCCAAAGAGAACAACTAACAAACCCCTGATCTCCCTGCTTCTACAGCAATTAGCAAAAATTACTGAACAAAAGTTCATTGAAGCCTCACATATGGTAGAGTCTTTGCTTTTGACTTGTCTGAATAAGCATGAACAAAATCCACAGCAAATAACAATCAGTTCAGCCTGCTGTCCTATGAGTTCATTTCACTTATCCACAAACCCAAGCTCATCATTAGTAATGACAATTGGTTCACTATCTCAGTACTGTGCTACATTCAGTAAAAACTGAAAGCATTGCTTATTTGGGAAGAAAATTTGTTCTTGTCCTAATTTAAGTAACAGTAGTTGTCACTCTAAGAAACACCAACAGAAATCGGACTGCAAATATAAATAAGAATTGTGACTACCTCTTGATTTCCAAACAGATATTAGAAGGGTAATTATTGATTATCACTGCACAAACTGTGCTAACAGGTCTGTAAGGACATACAATGACAGAGCATTTATAATTGGGTTGCATCTTGCTATGCAATCAAACGCAGACCCATATGCACGCATGCTGCCTACATCCTTCTACTGCTCTCCCTCAGAAAGGAGGGAGCCAACTGCTAATTACCAGCATGGTAATTGTTCTTTGTCATTTGTGGGTTGATAGAAGGTTTTATTTTAAAGTACTCACATGGTCCAATTCCATGATTTTTTCCACAGAAGATAAAACCCAATTATGTGCAACTTCAATCACAAGTCACAGAAGAGACCCCTGCAATTAAACATCTTTCCTCTACACAAAGAGCTAATTAAAGTGATGTCCAGAAGGTGAACCAAGCTGTCCTCTACTGAAAGTGAACACAACCTCCCGAAAAGGGGAAATGCTGAGAGGTTGCTGGGAATACATTGGAATTGTTCTGCTCCTTGCCAGCAATACAAGGATTCCCCCCGGTATGGCCCAGCAGCTCAACCCAACCAGCTCCTGCAGGTTCCACTGCAACTTGCGCTTCCCCTCCTCAGGGGGTTCTGCCTTCAACGTTTTCCCAGCAGCTGGGGAGAAGCGAGCAGGGCAACTGGAAACAAGCAGTGCTTGCCAGGGCTGGGACAGCTGGAGCCTTTCAGAGCGGACTTAGTACAGCAAAGAGCCTCTCCCCTAAGGCAGATGAGGTCCTGGCGGAGGTTTCCATGCTGAGGATGTAATCCTCAGCACCTCCTGCTGAATTATGTGCATGTTGTGCACCTGCTTTTGTGCCTCTGTGACACAGAACTGGAACATTGCTCAGGGTTGGTTTGTTGTTTTGTTTTTTTTAAAAATCAATTTTTAAATTCAGATTTTATGATTAATTCCTAATTCATCTGAGTTAGGAAACTGTCTGGGACTGCCTAATTTAAAGCATTAGCAGAGCAGCAGCACCTGTACGTACTTCCCAGCTCATCCCACTGAGTTCAGCCAAGCTTTGGGGTAGGTCTGGGTCAGAACCAAACCTTTGTTTAACACTTTAAAAGATGTTCATATCCTTTTTCTTGAGTTTCAGTGACTGCAAAGACCTGAAAACTCAGTACCAAACATCACACGGAACAATATACAATCCATGAACTTAAACTGAAGTCAGAAGGAAGTGACTGGAAGTAAATTCACTGTCCAGTTGCAATATGGGAATTAAAGCTCATGGTACTGCAGCTGTGGTAAGCTCACTGATGGAGCCAGTCGGCAGATCCCCGTTATGCTTTCCAGCAGATGGAAGACAGAATGGAAGTGCCGCCCTGAATCCAGCTGTTCTTCTCTGGAATGATATTTCACTTGACTCCTCTCTGGGCACTGGGTTCCTGAAATGCAATGGCTAAACCACCCTGGCCATTAGCAGCTGCCAACATGCAGATGCTAACACGCTGTCAGTTCTGCACTGAGCTACTTGAGTTTCCTGTGTGCTTTATGGACTCTGTAGTGGAAGCAATTACCATTGTGATGTACAGACTTTTTAAAGGGCACTTGTAACAAAAGCTATAGACATCCACATTTAGATGAAAACAACAAACCTGTGCTATATTACAATAATCTGCCTGTGTTCCCTTACCATTCAAAACAGCTTTGGCATTCCCTGGAACCAAGAGTGTTGACGTGGCCCTGGACCACTGCAGGTTGTTCCACATCACTGCTTTTACGAAGTTCTGGATCACCTGAGAGGCTGCCTCACACCTGGCTCAGGCAGCAGAGTCCCCCTCCAACTCTCCGAACAGGAGCACTTTGGTCACTGTACCAGCAAGTTTACCAGCAGTTGGTAAAGCACAAATTGCTGCTGATCCATTTTTTTCCTTCAACACATCCAGCAAAGCTAGATATAAAGGCGAACAAAATATATTAGGCACAGGATTGTCTTAGTACCAAAACACTGCCCAGACAGTATATCAGTATATGCTGGTCACACAGGCAAAGAGAAACAGGAAAACCAAACTGTTTTGTTGGATTTCTTCCCATCAGATGTGGGAAAAGGCCACTTCTGCCCTCTTTTTCAGTTTGTTTTCTTTTGTTTTTTGAGATTTCTTGAAGTTTTCATTCCATCCTTTTATTAACAATAACCAAAAAAAAATCTTGTCTCAACAGCTTTGGGAAACAAAGCAGTCAAACCACTTTCAGGCCACCCAATGGTACCAACTATTCAAATTATAGTGAAATAAACTGGTTTTTGGTTACTGAGCAGACTGCTTGAGATTAATAGAGTGCTGGCTCTCCTGGCTGCTCTGCAGAAATACTAGTGCGGGTTGTGGAACAATTCAACATCTCTCCCAAGTCAGAACGTAACTGTGAAGAATCTACCTGCACATTTTTGCCAGTTGCAGCGGTCATTTTCATTTGCTATCCACATATACTTATGCAAAGGACTTAGAAAGACCATGCCTGAACTGGAATTCTAAATGCAAGAAGTAGATCAAGCATGAAAAAGAAAACCAAAACATTTTTTTAAAGATGGTTTGCTGCAACAGTCAGCAGCTTTCTCAAGGACATTCAAAGAGGAAAAATCTATCGAGAGACGTGAAGTGGTAAATCCAGATTAGCTAAAATAATAAGCATTTCACTAAAAGGAAATTCCTAACAGAAAATAAAATGATTCTGGCTATTTTCTAGTGAAATAACATGTATGTTTTATTATTGGTTTGTTCCACTGGAGCAGAGGAGAGAGAGAGATAAATGGAAGATGAGAGCCATAATCCATGAGAGCACTCTTAGGCTTCCACAGATAGTGAAATTTAACATTGACAGATACGACAGGAACTCATCTCATTCTAAGCTCTGCTTTGGAATCAGGGACAGCACTGAAAAGAATAAGGATAAAGAACTCCTATCAGTATTAGCTGGTAGGATGCAAAGTGTAAAAATAGTCTGCATGCATTGTAAACCAAGAAGCAAAAACTGCTGTAGCTGCCTTCTTGCTATTTTATTCCTTAAACTGTTGCTGTAACAGCAGAGAGGAGTTAAAGTTTAACCATTAACTAGCACAAAATCGTTCAAATTATCTGTATGGTTGCATGGATCTGAGTGATCCCCACCAACACCTCTGTAACTACAGCTGGGAACAGCATCACAGACAGGAACTTCTCCATTGGGCTGCTGGAGCACTGCCCTGCATCACCTGTACCAGTCAGAGCACGAAGCACTGAAGATGTACCACCAAAACGCAGACAACCCTGCAGCAGAAAGCTGACACACAAAGAAAAATTGGCAAGTTAATCGTAACAACAGTGCAAGACCAATGCTTAGGAGCTACTGGATCCCCTGAGCAGGTCTGCTCAGATCCTCTTTTCTTTGCTGCTTTTATTGGTGTAACCACCTTGCAAAGCAATTCAGACTCACTCTTTTGAAGGGAGCCACATGGAGCAATTTCCCCAGACTCGCAGCACACCACAACCACACAGCCTGTCCTTACACTAGCCAAGTTCCCATCTGTTCAAAGGCTTTGTGCTGCCAGCATCGTGGGGCAATGAGGAGTACTATATGGTTCAGTGGATCCCAGAATGTGCCCACGCTCCCACCACAGGGCCTTCAGTGCTATTAGGGACAGGACAAGAAACCTGCCACGTGCCCAGTACCATACCTACAGCATGCTGCTCTCCTCTCATTTCTTCTCTTGCCATAATACACATCTTCCTGTCACTCTCCAAACAAATAAGCAATAACAACATTATTCTCCCAAACAAAAAAGGAAGTGAGAAAACACACAGAAGAATCAAAACTTCATTTGGTAAATGACAATTGGATGAAATACATCACTCTAAAACCTGACAGACACTGACACAGAGGAGGTCTATCCAGCAGTGTGAAGCATAGTAAAACAGATAATACTTCTTTTAATTAGTACTTTCAGTGAGTGCATGTACATTAATACACACACGTGTTAACAAATATACACAAACAATAATCTTTTGTAAACACATGCATTTTACATATGCACTAAACCAGCTGAAATTAGGTTGTTTTTTTTCCCCCCACATACTTCTCAAGCTAAAGAGATTTATCTTTTTGCTCTATTCTAACAGTATATTCACCATGGAGCAGTTTCATAATTAAAAGCCTTTAATTAAACAGAAGATTAATTAAACATGAGATAAGCACAAATACTAAACAAACTACATCAAAGAAAAGCAGACTCTGACCTACCAAAATGACTTTATGTGTAATTACAGGCGCTGAGAATTACTGTTTGTAGATAACTGGTTTGGCTGCCTCCTTAAAGTCAACTGACCACATATTAAATAACATCAAACCAAAAAAACCCACCAAACACATAAGGGCTGACTGGATTGCAGTTTGACGCATTCGTGTTTATATACCTCAGTATTAATTCATTACTGGTTCTAAATCGTTTACCACTGAACACTAACACAAACAGAACACTTCTAACAAGTTTCTGAAGCTAGCTTTCAAACCTCAACATAAAAGAGATCGTTATCCAGAGATTTCTCTAATTTCCTTCCAGTTAGACCTCAGAAACCCAGAAATACAACCAGCTTTTGGTATTGTTGCCTCTTGGATATATTTCCAAGAGTGCTTTAGATGGGTTTTGCTGCATTATAGGGCTGAAGTGACGTGACATTTCTGTAGGAAGGCAGCTTAACCAAATGAACAAAGAAAAGGCAGCTCTCACTCTCTCAGTGTGGTAATGGATATTTTAATTGCTTTTGGGATCCCTGGCACTATTCCTCCTAGTAAACAGGGCCAGATCAGCTTTCTACCCAAAAACATGTGCTATATTGCAGAATGTCAGAGAATGAAAGCAATATGAAGCAAGTGCCATTGGCCACATGTCAAGAGATAGCTTTATTCATTTCAAAAATTCATGATTTCACAGCAGCAGAAACTGCAGATGCACCTGGGGAAGAGGGGGACACAACTCAAAAGCTTTCACGAGAGGAGTGGAAACCCTAAGAACAGCAGAAAGCGAAAAGTCTCATTAACATTTAATTGATCTGTGAAACAGAAGTGTGAATATTTCAATAAATCAGCGCACATCAAGAGTTTTGGTTCTCTACACTCCAAGATTCTAGATACGTCAGATCTGCAGCAAGCCAGATACCCAGCCTGCCAGTGAGAAAACAGCTGAACTATTTTGATGGTTTCAACAAAGGTTGTCTATTTGTAGATGTTACCTTTTCTCAGGTCATTTAAAGTTTCCAGAAGTTCCCTTCCTAGATTACATAGGTGTACATCTGTACACAGAACACACATTTCTGAGGCTGCTTCTGAATTTATTTTTAAACACTGCAGCCACCCACTTTATGGCAAAGCACGGAAATGGCAGTTTTGTGTTTTAGGACCTTTCTCCTTTAAGTGGTAAGGAAACAGAAACTGGTGCAAGGATGAATTTCACACAGCAACAGAAACTTCACATGGGTAGCAAGTGAAATGAATGCAGATACAAAGAGCATTAGTAAAGTTAATGGGAGCACAGGAGAATGTATGCAACACTTTTTCCCTGTTGCCTGGTGATATACATAACTGCATTCTGAAGCAATCTATTGAGCAAGAGTCTACAGAAATCTAAATTCTTCAAATGTAACACCAGTTTTTCTGTACTGCATACGTTCTAAAGGCATTACTTATTTTATATCATGATCCCTTATTAAACCAGGAGGAGATAAAAGCCAGTATAACACAAATGCTTGCTTCAGAGGATTTTACTCTGCTCTGCAGGACCTACAAGTACATTCCCTTTCCCTTGTACTTACTGCTCCAGGCTTGTTCTTTGGGCTTGTCTGTACCTAGAATTTGCACTGATTTAACTGAATCAGCTTCTGAAGGGACATATTTGAATCAGAGCAATTTCTTGTATATGCTTGGAACTTTAAAATTTGATTACAAACACAGGGGTCACTTCTCTCCTCACAGGGCATCTAATTAGTCTGCTTGCTAACATTTGCAAAATGCCCATCAAGAAACAATAACAGTAACTGAGATATGACCACTATTTTCGATGTCTTTATTATGTAATACTTTGAAAACTGAGAATGTTGTATATGAGATAAAAATAAATGGATTTGGTGATTGAAACCATGTTTTATAAGATGACCTATTGTAGATATTGATTTAAAAGAGGAAGCAACGCTTTCCTCATATCTAAACCCATCACTTACAGTATCAATCACCAGCAGCCAACCCCTTCTATATATGCTTGTATAGCATATTTTCTTCAACAGAACTGTGTGGTGTTCTTGTTGGCTTCTTAACAGCTGTAGTAATACCCACCATGCTTGGGAGACGAGCTCCTTGTACAGGCAATACTGACTTGTAATTGCAGGCAAGATGTAATTGAACGCAGCCTTTTACAAGGATCTTAAACACTCCTACTGGTAGACTTCTAGGCATAACAAGCTTAAGGGCAATGCTTATCCATAAACACCATTTTATTGGATGCCTTCAAACAAGAACAGCTATTTCCTAAAGCTTCTATAAATTACTATGACTCCAGAAAAATTATACAACACTACACCACTACAAAAATATAATCAACCATCATCAAATACATGTCTGAAACTGATGAATTGCCACTACCCCAAAATAACAAAATAATGCTTGAAACAGTCTTCAAATAGGAAAGAGCTCTCTGCTGAATCAATGCTACTGCAATGCCACAAGTCTTGCATCGACCCCTAATACAAACAGACCTCTCCTTTTTTATTACATTCATTGAAATAACTCTTACCTCTCCAGCTCATATTCTTTCATACCAGCTTTTACTGCCTTCATTACCTGTAAGATACATATTAACACAGGACATTCTTAGCAGGAGGGAATCACATATTTATAGATTTATTACTTATAACCAAGCATCTCCAGAGAAACCTATATTACAAAAATATAATCTGTACTTCATTTAAACTTACATCAGTAAATGTACTTCAAAACTGTATTAGAAATCAAATTCTTTTTAGTCTTTTAAAATGCCTGCAGTTTCTAGCAATAAAGCAAGCTTAATTGCCAAAGTATATCCTAATGAAGTGCAGCTCATCAAAATACCAGTGCTGAATTCTGAAAGCTCTGGTGAACTTGGCAGCAAGTCCTTCTGTTTTATGAAACACCAGCAAAACAAAACTGTGAACTGGAATGTGCTACAAAGGAAGATCCCTTTTAGTACTTTGTAATCTGAATCAACAGAACTCTGCTACAGTTAACATCATGTTACACCTCACATCTGAATATTGTTCTCGGGTTTGCTGAGAATGTGTACCAGCATTATTCTTTTGCTTGCTTCTGCATTATGGAAGTTCTACTGAACAGCAGCTCTGGAGAAGGAATTATCTCAGATGGGGTGACAGTATTTAAGTACTACAATCGATCAAGGAGAATGAATGCAATTGCATTACTCTTTATGATACACACTTTATGATATTTTCATGCTTCACAGTTCAGAAATGTGTAGAACAGGGGCAAAGTCAACAGTTTAGTCAATAATCTCTTCAGATGCTTTTCACTAAGCTCCCTCCGGTCTTTTGCTCAGAACTCATGGCATCTGAATCACTGTATAGAGTACAGGATTGGCACCTAAGTTAACCATATCACCAATACCAGTACAGCAATACGATGCTACAAATACAATGCTGGGTCCAACCAAAGCAGCCCCACTGAGAGCCTGGCTTTATCATTGAGTGCTGCAGTGTTGGCAGAGTGGCCCGCAGAAGCACTGCACCAGAGGGACACTCTCTTCTCTGAGGAGCAACCTAAGGAACTCTAGCACTGTCCTCCACTGTGCACACAAACAGTCCCACAGTTTACAAGGATCTGACCTGAGTAAACCGTCAGAGCAAGACTTTCTAGAGCTGCACACACAGATGCAGCACAGATGAAAAATCTTCATCTCATTCCCTATTGCTGTACAGGTATTTGTGCAAACACAGCAGACAGATTGCAAGCAGGTCACCCTCTGCTGAGGCTCCAGCTTTTATCCAAAACCACACTTCATTTCTCACACACTGCAAATGCACCAGTGAGTTCAAGGACAATGCAAGGTATATTACTGGGCTGTAATAGGAAGGATATTACCCTCTTATTTCTATCCAGCCTTTCCATTATTTTATTACTAAGTAATTCAGGATTGCTGGGAATGTTTTCTGAGTACTACTGTTACACTAAGAGCAAAAATTATTAACAGTAAAGGATCCATTACCTCTTTATGAGCTTCACTGGAGATTTTATTGGTGTAGCGCAGAACTTCCAATTCCATGTCTGTCTTAATCACACGACTTAAAGAAAAGTAGAACAGATATTAATTAGGTTGCAACTTCTTAGCTTAAGAATACAAAATAAAATAACCTGAAAACAATATTCATCACCTACAGTAAAATAAGACCAAGTACACCTCAAGAACAGAGCCGTATTAAAGTATTCATGACAGCGAAGTTCCATTGGCATTGATTCACCACTAGCAAAACAATCTTACAAAGGAACGTTACAGGCATTCCAAACATCAGCCTGCATTATTTTGAGATGAATAAACAAGTGGTCCAATCAGCCTTTTTTCAAGTCATTCCACAGCACATTTGGAACAAAAGCAACAGATTTCTGTATTTGTCATTGCTCAGCACTACAAGTGGAACATTTGTACAGGCATACTCTTGTTACTTTTTAAACATAATTTGAAACTAGTTTACATAATGAAATTTCCAGAGCTCCAGAATTTCTAATTCAGCACAATCCCAACTCCCACCGTTCTGCAATACCTTGGGGGAACGAATGGAACAAATGCTGTATGTGTTTAGTATTTAAAATCCAAAACCATGAAGCTCAGAAACCACAGAGGCAGTAATTACAGCCACGATGTCCACTTTCCCTTCGGTATTCAGAAAACACAATAAAAAATAACACCCTGTTCTTCGTGCCTTATGAACTGCTGAACTTGCATTTATCCACGAGCCTTGATATTCTGTTCTGAACTCAGCTAAAAATTTAACATTAAATTCTTATCTACTTGCACTGCTTTCTACTGCCTACTTCAAATAGAATCAGCTATTTTGTGTGACACAAGCAGGGAAGTGGAGATAGTTCCTACTTTCTATTGAACACCACCTACTCTTCCTACTGCTACACTTAACGACTTCTTAATATTTCTCAGGCCCACCTCAAAGGCCGCCATGAACAACAGTTACTGTTTACAAAGAACAGAACTACATCTATTGAATTTGGTGAAAATACTTGGATTGTATTTTCCAGTTCCACTCCGGAGCCTGCAGCAGGTATCAAGTACCATAACTGGGATCTTTCAAAACTGCCACTGAGGCAGCCTTTATTTTTTTAAATTATTACAATGCTGCTCGTACTGTTGCAGAAAACTATCTGCTACCTTTCTGCTCCTGCAGTTTGTTTTAATGAGTCCAGAAGAAAGTTACTCAGCCATCACTCTAACGTGCGATAAGAGCATTTCCCACTGACAGTGACTGCACTGCTGTGACACAACCACTCCCACACAAATAGAAATTCTTCTGGCAAGAGCAAAGGTACCTTTTTAAAAATAGTGATATCAAAATGTTCTAACAAACAGAAAAATAGCAAAGAGGAAGGAATTAGACATCCTTAGTAACCTGGAATATGGCAATAATCACGATGCACGCCAAGAATGAGAAATACTAGATTTTAAAATGCACACCAAGGTGACAAAACTACACTGGATGGGTGTAAGCTCCTCACCATGGATGAGAAAACAAACTTCTGCTTCTGATTTTTAGCTAAGACAAACAACAGTGGCTCAAATATATTCATGTTAGAACAAGGCAGCGAAGGCTTAAAGATTATTTTGTTTTAAATCCTGTTCAGAAGACTGCCTGTGCTAGCAGGGTAATTTAATACTTGTTTGATGTGCCTTTATATTACTTTCAATATACAGTACATATCCACGCTCTGCAAGTGCCTGAAAAATAGGCTGTTCCATAATTCAGATGTCTCATCTCTTCATTGGTATCTGGTAGGAATACAAGTTAGTAACAGCTCAACTACAAGTGTAAACAGCATCTCTTTTACGTGACTAGATCACAAGGCTTCAGGGTCAAGGTATTTATTTGAGATCATAACTTCTCTGGTATCTTCTGCATATCCAAATGCACATTTACCCTTAGCCTTTTTATGGAATTCATCACCTCCATTTGCACCAGGTCAAGCATGAAAACATTTCACAGAAAGCATTTATTCATTCCAAGAGCAACAGAAATCACCAGCCAACTGTTAGTAGGGGAGATGGAGATCAAGCAGATCTCCAAAGAAAACTCACTGTGCTCCCATACTGACTGCACTGGTACTGCTGATGGAGCTCCCAGCAGTGTATTTGTGCAGCAGAAGGGTATTGCAGCACCTTCTCCTCAATTGCAATACAAAAAGTGATGACTCTCCCAAACTGGGCTGAGATGTTGAGAGCCCAGCACTTTGGTTAGTACTGCATGGCAACCCCGTGGATGATGAGTGACTCACAGGTTTTATTATTTTTTCCCCCTACTTCCAAAGTATCACTAGAAAAACGCTCTACCTTTGTTTAGTAAAATAACACCTTAATAAGGTGAATGTTACCAAGAAAGCTGACTTGGGAACAAGCTTGTAGCTCTAAACCAACAAGAAGGTAAGCAAGCAACAGGGCACACAAAGCTGTAGCTCCCTTCCCCAGCCCTCAGACAGCCTGCCAGGTCACTTGGAGAAGCTCGTTCAGGCTGTGGTGCTCATGACTATGAAGTGATCGAGGCTGGAAGTTCCCTATGCTTGACCAGCAAAAGCTCACACCCCACACCAAACCAGCCAGCTAACAGCAGCAGCCGTATCACTGCAGGTAAATAAGACTTCATAAAGAACTTCTAAATGACTCAGATCATTTCAGCACAGCAGGATATTGGGGGTTTCAGAGCGTATGTGAAGATTTCTAGACCTCTCCTATCAATGCAGTAGTGTTACAAGCTCCTCATACACTACATCACACAGACTAATTTTTACTATTCAAGACAGGCTGCAGTAGAATTTTCCTAGAATTAAAAAGTACAGCTACATGAATAATAACTTGCCAAAATTAATGAATTTAAAATAAATCCTAGGGAAGCAATAACACCTTATTAAATATTATATGTTTGGACTTAGTTTTCGCCTACCTTTGATTTGCATTGCTAGAATATGAATTATCCGCAGTTCTCTTATTCATACAGATTCACATTTACGTAAATGTGACTTAGTTCCAAACACATCCTATTACAATTTTTATCCAGACTTGATGCTTAAGGAATGTTACATAAATTCTTAATTTCTCAATGCTGTTACTTAACCGTATTTTTACTTTCAACCCTTATTTCCAGCCCATGATGTGAAACCAGCCTAAACTTAAAACATATCCTTAACTACGTAGGAGGTTCTGTTGAGAGAATGCCTCTGAAGCAATAGTTCAGAATACAGGCATGTTCAGCTATTAAAATAGAAAGACTTCTTGTTACTCACCATTCTGCAATTTCAGGATGAAGGATTTTGTTGTTCACGTTAAATCTGCAGAAAGCAAGAAATACAAACATCAACAAGGAGCTGTGCACAGAAAAGCAGAGACGGCAGAGTTTGTAGGGTTGGTTTGTTTTTTAAAAAATGTGCCTGCCTTGAGGCTGTGAAAACTTGCAAAGGCAAATTGTAGAATGGCTCGGGTTGGAAGTGACCTGAAGGACCATCTAGTTCCAACTCCCCTGCTATATGCAGGGTTGCCAACCAGCAGATCAAGCACCAGCTCAGGCTGCCCAGGGCCCCATCCAACCTGGCCATAAACACCCCCAGGAATGGCACCACCTCCCTGGGCTCCAGCACCTCACCATCCTCTCAGTCACAAATTTCCTTGATCTTAATCTTCCCTCCATTAGCTTAAAAACATTCCCCCTTGTCCTGTCACTATCTACGTGTGTTAAAAGGTCATTTCCCTCATGTTTATAATATCCCTTTAAAAACTGGAAGGCCAGAATGAGGTCTCCCAAATATTAGATTTGAAGTTAGCATGGATCAGAGTACATCACAGAACAGAGAAAGCACATGCTCAATCTTCACTTCGAGGCAAAGAGTTCATGCTGAAATACCTGAGAATAAACCAGGCACACACTTCTAAGAACGTGCAGAAAGCAGAGTAACAGCACATTCAGGACACACTCTACAACTTGCTTCAAGCAAAAGTAAAATCTTAAATTACCGATTCACTGCTATGAGTGTGGGTTGGACCAGATCAATCTTCAGAGATCTCCCCCAACCAAAACGGTTCTGCGATCTAAACTCTGCTTCCCAAACACTCTTCAGTGAACTAAGAGCATTAAATTGCTAATTTTATTATTTAACACATTCCAGTTTCTGTGTACAAGTGATAAACAAGATCTTTTAGAAGAAGACAAAAAAAAAGATAACTTCTCATCTGTTGTTATCTACAGACAAGGCAAAGCTTCCATCCCACCTCAGCTTCAAAAACTTTTTTCCATTCATTTTCTGCATTAGCAATTCGTGTCTCCCTGGAACTGTTTTGAGGCTTTCTAAACAATAACATTACAGTGGCCAATGGAATAAGAATCTGAGTAATTAAGTGGAACACAAATGGATTTTCAAGCATCATTCAAGAGGTTTTTTTGCTTACAATTTAAATACCTAAGGAACGTTCTGCATCAAAGATACTTTTGTTTGGCTCAAGACCACTGGCTCTTCAGTTAGGGAATTTAAGAGAATTAAAATGCTCCAAAGCTCCCAACAGACCTTCAGAAGGATGTTGGAAGGCAACAATTAATTTTCTCACAATTTCAGGAGGAAAAAATAAATCTCCTTCAGGTTAATGGTCATTTGTAATACCTCAGATGGGACTAAAGGACAAATCCAATTTAAAAAAATACTTAAAAGCCACTTCTAATTGTACCAGTGCTTTCCTGCATCCTTTGGTAGCAGGAGGAAAATCGTGTCTCTTTTTCAAGAACATGTGCTCATAAACCTATAAAATCCTAACAAGGTGAAGGTTAATAGCTTTGTGTTCCTACTCCAAGATAGAAAACAACACCTTATCTGAACATTCAACAAGGACAGGCTGTATGGTATTCAATTTTACATGTATCAGTTAGAAACCACTGGAAAACCAACACAACACAAAAGCCAGAACGTCCCAAAATATTGCATCATTACACAATAAGTTTGTCACCTGGAAACAAGAAAGTCCTGTAATATAAAAAAAAAGGCACATTTTGGATTTAATCTTCCCCATCCAGCAGCTACTATCTAGCCAGTCCAACGTGAAAATAATTCTAGAATGGAAAAGCCAATTAAACACAAATTCATACACAGGAAAACATTTGAATGACACAGTAATATATCAATTTAAAAAAAAAAAAAAAACACCAGAAAACACACAAAAGCCTGAGCTCCTTACTATTACTGGGCTGGAAAGCGTACAAGTGAGCTGCACCAGAGACAGCCTAGACAGAGAAGAACTAAGCTGCAACTGCAACAACAGACAGAGGACTTTCAATAATAGTCACAGCATGTCAGACAAAAAATAAATCAATGAATGCAAGTGTAAGGAGAAACTGCAGCAATGCAGAAAGCTCCAACACAAGCTCTGTAAATAAGATATATAGTCACTATGAAGCAATAAAAAAAAATTAAGGGCAGGGACAGTTTGATACAGATGAATACTGACAATCTGAAAATTCACATCTCTCTTTAATCACAAACACAGACAAAGCCAAAAGCGAATCACGAGTCAAATGGTAAAACTATGAAGCTCACAATAAGCAGACTGTGTCCATCTGTTAAAAATAAATAAAACGGGTTGGGGAACAACTGTGCACTGGCATAGGTCAAATAATGCTTTTAGAGAAGCATTATAAAGATGTACCAGGCTCTTCTGCAGCCCCCAACCCTTTTCCAACTCTAACAGTTCCTCCTGAACTGCCTTTGCACTGCCAAAAACTCAAGTTCTACACGCTGGCTGCGACCACCTACCACACAACAGCTCACTGCTGTCAGTTTGGAAAACTAATCAGACACAGCGAAAGGCTGTTAGAGCAAAACAAAGCAGTGCTGGGGTCATGGAGAGGAGGCAGGAGCTCATGAGCAGAACTGCAGTTCTCTCTCACACCTGAAGAGCAGACTGATATATTGTCAAGAATGAAACAAGATCTTAGGGCTCAGGAACACAGCATCAGTTTATACTTGGGAGAGAATCTGATCTACTGTACATAGCTTTCTCAAAGAAGCCCATGATAAACAACTGAACTGTCTCAATTTTGCTTAGCTTGCAGGTCCTGTGTGAGTGGCCACAAGACCACAAAGTTATGATTGCTGGACATTTAAAGCTAGTGACTCAAATGATGTTTGTTTTAATGAGGAACAAGGCAGCTAAACAAGCCATGCTCTAAAAGTCACTGGTTAAACAGTACGCTCAAGGAGAAGAGCACATCACCACTAACCACAGCACACAAATACTGATGTATTTGTATATACATAATTAATTCATGCAGTTTCTGCAGGAATTTCTACATAAAATAATTCTACCTTATCTTCTAAGCAAGTTTATATCCTGCTAAACAATAATCAACTTACTCTTAAAAACCATGGACTGCCCTAATGCTAAGAGGATCGTGCAGAGCAATCCAATTCTATGTTTCACTGCAATCTGCAAATTGACAATACCTGATGATGAGATACATGGTCTGAAGGAAGAAAACAAATGACATTTTGCTATTGTTGCAATTTAATATGCATTAATGCTCCCATTTAATCAACACAGAACTAAGAAATATTACAGTGAGTGGCATGTTCAAATTGATTTCATACTCAGTTGTCCTTCAACATGCATGATAACTTCATTAGTTTAAAAAAATGTTAGAAATCCACAGCTCCTGTATATTGAGACTTTCTGTCAGTTTACAGAACGTGCCTACGGTGACAAAACTAAAACATTTATATATGTTAAAACTGTCTTTAATATGGATAGTCTTTTTTATAATGGTTCACCTCAACACATAAAAACAAAGTGGCCTTGGCTCAGCGTTCAGTTGGTCTTCACCACCTGAAGCAAGCACATGCACACTTCTTACTTAAAAATATGTGTGCGTGTAAATAGTTACTTCTAGGGTTATCAAGTGTTTATATTTCACATGGAGGTTTCTCAAATAAAACTGAAGGCATCTCTCCACATCAATTCTGGAGTCTATCTGAACATGGAGAGGATAAGATAAATGAGTATCTACTTGATCAAAGCAACAGAAAAGAAAGAGCAGCAAATATTAATTCAAAATGTGTTCTGAAATAGTTCAGATTTTACTGATTGGGCAGCAGAAAATACTTAAATGCCTGCCAGCAGGGTCCTGAAAAATCCTCACAATCATAAAGTTTCCATTTAGTTTGTGGAGGGGAACACAAAGTAATTATGAGATCAGATTTCAGTCCACGTGACACAGAGAAAACACCACTTGAGGAGAACACACGCTATCTGACTACACAAATGACTGCTCAGAACTGTAATACATTCTGTGCTCTGTGATTATTGGAGCAGAAATAACATGCTGTGGAAAGAGGTGGCTGGAGAAAGATACAGCACAGTGACAGTGAGTCAAGGACTACAAGAAAGGCCACCTACTCAACATCTCAGCACATGGGCTCCTTTTAGCAGGTCCTTCAATGAGAGGTTTGTTTCTTTTTTTTTTGCCATGTGCTTGGGATACAATGGAAAATGATTTCATCTTAGGACACTGAAACAAAAAAACCTGTTGCCTTTCCTTCAAAATCAAGGGCACCATCCTCGCCTCCCAGAGCAGCCTGCAATGCATTTTTATTAACAGCCTTTTCAAAATACCTCAGGTAGAAGGACAGGAGCTCCACTAGTAGCCAAGCTTCATAAAAATACAGTATCAAGGGACACAAAAAGGACATGCCAAAGCAGAAAGGTGATACTCTATTTTGCACATGCTGTAACTTTTCTGTACGTAGCAGAACTCCTAATTCTGGTGATGATTCTTAAGGAAGTTGATAAAAAAAAGTGGCTGCTCATAAAAATCCCTGTTTCTGAAATCTGAAAATCAAGTATTCCATCTCTAAAGATGGGAATAAACATCACAGAACGGGTCTGTGTTGTTGTATTTACTTAGGACAAAAGCCAAGGAAGGAAAACATCATCTCAATTCCAAAAGAGATCTCTAACCTCTCTCCCCTCCCCCAGCTATATGCCAAATCATTAGAAGCATGTGAAAAGTTTGATCTGCCATTCAGCATCCAGCCATTAGGAAAAACATCATTTAATGTGAAATAGAAGATGAGTTCAACATAACCATGAAACAACATACAAAAAATTCACTTACTGGCTAATTCCCTCAAACGAAGCCTCTTTGGAGATACTTCCACTATCAGTGTTAACACCACGCTGGAAGGGTAAAAAAAATAAAATGACCATGATTGTGAGCTACATACAAGTATTTAAAAGTCAGATCATACAGGGAGCCTAACAGTGGTAAATCTAGGAAAATGTATATTGTTACCTGAATCACCTTTACAACAAAGGGAAAAAAAAAAGGCAGCTTGATTGTTAAAATGAAGACCAATATAAGAAATTATCCATTTCAAAGGAGACCAGCATATAACTTGGGCTAGGATACGCTGCTTAGGAAAATGGTAGGGTTGGCCCTCTGGTTCCCTTCAGTTTTGAAAGGAGCTGAGAGACCTATATAATAACAAGGGGCAAGAGAATAACAACAAACCAAGGTTTCTTTTAAAGTAATTTAATTTTAAAAGAAACAATTCCGCAACGCCTTGGCAATGCTCGCCATTTAAATCAGCATCCTGCTGTCCCCCTACAGTTTTCCATTCAAGCAAGTAGCATAAGCATGAGGATTTTGGCTGCTACACAGCAGATGAACACTTCTGACATTCATATGGGAAACCCTGTGGAGCAGTATTACAGTTCTGTATTTAGAATGAAGCCACAGGAGGAGCGGACCAAGCTGCCCTTCAGCCAACATTAAGAGAAGCGCTCTTTCCTTCTCTGTAAGTTTCGTCATAGCAGTTGGGAGGAATGTGAAAGCATCACAGCCCTGTTCTCTCAGCCAAAAATTCTGTTAGAATTCCCAATTGCAATGGACCACTCAGAGAGAGACAACTAATGAACAACCTGATGTGCGGAAACGAACATAAAATATGCCCTTTTTCAGTCATCTCTCTGAAACAACATAAAAGAAAGCTATTGATCGTTTCATCTTTTTAATATTTATATTAACAATGAAAGAAAGACTGAAGATCATATTTAGGACCAAAATACAATGGATAAAGAAATGAGATCCCATGCTACGTGACCGTGTAAGGAGGAATATTTTGTAAGACTTGTCTTGCAACTATCATGGGAAAACAAAAAACTCAGGAGCTGCCACTGCATTTGCTGTAAGGGAAAGCTTAACATCAGCAAATCATTTCTTACATAGACTGGAGACAACAAATCAGATACTATTAACAGTGAGAGATCGGTCTACAAAAAATCTGTCAGGAAAAGAAGCTGGGAAAGAGGTGCAGGGAAGAAGCAGCTTACAGGCTTTACCTCTGCTTGTTGATCCTGCTTCCAAAAGCAAGCAGCAGCTGGCAGGCATTCAATCACATCCTCCTTGCAGAACTTGTTTTCACTAACCCATCCCATGGAGAATCCTCTGAACGTTTAAAGAATTCTCACAGAAAAGCCCAACATGGCCAGAGCAGTAATAGAAAAACAGAGTTCAGAGTCATTCTATAAAGGCTGGATAGCAAGGCCCACAGTGGACAAGCTTGTCAAATTTTGCCAGAACACGGACAAAGCTTTCCAGAGTACAGGCTGGAAAGTTGCAAATCAAAAAACATAAGGTCATGGTAGAGCCAGAATAGTTTAAAATGAACAGACGGCATCAAATTTCACAGGATAAGGAGGAAAAGATATAGAGGGAATGACAGAGAAAAGGAATCCTTAACAATGTGATCCACTTGTTGAAGGTAATTGGTAGTTACTCTTCAGAACACTATTACTCACCAAAGTAAGCAGCACGGAAGGTTTCTTTGAAGCCAAGACACTGGATATCTAAAAACAAGTTTGGGATTGGTGTCATTTCTTATTTTTCTCCCTCATAATCACACTGTATTTCATCAATACAGACTAAACGATTAGAAAACATAAAACTGTTCTGCTGCTTTTCATACATTGTACCAATATAAAACACCCACAATAAGAGCCAGTAGATGACAAAATATTTAGGCAGCAGACACTATTTATGCTCCTGGTGCCCTTCAAATAGTTACTATCTCAAGATTAAGTCATTATTTGGAAGACAGAGGAAATATTAGCAGAAACGGTGTAACTTGACACAGAAATAGGGACTAACAGGATACTCCATATCCTCAATGCAATACTGCATATAAAACACATACATTAATACAATCATGTTAAAATGCACTAAAATCAGTATGTACTCTTCTGAAACGTTCTTCTGAGTCATTTTCTAGTGACACACGCTTCTAATAGGTTCACTCAGCATTTTGCAAGCATTTATAAACTTAGACTAAAATGTCTTTCCCTTACACAGGATTAGATTAATGGCTTTAATTTCTCAACTCTGCTCCATCTGATGCCACCAACACATGAACTGAAACAAAAACATCAAATCATTACCCTCTCAAGAAAATTATTCCAATCAGAAAATAACTCAATTGCATTCAATTAGTATTCTTTCTCCTTCAGTATTCCCTACTGCACCATCAGCAACACAAAAACTGGTCTCTTCAAAGTAAGTATTAAAGTTTAGGTTTGTTTCCAAGACAAGTCAACTTTGTTAACAGTCTTATCTTCCTAAATGTCCAAGAAGCAATGAGGAATGTGCAGTATTCACGAGGTAACTAACTTGGCCGTGCACAAAAAGATGAGATGTGAAATACTGTATAGCAGTATTTGATCTGCAGATGTGCAGATATCTCCACTGTTTGCTGTTCTGCTATTTTTGAAATCAATATATGTTCAGTATAAATTAAAATTATTTGATCTTAACGATTTTTGTTCTTAGAATATCTGTATTTTTAAACATCTTGTCTTTTGGTTGCAACTATGTTTAAATAGAAATAAAAATGGAAAAGTACAGCGATAAGATTTAAAAAAGTAAAACAAAAACCATTTCCTGCCCTAATCCTCTGAGAATAAAATCCTTGGTGTTGTAAAGAACCGGGCTTCCAAAGCTGCCGCAGAAAGGTGGGCACTGAATTACACATCTCTTGAGGCAATGAACAGATGACAGAATTCCATACAGCACAGTTCTACCAACTTTAGAATGGCTTAACAGCATACCAATCATAGTAATAAAATAAAGCATATTGCAGTGACATATAAAAATAACATTTCCATATTTTATTTCTTTTCAAAATGAAATGTGAGGATTACACACTTACACAGATGGGTTATTTGTTGACATAAAATCATCCTCTGAAAACGCCCCTAGTGTTCTGATGGTGGAAAATCATTTCCTTCGCAAATC
This sequence comes from Coturnix japonica, assembly GCF_054131305.1. Lineage (NCBI taxonomy): Eukaryota > Metazoa > Chordata > Aves > Galliformes > Phasianidae > Coturnix > Coturnix japonica. The sequence goes on from NC_140668.1 coordinate 31,537,286, forward strand.
AGGCAAAAGCAAGACAGAACCTTAGGTAGCTAAACAGTTAAACTGCAGGCTTCAGCTGCTTCTAACTTCTAACCAGGTGAAAAAAGGCCCATGAGCTACTAACTTACCTGTCCACCTAATGAGTTATTTTTCTCATCAATGTGCTAAGTATTTGTTGATGGAAAACAACTAAAGTGACCCAAAATAAATGTTGTGCATGTGGGATTGTTTGCTTTCAACATGCATTTTCCACATGCCATTTTCACTGTATGGCAGGAGTGTCTACACTACATGCGACTCCAACTCGCAACACAAAGAAACTTCTCCACCTCAACTTCAAACTTCACTGAATAACTGGACTCATTGTGAAAATGAAAAGAAGCATCCCCACAGCTGATTAGGGCAGAATTTTGTGTCTTGTGAGTTACAGTTAAGTGTTCTGAAGGGACAGAAATATCAGATTCTTTTTTTTCAAGCTGTACTCCATGAAAATTAATCACAGAGCTTGGCAGGAATACTGTCCTCATCCTGCTGAGCCTTCCTACCAAAAAAAGGTAAAACAAAACCAAAAAAAACTACAACACAAAAGATGCCTGGCCAGGCTCTTAAGTATATAAACAGCTGCTAAATAATAAGATGAGAAATCTGATTAAGAAAGTTTCACTTGCATTTAAAATTAAGAATACAGCCGTTTATTCAAATATTAGAATGATTCAACATAAATTAAGAGCAAAACTGGCAGCCGTTCCTCATAGCTCTTCGGAGGCTCTCAGAGCTAGGACACACGATCTCACTGACAGCAATCTCCTTCAAATCTTCAAGGCATTGAAAAAAGGCGTATTTAGCAAATGTTTCTGTTGGTAAGGATACAGACTGACAGTTTGCATGAAGCCCACAACGTGTTTGTGAGACAGACTTGTGATTAAAATCATGCAGTTCAGCCCAAACTGGCAGCCCCTTCTTCCCCTTTTTAGTTTAAAAATGTGTTAATGCTTTGTAAGAACGAAGGACAATTCCCAGCAATTTAAAACAAAAAGTACAAAACTTAAACTTAAAAAAAAAAGTACAAACCTACACCCTCACCAAGTCAGGAGACACCCAGCAAAATCAATGCCACGTATTAACTCTGTATTCACAGACAACTCACCTCATTGACATAGTGGACTTCATCCACAGCATACTTTTTCTTGAAGTGTTCAGGGGGGTGAATCCTTTGGGAAACAAGAGAAAGAAACATTTGGATTTAATTTTGCTATTACATTTAATAGTTCAAGGCTACAGACCAAAAGAAAAAAAAAAAAGCCCTCTACTGTCACAACAGTAGAAGCAGATATAAGGGATATTTCAGTATTCTTATCCTTTTCTCAATTTCTCAAAGAAGTAGATTGCAGATAAATTTGCCACAGCTATAAAATCACTGTGCTTTAGCCCTGTCCATGCTTGATAGGCACAGCCACCTCCTCCTTAAGTAAATGTTGTGGTCTTTCCTCCCCCCCATCCCCCCATCCACCTTTTCACTCCATGTAGGACAGCTTTGTTAGAAGAGCTTTACAATGACATTTGTTTACAATCTTCCAACCCAGCAGATGGTGAAAGGATGCTGAAATAGCAACGGGCCAGCCTGCCTTGTGTTATATTTGAAGAACGAACAAAACATTCACCTTCTGCTCTGGTGCCTGACAACTGCAGGAGCCTCATCCCTGCTGCAAGCCCACCAACAAGAGCACGAGGCAGCCTGAGGGCCACCAGGAAGAGTTTTGCAGCCTTTCTGCCCCAGGACCTGAGCTGCAGGCATGTGTGACTTTAACATCCCAGAAACATCATGAACAGATTTAGCACTTTCTATTTTTGTTCTCTTTTACAGTTCCAACCCATTCATCTGGTATCAGAAGGATCCCAACTGTAAAACCACCTAATTTACAGCCAATTTACAGTACTATGTGTTCTATAAAGAAAGACTTCTGAAGTGCTATTTGCAATTACCTGTGAAGTCAGAATCTGAGAACTGTTTCTTGTCAGTCGGGTATTAGTTAAAAGTATGCCCACAGAGGTGTTAGATTTTATTCACTTCATTTAATGCTGTTTATGTAAGAATAAGTCTCACTACCACGATGCCAATAATAAAACTTCTGTCTTCTTCACCAAATGTTTTAAAACTCCTTTTCTTAGTTTGTTGCCTCCTCTAATTACATGCTCTATGGTCAACTACTACTAGTTTATTTCTTTGCTTATGTTTAATACTAAAACACTACTGACCCCATTCCAGCTGTAATCCCTCCAATGTCTCTTATGAGCAGTATCATTATTTCAAGGAACACAAATAGCTCATCATCCTTTCAAGGCTGAGAATCTTTTCTGTATTTTGAGACAAAGAAAACAACAGCTTCCCACACTGCTCTGAACATCTGTTTATCTGACCAGGACACCCTTCAGGTACCGATGACTCCACTGCACCTAATGACACACAACCAAGTTTCCCAGATATGAACTTCCTCGCTGGTTTTCTTGCTGCCTCAAAGCAGAAGCCAGCAAACTTTTAGTACAAACCACTGTGATTTCTCAGTTCCTCTCTGAAGCACTCAAGGCTCTGCCTCACTTCTCTCTTCACCCATTTAGCACCTCTGACTAGATGGTAAAACAAATTCACATACACTTCCCACAGACCACCATCCTCCGCTCGTCCCATGGGAGCTGCAATGCTTCAGCAATGAAGTCACATCTCCCCATGGATTACTGGGAAGATTTCTGCTAAGAGCCACCTTTTGCAGAGCTAGACAGGCAGAATGAAGAAATGCACATGGAAGACTGTGTTTTAAGTAAAAAAACATTCTGCACTGTCACACAGAAAAGCAGGGAAGAAGGCAAAACAAGCTTGGGGAGAAAGGGGATCAATGACAATCCTCATTGAACCTTTTCTGCATTCTGTTTCATCCCATGTGCTGCTTTCTGTCCCAACACTGTGACACCTCACTATCTCTTCCACACAGTTTAGTTCCTAAAACCTCCTCCACTCCTTCCTTCCTGTACAGAGCTTGAGCTGCACATGGGCACACTGTGTTCAAAGGCAATTCCTACCAGTGCGACTGTAATGATAAGCAACATGTTGGTTCCCAGCTGGGTGGGCATCTCAGAGAAGTCCTTATGCACCACCCATCACATCACAGTAAAAATGAACCGGTGCAGCTTCTTAGCAACGTTTAGTATTCATTTTACACACAATTTAAATGTATAATAGGTTTAAGTTTATCATTGACCACCACTGTTACAGGGGATTACAACTCCTGCAGAACGGTCATTGACCTCATGAAAAGTAAGAGGTTATATTCAATTTTGATAATTTCAAGTACATTTGATGCTTTACAAAGATTACAAGTGCTTGCCTCTACAAATGACTTTCAGGCAGGTAGAATGAGTTAATTTGTTACAATTTTTCCATTTGGTTTTGTCTTCTGTAACACTGCTATGGGCTGCCACTCTCAAAATTCTGATTAATCACTGCAGAGGCTACAAGTAAAAACTCTACAGCAAATCATAAATTAATTAGAAGGAATTACCCAAGTGGAAGATGCAATCCCAAATATCGCTGCATTATGTATTTCACTGCCTATTAAAAAAATTAACTTCTGTAACTTGATGTGAACTGAAGCAATAGCCTCGTTTTTGCAGAATTCTGGGGGAAAAAATGTGTAAAAGCATTAATATCTACTGCAAATTTTAAATTCCAGCCAGCAAATACTCATATTTGTTACAAATCTCAATAGCTGGCCTCCAGAACAGCAGAAATCACCATTTCACATCATCATGGAAATAAGCAGCTCCAAACCTCAAGCACACCGTGCCCACATACCTGCCACACAAGGAGCCACCCAAAGATTCAGCTTCTCACAGCCTGGGACAGTCAGAAAGCAGGAATCACTTCAGTGCAGACTTGAAGTTTATTCCAAACTTTGCCATTTGGTTCAGCTGCATTCACAGCAGTACGGAACATGGCTCAGGTTAGATATCAGGAGGAAGTTTTTCACACAGAGGGTGGTGATGCACTGAACAGGTTGCCTGAGGAGGCTGTGGATGCCCCATCCCTGGAGGCTTTCAAGGCCAGGCTGGATGTGGCTCTGCACAGCCTGGTCTTGTGTCTGGAGACCCTGCATATAGCAGGGGGGTTGAAACGAGATGATCCTTATGGTCCTTTTCAACCCAGGCCATTCTATGATTCAAACACCAACATGCTCAAACAGTCACCAGCAAATCACGTCAGCGCGGGCTGAGCTGCCAGCGTGACAGACCGCAGTGTTATGGCTGGCTCCCTTTCAACACAATCCTTTGGAAAGAAACACTGACTCCTCTGTTTATCCATCAGTAAGATAAACAGGTCTGACAGCTTATCTATAAATAAAAACAGAATATATATTTTTAACCTTTTATATCTTTGGACATAATCCAAACCTCAAGTTTTTAGTAATGTTTTCTTAACCACGCTGTCCTTCCAGCCAATAAAAACTTGGTCATGTTGTCCAAAACTGTTTTTACGGCTGTTGTTCATTACAGTGCACAATAATTCGTAACAGCAAATGTTAAGACTCTACACATTTGACATTACTGCTAGGATTCCAATGACTGGAGCACGAGCCTACTAACAGCAACACGATAAAAGAGATTGAGTTTTCAGATCTGCCTGCAGAAGAGTGGTATGAATGAGATGGATCTACATCACAAATGTCAAACAAAAAACTGTGAGTAGAATTTATAATGGCTGATAACTGTTCCTGAAAGAAAGGCACATAAAGCAACCGCTAAGAGATTTGTGACTTAATACATTCACGTATCCTCTCTTTCACATCTAAAATATTCTTCCAGACGACATTCAATAGACAACAACATTTTCTTACCAATTGCTTTCTATTCAGATTCTTTGCAAGCTTCTAGGACAGATTTTCAGTGCTTTTCTACAGCAGATTGGGTCCAAAAAGAAATTCAGATTATTCTGAAGTGACTCAATTTAACATCTCATCATTTCAGTTGGAATTCTAAATCAAGACTGTATCTCTTTGCAGAGTAGGGTAAGAGATTAAGAACACTTCTTTCCATGATGAATAATACGCTCATTGCAAAAAAGGTGAGAAATTCTAGCTGGGGACAACTTCAAAATGTTTTCTATTATGAAATTGGAATGCAAAGGAATTTTTACTTGTAACTATCCAAGTTTGTTTTTCTAAAAATACTAAGCTTGTTCTATCACATTTAGTGCATAACACTTATTACAGTCTCCAAGGATTGTGCTTTTGGGGCTTTTTTTCCCCCCCCTCCTTTGTATTAAGGTTGTAAGCAAATGTATGGTGTATAAACCAATACAGAATCTGGCACAGATGGGTACAGCAACCAGGATAGGCTGACACAAATACTGGATTCTTTCAGTTCTACACAGTCCACTGAATTGAAAGGTCTACACCAAGTTCACAATACTGTCTTAATGCCACGGCTATTTTCATATACCTTACATTTCCTATGAGACCACAAGCAACTCACAGACTATAAAAGCCAGGAGAGATCAGAACAAGTACACTTTTGATTTCAGTTTGATTTCGAGAAGCTTTGATTTTCAGGCATCTGGCACTGTTATATATCCTGCTGTTAGATTGTGCCAGAGTGATCTCTGCTCCCTACTTCCATTCTTACAACAGGCTAGAGAGCCCTTTTAAAACACCCAGATAAAAACATTACCTTTAAGACCAATTCAACTTTCTCCAGGATTTACTAGTGGAAGAGAAAACAGTTAATTACCACGGCTTTGTGATTCTGCATTTATTTTTCATTTTCCTCAGAGCCAGAACTGAACATTTGTGTAAGTAACACTGCAGAAATGGCAGCTGCACCATTTCTATCCACTAGCAGTTGTCTGAATAACAACTGCCAGCTTTGCTTCATCTCCCATTTTGTATTAATCCCTTGCCCAACACATTGTCACCTTACCCACTCAGAATCATTCAGAGCTTCCTAGTTGTTCTCTTCTTCAGCTTGTCTAAGCCAGCAGATACATGAGAACCATCAGTGCACTGCAAAAGTGTTAAAAGCTATATGCTTATTTTACATGCTTACATTACAAAAATTGCTTCTACCTTTCTATCACAGAATGACCCGGGTTAGAAGGGACCTCAAGGATCATGTAGTTCCAACCCCCCTGCCTAGCAGGGCCACCAAACATACACATTTACTATACCTATCTGCTTTACATCTACATAAGTTATAATGCAAATTTAATATAAAGATATATTATATTAATATTACAGAATTTCTTACTTTTCACAACTGGCATCGTCTTTGTTCTGAAGCTATTCTGAAAGAACAGCATCTTACTGCACCATCACATCACAAATGAAAGCAACAGATGTACACTACAGTTGGTTCCACTGCAAGAGAAAGATTCTAGTGTCCATAATCATTGCAAGGATCTCTTAGCATCTCAGAGGGGAAGTCAGTACACACTGACACAAAGCAACATAAGCCAGACTAAGACAATTTCTCAGTCCTTACTACAAACAAAGTAAAAGGAAGTGAAAGTTTCAAGAAGACTCCAAAAAAAAGGTTAAGATAAATAGAAATTCATCAGCAAACCAAGTAACAGTAAAGGAGGAAAAGGAAAACAAAAGCAACGTTTTCATGCTGTCAGAATTTCAACAGATCCCCTCCTCATTATAATATCATCACATTAACAGATGGCAAAACATTAACCAAACAAGGGGGTGTCAAGAACTGCTAGAAAGAACAACACAGGAGGCTCTGCAAGATACAAGCAGATGTCCCTGACTTGGTCCAAAAAAATGCAATCACCTCTACATGCCAATGGAATTCCTCTGTTGCAAATGAGGAGACAAAAAGACATGAAGCAAGGTATGAATCAGAGCAGTAGTGACGGGCTGGCTGGTATTGCAGGCAGCCTTCAGTGTGTGCTCTGACAACCCGAATGTTAGTTCCTTCCCACGTTTACCTAGATTTCAGTTTTATGCTTTGAAATACAGACGTATCTGCATACATGCAACCTTCTTGTCCTTGCTCCCTTTGATATCATACAGAGCAAGATGAATTTTGAAAAAAGCAGAATTTAAAAGAAATTAACAAAGCATTCTGATACCTCCCTGCAACAGTGCCAAGGCCAAGGATTTCACACTTGGAGCTCCAGCACACTGCACAGGAAAAGAGGGACACAGCAAATAAAACACAACCTTCCTTTTTTCCACTCACATTTAGCTCTTATGACACATTAATATTCATCACACTTCCCCCTTTCTTACTTTACCAAACAGTTGGCTTGTTTGGTTGGTTTTTTTTTCCACTCTCTGTACCTTTTTCCTGACAAAGTTCAACAGAGATGATGCTCTTCCAGAGTTCTGCCTCAAAGACAGAGTGGGTTCGTACACAGACACATTGAAGCTGGTAGCACATATAAACCATACAGACCATTAACAGCAACAGCTGAGAACAACACAATTTAAGAAGTGCAAGAATAGAGGCAGCACTGTAGATATTTTAACTGAGGTTGGTTTTGTGTTTTTTTCTTTTTTGTTTCCTCCTCAAATCCTGGCCTAGAAGCCAAGAGCTCCATGCTCAAACAGAGCTGCTGCACAGCAGAAGATGCAGTGGAGGTGCGGAGCCTTGTTGGAGCACGGCTGCACATTCCCCAGGGGGCATTTCTTTTCCTGCAGCTTACCTCACTGCCAGCAGTGTCTGAAACCTTGGGAGAAAAGCATATGGTTTGCCTGATCAAAAGAGAACTTCAATTCTCTGATATCTCAAAATGTTATCACGACTTTATACCACTGAACCTGATACTCCTGCTGGTGCATTAATGAAATACAAAAGAAGAGATGCATGCTGAGGGTTACCAACATTTTCCCTCTTACCGCTGGCATGAGAAGTGCATAGACAAGACTTAACTCACTCATGTCAAGGCTTAAAGCCACATCTAAAAATCTCCAATACAGTGTTTTTAAGCAGATTTACTTAGGGCTTGTTCTATTTCTCACTATACCTAAATGAAAAAGAAGACAAAGAAGCAATTTAACAAATACCAAATCACTATTTTGTGCATCCAGTCAAAGGTGCACCCTGATCAAGACTGATCAATGGACTGATTTAAATTCCTATTACTTTTTTAAAGGACTCTCAGCAAAATATACAAATAAAGTCAGACATTCACAAAGCAAAGCTTTGTAGAAATAATTACTGAAGTAAAAGTGCTAAAAACAGAGCACATTTATCCAGGACTAACAAGGCTTGTAGAGAACTGAACACTGAAACAATGGCTACACTGATAATTTGAGAAGTCAGTGCACTGGAGCAGCACTATTTAGAGAAAAACAATCATCAGTGAAGTGGCAAGCACAAAACAGACACTAATTACTCTGTAGAAGTAATTTTTTATCCACAGAGAAATACCGTAATAAATGAACAGGAGGTGAGAAATGGAAATCACTGCACTATGGAGAGAAATAGAATCATGGAAAAAGGCAGCATGGGGAATAACACAAGTCAGGCTCGTCAGTCAAAAGCAGGCAGCTTTATTGCACAGAGTTCTACGAGGACTGAAAGGTAAAGCAACAGATGTACTACCTGAATTACAGCAAAGTATTTGATAAAAATCTCTCTGAAGGCTCTTACACTCCAAAATCAACTCAGATTGGCTTTGGCAGGAACACTACAATCTGACCTGAGACCCAAAGACTATTTATATTAAAAGCCTGAAATGTCTAAACCCAAATAAATAGATAAATAAAAAGATGAGCTGGGAAACCCTCCAACTACAGCACTGAAAAGTATTGTATCAGTTCAGACTGAAGTTCTCAATAAACAGAAACAGCCTGCAAGTCGTCATTAGTGGGATACCACAAAGGCTGAAATCGGTTGCAACAGGATTCGGAAGCAGGACTGAATGTGTTCATGAGATCCACAGATGGCATCTGCAGGTGGCAACAAACCCTGCAGATAAATTGCAATTGCTGGTTGGTACAAAGAGGGAATAAAATGATCTAGAGGGATTTTTAATTTTTTTTATTTTTTTTTAACTGCAAAATAAAAATTTATTTATTAAAGTGGGTAATGAAAAGGGATAAATGGTGGGGAATGATCAAAATTGACAGACACAGAAAATGAAAACATCACATATATTTTAATTTAGAGAAAAAAAAATGGCATGAAAAAAAAGCATCCAGGGTTGATTTGGATTATAATTTACTTACTAAATGACAACAAAGTTTGAGAAACATCTTCATGGAGTTACTGGGGAAATATTAACTTTGGTAAAGCCTTTCATTGTGCTTCATTGCAACCCCAAAGCACGTTGCCAAGGTTCAATTTCTCATATACAGGGAGATTCCAATCAACTTTATGGAAAAATACGCTTACAACCAATGCAATGTTAGATTAATGTTGTCATACTTATCAATCAGCCAGCAGGGCTTCAAAGAAAACACGGGAAACTACATATAAACATGGCTCTGTTCCACATAATATGTATTTCTAAAGTTTGAGCATGAAGGTGTTAAATATTTTTTGTTTTCCATAAAAAATATTCTTTACATGGCAGAGCAATTAAGTTACTTTGGCATCCACTCCACATAAAGCAGCTGCTGTACAGTATGTTTTACTTTATAAAATATCTTTAATCAGCACACTGACTAGTTCTGTCATTTATAATTAAGGAGGTAAATGGCAGGTGCAGCATTAATTAGTGAAACTGAAGTCTCTGTGCGAGACATGCAGTGATACCAGCTTAATGCTTCCGAGGAATCCAAACAACTGCTAACAGAAGTCCCACAGTGTTAGTGCTGGTTACCCTCAGCACTGCACCAGGAGCGCTGGCAGAGTGCAGCCCAGAGGTGCCATTGCTGCTTCTGCCCACACCAACGCTGTGCTGGTGTGAGTTCTCAGACACCATATCAGCATACAAAGCTGTCCTTAGCTGGTAAAAACTAAAGCAACTGATGAGGCTAAAATAATTCCGCAGCTCATGGTTTCACCTGTAAACTATAATTCGTCTCGCATCCAACCAAATGTTCCCACTGGCACTCTGCTGTTTTTGGCCAAACTAACATTGCAATTTGAAAGAAGCTCCTCTTTTACATTATCCAGTGGCAAAAAGATTCACCTTTCTGACTGTCACAGTACCTCAGTGATGTCTTTGAACACAGCCCAAAGGTATGTCCTTCAGAAGTGAAAACACAAGGGTACTCCACACGATACATTCAGTAATACAGCACCAGTAACACAGCACCTTGTGTGCTCATGTGAAGAAAATCCATGTATTTCTGCCTAAACTCAAGGAGCAGATTTCCGCAACTGTCTAAAACAGAACACAATGCAAGCATCAGACAAACCAACCCTACCCTGTGTTAGAATAAAGCTGCAGGCCCCACTAAAATAGCATCCCTACCAATATCACACACGTCATTGCACAGGTCCATGCTTCATTGATGTAAACTGAATGTTTCTTCAACAGGCACACAGTACCTTCCACACGCACAGGAAAAGCACTTCTAAGGCAAGCAGCGGAGATAAACAGAGGATGGAAGGCAAACATTGTTTCTCCAGTGCTACTTTTGACTTAGAACTGATTCTTCTGGGAAGGAACACAACCCCACGCTGTGTGCAGCACTCCCTGCCAACTAACTTCTGAAGCAGAACCGCTTCTGCCTCACAGGTGAGTTATTCATACATCCCCCTTCTGACAAGCAGGAAAAGTACATGGCCACGGCTGACCAAGGGAAAATGAAATCCGAACAGAGGGATGCAGGAAAGGCAAAGAAGAATTTAAAACACTAAGGTGCTGGAAAAAAGATAATTACATTCCATAAGAAATGATACAGTAATGATAAATCGTTTTTACCCAGACTAATAATTCTGTAAATGAATCAATAATGAGTGCAGTGCAACAAATAAAAAAGACCAGGAGCAACGCTACATCATTTAGAAATACAAAATAACATGGTTGAATGTCAGTAATATTTTTAAGAGCACCTTAAAAGAAAGCAAAAGAACCTACGAGGAGGAAAAGGCTTTGTCTGTAAATGTGAATAACCCCCACTAGGGAACAGAGCTTAGAGCACAGGTGGGAGTTGAACAGAACTCACCCTCCCATCCAGGTGCAGCTTTCAGCTGAAGTATTTCAGGGAGCAGTATTTGCATTTTAAAATGATCATAAACAATGTAAGTTCCAAGGTAGCTCTAAGGCAGTGATATTCACAGAAACTCTCTGAGAAGACAGCAGCCATGCCCTGCCATATGGTCTAACGCAGTTCAGCATATGGTAATGGTTGCAATTGTTTTCCTCTTCCCAAAATTAGCATTAAAATATAATCGATAGCTTCAATTATAAGAAATCTGAGCTTAAAATATTAAATTAGAAGTAATCCAATATTCTGAGTCCATGCAGATGCACACATGAAATTCCAGTTGGTTAGACAGTATAAATGCAATTAAGATTGAGAAAGGAAATTAACATATACATAAATTAATTCTTTCACTACTACAGCACTGGGCAACATTTACTACACAGGTAGAAAAATAGATGTTTAAAAAAATCACATTCCCCAGTCAGTTTGTTCATCAAAAAAAGAAAAATTCAGAGTCAAAATGCCAAAGAACCTGAATCATCTCCTCCCATTCAAAAAGCCTCATTAACTAACAAAGCAGCTTAAATAGCCTACTTTATTAAGTAATTTCTTCTGTCTTAAGAGAAAACTTACACACTTCTCTATGGTTCAGCTTCCTTCCATGGGTACCATGAGATTTGTGGGCTGCAATTCCACATGTATTCTCTCCTGAACATTGGTGGATCATTTGACTTCATATGATCAATGCCAAAAGGATCACATTTTGTATCACTGCATAGACTTATCACTACAGTTAACACCATGTGATTAAAACCAGATAGCATTTCAGCTCCACAAATAGTTGCATTAAATACATAGACACATCTTAACACAGTTAAAAATATGCCTTACTTTCCCATCCAAACTGCATAACTTTCAGGGAGCAGAGGAACAAAAAGCATGGATCTTCCAGTATCAACATCTACTGTTCCAAAGCAGCCTGCTTCGGTTACTCCAAAAGTCCAGTGAAAGTAAGATTCCTAGGTTAAGACAAAATATGCTCTTAGTAAAAAACCCTTGCTTCTACAAACTCAAAAAATACATTATAGTACATAGCAAACTGTACTTCACACATCTTAAGGGAGATCTATTTTACTTCTGGAGCAAAAGGAAGTGGTTTAGGTTTAAAGTTTCTCAGGCTAATTAGTTTTAGGTTTTAATAAATCTCTCTGTTGGCAAGTGGAAACAAACAGAGATGAATAAGCTACTATAAGAAATACACAACAGTTAACCCGGCACAATAAAACACCATCTTCCAGTCTAGGCCTAGAGAATTTAGTATTGGGAAGAAATAATCATGTCACCAGGCAAAATCAGAGTGCAGACCCACTGGGTTGTAATGATGGAATACTGAAGACACAATATCTCTGAGAGAAGAAGGAAGCCTCAATAGGAACAGCCCTCAGCCAAGAGTTATTTCAAAAGCAATCAAACAACAAAATGCCAAACAATACAGAGATGAATCTGGATGAAGACAGGCATACACTCTACTACACTGAAACATGCATCTCCTCTAAAAGCAGTCTAGTAGTGCATTAAGATGCATGCTGGATTAGAACTAGGTGGTTTTGTTTCTTTAAAACATCAACTGCTAAAATTAGTAAAACAAAAAGAATCAGTACTGCTGCAACCATGCAAAGCACACAGCTCTACAGTGCTATGTATCACCAGAGCATTGTGAGGGCAACTTTCCCAAAGACGGTGTTCAGTGTGACATTAATGCATTAAGTTTTCTCTGACAGAAGAACACACACCTATTCAGGGAAGAGTCTGATTAGAGAAGATGTGTAAACTCTGAGATACACCCTGGTACGTGGAATAAACTATTTGCAAAATAGTGAGCACACACTGAGTACACTTTTCTATGAATTAATTCAGTTTAGAGCATTGTAACACATTTCAGTAGAGAAAGATTGGGGGGGGTTGTTGTTGTTTTCTGTGACAGACAAGACAAAAAAAAAGGAAGATATATTCATTTACTGCCCTTCATATCATGTTAAACAGCGTTAGGCAGTAGGGTGTGGAACAGGCTTAAGCCCCTCTATGTCAAATAAGGAGCCCACATAGCAAAGCCTTGAGAAAGAGTGACTAAGATGGAGGGGCAACATTATAAAGCAGCCTAATTCAGAGAGCCAAAGCAATGCAAACATCTGAGATAGGGAAGAACAATGAAACAGAGTTTAAAAATTCATGCAGTTCAAGAGGCAGCTTCTTAATTTGATTTGAAGCTTTAATTCAGCTCTCACCTGGCGAAACACAATACCAGTATCAGTGCAGTATCTCTGGGTTTCCTCTCCGCCCTGAAGCAGAACGACTGAATTCTTCTGGACATCCTTATTCTGTCGCAGGCGATCACACAGTCGTCTTCTATTCAACGCAAAGAGTGCTACAGGCACTTTCAAGGTCTCATTCCCCAGCCAAAAAGAAGGTCTAGAAAAGATATACACATATATTTTTTAAAAAATTGAAAGTTAAAGGAAGGCAGAGTAGTCAGCACAATTCAAACACCTTGCACTTGATGCTTTAATTCAACCTTCTTTTCTCTACTAAACTCAACAAACAAGATTCTATGTGCCCAAGGGGAAGAGATGCTGTACACAACCAATGCCTCTAGCTACAAGCAGACATCATTCACAATGAAACCTTGGAGCTTCTGCAACAGTGTAGCACATTACATTCGTCCATGTGCGGTAACACAAAAAGCATGCAGAAAGTGATGACAGCACAGTCCAGCTGAGTAAGGGCAAAAGAGAAGGAAAGAAGGCAAGTCCTGCGTTACTGAAAACAGAAGTGAAAGGCCACACTGTCCTGCAAAGTGTCACTGTGACCTTCTGGGAAGTGCTGAAGTAGCAAAAAGAGATCAGAGAAAAGATCAGTGGGCATAGAGTGAGTACTCCATGCTTGGATACTGTCTGAGTTCCTGCTGCACGTACATTACTCTTGCACACACAGAAGCAGCTTCACAAGAGGCTGAGCTGACAAGGCCAACACACAGCAGCCACCTCCTGTACTCGGTTACACACCACTCAGGCAGCACAAGCACTGCAAGACATTTCTACAGGACTGTACTCAACAGAAGCTCCCTCCAGAGAATGCAGCTTAGAGGTAATGAGCTTTTATGCTAAAATAAGGTTATTAACAAATTCTAATGCTTAAAATATTACAGAAAGATACTGCAGATTCAGTCCCATTTGCTATAGTTCCACGCTCACATTCTGGAGTATAACTACAGACGCACTGTGGACTTGGTGTGGGGCCTTCAGATGAGAAGAATCTAAGGGTATTCCCCTCTTACTTCCCTTAATTTTTAACATACCAAAGTTCTACTTCAGAGCTCCAATAAGACAGATCAATGCCATTTTATCAATACACCTACAATGAAGTCCAGCACGCTTCTTTCAGCTTATTGAAGCTATTCTTCTGAATGGCTGATGAGCCTTTTTTTAATCAGATATACTTCCAGCTGAGATGACAGAAAGCTACAATTAAACTGTTACTGTGCTAAAATGACAGGAATGAACCACCAACGGGCTTAACCTTGGAGAAGCAGAGCTCCACACCTTAATTATTATATAGTTTTCATAGGCAATCTGGAAAGTAACCTTTCATTTACTGCTGCATAAAATAATCTCCTGAAAGTCTTTATCAGCATCAGAAAAGTAAACCCTGTAATTTCGTACTGTGCACACAGCATAAAAGAGCTAATAAAATATTTTATTTTACTTGTTTATAGCTACTTGATTTAACAGCACAAGTCATTTTAGAAGGTGAAAGATTGCTCTTACTAAACAAGTTTTCATATGGTCTGCCCAGGACAGCAGCTGATGGCGCACAAAACCCAAGTGCTTATCTGTGTTACTTCCCACACGCCCCCAATAACCCAGCAGTATGGCAGCAATGATTCCAAGGGCTGCAGATTACCTATTGTAGAACATTATCATAGTGTGGAAGCACAGCATAAGCTTTCATTTTGGAGTACGGCGGCCTCTAGGAAAATAAAGCACATTCAAACAACTCTAGCAAACACTACTTAAAGTTTTAAATCAGAAACCAGACCTTCAACAAATTAAGAGCAGGACGTGTTGGGTGCAAAGTGGCAGTTCAGCAATTTGGCACTACAGAAGAAGCTGAAAAGCTGTTACCAAGGAAGATCATCCCTTGAGGATCTTCATGCTCACATTATTGCATGTATAAAGGAAAAGGGAGCACATAATCAGATACCCTTACACCACAGGTCACTCTTAGATCTTGGTGTGCTAATAAGAAAACAAAGCCAAGAAAAAAGAGGTTTTAGCACGACCTTTGCTGGTAGCTCTTCTGCTGCACTTAAAACTTTTGACAAACAAAAGGAGACTGAAGGAGAAGTAACAACATCAGGCAAGACTTCTTTGGTGATCTCCTGAACCACTTCAGAGCGTCTTTTATTGCATCCTAAAACTTGAGCTGAAATGCATTGTAACTTAAAATGACATATCTGCAATTTTTAGTTAACCTCATCGCAAAACTATGTTCATCCTCATACATATATAACAGAGCCTACCCTCCCTGCTTGAATTTGATGCCACAATGTTAATCATTTGATCCTATTCAGTTGGTTAAGATTTGCACATTTTTTCCATAGGCACAGCCTTGTTCTCTATGTTAAGAGGGCAACAATCACAACAGCTTCATGTGCCAGACCCAATGCCTCATCTGCAGGAAGTGGTAGGGCTTGCAAATCAAGCTCAGCTCCCTGGGTGCTCTGTTCATACGTGAATTAATGCTCTGGCCTGACCACACACAATACGCCGGGTAGGGTTAATATATAATTGCCTTGCACATGTGTAAAATACAATTACATCAACAAAAAACTCTGTGAATTTGCCACCTAACAATAAGACTAAAACTTCCTTCCCTATAGAATCATAGAATGGTCTGGGTTGAAAAGGACCACAAGGATCATCTCATTTCAACCCTCCCCCCATGTGCAGGGTCACCAACCACCAGACCACGCCCAGAGCCACATCCAGCCTGGCCTTGAAAGCCTCCAGGGATGGGGCATCCACAGCCTCCTTGGGCAACCTGTTCAGTGCATCACCACCCTCTGGGTGAAAAACTTCCCCCTAATATCTAACCTAAACTCCTGTCTCAGTTTAAAACCATTCCCCCTTGTCCTATCACTGCTTTGTGGAATACGCATCTTTGAACCTGTGCAACCTTCTGTAACTACTCAATAGTCAGGGCTCCCTGCACCTGCAGTTCAGCTCCCTTGTTTTTGCCAGCCTACCCCAGAACCATACCTCAGTCTGGTATAAGCCCTGCACAGCAGCTGCCACACACCATTTATGACCACTTAGCCAAAAGACCACCTAAGACCTCTTTTATTTTACTATACTGGAAGTAATAGGTAGCTAAGGACATCAAGGTACACCTGTTTCTTTAAAGGATGCTTCTTTTTTTGCTTGGAACTGTTGGCTTTAAAGGCTTATTTCAGAAAGGTGTTTTTTATTATTTTCAGAGGGATTCTATTTCATTACTCTATGATCCATTTCATGCTTTGGTTTTGTTTTGATGTAACCACCAGAACACTCTGGTAGCCAGGAATTCCATCCTCTCTCCCTTTCCAGAACAAAACCCAAGGCCTGCCACATTCTGCTGAGATCACAAAGCCAGGATCCAGTTCTCAGTGAAGAAATCACTACTTTTCCAGCAACTGTCATTTATTTAACTGGGCCTTATTTGTACGCCTTGAACAACAGACAGAATCACTAACAGCAGCCTGAGTCCCAGCCACTAACGGCTGCCACACACCAGGGGCAGGTGAACCCACCGCGGTACCACGAACCCCTCCCCAGCCGAACCCCCTCCCCAGCTCTCCCTCGGCGGTGACTTCATGGAGCGGCTCGCCCTCAGCGCACGGGGCCCGGCCTCCCACAGCTCGGGGCGGGAGCCGGCCCTGCCCGAGCCGCCCGGCGAGGAACACCCCGAACCCCGCGGGTCCCTCCTGCGCCGGCACAGCGAGGCCGGGCCGCTCTACCCTCGGCCGAGGAGCGATGCTTACCCCGCCGCAGCCATGTTGCCTCGCCGGACTTCGGCTGTCACATGACGGCGGGGCCGGGCGGGATCTGAGCGGGGCGGTGCCGTGAAGAGGCGGAAACTACAACATGAACATCTAATTAATCTCCTACAAACCGCTGCCATGCGCTTCTCCAGTCCCGGGGCACCGAGCCCACCCCCCTACGAGGGGCCGTGGTGCCCACATTGACCACTAGACTGGAGGAGAAAGACGCAGCTACTCCTGCACAGCTGGCTCTGAAGTGGAGCCTGAAAGCTGCAGAGCAATCAAAGGGAAAGATTGATTGACTGCAGAAAGCCTGGAGAGGAGCGTGTATAATAAGTGGAAAAGTCAAGTGGTCATCATCCAGCATTTTATGTTTCTGTGCCTAAGGGTCACAGACCTTTACTACAAAATATATAATGACATTTCTTCCACAGACTTCCTTCGCACTTGACAAGAAACAAACGCTTATCTTTGGTTCAGATAAGCAGAGCCAGGCCCATTTTAGACATTATTATTGATAGGCCGTTCAGTTGCAAGGAACTTCCTTCAGTTAATGTAAATTCTGAAGATTTTTAATGTGAACTGCAAGTCCCTAGAGGGGATCCTTTCTGTGTAAACTTAAAACGAGAGGAAGAAGATGGGGAAGCTCAGTGCCTCCTTTTCTTCTAACAAAAATATAGAAGTAAAATAATAATAATAATAATAATAATAATAAACTCAATATAGTTTTCCCGTTCTTACAAAGAAGCAAAATTGCTTCTGACAGGTTCTTGGTGATACCAGGCCAAGTACCTGCAGACAGGCCAACAGTCACACACAAAAAGGACAGAACTCACGCAGCTGGTGAAGGAGCTCCCTGGCAATACAGCACCTCTTCTCAGGAAGAGAACATCCAAGAGACATCCTTCCTTCAGTGGCTGGCCCTTCTGGGAGCCCAGGGTGGGTCCTCCCCTTCTGGTCAAGTGGGGAGCACAGGTGGAAACAATTTGCCCATGCTCCCTGGCCCAGCCACAGCCCATCTCCAGGTGCTCCATCACCATTTCAAGCCCTAACCAAGCAGTTCCCCTACACTTCAATATTCTGTTATGAATGGTTTCTGGTACCTCTTGTCCTCCTTAGAGAAGAGTTCTCCTGCCTTCTTGTATCTGCTTTCTAAAACATGTTTTCTAGGTCTCTTAATCTAGTTTATTTTATTTCTGTCATCTCTTACCCGTGGTCATTTTACCCCCTTTCCCAAAACAACTGCAAGAGTTAGAAGAGTTACTTGCACTGTATCAAATCAAAATAAGACTATTTTCTTTCTTCTGCTTTTTACTCTGCAACTGAGATAATGTAATGGTAACCCTTAATGTCCCAGCGACTAGTTTAGAGCATTTTCCTCTACAGCGAGATTAAAATGACCTTTCCTGTTACATTCCTCCCACTAGTGTTTGCCTGCATTGGTAAAGAATGTTCTCTCTCATGTTGAAGGCCTGATTTTGCATTTTTGTCACCTTCAAAATTGCCGTAGCAGTTTGGGTGTACATGAGAATAATGATGTACTTCTTAAATAGGGAAAATTCTAATCTGCAGAATGAGACAAAACAAAGATTTGAACATAAGTATGCTCCAGTCTGTTGTGTCCTTGCAGAGCTAATGGGGGAGGAACAGCCATTCTGCAGTCTTGCTCTGAGTCCAGGCAGTGTCTCTCTGAATTATATCAAGCTGCAGACAGACCCTGAGGATCCCTAGGAAGACTTCCCCTCGCCACCGGGACTCAGCTCCATCTCCTTCCAGCTCCTGAGAGGTTTGCACTCTAAGCTGCTCCTCTCCTCTGCCCATCTGCACCCTCTGCTCAGGAGCATGTTCAGCTCTCCAGGGGAAGGAGGAATCACAAGGGTCCCTTGTGTCCCAGCGTGTTTGCCTAACACACAGCAACATCAGTAAATGTCAGCAGAGAGGAGGTACTGCCTGTTCTGAGTGCACTGCTGTGAATCAACAAATGCAGCTCTTCTGCCCAGCCAGCCCAGCCCAGCAGATTTCTGACTTTGTTCAAAGTATTTTAAAGCAATGACTCTTTGGTAGCTCCTTCACCTCATAGGACCTTACCTCTCCCCAGGCTTTGCCCATTAGCCAAAACTAACTATCCTGCATGATACTAGACCAGATCTGGAAGTAGCCCTGCCTGTGGCAAGGAGGGTTGGAACTTGACGATCCTTGGGGTCCCATCCAACCCAAGCCATTCTATGATTCTATGAGAAGCACTTTTTACTCTTATTATAATGATTTAAGATGACTAATTTTTTATTTTTTTATATGTGGCAGAAAAGTCTTTAGAAATATTATCAGAAATGTTCCTTTAACAACTGGTCACTTCACACTTAGACAAAAAACAGCACTGATATTTGGTACCAGGATTTGTCACTTTTCTGTGCACTGCTGTTTATCCCTATTATCTCAGGTTTTTTTCCTGCTGTTCAGGCAGGATCTTAGAGCTCACCTTAGTGTTTCATCAGCATCACCGAGTGTTGTGCTATATGAAAAGAAACTATGTTAGATTTATAAGTTTCTCTCATAATGTGAAAGTTATATAACAGTTGTTATATATTTTCCCCTGGTTTTATGGTGCAATAGATGAAAATTCAACTTTAGCAAGGGCAGATGCAGTCTAAATACAAACTGGGGAAAATGAAAGCACACTGTACCTGTGATGACAGCATGTGCTACATGAGCATCTCCTCTCCTTTCTGCCCTCCAGCTCTGGCCAAGTGTCACGGGAAGAGGTAAATGCACTCTGACTGCTGCACAGTGCTTGAGCTTCTCTCCTGCTTTGGGAAAATGTAGTTGGTAAGAAACCTGATCATCTGGGGCTGCCATGAGGGGCACAGGGCAGCAATGAGAACATTGTCCTGTAGTAAGAAATCTTGACCTGCCAGTGTCATGGCATCAACTGGAGAACAAGCTCTAAGATCCCTACTTGAATATATATTCCAGTGCAAGTTTCAGCTGCCTCCTAAAAACCTGAAGAGATTCGGTTTTATACGTGCCATCTCAAAAATTAAAAATAAAAGGAAATGCTGGTTTATCTGTGCTCAGTGTCTTCCATAGTTCAGCTTGATCCATTTTTCCATTGATTATTCCCCCAGACTGTTGGAAGCAAGAGCACTGAGCATGGCTGGCTGAGATGCTCCATGACCACGTTCACTCAGATGGAAAGGCACCGGTTAAGCAAAGAACAACAGATAAAGCTTATAGATAAATTGATGAAGGTATTTCATGTATTGTAGAGTCAGCAGTTAATCCAAAGTATTTATGGTTTCCTATGCTAAAGTGTGCTAATACTGTTTGGTTTATTTTATTTTGTTTCTAATTGAATTGCTGTACACACATCCCCAGCATTTCCTCACTGGAAGAGGTACTTGTTCTGCCTTTGTTTGATACAACGGCCACAAGTCTTTAACTTGGAATTAAGATTACAAGGTCCCTTCAAAGTAACAGATTGAACTAAAGCATCTGCCTTCGGCATTTTCATCATGAAACAATTTTGAGTAAATTTTCCCTCAAGCACTAAATGTATACTGCTATATTGATTTTTTTGGATCTTGAAATAAAAGTGTGATTTTCCCAAAGCCTGCTTGAACTAAATTATTATAAAAGACAAGAAAGGTAAAGCATTACAGCACCTCATTACTCTCCCTGTTGACTTTCACTTCATTGTAAGAAAATCCACTATAATCAAAATGTGTCCACTGAGGTCTGACCAGTCCAAGGTAACATGGCAGTACCTTGGCTGATTTTTATAAATTATCATGATTTTATTTGGAGATCACTTTTTTTTTTCCTTTTTTTTTTTTTTCCTGTTCCTTAAATTGTTCCATTTAAATCAGTCTGTTCTCTGTGTCTATAAGTTGCAGCCCCAGTGTTCCCTCATAAAACATGTACTATAACAGCACTAGCAAAGCTGTGCAGATGACTTCTTTGCACTGGGTGTTTGGCTAGGTTCTTCTGTTTTGTTTTGTTCTCCTAGGGATCAGTGGCCAACCTGCTCCTCTCAGTAATGTTTCTCCAGCATCTCTGGCAGCTTGAAAGAATCATTTGTGGGGCATTACAGCACACTGTTTTGCTTCAGTGAAGGGCGACTTCTGGGTGATTTTCAGCGTGTTCATATATTGGCTTTTTTGCTGACCCATAGCCAAGAAGACACCGTTTACATTTGTCTATGTGCCCTTTGCATAGTGCACAGAACCATATGCCCTGAGACTGTCTTTGTTTCTCTAAGCTGTGTTGTCTTATACTACCTGCATAAAACTGTGCTGTGCGATGTCAGCACGGGTCACTAAGAGCTAAGTGCCAGGTGTGAGGCACCAGCCACTATCCTCTGCTTTCCTCTTTTCATTGCTACCAATTAGCATAGGCATTTTCCTTTACTTGAAGTAAGTATTTTACAAAACTGGTTGTCGGACATGAATGAATATATTATGTATTATATTAATAATATAATTATGTATTACTGCAGCTATTACCCAACAGCATTACAAATGTTATTGTGGACACATCTAATAAGAAATTACTTCACATGACCCACAATTTATCTCTCAGCACTTCTCAATTTCACCCTTCCCTGCAGAGCAGTGCTAAGTTGGCCGTGTTTTGAGGGACGGTCCTGGAGTGGCAGAGGGGCTTTGTGCTGCTTCCTGAGTGATGTGTGGGGAGCAGCAGATGAAATCACTGCAGTGTGACAGAAAACTGTCCAGCCGACATTTATGGATATCTGTCCATTTGTACAAAGGGAAGGTATCATTTCCATCATTTCCCACCCAAGTTCCCTTTGATACCACAAGTTTACCTGAACTCTATCAATACACTGTACAGTTATAATACAGAACTTGTTTACAAATCTTATTTTTTCTTTCATTACTGTCTGCATAATATAATCTCCACCCAATGTGTAACGAATCCCAGAACAAATTTATTATATGCTTATGTAGATGTTTTCTCAAGAGATTAATGCCTTCAGGTTTTTGCAGATTATGATTCGTATCTTCACACTTATTTTAAGACAGATTTCCCACTTTTTTTTTTTTTTTGTAAGAAAAATCCTCTTTAATTTTCTGCTGTTTATATGGAAACTGTTTTCAGCTCTGAGGCAGCACATTAAAATTTTAAGCCAGTGGTTTATCAAGATGTACATTTCGTTGATGATGAAGAAATTGCTCTCGCACGGACAGGTTAGACCTGATTACTAAGAGAGGCAGCTAATCTGAAATGAGTGAACACATTCTTGCAGGCTTTGCATGGATGATACTTCCTTTTTCTGCTTTAACCATTCCTACCATCCTTGCCAGGAAACAAAGACCTGCTTCCTCCATTGCTGCCCTCTGATGGGTGGAGCAGCCCGTTCATTCTTCAGCTCTGCCCAACCCACATCATCCCATCGTGTGGGGCTGCAACGGCAGACAGACCGTGGTGCTGCCATGGGGTCACATCTGCCACAGCGCACAGAGCGCTTCCTGCAGCCGTTTCGGACTGAAACACGAGAGTTCATCCCCAGTGCCAACTGCCGAAGCAGAGATCTACGACTTCCTGTCCATGCAAGCTGCTCATCTCATGTCCTCTGCATCAGACTGAATATTTAACCCACCTGGCTCTTGGATTCGATTTAAGAACAAAGTGCTAAGCAATTGGCCTATCAGATTATCTAATCATATTTTACACCCTATGACTACAGCAATGTTTCAGTTTGGTCAGCCCAATGATGCTCCCCAGTACCCATACCCCATTCCCACAAGAACAATTTAACATGGCAGCTGGGGGGGGTTTGAAGATTGGGCAAGAATATGCTAGAAGACAGAGAAGATAAAAAACGCGAGCTTGTGAATCAGGGAATTCAATTATCTTTTGAACTGTAAAAAATGGCTATTCTACACAACTGCTCTCTCCCCAAAGACAGAATACAGCCTTTCTCTCAGGCACTGGAAACTGTGCCAGATGTACAAAGCACATCCTATCTGCACTGTGCCTCTTTGCCTTTTAATGAATCAACTGACTAGCATTTATTTTAAAAACGGGTCATATTTAGAGACATTTTTCAAAGAGCACCAGTTTGATAAGAGCACAAGACTGGGTTTATTTCAGACACAGCCCCCCTTCCCAGAAGACATACCTGCTGGGTTCTGGGCGCAGCTGCTGCTCTCGCTGGCAGCCGCCCTGCACAGCTTATTCTGGGCATGGATATTTACAAATAGCTGCATGAGAATTAGGCTCAATAAAATTCAACATCAAAAGTAATAACCACAATCACCTTCCTTTGCTGCCTAGCCTGTAACTTAAGTTTAATTACCTGGCTTTAACTTCACAGTCTTAAACATAGAAGTAATTTTGGGGAGATACTGATTTTCTCACTCAAAAACTAAGTTTTACTCATCTATCCTTTAGTTCTGTGCAAGTTTAAGCTATTGTGAGAACAGTTTCACTTGGCATTTGTAGTGTTAATTCAATCTGTGCTATGGAGATTCAGAAAGGGAGCTCAAAGAACGTGTGTGGCTTAACTGTGTGTGTGTCACTTCCAAGCATCCCATGTTTCAGGTGGCATCTGTCTGCATCCTTGAAAATAAAAAGGCTCATACAATTTAATTAATGTGGTGCTACAGCTGTGCCCTTTTTTTTTTCCCCCTTAAGCCCTGACAGGCATCTTTGTTTGTTTGTATGCAGGGCTCTGTTTGAACTGTTGCTTGGTGTCCTTGCTTTTTATGCTGGCAGGAAAGGTGATTTTTTTTTGTTTTGTTTTCTTATTCAAAAGATGTGGTAATTTTTTTACTACTGCTACCGCTGACAGCAACAACTCTTCTAGTTCAGAC
The DNA here is from genome assembly GCF_054131305.1 of Coturnix japonica. Taxonomy (NCBI): domain Eukaryota; kingdom Metazoa; phylum Chordata; class Aves; order Galliformes; family Phasianidae; genus Coturnix; species Coturnix japonica. The sequence goes on from NC_140668.1 coordinate 31,561,282, forward strand.
TGAAGGAGGGTCAGAGATAAAGAACTTGGCTTCAGAAAATAACATGGGTTCTTACCGAGCTTGAGGAGAGGAGCGAGGCCAAGGAGCAGTGAAGTGCAGGTGTTGTCCCTGTACATGGACAGGCTTCCCTTCCAAGGCCTTACCCTGAGTAGCAGGATGTACCGAGCATATGATAACCAGAACAGCTCCAGTGTTAAACACAGCAGTGCTAATTTAGTACCTGACTTTATTCGTTGTTTTCCTTACTTCTAATTGCATGCCTCACCTGTGCAGCAGCCATTTCTCTCCACAGCATCACCCTTTGCGTTCTACTGAGCAGTGGTAGAAAAGCAATAGCATTTGCTGCTGTCCCAGGAATGAAGAGAGAGGTGATTCTCACTTGTTTCCAGGTGTAAACTATGGAGAAACCTCTCCAGACACAGACCTCAGCCTGACATCCCACACAGGGTCCCCTCCTCGGCAGAGGCTCCAGCTCCCTGGGAGGTTTTCCCACTGAGGCTTTTCTGCAGTGAGTACCAGAATGCAAACCTCTGAGTCACACCCGCAGCGCCTGCCTGATGACAGCCTGACTAATGCTGCTTTGACAGCACCCAATAGATTGCGCAGAGATTAAGGCCTCGTCAGAAATTTGTCAGCAGTAGTTTAGAAAATACTTACTGAAGATTTGCAGAGTTAACAGCTCTGTGGGTGTTTGCTGTTTGACTCTCCACATAAACAAACCGCTGGTGCAGCTGGAATAAAATCAGCCAAGTTGTTGCTAATTTAGGCTCTTTGGGCTGCTTCAGGCACAGGAATGACTGTGCTGCAGCATTTTGACACCCCAGCTAATTTGAAACCACCTACCTTTGTACCAGAGGAAGTCAGCCTCAGCAGCACTCAGCTTGTTGTGGACTCACTTGCCCAGCTTTCTGGCATCAATATTTCTGCCAACAGGATTAGCAAAAACTCTTTTAAGACCAGAATAAGGAGATACAAAGGACTTGATTCAGCAGCAGTTCGATTCATAGAGCAAATTCACAGTAGCTCACAATAGGAGCTGTGACAGTCTGCAGAGATGGAGACAGGGAGCTTAAATCTGCAGTGGTGGACAAGGGGGAGGCAGTGAGCCAGCAAATGTAATGGTTGTGGGGAGGGGTCCGGCCCTCACTGTGCATCCTTTATGTCACTGCAAATGGAAAATGTCACATGGAAAAGAAGGAGACTCCTATTAGTAAAGAGTCACTGGGGTGAAGTGCAGCAGAAGAAAAGGATGGATTATATTATATCTGGACTTGTTTATCTGCAGAGGACTTTATGTGCTGTGAGAGCTCTGACTGACTGCTTGTGGAAGACTTGCTTAACTTCAGAACCAAAGTTCAAAGACCTCAGTGACATCAGCCAGGCTAGCTGACAGAAGAAAAACCCTTCATTTGTAATAACTTCTGATCAACAGTTACTTGTTTTATTCATGTCACTCTTGCTTGTTAGGAGCTGGTCAGACAAGTGGGACAGGCAATTAATCGCCCAAGGCAGTCAAGTGCTCATGGTGTGATAACTTCTGGCTGTGAGGAAAGACACGGCCCCACTTAACCAACCTACTGACCTAATCCTAACCTCAGATTTATTTTTAGATTCCTTCTTCCCACTAGTGTGAGAATCAGCAAGTTGAGGAAGTGCAATAAACAAAAATGTAAAATATAAAATAAAAACACCCAGTACACTCTAAAACTCTACCACGAGTAGCACTGCTTGCTGAGACAGCAATCTGTCAAAACAGAACTTGCTGAGGAAAGCAGTTTCTTGCAAAAGGCTGCCTTTTTTCAGAGTATTTAGGACCACAGGTCATTACTAAGGCATGATCAGGGCCAGGTCTTCTAAAAAAGTAAAGTTAAGAAGCCTCCTAAAGCTGTGCCTACCAAGACTAAAGGGGATGACAGTAGAAAATATTACCCAAATGTTAACTGAAGAGAAGTAGTCACAAAAGTGCACTGAAGAAAGAATGAGGAATACTACTGCCAAAGGCACTGTGCAAACCTACCAGGCTCTAATGATGCAGCCTGGCTAACAGGGGAAGGATATGGGAGACGTTCAGCAGGATCAGACCTTGACCTTGGAACTGAGCCCAAATTCTGTAGCAGAGGCAATAATGAGAAAGGCAAGATCAAAAGAGACAGCTCTAACAAAGAGGCAAAAGAGATAGGTAAAGACACAGGAGCAGTTACTGAGCACTTGGCTTCTTAGCCCTTTGCTTTGGGCTTGACCCTGACTTTCTTTTTCTTCTCCCTTCACCAGTATAAACCTGGTGACAGGGACATCCTGTATATGAGTTGGTACAGCACAGTGTATACAGCATGTCTTCTCGATGCAGTCACAGTCATTATGCATGGGTAATTTTTATTACCCAGGGGCTTTTCTCTTTTACATATCCCTCGCTACAATTTTACTGAAATCGTTTTCTTTTTTTATTGGCCTCTTACATCGTTAGAGTGCCCATGATTTCCCCAAGGTTAGATGATGAATGACAACGTATCACACAAAGACAAAATACAGGCATTTGCCAAAGATAAAACTGACTTTTTCATTCGATATGTTTCCTTTTCTTGTGCAACAATGATAAGTAACCTTGATGGTACGAGCTGTACAAATAAAAGTTTAACAAGCTCTCTTCTGAACCCAGGATCACACAAAAAAACAGATTTGATAAAGATACTTGATTTCTTCTAACATGACGGACAGTCAGAAAATGTATGAATCATTTTAAAGACAATTTCAAATATAACCATCTGGGTTCAATCCTGCAATTAGTTATGCCTGAGCAGCCAGCTGGGTCCTTGAGAGGTTCCAGTGACTTCAGCAAAACCAGTGGGAATGTGGAGAGACACAGCCTATGATTCAGTGCTGTCAAATGTAGTCTCGATTCCTCAACAGCTTTAGCAGAGTCCTTTCCTCCTTTCCTTTTCCCCAGACCTCTCCCTCAAACAAGGCAGCACTTACACCTGGAAACCACAAATAGGCAGCATGCCTCTCTCGTCCCATCCTCCCTTCTTAGAGAACATCTGATGGCAGCAATAGCTGTCAGCCAGCCCCATGCGGGAGATGGCTTTTGCACAGACAGTATTTTCTGTTCAAACAGGCATTCCCAGCTGCTCCCAGAAAATGGAACACGAATATCATTGCTTTTCTGGCTGAAGCTGTGTGAGCTTAGCCAAACTTTAATCTGACTTTAACCTTTCCTTACAAAGCTGGGAAAAGAGTAATAAGCACTGTGTAGGTGTGCAGAGGCCTCCAGTAAAGCACCTGGTATGAGACTGCTGCAGTACTTGCAGATGAAAGGGAAGTTCCATGTATTCCCCTGTATTGAACCAAATGCATCAGCAAATAGTTAGATGGTTCCTCCCAAGAACATGTAGACTCCACAGGCAGCAGTGAGCTGGCCTCAGATAAAGAAAGATGAATTCAGATGAGGAAACTAAAATAATAGATAGGCAGTGGTCACTATTTAATTATATTAAATTCTTCAAAAAATGTAATTATCAAAATCTCCAACTGAACATTTTTAGGCTCATTGGACTGGAGATTGATATTTTGGTGACAGGATATAAGAATAACGAGTGCTTCAAAGACTACAGCAATATTTTAGATCACATTCTATGCATACACCTATCCATACAGCACTGGAGGGAGAGCAGTTAATGAATTTCATCTTGCTTTCTTCCATCCTGGCTTTTAGCCCAAGGAGGGTTGCTGTGCATAATGAGCTGACACCTCGGTTACTTCTATCCACCTTTTTCAGGACCTGATCCAAAAATTACTGAAGTTCACTTAAAGACTCCCAAGACTTTTGCTGACCCTTGTGCCAGAATTTCTTCTGTTACCAGGAGGCTGTGAAATACATGTATGACAATTTTAATTCCAGTGCCGCTGTGTATTTCAGATGCTGCAGTCACAAGAATATTCAGACCATTCTTTAAAACTGGGTACTTCCTACCAGTTCAGTAGTTAAATCAGAATTATTTGTGCTCCACAGGGGTTCCATCTACAGCTGAGATGGCTCCAGCTCACTCCAGACCCACCTCTGAGACTTTCTCCCAATCCTGAATAGCTCAGCCCTCTTTTAAGCAGAAAAGTCAAACTGTGCTGAATATTGATTTGAAAGCAACCAAACACCATCCCTAGGAATAAACAGTAACACGGTGCATCACATTTCTGAGAACTGAACCACGATGTTATTCTTCTGAGGAGAAATACAGAAACCAAAACAAAAAATAAACAAAACAAAATCACAAAAGACCACAAACTGTTGCTAAAAATCAATCACTTTAGAGGGTGAAAAAAGTAGGACAAAAGTAAGTTTTTAAGAGAAGGATGAAGCAGAAACCGTAAGTAACATGAAACCCAGCAAGAACTGAGGAAGAAGCTACATGCCCGAACTTTTGAACTCAATCTTTCCGCTGCACTGTCATCCACAAATGATATGACTGATGGCGCTGAAAGCTGCAATTCAAATTTTGCAGATGAGATTAAATTAGAAGAAGCATAAAAATCATTTCTAATACAATGGAGGTGTTAGATTGATTATACTCTTGGATTAACAGATGGTAATTGCAGATATATGAAGATTTAAAGTCTTCAAGCAAAGAACCTGAAGAAGAAATAGCTATTATTTGGAGCAATCTACCTCACAAAATAGATAAAACTTACAGTTGTAATATTGTTAAAGTTTTCAGCCAATGTACATACGAAATGAAAAATAGAGAATCAGATTGCTAAAGTAATAATGGAAAGATAAAAGGACCGGCAGTTTTATTGTCTGAGTCACTGGGTAGATGTCACACACTTCAATCACTGAAATGAAAAAATATTTTCATTTTACCAGTAGTGAGCTGAGGAAGAGTAATGTCATTCAGGGTGTTCTCAGACATACGGTGTCAAACCTCTGCTACCACGTGGAAGAGCCGAGACTAAATCAGGATATTCCACCCAGGGAGTTCAGGCTGCCACAACTGACTCCCCACTCACAGCAAGCAGGAGCACATGTAAGCACATAGACCAGCTCACTCACTGAGCAGCGCTAATTCAGCTGTTTGCATCCACCTTGCAAATGCAGGATTCATGACTATACATCTGGCAGTATTTGTGCTCTTCGTGAAGACCATATGTGGAATCAGGTTAAAACTAAATGTATGGGGAAGTACCCAAACACTGTATAGCTCTTTATGTAAGATATTTTTAGATACCAGGTTAGCAGAGCAAGATGCAAGTGGGAATCCCCAGCGTCTCAGCATTCGGCAGCAAGCAAAACAGATCCAGATGCAGCAGTTATAAAATCTCATGATTGAATCTAATGTTTCTGGGCTTCCAAGAGGCTGTTATATCCAAACTTCTGCCAATCATATATAAATTGCTGACAAAACTACAAAAATCAAAACTGAGGGTTTAAAAATGCAGAGTTTTTCCTGAGTGATCATAATATTGATAAACAGATGGGATGGGTGATAGGAACACAGAAGCCTCCCCACACCAGGTGCAGAACTTCTGTTCTCGCCTACACGCATACAGCCGTGGCTGCCTCTCTCACCCATGTGCCTTCGATTGAAACTATTTATTTTGGATTTTTTAAAGTCTCCATAGAAGCCATGTATAGGCTGTGGAGAAGTGAAATGATCTAAGTGTGCAACAGCTCCTACCTTGTGCTGTCCGTGAACAATCAGTATTGGTCACAGTATGATTGGGAATTACTGTCACAGGCCTGTGCTGTGAAACCTTAATGACAGGCAATGTTAAATCTGTTCTCATAGCCAACAAGAAAGAGATCACACTCATCAACTCTTTTATCTACAGCGTGCCATCCTTTTGTTCACTTACAGAGATGAGTAAGAAGAGTTAAATGCTGATCTGCTTTTCACAAGAATGCAACATGATTTTCAAACTTAGGACATTTGCAAACAAAGGGAAGTTTATGCTATTCAACAGCATCCACTGAAACTGAGAATTCTCCTGACAGACTGGTGCTGGGGACAACAGAGCCCTCCTGCCACAGTGGTGCCGGAGCCCAGAGCAAGCCTTTGTGGGGAATGGAGGGTAACTTCTCTCCCACATGCCAGCTTTGGGAGCTTGAATTTGAGCATGGCATTTATTTGTTCCAAAATAGTCAAGTATGAAACCTGCTGAGCTAACAAAAAAAATACTGGCTTACAAGACCACCCCAATCTTATGTGCGTCAGCCAAACCTCCAGAAGGTGAGAGGCTGAGCTCAAGCCCTTTTTGAGGTGAAGCACTCCCTGCCTTCTGGCCAACACCACAAGAAAAAAAATAAAATCAAATGGACAGCATTTTTGTATGAACAACTTGTAGCAACAGAGCTCCTTGCTGACATGGCCTCCTGCTCCAAGCCCAACCTGTTGTCACATACATTAACCAGGGTCTACCTTGAGCCCACATGTCTGAAAACCTTGCCTAAATGTCCTCGCATCTGGAAAAAACCATTTCAGCTGTATCTCAGTCAGCAGTGATTTCTTGTGTCTTTTCTGAGCACCAACATGACGCACCTGTGTAAAGGTGAACAGGAGAACTGCAGGTAACATAAGGGTGTTCTGATGGTGCGCCATGCATTACCACCATTTCTCATCATTAACTAATGGAGAGGTGAGGGATGTACATTGCACGGATGGCAATGCTTTGTTTACTTACACGGTAGCTGTGGCTTCAGGAGGCACTGACCAGAAAAGAGCTCACCAGCAGGGGCAGAAAGTTGTCAGCTGCTCTAGTGCTGCACAGCTCCAGCACCACAGCCACCCAGCACAGCCATCGCCTGCCCAGAGCTAAGCCCACCCATCACACTGATTTTCCTGACATACTGCTCACAGAGATAACAACTGCAATCAAAAACCTGCTTACAACAAAAGGTTTCGACTCACGCCAGGGACCAAAAACACTTTGGAGAATGAGTTTTACAAAGGTAGAGCTTCTTTTTGTGAAAACTGTGTATTTCAAGTCCAAGCAGATTTACCTCTAAGTCTCATTAAAATAATAATAATAAAATTAGAGGTCTTTGCTAATTGAAAATGATGTTTATTTTCAGTGCTTTCTTCCTGTTTTATTTCCATTTGAATGCAGACTTAATAGAATTTTCCCCACAAAATGTGAAGTCTGGAAAATAGGGAACCTTCTCATCATACTTTATTGCTTAAACCAGACCTTCTGGAGGCTCTTTGCAACAAAGACTGTGCTAGAGGTGACAAATGTGACTGTGATCAATGCTTTATTAAGGTCAGGTTCTCCTCTTAAAGCATGCTCAATTTAAATAATAGCTGTTGTGCTTATGTTGTGATTTTCATTTGAGAATGGTGTTTTTGATAGAAAAAGGAGGTTGCTCTCAATGCCTACAGTCCTTGTCAAGCTACCATAAGTATAGCAGGAGCTGTTGAGAAAGCATGTGCTCTCATATTAAAGCTATTATTCCGACCGGAGCTGGCATCTGCAGCACAGTACCTTGACTTGTAACTAGCTCTATTTCCATTTAGATACGCTCTATAGCAAAAGCAGCTTTGCCCTTGTAGCCACTGCAGCAGCACTGGAGAACTTTTAAAAGAGGAACAGACATAAAGGATTTAATTATTCTTACCTAGACCATGTGTTTCCCTCTTGAGAAAACAAAAATTCTGTGCATACAATTGCTTGCAAAGCAGTGCCTAGATGCATCCCTGACTTGATATTAATTTGCCTGCAAATATATAGTAAATGCATTATGCCTAGACCAAAGTTTGGATGTCACTGAACTAAGAAGCATGTTTGAGACATCTGTATCTCAAACATTAGCAAATACTGAATTATGCGCACTCGTGCTTACTATAAGGCAAGTTGTTATGGCAGTCTGCTTATTAAGAAGCCATCTGAGATAAACTTATACTGAAAAGCTGCATAGATTTCAGAATATTAAGCCAATGGATATGTAGTTTTTGATTTATTTATAAAGAGCATCACATCCAAAATACTAAGTGTAATTAAGCGTTCAGGTCTTTGCCAATATCAAACCTCTGGTCTCTTGCTGCAACTCTGCAACTGAACAACTTGCCTGAATGTGATGGTTAAAGAACTGAATATAGGTTTTTGTTGGTTTTTTTTTTGTTTGTTTGGTTTTTTTCCTCTGGAACATGGACAAAAAACTGGGCTGTGTAAAACATTGATTGTCCTTGGGAACAGAACACTTCATTTTGTGTGTGGCCTTGCTGCTTAGGTACCAAAATTGTGGAAAGGCACAAATAAGGGAGACAAAGGGACCTGCAGGGTATAGGGATGACTGCTGGAGGTAAAGCTGAGGCACCACCACCTGGCTGTAGGACCCTGCACAGAATCCACTCAGCTGCAGCAGGGCAGCATCTGAGCTGAGCACCGGGCTGCAGATTTCTCTGGAGCCGAACTTTTCTTTCTGCCAGTGACACAAAGAGACCTCAGTTCGGAACACACGATGCTGGGAACCAAAGCTGAAGTGAGCTGTATTCTCAGCCTGCTGGTGATAGATCCACGCCGTTCTGCTAAATAGGTTTGTGCATGCGTTGATTTGAACTTGGAAATGCTGAAGCATCACTTCAAAGTTTAGGACTATAATTTTAAAAGCCTAGCTGAGAGTTCTATCAGAATATGTAAATTACATGCATAAACTGAGCTTCTATGCAAAAGCGACACATGCTCCAACAGCCTATTACTGACATGTTTTCTGTGCTGAATTATCTCTTCAACTTCGCAAAATTAGAGCTCCCAACTACAAATTCTCTACCCCCTGTTCTGCTACACGTATGATATTTGCACAGACTATCATACAAGAAAATATTTCCACAAACGAGGAAGCTTGTACTAAGGTCATGAAACAGGTGTTTACAGTCTTCCTACTCTTTAGTCCTTTATGCAAGTGAAGAATGACAAAACCTAATCATATGATATGACAGTATCCCACTCTCAGAGCATGAAAAGTGAAGAACAACATGGTTACAATTTTCTCTGTGGAAGCTTTGGAGAGTTTCCATAAGGAGGACAGAGGAGGACGATGAAACACAGGTCTGAAAGCACAGCACATCCTGCTGTCTCTCTACATGAAGATTAGTGGCCCACCGTGCCCCAGTGGAATTGCTCTGCAGTTTTGCAATGCAATAGGAGGAAGAGAGCAAAGAAAATTAGGAAAGTGCCATTTTAATTTGTATTCTAGTAAACACTATACCTCAAAAAGTTCATGAATTCCAGCTATAATTCTGCTTTGGATGATGATCATAAGAATAAATAGTTCCTTCTGGTTTCTCATGGATTTAAGACTCCTCCAGGCAGACTCTCAGAGGAATGAGATGCTCACTGTGGGTAGTGAGGGGGTGTTTTCAGTTCTGCTACTTATACTCTTTATGAGATTTTTCCCTTTTTTCCACAACACCCCCACCCCCATTTTCTCTCCTCCTTCACACTAGTACAAAAACACATATTTTCTTCACTCTCCTTCCATGATGCTGCATCATCTTGTTACTTCTGTAGACAAATGGGGCCAAGAGGCCATAAGTTTAACTTCATTCCACAGCACAAAGATAGGGGAAAATGATAAATGTTTGGCAAATCACAAAGTGTTATCCTGCAAGCTGAAGCAGGTACAAAGCAGAGCCATCTGGCAGACTCTCTTTCCTCCCTCTGAATCGTTGACACATTTCAAGATCAGCCTGTGTTTTCCATCAAAAATTGGGAATCCACAGGCCATGGGCTGGGAAACATCTATAGGGTAGGTGGAGTGGGGGAGCAGAAAGCTTGAATCATCTTTTTTTTTTGTATTGATTTACTTCCCATCTGCTGCTTCTGCTTCACCAAGGAAAGGGAGAGTAGCAGCAACCAGCTGGTAGATAGTAAGTCAATATTTTTTGGCCACTACCATGAGTGCTAGAGCTGTCAAGAAGGACCACAAGTGCCTGCCCCCCTCCCCCCCCATCTCCTTCATTCACCCAGTCTGCTGCAGGATGCCCCTCTTTTCAACCCAACTCGAAAGCTGCAGCTCTTTTGATATTTGACTCCATATTATGCAGTTTAATCAGTATTACTGAGCAAAAAGCTTCTGCAGAGAACAACAGGAATGTGAGCACAAATTCAGCTTTTATGATGAAAAGAGAAATTTTCTCCATCTATGGTTGTGATTGTTTAGGCTCTGTTTGAACAGAGTTCATGTATAAGTATGGGTACCCATGACAACACTACTCACGCAGGCCAGGATACACTGCATGGGGATAGATGGGTTAGGACATCCACAATACAGAGTATCTTCCAAATGAGGGATGACAGTGAATCACTTCCATTTGTGATGTGGAAGAAAACCTTGCCATTTCATTCTACATACTTGATCTCCTCTAAGTAGCTTCCCATTTGTCCTATAAATAAATAATAATTTTACCTGTGAGAACAGCATGCTCAAAGTAAGTGGAAAAGGCTTGTTCTCTTACCAAGCAGGAAAAATGTATTGGCTGCAGCAGTGACAACAAGGCAACATTTGTACAGCCCAGTGAACACTGGGAAAGAAAATAAAATAGAGAAATGATTCATAGAGTAGGTCTAGATTTACTATGTTTGCTGTTCTGTCTGTTCATTTCTATTACAAGTCCAAGATTTTTGAATTTTGGAGAATAAAATACTGCCTTTACTAGCAAAGCAGAACTTCACTGTAATCACAGCCCTGACCCAATTATTTCAGTCTGCTTGACAATCATTCTCTTTTGCAATAGAGGACTTCATTCCAAACTTCTGCTCATTCACATTACAAAGACTGCATGAAATTGGGATCATGCCCTTTTTTTTTTTCTTTTCCTATACATGCAACAACCACAAGAACTGTGCTGATACATTCTCTAGTAGCTCCTTCTGAGGACAGAACACATGGAAGCATGTACGTAGTTGTGTAAATCGCAGAACTCATAGAGGATTTAATGTCTTAGTTCCACATTTCTTCCATAGAAGAACCACTTTTTTTTTTTGGTCTTAAAAACAAGCCTTAAATTCTTGGTCTCAGTATGATGCTTAAGTAGGAGTCACTCTTCTGTCCCACAGCATAGAAAGACATCAAGTGTCTGTTAAGTGCTATTGAAATATTGTCCCTTAAAATGACACAAAAAATGCCATATAATGCACAATACACATAGGTCTCTTATACTAAGTTCTTTCAATAGTTCTACTGAGCATTACTATTTATTTGATTGGGGCAGTATTTACTGCGACATATTCATGCTAATTTTTAAGCAGCTGCCTCAGTCAAATTTATGATATAAGTTGTTCCTGTTTAATCCATTCACCAAGGTTTTTCATTAAAGTAGAAGAGATTCTATAATGGATTCAATGTGTAATGCAAAGATTAGCTTTTAAAATAGACTTATTTCTGCCTAAGTCATCAAATGTTACATGTACACGGGTCTAAATTCTGAGAAAGTCAAGTGAAAAAAGAAGCTGTCTCTAAAGAGGATAATTCCATGGGTACAGAGTATTAGAAAGAATTTTCTATTATCTCAAAGTTTCTTTTCTATTTCTATATTCCAGTATTCCTTACCAAATTCCCTTTCTGTACCCTGCGGCCACTCTGCCATCTCTGCTCCCTGAGATTCCTGGCATCTGCAGATCTTCATCTCATGTCCTCCCTCACATTTGTCTGAGGCGCTGGAGATAAGAGATGTCATCTTTCAGTATTTCTGCAGCACCACCACTGATAACCAGCCAAAACCTTCCATTCTTGTTCAGCACAGCTTTCATCAAAGCTAATAATTAAGGAGTCAATGAGAACATATGAGTTCTGAAAAACTATTTCTATTAATAATTAACCATCGATACAACTGGACAATACTTTTAAGTTCTTAGGAACATTCACAGGCTAATAACTAAAACAAAGTGGGTAACAAGCAGGTAAAGTAACAGAGATCTTCAAGGCATCATCTACAGTTAATGGAAGTAAATGAGAAGATATGAAGATATTATTGTTCAGCAGTTTGCTGTGAAGGATCTGCCAAGGGCGTAACGTAAACTCTTCAGGAGTAAAACCAACACTGACACACATCTGTTTGGATGTCTAGCAATACACATTCAAAATGAGAAAACAAAGTCATGAAGGATCTGAGCAGCTTAATAATTTGGCCTACATAATTTCAAGGTCCAGACAAGATGCACTGGTGAGCCAAGGTAACATGAATTAGGTGTAATGCTCTGACATACTGCCACAGAGGACCAAAAAATTGCTTGATTCATATTTGATGAATAACTGATGTTACTGCTTTGATTTATTTGGAATAAGGTGTAAAATGATTCACCTTCCTCCTTCCCATCTTTTATTTTCAGCTTATAGAGCAGCACAAATGACTGGTGAATAGACTCAATGAATATGTATTAGACCTTAAAAAAAAAAATAAAAATCCTATGTATATGTATGAGTATATATAATGTATAAACAATATTTTTACTTTTTTTCATAGAATTATACATTATAGAATTGCTTGAGTTGGAAGGCCATCTAGTCCAACTCCTCTGCAGTGAACAGGGATACCTACAGCTCCATCCTTACATCCCCCAGCTCATATTGATGGCATGGACTGCCATGACCCAGGTGCAAGACCTTGTATCTGCCTTTGTTGAGCCTCATGAGGTTCTCCTGGGCCCACTGCATGAGGTGGACTAGGTCCCTCCGGACATCCACTGCACCACACAGCTCAGTGTCGTTTTTATTTTCTTGCTCAAGTCTTCCCTCTTCACTGAGAATTACAGAGGACCAGGAGCACAGGAATGAGAGCCTTGGGGACAGCTCATCCTTCTCCATTAGGAACAACAGCAGCAAGCACCTCATCCTCAGCAGCAAGGAGAGGACTTACAGTACCAGCAGCAACACTGACTTCATCCATCAGGACCACTGCTCTTTACCTTAAGAATACCCAAATTACTGCACTACAGTCTTAGGAACAAGGGTATAATTCCACAGTGCCAGAGCCTGAAGTATTCCAGTGACTGACGTTCTAGGATGCTTAACACTTCGTGTTTATTTTTAATGTTACGCTGTAAAACCAGAATCCATAAAATTCTTTCTGTAAAGACACGTCAGTGAACACCCTGCTGGTGAGATAAGATGCACGTTCACTTAATCCCCAACATTTTCTCTGTATTTTTCCTGCTGTTCTTGTTGCACTCAGTTCCTTTACTGTTGGGATGGTAAAGCTGAGCATCATGCTACTAGCTGCTTAGGTATAATGGGAGAAAAACAAACACCCTAAGAAACCCTAACTAACAAGACAACTAAAAGCACCGAGTGGCAGCAGCATCATCCCTGCATGTGGGTGGCCTCAGAACACAGCAGATGCAGCAAAGCAGCAGAAACCTGAATGATGCTACAAAGTTGTGGATCAAACCCACTGCAAGCGTAAGGAAGTGTAACTGCATCCAAATCAGCAGTTGTGTCTGCTTTTCACAGTACAATTTTCTGTCAAAAGCACATATCAGCAACTGCAGCCAAGGCCAGTCAGCCAGCCCTGCTGGCCCACAAGGAGGTATGTGCTGGGAAGCCCAAACCTCCCATTTTAATGCTTCTGTTCAGTGCACGCTAGGAAGTCCACTCTGCTTATGGAAGCCTCAAAATAATGAATTCCTATGTAAGACACACGCCTGCACATCACCTTTTCTCTGCAGGGAGCAAGGGGGGATCAGTGCAGAAGCTGAAAGCAACAGGTGAGGTCCCCAGGGATTCCCCCCCAAAGCCTACAACTGCAGACAGTACAAGCAGAAGCTTGTGTGATGCTGCGAATCAAACAGCAGCACAAACCTTACCAAAGGCCAGTGCAAAATTAGTGAAGATTGTGCCACGTCCTTTTTAAAGCCTTCAGTTCTGCATGGCAGAGATCACAGTGATGGTGGGGCAAATCCTGATGTGGATCAAAGCTCAGACTGACTGTTCTCACAAACAGACCCTACTTAAAATAAAGGAAACCAAGAAGGGAAACAAGTGATTAAATGTGCTCCAAAGGCCAAAACGTAGCCCCCAGCTACTGCTGAGCCAGAGGCATAGATTAACTTGCCGTGAGACACAGGGACCAACAACATAACCAGAATGAGCAATCCAACTTTTATGTTTGATACTGCTTAATCATAGTGAAATATGTTCAGCCGTACACCGTAAGTCCCCCAATCAGACATTCCTCATGTTCTTACAGCAAGCCTGCTCATCCTTCTTCCTAAAACAAATAATCCCTCAGTCTCACTGTAAACCACCGGTGACACTTAGTATTCTGATCACTCCGTGCATGTCCACCTGGTATACAGTGTCTTAAATCCAGGCACTGTTATGGCTATGCCTTTCCACTGGCTTCATGGAACAACACAATGGTGCCATTCAGTGAGAAGTAAATTTAAATTCCAATCCTCAACCGATGAGGTTTATATAGGTATTTTTTTTTATTTTTATGCATCTTGAAGCCACATCTGTCAAAACACGTTAACTAAACAATACAATACCTAAATGCTCTCTGCAATATCAAGAAGCCTTTTCTTCCTCCCATTTCAGCAGTTACAAACGTTTTTGATCTTAAGCAGTGACAAAGGATCATTGAAAAAGTCCCCACTGTCTGGTAACGTCTGGAAAACACTATTTATCCTCGACAGTTTATCAATGTGTCATTTAGCTCAAGAAGATTATAAAACGGAATGAAACACAGCAGCACCAGAGGGACTTGCAGAAACCCTGACAGCAGCCCCACTTGGCTCTTGGCTCATCTGCCCCCACATCCCTGCAGAAAAAGGATCCTGCCCACATTCCTGCTCCTTTGCCTTATGGATGGAGCTGTGCAAAGCACCCTTTTGCCTGGGAGCAGATTAAATCCCTGCCTGGCGCTGCTTCTCCAGAGTGAGGTGTGATCCCCAGTGCAGAGGGATGAAGCAGCACACAGCACTGACAGCAAAAGCAATCAAGATCTCAAATCTGCTCCACAGAGCACCAATATCACCAGAGGCTTTTTTGGGAGCCCCAAATCCTTTGTGCACATTTCTGCTCTTCTGAAAACTGAAGTCACTGACAAGAGTGGAAGGACAGACACCAGCCAACACTTACAGCTGTGTTAACAGAATGATAACAATGCCCTATAATCCTAGCAGCTCTCCTGACACATAGCTTCTAATTTACCACTGTCCTGCTCTCCTGATCTGAGATACTTCCCACACCTCCCCGTTAGACTCTCTGGCAAAGAGCAAAGTTTTGTATGACATAGCTCCTTGGTGTGATTGATAGAGCTAACTTGTTTTCTTTCTAGTGTATCTCATGTAACCTATTAATCTTTCTATCACAGCATCTTATCTGCCCCTTATTTGCTGTAGTCATCTATCAAAGAGTTACAATAATATCCATTCCTCTGACATTACTGATGCAGATACCTGTGCAGGCAAAGCCTCAGTTCCATGATGGGCGGACCATTCTGCTGCCAAGCTGCACAGACGTGGAGCAGTGGCACTGCCAAGCAGCCCTCTGTCTGCAACCTCCTACCTCTGCCTCAGCGTGTGGCAATCACCCACCTCGGATGAAGCCTCTCCAGTGTGCAGACCCTGTGCAGCATCAGGCTTAAAGGATCCATGCGATGCAGCCAAGCACTGACCCTCATCTGTTTCCCACATCTGCTGAGGGTCTGCTTTGACTCTTGGAGACTCACTAACTCTCTACCTTAGCTTGTCTATTGTAAATGAGTTATACTGGTATTTTGCTGCATGACAGAAGATTTACAAGGCTTAGATCATTCAGTATGTAGAGCCCTCGAGAGATGTGCTTAGTTTTATGACTCTATTGCCAATGCTATTGCTGCAATAGTTGTGGTTATTTCCATTCAATAACCAAGCTATTCTACGTCAGTCACTGACAGCTTTTATGGGTGGTTTTGGATCTAATTTACTAGTTAACAACAGCTTTAAAGAGGTAATGAAAAACAAAATAGTGACAAAAATATTGATGTGCATTATTAAAAGAGAGCAATAGGAGAAAATGCTTCTTTGGTAAATGTATGCAGGTGTATTTGTGTCCATGTGGACAGACCTGGAGGTGAGGGGATGTTTCAGGGTGCAGCTATATATGTCTAGATATAAATCCATAAATCTATCTCAAACATACATCTTAGAAATACCTTCTCTTTATTAAATCTTGCCTAAGAATTCCCTTCAGCCACATAAATAAATTCCTCTCTCCATTTCTAATGAACACCACATTTCTAATACAAAAGTAGTGTTTCACACACTCATAACACATTAAAAATACTGGATTGAGAATTATCATCTTTCAAGGCATCTTAATGTTTTCATGTTCTTTTATTTTTAGAAACTGTAAATATGAAGAAACTTGGCTTCAAATTCTGATTTATACGTTATCTCCTCTGAGTTTTCTCCAGAACTATCTGGGATTGACCTTTCTAACCCTGTCTTCACACAGGAGTCAGAACTTATCTAATTACTAGGAATTCAATTCTCATTTACCAGATCTATCAGGTCTGAAAACGGGTGAATGACAAGTATGAGAGGAGTAATAATATAGAAAATGAGGTGGAGAGGTTACAAGTAAAGGAAGATGCAACAGAGGTACAGGGAGAAAAGCACAAAGAGTGGCAATGCTTTATTAGTTGTGAAGGGTTTATTAGTTTTTTTCCATTTAGGTACTGAGTTGTAATAAAGTAGTGAGAGTGCAGCAGTAGTCAAGACCTGAGGGTTGGATCTTAGTCAAAAGAGCTGGGAAGTCCAGAGGAGGAAGAAAACTGGATTTCCTAAAGAAGGAGATGGCACTGCCTCAGGGAGGAGTGGTGTCCGGCTGCTGCCAACCACACTGAACAGGAGGCAGCTGCAGCAGGCAGAACCTCCCCAAAACGGCCACACTTGGTGGACCAAAAATCAGTCTCCCTCCTGTCCTCATGGCAGTACTGAGTCACAACAGCCTGGTGGTGAGCCCTGGGTTGCCCTGCAAAGAGTTGATCCCAAGGACTGTGGCACTCTTGGGATACAGAAGGTCAGGCTCCTTGTGGGAATCGGCTGTAACTCTGAGGGGGGCTCATGTCCTTCAGTCTGAACTTCCCCAGCACCATCAGTACTCAGGGAGGCTGGGGACTGGGAACCCTGGGAATGCAAGGGCCCCATGCTGAGGGTGAGAGTGCTCTCACTCCAGGTCCAATGAAAAGAAGATTAATCAAGCTGAAATGGGGCAGAACTGGACCCAAACGCTACTGTCAAAATACAAGGACTGAAACTAGGAAGAGAATGTCAACAACCATAAGATCGTCTCCTTTAAATCCCCCACAAGGGTTTCCCTGTACACCAGCTGAGCCCATGAAAATTAAGACATAAGAAAGATGAGGATGGCAAGGTAAACAGAGGGGTCAGGCCTGGGCAAGGGGAAACAAAAGGTGCTATTTTATCTGCAGCAGGGAAGCTGTGGGATGCTTCAGGTACTGAGTGACCTGACCAAAGAATACAAAAGGCATTATGAAGTCTGCAGTAAAAAGGAAGAATATTTTTTTCTTTTCAAAATCAAATTCCAGCAGAAGCAGCCTTAGCAAAAGCCACTTCATATAAATTAACACAATTCTTCCATACATCACAATGAGCGCTTGGGCCAGAGAACTTTTTCATTGTCTGCCATTTCCTCCCAGCTGCTTTTCTTTGGCTCCATTGTACACAGCCGTGTAAGGCAGAAATGCAATAGTGCCGTTACACATGAAGACAAGGATTGTCTGTGATATTTACCAGTTGTCTTCTGTCTCCTAAATGGTAAAATGAGGGTCAGATGATCTAATTAGTCTACACTGACTCAGCACAGACTTAGAACAAGGGATGGAAGCGATTTCAAAACATACTTATTTTTTTTGGCCACTGAGCAGCTCTGCGTGAGCAGAAGGGCCATCCATTGCAGACCTCTGGCTGACCACACCACAGGCTGGGCCCTCAGCTCTGGCACGATGTGGCTCTATAAAGCTACTGACACTGTCAGGGCAGGCATTAACAAAGTGCAGAGTTGGCTGGGACAAAGTCAGTGAACAGAAATGATAAAACATGGTCTAACTAAGAAATTGTAACTGAATAACAAGGAGAAATCCAGGAAGAGTGTCATCCTGCAGCTCTGCAGACATGAATGCTGATGATTGCAAGGCTTTCTTTCCAGCAATAATCTCCATCAAAAGGTCAACTCTGTATAGATAACTAACAATTAAGACCTTTGATGGAAGTATCTATCACCATCTACATTAAGGGAAGAAAAAAAATTTTACAAGTCTCAAGGGTACTTCAGTAAGTTAGATCTTTCTAGCTGCTTCAGCCAATTAGTTCTTGAGGTATAGAGCCTGTAGGTTATTAGGCTGAACCAGTCAGGGACATCATTAGGAGCCCCTGGGAAGGAGTTAACCTTCGGGAAGTCATGGAGGAGGCACAGGACAATCAGAGAACGACAGTGACTATGTTTAACACAGGGGAGGAAGGTAGAGCTAGGGAATTAAAGGGCAGCCAAGAATGCTGGAATGAATAAACAAGTGATTTGTAAGCCCATAGAAGACAAGAAGGAGATGAACAGCACTACAGATGAATTTGTCACATAAAAGTAATGTCAAAAACAATCTAATTTAATTTTGCAACATGGTAAAAGTCCTTGTGGATAAGGGAGAAGGGCAGATGTCATACTTCACCCAGTGAGTCTCTGACGCTGTTTCACATGATGTTTTTATACGTGCCAGAGATACACAATGTAGACAAAACTGCTGTAGGTGGATGCACAACAGACAAGGTGACTAAAGCTGGGGAGGAGTTATCGATTGTTTACTGTCAGAATGGAAGGATGTGCAGAACAAAGGTATTCCTTGTGGATTTGTCCTGAGCCAGTTTTGTTGAATGCTGTATTAGCCCTCTGGAAGACAGAATACAGAATATTCTTTGTACATTTGCAAATGACCCCCAAATAGAACGGACTGCATATGTGTAAGGAGAGGATCAGAATTGCAAATGGTCCTGACAAGCTGGAGACCTAGCACCAACAATAGGGTGCGTTTCAATTAGAGCATGCAAAAATAATCAACAGCACAAATACAGAGAGGAAAAATTGATTAGAAGTTATTTAGAAAAGGATCTAACAATTACAGTAAATTACACTGAATGTGAATCAAGAACGCCACGATTTTGAAAGAGGCAAACATGGATGCATAAATAAAGGGATATTCTGTAAGTTGTGCAGAGCAACTACTCCATTCTTCCCAAGGCTGATAAGGCTTCTGTTGGAAAAACACAGTCAGTTTGGGGCAGTGCCCCTCAGGAGTGACTTGGACAACTGATTGAGTCTGAAGGAGAGCAGCAAGAAAGGTCAAGGTCCAGGATGTGCCTACAAGGACACTATGAATGAATAGTTCTATTTAGCCTCACGTGCTCTTACCAAGCCACAAGAAATCAAATGCCTTCTTTGTCTACATTTAACAAGATAGGAAACAGTAGGTTTTAATGGCAACAGAAGTGATTTATGTTAGATATCAGAAAAAAAATGTTCTAGTTCTCAGAACAGTGAGCTATTAAAGAAACACTGAAGGAGACACTGGAGTTGGAGGTCTTTAAGACCAGTCCCTGTGCCCAGATGAGAAGGGTCAGGAACACCCAGTGAGCTCCTCCACTGGGAGCCACAGAGAGAGCAATGGCTGAATTGATTAACAGACAGTGTGAAGATGATTTTTTTTTTTCTTGAAGAAAAAAAGCCAAAAAACACACATATAATCTGAAACTAGTTTACAAGGTGCTCATGCAAGTACTTCAGACATCAAATAATCAAACATGTGATGAGAAAGGCATAGCCAAGATCAGCAAACAACAATTAGGGAGTGCTAACTCCTCAGGAGTTCAGTTCAAAGTGTGTCAATCAATCACAGGGGAAAATAATGAATAATATCCTACTTCAAGGATTAAGAAAAACAACAACATGATTTTGTACATTTGGGTGATTGCAATATTATCAGAGAGGTCATCATATTGAATACTGATAAATTGCCTTAGGCAGGGGCTTAAAGTGATCTCAGAGAAGTCTCTGTCTGCCCAGCAATATAATTTTATTTGCTCTTAATCAGATTTTAGGGTCATACAGTTTTGTGCAATTACACTTAAAACGCTCCTTTCCTGGAGACCTATCAGTTAATGCTCACCTCTTACCATCCAGTTTTGCATGCTTAGGATTGCAATTTAGCCCAAAGCCTTTCTGCTAGCTCAGCTTACCCCACAGCTTTATGAAGTCCAGGCAGTAGCAGGGTGGCCTTCATCACCATCCCAAACCCCACCATCCCCTGCAAACTAGCAGCAAGGTGAAGCACTGTGAGAACCCTGTCTATTTAGTTAAAGCACACAGTCACTGTGACCTAGCTCCAGAGCCAGCAAAGCACAGCCTCACACCCAGCACTGCCTTTACATGTCAGGAGCCACCCCAAATCACAGGGACCCAACCTCAACACATCAAACTCAGCTCTAGCAAAAACCTCATGAAATCTGACTCATGGCCATGCTGTTTTATGCTACTAATAGCCATAATGGTAACATTTGCCCTGAAAAATTCTCAATGTAAGGTGGAATAATACAAAGACGGTAACAGATATTCAAAAGGTTATTTATGAGGAAAAACTCACCAACATGGATGTCTTTGCTGGGAACCACTGAGGCAACCTCCACCAAGGAACAATCTCTAAGAGATGCTGCCTTAGTGGTGGTCAGCCCTTAAATGAGGTCTAGAGGAGGTGGAGTCAAGCTCCACCCCTTCCAGGAGCACAGCTAAATTACTCTCACCTGTGCTCCCACAGCTGACCTGACTCTTGCCTCAGCTGATTAATCAGAGGTTCAACTTCCCATACACCCAAGTAATGCACTACACTGTAACATTAATGAATTAGCAGTAGGAGAAAACTACTCTTTTGGAAGAAGGTTTCTGGAGAAATACAAAGCTGCAGGAAACGGGCCTGATTTGTCTTCTGGCAGCTCCTGCTACTAGCTTTAAATTAACACTGCAAGTGTATCAACTGAATTTCTACAGGAATTGGCTGAGTGAACCTGAGCACACCTGTAATTGCACGTTAGAGTTACATGGACCATGGGCTTCTGTCTTAGAACAAATTAGGTTTATTTTTAGTCTTTTTCTGGTCTCCAGCTGAAGCCAAAGCTCCAGCCACAGCACTGCTATGTTAAACTCACAAAGGTCAGAATCGGAAGAAAATGATTGCAGCAGCAGCCCTTACGAAGTGAAACATGCATTTTACAGAATGCCCGGTAACATTTTGTTCTGCTTCTCTGTTCCTTGGTAATTCTCTGTGCAAAGAGAGGATTGTGTTCTGCGAGTGCTGGTTAGGAAGAACTTCTCCAGCTTAC
The DNA here is from genome assembly GCF_054131305.1 of Coturnix japonica. NCBI lineage: Eukaryota > Metazoa > Chordata > Aves > Galliformes > Phasianidae > Coturnix > Coturnix japonica. Next base: position 31,582,636 of record NC_140668.1, read on the forward strand.
ACCATCAATTTAATAAAAAGTTTTTTAGTGTGATTTTTATGCCCTCATATAAATTTAATGGTTATAGGGAAAGGCTAATTGGGTTCTTAGAGTTTTCTTTACATTTTTAGTGCAATAGTGACAAATCGTTTGTGTGTGTTCATTGAGGTTGGCAGATGAGGATGGCTTAAGAAATATCCTAAGAGCTGGGGAAACTTTAAAATTAATACATCTTCTACACTCTCAGTAATACAAAATGAACAGGAGGAAACTTAAAAATAGGATAAAAGCTTATGGAAAACTGAGAACATTTGAAACTAAAATTAATGCCTTATCCAACATTCTTACTAGCACTGCCAAGAGCAATCTGGAAGTCAAAGTTAACAAAAACTCTCACCCCAAGTTATTCAAGTCTCATTCACTGTCAGAACCTCTAAAGTATATCAGACCTTCCAGTCGGCTCTAATTAGGAGCATTTTGGAGGCTGAGCCAGAATTTAATTCCTCCTGGCCTTGGCAGCGTAGAAGCCGAACTTTTTCTCTGCACTGCTTTGCATGACAGGATTTGCTGTCAACCACTCAGCTTTGTAGACCCAATTCTCAGGGTCCTGCTGTTCGTGATGCTCTCCTAGAGGCTGTTATTTATTATAGACATTCAGAGCTGCCCTTCAGACTGGTTTTATGCCCACCAAGACACCGACCCAGTGTGAAACAAGCAGAAAATCAAGGGACACACAGGTGGTTTCGGCAGCATTCCCAACAGCAAGTAATTCAGTTCAATTGGAAAGGGACAGGAGATGAAAGCAGTGGGTGCTGAGACCTCTTGTTGATCATGGATTTCATCCGTATTAGATTTAGCTTCATCACCTACAACCATTTTTTCCCTTCCTCCAGGGATCAAAGTGGTCTGAAAAGAAAAATTATTTGGTATGCTCTAAAATAAACTTGAGGCCCACAGAGAAGTTCCAATCCCAGTGTCCTGCTGAGCAACACACCAGACAGTCGGGTGCCCCTACACCAACCCATGTGATAAAGTCCTATCTTCCCCACTTCTCCATCTCAAATCCTTGCAGAGTTCCTTCATACGGCTTGCATAAATACGTATGAACCAGGTTTTCCCTTTTGCATTCATTTTCATAATTCCTGGATGCAAGTATTATGTGTGATGAAATGGCACCTATTTTCTAATGGAATTAGGTTCATTTTGCAAAGAAAGTTGTAGATATCTCGAAAATCAGATATAATGCAAATCTAAATCTCACTTATGAAACACCTTAATTATGCACCACTGCTCTACATTACATAGGTCTAATTCACATTTGAAATGCATTCAGCTTCCAGCACAAACATTAGATTCAATTACCACACGAATTTTAAGAAACGGTAACGTTGCCAACCAGCAGAAATCTACCTGAGCTATTTCAGCCAGCTTTGATTAAAGCAACAGCGCACGTTCCCCCTCTCTTTGCCTTACAAACTTCATCAACTTTCTAACTAAGAGGAAGTTGGCATCTAAAGTGGCAAAGAACTCAAAGTTTACATAGAAAACCACCTTGCCTTACATTCTGAAGACATTAAGGAGTACATTTCCAGTGCAATGACTTACCCACCCATCTGCAATTATTGCATTACAAATCCCTGTGCACCGAGCAGAAAATCTGCCCCCAAGCAATTTTTTTTTATTATTATTATTTTTTTCTTTCTTGCAAACTGCCAGAATACTAAACAGATTTTTAGGAAATTACTCTCAGAGGTAAAAATTCACCATCTGATCTCCAAACAGTCTTACAAGCCTAAAACATGCAGGCCAGATACAGCATCCTAATTAGAACTGAGTAGGGATTTTCTGGCAAAAAGTGTTTTGTCAGAAAACATCAATTAATCAACTTCCTCTACCTTCCCAAGAAGGGTGGATTTATCTCTTCAGCTGAAACACTGGCTGAGCAACATCTCAGTGCCATCATGGCATTTGCAGGCTGAGCAGAAGAGCCCAGGCTGGCTCCACCAGCACCGTGATGGCGGTGGCACTGGGAGGTGCCCAGGCTTTCCTAGCTGAAGGAGCTCCCAGCAGTGCTTCACTTTGCCATGTGTGCTATTTATGGAATAATTAACCATTTTGTGACGCCAGCTGGCTCTCCCACATTCAGAGGAGCAGCTAATTCAAATATTTCTGACAAGAGAGACTGGGAGAAAGCAAACAGCTACTTACCTTGTGACTACAGCATTCCCTGGGGTTTGGGAAACCCAAATTCAAATCCCTCCTCACAAGCTATTAGTCCAGATGTCTCTCCAATATACAAAAAATACCAACGAAAACTTGCTCAAGGTCTCAACAAATTTTGTGGGTGAGGAGGCTGCCATAATTATAGATGCTCTGCATTCACATACCAGTACATCGCTCTGTCACGGTTCTCAGATTAAACTGCAAAGTCCATAAATTACTGTAGGCTATCGTGAGCTTTGCCTAAGTACAGAGGGTAGCCTTGGGCCACGGCAAGTCGTTTAAGGATAATAAATAGTAAGAATCTGTCATTTATTCTGCAAAATGTGAGAAATGTTATCTGCCGATCTCTCCTCTGTTTGCAGTATTATCAATATCTGAGTCTTAACTAGAGTTTGGCCAATAAATCACAAAGTGATGCTTGTGGTAGAAATTCATTAAAAGAGATATGTCTGGGATTCTTCTTCTGGAGGAATGAGATTTTCTTCTGCAAACTGAGAGCTGATAAAAATTCCCTTTGTAAATAACAAGGTTGCTTGAAGTTTTTCCACCTAATTTTCTTTTATGAATGCCTTGGGGAATGTATGTGGGGGATGTCTGAGGGGTGAAGTACAGAACAAGAAATGGTAGAAATGTGTTTTCTCTTTCTGAGGAGGTCCACCTTTGTATGAAAAACCCAAAAACATTTTCATTTTCTCCAGTTCTGAACTGAAAACATTTATTTTTGCAGCTTCCTAAAGCTTCTATGAGAAGTCAGAATTTTTCTTCCAAAAAACACTCATTTTACCAAACCAGGCCAGTGTGTCCCAGAGGAATGAATCGCAGGCCTGTTCCTCACAGCTGCGCCTCTCATCCACGCTCAGCGAATTTTGTACATCAGAAAGAGAGGAAGATGTGAAGAACTATTGATCAGTGCTTCTTAAATGCACTGAAATTCTGAATTTAACAAAAGCACAGGCTCTACACTGGAAACTTTTGTACGCTCACACGCATTATAGGCACTGCTTACAGAGGCTTCCTCATGATGCTGCAGGTTTAGCTATTTTTCCCCATACAAACATGCTATAGATTACAACAGGGGCCATCCAAACTGAGGATTTTATTGTGCCCATAAGGAATTAGACTGCAGCCACTGCACTCTCATGCTGAAATCAAACAGGAATCACAGGCAGTCTGAGCAAGCCTGGATAAAGCCTTGCTGCTAACCAAGTCATATTCTTTTAATTCTCTCCAAATCTGTCCTCAAGGAAATCCCATAAGAGAAAACCCAAATAAATGAATCATAATTACAGATGCTGTTTAGGTAATTGGTAAATGATGCAGAGATAAGTGAGCATTGCTTATTCCTACATATACACAAATTAAGTCTGGACAGTGAACTGACGAGATGCCCTATAATACTCTACATTTAATACGGTTCAAAGACTGAAATGCCATCCCTCTCCTGTGATTTGATCTCCCATAGCCCACCAACACTTCTATGTGAGCATCCAAATACCAAGGGTCCCAAATGGGAATCACAGTTCAGTTATTTTCAAGAAAACATAAGAAGTGCATTTTTCACATTTAAAGTGAAAAAGAAAGGGCAAGATAATCTGTCAGCCAGCTGACCCTTATCAGGATCATGGGCAGTCCCATTACTGCCATGACAACTAGCTGAGCTGCAAGCCAGATGCCTGGGAAAGGCCAGCCAAAAATCCATCAGTAAAACCTCATTTATTGCAGTGAAGCACAGAGCAGAGCTATCACACCAGCCAGCATGCACGGGGCTGGGTGCACCTTCCCCAGGGGGCCGGTGCTGTGCATAGGGACCTGCCTCTGCCTGGCCACCACGATGCTTCTGTGCAAAACAAGCTCTATTAGAGCAGAAATAATCAGTGCAGAGTATGGCAATTTGCAGAGCTTGGAGGTCAGTGTGCTATGAGTCACTCCGAGCCTGCTGCACAGTGAGAACCCACAACGTGGGATTTTAATGTTTTACCAAATTAAATTCAGAAGACAGATTATTTGGTGCAGTGAGGGAGCCTATAAATAGCAGTAAGGAGGTTTTTTGAGCACATCCAAACTGTCTTTGACTCTCTACTCCAAGGAAGAAAAAAACATCTGAACCTTTCTTTAAAAACATCTTTTCCAGGAACTTTAGTGCTGGTGGAGGCTTCGGATTGACAGCTCTGGAGATTCGTTCTGCTGTCTATCCACCAAACAGGCACAACACAGGCAGCAAAACTTCTCTGAGACTGCCCTACCCATGTGCCTTGGGCACTTATTAAAAAATTTAACACCCTCAGATGTATTGTATGCACTGCAAAGGGAGCTAGGCCAAAGCACGGCATCCCCAGCCAGCAGCTCTGCATATCAGAGGCCAGCTCTGCACCAGTGCCAAGCAGCTGCAGGCTGGCATCCCATGGGCCCTTACTGCCCCACCACAGCCACATCAGCTCACAGGGCCAGTGGCAGAGGTGTGGGGATGCTACTGCCTCAAAGAATGCTTTGGAGCACTTCTCTGCATCAACGACTGAGAGCACTGCAAGCCCCTTGCCATGGAGAACGACCTACTGCCACAGCTGGGGCAACATTTCCTTCCCCCTGCCCAGACCTGGAGCACTGAGCTGCGAAGGAGCCATGTGAGATGTGACCTCCTGGAGCCAGGCAGTGGGTGCCAGGTTGTGTCCCTGCCCCTCATCCCCATCGGCAACACTCAGCTACCTACAGGACACAGCCCAGGGCTGAGTGGGGCAGAAACAGGGAGGATGTGAAGCATGAAGGCCAAACAAATCTGGGAGTCTTCATTTTCAGCAAGTAACTCCTATCTTTCTCATAAAGCTGGTGCCAGGCAATTTGCCTTAGGGACTTTGCGCATAGCAAATTCTGAAATCCACCATTTCTTATTTCAGCAGAACACTTGCAGTCATTACAAAAGAAAGACACCGATGTAAGAGCTGACGGAAAAGAGCATAGGATTGAAGTCTGCTGTTTAAATATCTTCTGTACACTGTGTAAGCAGATATAAGCTCAGCTTCCTCAAATTGCTTTACTAACCACATTAACCTCAGGGACTCCCCTTTGTTTCCTGGGGTGAGCAAGTAATAATTCAGAGATAGAACAGTAATGGCTGAGCTCGCTTTCCAGTGAGCATCGTGCGAGATGACTGGTACAGCATGCCCTATATTTGAAGCTGTGGTTTTCAGAAATGATGTATTATTAGCGCTGCATCTGAAATAACCCAGTAATTGCTTAATGTTTTATATTTACATGGGCTGTACATTATGTTTGCTCAGAGAGAGGGAAGGAGAGCTAAGCGGGAAAGGAGGCTGCAATAAACCTACAGTAAGCAATAAAGAGCTATGAATGGTAATCTGTCAATAGCTCCAGCTTCACTAAGAGCTTTATTCAGGAAAAGAGGAGCAACCTCAGTTCCCAACAGATCTAAGCCAACCCAAGTTGGATGTAGATCTCGGCAATACTTAGTTCTTTCTAAAGGATGAGTTATTATGTTTAAACATACATAAAATCCTATTTGAAAGATTGCATTTATTATTAATAAGAGGAAAGATGATATTCCAGATAAGACACTCCTGCAGTGAGCTCCAGCTCTGCCATGTATTTCCTGCACTAGCCAGGGTACTTCCCTACCATCTGCATTCCTCACTTCTTTACCCTTGTGGTGCAGAAAATTCCTGTCTCTTCCACCCACTATTGGCTGTGCTGCCTTTCCTGGGAGCATATACATTTTTACTGAGTAAAAGCAGACCCTCTAGTCCAGCAGTAAAGTGCACAGTGACTGGTAGTAACGTTTTTTGAGCATTCCTTCTTTCTTTCCATTTCCATAATTGCTTCCTACAATACCATACATCACAGTAAAATTCTGTCATAGCAGATTGGATTTATGCTGTGGGAGAAAGGGGCAAGGACCCGTTTTATTTCATTTGGGTAGTAAATGAATAATTCTGCAGAGTTCACCATATTCCCTAAGAAACCGAGACCAAAACAGCAACTTGCTGGGTCTTCATTTTGATCACAAAGATGTTTGGTCTCTTCTGTTCTGAGTCACTGGGAAATGAAACAGCACAAAGTCATGTACACCAGCCAGCAGGTGCTCATCTGTTTTCAAAAATAAAAACTTCTGTAGATGTTAATAGCAAAACTGTCTGTGCTGAGAAATGAACAACCCAACCGCATGAATGCCTAAGCAAGTATGTGCACATGTGTGTGCGGCACAGAGTGAATATAAACTCAGAGCAGCAGTGGATAACCAAAGGTTGCAATCTACTTGTTTTCCAGTTCCTCAGTCTTCAATTCATGCTGCAGTGAATGCAAAATGAAACTGGTCTGAGCTGCACAGACTGAAGAATGCCCCCGAAGGAAGCAAAACCAGCTAAAAGCTGTGAGGCTGGGAGTACTTAATGTATGTGCAGTGTGGGAAGAACTCACCAGAGAGAGTCTGCTGAGTGAAGCACCATAGCAGGTGAGGGTAGGAGGGCAGGAGAGGCATGGAGCGTGGCACAGCCTCCTGCCAGCCACACACTGCCATATGGCGGCTGGTATTGCATGCGGAAACTGCCAGGTATAAGGAGATGGGAAGACTGGGAACTATAAAAACCGTGAGGATATTATGTGAAGATTACAATATTCCACACTGAAAAAAAAGAGAGAGAGAGAGAGAGAGAGATACTAGGAAAGAAGAAAAAAAGCAACTAATGCAAATTCCTTCAATTTACATACAGTTGTGCCTTGCAAGCAAAGCAGAAGATTCAGCCATTCCAGCTCCTCATGATTCCAAAAGAAAAGCCATGAGCATGCTCTTAAGGTCATACAGGGGCAAACAGAGACGTGAGCAGGAGAAAAAGATGGGACAGAAGGAGAAGGCTGGAACAAGAGGCAGCAAAGGGCACAGAACCTGCTCTTGAGTTGACATGCATGCTCAGGAGTGAGCCACGCTGGGCTCAGCCCATGCTAGAAGGAGAGCAGGTCGATTGGTAGCTTGCCTGCCAGGGCAGCATTTGCCAAGATACATGTAGGATCAGCATGCTGCAGCCGAAAAGCCCAAGCCTGATTCCTCGGAACCAGCCTGCCTAGTCAGAGAGTATCTCCAGGTACAAACTTGCACAGCAAATATGTTTTAAAGCAAAATCACCTTGGTGCTGGTGTTTGCCAGGAACCTCCACTGATGTGCAGCACAGCCCCGCAGCTCTGGAACTACACACTGCAGGAGCTGGGGAACCCTGTGGTAGATACCACCATGCCTGGGGCTGAGGGAGTTTTATCAAAATTACAGGAAGAAAGAACCAATTAGCAGTGAGTAGTAGGAGAAGATGAACTCTTAAAAAGGGAAGACCTTACTTTCATGTCTATGGCACATCAGTAACAAGCAGAGAGGAAAAGAAATGTAGAAAGTATGCGATCTTGATGGGAAATTATTTGAAAATTCATAGAACAGGACTGGGCATTTAACTCCAATCAGTGTATGAGATACATACTGGCTGCTGCATCCTAGTAGCTACAGAATGAGTCAGGGGCACAGACAAGCTCCTCACTCCAGCACACGTTGGCTGGGGCTGCAGCTCTCTGTGACATGTGCTGCTGACAGGAGGCCAGGCATTAACCACCCAGTGCTTAAGAAATGAGAGATCATACCTCAGTAATCAACTGACGTCAGTCGGAGTCCTAGTAACACATATCCCTCTGGGGACTCACAGAGACCTCACTGACACCAGTGGGAGATGGATGAATTCTGAGCAGCATTTGCCAGAGGCAAAGGAAGGAATATTTGCTCAAAACACTTATCACCAGGTCAGGCAATGGGAGTCCACTTGCTGGACTGAAGTGGAAGCAAAACAAAGACTTGGCAGTGGGACAGAATGGCTGTACTGGAAGGGTAACTATGGGACATGCCTTCCTTGCTGCCTTCAGACCATGCTGTGGGTGTCTCAGTTATGGTCTGTGCACTGACAGCGCTGCAGTGACTGAAGAATTCATCTTAACAAAGAGAAAAGGCTTTTTTCTTCTAAATGAAAAAACCCACCTCTCTCATAAAAGCTGTGCAAAGAGATACTATTCAAACAGCTCACAGGAAAATCTTGGTCAGTCCAACCCGCAGATCTGAATAGCCTGAAAAGACTGAATATATTTAATTTATTATTTTCACCATGGAAACACTCAACAAAACTGACCTTTTCAGTATCAATAAGACTGGATTTTCCTCTAGGTCCCCTGTCAGGCACTGCAATAACAAGTGGAAGTGCTAAAAGCTGGAGTTATTAAACATGAAGCAAGAGGAAAATGGTGCCCGGCTGCAGTGCTCTGGACTGCCCGAGTGCCCTCAGCCCAACAGAGGATGTACACTCCCACTGCAGGCCTCTCAAATCCCAGTTTCACCTGTGATGATGTCAGTGCAAACCCGAGGCATCTGTTACCATCACTGAAATTAATGCTGGCTTACTAGGGCCCACTTAGCACAGGATACAGCTGTTTGCTGATGCACTGCAGCTACTTTTATCCAGAGCACTCAGTGTACGGTGTGCTCTTGGTGTCACTGACTGTCCAGGTGCGTTTATCCTTTCCACTCAGGCACTGCAACTATGTGAGCCTCTGACAGCACAGCACAGGCAGGAGCTGCTGCTTCCCTGTAGCTGGGGGGCTGAAGCATACAGGAGAATGGGTCTGGGTGGGGGACACAGAGGGGCTTGGAGAGAGATTAGTGAATCATTTCAAGCCCCGAAGTTTCCTATGGTGTTTACTAAGAGATTTTGCATGTCTGTCCTTCAGAACACAACTAGTCTCAAGAGCAATGAATCTAATACACAGCCAGAAAAATAGCAAAGATGTTTGTTTAGATGCATGCTTTGTTAAGTATCTGTCATTTGGCAGCAATTGAACAAAGAAATTATTTCTCCCTCATGTTTAACCTTCTTCACTGGCTTGGCAGCTCTCCTTTGCTCAGAGAAGTATCCTCAAGCTTGACAAAATTCAAGCATTCACATCTAAGTCAATGCTCCCTGAACTGGTTGGGTTTGATCCACCCTAATCTACGTTTCACATGTTGTTTTTCAGTAAAATACACATTTGGGTAGAAAAAATGTAAACTCCAGAAGCTCTGAATAATCCCACACATGCAGGTGGGTTGCACAGCCAGCAGCAGCAATGACCATCCTACAGCACACCCTCTGTTCCCACTGCACGCAACCACAGGATCACAGAATTGTATAGGTGTGGAAATGAACCTCTGGAAGTCATCAAGTCCAACCTCCTGCTGAAGCACATTCCCTGCAGCAGGTTGCACAGGAAAACCAGGTGGGTTTTGAGTATCTCCAAAGAAGAACACTATTTCTCAGGGCAGACTGTTCCAGTGTGTTCCAGCAATGCCCCAGGGGCTGCTTTCTCTGGAGCTGATCTCTTGGCAGCCACACTGGAGTCAGTTATTTCCTGCATCCAGCAGGCAACAGATGACTCAACACAAGCCATCACACACAAGCCCAGGAGCATCACCCTGGGCTGCAGCCAGCCCTAAGAGCCCCCAGCCCTGCATTTCCCCATCACAAGGCATGTGGAGCTGCATCATATCAGTGCTAAGCTTTGCAAAGCCTTCTGTAAAACACCGCATAGATTTGAATGCAGTACGGGATATGATACAGCAATTATCAAGCAATAGCAAAGACATTTCCACTTGAAAAGTGCTTCAAAGCCACTTGCACACATGCTGCCTGCCTGCATGGTAAAAACACGCAAAGCCAGGCTGAACCTTTTCTTGGCAGCTGTACAGTCAGTCCCTTTGGACTTTCCAAATACAACCCTGCAAGTTATTTGAGCTCACATCATTTCCTTTCCTCACTCGCTTTTTCAGCAGCAGCTCTGGCTCTCCAGTTGCAACAGGGGAATGCTTGTGATGGCAGAGCCCCAGCTGAGCCTCATACCACACTGCAGGCTGTGGCAGGGACAGCAACAGCTATCTGTGCCCAGTTCCTCTAGCTCAACTCTGCCTGGCATGGGGGCACAGGGCAGTGAGTTTGCTGGGGGCTGTGTATTGATGGGGACATGTTGGGGAGCCAGCAGTACCTTCAGTAAGGGATCTGTCAGGCTCTGTCAACACAGGGCAAATTACAGAAGCTGGGATTTTAATTATTTATATTTATATCATTTTATAGCACAGCCCCTAAGATTAAAGAACATACTGAACACTCACAGAGGAGCTGGCTGAAGAAAGAAGGAAAAAAAAGGGAGCAAGAGAGAAACGAACACTGAAACAGTCACAGGCTCTGAGCTAGAGCATTTAGTTTCAGACCTGTTATCTGTTGTTCCATTCACTTACTGAGTGTCAGACCTCAGTTGGCCACCTCGCACCTGGCTGCAGCACACAGGCACCTCACCTGACAGCTCCCGACCCTCTGGGATGGCTGCACAGCACTGGGCCCAAGGCTGGACAGACAGTGGGATTCTGCACAAACAGGATGGGAGCTTTCCTTAGTGTCCTCTACTGTTGACCTTCATTTCTAAGCATGCTTCCCAAGGACCATCCATGGACTTCTCTGAAGTTTTATACTTTTACTCCAGTTTTCAAATCCCAGCATTCTCAGAGGAATTAAAGCACATGATCCTCACTTGCACTGATCTGTTTTGCTTCCAGAGAGACACAGCTCTGTCAGCAGATGGCAACTCTAGACCCTGCTCCTTACCACGGCCCCATCCCTTGTGCTGCTCCAGGCAGACATCAGCCCTGCCTGCCCATAATCCACTCTGTGGGTCAATTCCCCGTGCAGCATGGCAGTGTGCTCAGAGACAGAGGGTGAGGGACTGTGTGAGGACAGGGCAACATGACAAACATGATGTCAACAGCCCCTAAATGCAAAGTCCACTGCTGCCACTCCACCCTTCGGAGGGAAAGGGATGACTCCCTGCAACGTACCCCAAAACAAGAGCCAACAGCTGCCGGCTCCAGCCATTTGCTGACCCCATGCTACTGTTACCCCATGCTGGGTATGGTGCTGACTCGCTGGGATGCTTACTGCAGCTGCCTTCTGCTGCATTCCTGCGTTAGCTCGACTCCTTCATTAAGCACGCCAAGGAAAAGATGCTTTGTTTTATAAATTAGACTATTATCCCAGATTCACTTTCTCTCTTCACTTAATGAAAAGCAAATTTCTACATCACGTCAAATAAATAGCCCATAAATACAATATAGTCAAGATCTTTTAACGTATCTATCAGAAAACTGGGAGTTCTCATGGTTGGTCCAGCCTCACATTCAGCACAGTGCTCAGTGACATCTATCAGCACCTGTTCATTCCAGTACAGCACAGCACATCTCTGTACCAGCTGCACCACGTTCAGGTGCACTCCCCATATTTTCCCACCCCCCATTACTTCCAGGCTTTTGTTCTAGCTCCTTCCTCTGACCAGCCACAAGGCAACACTCCATAACTATTTCTTCTTTTGGTTCCTGGAGGCTGTAGTTTATGGGAAGGATGAGATTCCCTGCCATTCTCAAGCTACTCTGTGTTTTCCCTTCTTTTTTTTCCTAGTGTACACTCTATTCCTTCATTCTTGCTCACTGCTCCTAACTCTTACTATTTTTTTCCACTTTTCTAACTATCATTTCTCTTCTCCCTGTTCCCTTCAACTCGTTACTTCTCCTGTCAGCCCTGCCCCATCCCACTGAAGCTCTCCAGCTAGATGTATTACCTGCTGCAGTGAGGGGAAGTGGTGCATCTGAATTCAAGTTGCACTATACAAGAAAAGCAATACTATATATACTTACAGAAAGAGCAATACATAACCCTAGTGTTCTCCCCTCCCTGTGCTAAATTCCCAAATGCAGAAGCCTCCTGTTCTCAAAACAATCTTAAATAAAACTAAGGAGAGAACTAAATGGAAAACAAACAGGGCACTAGATGCCACACAGCAGAGCTGTGGCTGCTCTCTCTCCAGCAAGGCTGCCCACCTCCCTTGGGCTCCGGCTCTGCAAAGGGGTCTCAACTCAACTGCACATTACCTATTCTTCCAAAGGTGACAATAACAAGAGTGGGGTTCTCTGGTCCCTGTTCAGAGCCACGAGTTACCCAAAACCAGACCACATTTTCCAGCACACTTTGCTGATCAGCCCCTTGCTTTCACAGCACCCATAAAGCGTGTGGCAATAAACAGCTGCTGCTCTGAGATTACTGACTTTGTGCCTTTTGCACCTAAAACAAGGGTATCCTGCCCTACCTTCCAGCTAGGACAGACTCCCCACTGCCTAGGGAGAGAGGGGATTGGGGGGCAGAGCACATCAGGGTGCCATACATTTCCAACATAATCAATACAATATTGTCTGCATAATAAATGGGCTTTAATTGAAAGCAACATCAGAAAAATAAATAAATAAATCAGCAACACTGAGAGATCGTTATCTTATCCTCGAGGATGATCAGAATAAAAATGTAGAAAGCCTTGGGTGGGAGGGTGGAGATGAACTAACTAAAACGAGATAATACTACAAGTTTATATGTTCATTGTGGGCTTTTTTCCCCCTATTTTCTAGAGGATCATTTCTAAACTGGCTGTCACCCCAGCATGAATTATTACATCAGGCTCAGTAGGCTGTAGATATAGTCAGAGACTAAACACACATACACCACACTCATACACACTGACACATAATTCTTTCTTGCACTGCTAAATGGATGCAGAGAAAGCAACAATAAAATGTGTCTCTCACATTTAAATTGAAAGTCAGAAGAGGAAAATCCTCTTCCCAGTGCAAGAATAAGAATATATATTTTCACTTATGTACACTTATACTTGCGTACAGAAAGATACACATGTACACTGCGGGAAGGAAAGAGGGAAAAAGAGACACAGAAGAAAACAACAATCTTCCTACTGTCACCACAATGCAGTAGTTCTGCTAATATGGAAAGATTCAATTGCTGTGTACAAGCAGATCTCCAAAGATGTGGTCTGACATGCATCTCTTGTTTTCTATTTAGATGTACTCTCAGAATACCGAGCTACAGATTTAAAATATGCAGAATCAGTGCAGGAAACTATGGGGAAAAGCAGAAATAGGTTCCTCCTGAAGACTCAATTGAATTACTCTGGAAAGATTAATTAAAATTGAATTCTCTTTTGACACAAAGTCTCCTGTTTGCTAGTTCTTGGTATTACTATTACCTAGCTTCCATTAGGAGATATTATACTCCTTAATGAAATAAACCTCAAGGACCCAGTGGGATCAAACAAAGTTTACCGTATTCTGACAGCAGCATCAGGAGAGGTTGCAATCCAAGCTGGCACACTTAATGAAGACGGGTTGACATATCAGCACTGAATTCCTATTGGTGATCTGTATCATTGCTTTTTTAAGGTGCAAAAGGTCAAATAATTGGATGACATGCTGATTAGGAAACCACTTGACTTGCAAAATGACAACCCAAGCTAAGACCTTCATTTAGTCTCTCCAAAAAAGTAGGGGAAAGGAATGGGAGCAGGAGGAGGGGAGCTCCCCCAGTCCTTGAGTACAGTTTCATAACTAGATATGAATTATTAAAAAAGGAAAGGTCATTTGAATCTCTACTACATGACTGTATTTTCACCATCAGCATTTGGGGAAGCCATCCAGGGGATCACCTTTACTATGGATCAGTGCAAATGAATTAGATGAAAGACCAAGAGCATTCACACCGCAGTCAGTACTTGAAGTCTGCCATGCTATAAAATATTGCTTTGTGCTTCATTGTATCGCACTTGTAGACTAATGAGACATTTGGCATACTAAGAAACCATCCAAAATGAACGTGAGGGCAGGATCTGGCCCTGGATGATATAAAGGAAAATTTTCATGCTGAGCAAACTTAATGCCTGCACATTAAAAAGAGCTGCTGACCACTTTCACTGCGCAAGGAAAATCAATTTCTGAGAGGAAGAGAAAATATTATTTGCATCTCTTATTTCAGAGCATTCTTTTCTGGCACTTACAATGACAAAATGAATCCCCAGTGCCACAAGCCCTCACCTCAGAAGCTGGTACTCACAGCAGAAGGATACGTGCCTTGGTGGTTTGGGTCACCATAACAGGGCCCACGAAACAGGTATTTTATACCTCCTAAATGCGTGCTTCCAGCTACACAGGCAGCAGCCTCATAATGGAAAGTTAAAATGTAAACACAAGCTGCTATTTTAGTACAATCACACCAATGCGGCAGCCTGTGCTCTCTCCTCTTTTATTTCCAGAATGGACAAAGTGCTTGAATCAAAATATACACATATTCTTTTGTTGTTGTTCTCTAGGTGTCCTGACAATTAAATCTTGCTCACAAAAGTAATTCTTACTCACCTGATTCCTACAATAAGAGTTGACAGTGTTCGAACTAAAGGATGCCAGAATCTGTATCTCCCTGGATAGTAAAAATACAAAAAGAAATCAAACCCAAGCAGACTAGGTAAAGGATTATGAGAACTGACAATGCTTTGTGAATTTGAAAGGTTACATTGCTCAGTTGAAAATAAAACTGAAATCTTGATTCAGCCCTGAGCTTTTTGCCTCCCCATTTTACAACATTTAAGGGCATTCTTCCCTTTGTCACATGGGCAGTTGTTCACAAAGGAGTTCATCGCTATCACCTTGCTCACCCAGTCCAGATGGCCAGAAGTGATGAAAATCCAAAGGTATTCCAGGAAGTGACCTTGGAGATGCTCTTGTGATTCAAAATTCAGGAAAGATCGTAAGCCAAATTCTGGAAGCATCCTTGTCTTAGCTCTAAAGAAATTCAATGCACCTAGGCAGCAGCTGATTTTTAAAGGACAATAGCAGTCTTCTCCCGCTTGACAAGACATCTGCTGCAGTATTCCATAGTCCCCAATTTACAAAGAAAATAAGAGCTAGTTTGAATCACATATGTCAATAGTGAGGATTTTTGCTTTCTTATCCTTCAGATTCTATTACCTATAACAAGACGACGATGCCTGTTAAGAAATGAAAACTGAGAGGAAAGAATCGGGGAGAAGCACAGGTGTAAGAAGTTTACTTTTCTTTCCCCTTAATTGATCTGCTGGCTTTGCCTGGAGAAGTTGGGCAAAGTGACATCATGGGTCCATGCCACCCTCAGCATCTCAGTGTTAAGATGCCTATACAGCTTCTTAACCCAAACCACACCTGGCTCTGCAAAATAAAATTAAATCAATGAGGTTTGCAACACAAAAGCCACCCGCTCACTTTTGCTGAGCACCGTTTGAAATAAAGATGGATCATAATGTGAGTCATTTATCTCTCCTCTCTGATGCATTCACACACACGCCTACCACTGCAGGGGGATTGAGAGAAGTGACCTGAATCTCAAGCACCCTTGGGTTTGCAAACAAAACCCAGCCAATGAGGTGGTGCAAAACCTGAACTAAATCCATGGCTTCCACTTCACCTCATTTTTCTCCTCTCGTTATTTTAGCTAGTGAAAGTACATGAGGAGTGGTGTCATGTAATGAAACTGTGTATCGTGTAACAGTTCCAGAGCAAGACATTCCCATTTCACACAACAGACGTTCAAGCAAGCAGACTAGGTGAAATCCCAGTTGGCTGCAATAGTTGTACTTATTTTAATTGTTTATTGAAAACAGCATGACAGATGCAAAAGAATGGTAGAAGGAAGAACAAGAAATATTGGCTCCTTTCACACACTCGGCCCCCCACATGAACCATGTGCAAAATCAATTCCTTAATTATATGTTAAAAAAAAAAACATAACAACAACAATGTAAGCAGAACTAGTACTAGTAACATGAGAAAGAAGGCAAAGAAGCAACAAAAGAAAAGAGAAGGGCCACAAGGGAGATCTGGGCAGAGGCACGTGTGTGGGAAGGAGGCACAGCACAGGAGTACGCTCCTGGGCAGAGGGGTCTCCCTGAGCACAGAGCAGAAGGCAGGGCAGGCACAGGGAGGAGAAGGGAAGTGGGAGCAAAAGTGAACCGGAGGTAAGGAAAGCATTGTTTACTGCATTCTGGTTATTTTACTTAGGCTGGTCCTCAGATGTTCTTCAGGAGCAGACTCATGCCTGCTCTGTGCCTCCTCTGCTGACTCATTCCACTGACTTACAGAGCACATAAAAATCAAGAAGAACGAATCCAGGTGTCAAGAGATCTGCCCCTGTTCCTTACATCCTAAAAAGAAACTTGTTATTGTCAGCTATGAAAGAGTGGTGGCTTTACTTCAGTGATAGAATGATCCCAGTTGGTGCAGAGGATCACTTTTGCTGGCAAGCATTAAGCATGTTTTTCTCCAATTTATCTTCCCTGTATGATTCATAACACTCATCCACTTGAAAAAATATGCTCAGGGTCATCTCATCTGCTTGCACAGCAAAGTCCATCACCATACTGATAGATCAGGGTTTAGTTCTTGCCCAAACACAGACCACAAGGAGGTGCATACAAATTCTGTCCCTGACTTACTGTCTCTGGAAATGACAAAGCAGATCTATCCAGGCCAGCCGACAATTCCTACAGAGACCCCAGCTCCAACTGCCAGAACTGGATGGGATCTGAGTACAACCAGTTGAGACCTAAGACCTTTTCAGAACAGGAAAACATTCCACTCACAACAAATCATGCCTTGGAGAGCACCATTATCCTACACGACCAACCCTTTGATTCAGTCCTTCAAAGGACAAAAGGAAATTACATGGGAGGAACAATACAGGGACAGTAAAACACTTCAGATGGGGAGCGTCTCCACACACCTTTGTGCATCCTGCTGAAAGAAACCCTCTGTGCCCCTCCCCAGCACATCCCTGCTGTGACAAAGGCTGCAGTTCCCAGTTACCCCAGCCTACCAATACAGAACAGTACTTTTGAGTAAGAGTTTTGGATTTTTCAGACTGGTAAGTCTGGCTGCTTTCATTTGGACTAAATCAAATGCATCTCAGGCTTCCCTGTCTAAATCATGATGATCCTTCTTGGCCTTTTGGCTGTATTTTATGAAATATCTGATGTCCTCTGTCTCTAGAGGACAATTAGCTGCTGCTACCAAAGGGATGAACCATATGATCTCATACTTGTCTTTCAATTCTGTTTTTTGAGGTTTCCAGAATTGTTCCTGAGATTTTTATTTGCTCCCAAAGAACCCTCTATATACTCAACAGTTTGCCCAACTGGTACTGCTCAGGCTAATGAAGATACTGGCTCCTCTGTGAGCCTTGCCACTCCTGTATTTCAGGTGCTACACACACAGGTGTTTCTCCTCCAGAGGAAGAGCGTATGGAAACGTCAAAAAATAAGAATTTCCCCCAGATCTGCTCTTGCTCTCAGAGACCAAACATGAACCCTGCTTTCTTGTACCCAAGCATTACCTACCATTGTGCTTCTTCCTCTTCCACGATCCCCAGCAGACACCATCCCATTCTCCTGCCTACAAATGCTTGTTTTCCCCCCCGCCCCCCATAATCCTCGACTGCCTTTGCTGCTTCTAGAGGAGGTTGATTCTGAAATATCCCTTTCAAAGCTGGGATGGATGTTTGCAGTTGGGGTTTATTAAGTTCCTCTGGCAGCTATTTCCAAGGCTGCTTTGTCATATATCTCTTTGCAAGAGATTTAAGCATGGCAGAGAGGCTTTGCAGATAAAGATTTGAATTGCAACCTTTACACCAGAAGTGTAATAGGAACATCAGGGAATTAAATAAAATTATATTTTTCCTAGATGTCTACTTAAAGAGGAAATGCAGGATTTTATGGATGCCCCAGAGACAAACTATTACATTACACTCCTCACAGTTCTTATCTAAGCACTGTATATTTGAGCACCTCAAATAGCACAGAATCATTCATAAAAAATGGGCAAGAGAGACTGTGTCCCATCAATATTTCAAGCTTGGTTATCAAATCAAGAGAAAGCCAGGAGTCCTGCTCCAGATCAACATTTGCAGGTTTGATACAATTGTTTGGCAGTTTAGTTTCATTTTTCCCTCTGCATTCTCATTGTCTTTAATATTTTATATAACCTTCCAGTTGATGGCTATTGTAATATTTATTAATTTTTCTTTACTTGGCTGCACTAACCAGTTTGCTCCTTTCTCTTTCAGCAGGGAAAAATTCACACTCATTTGCTATTTGTGGGGTGATGACACAGTGTGAAGAAGCAGTAATGATGACTGACTGATAGAAGACACCATATGTTCTCTTCATTTTTCTCTGTGCTATTTTATGAGAGAGGAATAAAGACTCAATGTAAGATGAACTTCCCAGTAATATACAATATAAAAAAACAATGTGTTTTTGTTTTTTTGCAAATAATTGGCAGGATTGGGGAAATACTGTTTTTTTAAAGCATTCGGATGGCACTGCTATAAATATCAGGCTCCAAATCACTGAGAGAAATAATTTATATGAGAAATATTTTACATGCATCTGAGCACCATAAGCAGGCTTATAATTAAATCTCACTCTCTCCCTAATGCCTCTCAGTCTCTCACAGTAAAAATTCCAAAACAGACACTGTTTATGACTAAACAAAGGTTAGAAAATCCTCCCAATTTTAAAGAACGCTGTGTATAATCCCATTAATTACATGCCAGTCTGTACTACAAGACAACCAACAACCCCGACCACAAACAGCTGCCAGTACCGGCAGTGCTGCGTGTGGGGATGTTTCCTTACACACCCATTGCACGAGTCAGCAGAGCTACTAAGACCAATGGCTCCCTCCAGTAAACCCTGCATTAGCCTTAACATGTTTTAGTCTTAAAGAAAGAAGAAATTTCATTTTCAATCAATATGTGAAAAGCTTTCACTGTTATAACTCACGCACTTAAGTATACTCTTCTCTTACAACCTCCTGAATATTTTTGTTTCCCCCCCACTTCCTTACCCTACCCTCTCAGACCAAGGCTGTCTGATTTTTGCTCTTCCTCCTAACTTCACAACAGCCACTAACTAAAACCAGACTGCATCCAGAGCCACGCACGTATCTGCTCACGTTATTAGGCAGTCAGGAGCAGAAACAAAGAAGTAAACAAAAGGGATTCGTGATGCCTTCTGTTCCATTAGAGACAAAGAGAAAAGGAAAAAAATAAAAAATAATAAAAAAAAAAATTGTCCTAAACACAAAAATTAACTCAAGAAATGGTTGTTTCAAGACACCTTTTCAAATTTCTGAGAATGTTTTGGTAGTTTTTGGTAGTAATGGAGGCAGAATCAAACAACACCTGACCAGGAATCCTTCAAGGCGAGGGGCAGCAACTCCCCAGCACACACCTAGAGCCAGGACTGAGGCTTGGTATCAAGGTCATCCACTTAATGCCTTTATCAGAACAACAGCCAGGCAGAAAGAGAACCCCGCTTTGCTCACCCTGCTCTGCCAATGCTGTAGGAAAAGTTTCTTGACACGGCGCAGAACCAGCCCTCAGCACAGCACTCACCTGCCACAGCCATCAAAAGCTACTTAAAACCCCAGTCTGTAACTCAACACACCTGCCCCAGTTAGCCTGACTTCGTCGTGCTGTTACAACCTGTGCATCCTGTATCACAAAGAATATGACAGCAGCAGTTCAAGTGAAGGTTTTTGTGGCAGGAAGGTGTTCTATTCTGCCTCTGAACTCCCAAGTGGAATGAATGCAGTTCCCCAAAAAGCTGTGCTGTGTGCACTTCATTTTGCTGTTACAACAGAATCTCATGAAGTCAGATCTCAAAACTCTCAGCCAAACACTCCATTCATCAGCAAAGAGCTGCATACAGGATTGGGTCCCTGATCAATACTTTAATATAACACCTACTTAATTGGAATAATTGATTGCCAGGGATCAGACTAAGCATAATGTATTTCTGCTAGTCTGGACAAAGGATAAATGTCACAGACTGTTTATAAGACAAACCTGCAACTACGCGGAGGGTGGCAGATACGACACGCAGTTAGCACTGTAGTGTTTTGTTAAGGACAATGGTAAGGATGCCAGCACAACACAGCTGGGCCCGCTGGGCATCACCGGGTCCCACCAAAGGGCTCCTGCAGGTCAGCCTGCAGCCATGCAGTCACAGCCAGCTATTGCTGCACGGGATGCTCCAGGGGTTACCTCCTTACCTGGGTTCTGCCATTCCCAGGCTGTTTATTCCACTGTACAGTCGTGGAGGAAAAGCCTCTCAGCATCTGAGGATGGAGGACAGCCAGCAGAGAGTGCAAGAGGCCCCGTCTGCACATCTACCACTCAGTTTGCAGCCCAACTCCCAGACGTGACACCCTGGCCCCTCTGTGCCCCGGCTGCCACAGCGGCTCAGGTTCACTGCCCAAGGTCACCGCTACCACCGGCACCGCCACACGGCGCCCACCCAGCCATCCCAGCCACCCCAGCCCCGCCGCTCCCCGGCGCTGCGCTCCCACCCGCTCAGGACCGCTCCCCTCCCTCTCTGCAAATCCATCTATTTTCAATCCCGTCGCAGAACCGCAGACCGGAGGAGGACATGACTGGCATGCAGCTCGCACCTACACACAGCTACGCGGAGCCTCCCCGCCGGCTCCCTTTCGGAAAGCATCATCCCGGCGGCTTCCCCAGCTCGGGACCCCCCGGCCGATAACTTTCCGTGGGTACCGCGCGGCCGGCTCCCGGCGCCGCCCTCCCACCCCCGCTTTACCCTTCCGACCCCGTTCTGACGGCCGCAGCGGAGCGGCGCCCCGAGCTCGCCCCAGCCCCGCGGTGCCCACCCGGCCCCGCCCGCGGAGCAGAGCCGAGGCAGCGCGGTCTCCCGGCTCCCGAGGTGCGCGGCGGGGCGGGGGCCGGGCGCGGCGGCGCGGGGGCGGAGCGGGGCGGCGGCTGCCGGAGCTGCCGGAGCTGCGGGCGCTCGTCCCGCCGCGCTGCCTCCTCCCGCCCGCGGAGCAGCGCCGAGCCGAGGATGCGCTGAGCGCGGCGCAGGTGAGTGGCTCGTTCCCCGCTCGGGTTCCCCCACCCGCGCCCCAACTTTTCCCTGCGTCACTTCGGGAAAGTCCCCAAACTTGCGGCGGGGCCGCCCGGACCCTCGTCTCGGGGTCGCGGATACCGGTACCGGGGGCTGTGCGGGGAGCGGCGGCCCGGCAGGTGCGGGATCCGGGCGCGGAGTGGCCGCACCGGGAGCGCAACTTGGGGCGATGGAAGCGGGGTGGAGCCGGAGCCGGTGCTGCCCTGGGTACGTGCCTCCTCCGTCCGGGTCCGGGTCGTTTTCTGTACGGAAAATAACGGGATGCGAAAGAAACTAGTTTGTGAACGCCGGTAGCTCGGTGCCTTGGAAATGCAGTTCACCCGGAGTTCACGTTGTGCATCAGCGGAAGGGACAGTGATGCGCTGTTTGTGCCGGGAGTTACCGCGCAGGGGAACGGGGCTGCGGTCCTGGTCGGTGCGTCCCGGAGATCCCGAGCCCCTCCGGTGGGAAACCGGGCACCCGGAGCGACAACCGCCGGCGGGGCGGGGCAGGGCGGGGTGGTCCCGGCCCCTCCGCGGTTGGGGCTGCCTGGCCGCAGCGTGCGAACAGCCGGGGACAGAGCGGGACCCGCCGGATCCCTGCGTATGTGCGCGGTTGGAGGGGTTAGGAAAGCCTTATTCAATGGTATTCTCATACTGCTTTGTCTGCAGCCGAACTGTGCTGTGTGCAGATTTAGATGCTCGCAAAAACCCGAGATGCTCTCTTTTTGTCCTGTTTAGGTTAGAAGCTTACACCAAACCGCTCATGTTTTATTGCCAGATTTAAAAGTTGCAGCTCTTCAGAGAATAGGCACAGTACCAGAGAGGGATGAATGGGAAACGTGCGCGGTCTCATAAGTGAAGATCAGAATTAAAGCCTCTAATCCCTTTTGTTTGTTAACGGTGCTCCCATGTGATGAGGGCTGTCCTCAGCTCATCCCGGGAAGGTTTCACCCTGCCAGCTGCCTGGCATCTCTTCAATTCCTTCCATGTCCCCGGGATTTCTCCCTTCCAGCAGCAGGCCACAGCAGCTCTGTGTCGAGGATAACCACTAAGCTCTCCTTTGGAATTCATGAGCTTCCGAAATTAAACTTCTGCTGACACCTGCTACCTGCCCTGCTCCGGCGGGGTGACAGCGGCACGGGGCTGCTGGAGCGCTACTACTGAGTGAAGTAAATCGGGAGCAAAAATCAGTGCCAAGTGCCTGGGCCACAGCACCCGATGTGTGGAGCTCTGGAACCGGGGCTGCTGAAACCTAATCAGACTGTGGCTTTGATGGAGCAAACTTCCAACAGCAATCACCGATAGGAATTAAATCCGTAGCACAGACAGCAACAGAGATTAATAATCATCATCATCAATTAACTGATGGAATCAAACAGCACAAAATGAGTGTAAACAAAAATCCACCTCCCTTCCCCCCCCCCGAATCTCATCCCACCCTTATTTATCCAGTGTCAGGGATGTTCTCTGTGCGTTGCTTCCAAGCACCAAAAAATTTACCAAGTGTCATAACATAAGGTCAAGCCTTAATTATTTATACAGAGGCATCAATCATCGCACGGGGCTGATTTATTTATGAACCACCAAAGCTGTGCAGTGAGGCTGTGAGCCCCAGTGCCCTGCTCTGAGTGGGGCTGGGAAGGTGCCCACACCCGCTGTGCGGAGCAGCTCTGCTGCACCACTCAAGTCCTGTAACCAGCACATCACCGGGGAAAACTTGTGCATATCTGCTGCATCTCAGTAATGAACGCTTACTGATTATGGATTATCTGGAGAATTCAGCTTTTTCAACATTATTCAAATTTTTATGTTTATGTAAGCTAATAATACTGATGAGATTCAGTAACTACTCTTTGCCTTATGGTATTTGAAAAGCGTGTCCGCTGGGCTTCTTCCAGAAGCACTTCTGAAATACTAAAATAGTATTTTTCCGCCTGAAAAAAAAAAGTATCGGTACCCAGGATAATGCTCTTTGCTCACAATTAATGCCAAAAATCAATTTGCTAACATGCTTTTTATGTTTCTGCTGATCGCAAACAGGATGGCACAATAAAAGCTTTTATTGCCATCTGATTAGTCCACGGTGGTGCTGAGTAAATAGCTGGGACTAGCAGGGCTGCTGAGCGCCTGCGCTGAGTGTGGTGGGTGTAGAAGAGACTGTGGGGTGCTGAGCAGGATCCGGCTCTAAGAGTTTCTGAGAGCTGGATGGAAGTAATGAACGTGCATTGGGATATTCCTGAACCTCCTCCTGGCCTCTAATGAAGGGTTAATTACAGGCAGGGATTCGCACAGACTTTCCCATTTATCCATCTGTTAATAGAAATGGTGCTGCTGATCTTATTTACATGATTGTGTTTTGGATAGGGAGATGATTAACTCAGAATGCGTGGAACTGGTGGGGAAAAAGAAAAGTGGACTACAGGAAGAAAGGGGTGGAAAGGAAAGTTGTGGTGAGAATGAGCAGAGCAAGGAGGGAAGGTTCCTTTTGCTCTCCTGTCATCATCTGCTGCCACTCTGTGCTCCATAACCCCACGTGCTTTAGCACTGATGGACTGTTGGAAGCACAAGGATATCCTGGGCAGCTCATGATCCCTCTGAACTTCATGGCAGGGGTCCATTTTGGCAAGAACAAGTCAGCAAGCTCCCCGGCACATCCGCTGTATTGCTCCTACTGATCTTACACAGAGACAATTTATCACTGTATTTCAGCGAGAGAAATACCAAAATAGCATTTCACTGGGTTTGTAAAAGGGTGTGAATTATGGACAGAAGGACAAATGGTTTGTCCACTTCTTCAAAGACCAATTAAGACATTAAGAGCATGGGAAAATATTGTTAGACATTAGCCGATCATTGAGAAAATCAAAATTTAGGACCCAGTTCTGTTATATGTTCCTCAAGCACCCTCTGGATCTTGCCCAGAGCATGTGAAAAATGAAAGATTAATAGTATTTCTTGCAGGCAGGACCAGTCAGCTGCTTGTGTATTTTTATGGTATACTGGGTATATTTATAGCATTTAGTAATGCCAGCAACACTCAGTATAAAGAGTAACAGATGAATGCATTGTGAAACAAGGCACTAGCAAGGCAGGTTGGAAATGATTCCCAAAATATTGCATTAACCAGGCAGGAGGAAATGCCTTAAGATGGTAAACATGAAATAACAGACGTAATTGCTTTAGCCAAAGTCAGGGTAGATCTGCAGGTTGGTTTCAGCCCACGCAAGACCGAGCCCAGCCCACACCTTACGCAAAAGAGGAAAGCCAGGGCTCACCGCGTGCACGTCCTGGAAAGATGGCTTCCACGCTGCTCTGTTCCCATGGAAAGACAGAAATAATGATGAAATCACAGTTGAGAGTGGAGAGGAGAAAGGAGGGGAATAAAATTGTATTGGCTCAACTGCAAGAAGCAAATCACAGATTTCCCTAATCAGACAGATGATGCCTAACTAGGGCACAAAGCAAATCACAAAAGAAGGTGGCAGATTTCACAAATTAGTCATGGCAAAAATGGTGAATTTCACAGCTTGAAGTGAATTCACATTACAGAATGAAACAGCACAAAATGATTAAGAGCTCTAACTGATAGAAGTAATGAGTGTGTGAGCCTTAGTCATCACATGGCAGCTGACACTTCTCCCTGACTTCAGGGGAGCAACACCTTCAGCCTCTTCCTGCATCTGTTTGGGACTGGGATCAGGTGAGGGCAACCTAAAAATGAGTCCTTTGTACATCTTTTGGGGAGGTTTTGGACTGGTGCACAAGCACAGCAGTCCCAGTAACACTGCAAAAGCCATTCAGCAAGGAAAGGCTCTACAGGATCCACCTCTGCTCCCAGTGCCACCTGAGCAGTGGGCACGTGCCATGTCAAGAGCTCTGCCTTCATGCCAATACCTCACGGCTGAGCAGCACAGTGGGAGGGCAGCTGAGAGGGGCTGGAGCGAGAGGGACACTTGTAGCACAGGAGCTGCCATGCTGGAGACAACCTTCCAGAGCTGGCAGGGCTGCTTGGGGGACTATCTAGTGCTGGCCCATGCCATCGTGCGGTAGCTGTGCCACAACACACATCCCTCCCATCGGGCAGTTTTTTAACGGCCCATGCCATGGTTTTCTTCCAAAACCAACCCAATTTCCCTTGCTTCAGCGGATGAAGACTAATGTCAGAAGCCTAACAGGTGCTGCTGCATGACTTCTGTTAGCAAAACATTTCGATAGCTGTTACAGCATGTTTCCAAGGAAAGCTCTGTTATTAAGTACTGAAACCTTCTGCTACCATTTGTATCCCTGCTTAGACCGAGATAAAAAATTATGGAGAAAAATGTCACCATTGTGTCTTAATTCTTTTGTTTCAACATATGCTCTTCTATCACAGTTATTGAAAATCCATAGAGCAAAATGCAAGCAAAGTGAGCTAATACCAACCAGAGAATACCTCCTCTAGCAACATCAGTCTTTGCCAAAACCTTCCCCTTCCCAGCAGACCATGGGACTGCCCTGCTGGAGCGCCTGGAGCAGGGTGGCTCTCAGGCCTCCGGGATGTTAACAAACCCCATTGCTGGCAGGCTGAGCTCAAACTGAAGCAGAGCCACAAACCCCTTGGAGAGAAGCATGTGCCAGCGTTCCTGTGTTTATTGAGGGCATTCCAGCTAAGTCGGGTCTGCTGAGCACAGCTGTATTAATGTTATGCAGGGAGAGCAGAAGCTGTTGAAGTTGCCAGGACCAAAGCCATGGAGGAATGTAATAGGGTAGTGCCAGTTCCTTCAGTCCCACCTGGAAGTTATTACCCAGCCACAGGAGGCAGAGGAGCACCTGCATCCCAGAAAAAGATATGTGCATTAAACATGCAGCAGCCAGGGTACCTTGGGTAGGCACCGTGCGGTCCCAGCTGCACCGCTCCTGACCCAGAGGGAGGATTAAAACTGCACACAGAAGAAAGGACCTAAGAGGAATTGATCACTATTGAACAAGGACGGAAGACAAAGTTTGAAAAGAATTAGCATTTCTAAAGGAATGCCCTTGGACTCTGGGTAGGGAATTAGAAAGGACTTAAAAAAACAAAGGCAGGGATGGGGAGAAGCCCTCTTCTCTGGAATTGATTTTTTTAAAAACTTGGCAGATTTAAGAAGCCTTTCAGTAACATTTTGCGGATCGATGCTAATTTGATGCATCGGAGCTCAGCACTGTGCCAATTCACTGTCAAACTGATATTAACTAGGCTCTTTTCTGAGCATGTTTATAGCTCAAGGTCCATTAAATATGCAGACCTGACAATGATTGCACCTCCCTTAAAATACTTAATTTGAGATGTATATCATGGCATGCACAAATGGCCTTTTGCTGTTCATCACAGAGCAGCCTGGCTCCACGGAGGTGCCATCCTTGCTCTGGGAGCGGGGCTGGAGGCTGCACACAGTGTGTCAGCAGTGGTGACCACCACAGCCCTCAGTGGGGCCAACCTTCTGGCCCCAGCCACCCAGGACCCAACCTGGTGGAGATCAGCTCACTGCTGTCCATGACGCTCATTGAGAGAGCGCTAACTATTCACACTGCTGAAGGTTGCCAGATCAGTTATAGAGTGGTTTCTGAATTGAATGCCTGCACATCCACCTATAGGTAGGAGCTAAGTGAAAGTTGCTTTATTTTTCAACAATTCTGAGTTTGAGCCAAAGCTACAGAACATCCTGGTATTTAAATTTGGGTCCCTTTTAATTCCTTTCAAACTTGTTCATAAATAGTTTGAGAAATGCTGGCTTTTCTTTCTGTTCCAAAGCACAAACGATCCCTTCCGAGTTCAGAGAATCAAAGCAGCAGTTAGCTAGCAATGCACGGATGTGGATCACTGACTTCAGGCAGCCACGTTTGAACATTTGATTTAACATCCTTTCATTTTTATATCCTGAAACGGGGATACTGTTTAACTTAAAGATGAATTAATTTTTCTGTTGCTTTTAAGATCTTTAATGGGAGATGCTACATAATTACATAATAGACTTTTAAAGTTTTTTTGCGTGACCTGCTTGATCTACTTAAAGCATATAAATCAGTATGAGCTGAATTACCAACAGTTTCAGAAATCTAAAGACTGCACCAGAAATTAGACTAGTATGTAAGAAGGGATTAAAACAATATTGCTCTTCCATTTGGCAGAGAACAAACTAATTTCTGGTTCCTGATCCTTTGATCATCTCCTTTCTGAGGAATCACAAAATCCATTTGTGAAGAGATCTATGAAATAGAGGAAGAAATTGTAAAATTATTACTGTGGTCACTAAAACACATGAATCTGCAGGCACATGCAAGGAAGGATGCCGTGAATGTCCACCTTATATTGCAGTTCAAAATAGCAGTTATTTTCTTCATTTCAGTGGATGCCAAAGGCTCACAGAAAGGAGTGCTCATAGAACACAGCCCTTGTTTCTCATGGCAGAAGTGTACTGGTTTGGTTTCTCACACAGGAGAAATGATAGTCTTGTCCCAGTCTGCAGTGACTGACAGCCATTCATTGGGAAAGTGACCCTGGTATTGGAATGTGGGTAGGTAACAAAGCACGACCAGATGTTATTTCATGTCTCCCACAGAAGAACTTAGTCCATCCAACATGGTCTCATTCTAGGGAAGTTCCTTCCCTTCCATCTCTACCATGTTTTTTAAAGACTTGAATTCTTCCAGCCTTCCCCAAAAGCATACTTCACCACACCTGTATCTAAAGATCCTCCACTCTCCAACAAAAGCTGGTTTGTTACTTCTTTAGCTTTTCTTCACAAGAGCTATTCTGATCAGCCACACTGCTGGCCTTCCCTGCTAGCCAGACCCTGCCAAGTCCCAGGATGGTGCTTGAAGGAACTGCTTATAACTCACAAGCAAAATAGTTCACCTCTACTTACTAGTTACAGATGTGAGATCAACTGAGTGAGCTGCTGCCCACCAGATGGTTGCTCCCTCTTGCCTATATCCAGCTCTTGCATCTCCCCATGGCTTCCCACCATCCAGCTCAGTGCCAGCACAGCAGGAGCTGCCCCAGCACCCAATGCATCTGCTCTTACTTCATGGATGAGGAGAGCGGATTTCCTCTCAAGCTGCCCCTTTGTCCATAGACTGTCAATAATCACACTGTGCATCTTAAACAGAGTCTCAGAGTTAATGGAGCAGTAGCTAGACACAGAGGTTTTATGTTTATGATACAGAATATTTACATGGATCATATCTTTATTTTTTTTTCCCAATGCCTTTGTTCTAAACTAACTTTCCTAACCTTAGAATAATCATTTCCTTCTTTCTTCATACAAATGATTTTTTAAATGCCTCAGAGTAGCACAATTATGTTGCTTTCTCCGTGCTGCAACTTCTGGAGGATGCAGTGCATCCCAAGAGCGTTAGATGCTTCATGTAACATAATGGGAGCCACTGGCCAGAGCTGAGAGCTCACGTGAGTGTTTTCCACTCCTGCACCTTACATAGGGGATCTCCAGCACTGATGGCAGTCTGGAAATCAGCTGCATTGTACTGAGCCAACTACAACACTATCAAGCTTTGTTGAGCATATGTAATTCAGAATACCAAAATGAGCTCATTCAGCCTTTGGTTTATACTGAGAAGCTGAACTAAGGTTAACATCAAGAGTTTATCTGAAGTCTCCAATAATGTTGGTATGCTGCTAGCAGGAAAATTAATCTGGTTTCTATAAATATTTGATAGGGCTCTATCATCATCCTCATCATCATTTTGGACTGGTTGGAAGACACCCCTCTTCTCCCTCCAGTGATCACAATCTGTCTTGGAGTCGTAGCAGAAAGTCAAGCAGTGATATTTCAATCAGTTCTTATAAGAAATTCCATTCAAATTCTGTCTGAAAGGGAGTTAAGGTTTCATCCTGCTGCTCAGAGAATGATATGCTAAATGCAGCTTCCTGGGGGCTTGGCTGCAGCCCAGCGCTCTGTAATTTATATAGCTCTCCTTCCCGATTCCAGCAGTGACCTTGGGACCTACCCAGGCACGTGGCTGAAATTCCCCAGACACATGCAATCCGTCTGGGAGCCGTCAGCCCTTCCCTGCACCTCCACAGCCCCACAGCAGGGAAGGGTGCAGCACAGGCAGTGGGTAACACCTCAGGGCCAGCATCCCTCTCTGCTCATACCAGTGATCACTGAGCATTGGTCTTAAATGACAGAGATTGTTAGCTAACTTCAAAGCATGAAAGGAATTTACAGAAGAGGCTTAAATTATATTAGCCAAAGGCATTTTCCATATAGATAGCTAGAAGAGAGCGATAATTGTTGATCTCCAAACAGTTGTTGTGCCCTTTGTATTCACGTGGGAAAGAAATAACTTGAAAGGTTATTAACGTGAGGTTTCAAAGAAAGTTCTAATGTTATTGCTCTTCGTAGTTAGAGTTTGCTGGGTGTGCCTGAGATGCTTCACTGAGAAATGCGTGTCCACAGCCAGAGGAGCTGATAACTGAGATTGTAACGTATGACATTTATCACAGAAAAATTGTGTAATTCAGAGAAGTTATTGCCCCTTGAAGGTTACATTCATTATAGGCTGTAACAGAGAGATGTCTTTAGAATGACTGTAGTTTCTCTCATTTAAATAGCTATTCAGGGATACCGTTGTTGAAGCTTATGTATGTAACTGCAGATTGTTTGATAAAATTATTGAAGGAAGGTAACTTTGGGGAAATCTGGCAGACCTCTGCTGCATTCCTGGGCTGCTCTTTGTCCAGATTTTTCACAGAGTTACCTTCCATAAACACGTGTACTTTTCTATCTAGATTCCTTATGATGGAGAATACTTTAAAAAAAAAAGAAGTGACTTTTAAAATTATTTTACATTATTTTAGATTTGTTAACTCACCAATAATTATTAGATTTTCTACACAGCAAGCAATACAGCACTAGCTTTAAAACCAAAGAATAGCAAAACTTGTCATGGGTTTTGGTCTTCCAAGTAGTGTCTGATATAATCAGGAATTTGCATTACCCGAAATGGACCTCTTCTGTAATTCAGTCATTTCAGGACTTAACATAGATCCTTTCTGAAAGGCTTTTTCTACTATCTGCTGTGAAGCCATGAGAGAATCATTACATTAAGCAGTTATTTGTAAACAAGAAACCAGTGAGTCCAAAAAACTTCCTCCACTAGATGCTCATCACTGAGATACCCCTGGCAAAGTGTTCATCTGCTGCCTGGAGCCACCTTAACACCAGCGAACCTCAACTGGAAAAAATCAACACAGGCTCATCAGGCTTTTCACTTCTACTAACAACAAATGTAAACTCTTAGAACTGCTTGAGATTGATTCAGATACAGCGTTGCTGCTACCATACTGTTTCTGTACTAGATGCAGAGGCTCACACTTGGATGTGGGGTGCACACGATGGACGCACACAAGCGATTGTGGCAGAGGAAGCAGCTGGTTCAGCTCTGCCTGGCATTGCACCTAGTGCTGTACAGCACAGCCAGAGCAGGCTGCCCGACCCTGAGGCACTCCTGTCATCTCATTTGGCTCTTGTGCATGTGATCAAAGCCCCCACCCCCTTTTTATTCATTTTCTCAGGGATATGCCACATCTCACTGTTACACAGACCTGGCAGCAACGCTATGCTGGGCACACTCCCTACTCAGCTATTAAACTGCTCTGTTGCTTTCCTTTGTCAGGATTTCTTTCCCCCCCCCCTAATATCTCACCTAAACTTTTTCTTTCTTAGCTTCAGGCCATTGCTCCCTGGCCTACAATTTTTCTGAGACTGTGAATAATTCCCTCCCTTCGTTTCTATTGTTACCTTGAAGGTATTTATAGACTGTGATCATGTTCCCCCTGAGCCTTCTCTTTCACCAGACTCTGAATTTAGCTTTCTCAGCCTCTTCGCATGTTATGTTCTCTAATCCATGTATCAGTGCCCTCCTTTGTTTTCATCTTCTTTTGAAGGCTGGTAACCAGCAATACACAGCATCATGGTGTTGCACAGCCATTACTTATAAAGATTCACGGATAACAGTTCCTCATTATCTATATTATGTTACTGAGAAGCACTATTTTTTTTAAATATTGTTTACTTTATGAAATATGCCTTTTCACCAAATGTAATTTTGCAAATGAAAATATTCCGCATAGCTCTCCACTTCGCTACCAAGGTGTAAGCAGAAAGAAGTGAGGCTAACAAATGCATCTGACTACATAGACTCATAGGGTCGGCCTCTGTAGGAAGCAAAAACCTTGCCCAAGTGAGATGCAACCTTCTGCACTGGTCAGCTGCCCAGGTGGAAGAGTTACCCCCAGGACTATGACTGCACCCACTGGCTGTTCCTCCCTGTCAGAAAGTAATGTCAGCTACCTGACCCAAGACACTCCATTGCTCCACTGAGAGTGGTTCCCTCAGCTTTATGCTGAAATGAAAAATTATACCCTATGGAAAGTTCTGATTTTGGTTACATTAAAGATCGAAAGCCTCAATTTTAAAACTTGCCGTTGAATACAAAATTCATGGGAAGGAAATGCAATTTGGGGAAAGGAGAAGTGTTCCATCTTTATGATTTTGATCTCCCCTGGAGTCTCTGACCTGGTGGCAGTGCTGGACCTGCCCCCATAACCCTGCATTCAGCTGGTCCTGCTTAGGACATACAGGAGCAGCCACTCCTGGCTCGTCCAGCCCTGGGCTGTCCTCAGCCAACCCCACAGCTCAGCTGACTGCTGGGGCCCACAAAGCAGAGAAGTCTCTTTTCACCACACTGCCTCTTTCCTCACCCCCCCAAAAAAAAGTTCTTAACAAAACCACAAAGCAAAAAACCGCAGGAAAAGGTTGTGTCACGTTGTGGCAAAGGAAACTATGCCTGGGAGCAAGAGCTTTGTATGGGGAAAGAATTACAGCTCCCCAGTGCAACAGGAGGGGAGAGATGAAGGGAGAAATCCGAGCCTACATTTGTGAAGTTAGACTGTTATAAAATCTCTAAGAAAATCAAAGTACTGGAAGATAGAGAAAGCCTTCTACACCATAGCAAGTGTCCCTGCATCCATGTGCCCAGATTAGATTCTTGCACATCTCCATTCACTCTGATGCCTCTGCAGAACCTGACAGTAATGATGTCCCTTGTAGGACAGAACAATCTATCATGCTAACCAGTGCTCTCCTGCTTCTCCCTTGCACTTTCAATTCTTCTGTACCAGCCCTCTATTTTTACTTAGCTCTGCTTTTGGAAATAGAGCTGACTTTTGGTCCCGGGCTTCTACTAAATTACAAAGAATGTCTTAATTCTGAAGGATTATGAAAAATACCTTACCAATAATATTGCGTTTAAAATAGCCAATTCTTAGTTCTAAGCTTATTAAAGATAAGAAAGAACTCCCCACTAACTAATTGCAATGCCTACAAGGACTGCCACCACAACAAGGATGGACACAACAAGCTTTCTAAAAGGTCTTCTATCATCAAGCTGTACAAACATTTATTCTCAGCAATGTGACGATTTTACTACAACTCCACCTTCCCAATCATACTCCATACAACAATATTAGACAGATTACAACCATCTGCAGGGCTCATTCATGCCAGAATCAACCTAACTGAATAATTAATTTTTATGTTCAGCGATTGAACCAAAACTAGTAGGGGAAATAATTGCTTCAGGGGTGCTCCAAAGACAAGCGAGTGTTTCCCTGCAGCTAAAGACTTGAAAATTAAAAGTCATTTCCAATGGAAGGACTGTTCTTTAAAGAAAAAAAAAGTACCAAATAGGTTTTTTGTTTGTTTGTTTAAAATTAATGTGTAAAATGGTCGGCTGCCAGCTTTGTTTATAGTTCTGTTTACTAAAATTTTATAAATGCAAGATTTCAGCAGGGTTAAGCACGACTGACAAGAGGCTGTAATCTGCCTCACAGAGAACCCATGTTTTCAACAGAGACCAAAATGCACTCTGGAAATTTAGTGCTGCTTCTGCTTTCAGTTAATTATTAAATTCAAAATGTTTGAAATATGCATTGTAAGATGACATTATTTTAATTTTCCCAGCAGAGACATTGACAGCTCCTGGATGATACTGCACTGAACTGTCCTCTTTAATGACATTTTCTTTTTAATAATCGTTGATCCACACAAATTTGTTAGCTCCCGAACAGGAGCTCATTGCTCACAGTGCTTGTGAGAGTTCTGTCAGGAGCCGAGTGTGGCACAGAGCATTTCCAACTATGAAAGTTTGCTGTGCAAACACATGATACCTTGGATTTGATTTGGATCCTAATTTTCTGTGGCTGTTCTAAATACAACAGTGCACCAAAATGCCTCTGCCTTAGTCCCTGGATGCTGACAGGATTTGGAGAAGGAAGGTAAATCCTGAGAGAAAACATCAGTACAACCCTTCAGAAAGCAGTGTTTCCTGTCTGTCCCTAAGAACAAGAACCTCCTATCTCCACACTAATTGGCCATAAATATCACGGTTTTCTGAAGTTAGAGTTTAAATGACCGGCCAGCACAGGCTCTTCTTGCACCAGGAACATGGTGCCCCTAGATCTTGTTCTGATCTTCTTGAATGTTATGAAAGCAAACACCTGCTGGAAAGTAAACTGTAACCAGTGGTCTAGGAGCATACACCAGGCCCTGAAAAACCGCTGTTAACATTGCAAAGTGAAGTCTTGCAGCGGCTGGTGCTAAGGAGCAATCATGTCCTCCAGCAGCTGCATAGAGCCCTATGGAACAAAACTGCTTCTTTCTCTCCTCCCTGCCCTTCTGGGAGAAAGGGGATTGATATTGTAGCACGACTTCTTTCCTGAGTCCTATAAGGGAAAGGGTTAGGGAAATAAAGTTCTTTCCCAGAGAATCCCCTGGACTAGGGGAGAAGAGCCCCTCAGGATCCATCTGAGACCACTGCAGTATTTATTTATTCCTTTCCTAGTGATTCCCAGCAGCTTTCAGAGATTACTGCTCCCTTAGGAAAGCACAGCTCAGAGATGCACAGCACTATTTCCTCCTGTTCCTTCCCTCAGCATCTCCCCTGGGAAGGAGAAAGGTTTACAATCCTTTCCCTTCATCTTGCAAACCGAGCCCTGATCTCATTGTCTGCTGCTACACAAACAATAAACCAGGTTTCCCAGCATGGTTTGTCTTAGTAATATTCTATTTCTCTGTCAGATTTGAGGTCAGGTGGTAATTTTGGGTGAGGTACTATCTTTAAAGACAACAAATGCAAGAAGCAATCTCAAGGCAAGGGATAAACCAGATGACCTGAGTGATTTTCTCTGTCACCACTGTCTATGTTTCTATTATGGAATAAAGCACAGGACAAGGAGAGGGATTCGGTGCTTTGACTGTAGTGACAGATACTACCAAAGAGCCCAGCTTAGTTCATCTCCTCACAGCCCTGTAAGGGGCAGGCTGGTGTACCCAGCAAAACAGTGGTATTTATCTTCTATGCACAGCTGATCTATAGAGCACAGCGCGTTTCCCTGAAGGATGTCAGGGCCTGCAAAGCTGCTTGGCTTGGTTGGCTGACGTGTTGGTATCTGTGTGAACTCAGAGGGTAATTCTGCCTTTCATTCCTTATTTTGAGACCTTATCAGACATTTCTGTCTAGAATGAATCCCTAACACCTGTGACCTGTCCATATGGTTCTGTAAGTGTTAAAATAAGGAGCTCTCTGGGAAAATACATGGGTTGCAGGAATTCCCTTCCAACCCAAGGGCTGCCTTAAGCATGTTCACAGGCTGCTCTCTGCAGATCTCAGGAAAGGATGTTAGCTGAACTCCTGATGCCAGCAGAAAATTCCTTCTCTGAACAGCCTATTATTAAGATCCTATTCATTATATGGTAAAGGTCTTACAGGTCAATCTGTTGTTTTGCTTCTCAGACAAGAGTACAAGTCCAGCCCTCACTGCCAGCAAGCTACCAGCCTTTTGTAGCTGCTTTTTTCCAGACAACTTTAGGAAAACAACAACTTCTGAGAAGGCTTAAGAAAAGGGACTGAAGATAATTACATTTATGGTTTATAAATGTGAAGGTGACTCATGGGTGTTTATACTGCTCAGACAAAAATGCTGTTAAAGGGAAAAAGATGTCATGATCCTACAGCATCCTATCTGTTTTTCTTTGAAGTAAAAGTCCATAGTACCAGAAGGCAAATAGTTTTCCCCTGCTGTTAGCCTCTCAATTCTATTAAGAAATTCTTGAATATTTCCCTGCCTCTTTCCTCTTTTTATTCCTCTTTTTTTGTTTACTCTGTAGATAAATGCTTCACTTAAACCCCACTGCAGTCAAGGAGCGTCTCTAGCAGACACTGGATCACACTGTCATCATGATTTAGGGTTTCACTGATCGTACTTTATTAATTTTGTATTCTCCAAAAGGTTTTAACTCTCATATGTTCATCGAATTGTTTAAAATGAAGGGGCTCTCAGTCTCCATTGCCATACTAAAAGGAAATAGAGAGCTTGCTGTTATTACCATGCAAGTTAGGCAGTCTGAATAGTGTCTTTTAGCCAGATGTAAATCCACAATTATAAATCACCATGGGAAGGAGAATGGCAATCACTGCATTTTGATTTATTGCCACAATATTTTTTGTACACATATACTGACCAGAATAGGGAAATGAGGTATCTTTTCTATTTATTTTTTTTTTCATGCAGTAAACATCTCTGCTTAAAGCACCATTTGTACTAGAAGTCAAAAGTGCATCTCAGTAAAACTACTCACAGAAGAGAGAGGAGATAGTGCCAGACTGATGCACAGTAGATGAATAAAAAATCTGCTGGGTAGCATAACTATGTAGGGCTGTATAATTTCTCCAGATTAGGATGTACAGCATGTGTAGTCATGTTCACATAAGGTATAAATAGATCCCACTGCTTCAAAGGAGAGGACTGTCCTGGGAGCTACAGGCAATCAGAGTTTCGGTTCCTACTTTGACACAGACTTCTGTGGTATTTTCTGCACATCATTTAATTTCATTGTGCCTAAGTTTCTTCATCTGTAAAATAAATCTTTTGAATACAATTGAATCAGCTTCATACAGCAAATTACATCTGATGCTGAATCATGTCCTTTATCTCTCTGTCTGCTTATTTTTATTGTGTGCTCCTCAGGGCATAGACTATCACTTGAAGTCTCATATATAATACGAGTGTCTTGAGCACAACAGAATCCAATTGCCAGGAACTAGAGTCTTACTATAATAATGATAATAATAACAAAACAAATTTGGTCAGTCACTCAAATTAAAACACAGTATTCAAAACAAAGGAAATCTGTACTTACGACCTTTTCTCATGAATACATTGGTGCCCAAAACAGATATCCTGTTTGAGTGCATCCCTGGACAGGTGTAAAACACTGGATATGCTTTATCCTTTGGTCATTAGGAGGAAAGCAGCTTTCTCGCTGAAATGGGGCCATTTGGGAACACGACAACAAAGACTGCAGTCTAATTAATGGGTACGCAACAGCTCAGTGACCTTACCAAGAACATGAATGTTCTCAAATCCCTGTTTTTCAGTTGAGGAAAGGGTTGGCCAGTCTGAACATATCCAAGCTAGAGATCCAAGATATGTCCAAGCTATATATGGACATGTGGAGGTGTTTCTGTATACAGAGCTGACAACACAAATCGGTCTGACTGCCTGTTCCTATAAGAGCCCAGGCCAGGGCTACCAGCCAGGATTTGCTGCATGCCCACAGGCCATGGAAAGATTAAAAAAAAACAACACCAAAAAAATACCCAACAATCTTTCTTAGAAGACAGAAGTTAAAATTTTGCCCCTGTTGAAAATGTCATCTTCTGTCAGAGATGGAATAGAGATACAGCCTGCAAAGAAATGTGACAGTGGTCTGGTCTACTAAGCAGTTTTGGAGCTTTACTTGGTCAAAAACCAAAGAACACCAAAATTCAATCTATACTTTTTAATACCTATATTTGATACCTCTGAGCATTAATTACAAACAAATACTGAGGGGACAATAGCCTCATTAGGCTCTGGAAACATTCTTGAGAATGTGGACAGGAGGTCCTGGGTTGTTTTGTAATCCATTCCTGCATGTTTATGCATGAGCATTTTACTCAGACAAAACTTAGTGCCTCCCACCTGATTTTGGTTGCAAGTCCCAGGCACAGAGTTGGGCCTTAATGATAGGTTTATGATACACTGCTCAATATTTTTCATACATATTAAACTCATTTTGTTGACAGAAGAGGTCTCTGGGGTCAGCAGGCTCATGATGCTCATTGCCCTTAATGGTATTAACACCTCATGTAGCAGTCATTCTGCATTTTGCCTTGCTGTGCCTGCATTTTAAAGAATGATTTTCTTCCAGAAAAACATTTCGGTTCCTGCAATCAGTGCTCATTTTTGTAAATTAAGGAATGGCTTGTGCCAAATTGTTCTCCTCTTTTTCTCTCTTCTAGGATTATTTGCAATGTAGCTTATGCCACAGTCTGTGTATCTATTGCGTGCTTTACAGAAAAATGAAATCATTACACACAACACAAATTGCTAGACCTCTTTCATAATCACACGCCCTTAATTGGCATGTAAGCACTAAGATCACTGTAATACATGCAGTAAAACGTCTCTGACTTTTTTTTTTCTTCCCAGGTTTAAAGGTCAACAAGAATATTTTTCTTTAATTTGACAGGCACACAAGAAATAATGCAAGACTCATTTATGGTCAGGTAATGCACAAAGAAATCTATAAATCTAGCTAAGGGGAATATTAGATCATGCTCATATCTGAACCCATCTGGCTTAGTTCACGAAAGAATCAATATGAGGCAGAGAGCTCAGTATTACTGGTGATTTATGTTCTTGCATCTAAGGGGAAAAACATTTGCAATTTTTAAGTCGATTCATCTCCTCCTGAAACAATAGGATATGGAAAAGGAACTACAGTTAGCTATTACAACATATGCATGGTAAGTAATTTGATGACAAGTTACAGTTGGAGGAGGGCAAGTTAGTTCCACTTAATGACTCAGCACTTCTTTTTGTAATTTGACTTTCCTTCCCCCAAGGTACTATTAATATGGAGCTGTTAAGAACAAAATTAGCCAGATTTCCATGTCTTTGATTTTTTGCAAATTGATTATGATACATTGTTCTCAGTCGTGGTACTGTTAGACAATAGAACACATTGTAACATGCTTTTTTGTCTACTTTCAAATACTGTTTTCACCAATGAACCTCACACCTCAAAACACAATCACTGCCCAGCAGTAATCCTGCCCCATACCACATTAGACACATAAGCTTTTGATCATCCTGTGAACATCCAGGATTTATGTGAGAGCTTTCTATGTATACAGCACATCTCTCAACTAAATAAAATCGCCAGTTGGCCTCAGGTTCAGCCTTGATGAAAAGCATTGGGCTGCACTGTAGTTTGCTGTGTAATGCACAGGGGAGGGAGATGGGGGGTAACAAGAGATTTCACAAAGCTATTAGAGTATGAGAAACAGAAATGGCGGTGATGGGTGCCATAAACGTATTAGGGGAACTGGGGCAAGTAAAACATCCATTTCAGCCACAGCCATTTGTTTTACAGACTATGCTAATATCCTTCATACAAATACCATATAGAGCTTAATTTAAATCTAGAAAGGCATTTAGACTAAAGGGAGAGCTTGACATATTTTTCTCCCATCTAATATGCACAGGTAGAATCAATAATTTCCCCAGTATATGTTAATAAATTATTACATCAGACATTATTGATCCAGCCAAAGAGGAAGGAAGTCAAAATAATGGAAATCAGATGGCTGTGATTAGAAATGCTTGGGATATTCATTTGGAAACAGCTGATAACTAAAATGGTCTGTGTGCTTTACACTTTATTTTTTACACTTACATCTAATAAATAGAATAAGCCTTGCTGATGGAAAACAAGGTTACGTGTATAGTTACATCAGAGAGTTGCACTACTGGAAGCCAGTCTATGTGTTGTTTGTAGATATGGGAGTTATGCTGTAGCTCATCAATCTGAAAGCATCAATTTTAAACATCTGATCCTTTTGGCCATAATTTTCTACTGTATTTTGCAGCTGAAAACCCCTAGACTTCATTCTAGTAGCTGGCTTAGCACTCTTTGAAGTATTTATTTAAAAGGCTTTCACATGTTTATGTCATTATTAATAATGAATATGTTCATTAATTTGCATATGCTTTACAAACACTGGGCAGGATCCAAGAGTTTCCTGTGTGAGGACTGACATGCTGGATCTACACTATTGATTATTCCTTGGGTATATTGTTTTAGCAGACAATAGTACGCGAGTGTTGCACCTATTAACCCTAAAGACTGCAAAACATTTCTGAACCAAAGAGGGCAGCGTGCCTGCTAGTAGTGATCATAGCCATCACAGGAAGGCAGGCACCTTAGAAACATAATACAGCAATGTTATGGCAAAGCAGAGCTCTCGGGAGCTGTACAGGCAGGGAGTAGAGACCGCCATATCACTCACTACATGCAGTGGAGAGGAAAAAGTATGATTTACCTGAGTAGGACCTGGTGAGGATACAAAATCCACAGCTTTCTCTCCCTTTGTCATCACACCACTGGAGCCTCTTCTGTTGCAGGAGTCCCACATATCTCTTTATTTCTGCTCTCACTGGCTTTACTATCCAGGAACTACTTCTCAATTTAGGGCTCAGCATCAATTTTACTACCACAGCCCTTTTTTTATGCTTTTGTATTCATATTACCCGTCCTTAGCTGCCTCTTCTCCATAATACTCCTGCACCCTCTGTCCAGCAGCTCCCACTTGCCCTTCCCCCCACCCTCCAGGATGAGCTGGCCCTTTTGCAGCATGTCTCACTGGTCCCAGCTATATCTCCTTCCTGGTCTCTGGGCTGCTGTCTTCACCTTAGGGCCTCAGAAATAAACAAGACACTAGCTACAGAAAAGCTACATCTCAGACAAGAAAGCAGCACTACCCTCATTGCAAAGCATTTGAATGTTCTTGATAGAAGTGATAGATTCCAGCTGGGACTTCTAGGGGCTGCATGGACCAGAATCTGCTTCACCTGTTCTCTCACAGACAGCATTTTTAGCATCCTGGTACTCATAGGAGCAAGTTTTGGGCATTGCTTCTGGGAAGGGTAATTTAATGGTGTGTATAATGCAATTGTTATTTCCATAGCCCTGAATTATGAAAGAGGAGCAGAGTTCCACCACGTTGCTGGGAAGCCATGGGGACTGGCCATGTCTCATCAGTTTCAAAAGCCCTTCTAAAATATGGTACCACAGAAAATGTGTATGTGCAGATATGTCTCTCTGAAAGTCACAAAAATTCTTATTTTTTTTTTCTTCCCTCTTTCTTGAGATTTTTGCAAAGCTTCTCTTGAGCACGACAACCATATGTGTTTTCCTTGAGGATTTTAGGAATTCCTTGCTCTAGCTCTGGTGTAATGAACACCAACAGACTGTTGCATTGACACTATAATGAGGCCTGGGCCACATGGGATTGCAGGATATTGTGAAAAATGAGAACATCCATTTGTGTCTCTCATTTGCTGTGCATAGAAAGTGATCCTGAAAATGAATTTTGCATTTCTTCCCAATCATCCTTCACCAGATCTGATATCTAAAAAAGAATTTCCTCTGCCAGGTGTATACGTGGCAGTCATAACAGCTGCACTGGAGTTATACCACAAGGGTGATAAAAGTCATCTTCCAAATGGGTAGAAAATGATACAAGCTCCATAACACCTGACTGGATTT
The DNA here is from genome assembly GCF_054131305.1 of Coturnix japonica. Classification (NCBI taxonomy): domain Eukaryota; kingdom Metazoa; phylum Chordata; class Aves; order Galliformes; family Phasianidae; genus Coturnix; species Coturnix japonica. The sequence continues at coordinate 31,623,416 of NC_140668.1, forward strand.
ACCATACCTGTTCTGCATTATTTAAAGATACAAGAGCATAGCAGAACAAGTTTTATTGGCTGACTCGCTGTAGCAGCACTGCAGCTTCTATACTGGATTGCAGTTATGAATCTCCTTTGGACAATATAATGCAACTGTTTCTTCTGGCAAAGACCTCTTATATTTGTTAGCTGCTCTGTAACAACACACCCGGACCAGCACCATCCCACTTTATAAGGTTTTTTACCTGACCAGGTTCTTTCTTCCAAAAACTGACCAAAATGAGCAGTGCTAAAAAGAGATGATTGGAGCTGGGGGGGAAGAAGGAGAGGAAAACTGCTCTTTGGTCCTGCACTTGCTGCAAAGTGGAGCAGACTCTTGAATTACAGCAGTGGGGAGTGGTGAAGCTTTCTGGTCCTTTCTAGATGGTCTGAACTCTGCTGCCTGGCAGGGCTGTAAACTGACAGAGGTGCTCAAAGCACCAGCTCTGAAAAGTTATTTCCAAGCACTTAATTCAGGTCTGGACATTTGTATGCCACAGTAACTGAGTATTAGAGTAAGACGTACTCCATACACGGGATTACACAGAAATCCATGGCAGTTGTTTCAGATTTCAGAGGAGCAGTCATAGACTAAGCAGAAACACAGTGTCCTGAGCATGGTCAGGTGCCGAGTGTTGAGCACTCAGAATGAAACAGAGAGTAATCTGGTGTCCCTCCACTGAAATAAGATGTCATTTCCCCAACAGGGAGACTGGTGTTTCTGGCACACATCGGTGACAGTGCTAATGTATCTCTGTGAAAATGGCATATTATTTCCTAGTATAGATACCTTCTGGTCACAAGAAATTATTATTTCTTGGTCACACCTCTTTTTTTCCCCCTGCAAATGTTTACTTCTTTAATGTTTGCTATTTAGAAACTTTGTGTTATGTAAATAAAAATGTGACCTTTGCCTTTCTACAGGCTGGAGCTAAGCCGATGAGAAGCAGTACAGAGAGAGATGGGGAGCAAACAGGGTTAGAGTACATTTTAAAATGCCATTTTCTTGCTTGTAATTTATTCTTCCTACCTCTAGCATTCCTCTGCAGAGATATTTATACAAATAGGTGTTCCATGTACTGTATATCACAGGTTTATTTAGGGCTGTTGTTGAAGATGTACACTGCTCAAAAGAGCAGTCGTAGTAGGTAATTCCATTTGCCAGCTTCAACAAAATGTTCCAGGGAAAGTGCTGTTATCACTGCGGAGAATTTTAATGATGGCAGAGTTTACAGAGAACTTATTTGGCAAACAAGGCTGCAGCAGCAGACACCTCAGCAAGTTCTTTTGCCAGTGGTGGTGTTCTGATTGTTGCTGCCTGTTAAGCACACTTTGCATCTACCTCCCAGCTCCTTCCAGAAACTTCAGAACTGCATTTATCCTGCAGTGCTAACCTTGCTCTTCATACAGCACCTACTGGGAACTAATCTAAAAATGCTGCTGAGCACCCCACAGACCTGGTGGTGAACTTGCTCACTGCTTGTTTGGTTATAAACTTATTTTGTTATATAAATAATACTTCTGACTTTGCCATTAAAAAAAAAACTTACTAAAATGAATAATAACTTCACTAGCAAAGCAGTGAGTTTGGATAGTTTCTGTTTTCTGGGACATGCTGCACTAATTCACATCCCACTAACCACTGTTATGATAAATGAACAGGGTGCCTTGCTGATCTGTTTTGTCTGCTGGAGGGAGTGAGGAAGAGAGGAGCCTGGAACGCCCTTATCTTACAGTCCTCACTGAACAGATGCTCTCTGTGCACACTGAGATCTGCATGGATACATTGCAGGGCAGCAGTGAGGTGCTGGCTAGAAAGAAGTGATAGAAGTGTTGTACTGTGCCCTGATTCCCTTGCTAACAGGCAAACTGCTTTCTGTGTCACAGCCTGGCAGCACCTCAGAACCTGCTCTCTGCCCACCTCCCTGTCCACAGCCGCCTGCTGTACCACTGATGGAAGAGAAGAAAGACTAAATGGATGTAGTCTTCCCTTTACAACACTTCACTGGGGCAGGAGGAGATTTGAGCTACTCCTTTCATATTGAGGTTTTCCAGCAAACTCGCCAGGTTTTGTTGCTCCCAGACTGACACCTCTTCATTAGCACTAGAAAACCTCACAAATATCAGCCTGTGTGTATCTCACTAGAAACTCTGAAAGACGCTGCACTGCTCCCAAGTGATTTTTTTCCCTCTTTCTTTGCATTGCTTTTATGCTGTCAATGAGAACAAAGGAATTTTCAGTTAATTATCTGTGTATTTGCTGAAACCACTAACCTACATCCTATCTAGTGCAAAACAACTGCTTAACTGAAGTTCTTGGCAGGTTTACACAACTTCAGCCTGTAAGCTTAACAAATTCTACTCCCGTTTTTAGATTTGCATATTCAATTTCCTCTTATACAAAAAATAAACATTTTACTTTTTTCGTTATTCTTCAGTAACTAAGAGAAGGAAGGATGGTTCAATAGTGGAAATTCCAAACACAGCCTCTTTTTGTCTCCTGACTTCCCACTTCTCTAGACAAGTTCTTCAGTTTTCTCTCCCTCTGCTTCTTATTTGTGAAACGGGAACAGCCCTGTTTTCACAGCAGCAGGTTGTGGAAGACTCAACTATTAAGGTGACAAGGACTGTGCAGATGACTAAATAGACAAACTGTAGTGCAGGACTAGAAGACAAAGGGGTTTACTCTGATTTAGTGCACTGAAAATACATTTATCTCCACAAACATGACTTTCTTTCAGTGCATTCGTTTTTGACAGACTAATTCTCAGCTGAATCAGTTTCCGCAGTTCACTTCACAGCCCAGCTCAGACATTATGCCAAGGTAATGCAGCAGGCAGGATGAGACGGCTGAAGTATGAACTCCTTGGGTTGTACTAATGAGCCAGTCGTGGCCCAAGAGTTTCATGAATCATTTTTAAAATTTTTTCAATTTTTTTTTTTTTTTGCAGCATGTGACATCACTGGAGCTCAATTAACATTTCCACCAATTCTGCACGGAGCTGTGACCTTGCATACAATATCCAAACAGATCACGTGCCAAGTCACAGCCACCTCACTGACGGACACCAACTGAATGTCACCATCTATGCCCCCACTGTGTTGTCCTCACTCCTCATAGTAATTAAATGTGATTCTTCTCCTCCTGGGCAAAAATGAAGCATCTGCAAGATGTGGAGATTTTATCATGGATGTGGAGGGAGAGAGTTCAGATCTCTCTCTTCTTGCAGATAATTGCTTAGTTTAATGAGGAAGTTTTGCAGAATTTTTAACCATTGCTTCCGTGCCTCGTTTAATTATTTGCATATGGCATCAAGTTAAAAAGAGTGTGCATATACAGCAGTTCTTCTCCTTCCTGTACCAGACATTAATGAAAGGAAGCATAAAGTTTTTCACTAATGATGATGGAAAATTAGTTTCAAGACCCCAGAGGCGTCTTGAAAGATACACCAATGACACATAAAGGTCCAAGGAGAGAAATTCAGCTGAAAATATTGCCTAGACCCTTTTGGGTTGTTTCACCACAAGATTCTGTTCCCATTTAGTTCTGTAGTTATGGAGGAGGAGGGTAAAGAGTAAATACAGAAGGATCTGTGAGACTGCAGTGCACGCAGCAAGGAAGTGAAGCTGATAAACACGGTGCAGACGAGACAATGAATGCCAGCATGGCATATACAGTAAAGGTTACATGCCTGGAGACCGACAGCCAAAGACAGATTCATGGCTTTTCTTTTTCTTTTTCTTTTTCTTTTTTTTTTTTTTTTTTTAAGTCCCTAGCTAGTGAAAAGTTGAGTGTCTGGAGTGGAGCAGCCCTTTATGCATTAGTCATAACATTTTGAAGGGCAGCAGATCTACAGTTAGCAGCACAAGGTAGGAGAAAAACAGTTGCTAATTCTGCAAGATGCAGTCACTAGTTACTCTGAGGCATCTCACCCAAGCAACAGCCCGCCTGCTCACAGAGGATCATGCTCTACTTACACTCTGTGCCACCATATGCTTCAGCATTTCATTTGCAGTATCGTGTTTTTCTTCTCTGATTATTTCAGTTTTATAATGTACCATGAAGTGAAGAGATACTGTTGATCATACAGGAATTACCATTTTAGTCTTGGTCAAGTAAATAATACAAGCACCATTTAGCAAGCAGGGATCTCTTTGCCCAACTTTACCATCTCCTGTAACCGAACTAAGAAGAGCTGTGGCAGTGGGGGTCAGGTGATGGTGCTGACGTGGCTCAGCCATTTCACCTCCTCAGACAGATCTTAAGTTTGGGTTTTTCTGAATCCCGGAATAGGTGAATATGTCTGTGACAATAAGGCTGCTTTCCTTAGCTACTTTTCAGAACAGTTTGGAAATAGCACACTTGCACTCGGCTTGAAAATTCCTCCACCTCACAGTCACTGTTCTCTGCTTACGATTACTGTTTGTGACTTCCCCCAACTCCCCTGGGTTACCACTTTAATGTCTTTGACATTAAAACACTTGAACAGGAAGTTGCTCATTATGCATTGGCAGAATAGAAAAAAAGGACGAAGCAAGAAGGAGAAAAAGATAAACGGAGGCAACAAAGAATTTTCCATTAATGGAGTAAGCCGAAACAGCTTTTTAAATGTTTCAGTAGGTCTCTAAAACACAAATACATTTTAATCCTTTAACCATCAGATGCACGGTTTACATCTGTTAGTGTTCAGGCTGGTAATGAGAGTTAGTGCTATCAGTTCACTGATCTCTAACTATTACACACAATTATGATATTAGAGCAGCTACTGTATACATATGCAGTTAAGAATCTCCTGTGCCTCCTTCACACAGTGTGTGCTGGAAGCATGTTTAAACCAGAGCTAGGGGCTTCTAGGGGTCTCAGATCCTCTATGTGTTGCAATGCAGCATGTCATAGATCAAACATGAAGCTCCTAAAAAGGAATGCAAAATTCATCTGTAAAACCAAATAAATTATAAATAATAAAAAAAATAATGGAGTGGGCTGGTCAGAAGCTGGGAAAATCCAGAATAAAGTCTAAATTGGTGCACTTAACCTGTTATACCTGGGTATTTGGCAGATCTAATGCTGTGGTCCACACTGCAAGTTAGTGTATTGTCTAAGCTGTAATTTTCACTGTGGTGAATGTACATAAACTCCAGTATTTTCTAGCCCTGAAGAGGGCTGCAGAGCTGAAACGTTGCTATCTGGAACCACAGGAGTTCCTCAAATGGCTTCTCTAGTTTGTTAGATTGAACTTTTACAGCAATGTGCAACACCCAGAGCAGCAAAGCTAGAGTTCAGCTAACCATGGCTTACTACTAGCAATCAGCCCACGCACTGCTAATAGCAAGTGCAATAGAAATAATGTGCAGCCTGATATGACTCCAAACGTATTTTTTCTCTCAAATCCCACGGTGCTTTTTTTGTTGGAGTCACACTGTAAACCAGGAGTTGCCATCTGATAAGCATACAATAATAACTAACAGGTAGATGCAGGCACTGGATATTTCCCTCTTGCTAGGATGAGCAGAGCCATTGGTCTGGGAAGAAATGTGCTAAGGAGCCAGACACTGCTTTTGCTGAACTCGAGTAAGAATTTTGATGTGACCTTAGGATGTCAGATGTCCCCTGGGTGACACAAAGCAATGAGGATGGAGAATATTAAAATTCCTTATCTAAAAGACAATGAAAGGAACTTCTTGAGAAATACAGCACAGCAAAAGCAGAACATACAGCTAGTAGCAGTACACCCTTATAGTGCAGTAGTTGCCCTCACCTGACAGGCTTCTTCCTATTCAATGAAGGCACCCCACAGGGGATCCTCTGTAGCCATTGCATTATTCCTGTTCTCAGGCCATGTACAATTAGCTGTGAGCTGTGGTTGTTAAGATTGGAAGGTACAGACTCTGCTGCATCTCCAAAATTCATCTAGCTAAAGAGTATGTGGCAGAACCAGGATTAATCTGAGGAGAAATTAACGGGAACAGTTTCCTCCCTTCTTACAATCAGGACTCCTGTCTGCTGAGAGGCACTGGGACTTGTGTTTACTACAGAAAACTTATATGGATCTGGTTGTTTATTTTTGTCCTGGAGACTGAAGTCCATAGAAGGATTTTGTATCAATGCCCTATAAGTCCTACAACAATTATATGTTATAAAATTGTAATGATACCCACAATATTAGTATTTGCAATATGAGACACACAAAGCTTTTTCAAGGAACACATCTTTTTCATCACAAGATTATGACCAGAGACAAGGTTTTCTGCAAGGTACTGTTTTGCTAAAAAGCCATTTTGGCAAAGAAAATTGACTGGTTCTAATCAAAGCTCCAACGCTATTACGATGTGCAATAGCAGAGAGAGGTGACTATAATTTTATGGGGATCTGAGCATAAAACTGTGAAACAAGATTACCCATGAAATGAAGGAACACAGGCATTTGCTGTTACATACACACTACTCTACTCACAGAAGGGTGAAATCATTCTGGAGAACACCTATGCCAGGTTCCATAAAGAAAAATCACGCTTCGTTTCATTTCTCTGCTGTACTGATTTCAAGTGCTCAAAATTCTTGAATCACGCTCTCCAGAATAACAAGGTCTAAATATAGCAAAGGCCATAAATGCTTTCTGGATTTTATTTTATAATCAAGATAATTACAACCCTATTCAAGGTTAAGTGCCTTAATGTCATTAATCATTCATTACAGACAATTGAATTAAGGCCCAGCAGCACTCAGAACAGCCCTACAGGCACTCGCTTGACTACCCGCCCCTTTGTAACCGAAGCAGCACAGCTCAGCTGTATCCAGAGACTCCAGCAGAACCCTATAGCTTCTGTAACACAACTGGGAAGTTCCCAAGTCTGGGTTATTTTCAGTCTATGTGGGAGTAAATTCCAGAAAAAGAGCTAGTTGTGGAATTCTACAGCAGAAGGATTTTCAGAAAGAAAATGCCCTTTTCACAGATCTGAATTTTTTTCTGTGTGAAAACAGAAAGTTTGGAAAAAAAATGCTTTTCACTGGGAAATGAAAAGTGATGGCTTCTGCGGCTGCTGCCCACCTCACACTGCTCAGTTCCACTTCTGGCAGAAGGTGAACTGAAGAGCAGCTCCACAGGCAGATGCTGAGGCTGAGCCCCAGCTCTGCACCCTCCTGGTGCGTGGGCACTGTGGGGAGACAAGGGCTGGGAAGGGGGAACCAAAGCCCAGTGGGTGACCAGAAATCCTCAGCAGATCAGCACTTTTCTGCACAACATCCACTTGTGAGCAGCCAGGTGTGACGCAAAGTCCAGTTAAGGTCCCAATAAATTAATTTTTTTCTGAAAATCCATTTCTGGAAAGATCTCACTTTGACATTTTGTTCTGATTGAGTACACACCTCTTCTCCCTGGAGGCACAGTTTCTGTTTCCCAGCGCTGCCCACGTACCCAGGCTCTCAGTGGAGCACTGCTGCCCCCCACTCTGTGCCCGCAGTGAGGGCACTGTGCTGGACTGACCTTGGCTATGGCACCGAGATGGGGATCCCTCTGTATGCAATTAGAACAGCCCTGAGACTAGCTGACAAGAAGCTCAACACCTTGGCCAGTGGAGCTATGAAATGTTTGTTCCAGCTGCAGAATAAAAGTGGTTTTAATGACACTTAAATAAATTGGCACATTATGGCATTTGGGGATGGGAATATATTCATCTCTTTACTTAGTCACAGGAAATTGCAGTGATGGATTGACGTCATTTTATAACTGCATGCCATACGCAGCCAAAGCAAAGGGCTCAGGCACACAGCTGTATTCTAACTACATTCTCAATATTTGTTCCTAACACAAGTTCAGCAAGCATGATGCAAGAAGTGCACATATAGGATGAAATATTCATTCACTATGCTTCGGTTGAGATTTTAAGGTAGTCTTATTTTCCTTGAATGTATGGCTTTATCATTATCAGCCTGAACACAACTAGCACTCCTCAAGGTTTCTTGCTGAAAGGAAATTGAGCGTGCAAATACTCTTTCATCATAATCATGCCGGCTGTGCTCAGTAATTCATAAAAGAGCCAGAAATATATTGAAATTCAATATTGTTTTAGTCCAAATCAATATTAATAATTGTTTGCATTTTTAAAGCGCAATTTACAATTGAAAAGTGTACAGAGATCAGCCCATAGTTGCTAACACATCAAATTTTTGTATTAAACTTAAAGGCTCAATAATTATACTTAAAAAATGCTCCTCATAAAGCAGGAGAAGGCATTGATCTGTGAAAACAGCTATCTATTATTTATGTGCACAACATTAGAACTGGTTTTAATTATATATGAGCTGAAAGGTCGGTAACTATTTTATTTTTAAGGTCTTGATTTTAAATTTGGATAGCTTAATACAAATAATTACACACCGTGGGCTATGCAGGTTCTCAGTGGTGGGATGGCTCACAGTAAAATGTGCTACCATGGATTAGGCAAGGTTAATTCTCAAGAACTGGAGTGAAGGAGAGTCTCTGAGCAGCAAATGGAAATGTTCCCATCTGCTTCACTGCAGAACACTGTGTCTGTGACAGGCTTCTTGAGAGCACGTGAAGCGAAACCACAGAGCACTCGCGGATGGCTCAGCAAGTGCAAATAATCAGAATTAAGCTTCAGAGGATTTTGTCAGCACCAGAGTTGAGGGTAGGGGAGTGTAATCAGCTTGTAAATGTATGGGCTTGTGCTTTTGTAGGAAATATTTTTGAAAGAGAAAGATTGAAGAAGCTGCCAGGCTCCAGGCTTGAGGTTGCTTTCTGGATGCATGGACTTTAATATTAAAATGAGCATCATGGAACCAGGAGCTAAACTTTGTCCCTCTGTCATCTTGTTCTGAATGGCAGGGCTGTCACTGATGCACTGTAGGTAGCCCAGAGGTCTGCTCAGCTCCTGGCTGAGGTACACCAGGTATCTTCATCAGAAGATAATTGCAGGGTGATAAAAGCAGAAATTATTATAAAAAAGGTCATTTCTTTTAAAAGTCCTGGGAGACCATGGAGCTTTGATGGCAGGATATCTCTATGGACAGATTTGCTAAGCATCTTTTAATAATGGTTAAGCGAAGCTGATTTAGTTTATCTTGGGGATAACTTTCACTGCAGGCAGACCAGCAATGCTCAGCCCCTCTGGCACCATTTTCTATGATCTTCTGTTTGTAACCATGAACATCTGCCACCTAATTTTAATGAAAGCTTAACAAAAGCCTAGACCTGAAAACACAGAATCATGGAATCATTTGAGTTGGGAGGGACCTTTAAAGGCCATCTAGTCCAAATCCCCTGCAACAAACAGGGACACCTACAGCTCCAACAGGTGCTCAGAGTCTGGTCCAGCCTGACCTTGAGCATTTCCACGGATGGGGCATCCAACAGCTTTCAGGGCAACCTATTCCATTGCCTCACTACCATAATTGTAAAAAACTTCCTTATATCCAAGCTAAATCTCCCCTTTTTTACTCTGAAATCATTTCCCCTCGTCCTCTTTAGCAGACCATGCTAAACATTCTGTCCCCTTCTTTTCTTTAAGCCCCCCTTAGATACTGAACTTAGATACCCATTTTCTTCCATGTAGGTTTTATAAAAGACAAAATATTTGAATGAGTCTTCAGGAAAAAAATAGCGCATAGAACTATTGGTTTAATTTCATCTGTCACTAATGAATTCATTATTACAGTCTTTATCTGTGGCATGAGAAAGCCAGCACTGACTACTGCCTTCATAAGAAACATCCTGAATGACTTCTTGCAAATCACAACACCTACCTGTGCAAAAATGCATCCGTGTGTAAAATAATAACATAAAAATGAATGCAATTACTTCTTTCCTTCCAACAAGTGTTGTAAGGGGAAACACTGATGACTGTGATGCACACAAATATTACATTGATGGGAACCATAAATACAAACCAACAAGAAAACAAGATATACTTTGCTGTGTATCATCTGTATCAGCACAAGTACTGATGCCTTGGTGTATGCAGAATGCCTGAAATCAGTCTCACCAAGTATTCAGGCAGGTGATCTCTGCACATATTTCGCCTCAACCTTCCTTTCCTCCTTTTGACATTTAACACAGGATCAACAGTGTAATCTTAATTCTGATTCTTTTTACAGAACCATTAAATGTGAGTGACACTGGAAAACTAGCATTCTTTTTTCTGAGCTTCTGTCAGGTTCTCTGGAAGCAAATTCCTCAATTTAAGTAACAAATGCAGATATTACTGCCTTGCAGTAACACCCCCCAACCTGCAGCCGGAAGACAGCACTTAGCAAAGGAACAAGAGACAACAACGCTGGCCTCCAGCATTAGGATAACCCTGCCTGATACAGGGTAAGCAGAGCGCACAGCCAAATCCGATGGTAACTTTGCCGTTTAGTTAGATGAGCCTAATTCACCAGGGCTAACATGCTGGTAGGGGTCTCAGCAGTACAGCCAGAGCACTGGTGCTGAGGAGGGCAACATCACAATATGCTTTTCTCTTCCCCAGGAAGATACTTCTCTGCCACAAGTACTTAGGGCAATTTGTTCTAGCCTCTGGAGCAGACCTCACTGTGCCCATCTACGTTATAGCGTAAAGAGAAGGGCAGAAGTTTGGAGGCTGTCTGCCTTCTCCTCACTGACTGCAGATGAGTTACAAACAGCACCTGATGTGAAATGCATCCAGTCAATAGAGTATATCCATTCCTAAAGAGTATCAATGTAACAACAGGAACTTTCCCAGTGACATTTAATGATCTCCAATACTTACAGCACCAAAGTATGCCTAGCAGCTAGTTGCCTTATCTTTTCTTATTACAAATCTGACAAAAGGTGCTTAAAAATAATTGGATAACAGCAAACCAAATAGTAATATTCTCTCCACTCTACTAGCATCACAGATTTTAAAGAGAGTTCATGCCTACTCGGGATTCTCATTACAGTTCACTATTGAAAATCCTCTCCTGTTTCAAAGGCTGAGTAGTTGTTCAAAATCCGTGTTTCCTCTGACTCTCTGAAATGTGGAGTGTCTGAAATTCTAGTGCACAGTAGCATACAGACAGAGAAGAACTAGACATGCATCTGACGTTGGCATCTTGGTCACTAGTGCAGTAACCATCATGCTGGTGTCTCTGCTCCCCAGTGTAAATGGTGACCCATGGTCCCTTGCTAGACAGCTTATCCTGAACCAACACCAGAAGAGAGCTGCATCTGTGCCATGCCAATAGCTCCTGACGACACGTTATGGACCAGGAAGGTTCAGACATCTCTCCCTTTCTGCTCAGGAGCTTGTGCTTCCATGGAGCCTTTCCTTGTGTAGAGGGGAGAGCTCAGCCCCAGCCCCACCACTGACACGTGTATTTGTGTCCCCTATCATGTCTTCCTGCCCTCCATATCCTGCACTGCTGCTTGGCCAGGGGAGGCTGAGGATTTGTGGGTTTGTCTGGCAACCCACATCAGCAGAAAGTTTCAGCTTATAAATCTCTCATTTTGTTGTTACTCCTGGGGAGAAGCTGGCCTTGGCAAAATGCAAAACTTTCACAAGCCACAGTGTGCAAAGCTAGGGCTAATGCTCAGTAGTACCCTATGTAGGTGCTCTTAAGCAATACTACATAGCCTCAGGCTGCCTTTGAACTGTCACCATCCACTCCAAATGCTTGGCTTGCTTTTCCCAATAAACTATGTTGCAGATCTGACTCCTTGCAAATCCCTATGCATTGTTTTCCACATGTATTTTCCCTCACTCATCATTACACAGCAACGTCACTCCCCTTTAAGTGACGACAAAGCCTGCAGACATTTCAGCTCCCTAATAAACACCTAGGAGATCACTCAGCTTGCTAAAAGGCCTCTTTCCTTTCATTGCACATGGCATGGGATCTGGGGAGGGCTCAGCCTCTGATTCAGACCTCTCAGCCCATGCAGTCTGTCTCACGTAACACTTGTCTCGTGTCTCTGTACATCCACACCAACAGTCAGAATAGCTTTCCTTTATACACTGCCATAACACTACAACTGAATTCAAAAAATGATATTCAATTTCATTTAGAAATTTGCTCTTCAAAATAAAACACAAATATTTCAGTTTACCATTTATCCTGGGGGAAAATTTTTAGATGGAAAGTAAATTTAACAGGCATTTCAGAGGGGAAAATAAACAACCACAAAAAAAAGCACAACATAGTTTTCTAACTAGATCTTTTTACAGAGTATCTTCTCTCAATTAGCCATTTTGTTTCAACTGCCCAAATCAAGAACAACAAGAAATAACTTATCTGTGACATAGTCAAAGTGAAAAAGTACCTTGACTCAACAGATGGTGATCTCTCATTAGGGAGAAAGCGTTTACGATATTGCAATAAGAAAGAAATCAGTCACCAAGGCTAGAAGGATTAAGGAAGCCAGTATTGGGTGAAAACAATCAGATGTACACAGTTGTGAAAACTGCTTGAGTCAAAAAAGGAGCCCACTCCATTGTCACAGCAAACTGTTCCATTTCAAGGTTATGAAGGCTATTTTCTTCTTCCTGAAGTAACCATAGTAGCATCGCAGTGAACTAGACACAGCGTGAGCCAGGAGGTTGTTTTCTTTCTGCTTTTGCAGAAATCTGTTGCCCGTTGTTTCCTCAAGTGCAGAATTAAAACTACCCTCACATGTAACAGTGGTTTTTAATTCCTAACTTACAGGGACCATTTTACAGTTTGTGTGTTTCTCTTGCCTGCTGGTGACCCTCAGACAAAGAATCTTCAGGCAGTTTTAGGAAATGGAACTAACACAAAGGAATCATGAACCTCCACACTGCATTACATGAACCCTGAACATGGCACAAAGTTTGGCTGTGATGTTGGAGGACACAGACCCCAGAGGTACACAAAACGACTCCAAAGCCCTGTTGTAGAAACTGTTTAAAATCTCAAGAGGTTTGTCACGTTTATAAATTTTTTACCCAATGGCTAGGGATGTATACATATAAAATACATATATTTAAACTTCAAGCTCTCATTTTTCTCTCCTTAACTCATCTAAAACTGAACAGAAAAAATAATTTATGAACACAAAATCCAATATACATCTGCTTTGTACTGACATAAAAGAGGGAACGTGCCCAGGCAGTTACCTGCTTGGTACTTCTGGAAGTCCAGCTCACTCTAGTTGCTTTGAATCTTCTGAAAGACAGTGCTTCTATTTGGAATAGCCAGGAAACCTGTAGAAGAGAAAAATGAAGGAACTTTAGGACAATTGAAGAAGACTGTATCAGGGAGGTTCAATCATCATTCACTAAATGATGATCATCTAAAAGAACCCTTTGGTAAATGTGACAATTGCTTCAAATAGAAGAGGCAAGTAGAGGGAGAGGGAATCATTTCTGATAACTGGAGTGAAGTGGGCATCTGAAAGCCTGGGCACCTCTACTCGGTATTTTAGACCAGAGTTCACTGCATTCAGCAGAAGTTCTTGCAATGAAATGCTGCAGATGGGACAACAGTCCTGTAAGCTCTGCTGGTGGCAGGGCCAGGTGCCTTGGTGTGGGGATCTGCTGCCCTGTGTTCTTTCCACGGCAGCACAGAAGAAAGCTGGACACGTTCATTACTTACACTCACTATCTGCATGTCCACTGTACAGCTCCCATGAGATGTTAATTTGAAACAAAGCAAAGAAGACTTTTTTTCATTTCCAAATCAGACTGTTTTGGAGATTATATTTTAGCCTACAAATAGTATTATAACCCCTCCAGGACCTCAGGGAGGTGTGCTTGCTACGGACCTACTGCAGTACTGAGGGGATTAGTAACACATGACTCCTGCTATGATTTGCACCCAGAAAGATAGGAATGAAATCTTGACTTTGAAAGGATTATTTTGATTGTTTACTGAGTGCTGTCCCTTTTAGTCTTAAATTGTAGATGACAGTGGAAACCAGAAGTACCTACTTTCTTCATACTGCAATATGTGGAGGGGATGAGAAGAGCAGCTTTGCCAGAGGGCTGGGAATCAGAAAAGGGGTTATGTGCTATTGCTCTGACTTTAGACACATAAAACAATTTTACAGCTTTTTTACAGTTATTCCAAAACTCAGGTTTTAGCATGTTATGTGGGATAATATACCTTCCAGTGATGCACATGTCCTAAGGACAATACTAGTAGACATAACAAAGTAGAAAAGGGCCCTCTAATACCTGACAAACCAAACTTCCACTGAAATAAGAGAAAGTCTGCTGAACTCCATTCCCCCCACTTTTTGGAGAATGTGGGTTCTCACATATGTGAGCAAAAAAGGGTCCTGCAATTTTCAGGATTCCCTTCATATCAAGAAATCCTTATTCTACATAACTGGAGGAGATGCTGAAAGCTGAAACACATAATGACATCAGTGACTGGGGAACAGAGCTGTTAAAAGCCAGTAATTTCTGCCTAATTTCCTATGAAGACTGGTGTGCACCAGGTGGCACATAACATGGGTGGTCACCTCAGTGTGTGCACTGATTCAGGATGGCTGAGACACAGGGGACACTAATTAAGTTGCAGAGAAAAATTGGAGCCAGCTCATCAGGCAGGTCAGTAGGTCTGATTCACCCAAGCACCAGTTCCTCTGCAAGCAGTTCTTAGGAAGACTGAAAGCTTAAAGTAATGCTGCATGAAATCACACAAGGCAGGTTATGCCTTTTTTTTCTTTAAATTCAAATTGCTTAAATTGATCTGTGCATCTGGCCACACTGGCTGGCTGAACAGTGTGCCCAGCAGAGCTATGGGGGTGGGGGCTCACCATCAGACCTCTCAGAGGGGCTGGTATTGCAGAGGCTGGAAGGCTGAGCCACCTCCCTTCTCTTCCTCATACCCAACAACTTGCCAGAGCCTTTTGGATTCAATTCTTACTTCATTCTTCTTCAAAACATTTACTTTTTGTTGTCACACAAAGAAGAACAGAATTACATTCAAAGTTGAAGCAAATCAGACAAAATTTAACAAACCGTGTTCAAATATCACATGGAAACAGATTTTATCTTCTCGAAGCCAAATATCAAAACTTTTGTTCTATTGATACATCAGCAAAAAGACAGTGACAGAAAATCCAGCACCAAAAGATGAAAGGAATGTGAATGGAAGCAACCACAGGATTAATAGCTTCTTACTTCTTTCTACGCTGCAAAAGTTACAGGATTTGGGGCATAATACTTAGGATTAATTTGCATTTCCTATTTCCAAGAAGTGCTGACAGCTACAGAATAATGTGACTTTTAATATCCCCACCCCAAGTAACATGCCTGCATGTGTAAAACTGCTATTAAAAGTTAGTTTTACTGGTAAATATGGATAAGGTTTATAAATCTTTTCTTTTTCCTGTAAATGTCATAATAAGCCTGATGTACAGTAGAGAGTGGATACTTGAGTGACAGGAAAATACAGTGCTCAGTATTTGAAAGGTCTTCAGTTTCTGTAAGTGCTTTGAAGTAAAGAAGTGAATGCTTGGCTGCTTGGCTCAGCTTCAGATACAAAGAGCAGCAGTTGTTCACACAGCTCACAGAAACACAGTTAACATGTCTAGAAGTGATAATTTCTGTAGTAATAGCAAATCTTTTACTAATATTCTTGTGGTAATAGTGTTCTGTTATTTTCCACTCAGCTAATTGCGCACTGTCACTGTAGCAGCCACTAACCAGATTACACAATCTAAGTAAAATCAGCTTAATAACGTATAAAGTGAGCGCACCATTACAGCTCCCTTTCAGAACACACAGAACAGTACAGCAGAAGACAAAACCCATCACAGCTGCTGGCAGCTCTCAGTTAAATGTCCCCATATCAGCCAGGGGAATGCTGAAATTGAACATATGGTTTTAATTCCTATTTGTTAAGGATTGTTTTATGAACATATGTCTGCATTAATAAATTTATAATATCTCTGAGCTGACAATACCACCAAATTCAATGCATCTGAACAGTGTTGAGGCCCCATGGCTCGGTGCAGTGTGGGCAGTTCTGCACAGACCAGTGTCTCTACTTGGAGCTCCACAGCACCCTGGACCTCAGTTTGCATTCCAAGAATGGTGCAGCAATGCTGAGGAAATTCCCTGCTGTGTACTGTGTATATGGTTAAGCAGCAGCAGAAACATGTCTGATGGAAACACATCAATCCCTTCTTTGAGAAGGCACAGACACCTGAATGCTTCCGTCAACTGAATAACAGTTGCCTTTGACTCTGCTCTGCACCAGCAGCCTGCTATCAACTAAAGGAACTGGTTGCTGCAGCTCGTACAGCATGAGAAATGAAGTTCACTATGTACGTGTGAGCTAGGCATTTGCATTGATTCATAGGTGATTTGTAATTGTCCAATTTAGCAATCAGTAGATGTTTGCAAACAACTTGGGTAGTCTGTTGGCTTGCTGATGTACATGGTAATGTAAATCTATAGCTGGCATTAGTTTGCACTCCTCAGCTGTCTTGGAGCTGCATCAGCATCTCACAGCAGAGCCCCAAGAAGGGAGTGAACACAGCTGTCCTGCAGCAGGAAGGAGCCTTACAGAGTCTCTGTCTCTCCTTAGTCATTCTCTTCCATTCATCTCTTAGCACAATTTCTTTCACCTTTAAGCTAATTCTATTTGTTCTCACCAAGTGACTGAGCTCTTGAAACACCTTTTAAACTTTTTTTAAAGTTAAAAGTTGTGATATTTGTAGTGCTGTGAATGGTGCATGCCCTGACATCATGGACAGCCAGTTTAAGACATGCTGTGCACGTAAAAAGTTGATCTCCACTACGGATAGACAGACTTCTTGGGGGCAAGTTACCCTGCTGCTTTGCTCTCAAGGTTTTTGTGCTTTCCTCTGAAGTATCAACTGCTGCCTCCTATTAGGGAAAGATTCCCTTTGAGATGGTCCAAAGACAATCCCCCGAGTTTCAACCAGAAGCACATCGTGCCCTTAGATTATTATCTATCTGCGTCATTGTTCACAGACTTGTTGGCACACAAGGGAGAGATTGTAACATTCAGAAAACTTGTGAACGAACAAACAGCTGTGCATCAGATGCAACCTCAAGTACAGCCTAGGTAATGCATCTCAGATGAGGAAATAAACAACAGAGATGTTGTTGGCAGAAAACTCTCTTTTGCCTTTCTTGGGTTGACCATTATCATAATGTCAAATTGCTTGCCTCAAGTTTAGCCATGAGGATTGCCAGGGGGCAGGTGCAAAAAGGGAGGTCTCCAAAGTACTGCTTTCTGTGTCACTCTCCTTAGAAGATTTAAATTAAAATGTTCATTTTAACTTCCATCTAAACAAAAATTGCTTTGTCAGGAGGCTGGGGCCCCACTTTTATGACACAGAGAAGCTGCAGGGAGCTCCCACTCAGACAGGCTCAGCAGTGGACACTGTGCAATAGCAGCTAAAATGAGGCATCCTTCCCACCACATGGAGTCGTGGTGTCTTTCTAAGAGGCTTTCAGAATTGCCTGGGAGCAGGGGGGAACAGTCCTTCTGTGTTTGAAAGTAAAAGCTGTGATAGCTGAATATTTTGCTAAATTACTCAACTGTTTTCCACAGATTTATTTGTAAGATTCTTATCTAAAACTGCGCAGCCTTTTTCCTGAAAAGGTTTGTTTTAATGATGCACCACTGATTCTCCTACCTGATGCTAATACTTCTCGCCTCACAATTCAGATGAGTGCTATGGTGATTAATGAATGTCTTTAAACTGGAAAGTGCTACCTGTGTGCTAATTGTTATCTGCATATACACACAGTTCTGCTGCTTTCAAGGGCAGAACATTCACATGCCATTGTAATGGGAAAGCTTGGAAAAATGCATATTGATGCACAGGACTCTTATCCACTGCAGAAATGTATAATGGAAGAATAAATTAAAAGTTAGATGTTTCAACTCATTGTGGCGTGTTCTGGTGAACTGCTCCCCATCCATTTAATAAGTTCAGGGCAGCTGAAAATGGAGTTTTGATTGGAAGCTGCTTGCAGCCTTATCTTCTTGCACTCTCAGTAACACTAACAAGAATTATAAAAAATTACATCTTTCTGCCTATTGTGAGGAGCACAGTTGAAACATGTGACTACAAATGCAAAGTATAAGTTGAAGGCTGCAGATTTCTGTGAAACTCTCTGGGGTTCTGTGTGCACCAGTCCAGAGCTCCCATACAAGGCATCCTTCTCCCTCATGCACCTGATCAGGCATTACCTGAAGAAACTGTTAGCTGATGCTCCACTAAGATTTTTCTTTCTTCTTTTCCTTCTTTTTTTTTTTTTTTTTTTTTTAATTTTTATTTTAAAATCCGATCTATCTTTTAAATCATGGGATTTAACTACAAACAATATTTTCAAATGAGGACACTTGGTTCACATGCAGCAGTTGGTGCCAGCTGCTCTTGCAGCTCTCTGACCAGCCTGGGAATGCTCATGAAGTACATGCTCAGCATCTATAAAACAGTCGTTCCCATTCACTATGTTTACTCTCCTAGGACATGTTAATTAAAAACAACTGATTGAAAAAATAATTACAGTAGAACAGAGATGGGAAAAGCCTAGACCCATAATTTGAAGATCTCTGAAATTGTGTTTCATCAAGAGGTACTAATTTTATTAGAGGGAAGAGGCTCTCTTTCCTTCTTGGGTTCGCTCTACATTTGCTCTTTGCAAAGATGAGTGAACAGGGAATGACAGTAGTATTTCTTCAGAGTTGTATCTTTACATGTGGCCTTCTGTCAGTACATGCTTCCATCTAGCCTTCATTACTGCTGCATCGTGAGATGTCTAAACTAAAAGACTATGTGATCCTGAACACAGATGTCCTATAGGATATGGAATAATGTAAACATAACTGTTAAAAACTGCTACTGTAGCATTTCTTGCACTAATTAAGAACTGGCTAGGGACCTTCTTTCTTGATATTGCCTTTACTTCAAACAAAAACATTTCAACAAATCACAAAGTGAAAATGGTTTAGCATTTTAAGCTAATAATAATTGTTTTAGAAGCCCATTATTTGCTCGAGGGTATAATTCATTCAAAAAATGACCTGAAACTCATCATTACACAAATAAAAACATAGTTATTCGGGAATAGATGTTTTTAAGGGACCGTCTTTCAAATTATGATCATGCATTTCTTGCCAGTTCACATTGCCAGCAGAGGAGCAGAACTGCTGACTCCAGCTCAGGGCTAGGAGACACTTCAATTCCCTGCTTCTTCATGGCCTTCCTGTATAATCTTGGGCAAGAAATTTACTTCATTCCTTTCCTGTATAATTGGGGTAGTAGAATTCTCCTCCCCATGGGCATTCAGAGAGTGTAAGTAGGTTAGAAAAAGGTAAATGTTTACATCAGGGAGCTAAACACAATTCCTAGAAAGCGCTGACTGCGTGGTTTTACAGAATGATGCTCTGATTTTGGTGTCGTACCAGCCTTGCCACGGGTCATGTGGTCCTAAGTACCCATTTATCCAAACCTCTAACTATTTAGTACGGACACCTCCTGCAGTAAACTCAACGCAGAGTTGTTCATGTTCCCTAATTGCTTGCACATAACAGCAGTGGTTGGAATTATAACACAGTTGCTCTGAAGGCTAATCTTTCCCTAGTCTGGCTCCACTGGAGCTTTATAGTTAGTTTTGATTCTTAAAATGTATATATGTAGTAAATATATGTGCAAAAAAACCATCCATGCATTCACATGCATGTAACACATATAGATGGAGTTATGCTAGCACCTACATGGGTTCAGTTTTGCTAGTGCTGAAAAATGTAGTTTCATTTTCTTTTGTTTTTACTTTTAATAAAGGGAAAAATAATTAAAAATATGCAGTTAACCTCTGCCATCATTTTTAACAGACAGTAAAGCTGCATTTGCCTATGTATAGACAGAACATAGTGATGCTTAGCATTCATATAAGACACAAGCATCCATCAATGTTCCTGGCCTCAAGCCTACCTCTGGCTGCTTTACACACTGAATAAACAAACATAGTTGCCACTAGATAACCTTATCAGTCAGTTCCAAAAATGACTTCACTGGAACTATAAAAATGGTATTCTTTTTTGGTGCATTTTAGAAATTTAGAAAACAAATACCCTGCAGAGAATTAAAATCAGCCATGGAAACCATGAAAAGCAAATGAAGTTGCCTCTAACACCAAATGTTCCAGGCATATCAAGAAATCTAAAGATTTTTCCTGGAATAATTACTTTGAATCATCACCTTTCCACAACCCATCCTCCCTGCAGGCTAATGTAACACAAGCTTTCTGTACCTAAAACCTCTTCTGTAAATAAAGACTACCTTTGGAACCCTTTATGCCAGCTCACATTTCCAATTAGAAATACAATAAAAGCAAAGTGACTCCTGCAATCTGTTGCTGTTCTCCAGCCGGGGTCCTCATGTTAAATAATGTGATGATAAGATATGTGGTCATGTTTGATGGGAACCAGTTTCAGTGCCTGCACTTTAATGGACCTTACCACATGTTACCAAAAAATGTATGGCCAGCACACTTGCATGGCAAAAGCATTTCTTTTTATTAATACAGCAACTGGCACTACTAATGTATTTTTGTTGTTGTTGTTGTTGCTGTTCACATTCTTTCATCTATTCACTCCTTAACTCTTACCAGAATGGGTACTGGTTCCAGTGGGACTATTTGTGTGCTTAAAATGAAGTATTTGCCTTAGGACTGTGTGCAGTCAGAGGTTTAGCATCACACACACGGTGCCCATCTGGGACTGACTAGTGCTGCTGCTTTTTCCCTGAAATGGCACATAACTGCAAGTATTAGAGCCAGCCATGAGAACTGCAGAACCAAGCCCAGAAATCTGCTCATGGTTCCCTGGGGAAGAGAGGCAGCAGCTCCAGTGTCCAGTGTTCCTGCAGCCAGCCAGCTCACTCCCTGCACTCTGCCTACTGCTGTTTTGTGCAGTCCCATGAAAGGTGGCCCAAGCACCGTGACCAGCATTTCTCTTTGGAAAACAATATGCCCATGGAGCTTTTCCAACAGGCTGTGTAGCAACCTGCAGTGCCCCACTCTACTACAACTATTTTCCTCTAGGCTGAAGTAGTAGGCAACTGCCAGTTGTTGGTCACTCTCCTCATGTTTGACATGCAAGGTGCTGCACATGTAATCTTTTTTCCCACATTATCTCACTTCATGGTTTTCACATCGCTTAATCAGTGCAAAATAAAAAGTGACGTACAGTTCACTCAAAGAAAGGAAACTATTAAGAGGATTTCTCAGCAAATTACAGTCATGGCATGATCGCTTTTCCCAAGTTATATTTCTGATGATGTTCTGCATTGTACTTTCCACATATTAAAAAAAGTGACATATAACCAAAGATAAACTGATAGGGCTGAAATTGACTGGATGACTGCAATTAACTTACAAAAGAAATACTAAAGAAATCAGTTGTTTGATCTGAAAAAGAACTTCAATCAACTAACGTACCTTAAACAATGTAAGTTCTGTGTGTTAAGTTTTAGAAGGCTTTGTTTTACCTTTTGTAGGTATATTATGCCAGAATTCCAGACGAGAGGACGAGACTATGAGTGAAGGGTGCTCTGAAGATTGCATGCAGTTCTTTTCCTGGGTCCAAACTGGATTGATCTGATAACAATAATTATGAGGCTGACATGTATGTTCTCCTTCATCTTGCTGTTTGGAGCAGCTGGGCTTGTTGTCTTCATTCACCTGCAAGATCCAGAAGAAATAGTTCATCAGCAGACACCAGGTTAGCATTCCTGTTTCTGGTTAACTCACTCTTACATGTTCAATGTTTTATTCTTGTACCCTTAACGTGTTTACATTTTCCACAGAGGTTGCTTGAACACAGGTATGTACTTTTATTTATCTCTTTAATAAAGGCTATTTTGAGGTTAATTGACCACAAAAAAGAAAAAGAAAGAAAAAAAAAAAAAAGAGTTTGCATAAAAAGCAGATCCAAGAAACAATTGACTGATTATGCAGAAATCTTTGCCAAGGTGTACTGGGTCCAGCTGGATGAAGTTAATTGTCTGCTAAAGTGGGGACTGACTTCTGCTGCCAGTTATACCACTGCAAATCTGGAACTGAGAAATTCTGTCAAAGTTCAACTCTGAATACACCCTTCCTTGCATACAGTGCTTATATATTCAGTGTTTCATAGAGATGCAAGAGATGCATAAAATAAGTCATGTAAGAAGCTTAAAATATCTGAAGATGTATTCCTTTAATGTGCATAACTTCTATTACATATTTCAGTTTCCATTCTTAAGTATGCCATATTTTCATGTTACTAACTTTAAACTGTAAAATGCCAAAAAAAAAAACCCCACCCCACATTCATGTGAAAACTTGAAAACTACAGGCTGAAGTAGTGGTTTCCTTTTAAACAGTGCGCATGTAAGAAGTGTGAAAATGCACAAGACTTCCCTTGATTTCCTTACAGTCACTTTTTCTTTGACTAAGGCTGCCATGAAGGCTGGTTTAGAGCCTAGACAAATGTCAGCACCGTTATTTCAGCTCATAATAATACTCCTATGTGCAGAGGTTCAGTCATTGTGTTTGCTCATATATGCACTGAAATTCTCCTCTGACTGAATACGTGCTTTATAAAAAGTCTATTTAACTGACGACTTCATTGCACAGTCAAGGTGACTGTGTATATTTTCAAGATAAAATATTAGTAACATTTTTAAAGCAGCTGAACCCAAATACAAAATTACATTACGCTTTAACAGAAGTCCTTACGTTATGTGCTGATTTATTTAAATCTGTGCCCAGATTTATTAAGCACTTACTTCCATGTCACTAAACAATCTATACTTTAACATGTTGATTAGTTAGTCTATTTGCACACTGATTTTGAAAGCAGACACTCAGCTGAAACTGTAGATACAATGAATCATCAATGTGTCATGGAAAGCAGAGAATTAACCAGTCACTTCAGTTCTGTTCTAATTTGTTTTTGTATACTTAGATGCAAAATAATTTACAGATTAAAACTGACAGTACTGTGCATATTCATTTGGAATCAGTTCTGCTATGAGCTCTGTATGTTAATAGGAAAATAAAAAAAAAAATCAGAAATTACACATCCCAAATTAGCCATACATGCTCACAGGAGCAGCTTATATGGTTTATGCCCCAAATGGTGACTGCACAAAATGCATAGTAGAGAGAAATCACCGAGATATCTCTACTATTGAGGTGCACACTGTGCAGGGCCTGCCTTTCCACTTAATAAATGTGTTTTATGCTGAGAACAGACTCACCTTCCTACTGTTATTGGCCACATATTTGGTGTGGTTGTACCATAACCTATGGAATTTAGATAGATCCTATAGGTTGTGATCATATCTCCTTCAGTAACTGCAGGGGCCCAAACCCCCAAGGATTTAGGACAAGGAAAGGATCATTTCCTCTTTTATACTTTAAATGTTATTACCAAAAGCCTCATGCTAACCCGGTGGGTTGGAAACCCCTGGCAGAAGCAGGCAATGGTCCAGTTGCCCCATCTAGATCTGCTGTGATGGTGAATCAAATTCCTCTTCTAAGACAAAGTAGCACTCCTGGTCAGACAGTCCCTAGGACTTAAAATATATTTCTGCGCAATAGCTACCCTGTTCTCTGAACAGTTTTCACTGGTTTTCCTAAAGACTTTTATCCTGTTCCCCTTCTCCCCCCATCCTGCCCTCACTAGTCACTTTTACCTAACTTGCAATCCCTGAAGTTTCCTTTCTGTAGGTCACTTAGTTCCCCTCCCCAAGCACTAACAACATCCCTCTGTCTGAATGTCTGACAAGAACCCAAAGAGAACAGTAATTCCTGAGCTCAATTCTCAGTCACATACCTCTTGAACTGCTGAGTGCAATATACTGTAAATTATTATAGAGGATGTAACTTTTGAGTGGGACATCCAAGCACATTTAAATAACAGCAAGTTTGAACTGAGGTCCTCTTCCCTTCCCTCCCTGCTGCACTCCTTGATGTATTCAGTAGCTGTCAGTAGGGTTCTTCATAGCTACAAAATGAACAGCCCAGCAACACTGTTACTGCCAAAGGTGTGCGATCAATTGCTCAATTCTCACATTCAATTACAATTTATGTTAACAGGAATCAGACTGCACCGTTGAGTAAAAGGTGCTCCATACAATTACTCTTATTTCTGTTTGGCTGTTTTTCACGTGCGTTAAGTGCTTTCAGCTCATGGTGGACTCAGAAACTCCTCACCTCTATTCCTTCTGAAAATGATACCAGTTATCACTAAAACATACTAGGAAGCATAAAGGACATAGGAAAAAAACAGTCATTCACCTCATTACAAAGAGAGCAGACATATTTCATTGCCAGTCAGCCTCCTGTGAAAACCTGTCAATCACAAGAGACGTTTTGGTGTGCTGAAAAGGATGCTTCCCTTCCCCTCATCAGAGCATTTCTCCTCAAAGGGGTCCTTTTCTAATGGAGAGCGGATACTGCTATAATTTGCTTGTCTGATTGCTGCCTCAATAGAATTGAAAAAATGCATGTGTCATTAAGCTACTTAGGACAACAGATTTTGCATGGCAGAGCTTTATTGGATTAGCCTTTGGTTTTGCATTTCCCACATAGTTACTGTGCAGCAAAGTGCATTTGCAGGGGTTAGAATCTTCTGAGGAAAGCTACAGAAAAGTCAATAATGTTTCTTTTGCACTGAAAAGCACCATAGGAGAGTTTGTGTTGTCCAAAAGGGCATTTTTCACTGTTAGTACATTCAGTCATCTTTAATTTAAGACAGTACAACTTATGAAACAAGATTAATAAAAATACTTTGGTACTTCAGCTTTATCTGTCTGTTCCGGAAATTGCTCCTGATTGTTTTAGTCCTAGTGAGCACGATGGTGAGACCTTGATGTACTACTTAAACCAGTATAAAATCCACAGTCATAAAACTTTAAGTAATGCTTACATTACATTCACTGAGCAAAGTACTCCTGACAGTAGCTGTTTGTGTTGATTTGTTACTATTCATTTATTCTTTCCCTGTGCTTCACATTGCTACCTAATTGTGATGCTGTACTGAGAAAGCAATACCAAAGTAATTTTCCACAACATTAGTTACAATTTTCTTCTGATCTTTCGAGTGAAACAATCCCATCCTGTTGGCTTCTGTGAGCATATAAACCTTGATTACATTTATCTGTTGGAAACCAATGCTTACAAAGTATATACGCTCTGGATAGTGGGCGTAGAGCCTTCCTTGCTGATTGACAACCATTCTGCCTGTACAGTTTTATTTATATAATGTGTATCGCTCTGAGCAGATATATTTATGACAGACGGCTATTTAGGGTGGGCAGAACAGATTTCCCAAGCCAATATATAAACTGCCGTGGATATTCCTATGGTCATTAAAGGACAATAACTTCACTTAAAACAGACGTTTTCTGGGCTTCCATGGAGAGTACTGTTATTATGAAGAACGAAGGGTGAAGCAGGAGAGGGGGTTCAGCAGTGACATGAATGAGATACAGTGTTACATCATACCAAAATGTAACGCTGTCCTGTATATGTGTGTAAAACTTTGCTTAAATGGAGACAGTAAAAAAAAAAAAGCACTGGGGGAGGGGGGAAGGAATAAAGTTAAATACATTGCACGTGGTGCACAAGGAAAACTTAATACATACATTCCTACCCTAACACAAGCAATTCTTGCATGTAAAAATCTCCTTTCCTTGATAGTATATTAAGCATGCAAGAACTTTACAGCAAGTAAATGTTCAACCACTGCACTGCTGCGCTTGTGGTGGAATCATTTCCAGCCAGCAAGGGGCTTGTCCAGACCCTGTGGCTACCAAGGCATAGAGACACAGTCCCTCTCTCTTAGGACTGATGAATTGGTTGGACGAATGAGGGTCTTCATAGCTTTGTTCTGGGCCAGTGCAGTGTTTGAGATCGCCAACACTATGAAGAACTAGGATTTGCAAGAGCTGAATTTGGGTGGTACAAGAAGGGATTACTGGGACAAATAAAATCAGTAGTGAAAGAAGAGTCTAGAGGCTGAAGGCATCTTGACAGCTCAGTGCTGGATTTCTAACACCTATGGGAACTCCAGAGCTGCAGAACTGACAGTCTATGGGCTGGCATGTGGTCTTGAATACAAAGTGTGGAGTCACAAATCATAAAGAACTGCTTCCCGTATGCATCATGGATACAATACATCTAAGTGTACTTAGGAACACACTCTGCACACTTCAGCCAGAAACAAAAGGATATTTGAAAATGGTATCTACTTTTGTTATAGAAAATATAGCCAAATGAAAAAGAACATTAATATTTCTGTAAACCTGCACTCAGACAGCAAATTACTCCCTATGAGGTGATTAAGTCCGTGGGAAACAGTTAATGCTTACTCTTTTTTTGTTGTTTTAGCCATATGGTTTCTGACTTCAAAAACCTCTAAGCTTTCAGTTAAAACTTTTAAGGTGAATATATACAGATGCACATTCCCATGGGAGCTGGTAAGAGGATTTTCCGCATCTTAAATGTTGCAAGTTTGAAACTCCAAAAAGAGTGAAAACAGAGAGTAGAATAGAAATGGGTTTGCACTCTGTACCAGCATTTGAAAGTCAAGCAGGAATATAACTACGCCTGAAACTCATCTGACTTGGATTCTGCAGAGATTGCTCTCTTTCCCTCATTTACCAATTCTGAACATAATGCTGTCATCCCCTTTATTTTCTGCTTTACCAAGGGTATGTTGGGATGGGGAAAGAAGGAGAGATGACAGTCAGAAGGGCCTGCACATCAGCGCTATAGCAAACCTGATGGCACAAGAGAGCAACAGTGCATAAGTCTTCTGTATAATGCAGTAGCCTTAAACACCAGTATTATATCTGAACTGATTTTTCCTTAGTTACTTATTCAGAGCACATACAACTTCCTAGTCACAAATTACAGGCATATACACATCTCCACGTTAGCAGTAAATTTGCATAACACTTTCCTAGTGCACAATGTACCACTTGTTTTTTATACTGGAAACTTTTTTAAAAACACAATTGAAAATGAACTGGCAGTGATGTATAATTTCAGAAGTAATTTTCCGACAATTTATAACTTGCTTGTCTTTATGAACTGAGAGCCATTTACTCTGAGTCTCAACTAACAGAACCAGCAGAAACAGAGAACAAAAGAATTTAGTACAGGAGGCAGGTGGGCCCTGTGATGCACTTGTCAGGCACGAGTGCTCTACTGTTAATTGTGTAAGGCTGGATTCCACAAGCTTAAGAGCAGTCACATCCTCTGAACTTCTCTAGAAAGGAACATGCCTGTAAGGAGATTAGATCCTAGCAGTTGTTGGGAGTAAAAGGAAATGATCTCCTTTTCTACTGAGGGAAGGCAGTTGAGATGGAAATGTGGTCTTCTGAGTTGGATACGCTGAATTTGACACTCTCTTTTCTGTTGCTTGAAATGGTTGTGTTTTAGACTAACTGTGAGCCTGGCTATTTTGAAAATTGGGATGTGCTGGCAGCAGCTTCATCAGTCTAACAGTGAAGGGGAATCAAATGCTGTCCAGATGGTTACAAAAGACACCATGCTGACAGTGGAGTCCTGTTCAAGAGAAATGGAGTTCAGTGCTGAAAGCAATCACTTATCACCTGTTTTATCACATATAACATGTAAAGATTGTCTTCTATACCACTTTTCCTTGTTTTTGTGACTATGCCATCTCCTTGGCAGCTTCATGAAAAATCAAGCATTTGTTAATGTGCTCTATATCAACTCATAACCTTTTTGATTCTTTTTCTCCCTCCCTTTATTTTTTTTTTTTAAGTTTATGTTAACATGGTTTCAACAGCTGAATAGTCAATAGTGATGTCCTTTAAAGCAAATACAGCTCTCAGCTATAACTTGCAGGCCACCATTTCCATAACCAGTAATTCCTGTCAACCATAGTGCTTCCCCAGAGGCTGACCCAATTGCCTGTGCAATTGGGATGTAAGGCTTCTGTGGTTCTTTCTGTCCTGTGCTACTGCTCAGACATTGCGTGTTATTGTGTTAAGCCAGGCAAGTCACCTGCTAAATGCTTCCATTCCCTACTACACAGGGGGCTTCTGCAGGGAACTGAACGTACCTAAAGACTGCAAGATCCTGCAACAAAAATGCAAGACCAAAGCATTTTGACTGCAAGATTATCCCACAGACCTGTGACTGGCAGCAGTTATAATCCCACTGCAGTGCTGCACACACATTAGTTGCCTGAGCTCATATCCAGTACCCATTTATTTGATGGCATAAAGTCCCTGTCACCTAATCCCAAGTGTATTTATCAGTATAAAACCAGAATGATGCAGTGCTAAATCAGACTCACATAATACAGTACAGTTCCCACTTCCACAAATTTCCTTATCCCCCCTATTTCTGTGAGCATGTATTCTCAGATACTGACTGGTTAAAAAAAAGGTTTGATAGTTCTTTTCAAGCCTACTTTAAAAAAATGTCAGAAGTTGACACTTCTTTGTTGCATCTGGCAAAATAAAAAGTGACCTGCCATCTTAGAGCTGCATTCGTTCATGGCGCTTGGCAACATATCACAGGCAAAACTCAGCAGCACTGGGATATGTCAGAGGACTCCAAGAATGGCAGCTTTATGAAAGTACATTCCAAGGGAGCAAAGCCTGTACGCTTCCGAGATTCCCTGAGAAATTTGCAGGAGCATTACAGAAATGGGCAAAAGTTGATCAACAGACCCTCATATCACCTCTAAACACTCACTTGGATATGAAGCTATATCTAAGTTTCCATAGGAAAGGTATTGGTAGTAGAAAGCTTTTGGTTTGCTTGCTTTTTAAAACCTGATACACTGTGAGGAGCTTAGGTAAATTTAAAATACTTTCTGGATTTTCTAAATTTTGTGTGATTAAAAAATGTTTTATAATATACTGTGTACATTTCCATTCCTCAAAGTTAATAATGTTCCCCTAAAAGCTTAAAGAAAACTCCTTCTCTCCAGTAAAATTATCCCTTTTCATTTAGTAAACATTAATTTTACTCTCACAATTCTAGTGAAGCTTGAAATTAAAGGTGGCTTTCTTCTCTATTATGGCTTTCTTGGTGTATCAGCATCAAAACTGTCAGTTACCTACAAGAGCATAAAAAGTCAAACAACTTCTTGTGGGCATCATTATCATGTTTCTGAATTAATGATATAATTACTTTTGAAAGTAAGTGATTGGTTTTGGATCTGTCACCACTTAACACATGTAAGGTGATTAAATGATTTAAGTCATGCTCTGTATAGGTCCTATCCTACAGCAGTAAAGCACTTTAGAACCAACCAAGTGGATTGACTATTCGGTCTCCTCAGACACCTGAAGTGCTTTGCTGTCTGAGAATCAGATATTTTGCATCACATAGAATGAGGTCCCATTTTTGTCCCTTTTTGCTTTTAGCTACTTAAGGAGACCTATGATTAAGTAGAACCTCTACATATTAAGACAATCCAGACATGCTCTTTTCTTCTTTTTTGTCAGATTTGCTATCCATTGTCTGTTCATACCTACAGAAATTGAGACTTGTTGGGCTTCTGTTCCTGCTTTTTAATAGAAAACTGAACACTTTATGATAAAAATCTTTGCAGGGACTGGCTATATGATGTTTTGCTCTTTGTAGCACATTAGCCAATCGATCAGTGTCTACAGACTTTGGATATCCCTACCTTATGAAAGCAAAACATGCTATACTACCCTGTATGTATGCGTGTACACAATGAGCAGTGCACGGGCTGGGAGAACATCAAGGGATGTTAAGCCCCCTAATGAAGCACTGGGAACTGAACAGCTTTATGAGGAAAAAGAGGAGCAAAGGTTATGAATGAAATTGCTCCAATGCCCTGCTCATATATTCTATTTCTCTACATGTCTCTTTCATGGAATCATAGAATAGTTTGGCTTGGAAAGGACCTTAAAGTGCTAGTTCCAAACCGCCACCATGGGAAGGAGCACCTTCCGCTAGATGAGGCTGCTCAAAGCCCCATCCAAGCTTTCCATTTAGCACAGTGATACGCCAGTTACACAAAGCCCAGCACTGGGATTTATGTAATGATGACATAAATATTGCTTGGGAAAAGCAAAGGTGTATTTAGCTTCAGAATTATTTTAGGCTTAAATTCTCAGGCATCTTGGGATACCCTGCACTTGCTGTAGTGAGTGGCTGACTTTCAGTCCCACTCACATGGAAACAGAGAAGACAGACACGTACTTACTGTTGTGGCCAGGGGGAGAAACCCTACAAACCTAAGCACAGGAAACTTGAAGTTTGCATGCTGGCTGTTTGAAAGGGTGGAAGTGGCTCCTTTTTTCAAGCTGTATGTAGTGCACAGTGGCCAAGATCCTATATACTGTTTCTCAGATTGTTTTGGTTGTTGTTTGGTTTTCTTTTCTTGACTTGTTTGACTTGAGTTTATTTGTTAATAAAGTTCTGTGGAGTATAATGCCTATAAGTCAAACCACAGGAGAAATTATAGACAGCAATCACCGTCGCTTTGTGCAAACTGAATGCAGCTTTAATTGGGTCCTCCTAATTGTGCATGCAGCTGCTAGGATAAGCATGATGATGCTTATCTCACAGAACAAAACAAATTCCTCTCATTACTCATCTGTAAACAAATGAAAAGGTAGGTATTCAAGTAGCCACAAAAGTACATGTATATACTTTCAGGCAGACACTACAATTTTTGTACAGTGCCAAGCAGAGTAAAGCAATTCTGTGATCATTTTTACTTTTACTTTGTTCATCATAATTGTTTAAAATTTTTCTTGAATACTTTTGGTCAACTTGAACAGGGCTGGGATTCAGAATGCCAGAACAAACATGGGTATCTCAGACAATAAGTTCAATTAAATGGGCATGGAGAAACACAGGGAATGGCCAAAATTAATACTGCAAACCAATCAAGAGATTTTCTATAAGCTGTTAAGATGAGACTTGACCTATTCATTTAGATCAAGAGATGTTAGTAACTTGGAAACAGGAGGCATCCTTAAGTCACAACCTAATTAAAATTCCAGCCATTCTGCATCTATAAGCTGCTCATTTTCAAGCTATTGAAGAGAATTAAGTTCATGGAGAAAGTATGAAGCCAGGAATTGTTTAACTCATATACAGTGATGATGTATTCAGTCCATGTTAAACCAGCAATGGTATTGTCTCCTCCATAGGCATTTCTCACCACTATCTGCACTGCAGTAAATACCTCAGAATGGCTCCTGGAATTACTCATACTTAGTAGGAGAAAAATAAAATGAACCATTAGCAAACCATTATAACAGCCTTCCACCACTAGCAAAGAAGAACACGTAAGTGGGAGAGAAACAGAAAAAAAAAGAACAAAGGTGTGTACAGCACACAAAGAATGGTAGTGAAGGAGGTATGAGATAGAAACACTGATATCACTGCCTTCACTGTTCTTCATATTTGAAATTATTTAATGAAGTTTATGAGTTTGAAGGGTTGGAGTTGTTTTTTGGTTTTTTTTTTTTTTGTAGAAATGAAATCCAGAGACCAGTTTTGCTACATATTTTAAACACTAAAAAGGGAAATCAAATTACTGCTAGAGCAAAAATGCTTAATTAAATTAGAACGTAACACAAAATTCACTGCAGTTTTATAATTAATGTTAATAGACAATAGGCACAGAATCAGTGTGTCTGAAATTCCCAGGGGAACTAAAATGGAGAGAGAGGAAGTGGTAAAGAAAGAGAGTATTTGCTACATTAAATTCACAGTAGTTAACGAACTTAGAACTTAAATTTTTAAAAGCATTAAATGCTTCTCTTGTACAGTAATGATCTAATCAGATCCAGCCTCTGTACACAAAACTGTGAGAGCCAACACCTTCTTACTGTCTTAGCATTTGCCAACCGTATTTTTCCTCTTGCTTATTTCTAGAGATCAAATTATATATTCAGTATATTCTGATTGTTCTCTGCCTTTTCCTCTAAAGGCACTGGCTTCATTTCTTAATTGAGACCCAGTGGAGATAAGTTCACCGCAACACAATTTAATGAACTATGGAAGAGTTACCTTTAAATGCATGAGTATTCAGCTGCATGACAGAAAAAGAACATATCCTAGGTGATGTTCCAGTAGACAATAATTAACTGAGACACCTTCTAAAATAATACCATCCACACAAAACAGTCTTTTCCCCCAGAAACTGGACAACACATAAAGCAAGTTAATAAGCCAAGGGCAATTCCTGAAAGGAGCTTGGTGGCACAATTTCTTTCCTCTGTGAAATCACAGATTACGAAGGGGAGACCTGCAGCACAGAAGAGTAAATTTTACTCTTTTTCCTCTCTAACTTCAAAGGCCGAATTGAACTTGATTTTCTCTTTATATTAGTCTTGGCTGTGCCATCACTATCACCCATTCCAAGTGTGCAGAAGAGTTTCCTTTTCACTCCAAATGATTCTGAGCAAAGCAAAAGCCTGCCCTGTTTACTGCAGAGATCTGAGGAGAAACGGATACAGCACTGGCTCCACTGCATATTTTGATTATTACATTTTTTGCTAAGGAAAAAGAACTATAACTTTTAAATGTCTCATATAATATAGCCTCAGGAGCAGGGCTGAGCAGGCTGCAGTCTCCCTCTTAGCAACATGGCAGACTGCACACTGTTGTCCTCCTTCACCTTTGCTCATCTGAAACTGTCTATTCCAGCCCTGTAGCTGCCTTGCACAGCAAAAGCACACATCTGTCTCAGTGCTTCTATACCTTTGTTGCAATGTAACATTAATTAGATTTCAAATTCCTCAAATTAGGGAGTGTGAGGCAAACTCTGCCTCCTGCTGAGTTCAGAGGGGTGCATTTATATGAATTTTTACAGCATTCAGCCCGCTTTGATTGCAGCCCTCCATACCACCACAAACAGATAGTAATGATTATAACAGAAGATGTTTCACAGTGAACTGCTGATGCTGCATTTCAGGAATTCTGAATATTTTAATCATCATGGTGCCCACCTTTTCTGTCCTTTTAGCAACTAACCACTGATGTGAAAAAATTTAAGGGCAGATAGCTAATATTCCAAGAGAAACCCTATTTGCTATGAGAACAACTTTAATTAGCAAGAAAACCATATTCTTGCAATTACTTAGAAGCAAGCACACCGACATGGGCCTTACCAGTGGCAAAATATTTACCATCTCCTGTCTCAACAGAGAAGGCGCCCAGATTTAAAGGCTTACCTTGGGAAAAGGAAATCCTAAGTGCACACTAGATCAGTTGCATGTAATGACTGCATTTTCTTAGCCTCGTTACACGAGTCTGTCACTATATTTCCTTCATCTAACAAGCTGAAACTTCCTTTGGCTGTAACTTCACACAGATCTTGTGAAGGCACGGCTGTGTCTTGCTGTGCCCACCTTCTCCACAGCCTGCAGAGTCTGAGGGATGCAGCAGCAGGCAGCCTGGAGGGCTCGTTCAGGCATAGAAGGCCACAAGTCATTTTTTCTGACGGTGTTCCTCTATCACAATGAGGAGAAAATTGGTATCGACAAATAAATAAACACACTCTTCCATAGCTGAAGCCAACTCTCTTCGAAACAGGAACAGATGGGGATAACTCTTGCTAGGGCCGCTGCCACAGACAGAACTCGGAGTCCCACAGCAGCTGAAGAGCAGGGGCAGAAAGCAGCAGAGCTCAGTCACCACCACAGCCCTCACCTCACAGCTGGGAGCCCTTGGGAGGCCTTGCCTGGCAGAAAACACCCCCACGAAGCACCCAGGAAGAGCTGTACACTCTACACTGCATTTTCCAGTTGTGTTCTCCCTTCATACTGGTTTATCTTACAGTGTTAAAACATCCCCTCTCCCTTAGCAGTAGGCCTAGGTAGTGCCTAATGAACTCACTGAAGGTAATAGATTGATTTCGCTGGTTCGTTTTCTCTGCCACAGGTTTAATTATCACACAGTTCTCTGGGCAAGACTGGATCCCAAGGACGATAGGGTTTTCTCCCCCTCAGCACAGAAGCAGCAATAACAGCAGCCTCCCTCTCTGTCCTGGCAGCGGACACTGCGGTGTCAGTGTCAGATGCAAGCTGACAGGGCAGCAATACCTGCAGGACTCCCAGAGGCAGGGAATGCAACACAGTGCTTCTTCAAATCAAATTTGCCATGTAGGTTATTTATACTGAGGAGAAAGAAAGTTTTCTAGTTTTACTCTTTGCATTCTCTGAACTTAATGCATTTCAGATCATTTTTTGTTTTGTTTTTTTCTAATTGGAAAGGCTTCAAGCTTAAGGTTGGATGTAAGAAGAAAGTCATTAACAGTGAGGATGGTGAGGCACTGGAACAGGTTGCCCAGATATGTGGTTCATGCCCCATCCCTGGAGGCTTCATCAGGCCCTGGGCAACCTGATTTTGCTGTGCGCATCCCCATTCATTGCAAGGGAATTGGACTAGATGACCTTTAAGGTCCCTTCCAACTCTAAGAATCCTATGAGTCTTTTAAGATAAAGATACAAACCCTTTCTGAAGCAATCTAGTCTTAAACAAAATAACATCATTAAACATGTACAGCAGTAATCCAGCCAATGCCCAACAACCATCAGCTGCTCTGTAGGAGAGATGACCACATGTTGCACCACAGCTGAGTGAGCACCTGCCCACAGGAGGCTATTTTCAAAAGCCAACATCCTGTTTATACTGAAATATATACGTAAACTAATATATGATAAAACACACGGATAAAGACTAATGAACTCCAAGATATAACCTCACAATGTTTATCCAAAGCTTTATAGAGAAACTAATAGTTTTTTAAGTGCCACACAGATTTATTGAACTGAAAAGAATATTAACATAATATGCTAATGAAATCTGCATTTAATAAGATATATATCCATTCAAATTCTCAGGACCTTTCTGTCAGCGCAGCATTTTGCAAAAATGAACCATCGAGGCAGCAATTTAATCTGATATAAAATCAAATGATCCATGTTAACAAGACAATTAAGTAACTGTCTGAAACTGAGGCAAAAATTGTCAGAAGTTCACCAGATAAAAACTGGTTTTGAATAATGTGAAAGTATGATTATACAGCAGGCAAACAGAGTTGTTTCTGTGATTAGAATAATATAGGTGGTAAATTAGATATCAATTTTAAAATATAGTAATTATGGGAAAGCCTATCTCAGGTGCTTCAAAGAAGGAAGCAAAACTACAAATTACATATTAGTTGCATTGGCCTTTGCAGAATCCAGGGTGAATGCAATACAGGGAAATTAGCATTTGGAAATTTTATTTGATGGCACTAAAATTGAAGGTTATGATAGATGCTTTTTTCTGGACATGGCAAACAAAATGATGTGCCACGTACTACTCAGAGGCTTGGTAGGTACTATTAGAACAAGATATTATCATGCAGTATATACTTGTCACTAGGAATTGAATCTTTCACTTAAAATTCATTAGCTTCTAAAAATATAACCAATTGATGATACAATGTAGGGATTTCTCCCCAGCAAAATATTATTCTAGAGGCAATCCACACACAGTCTTGTACAGGTCCCCCATAGCTGCATTTGTCAACATTCCTTACACAAAAACAGCCCAGGCACAGGATGCTTAGAGATGCCAAGCAGCCAGTCTGTGAGTACAGCTCTGATACATTCATGTTTCTGCCCCTCCATGGTGCACTTTAGTGCAGTAGTTGCCAATAAATCAGTATGGTCTGTGGACCTCTGAAGTCAATGGATTATTTTTAATGTAATGGAAAGGTCCAAAAAACTGGTACAAAATGTAAGCTTACTCCAAACCGTCCTCAACATAAAGAAGTCCATACTTGCATAGAATAGTTTTAGAGGTTTACAGACTAAACGAAGGCAGAAACTACTGCTATAAGGGTACCACTGCCAGAAATGCTCCTAACGCTATTTATTTGGTTCAATCTACAAAACAGAGGTGGTGTCTCCAAAAGAGTGAAGTAAAACCCAGCCCATCCTGAGTGTGTACTATTAGATGTGCTCCACACCAGATATATTCACTCATGCTGCTAAAACCTTGTGTTAACTCCTGGGCCAGCACAGGACCTGCATCAGCAGTAAAAGAACGTGCAGTGCACTTAATGGCCTTTTTTGCAGCCTCACTCAGCTACAAGGGGAAAAAAAAAACAACAACAAAAAACAACACAGTTTCTACAGAAGTCACACCATATTTGTTTTGTCTCTACTGGGGGAGCTACTGAGAAACATATTAGATGCACTCCAGGTGCTCACAGCCAACCCATTTAACCCTCTAGAAAATATAAATCTTCTGAGTCTCTTCTATTAGGGTTTAGCTACATTTTTGGAACAAAAGAAAGGTAAAGATTTACCTGGGGAAATAACAAAAGCTTTGGTACGCCCAGTTTGGGTTAAAATTCAACTTCCCTCATGGACAGCCTCTGCTCTCCCTGCTCCAAGCTGCAGCCAGCTCCAGACACCATCCCACTTCCCAGTATCCATGCAAGCCCTTCTGGCAGTGGGCATGAGCAGCCAGAGGCAGCACCCCGTGCTCCTGCTGGCCAGACCTTCCCACTCCAGCACCAGCACTCCATTGTTCCCTGCAGGTTCCAACCAACCTCTCAGCCTTCAACCTCCTGATCCACTGGAGACACAGATCTTTCTAGGATTGCTTTACCCACTCATATATAAATACCTAATTCCCTCAACAATTATGTGTGCTCTTACTGCATGTGAAGACTCATCTACCTGTGTCCTTAGAAAAAACGCCTTAGAAAACCTGATTCAAAAACTACTGAAGTCATAGGAATTATTTCATCAACTTCCTTTGGATTTTGTACAGACTATTCTTCATTCAAGGGTTCATTCAAACCCTTGTTTTTCAGTAGAGTGGAACTCAGATTATAAAAGAAGATGCCCTAAGTTATTTTCTTATTATTGCTTAAAATTGATATTCACAGTGAATCAGAGGCTTTCCCCAGATGCTTCTGATGCTTATCCTCCTTTGTTAAAGAGAATGCTACTTCAAATAACAGAGCTGGTAGCCTCTATTCAAAATCTACCATGCTGCAAAGAATGATGTTGTCAGACAGACCGATCTTTCTCCAATAGCTTTTGCAGCACTTTTGTTATGAAGATATTAAAGATAACATGGAAGAGAAAAGGAACAGATTTAGAGTCTTGGGATAACAAAATACAAAGTGTGACAAAGACTCACACTGCTGACACCTGTATTTGAAAGAGCTACAGATAAAGTGCATTCATGGCTTTGCAGAAGAATAGGGGACAAAAGAGTAACGTGAGCTGCTAAAATAAATACATTTTTGCAAAAAAATATGAAAATCATTTTTGAAGAACAGTTAATTGTTTGTTTAATTGTTTTAATTTAGGTCTAATTGTAGTAACTGGAAAGAGCATCGGCCCAAGGCAGCACACCTTGAGAGTTCTCAGCCCCCAGCTTACAATGAAATGAATCCAAGGAACAATTAATGCAATAAAAGACTGGGAACGGAATGTACACCTTGGTAACAGAGGTTCAGAGCAGCTGTCCTAGCTATATCATAGAGAAACCATGATTTTAAAATGCACCGATAGTGAGAATCCTTAATTTCATTGCACTCATTTACACCATGATGCAGCTTTTAGGACCAAGCTGAGCTTCTATGTTGAAGGTTTGCAATGTGGACCTTTAGGTTCCATTTTCCAAACAAGAAAAAAGATCCCAGTCTCTGACCATTAAAATTTCATTGGTAACTCTAAGTGTGGTGGATTTAAGCCAGTGCTAAATACTTTGAAAAACTTAGCAGTACAGAAGAGTAGGAATTAAGTCACATAAAGAAGAGCTGCTTAAACTACACAGGGGACCAAGTCCAAGGTTTATTCAGCAAATAACATATTCCCAAAGACAGCTTATGCAAGAGTGAAAGGGATTCTTTTAATACATGTCACCACCCTTCATGTCCCTATACTCCAACTAAAAAAAAAACAACTGTAGAGGCTGCCCTTAGCTCACCTGACTTTGGTTAGATTTCCTATTTATTGGAGTTGGCCATTTTTCTATCAGATAAAAAAAAAAAAGACAAACACAAAACCAACCAAACAAGACAGCATCAACAGTTCTGTTAAATAAAAATTCCAGTGTGCACCAAGCTGCAATATCCAGAGAAGAGCTGCTTTAGCACACTGATGGGCTGGTTAATGGTGGAGTGCATTGCAGGCTGCCCAAGCTCTATGTCATTTACTCAGTCACTGTTTCTCCCTCTTAGGTACACCTAATAAGCACATTTAAAAGGATCAAAGCACCAAATGGATAATATGCCTGGTGGCACTTTGGTACAGAAGCTAAAAATGCAGCAGAGAGGAAAAAGCTTGTGCCGCTCCAGACCTTGCTGGCTTTCCTATATTACAAGTTGTAAAAAGCCACTGTGACCAACACAGAAAATAATTATGCCAATTAAAAGGGTGAGAGTGATAGTATTGAAGTAGCGGATGTCTAACTTGCCATTTTTAAGTCTTCTAATATAATTTCTGTATTTTTTTTCTTTTTTTTTTTTGCACCAAGTATTGTAGCCTGCAAAATCCTTATAATTAAACACCTATCAGAGTGAATAGCATGAACTAGAGTTGAGGATTTGGTGATGTTATTCCTGTAATAGGATTTGCCTACTAATTGTCACTGAAATGACAGAAGCCTCTGTTAATAGAAGCACAGAAATTGCTATGGTGGCTTAGATCAGCGCTCCATCTATCTACTAAAATATCCTGTCCTTAGCAATGGGAGGTCTGATATGAATTAGAGTAAAATGCAAAATAGCCTGCTATGGAATAAACTATTATCAAATAAAGTTTCTTCAGTATTCTCCCTAGTAAAAAGACAGGTTATGCCCTAACACAGGAGCAGTCATACTTCTTAAGAAATTCACTTTAGCAAAGTACCCCAATGTTTTCATTCCTCTTTATAAAATTCTCCCTACTTGACTCCAGAACAGTCTAATAGCAAGCACCCAGTGCCTGAGCTGGTCAGGGCATGGCCGTGAGGCCTCCCCCTGCTCTTCATTCAAATGCTTGCATCATTACGGCCACACCCAGAAAACCCTGGAATTCAGAAACTAAGAGCAAAGGTAAGGAAACTGCAACTGAATTTAGCTGCAGCTGATGCTAGGGCAAACTTGGATCTTTACACAGGCTCCCAAGGAAGATGTGAGCCCCAGCACCTTCCCTAGACATACCAGTCACAAGGAACACAGCACCTCTACCAGGGCCAGCATGGTCCTGCCATGCTACCCTGTAGATACCATGTGGAAGTGAAGAGGACCCATAGGAGGAAAAAGAATGGAAGTGGATGATGTCAGAGGACTGACTGTCTGACTGTGACCAGGGCTCAAATCAGCATCTGCCCACAGTGCAGGTTACAGATCAGTCAGTTCCTGGCTTCACTTGTAAGGTGCTATCATTTAATGTTTCACAATTCCTATTTCTTTATATTCAGGGAAAAAAGCAATCATTCAGAAAACTTACACCATGCCTTTTGCAGTATTGCTTGTGTTGCATGAGTAAGGCAAAAATAAACCCTCCAAGCAGTAAGCTGCAATACCAAGTAATTATACTGCAATATACTCAAGCTCTTTCAAATAATTAGTTACTCAAACATCTGCTGCAAATTAATACTGGGCCAAACTTGTCTCTTGGGTAAATCGATGGACTTCGGTACCATTAAGTACGGGATGATCTGTTCCAAGACGTTTACTGTCTGGATAATTTGCTGTTAGTTTTAGTTTTGCACTGCTCTAGCTTGAAATCCTCTTGCAGTACTGCTGCTATTCAATAGCTTCTGCTGATGCATCCACTTTTCCTGGCTTAACTCAAGAAAACTCAAAATGCACACACTGCCAAGGAAATGAATTAATTCAATAAGGACTGCAACATCAACTCGTAATAATTCTGTAACGTTGGAATAAACAAAGGCAGGAATTATGCTTGCCTTTCTAGCCATCAATAAAACCTTATAAGTCTGCAAGGACTCATGCATTTCATCATATAAAAACTGATATTAAGGCAACTCTTAGCTTGGAAAATTCAGATTGCATTTTAACCAAACAACAAATGAAGCTAATATGTATTGACTGCATTAACAATTCATAAATGCACAGAAAGGAAATAAACAGTCTTTATAGCGCTGCCATGTCTTCGAGGCATTGATTAAACTCTGTAGATGCTGGTGTGTCACTCCAGCAGCTATTCAATAATCCCATGTTTGTCCATCAGTGTCTTTTGCCATTGGTCTGACTGTCCCGCTCCTACTCAGGTTGGCAGCTATTTCAAAAAACGAACTATCACCCTGGGATAATCAATTAATCTAGCATGAATTGCTTGACCAAGCCTTCTAACGAATGTTAACATGTAAACACTTGTCACACACTTTGTATACCACAGAGTTTGTGTGGCCACTTTGGTGTGTGGGAAGCTGACTGGCAGCAAAGCTGTAAGCACAGACCAGTCTTATTGTGTTAATAATGCACGCTGCTTGCAAGCTCGCTTTTAGAATAGATTAGCTAAACCTGTAGTGATTGTATTGATTTTACAATCTTC
Organism: Coturnix japonica; assembly: GCF_054131305.1. Taxonomy (NCBI): domain Eukaryota; kingdom Metazoa; phylum Chordata; class Aves; order Galliformes; family Phasianidae; genus Coturnix; species Coturnix japonica. The sequence continues at coordinate 31,663,955 of NC_140668.1, forward strand.
TTCTCCTCCATGGAAATGAGTGGATCTTTGCAGGAACAAGTCCTACCGGAGGGAGCCCTGTATGCACTGTCTCGACCCGGTGTGAAAAGTTAATGCATTTTCATGAGCCACTGCCTGCTCTCACACACAAGAGCAATTTATATCCAAAACCTGTAATTACAGTGCAGCTTAGCAACACCCCAAAAATCCTATTGCTATTTCACTGATAAGCCTCAGTCTTACGGATTACATTTGTTAAATTAATAGTAAAACTATGCAAAAGTTCTCTGCGAAGATCTACAATTTAATTATTTTGCATAAATACAGTCTGTCAAATCACTTTGGCTGTGATTAGCAGACAACTGGAGGGTAACCATTTCAGTAAGCAATATTTATTACCTGATGAACTGTATGGGAACCTCAGGTACACTGAAGAGTCAATTCTGTTCCCCAAACTTATTCTTGAATCTTTAAATAAATCATTAGGGGGAAAAAAAAAGAGAGAGAGAGAGAGAGAGAGAAAATCTAAAAAACTGTATTTTTCTATGTACAAACACAAGTGTTTCATTTATAAATACGTTTCTTTTTGGAACACTTCCACTCCGGAACAATTCCCAGTGAACTAACTGCACTTTTTATAAACCAGAACACTTATTTAGATGAATGGTTATGGATTTAGGAGTCCAACTGTAGTCAGGCTGGTTGTAAATTCATTGCCTCCAGTCATGTTTTTATAATTATGAGCTTCCCCGTGCCAGTGTGTGAACAGAACTCCCCTCTGATTAACATGAGGAGGTATGCTGGAGTCTGGCCGCATGACACAGCCAAGCATCAGCAAGACTTTGCATACAGAAAAGATTTTACAATATGTCCCTTTTTTAAATTCAGACTCACAATTCATGGACAGAAACTCACTTTTTAATATTATTTTTAATTCTGTCCCTGCTCTGAGCGCATTTCTGAAAAGCATGAAGCTTAATTTAAACATGCAAAATGTCATTCTGTACCTCTCTGCCACATGCCAGTGTTTGCAAGTCTGCAGGAAAGGGCGCCCATTAGGTACAGGAATATGCAGGATGTATTCCCTTCTGGTACTGGCAAGCACAAGTTAAGCATATGGGAATGTGTGCAAGCCACGGTATGGCACTTTAATTTAGAAGATCTGACATTTATGAACTTGGATTAAACTGCTCCTGATGATTGCAGATTCATGTTTCTGGATGACTTTACCAAGAGCATCCTGGACAGAATCTATGGGATTGTTCCATGAGGCACCAGACGGGTAGTGACATGCGTGGTACCATCAGCCCCAGCTTTCTCTGAATCCCAGGAAACTGTACACAGGCAACAATTCTAGGAAAATGCCATTTTAATTATAATAATTCTTATTGAGCAAATCCCACTTCTGAAGATGGTGCACAGTAGTGTGAAAGCACGCGTACTTACAGCTACTGAGGGCTCAAGGATCACTGCGAGGTTGCTCATATATATGAACATTCACAATCTAATTTGTTTAATAATTCTAAACACCTCTGACTATAGAAACAGCCATAGAGTGAAATTGGAGAGGAAGCATATACACAACCTTCCGCAGCTAATAATAACAATCATAGAACCATACAGAGGCATGGGGTAGAAGGGACCCCAAGGATCGTGGAGGTCTAACTCCCCTGCCACATAAACTTTGTTTCTGCATTACATTGCTGTAATTGCTTGTTAGTGCCTAAACATTTTTAATATCCTTTGGGGAAAATACTGTGTTGTGCAAGAACGTATTTGAGGCCAAGGCTGAGATTTAGTTTGAGAAGTTAAAAAAAAAAAAAAAAAAAAAAAAAAAACAGTCACAAATTTTTGTTTTCAGTCATTTATAGGACTGTTATGAGTGAAAGAAATAACATCATTTCCTGAGTTATTTAAGACCAAATCAGTTCTCCAGCTCCTATTCTATGTATGTATCCACCATTTTTCACCAGGATTAGCTGCTGGAAGCAGCCCAGTTGAGTTGCTGGCTGTGTCAGAATCACACAGTGAAGCTGTGGCAATGCCACTCTGGACTCAGCCCAGCAATGCCTGGGGGATAGAGTTTAAATTTGCCTTCATTTAAGCCACTGCTAAAAATGCTTTGAGGTAAGATTACTGATTTTGCCTGATGCCATCAAACAAAAACAAATGGGTGAAGCTCAGCAGCTTCTTAAAATGCTACAGTTTCTACTATACCCTATCTGGCAACACACTCACTTTCCAGAGGCTTTGGAGATAAAAGCATTGCAGTGAGTACATGGATTATTCTGTTCTGAAATGAAGCTGTACGTTCTTCCGTGCCTCCAAGTCACACAGTGGTGTCATTCTGATATAAGACGCATCAAAGAATGAAAATGGCATCCAAGACGGTACATATCACACTGCAAACACATTTTTAAAAGCATACCGTCAGCACTGAAAATATGCTTCCAGTTATTTTAGCGCTAGTTACCCTATACGCTTATATTTTTGGTACATTATTAGAGTATTTTCCTGAAAATTCATTACTTCATTCATTGCAAACACCTGAAATCAGTTTTTGAGAAAGAAACTAAACTTAAAAATACTGGGCTTCATCCACTTTTTAAAGTAACTCTCCTGATTTTATGGAACCACATGAGTGACGGGTCAGTGCAGTTTGTTTCATTCATTCCTTTTGTCAGAGCTGGTAACATCAGTGCTTCTTCTGAACATACAGGAAAATGAAACATATGGGAAATAGGATTTATTTCCTGAAGCATCAGGAATGCCCTTGGAGGAGAGGCAAGCAAGAAATTCCCACCCGGGTTGCGTAAGATGCTCTATCTGTGCCCTGCTGAGTGTGCTCAGTCAACACAGCTATCAAGTTTAGTTTGCTCCATGTTGTGATTCTGATTTTCATTCATGTTTTCCACTGTAATTTATACCCTGGTAAAGTATTTGAAAAGTGCTAGAAAGTTTAAAGTGGTGATAACACACCAAAAAATAAGGCTACATAATGTAATTTTAATCTTTTCACTGAATGGCCTTGGATCTTCAGGCATTACTTACAGGTTTTATTTACGGAACAAACATGTTTGCTATTTTACAGGATTTAACAAAATAAATGGAAAGAAAACCTAACTGCAAAGCACTGAAAAGCCATTCCCTTTATGAAGTCTGTGTTCTTCCCACACAGGGTTCTCCCTTCCGTAAAACTGCATGAAGGCATTTCTGGGCCGATAGCTATTCTACAGCATCATTCAACTTTTGTCCCACATTCATTTAAGCTTGCAATATATGATTAGTTGCCAAACAAAAAAAAATAATAAATTAAAAATTTAAAAAAAAATAAAATGAAATGAAACAAAAGGGCAAATCATAGCAAATACATAAAATTTAACTGTGACCTCAGTGGATTCACAGTGATTCCCCATGCTATTGAGGGCTTCCTCATTTCCAAGCAGACTGCAGCCTGAACAGATGCATTCACAAACCCAGTTAAGCACCACAGTTTAATGAAAGGTGGCCAGAATAAATGTGCATTAAAACTATGTTGCACTGATACCCTGGAGTACCATCTATTCTCAGCAGCCCTCAGTTTTATTCATGAAAGAGCAGTGAAGTTTCTGACACATTTTTCTTAACTCCTTCCCAAAAGCCCCCGGGATGGGGGCTGCTACTGCCTGCCAGGGGCATATCGCCAGCATCCCCTGCAACACCAACTCCACAGGGAGATCCTCTGAGGTTATTTGCCTGTCAGCCTCGTGCACTTTCTCATCCAACAAAAGATTTTACTCTGGGGAAACTGTTCCGAGTATTTTATGTGGTTTCAAATTCATTTCTGTACCTCCTGAAGTGCTTCATCCAGAGCACATCTATGATTACTTAATACCAGATTGCAGGGATCTCTTTGGAAAGACCTGCCTGAAGCACTGATTTTACAAATGCACTCATACACGCTAAACCTTAATTGCGTGCCTACACCCATGGACGTGAATGACACAATGTGAATATTTGCTTTATACTTAATACACTCTGGAGTGATAGAACAAGGACAGAAAAGCATCACTGTGTAAACTCTTATGATTGTGAGGAAAAGAAGCTGAAGCAAAGAAACAATACCTGCTCTTTTCCCTTCCTCACTCATTACAAAACAATTTTCTCTCCCTTGCAGTATTGGCGTATATTTCAGTTTCTCCTAGAAGTCTTTTTAATTCAGTGTTTTCATTTAAAAATGCAAGCTGCAGATATAAAGAACCCACAGCATCAACATTTTGAAGGCTATTGGAACTCGCAGGATCAATTTACATGATTTTTAATTATCTTGTATTTATTTGGTTAATCTAAACAGACTTTTTTTCTATGTTCTTCTCTAATATTTTCCTGTTCATCTGAACACTTTAATCATGAGAGAGAAAGGAGAACTACTCACACCACCACCTGACTGCAGGAGAAAGGGATCTGGAAAATAAAAAACTCATTTTAAAAATAAATTTTACAAGTCATGCTTAAAATATGATATCTATTAATAGATACGTATATCTCTAAATTGAGCCACCTTCCTCCAAGGCTAACAAAGCTGTAGCTCAGAGCACAGAGGAAGGTGTTCGCTCTCCCACAGTGTGTATGGAGCCCCTGCTGTGGAGGGATGCACCAGCTGACCTGGCACTGAGCCTGAAGAGACCCCTGCTGCTGTCAGCAAACTCAGTTTTTCTCAAGGGGCAAGGAAGAACCTGGGTCAAGGCAAGGTGGGAGCCCAGGCCATGAGGATTTTGGCAGCATTTTGGTGACGCTGCATCCCTCCTGCAGCCTGCCGACACTGAGGCAGGCAGTAGTTCCCAGCCAACTTCAGCAACAAGCCACACTTTTAAGTCAACTTTCTCCTTCCAGTCTTAGAGATAAATACAGTGCGCTCCTTAATCCCACCAGTGGCTTAGCTGTGCTTTTTCACTACCTGCTGCTTAGAAGATCAAGCCCTGAGTTGTTAAATGATCCAGGGAAAATGCATTTCAGGATTTTCATATCTTCTAGCTTTGCAAAAAGGCTGTTGCTGAAAAAGGCAGCTAATAATCATATTTGTTCTGCTCTTAAATGGACAAAAAAAACCCACCACCACCACAACAAAAACCAACCCCAAACTCTATCTGAAGTAGATCGATTCAAAATGCACACAAAGTAGATTGATTCAATGCTACTGAATGCCTCTGTATCCACATAAACACACCTGGGTAGATCAGCAGGAAGACAGCATTCACCTGATGCTTTAAGTATAGGCTGCTTAAGGGTAATCCACAGAAATCAGCAAAATATACAGATGAAAAGAAAGGCTGAAAACCGCCAGCAGCACAACATTGAGTGCAGACTCAGGCCTGGAACTGCTGCAGCTCATCTCAAGCAGCAATGATTCACCTTTAACTGGGAAGGACTGTCACAAAAAGCAATGGATGGATTCCATTTGCATTAAAAAATGTGAGATCGCCACTGCTGGTGAGGCACACAGCGTTGCACAACCTGCTTCCTCATACGTGTCCATCCCCACTCTCTCATTTCATTGTACCAGACTTTGCACTGCCACTGAATGGAACAGGCACTCCCATTGGAACATAAAATGTAACCAAATCTTCCAGGGTAGCTGACATATTAGAGGTAATAGGATTGGATCTTCAGCTACCGAAAATGTGCCAAGTAGTCCTTGCTGGAATGGAATCAAGTTACCTGCTTGATTTCTTTGGTTAATTAAGTCTTCTACACAAAGTATTCTTCAACAGACATCATTGCATTCATGCTGAAACAGTAATAAAGCAGCAGAGCTGCTCATGTTCAGTGTTTGTATTGTTTGTTACTTTGTTTAAACAAAAAAAAAAAAAAAAGTAAATTTATTAGAAGAGGAATTATTACAACAGGCTCAAGGCCAAAGGAAGAACTCCCTCACACTTTGTATCACATCACAGCAGTGTCACTCTGACTTAAGGCCTTGGATAGAACATGCAGTGCTGGTAGTGTAGGAGACTGCTGGCAGCATTAGGAGACCTTCTAAACACCTAACATTAATTTAACCAGGAACTCTAATTTTCACAAATGACACAAGCCGTATGAAAGGATTCTGCTGTATGTACCGAACAGCACATGTGGGCATCCTACCAGCCTTCACATGGGCCAAGAGACGTGCAGTAAATTCTCACAGCTTTACTGTTTACTTCATGGCTCCTTTGAAAACAACACTGGCTAACTATGTTGATGGAAGTCTTGCCTGAGGTCCCAGAGCAGTCATTAAACTCTTAGCCTTCTGTTCAATATAAAATGACATGCTCGTTCTGCATTTCTTTAGCTGAGCAGCTATGGAGGAGCCATGGTTCGATTGATATGCCTGGCTTAAGCCCAAAAATGATAGCATTGCATTTTCCTCAAGCAGCTTGTCAGTTCGCATTCACAAAGCCATACAGGATGCAATTGTCTGGTCACTGAAAATAGCTTCCGTGCATATTTAAACCATTGCAAAATGGCAATATGAGAATTAATTCTCTCTACTCCTTCTGGAGATTCATCATTTGCATGGTACTGCTGCTCAGTGTACATGGAATCATCCCATTCCCTAACATATTAATGTTGTAGTTTGCTATCCCTTCAGTTATTTTTAGCAGCCAGCTGTCCTTGTGTGAAGCTCAGAGTGGCAGCGAGATGCTGAGACATGTTCTGGGCATGGTCAAGGACGCGCCGTCATACATCTGCTCAGCAGGCTGCAGCCTTGTCTATTATTAAAGTAATCTCTGAACTGCTACTGCAACATGTGTAATCATCAGTTGCAGGATGCCTTTTCCCACCTGCTCACTATTTATTACCTGCTATCCTACAAGTTTTAATGGTAACCTGTATTTCAGTAGGTAAACACACAGAACTGAAACTCATTATAACAAAGCACAGAATATTGTGCAATATTTTTTTGGTTGGTTTGAGCTAATAGAGGATATTCTGAGTTCTTTAGTATGCACTTCAATTTTTAGCATTATTTGAAGGACAACTGAACAATTAAAGATCAACCTTCTGGAAATGCAGGAAAGAATCTTTTGCATTTAAGAAAGAATAAGTTGGTGGCAGGTTTTATTGCTTTGTCCTACTTTTTGAAAATACACAGGCTTTCTATAGGAGCTGAAGTATTAGAACATCAGTTTGGAAATGGATTTGTGTCAAATTTTATATGCTCAAATATCAGCGATTTCCATTTGAAGCCTTTGCTTCTTTTTCTTGACACAGTGAAGGGCTCAACAAACCAGTACTGCATCAGCTGCACACGCTCCCCTGCCAACACGTTAACTACTTAATTTTTCTAAACCACTTGAAGCAGAGCTTTTGCATTTTGGAAAATCTAACACATTTGTGTAAATTCATTTTATAATTTCCTAACTCCTATTCAATACAGAAGGTAAGAGTTTGAATAGTTGAAACCATCAGCAAGAATTAATGTTAAACCATCAGCTTTTGACTTTACTGGCAGTCTCTGAGAAAACAAGGGGACTAATGGTGTCACTGGAGGGGCACTGCAGACACTCAGCATCACAGGCCTCCCCTTCAGGAACCAACCCTTCTGAAATCATGGCTTGATTCATTTAGCTGGGTTCCCCTCCCCGCATAACTGCATTACATTTGCACCATGCTCTGCAAAAAATGAATATTCCAATTTTCTGAGAAAACAAAAGGTGAATTGTCACGTTCACCTTCAAAAACTAAAAGAAAAGATTGCTGGAGAACTGCTTCATGATTTTGCCTACATACAATCTCTGTCCAGTGCTACTGTTGTGCAGAGGAAACTTCCTAGAAATTGCAAATACCAACCCAGAGCTCCCTCTCAAGAACAGCACTTGTGCAGAACCCCCTTTCTTTGCCTCCCAGTGCTCTACCAGCCCTCTACTTCTGCCATTACATCCACGCCTCACCATCCCTGCTCCTACAGCCTGCTGTCAAAACATTTCATTCTGAAAACCAATCAAAAGAAGTATGGTAGGAATGTCATTCCTTAGGCAGCCAGTCACTGACAGTTGATTGCTCTTCCTGGTGACAACCAAGGGCCAGAGGAGCAGAACAAGAAATATTTGAATTCATACAGAGCAAATGTCTGCTTCACACACAGCAGATCTGCCTCACCACTAAATCTGAGTCTGTAGCACACATTTCTATTGACTGTATTTAAACAGCACTAAAGGACGAGAGATGAGGAAATAGTTTCTAATTCATATCTCAGAGAACATCACTCTTTCACTGTAGGAAAGCAGAGGACCTAGAGCTCTTGTACACTGCAGAGGTTGTTATACATAGTAGAGTTCAGGTAGATACTTTGCAGAAATGCTAATGAAGAATTGCATCTTCAAATTCTGCGCTGTTATTTTGCAGCCAATTTTTTGGTGCTGTTTTTTCTTCAGTCCATGCTTATAGATACATACTCATGTTCACCAACAAGAGGCATGGCTTAATTCATATGATACAAAGCAAATACTATAAAATAATCAAATAGCATAAAAGCTCTTACAAGTGCAGGTTATATTCTCATGGAAAGGAGAGACCCTTATGCACGTCCTGTTTCTGAATAATAATTCTATAAACACTATAATTTTGTAACAGATTGCAAACATTCAGAGCTCAGCATCAAGCTACTCAGAATACAACAAGCATGTGACAAAGTACTTCTGCAACTGACAGCACAGGAGCTTTTAGGAAGGATAATAAAAACATAGTTATTTCACAGTTTATTAATGAAAAAAAGAAGCTGGAAGAGGTGGTTTTGTTTAAAACCCCCAGGCACCTAAGTGTGAATGAAATTATCATTCATTAAAAAGGGTTGGGAGAGACAGCCTCACTTAAAACATGGACACTCCAGTGTGACCAAGTATTACAATCTGAGTAAGACAGACAACCTCCCATTGGGCCAAACTTGTAAGCCAAAGCATGAGCCAGTTCTTGTGCATGTGCCTGCGTGAGGTGTACAAATGTACGTCCTCTTTACACAGAAGAACTTGTAACCAGAAGTCCTGCCAACACACTGATGTTTAAAGTCAAAACAGCAGAAATGACACTATATCAGAACACATTATTCACTATTTAAAGCTACTGCATGTCCTAAACAACCTACTAAACAATAGGTTTCAGGTGCTCAGTAAGGCTTGTAATGAGAGACAACTACTTGTATGTCATGCTTGCTTGCTAACATACAGTAAAAGACAAGGACTCTCGTTTGCTCACATCTACATGAAAATACTCCTGGCTGTGGCCTTCAGCTAATGGCAAAAATCAGGTTCCACTGTTGGAATAAAACCCTCTTCAGATTCAGTGTCTGTGCTGGTAAGAAAGCATCAGAGCCCTGTTTGAAAGAAGAGCCCTTTGTCATTTCCTTCCAATCTTTTGTTCTGATAGCAGTGGACATACGACACAGCTGCATACTGTATCAGACACACATAATAATGTAATCAGCTCGAGTTCTTGTCCTGTGAAAAGGGGCAGCATTTATTGTACCCTCAGTGGCCCAGCAGCAATGAATTCATGACTGATGAGCAGCATTTCAGATGAGCGTCATCTGTGCCTCCCTACCAGCATATGCACATGCCGCACATTGCCCAGAAATATGTCTAATACATATTTAATGTACTTGTTCTGTAAACATGTACTAATGGAAATAGCATTTGCTAGGAAAGGCGGTCCTGTCCCTGGCTATTAGTGGCAGCACTCCTTGAGTAAAGCGATTCAGAGCTTTCTTGTGTGAGACAGATGGATCTCATCCCTGCACGGCATCCTTCTGCTCACATTCGCGTTGGTAAAAACGTACACTCAGATTTGTTTTCCTATCTGACTGTGAAGTCAAATGCCATAGCTAACATATATCCCAGTGCATGGAAATCAAAAAGAGCCAACAAGACCTTTGAGTGTGATCCCCAAAGAGCTTTTCTGAACTGAAATGTCACAGCCTTCACACAGTATCTTTAATCCAAAAATAATTAAACTAGATTTATATAGAGAGAATCCGAGACACTGGCCCCAGATAACTGGTGATTCATTTAAAATGACTAATCCTTACCTCCATGAAGTCACTGTAGGCCAGGGCCCTGCAGATCCAACTGTGGGGAGAGCGTCTCCCAAAGCTCTTACAAAGAGATGCAGAGGAGCATCAGCTGGGCTGAATGCAAAGAAGTGCCCTAATTTCATTCACAAGCTGCTTTTTTTTCTACATTTTATCCTCAGTGAAGTCTGAGCTGAACTGTAGAGCCTTAACTAAATACCCACTGAAACCTGTCATCCTTCTACTTTCACTGGTGAGGCATGTGTGTGATAGGGCACAATTTTGTATCAATTTTGATTTTCTTATGGAGATTCACTTCCACAGTCTTTTATTTCCTGTTGAGCATAACAATTCACAGCAGCAACACCTCACAGCAATGTATGATAAACTTGCAGAGCTTTGCAACAGGAGCTAAATGAAATGGTGGAACCAATGCATGTTAGTGTAGTGCATTCACTGCCACTCCTATCAGACGAGCGGATATTAAAGTTCCTGTCACCTAAAGAACCATGAGACAAACTCCACTTCTGCATAAATTACTTTGGATCGAGGGGTCAGCATGTAGAATGATGCTGCAAATTAATCTAAATCTCGGAAGAGCTGAGCTAGAGCCACTGCAATGTCCTTGCTGCACAGAAACAAGTACTTAGCAACTGTATCTGGTAAATAATATTTTCTCTAAAACTAGCAAGTAGAAAACTGAAGGGACGTGCAAGTTGTAAAACACGTAACAAGCTGCATATTTGTTGCATATTTGTAAAGAGATGCTGCCTGACAAAAGGATCCTGGCTTCTGGAGGAACTGAGGGTTTAGGAGAACAACATAAACCTCTTCCTGTGCTGTTTGTGTAGCAGGGAAAATAGGCCACTGTCCATGACCTGCTGTGCTAAACTACCCCAGGCCAGACCTGCTGCCTTTAAGAGAGGTTGAAGAGGACAAGGGGTGGGTGGGAGTCCTTGCACCTTTTTCCACAGCAGGCTGACCCATTTTGTGACTTTTTTAATAAGATCATAAACCAGGCACAGTGAGCCAAAAAAGGGTTAAAAAGAAAATGTGGTCTTCATACTTTTTTGATTTTGTGAGCATGAATCTCTTTCACAGAACAGCTGTCAAGTCAGCCAGCGAAACAGGTCTGCTTAGGTCTCCTGATAATACCAACTGCTGTTGTTCATGTATCCTCAGTGACAGCAGCAAGATGAAAATCGAAATGAATCGCCCTACAAATGAGACACTTCTCTGCTTTGACTTTCCAAACGTGACAGTGGTGTTTGTTTTCTCAGTCAGCAACATTTAAAGATGTTAGAAAGCTCTGGTATCACAAAGTTGCTCAGGGGGCAGTTTCAAAAAGAAAAAAAAAAAAGTGAGAAATCTGCATGACAGCTCCTTTCACAATTGCGTTCAAATTTCTGTCCATTAGTACTTCCACCCAAGTGAACTGCAAAGTATCGCTAGCAATACAAGCTGCTGCAGACTTTAAGTGACAACAGCTAACATTTCATCTCTCTCTATAGTATTTACTCCATATCCTTACTGTGCTACAGATGCAAACTGTTGGTTCACACCATAAGAGTTACAGGTCAGCTTTAGCTCCCGCTGATGAGCTGCCATGGCACAGATGCATTCGCTTCTGTCAGTCTGCTTAGGAGAGCAGTGTTTTTCAACAGATCACAAATTACATAGAAAAAAAAAAAAAAAAGAAACATGTTTAGAAGTGCACTATCTTCAGTATGAGTTGTAAATACCATTATTTGCCCTTCTATTGGAAAAGCTGAGAACACTCTCTAAATATAAATGAATTAAGTTCTGTAATGTGTGTGAAGTAAATATTTCTGTCTAGCTACCACAGGAATAACCTAAGGCACAAGGTACCCTGTCGGACTCATCAGTTACTTCCATTACTGTTATTTGCAGCTGGAAACAAAAATTAAAGTTGTAAAAGACACTGGATTTTTTTTTTTCTAAACAATTACATTAAAACTCAGAAGCCATATTGAAGCACTGAAACATTATCTTTTATATATATATATAATTTATATACATATATATATTTATATATAAAAAATTAAACCTGCCTTTTACAAAATCTCTCTGTGGCATAATTTTCCTCCTCATCTGATTTCCTAGACACCTTTACCTAATACAAGTACAGCCCCATGCTCAAACAGATCTTCTTGCCCCTCCTCATAAAAAAGATGGCTTTTCAAGAATGCTTTATGAATTAGTTTGTAGACATAGCTGTTAGAATGGATTAGCTTAGAGCAACACTGTGCTTACACAAAGAGAAGCATCTCTCACATCAGTATGGTTTGGTGGTGCACTGAGGGATTTCCTGTGTGTCTACCCCAGTTACACTGTGATACTCCAAACCTCCAGAATTTTTTGATAGTTTCCCTCTAAATCTACTGAGTCAAAATTCTTGCCATGAATGCATCTCCAAAGCTCAAGCCTTGATGAATAATCTACTTTCGAATTTCTTGTTTTGCCCAACAAGCTTTGAGCAACTATTCATCCCAAATTCCTGGGTTTGCAGGTGCCAGCTGTGAAACATCCACAGAGCCCAGTTATGACTTCCTAATTATTATCAATACTACACACTAATCATATGCTCATTCTGAGAGCCTCAAAGTGTTTGGCAAATAAGAACAGAATGTCCAGGCACAACATGAGTGTCCCTGTGTTACCAGTGGAGGAAGCAAAACCCAGTCATTGGGTCACTTTATACAAGGTATCTATGGGAAAAGCAAAAGCAGTACCAGGAACCTCATAATCCAAGTGTTATACTGCTAGCACAAAGCTGCCTTTTCTTCACTTTCTCTTTTTAAATTAGTTTCTGATTAAATAGAAATAAATTTTCTTGAATAATATGGAGAATAAAGCAAGTGGGTCTACAAATGAAGAGAATTTTTGACATTTGATCTTTTTTGAAACTGAAGAATAACTGGAGATGTGATATGAAGTATGTAACACAAATGCGTGTGGTTACCAGCACTGCCTTGTACGATCTTGTACTTCAGCTGCTAAACTTAAACTCATTCTTTAAAGTGTTCCATGCCAGGAATATCTCGTGGGGCTGATTCTTTTCTTTAAACATGTCAAAATAAATGATCCATCAGTTTTCAAAAATGAGATGAGAGGGGAAATGGCAATTTGTGAATATTATATTTCTCTTCTGTTTAAAAAAAAAGAATGAAATAAACCAAACTAAAATAACCAAACAAATTGTGCACACATTTTGTTGAACACCTGACACTGTTGCTGGTAAAGAGGTAGCACCAGTGTTAAGAGATCTGAGGTCAGTTGAAGCTTAGGGCAATAAAAAATCTCAGAAGTTCAGAGCACTAACACAACAGTCAACTACATAAAATCCTTCTTGAATGACTGACTATGCTGCTGATGGCATATTTTCTCATCTTGATTTCAGTTCTAATGCTTGTGCACCACAAACTTCCCTTGGCCATCTGTGGAGGTTGCCACAGCAGAAGTATTAAGCATTTTGTTTGCATACTCTGTACTCATGTATAACAAGCATGAGGTAGATCAATTAAAAGAACTGCACTCCCAAAAATGTGAAATATGAAATGAAGTAATGAGCAATCCTGCAGCACACACAAATGCTTTCAGTACTGATCAATCATTTCACATCTCTTCTCAAAGCAAACAGAGCTGGTGCCACCTGGCAGAAAGCCGGCACTCCCAACTGTCACCAAAATAATTAGCTCACCTGTAGACTTCCCAGCCTGGATGATGCAGGGAACCTGGCAGGTGCTGCTGATGGGCTGGTCTCACAAAGAAGGCTTGAGCCACGCTGCTGCTCCTCCCACAGAGAGCACTTGGGTTCACCATTCACAATGGGTTCACCACATCAGTCACTCTCTCCTGGACTTCAGCAAGCTGATCTGCAGACAAGATAAGAAATTTTAAAGATGAAGCCAGATGACACATTATGTGGCAGTTTGATTCTGGGACTTCTGGTATCACTGAGATTTCTCAGCTGGAAGCAACAGGATGCTACTGTCCTCCATGACAAGCCCACACCTTGCCCTATACTAAGACAGAGGTTTCCTTTCATAGCATCTAAAATGGATAAGTAAGTTACTTCTGCAAAACTGAGCTGGGTTCAGGGCTGCAAAAGGGAGGAAATTTCCCCATCTGTCAGGTTATTTTAAGTAAGGTTGGTTAGTCAGAGCAGTTCAGTGGTTTGGAAAGCCAGAATAAGTCCTTAAGAGATGAGTGGGACCTCAGGGAAATAAACATATCACACCAACCCACACAATTTCCTACAACATATGTACATGTGTGTGAAAGCCACACATCTCCACAATTTGCAAGTGCATGCACAGGCTCACAAATCAAACTTTAAAGTAAGACTGAAGGGTCTTTTGTCCCATTATGTATTAGAGCAGAATGGCTTTAATCAGCAGTTTGATAAATGACACACCTGCTTAATTTCCTCAATTGCTAAGGCATAGATTTTATGCAGTACATTTCAGCATCACTGAACAAAGGATGAATAGCAGACCCTCAGCCCATGGAAATGGGATGCGTGGTACTATCCACAAGCCTCTACACAGCAGCTAATAGGCACAAATGGGTATTTGCTACCATAAATGTCCTGCTGTGTGGTCCTTCATTTGTTGCAGGATGTCTCTTTGCTTTAGTGTAGCCACTAAATTAGTCTTGCCTTTAATACATGGTTCACACCACTTAAATATCTCGAACCAGCCATATGTTTGCTGAATCTATGTCATAAGCATACTCCTATTTTTTATGTGGCATTTAGAAATTATCTTTGAATTACAACAGAAAGATAAACGATGATTCTTTCCTAGCATTTTACAGCTTGAAACAGAAGCCCAGCAAACCCAGAATTCTCTCTCTTTCTTCCCAAGTATTTCTTTTTCTGTTCAAGTGCTAGTTTCACTGGCTTTCCTGCATATAAACCATACAGAAGCAAGCATCCAGGATTATACAGCAGGTATATCTCAGGGTTCAAGCATCAGCTGCTGATCTTATCTCTTACACTTTATTATAGTATTACTGGAGCACCTAAATAACACACATCTGAAATGCTAGGCTACAAGCATCCCATTTGTACAGATTCCCTATGACACAGACACCAGGACACAAATTACTGGGTTAAACAGTTTTTACTAATATTGTAGCATATATCAATAGCCTTGAGATTGTGATCTCTTTTAGACCAATATAAACAGGCAGATATAAATCATTGTAACAGAGATCAGAATCTGATCCAAAGAGTATGCATAGTCAGCCTTGCTCATTTTCTCTGCACAAGGGATAATGAAAGATCCTCTGAAGTGGCGTGCACTGGTAGGTAGGGAAATGTGGTAGATGAGTACTCAGCCTAGCCATCAACCCGGATATAAGACGATTCCTAAACAGGCTTCTCTTCACATTGTCAGAGCCTCTCTCTGACAAGGGCTTAAATTGCCCAAAAAGAATTAAGTTTGAAAAACTTGGCGAACGTGGTTGTAAATTTTGTACATTAGAGAAAAATCAAACTACATACAAAAAAGACAACTCCTAAATTACGTATAAGTAAAATGAACATGAAATTGAGACCAGGAAGCATTTGGTGACATTGATATTCTTTTAAGCCACCAGTATGCTTTGATGTATTCAGTGCAATCCTACCTCTGAGCTTAGTGCAGGTAGAGCCTGTCTTTGCAGGGAAAGAATCTCTTTCTATTTTCACTAATGTTAAAGATATGAGAAATAATTGAATAAATTCAAATAACTTCCTGCAGAAATTATGGCCTTGTGATATTTTAGGTGTGATTTCATTAAATATAAGAAGATATGTTACTTGTACCAAGAGTATATGTAACACAAAAATGCTTCTGACAGTGTAAGAAGCAGTGATTTGAATGCACATAAGATCAGGAGTCTTTTTTATTCTGTTCTCCCAATTTGTTTGTGTTACTGTCTTTTACTTTGCTCCTGATGTGTACCATATAAAATGATTTGTTGTAAGAAGTTATAAATGGGCTTCTGCCTCTGACACGCACTAGAATACATCATGCTCACAGTTCCTGTCTCCTTCAGAAAGGAGATTTTTCTGGGACACTTTGTTTCTCCTGCTTCCTATTCCACTACTCTCTTGTTGCAAAGTTGTTGTTGTGGAAGTTGTTCTCTTGACAGGAAGCTGATTTTTGTCAGTGCTCTGCATGCAGTATTTTGGTACAATAAATTTAAGAGAAGGTAACCTCACTTTTCAGTCACTCTTGTGAACATTAGGAAAGCCATTAAAATTTGATACCATCGTTTATCACGAGCATCGCTATTACGAATACTAATACAACAGATGTAATTGTAGTTTACAAGTCAGTGCTACAAGAGAGAATGAAATGTTGGCAATTGCTGTTTGTCACACTTGGCTTAGAATTAATTCATATTAAATAATATTTTAATTGCATTGTTTTATTTCCTCACTATGCTTCCCAATGGATGTTTGTCTTCTAATAGCTCACTGTTTAAGTACTGTAAATAGTTGTCAATTCTAAAGTTAAACTGCATAAATAACCCAATAATACCAAATAGCGCTCCACTTGTCAAATGCAGTTTGATACGAAAAAATGGTTTAGTGTTTTTCAGAGGGAAGGGAACATTTTACAATGCTAACTAGCTTTACAGGCTAATTTTCCTTCTGGTTTGATACTAGAAATTAGTTGTTTGAAAGATCTATTTACTTCACCAAAAACACACCAGTCTGACCATAGGGCTTCAATTCAGACACAAAATGTCAGTCAGCCATGCTCTGTTGGGCAAGAGTATCTGCCTGCCCTGTGAGGTCTAAACAAACCTTTTTATTCTGTGTTTGCATTTTGGATAACTTGTTTTAGACGTATGTATTTGCTAATATCAAGATGCTAAATAAATCAATAATATGTCAGACCTTTTGTGAGAAACGATAGAAGAATGGTGTCCCAGCATTAATCAACCTGTATGATTGACAGCTAATGATTTCCTACCTAGTGATCTATAGGTAATCTCATTTTTGCTTTCATAGAAATGCCAGATTATATTCACATGGCAGGAGAAATAACATCTACATTTTCATTCATAGTCACTCTTGCAATAACTTCTTTCAGGAGATAGTATCAAAAATATGCAGCTAAATAAAAGCACTTCATAGATGAGCAGATTGAATTAATTTCTAGGCCCTAGTCATTACCTTTAATTAACTGAAGGAGCAGAACCACGATCACTGTCAAATATAGGTCAATTAATACAATTAAGCTGTTTAAATCCTTGATGGTAGCCACAATTTGAGCAGGTTCATAACCTACATGTTCTACCTGGTTTCCAAAACTGTTGTGAATTGCAAAATACAGAGGTTCTTCAATGACATCTTCCAAACTATGATGGGATATGAGTTCAAATACCAGACAGATGGAAAATTAAGTTTGAGGTCATAGTAAAATACTCCTGTCTCTGAGACACTGGGATAATAAGAGAGAGCAGCCTCTCAGTACGGGGCTCTCTTGCAGAGTGGCTGAATTCATTGCAATTTTGACGCTTAATCCAAAAAGAAGAGGAACAGTTAAAGCAATTTATCAGAAGTATAAAACTGTATTTTTATCCCGCTGCTCTTCATTCACACAGAAAAACAAGTTGCTTAGAGGAACTACAGACAGGATTATACCTAAGATTTCCAAGACCTATAACAAAATTAAACTGTGTGCTCTACAGCCGCACCACTCTGTGCTGCCTGTCACCTCAGTGCGTGCGGCTCACCCGGCTTATCCTGCCGAGTGGCCCTCGTGGTGCTGCCACGATCCTTCCCTTCATGTGCTCCAGAGCACAAAAGGACAAGTATGGTGAAGTTAAAACACCTAAAGCCAGAATGATTTATGATGCCAATGAAGAGGTAAAGCTGGCTATCCTTATAGTTTTCATGGAAGATAAATGTTTAAAGACAAATTTTGGATTTGTTTTTAATTTCTCTGGACACAGGACTTAGAATTGGGGTAGGTAAACTGTTATTTTCACTTCTGACAGAAAAACGCTGAACACGGTCAACTTGTCACCTGATGGATCTTTGTTCACATGTCAGATCTGAATATATGCAACATTAGAAAAAAATGACAGGGACAGACATAAACAGCCAAGTTTCTGACTGGCTGATCTCCTAATAATGCACTGACCCTTTAATGAAGACATTAGAACGTCTTTCACCAACTGCAAAGCACGCAGTGCAATTCCACAGAAGAATCCACAACACAAATAAAATCACACTCAAATCTCCCTATTTCAGAGCCCTTGGAGATCCTATCAGTCCCTGCATACACCCAACCCTGCAGCACCAACCTGCTCTCCCCTCCTTCCAGTTGCCCCAGCCCTCATTCAGCAAGGTGAAGGTGGATGTTTTATTCCCTTGTTTAACACCTGTCCCTCTGCCTCAAGTGGTTGCAGAGATCGATCTGCTGCCGATAGTACAGCTTACAATGCATGTCTGCTTTGAAATGCAGAAACATGTGGGTTTGGAGGGCTGACAAAGGGCATGCTTCAGTTTTATGGAAATGTTATTAGAAGTCTTTTCAAAAATCACTTCCTTAGAGAACAACAAAAAAGAAGCAAAACAAAATCCCCAGAGTCATTTTTATTTGCCAAGCAACATACACAAAAACCTGATTAATTTAAAGTTACATTCATATATTTTATATAGCTTTAAATTATTAATTCCCATTAAAATATATAAATATACACCCAAGCACAGTTGCTTGGGCAATAAATTTTTAAGATTGGGGGGACATTTTGCATCCTACCACTCTCCAGGGACTTTGCTTTGCATCTTGGGTTGTTCGTTAAGCCAGGATTAGCAGACTGAGCAAACTGTTTCTGGGTCTGGACTCACTGGGCACAACCATTGAAAGCAGTTAAAGAGTACAGAGGGAATTTGAGGCACCATGCTCTTCTGGGCTTGCATACTCTTCAGGAACGAGGACCAGTGTTGTCAGCACTGTACCACAGGGATGCCTGAAGCATTCTACTGCTGCTGCTGCTGCAGTATGTACAGCACAGCAGCTCAATGCAAAGTTGTTGGGCAAAAGGAAAGAATGCAAATGATTTTCTTCCTGCTCTGCTGCTGTGACCCTTAAGTGAGCTTTCCAGCCCTGGTTCTCACACCTGGTCTTCTTGGCAGTCTGTGGGCTGAGACGATGTCCCCACTACTCCTCCTCCTAGAAACTATTTGTACTACTGTGATGCTGCACAGAATCTTTATGGTTAAGAAACACCTCACACATAAAAATGTTCTACTGTTTCTGTGGATAAATCAAGCCACCCTTTAACAGGATAGCATCTCTTGCTATTCTAGAACAATCCAAAGCAAATATCATAATAGGAAAGCAAGCCAAAAATTCACATGGATTTTTTAATATAACGATGCATAGGCTGCTTTATTCTCAAAGCTGCAAATCCAGTGCAATGTTACACATGCATGATATGCAGAAAAGCCTTCATAGGCTGAGATTTTAGTCAGCAAGTTCCTGCAATTTATGTTCAAAGACTGGGGACAATAAAAAGCACCTAACCTGCCTCTCCCCAGCTCCACGGAGCGCAGGATGCACAATGAGGCACTGCCTGAATTGGTGCTTGACACAGAGCACAGCTACCAAAGCTGAAGCTTTTGAGCTCTTGACAATTAGAGCTCTACCCTGCCGTCCTTATTCAGTGAAGCTGACGGGAGTTTTTCCTGAAATTGATTCTGTGAAGCCAGCAATGTGAGGCTGCCATGAATATTTTAAAGTAAAGGAGCTGGAATACTCTAATGATCTTATGTAAATCTAGTCTAAGAATTTCATTGAAAATTTTTTTGAATGGGTCATTAAGCAGGGAAGAAAAGGTTGGAAAGCAGCCTAAAAAGGAGAACATTTTCAAAAGCCCAAATACTCCTCTCTTTCTTCAGAGCCAGCCAATTAGGCTGCCTTGGTGTAGTCAAAGAAGAGCAAAGTGACAGAGCACCAAGCATACCTGTAACTATAGGCAGACCCTCCGCTTTGTCAGGAAGAAGACAGGAGAAAGGCAGTAATATAAATTTCACAGGCTTAACTGCTAGATTTAAACCATAGGCGCATAAAAATTACTAAGATTTAGCATTTTTCTCTTTATCGTTAGTGCTAAAAATAAAAGTCCTACAGAAAGTCAAGATTAAGCAGCAGTGATAACAGAGGTGGGAATGTGAGCCTCATGGCTCCCACTGGGCTCCAGCACCTGGCTGCCTCAGAACACTCACCAATGGGGTCCTGTGCATCTGCATGGGTGCCCCTGAGGTGTGGGACAGCACTCACCTAGATGCTCATCTCTTTCTTTTTCTGTTGTGAAGCAGCACAAATATTTTGTAGGGATTTTCTTTAAAAATAAATTTGTCCTTGACAGCTAAAGGACTTTTCGTGTCTGATTTCCTTAGTCTTTATGTGAAGGCATACTATTATTTATAATGTGAGAAGCTATTAGGACAAAGCTATATGTGCACAGTAGGCAAACAGACTTACAGAATGTGCCTGGCAGTTTGTTCATTAAATCTCATCCTTTTTTTGTTGACTTTTCTCTTGAAGGTTTATTCCAGAAGCTACCACTTTATGCCAGCAGCATCTAAGCTGCATTAGCAATTACTTAAATGTATTTGGATGCTGCAGTAAGTATTTATTCAGCATGCATCTCGGCCAAAGTCTTTTCTTCAAGATTTGATCCATCTCTGCATGAGAGCCATAAATGCCATCCTGTCCTGTGCCTCACCTGCATGGGGGCTATAGGAGGTTTCCCTCAGGTTCCAGAGTTTTAGTCTAAGGACTGATGGCAGCCAGCACCCAGCTTTAATCGTGCTTGCCAACACTGCTTGTTCAGGGGGCCTGTTACCCTCTCGCATACAGATGCAACAATATTTTTCTCTAATTTAGCTGAAAGAAGTTCTCTGCCTATCCAGTCCTCAATGCAGCAGCACAATACATGAGTTTCTCACAGCCTCCCAAGAGGTAAAGCAGAGCCATGAGCCTGCCTTGGTATCAGAGAACTGAGTTTTTACAAGGGTAACCACCCCATCAAGGCTGAATGACAGCAGATGGCATTTGGCTGCTCAAGCGGCAGTCCCGTAACCATTACAAGGAAACTACGGAGCAGCCATGACAAACAGATTCAGGATCCCTCTCTGCATTTCTAGGGATCAGCAGACTTTTCAATGAAGCAATCATCTGTAGGACTTGGATCATTACAATGGATCAGCTTTCACACATGCTGGATTAGCTGAATAACTGACAGCTTCAAATTGGTAGATGTCATTGAAGCAGCAATGCTAGTATAAATACCAAATGCTTTTTTATGAGGAATAAATGACATTTTCACGATTTTACCCAGAGGTAGAGCTGAAGCCAGCAATTCAGAGGAAAGGCAGCTTGGATTTATGTGGCAGGTAACTCTTCACAAATTACATAGGCTGCTTTGTCAGAAAATGATGACCCTCTGAAAATATTCACGCAATCTACAGATATGACCTAGGGCCAGCCCAGTGATTTAAGAACATAAAGACAATGCCAAGTAGAAACAGAAGTAAAGTTTGGAAAAATACACAGTACTCGAGCCTCCTGCAGACAGCTAATCCAGGTGCTTACACAAAAAATCTATTAAGATAAGTATTCTCCCTGGTAACATACTTAAAGACTTCACAAAGAACTCAAAATAAAAAGGTGGCATTTGCATTTGCTAGAAAGACAACTATGTATTCACAACAGACAACGGTATTTAGACTGCTTTCAGTGAGAATTAAGGGTTCTGGGCCTCTAGGTACCACTCAGAAGGGAGAGTAAAAAAGCAATTTTAGCGGCAGGTCGGGAAGAATATAAAAAATGGACCTGACAAAGTGTGCTTAAACCACCGGTTACGAATCAGATACATGGGAACTTCATTCTCTATTCTTCCCACTGAGGAACTTGAATTCTTCTTTGGCTCCCGATAGGAAGTGTCTGCTCCAGTCACTTAACAGGATTATCTCACAAACCAAGAGCATAAAGCAAAATATCACTTCCCAACCACACCTCAAAAAGGTAAACGTGTAATAGCAGTTAGAGCTGAATACAAAATGACTTAGCATAAAAATGTCTGAAATGTTTTCTATGTAAATACACTTGAGAATACCACACTGATAAGCAAGTTCAGAGCTGCACACAGTTTTGCATACTGTCAAATGGCTGAAGCTTTTCTTTCATTTTTGATAGGAATTGTGGAGCAGAAAATAATTATACTATCAATATGGATGGAAAATGTTACCTATACTTAGACATAACAACAATCCTGCTTTTGTAATCCTTTAAATAGTATGCGTATTATAAATTTATAAACACGTTCAATAGTTGATTGCTCCTTCTTTCCTTCCCATACAAGGCTGCACAAGAGATGAACATGAGCAGAAAGCCCACCCAGGGGCAAGGTATTACTGTTGTTAATCGTAACATTACAGTGGCAACTCCTTACATGTGCTACTCTACTAAACATCACTGAGAGTTAATTCCAACGTATTGGCATCATTGCAGGAAGAAACTGGATATCATATTTCTGAGTAAAATCCATCTTTTCACTTTGCAAATATCAGTGCATGTTAAATATTTGATTTTTCTCTGCGTTCAAGGTTTTAAAGTTCAGCATTAATTAGTGCAATCAGGTGCCAAACCATCCAGCTCCCAGGAGAACAGCAGCATAGAATGAGCTATGGCAAAATTC
This sequence comes from Coturnix japonica, assembly GCF_054131305.1. Lineage (NCBI taxonomy): Eukaryota > Metazoa > Chordata > Aves > Galliformes > Phasianidae > Coturnix > Coturnix japonica. The sequence continues at coordinate 31,686,693 of NC_140668.1, forward strand.
CAGGGACTGAATCCATAATATAATAAGATTCATACTTCTAGTGCAATGTAAAAATTACTTAATTTGTTCTATGGGCTTTGCAAAGAACAGCCTATAAAATATTTTTAAAGCATCTTAATTTGACAAAAAATAAGAGCTAAATTATTTTATAATGCTGATGTTAATGTTTGAAGGTGAACGCAAATCACCCCAGCAAAAAGCCATATTAGTTGGTAGATGCTACTGCAGCACAATTCAGAAACGAAAGTTATGTGAGTGCTGTCTGATTTCCCTTAATATTTACTCTAACTCTCATTTTCTTCCCACCAGTCTCATTTCTCTTTCACATTTGCTAATGAACAGACTATCAGCGAGAGGCAATACTTCAGGAACAAGAGCACACCTATCTATTAATGAAAGGAAAAATAACTGAAACATACACAGTAATTAACAGGCATGAATTCAAAAGCTAATTTTAGATTCTTGATTTGGAAAAGCCTGACAAATGCATCTGAGCTCACTTACATGAGCACCACCAAGAGATCAGTGAGACAACATAGTTAAGACCTTGCGTACTGGGAATGAGATCCTTTTCGATGTTGTTTGATTAAAAAAGAAATCCAAATACCCTCAGTCCTGGCCTCTTACTGAAAACAAAAATCACCAAATGTCATCATTAAAGCCAGCTTACTTCCTTAAACAATGGGGGATTCCATCACAAGCTCTCAGCAGCAGACTGCTCGGGCTGGCCTGAGGTAACAGCAGCTATGCAAGGTGCAGCTCTGTGAGCACCAGGATTAACAAAACCCTGCTTTCCAGATTTGTGTGTCACAGCTGACTGAAGACTTGAGCTCAGGCTGAGACTGCCAACAGCTGAGGCAGTTATTCAGTCTTTCTGCCTTGCAAATTCTTGCAGACTATCCAGCCTGACATCTCAGGCTGCCACATTCCCTTAATCCAGGCATTTAAAGGGTCTGTCACCCAGTCGCTCATTTCCATGAAGCTGCTAATAGTTTAATTATAGCTGAGACCTCTTTTGTTCCATTTACTTGGGAGTAATCTGTGGGTTCAGAAGTTACCAGAGATGGGAAAATAAAGGCACAGTGTGCTTGTATAAATCTTTTTTCCACAAAAACTGAATCTAAAGAAAAGAAAATATATTGTATTGAACACGTACAGCAACACAGAGAAAGACTGCACTGGTTGCTCTATGTGGATTGGTGAGCTCATGCTCCAACAAGCACAACTTGTAGCATATACCCACCCAACAGCCTCACTCCTAATCCCAACCTTCCTCAGCTTTGTTAGGGCTGGCCACTGTGAGAATAGATGCGGTGCCTTCGACTTCAAAGCACATCACAGTTCAGCCATTCCCCATGTAGGCTCAAAGCAAACACACCACTACTTCAACCCACAGTAAATGATAAGGTGATAACAGTTCTCTTCATTAAGGATGTTGTACTACTGGGATTTTTCTGACGTTTCTTAGGAGAAACTCACATCACACAAAGTTAAATAATCACCTCCACCCAATGCAACACCTTGGTACAGCCGCTCAGCTCGCTGCTCAGTGCTTTCCCCGCTAACAACACTCACAGGGCACACACTGTGAAGGCTCACTGGTGCTTAACTTGAACTAACGTGAACACATTAGGTCTGTCAAGAGCTGCATTATTCATCACCAGGTTTCACAAAACATTCATAAAATGTGGCATCTATACTGTAGTTTGTTTGATCAATTACTCAATATATTTTACGGTCTTTTTTGTCTGGAAAAAGTCTCACTGGTTCTAATGAAGTATGCTGTGTTTTTAATCAAATGCCAGGTCAGAACACCTCAGTTTAGGTCTTTTGGTGGAATGCACTTGGCAGCTCAGGGCATGTCACATCGAATAGAGCTGCAGCAGCCTAGTGCAGGATGAGAGCTCCCAGATATGTTCTCTGATTCAAGGTTATCTCGTAGATTGCAGATTAGATGTTCATTTACCTTGGCTTATGTCAGCGTGTACTGTCCTAGACTCTGAGAAGGACCTCTGTTCTCTCAAAGTGCAGACTGTGCTGTATTTAAAGGCTGAAATCATTCATACCCATGAACACCATCTAGGTAGAAAGGCCTGAACGAGCCTGTTTCTTTCTTGCAGTCAGACACTTCCCAACTACTGCAATACTTCAGCTGATTCTCACTATAAATCTCATCCTCTTCCCAGAGAAGGTTTATGTAAATCTTAATTATGGCACTGCAATTTCAATATTTACTGACATGCTGTAAATCCACTGCGTACAAAGCAGACTAGGATCCAATAATAGAGAGGCATTGTTTAATTATATGTTTATTAGAGCAGTAAAACTAATAATCCCCAGTAAAATCTTTGAGAATTATCCAATCGTGGTAGAGTAATCACTCTCCTTTCAGCACAAGATAAAAGCACAGCAAACAGATATTGCTGTATCATAACGCTGTATCAGAATTACACAACCCCCGAGCCCAATTCACACTGCCAGCCTCTCACAATCATGTATTTAGAATCACGCATTAGAAAAGGAATTGAATAATTCAAGTGTTGGTGCCTAAGTCAATTATTTCATCTCAATGGGTCTCGCTCTCAGTGAACAGGCTCTAGAAGCTCATTTTAAACACAGCTCTGATTCAAAGCCAGTAACAGTTAGGGCAGTCTTTCCTTCTAAACAACTGTCTACAGATGAAGCCAATCATAACTGAAAATCTTATGAATCCCCCCACAGCACTTTGTCAGACTTCTGACATGATTTTTCTCATATGTACAGAATACATCCTTGTTCAGATGGAACAACATGGAGGCATTTTGCTTTTTGCTCATTTACAGTATGCATGTCCTCTTGATTACAGTATCCCACAGTGCATGAAAGAACGCAAGCTAGTCATGTAAAACAGAAAATACATATTTATCACTGGCTTTTCCTATAAATTATTCCTAATGTAGAGGAGAACACTTAATACAATGTACATGCATTTCTTAACATAGATACAACGCATGGATGTATATTTATGCACTTGTGAGTTAAGAAGCTGTTCTTTAGAGCTTGTGGGATGTGGCTGTTGCTAAGACAACTGTGGTGCAGCCACTTACAATGTCCGTGATCATGCACCAGAAGCTGTAATTTACCTACAGGTTCCTCATTTATTAGAGCAGAGAAACAGCAGGATGGTTGCTGCAGCGCATCCCACATGATGCAGCATGGTGTGAGTGGCTGGCACTGCATGCTCTGGGTCTCAACTGGTGGAGCAATTGAAAGGTACCAAATACAGCAGCAAATGCTTTGTCAAAGCAAAAGTAACTTCTTAGCCTGGGAAGATGAAGGAAGTCCTACCACTCACTGATTTCCTCAATTAAAACACACTTTTCAATATTATAGATATCTGAAGGATTGACCAGACTTTAGTACATCTGTAATCAAGTGCAGGAGAACTTCAGAGCCTGGTTCAATAAGCAAAAGCAGCACAGACTGGGACTTCACACTTGGTTACTCCATTGCATGGCAAGGAATAAAGAAGTAATGAGGATTTGCATACAGAGCAAACAGCACCTCGTGCCCTGTGTTTTACCACTTGTGAGGATGAGCTAATGCCATGTCTGTGCAGTGCTGTTCCCTTTCTGAGAACACCTTCACCAGTGCTATCTTCTCCAAATGCATCACAGGGATCACTTCATCTCTAACTCCTCGCCCTCTGCTAGGAGATTTCTACAATTCACAGTTAATCCAGCCAATATCATCTTCATGATGCTGTGCTGGCTAGGATAGAAAATTATCTTGGAAGCATTCATAAAGTCTGTTTGTTACGACTTATGTCCATGTATAAGGGAATAGTAAAATCACTATTACTAATGTTCACAAGGTCAGAAGATGAAGAGAGCTGTATGTGGTGGGTATGTGTTGGTCTGAGCAGTCACTTCTGTAAGGTGTGACTGGAAGAAATTCTGGGCCTGAAGCTGGGGAAAGGGGCAACGTGAGGGGCTAAGCCAGCCAAGAGAAACAGAGATAGCACATGGACACACAGATCAGGGAGCAGCGGCACAGCTAGTAGGGCTGCAGCACCTGCCTTTCAATTCAGTAAAGCACCTTGATATTTTGAATTTCAGTTTGTAAAACCTCACAGGAACTGTAGCGCATGATGAATGGTGTCGTAATGTCACCACAATGACACCAATACCTGCAGAAGAAGCTTATTTTCTTGTATGTATATCCAGTCTTAATAGCTGTGCACCTCATGTTCACTAGCATGTCATTACTGAGCAGTCATGTCTGCATTACTACTGATAACAAGCATCAGTGAAGAAAGAACTGAAAGACAACTACAGAAGTTAACTATGAAATGCATGTCAAAATACTCATTTTCTTGTAATCCACTACTTCTGTTTCTTTCTAAAGAGTACCACACACAGTCAAAACATTTGTAAGTACATGTTCCTACGAAGGTTTTTGTGTGAACTACTCATTATTTGTACAGTGGTTCACACACTACAGTGTGCAGGTCTTCCAGGTTCTTCCATTTTCTAGTTTTATCATGTATTTGTTCTATGCGTAACTATTGTAGTTTACTGCAACAAAATCCATTTTCCTTAAGGCACATTCTATAATGAACACATAAAGAATGCTATTTTGTTCCGAATGTGTTATGAACAGCTTAGTATCAATTTTAAAGAACTGTGACTAGCTTCTTAATGGCTTATTTTAGTTATTTCTAGCTGCCACTAAGCTGGAAAAAATGCTTCAAAAATGTTCTTATTAAAGCACTTTGAGAGTTTTTCAGCAATGCTCAGATGCACCATCAGTATAACATTTTAAGTAACGTACCTAAAAATAGATCTGTTTCCAAATATCAGACAGGAAATTTGCCATAAGGGAAATATGTGTATCATAAAAGGGAATTCATATACATAAACAGGAAAAGCTCTCAGTGTCATAAAGCTATTTGAGAATCCCAACTTAGAGACCAGAAAGTTATGTATTTTAATCCTATTTATGCTATTTTCAAACTGAACTGATTTTCCAAGCAGTTCATGTTTGAATGTTCCATTTAAGTCCATGGAGGTTGTCAAAGGTTCTGCACTTTGCAAAACCTCTCCCATTGAAGGGACCCAATTTCAGATTTCTGCTTTTGAGTATTGGTTTCCTTATCTGGAGTCACAGTGTAATCCACTATATTTGAACTCAAGTAACCAGCCCATGTTTTCCTGCAGCGATTCACATCTCCTAGGCTTCAGCATATACTTTCATCAATCTTTTCATTCCCTGATTTCAGCTTCATAATGGAGTTCCCCAAGCTCCACTGAACTCTGTGGGACTGCTGAGCATGAAACAAAAGCCAGAGCAGCAGATGAGGTACATGTGCACATCTCACTGATCCCCTTCCTGATGAAACTCCTTCCTGCCTTAATTCCTATTTCACAAGAATTAAGGAACACCCAGTAGCTTAAACAGGTAGATGTTAGAGCAAAGCATTAATTTGAACTGAATTAATCTTATTTTAACTCCATTTACTTCAAGCACAATTCAGTGACTATTGGCTCTTAAAATGGTAGAAATATACAAATACAAAGACCATTTCCTATTTGCTTTTCAAATAATCCAGCTGCTCATCTCCTCATCATCATTTAACATAGAATTTATCATAAAATCATTTCAGTTAGATGGGACATTTGAAGGTCATCAAGTCCCACTTCCCTCCAATAAACAGGGACAGCTACAGCTTCATCAGTTTCCTCAGAGCCTCGTCCAGCCTGACCTCAAATGTCTCCATGATTGAAGCATCCAACACCTACTTGGGCAACCTGTGCCAGCACCTCACCACCCTTATCATAAAAAAATAACAAACACCTTTTTTCTCATCTCCAATCAAAATCCTCCATTTTAGCTAGAAACCATTTCCCCTTCTCCTGTCACAACAGACCCTTCTATAGAGTCTGTCCCTGTCTGTCTGCATCCCCCCTTTGGATACTCAAAGGCCACTCTCAGGTCTCCCCAGAGCCTTCTCTTGTCCGGGATGAACAGCCCCAGGTCTCACAGCCCTCCACTAAACAGGCATCAACAGGTCAATGTCTCGCCTCCTACTTTATCTACTTCAGCAGTGCCTATTAGTAAGTGAAGCCCATGTATATACCTAGGATTTCTGCTTCTTGCATTCCCCCAACAGCTTACAAAATGATACATCATAATGTCTGAGTATACCAAGCACTGTCCAAACGACTTTGAAACGTAACCTTTACAGCAGAATTTGTAACTGTACAAGAGCATGGTCAAGCTCACCTTGAAACACAATGGTAAAGACTGCATCAAACACATGTAATAGGCCCTTCGTTTTCCTCATAACAGTAGCTATAAATAAGTGATAAAGTCAGCTCAAGGTCTGTCTTAATTCCAAATAAATAAATTATTTGCAACCAGTACAAAATGAACTAGAGAATGTCTTCTGTGTCCCCTAACTATAGAAGCTGTTCTCAGAAAGGATGACTGCTGCTGCTTCTACCTGGCTGGACAGCTGATGGTGATGAATTTTGTCATGGGTGGTATTAATGATAGCCTATTTCTGTAAAAAGACAAAAGCTGGTCCTGTCTGTACCTATCTTTTAAGACTATGGTATAAATTGCAGTCCTTTCCTTCAAGGAAGAACAAAAAATGCTCTTAAATTCAGTCAGATGTGTGCATTCAGCTTTCTATACATCACTTTTTAATGTTTTTTTTTCACGTTTTAAGCACAGTATGTCATCTCTACTTATCAGCAACTTGAATTCCCTTCTAAGGTATTAGATTTAAAAATCCATTCAGGAGTATGATACTTAACTTAGTTTGACAGAAAATGATGCATTAAGATGTTCCATTAAATCCTTACAAGCACCGTGCCTGTCAGTAAAACATAACAGGCAATACACTCCTGGTCTAACTTCCAACCTTCTTCTACTTGGTCAGCAAGGAAGGAGTTAATTCCAGTACAGAGGAACAAGGTCCACTAATTTTATTCCTCTTTTAACTGACACGTTTGTTGGCTTAAATCAGCTTAAAGAGCAGGTTCTTCTGACTTTGTTTCAGGAATTGAATCACAGTTTCTCTTTGGAAAGGCAATCCCTTGTCAATCGTATACATATGAAAGGGTCATGAAAATTCATATCTGCTCAGATCCCTATAGGGTAATATTTATCTCTGTTGAGTCAACTGCAAAAGTACTCAATATGAAAGTAAAAAGATACTATAAACATTGGTAAAAGCTGAACCAGTAGTGATTAGAAATAAAATGAGATGAAATGGAGAGGAAAGCTCTGAACAGGGCAAGAGATCCATTTCATAACTGCAGATGAAAATTGCATATATACAAATTTTTCTCTGAAGGTGTGTGTTTATAAATAATGTGTCAATAATGGAGGGAAGATAGAAAAGTAGTGAATAGAGGCCATAGACAGCAGAGACAAAGTTCTGCAGAGCTACACTTTTGACTGCTGAAAACACTGCAATTTTCTTCAGGGAAAAAAAAAGAAAAATAAAAGCAAATCTCAAAGAGGACTGAGTTTTTAACTAAATAACAAAGGAATTTCACTTTTCTGGAGAGTGAAGCTTGATGGTACCAAAAGCATTACTATTACGAGGTGGATGTGAGAGTCTGTCCTCTCAGACTGATTGCTCCCTCAGCCCACTACTACTACTACAAGGGTTTCAACTGTTCCCTTGTGTCACCTTCATATGGAGCCTCTCTGGCAAGTCAGGTCCTTAACACCAGTGAGAGGAGATAGGAAAGGAAAATAAAAGAATTTAGAAGAGAGGGAAATGTGACTTTCGTATTTCCTGAGATTATTTTTTTTTTTTAATGTTGGATAAAATAATGCTCAGCTATATGATATCACAGTGATACTACACAAAAATTAGTAAATGCAGGCCTACATAAAGTGATGTAGAAGAGCTGCTAAAAGGGAGAGCAGGCAAACGGTCACCAAGGAAAACTCATCTCCCAGAACTAAAGCTGTAACTTCCAAAGGCACATGGCTCTACAAATGCAGACACCTAATTGTTTCCTTCTCCTGTGAAAACACAAACCTCATTTCCTGACAGAGAGGATTCTCTAAGCATAGTCATTCTGGTAAATAATTCATTACATTTAAAGGAAGACAACGTTGCTTTTTTCCTCCATTGGTAACACTGACACACCTTGGTACAAGAAGGGGAAGAAAACAAGGGCTACTAAGACCATTTTCCATCTCAGTGCCTACTCTATCATTAGGAAAATCAAAGAGCTTGCTATGAATCTGCAATATCCCAAATAAAACCAGAGAGTAATTAAATGACAAATCCCTGAGCAAAGTTAAGGGCCTTCATAGTTAGAAAGTTACTCCACTACCGGAGGGAATATAACAAAACCAGCCTAAGTAGCTTTTCAAAAACCATCAGTAGTGAACTTGCAAATAAACTCATATCTTAATTAAAAAACAAATATAAAGTATTGCTACAGAGCAATTGTAGGAATCTTTGTCTGAAATGCCTTCACTAATGAGGAAAGATAATGGATTTCGTTTTTATGAAAGTTCTTGTCTTTAATGTTATTAAATCGGACCAGGTTTCAAGGGGCTCATAAGCAATTTATTGAAAGTGAATTAAAAGGTTCATGTACCAAATCATAAAATTTCAGAACAGAGGCATGGAGAACATTTCTGGCTCCTGTTATCATTTACCATGAAAAATATGCACCGTGTGTTATTCATATTTATATTACCAAGTTATACTTGAAACAGTGTTGACTCCATCTAATAAATGAAATTACGTATATCTATAAAAAGCAAGTAAGTATTAATCTCTGCTGCTTGAGGAACACCTACAAGTACATGCTCATAACACTCCCAAAGAAAAGGTTCTCTGTTCTATCGTTTGGTCACATTGGCTGTTTTCTGTCTTGTAAAACAAACAAACAAAAAAAGCATATTGTTTTTCTTCATTTAGTTTAGGAATTTCTTTCCTGTTACAGAACAGTTATTTCTTTCTCAGTTCTGCATTATCCTGTTACCCTGCTTCCACACTGCACATATTTTGATGACTTTCTTTCGGTAATTAATTCTGTGCCCTTGATCACTATTTTCTATTTCCCTACAGTCTCTCTCCTTTTCCTCTCTCCTGGAAATTAGTGTGTTTAATTTATTTCAAGGCAGAAAAAAAAAAAAAAAAAAAAATCAACCAAATGGAATTCTATAAGGTTTTCAGGTTTTCATTTTAATTTCTTCAAGAGCCTTACTAACCTTGGCATTGTTGCCTTAGCTTAAGACCTGTAAGCAGAGCGGTTGCTTTGCACAAAGCACACATGGGCCATTCCAAACAAAAATTGACACGGTCAGCAAACACAGCCAACCAGAATGAAAACAGTCTCTGAAAGGCATTAGTTACAGAAAGAGAGCAATTTCAGCCTGCAGAAGCCAGCAGGAGGAGTGCTGTGAAGGTACCTGTAAAAGGGGGGATCTGTAGTGCGTTCATTTAGCAACGCCTCGTTCCCCCACTGCTCCCGGGGTGAAAAATGCAGGCACTAAAGTAGGCACCTGGCACGCATGCTGCTTTTAGAAATGAAAACAGTGGTTTTCAAAGAAAACGATTAAAAAAACATAGCTAGCTTTTAGTATTGAAAAGCTTGATTTGATGTGAAAAGTCTTATGCTCTACCACAGTTTCCAAACAGCAGCATGGCCCAATATCCAAATGCAGCGCTGCATGCACAGAGCTGAGGGTACCCCTTCTGTAAATGCCTTGGAGAGATGAGGTGTGTTCAGACAGCAATTAAATTAAAATTCCTAATGAGTTGATAAGCAGTAAAAATGGTGCAGGGGAGACACTGTGAACTGATTAAATAAAAAGGTGTCAGCAGCAGCACTGGCAGCAGGAGAGAAGATACCAGAGCTCTCCACTCAGCGTTACCTCTCCCCACACATGCTTGCCTACCAAAACAAAGCCTGCTGCACAACTGCCTGCAATTCAGCCCACAGATCAACCTCAGAGCAAATTGGCTCAATGTACTCTAAAGAGAAATGGAAATTACTTTTCTTCCCTACACTAGAAGTGATAAAATTTATCCGTAATACAAATCATTTGACTGTTTCCAAATCTTATAGCCAGGCATTTTACTGACAAGCTAAGGATACATGTTTCTATTTACGGAATTATTTCAGAACCTGTTATCAAAATGACATTTTTTTATTTTTTTTTCTCTGAGCAGACAGCACCCCATGAAGCAAAAACAAAAAAAAACCACCTGAAATATTTGGCATCCATCTGTTAAACTCTGTGCTTTGTTGGAGTGAGGAGTCACGCAGTGTGCGTGCTGGAGAGGTGATATGAGCAGGGTCAGCCCCCAGCAGTGACCGCTCTGCAATGCTCCGGGATTCTGCTGTTCCTCTGCCCCACATTACAGCCCTGGGGAATACACACCTGAATGGGCACAGCTTCAGTGGGGAGTGTCTCACAGTGCCTTCAAAACCACATGAAGTGCAAGGAATTACACCCCAGACAGAAAACCACAGACAATTCCCAGATCCCCCTTTCTCCAATTTTACTACAAGCCAACCCTCAGCCACAAACCAGGGTAAAATGAGTATAAAACAACAACAAAGCATGCATCCATTAAGGGCACCTGAAAACAAAACCCCATCTGTACAATCTGTTTACCAAGCCCAGTGGGATTTAGACTCCAAGCATAAGAGTTTTTCCAGAATAACTCTTTCTAGATCTGCTTGTTTGCCTTACAAACAGGAGAAAGAGAGTCAAGAGAGCAGTCCCCTGGGCTTCACATTTCTGGCTGCAATGGGTGTTGCACAGATACAGAGCACAGGAGAACTTACAAATTAAGGCAGCACTGCAGAAAAAAAGTGCGACCAAATTTGCCCTCATGACATACTGAGGAACTGGGCCACAGGGAAATGAAATAACTTCTTGTTCTTCAGCCAGGGAGTGTGGTCAGAGCTGGCCATGCCAACTTCATCAAACAGGAAATCTCTGAGAATCCACAAGAAAGATGGAGACAGTCCCTCCCAGAAATCCAGCAGCTACAAGAACACAGCACAGCAGGTTTTGTGCTAAACACAACAACCCTCTAAACAGAGCCCAAATGTGTATCTCAGGCCAGGTGCAAAAGTCAGTATCTGTTCTTATAGCCACACAGCTCAAAAAGGCAGAACCAGAAGGGAAGTATACATCCTGAGCCTTGACATGAAGTAAAAGATAGATATGAAACAACCAAAAATGCTTTTTTATACCAGCAATACCTATTTATGTGTTTAATCTGAAGGCACACAACATCCATTTATAAAGGAACGAGCTACGTGTGTGTGTGCATATGTGTGCGTGTGCCAAAGACCCGTAGATATGAGTCCTTCCCACTGCACTCCTAAAAGGCTGAGCTCATGTTGAAAATTCTTGTCTGTTTCCTGTAGTATTTCCAAAATCTGTTACTTCTTTCCCAAGATGCTTCACGATCATATACAGGCCAAGTTTTGAAATGACTGAAAAATGCTTACATCTGCACCAGTCATGTTTACAAAGCAGAATGTTAAACCTGCCAAGATTTGTAAAACCACAAGATGGGAGACTTGTGGGTATTTAAAGATAAATAAATGAGTGGATGTATACTCAATTAAAAACAACAACAAAATAAATGAGTTTCTACTCCAAAGAATGTTGGAGCCACATGAAAGACTCCTGATCGCTTTTTTGAGGTTTTGATGCCAGCCACTGTATATCCATGGCATTTGGTGCCAGCCTACATCAGAGATAGAAATAATTAACCAGTGTTACCACATTGTATTGCCTACTTTAATTTTAACATAGTCTCTGGCATCACATTTCCCACTTCAGAGGAACACAGCTTTTAGGTACCTTTCCTACACAGTTCATTACAAAGAGCATTCAGCTCCAGGATAAATTTTCATTTTTCTGTTGTGCTACTGGCACTGATTTCACTGATTCAGACTGCACTTATAAAAGGTTTGCTATTATTTTCAAGCAGAATGCAAATTAGGACAGTTATTAAATTAAATTATTAAATTAGTACTTACCTTAGGTTAAGGTAAGTACAAAGGCTTTCATAACAAAGGGCATGAGAGGAGCCAGGCTGACAAAACTAGGAACATGATATCCTATATTCATCTGCATAAAAGATGCAGCTGAGAAAAACTACCTCTTCCTATGCCACAATGCACCCCTGACCCGTCACTCACAACACCCACTCTAGAGGTGAGGGAAGGTGATCATCACGAGGCTCTTCTGATCTATCAAACCTTTGTCACAGTCGGAATGACTAGGTTTTGTTAGTAAAACAGTACAAACAGAAGTTGAAGCAGAAATCAATATACTTAATTTAGAATTCTATCTTTTAGCATTTTTTTAAACGAGATTCATTAGAAGGGGGAAAGCAGAGACGACAATGTTACACTGCACAGAGTAGTCGGTCCCCCAGACCTGCAGCTCCACCTGTGCTCCATAAATCACCTGGTGTTCCACAGTGCACATTCTGACATATTTGATGAAATAATGAAAAAGCAGCTGGGATACACACGTTTCAGAAAGATTTGCATAATGAATCATCTTCATTTGGATATATGCAGTCAATTATTGATGCTGCGCGATCTCCTTTTACTATAGCATTAACACAAATTACATGAGAGGCCGTATAGATTTGATTTGGGGAGCAATTAATTTACACCTCCTGAAGCAATTTGTGTTGTGTAGTTTTTATTTCTGTGAAAACTACACAAGCATTCTCAAAATACAGATAGGAAAACCTGGTATCTCTCATACGACCAAAGCAGTGTATTGCTAAAAGGGCTTTTCAGACTACAGCAGGTACCCTCAGCAGATGGTGAGGCACTGACAGCTTTAGGTGTTCTGAATTAAATGAATCAAGATCCCACTTGTTCCAAGTGAGTGGGTGGTTAATCACATTCACCCTTTGTATTGTTGACAGATACTGTTGATTTTGATAATAAGAAAGACCAAGAATTCTGAAGAAGATTGAAATGTGTTTTAAATTCAGAACAAAAGGTCAATTTTCTACCCACCATCAACTCTTTCATTTTCTTATCAAGCCACATTTGAAATAAAAAACAATAAATAGCACTTCAGAAAGCATAAAAACCTGGGGTTTTCCTCATCTAAGGTCAGGAAATAAGCTGTGCATGAGGGGATAAGCAACCAATTCCTTCTGTTACTAAGAGTTACAGCACAGATTATCATGTCTGATTTCAAACCTTTAGGCATATGGATGAAAACTGTAAACCTTATTTCCATGTCCAATTACCATATGAAGCATGACGGCACTCATTTGTACACATCTATTTCATTGCTCTCATGTTGTTGACAGATACTAGAATATCATTCTACACATCTTAGCTGTGTTATACAGGTCTTCCTTTGTAGAGTATAAATCCAAAGTCTGTATGAGCAGTTATGAGTTCTCAATGAATTCAAAATGAATAATCATGATTCTGTTTTTCATTTATATTCACACACGTGAAAGATGAAGCTACCATCATAAAAGGTTTTGCTCTGACTTTAAGTCCTTACGCAGTCAAAAGAATCAGTCACGCAATCAATAGTATTAGGAGCGTTACAGACGACTTGCTGTTATTCAGAATTCTCTTAATTGGGCTTTCCTCAAAGAAAGCAATTCTGTTTCATGATACTGAGACTGACAATAGCTGCTGCTCGAGCATGACAGCATTATCAAATATTCTGCTTAATGGCGACATCGGTCAGTTTTGAGAAGTGATGTGGTGTTTTACCAGGTGTTGATTAGGCATGAAATGCTCATTTCTTGTCTTTAATCAAATAAGCGATTCCAAAAATAGTAAAGAAAACACACACACCCCAACCCCCCCACATGACATGCAGTTAATATTTTATGAATTTGCTTTAGCTGATATATCTTATACCTTCTTATCAACTGCCCATGAATTCTTCCTACTGATCGTGCCATGTTCAAGTCTCTACAGAATAAATTACTCTCCCTTTAAGGAGGTAATAGGTCCACAGTGATGCCCCAATTAAGAGAATTCTCACATACCAATTTTATGCTTTCTAATTAAGGCTCTATTAGAGCTCTAGGAGACAGGTCTGGGCTTGGATTAAAAGGTAAAGAATCTGAACTGCAAAAGGCTGAGGACACTTGGCTTCCCATTTCTTAAGCAGTCTGAGCACCTGCTCACACATACTGGCCAGCTGTACAGCACACCCTTCTGAGACAGCCCTTTTCCACCCACCATGCTCTTCATGTGCTGCAATGGCTGATCCCAACTCCAGCACCATGATGGTCAGCCCCTTCTGACAGGCTGAGCTCTAGGTGTCTGCAGTAACAGCAGCACTCCAGACTTTGAGATGGGGTATGAAGGGAGGTGTAGGTGTCTCCTACATACAGGGGAAACCAAAGTTTATACCTTCACAGTGACATCTAGCATAGCAGATGATGTCAGAAATGAGACAAACTGAGCAATGTTTGCTGTCACTTCAGTCCAGCAGCCTTAACACTCTTGTACACTGCTGAAGGACTGCACAAAAGAACAAAGCTCATTTAGTAGTAACGGGTACTTATATGTCAGTTGAAGACAAAAGCAAGCTGAAACAAACCTTTCAAAGACTTCAGTGCTTTGGGAATGTGTCCCAGGGCACATCCCATCAACAGGAGGCTCGTGTTTTCATGCAGATAAACTAACTGCTCCTGACCAAACTCTCTGAAGCATTTTAGGCCAATAGACACTGATGCAAAACCAGCTATGTATGTTTCCACACTATTTTGCACAACTGCACACATTTACAGGATCTGAAACAGAATATCGCTGACCACTTGAATGTGAGATCCTTATTGTTCTTTGATATTGGTATGCATACACACACATTTAGAGTGCACATAATTGTGGCAAACGTATGTGCATCATGTGTCTACATCTGCTGTTAACGAGTCATGCAACACGCACAGTCACAGGTGCGTTAACCTTTTTAGAGCCGGCAGTACACTTACCCACCCAGGTACCATCAGAGATGACAGCAGGCATTTCCCCACCTCCCATGACAACCACAGCTCCCCACGTGCCCCTGCAGCTGCCACAAGAGTCGGCATCGCCGTGTGTGACTGGCCTGTACCACAGAACTCATTACCTCCTCCCAACAACCATTTCAGCAAAGAGCAGAAAACATTACAGGGCTAGAAAAATAAAAATGGGAGCGGGTAGGATTTCAAAGATCAGATGCATCTGTTGACTGAGAACAAAAGCAGGGATCCTGTTAGGTGAGCGAGAGGAAGATGCACATTTCCAACCTTAATTTTAGCCCCTTCTGGAAATGCTGTCACAGGTTAAGAGGAAAAAGCCTTCCTCTGAGTTTTCTCAGGCTTCAGCTGAAATTCCTCCAGGTAGTCTGGGGGTGTTCTAGAGAGACCTGACACATTAAATTTTATTTTATGTTATAAATAAATAATATTATAGAGAAAAATACAAACTGAAATATGTATGTTTACAGTGCATGGGTGAGAATTAGTGGGCAGAAAAAGAAAAGCTGTCAAAGCATGCCAACAGAAATGCAGATCTCTTTCTGTGACACTTTTCTTCATTCATTTATTTATTTTAGTATGATGGCAGGGAAGAAAAAGCACAGGAAAATATACTTGTTGTTAGAACTACAGTTCCAACAAAAATTAAACACAATAAAAATCTAAGCATCCTGGAACAGTAAATTCTTTTATACATTGTTATATACAATGTTCTACATTGGTATACGTGATTCTTGTCCATCCATGCAAAACATAGAATTTTCCCTAAATCTCCATTCCCACACTGGAACTTTCACAATCTAGATTTTAAGTTTTTCTTCTAAGACTTTAATCCTGCTAGAACAGACCTTGGCCCCCACAGGACTGCTAAAGGCATGACTTCCAATGACTCACTGCAGGAAGATCCAATTGAAGGTTTGGCCATAACTCGATGTGTGCAGTCAGCCACTAAATGCTTTTTTGCTTCAAAATAATTTACATGTTAGAAAATAACTGACTGTGAACTGGATTCCCCAGAACATCCTATTGACTTTTAAACCAATCGTACTTACACTTTTGAACTATTTAAGCACTTTCAGAAATCCAAGACAAGTCTGTAAATCAGATTTGTTCTGTTCGGGTTGCCCAAGAGGCAGCACTTTCAAGTTTTCATGATGTCCCAACATCAGCATGCTCTGCAACTGGTTTCTTTATCCTTAAATACTCATGGGTTACTTACACAAAATGAAAACTGTCTGAACTTGAGGCTTCTGAAGCTTGTGTTTCAAGTACAATGTATGTCTACTACAAATACTATTAGAAAAAAATGGAAAATGAATTTTTAAATAGAGAAACAATTAAATTCATACGTTTCATTTGAAATCATTAGCTTTTCCTTACTATTAGGAAAAAAAAACAAACAACCATTCTCTTCCTTGATATGGATTGGAATTGCACTGCTATACCCTGCTGCTGGTGCAGAGAATGCACCTGTTCTCTTTAGCAAACAGTTCAGCAAAGATCTTGCCAGACGATGAGGAGCAATTGGATATTACAGCAAGTTCACAGCTAACACACAATGTGCTGCTTTGTGATCTCTCTTTCTGGTGCCCACTAAATATGAGCAGCACTGAAGTGATTAGTTTTAGAGATTTTGGTATTGATGGTTATAATCTCATTTGAACAACGTGAGCTGTGTCGAACGTTGAGCTGCAGGCTCATGGTGTGATGACATCTCTGTATACAGAGAGGAATTTAAGTGAAAGAAGTTCAGTTCAATCCATCTGAGGGACTATGGTTATGGTTTGTTTGAAATTCTACCAAATACTTCTGTGTAATTTTTAAAATCAGAGCTGGCCTTTCAGCCATTCCAAGGAGCTGCCCATGCCAAATTCTAGCAGAGGAGAACCAGCCCATACCAGGGAAATTGCTTGGACCACATGTGATGACACCGCAGGAGGTGGCAATGCCTGACCTGCAGAGCAGAGGTGACGTACAAGAGCTGCATAGAAGTGCTGTGGAGCACAGTGATGCTCCATGCCTCCCCTTACAAGTGTTGTGCCAGCCCTGCTGCTGCATTCCTGTAGCACCAGGCATGGCTTTAGCAATACAAGACATGCTTCTAGTGGTGTTTATTCAGGTTTACCTGGTATCACCCTTTTAACTTTAGAAGAGTTCTTTCATTAAGGCTGTAAATGTACAGCTGGCACAGAGACATTATCCCAAAGCCTATAATTGAACGTTGCCCCGCAGACAAAAAACTAGGCATTTTTTATTTTCTGTGATACTTGTTTCATCCACTAACACCTGCATTTACACAGACATTTTCCTTAATGTGGGCTAAAATGCTTGGTTTTGTCAATTTCCGAAACGATTATATGATCAGACAGTGGGTGATCCAGCTTTTACAATTCTTTAGTATGCCATCCTTCTTGCATACAGTTGTCACCACTGCATGCCAGTTAAATGGTGCACAGCTATTCCAAAATATAGGAAAAATTCACTACAAGAACTTGGCTTCAAAATATCCTTCTAAAATTAGGACTAAATACATTGGGTTACACTTTCAATCAGAATTCCTACTGCTCCTATCAAACAAAATAGGAATTACATTCTCCAAGCAAATTACTGGATTATAAACAGAAACTGGTAGCTGCAATTATATATGGCAGAAAACAAGCTTGCTAATATATAGGTATATTATATGAGGATTTCTTTGTATTTTCTTCCCTCCTTTTGCTTGTAATGAAGAAGCTGTTACTGGCAGATGGAATTAAGAACAAGCTGCTTTGAATGCTTTTAGACTGTCACTTGGTTTTACACTCAAGAGTTGACACAGAAAGCAACTCCTTTCTAATAACTCCACAACATATTTCCCAAGTACTCCACTCTCTAATCAAAAACTGTACGCACATTCCAAATGAAGTCTGGCTCAGCTTCTCACAGCACGTGTACTTTAAGCAACAGCTTAACAAAGTCCATCTATTGCACTCCAGCTTTAGGGAGGCATAAACTTCTGTTTTCTTCAGTTAAGAGAATGTGATCCCCCACTGTTAGGATAGCTGCTAGCACTGGTACTACTATTACTACCACTTTCTTGTATTTGTGCATTGAAGACATTTATGAAATTCAAATCACTTGGAAAATTTGGATGGAATAGGAACCTTACTGAATGCTAACTGCATTCAGTTCCTACTCCACCATGGAAACAGCTAAATCACACTAGCGGCAGTTATCCAAAGGACATGAGGTGTTCTTGTCATAGACCTAGATCCTTGCACAGTATATTCCACATACAACCCCAATGTCAGAGTCTGTTACTGCACCAAGCTCATTTCCAGACAAGCAGATGAGCCAGGCAGGATCCTGAAGCCAAGCAATCCTCACACTGACATGACAAATTTCAGCAGCTGTCACTGATATTGTACTTCCCCCACACACACCTTCCCCCCCCCTCCCCCCCTCCCCGTCAAGAAACTTCTCCTTTAAGATAGAGAGGATATACACATATGCTTTACATGTATTTCAGATATAAATCATAAAACAAGTCAACATTATAATTGTATACTGTTTCTCTAGAAGGACAGACAGCCATTAATGCCTGCATGCAGATATCAATATACCGTGGCTTACATGATGGCATTCCCTCCTACACTGACTGCCCTATTCTGAAAAGTCGATGCTCCAATGGTAAACTGACATAGGTCACATTCATGACAAATTCTCAAACGTTTGCTTATTAGTATTATGTCAGTGAAACGTTCTTCCTTACCAAATTTATATAAGGACAGACACTGTCCTTATAGAAGGATGTAGAATCTTTTGGACAGCAGCCAATGAATACATTCACAACAATGGCTACAAAAACAAACACAACAGATACGCAGTTGGTAAAGGGGAAGCATCATCTGCTGGATGCAATCTGCTTGGAAAAAGATACGCAAACAGGGAAGAGCCAGTTAAGGACAGCACTCACTTCAACTGTATACAAACTAGATTCTAACTCATAGCTTGGTATGGCACGAGCCTGCAGTTCCCTTCCATATCTGACAGCTCCCTTTCCTTGCATTAACAAGAAAATATCAATCAAATTTAACCTAAGAACAGCATTAGAAAATGTCATATGCCAGGTCGGATGCAGATAAATGAGCACTTGAAGATTTCTCAAGAGAAAATGGCATTTCTAAGGTAACAAAGTGCAGTGTCCATAAGGTTAAAGCACCAAAGCACAAAATATAAGAAGTCAGGAAAGATGATAACAAGCTATGTTCATAAAGGCTTTTAGCCCTTTACTGATCTGTGAATTGTTGCCCTATGTTTCTAGACAAAATGTATTCAGCACATATGTTCAAATTACATTCAGTAATTCAAACAAAACAATGAAAACACAGTTAGCCAAGCAGCAAAAGAAATGTAAGGCTTGGAGCCCCTGGTAGCTAATAGTATGCTAATGATAACTGAAGGTTTTCTATTGCCTCTATTATTAAGCAAGATAATTCCTCATTTTGCTTTTCTTCCTGTGCCTCTTTCTAGCTGTGAAATAGATGACAATGTCCACAGTGCCTGGGATATGAACAATCCCATTAAATCCAGTTGCAATGCTGTTCTGAAATAAGGGTACTGGATCCTCATTATTTGTGAAGATGCCTGATTGGACCTTTATTTATCTATCTTGGAAGCTGGTTGTAATTTCAGCAGGGGGACATTTATTGTGCAGATGAGTACAATCCACACACGACTATACAAGGCTTATTTGCAAAAGGAATCTACAATTTATTTCATTTCTTGGGATCTATTTTCTCAGTCTACATATTTGAACACATTAATAAAATATGTGCAATGGACCCATGGACAAAGTCACCAGCATTCAGAAAAATAAAATTCACTGCTGCATTTCGTTTTGCTTTAACTATTTCACACACCTTTCACCCAATACATTCATCAGCCTTTCAACAGCTGCAGGGGCTCACAGGCACTGAGTAGTTGTACTGAAGACATAGGTTACACTGCTGTGTTTATTTTCAGACCTTTGCTTGCAGAAATTTATGCGTATCTACAGCTACCTCAACATTCAGGTGTTGTGTGTGGGAAGCTGAAAGAATGATTTGTTTTCTCTTGTAACTTTTTTTTCCCCTTAAATTTCATATTTGCAGCCCACAGAACTTCCAGTTAGTCATTCAATTTCTGAGAGGCTTTATTGCCATAAGAGAAGCCCAGAGATTTTCAGACTTGTCAGCAGACCGTATGTGAGCAGGTGAAGCCTAACCCCCAGCACAAGCCTGGCCTGCCCCATGGTAGGAGCACCTTTTCTTTCACCAGCCAGGATCTAATTTGGTAACCAGCACTGTAAATGCATGCTCTATCACAGCAGTTAATGAAATTTCTCAGTATCAAAATGTCTTGAAATTAAAGGAAGGTTACCTAAGCTACCACCCTCAAAGCACTGGACTGTTCTTGGCAGTATTTTTTGAAAAGCTGTATTTGAAAGTATGATGATTTTTTTTTAGCACTTCCCTTACAGCAGAGGCACAACCACACATCATCATTGAGAAAGGGCTCCAGAATGACCAAGGTCCTTCCCACTGCCTGGTGCCAAAGCCAAGGCCACCCAGACACCTCGCAGGAAGGTGGCAGAGGACACTGGCTGCCACACAGGAACCTAAAGAATATTTTTCACTGCCTCAGTGAAATGTTATGCCAGTGAAAATCCAAACATGCTGTATTAACTGCCTTTCTGTTATGACTGTTAAACGGTGTAAAGTAGTAAATATAACAGATATTAACATATAACAAGATATTACCTCCAGAAAAATCTTATACTGTGGTCATTAGTAAACACACAGCCATGTCCTTCCTACTTCCTGAGATGAATTTTTTCAATTGTATTCAAAGCAAACAAAGCCACAGCCTTTGGACATTCCCTGGGCGCCAGAGGTATCTAACATGACAATACGAAATTAATTTCTCATATTTAATTAGAATTGCCAGCTACTTGAGGGAAGAAGGACTGCAGCTGCATTTCAGACTGTAGTGCCCAGTTCCATCATGTTAACTTCAGCACCTTTCAAATCAAGGCTTTATTTTTTCCATAAGGTGAGGCAGTTGGCTGCTTGTGGTATTCCTTTGTGCATTCACTGTACTGCTCTCCAGTACAAATACAGAGGAAATTGTAGCTCAAAACTAAATGAACGTTGTGCAGCATGGGGAGCTGATGTCAAAGTAGACTGAATAGGTTTTTATCTAATACTGAAGTCTGTGCTTCCTAAAGCTCCTGGCTCAAGGCACAGTAATTCAATGGCAAATTAGCATAAAGTAGACTCATAACAGACTTTGAAAATGAGCATTATAGCCCTTCCATCACACAGACATAAGAAATATCTTGCTGTAATACATGAGATTTTCCAGCTCTGGTACCCTGACGAGAAACAAGAAATCCTTACATACACACCAAGTATCACAGCTTAGCCATTGCACACATAAGCATGAAAGAAACAAATACCTTTGGCAGTGGGTGAGATTTGGAAGAAAAAAAAAGGACAGTATTGACACATATTTGAGAACTGTGAGCACTATCTCAACAAATCAGAAATATACTGGAAATTCAGCAATGCAAAGTCATAATGCAGAAGAAGTGTGACACCAGAGCAGCCACCTGGTGGTGGCATCCATTCTCACGGAGAAGTTCAACAGATTCACTGTTTGAGGTTGAGGGGGTGCAGAGAGACAAGTTCAAAACATTCCTACCTTTAGACAACGGCTAACAGCAGAAGAAAAGTAGAACTGCAAGTCAAGGCAAAACCAGCATCTTCCACCTCTGTAGATGATGAAGAATTCTGAAGTATAATTTGCATTGCTGCAAACAAAGGATGACCTGGTCTCCTCTCAAACCCCCTTAATACATCTGCTCAAAGAATCCTCTGTTACTTTATCCTTTTACATGGCCTCAGATAGATCTCACATCATGTCAAATAGTATTTTCTATACACTCCATCCAGACAAAATAGTTTCTCCCCCATGACTGCCCCATGTCGGGGTCAGGTCATCACTTCCAGTGTTGTTTGTTGCTACCAAAGAGTGCTGGTGCCTGACCCAGCCCTACCTGCTGCTCAGCCTCTGCTAGCACTTCCCTGTGTTTCCCAGCCCTATGTCACTCCCATAAGCTTTATACTTGTAGGTTAAAGTTACATTTAGCCCACAGAAGTGCAAAAAAATAGCACCTTTCTGCTATTAACTTTATATGGTGATTTTGCAGCGGTGCTTGCAGCACCACACTCCCCTCTCACCACTGGCACATTTCAGTTCACATTTCTGCACGCAGCAATCGATGCAGTGAGAAGGCTTAAGCTGAGACTGGTCTCTGAAAAAGGTTGTTAGCAGCTGCCAGCTGATATGCCCTTTCTAATAAGATCTGCTGCAATGTTTTCCATTCGTTAGTTCCCCACACACATTGCAACCCTTTCACTGATTGTTTTGTGCCTTCTAAAAGGAGAACTGTATGTACGGGTATCCCACTATCAGCAAAGACCTGCTTCTCTCTTATGTGAGCTTTATTTATAAACTCCCTGGCAGGTTGGCTACTCGCCTATAAAATTCAAGGAGGCATGTTAAAAATAAAAAGTCCTACTCATTTGTAAAATCTCCAAAATCATTTTGCTGCCCGTAATTTCAGAGGTGCTGCTGTTGACAGTGCTTTCACCAGCTTGGCAAACTTCATTTCTAATTTAAAGTTAACCTGGAATCTCTAATCCCACATTTGAAATTCCTATTACCAGAGGCTCTAATCACAGTTGGCTTGGCAAGAAAGCTGTTTACACAGCTTTGCTCTGTTAGTGCCAACCTAGGCACAAGCAGATCCCTTTCAATCAAAAGTAACCATCTTCAAGTTGGAAACTACCTTGTGCACTGGCGCACAGTCATACAATTATTGCTTACAGTGCCTACTGAACCTTTCGTTTGTGACATCAATATTAAAAAGTTGGGATTTCTTGGGAGTTATAAAACATTTATGGGAATGTAAGAAGTGTTAGATCATTACTTTCTTATTCTTTAGACTTCTTCACCTGGACAGAATCTCTTTACTGATTCTTTTTGATGAGCAAACTAAAATAAATAGGTCTAAAATATGCCGTATGAATCAGTTTTAACTTCATCCTTTCAAGCAGAAACACCACTACATGACTGTATTTTACATGGTATTGTCAATTCTAAAAATACCATCTCTAGATATCTCACTTTTTCCCTTTCTTTGCACACCCAGAGCTTCCACTGAGGGTCTTCCCTCATTAACTCCCTCTGCCCAGTATCACAGCTGCAGCTGAATATAAAAGACATCTTTTCCAAACTGTTCTGTGCATTTCGTTTTTTAAGTTGTATGTTATTCTCAGCTCTAACGCTGAAATAATTGAAAAAAAAATATGCTCCCTGAGTAGGATGACAAATATCTAAATTACAACAAATTCATCTCTAATTTCATGCTTGCCCTTTTCATGAAGCTCATTAAGTTACCACACAGCACCTCAGCTTTTCTTGAATTTACTGATCACATCCACACGACTCTGGGTAAAGGTCATCTTACAGGTTTGTGTCAGTCTTTGTTTAAAGGAGCTTCTGCTCACAGCTGCGCCAATGAACTCTAAAAATCCTTGATGTTGTTTCTTTGTCCTGTTTCTCTTTCCTTATTTGGCATAATTTTCAAAGCATTTCACTACAAAACTTCACATCAGATCCACTTTTAGCATCTGCAGGAATGCTGCAGGGGCAGCAGCAGGTTCAAGTCTTCTAATCTGAACATTAATGCTCTCACCATCAAACAACTGAAATAAAAAACATTCATGTACAGAGACGACACCTCAAGTGTTATTGCAGACATCATTATGTCCATCTCAATTGCATCCTTTTTTTTGTGACACAGGTGATCAGTTGGCTAATTACCAGCTACAGGCTCTATTCCAATCTAATGGTGTGATGAAGCTTTCTTTCTGTCAAAGCATTCACACCAGCAGGCATCCATCAGTACACACTGAACATTTTACTAATTTAACACACACCTTACTACAAAATCTTGGGAATATCCTGTCCCGTAACAGAGGCATAGGAGTCATGACAAAGTCAGTACTTATTGCAACAAGGCTCTTAATGAAGATCAGACATTTATTCTTGGTGCTACATACTGATCCTTGTAGCGTAGAAGTAATTTTGCTCATGAAGCATTAGAATCAATGCTTTCAGTATGTCTTTTTGTTCAGCTGACAAATTTAACAGAAAATATTATAACATAATGATGGGGATTAACTGTAGTTCACTTTGGATTTGTACACTAACATGACTGGTTTCTATTGACTTCAGAAATTTCTGAGTAAAAAACCTGCTCTATACACAAACACTTTTTTTCTGACACAACTGAGTCAGAGAAGGAAAGGGATGTAAAGTAGAGTATATGGTCACACCGAATGGGAGCTGTCTCCCTTGATGTCAAGCAACAATGAGATTTAGCTAGTTATGTATACTTTCACACAATGGATCTACTACATTACATACTCACAGTCTAAGTAATACAGCATTCTAGCTATATATTATTATTATTATTATCATGCTGAAGTGTCTAACTCTGTACATTAAAGAGGAAAAGAAGATGCTATGGAATTTGTTTTCCTGTTTAAACAAAGCATTTGCTCATACCAAAAGAGAGATACATCACGTGGCAAACATGCATAAGCAATTCATTTGCCAGGAAGATTTATATTTAATGCCTAAATATATTACTAGTTGTGGAGCAGAGACAAAAGGTCATCGTTCATTAAGTAAAATGAGTGAGGGAGAATTCATCTGATTAAAACATTAGCATATAAATATGATAGGAAACCTGAAACTCAGTGCATTCCAGAAGCAGCCACAAGTTCTCACAAGCCTTAGGGTACAAGTCATCCCTAGCATAGATGATATAGCAGCAGTCACACTGGCAGAGATTTGCTAGCAGGAAGGAAATAACGTGAACTTTGGGGAAAGTTATAGCTTTAACAAGTCTTCTTCAAAAGTTTGTGGTATGCCATTGGAATGCACCATAAATTCCAGAGGCTTTTAAATATATTGCCCGTGAAGTGTACAAATACACAACTAAAGCATAACTGAATTACAAAAGCTGTATAAGTTACAGTTCTTCATCTCAGTCACCACAGCTGACTGTGCAGGCTTTTAGCCCATATCAGTTGCACTGTAAACCTCAATAAGGATCAGCAAATAAATTTCAATTTGCAATCGACATGGCATGGTGTGTGTCCAAAGACAGCTCAGCTGAGAACAGAAGCATGGGAGAACACCATAACCCACCCCCTGAAGGGGATTTACTATGAAACAGGAGGAAAAATATTTCAAAACCTCCTGATAATAGATACAATTTTACAAAGCTTAATATCATCCCTTACCCAAAACACATCTTCTATTTTTATACCTGGTGACAACAGAAAATACATTATGTAACTGGTATATACAGATCTCTGATAAGGAATTCTTGGTATTATATTGTCTCACTATTCCTTTACTTCACAGTGGTATTTTCACTGCTGCTAAAGGCAGCTGGATGTCAACCATAATATTTTAATAAATAGATCAGAAGCAAATTTAGTCTCAATCCTTATTATCCCAAGTCTCTGAAATAAGTAATTTCATCTGTAGACTTTTGAATCCTGCTCGTAAGAGATGATGCATCCTAATGATCCTCACATGCAGCAAGAAATTGTTTTAATTGCTTTATCCAGAGTGCTGCAGCTTTCAGAATCATCCATCAAAATAAACAAATAAAAATTCTATCTGATATAACTACGCCTCTCCATAAATCCACCCCCTCAATTCCATTAATTGAGAGATAAAGAAATAACTGCACAACATTTTATGATCACAGATTCAGAGTTTAATTGAACTCAATGAATAAGCAAGTTCTAGTACCATTAACACTGCAAGCTAGATTCCTCTTCTGGTCACAGTATTGCCAGGCAGGGCTATACACTAAACACAAAATATATCAGATCCAAAAATAAAGTTGTTTTTTATAGATGTGTATCTGCGTTACATGCATTCTCAATCACAGGAATCAGCTCTAGAATCTCGCACTGTTTCTGAGAAAAGCAGTTATAAAAGTGGAGAGCATCCTAACTCAGGAAATTTTGTATTTAGATAAGGAAATGCCTAACAGTGGTCATAAAGAGATTGTATGCTCTCAGAGCCATCCAGATGCACTAAGAAAGTCATGAGAACCTTATTTTTGTCACTAAATCCTGGGCTCAGGCAACCTAAGATCTGGAGTCTGAAAAGAAGTTTATCTTTTCATCTTCTGGGCACACTCCCATCAGAGCAAGATGAGAACAAAGAGTTTCATGGAAGCTTTTAAGAATGCTAACTTCCTTGGAAAATAATGAAAGAAAAATCCCTATGATTTGAGATTTTTTTCTTTTTTTCATCATCTAGGAAAGACAGGATTGGAAAAGTGCAGGAGATGAATCCTCTTAATGTAAAATACTCTTACAAAATGGAAGTTTGATCAATTATTCTCTGCGTATTCTGTGTCTGATGGGAATAGGACAAGAAATAATTGGCTTCATTTTAAGGTGAAAAGGATTTGGATTGGGAAAAACTCAATGTGAAAATGTAATTACAATGGAAAAGGTAACTAAGTGAGGTTACAGAAACACTGTCATTCTTAATAGGCACAGGTTAAGCAGACATCCATCAGACATCATATCGGTATACCTCATTCTCTCAAGAGCCACACCACCTCCATAGGCCTTGCAAATCCTTTTCAGCAATATTTGTGTACTGGAAAAAAAAAAAACAGAAACCCTACAGCCTTACAGGGAATTTCTTGTTAATTCTGGTAGTCCTCATAGCAACCTGCTCTTCTGTACTCAGTCTGTGGCAGTATACTCGCCTCTGCAGGCAGAGCACAGGCTCCTGGCCTCTGCCTGGCTCTGAGTGATGGCTGTGCAAGGGCTGCAGGCTCTCATGCCTTGCTCTAAGCATTTCCAGCAGAGAAAAGATAAGACATAAAGGATTTCCTTATGTATCTAATGAGTGGAAGAGCATTTAATGAATTAAAGTCCATTTTAAATGTCTGGTTATTTTTCAAACTTGAGAATACTCCTAATATTCTTCCTTAACTGATTCCCATGGAGAGAATGATGTTGTAACTCCGTTATGTTTCCTGTGTTTCCCAGTATCCTGCTACAGATCCAACAATGAGTCACAGCATGACAGGAATCTGTCATGATGCACATAAACAGTGGAATTTAAAAACTGCCTTCAGGGGTTGGATTAAGTACCTGTAATGTATGGTATGGCAATGTGGTGACAAAAGAAAGAAGCCTTGCCAGGTAGACCAGTTAGTTCAAGCTGGTGGAAAAAAGGAGGTTTCATTTTCCTGGCATTCAAAGATATTGGGGGAAAAAAGCATATAGCAGAAACAAAGCAAATAAACACACTCTGAAGCGCCCATTCAACTAGGAGTTCAAAATCAGATGTGCAGGCAACAATTTATCTTGATATTCAGCAACAGAAGGCATAAGAGTGCTTTAAATAACAGTAATGATATACATGGGACTGTAAAGCGATTATATGTCACGATGGAGAAATGAAAAATGAAGTCAACATATTCACATTCTTAAGTCAGTTGCTATAATCCATGTATAATGGTAAAATCATGTAAAAAGGATTGTATTTCTCCCTTTGATAAAAATGCTTTAAATCTACTTTACTGATTATGCATTGTCTGAAGGAAGCCACATTATCAAGCAAAGAAAGCTCATTTGGAGCAGTTTGTAAGAACTGGGATTTGTACTAGTGTCTTTGCTAAAAATTACTGCCACACACCTACCCTGCCATGCAGCACTCACTTGATTGCTGCCTCCAACCTACTGAATGTTAGCGATGCTGAGTGCATCACCAAGATGCTGTTAGGTGCTGTGAAAGCATGAGCCAGCGCTGTCATAAATAACAGTTCAGCAAAAGGGGGCTACCTCCTACCTCACACTCCCTGTCCCAGCATCTCTTCTGCATTGCTTTCATTAAGGAACTCAAAAATTGGAAGCTGCTTAGAAATTTGTATCTGTCAAATTCGACTTTCTAACAGAGCAGCTCTAGAGTACCAGCAATACAGCAGCAAGCAAGGGAGGCTGGACAGAAATGCTCTGCACAAGGCTGGCAGTCAGGAGCAAGCAGATGGTCTTCCTGCACTTCACTAAAGAAAAAACTCTCAGTAGAACATGGCCTTCATAGAACCAGAGAGGCTCGGGTTCAATGGAATAATTTTTCATCTGTACCAGTGGTATTGTGTTTCTTCTTGTGTTAAGACTTCAGCTTACATTGCAGCATTCAACTCACTCCTAAAGAATTCTACACCATCAACCTCAGTGACGAGTGGGTGCTGTTCTCATAATCACAAGCAAAAACTGTAGTTGAGAAAATAGATGTGTGACTTCAAACCTACACAAGGAACATCTTGACATTTAAATCCAATTACCCTTTAGCTTCCTGATGAAAATATGATACCAACTTGTGGGAAATTCTGCTAGACAAATATATCATATTCCCCAGCTCCCGGGAAATTTTCAGTATCACTTCTGATATTACTTATTGCATTCTTTATCAGTCACTTTAGCAAAATAAAGGGTTACAAGTGTGCAGCAACTGATGGGTTGCACCTAGAAATCCATAAAAACTTTGTCTGGAAATTTTCCTTCAACACTGGTCTTTTCCCCAGCTGAAATCATAAATTGCAATGCTGGAATGAACTGCAAGGTAAGGCAGAGTACAGCTCTTTGTAATAAATTAAACTGTCAATCACTCAAAGCATCCTTAATATCATACTATTTCCCCAAGGTCTTAAATTACAGGCTGAATTTCATTTATCTGCCTGCTGTATGTGAAAAAGTATTAATTAAACTCATTCCAGTATTACAGTAAGGCTCCATTTCTCTTAGTACTAAAGAATAATCGACTCCAAATGAATTGGAAAGTGGGCTGGTAATTGTAGTTATTATTCTGATGTAAATATTAGTTCACTTTTGACATTTCAAAAGATTTAGTAGAGGCACTTTAGTGATAAGACAGATCATTACCCTGGCTAGGAAAAAAGAGATAGCACAGGCAAAGTTAAATTACAATAATTAGTTTATATACCTAAAAATATCCCTACCATATATTTTCCTATAGTTATGTGCCTCACAAGAATTTTTCATTAACTGTTGCTCATTTATTGTACTATGTATACTATAGTAAAGTCAATAATACTTTGGAAAGAATTCTGAAATATATGAGATTCCTTTCTGGAAGAGGAATTAATAGAAAAGTTTTCTTTGAGGTGGTCATGGTGCTGCCAGCTCTATAAATTCAAATCATCTGACTGCCACTGTGAATCACAGAACAGCTTGGGTCGGAAGGAACACTAAAGCCCATCCAATTCCATCTCCCTGCCATGGGCAGGGCTGCCCCGGGTCCCATCTAACCCAGCCTTGTGCACCTCCAGGAATGGGGCATCCACAGTTTCTCTGGGCAGCTGTGCCAGTGCCTCACCACTGTCTGAGTAAAAAAAATTCATCTAACATCTTGTCTAAGTCTGTTCTATTTCAGCTCTAAACCACTCCCTCTTGTCCTACCGCTATCAGGCTACTTAAAAAGACAGTTTCCAGCTTCCTTATAAGCTCCCTTCAAGTACTGGAAGAGCACAGTAAGGTTCCCTCAGAGCCTTCTCTTCTCCAGGCTCAACAGTCCCAGCCCAGTGAGCCACTCATATGCCAGCCACACTTCCTCACCAAGCACACAGCATACCCAAAACTGCCAAGGAACACAAAGCATTACAGGCAGCATTTAATTTCTCTAGGAATCTATCTGTTCTTTAAAGATAACCACTTGTATTTCCTTCCTGTTAATTGAACAAAACTCTTCAGTAGTTTGGACTACCAATGAATTTTAAAAGTCTCTGAAAGTACATTGTTATAAAATGTATGCAGTAGAATATTTGGTATTGGCAAGTTTTCTATATTGCAAGTCATTGGAACACGTGGCTAAATGTCAGGCAGCTATGGCTTTTTGTAAGGAAGCTTAAGGATGAACAAAAACAAAACAACCTGAACCCATTCAGCAGTTAACTGGCAGATAGAGACTGTACAAGAGAATGAGGATCTTGTGCAGTCAACATCAAATAAACTTCAGCAACAGGAACATCCTTCACTGAAATGCACTGTTTATCAGTAGCTCAAAACAGTCAAGGCATTATAGACGATAAGGACAGAAACTCTAACCAGTATACCAAAGTGAATAATAATTTCCAGCTATATTTTTAAGACCATTAACATCAGGGAGTGTCATATTTTCTTTCTAGGTATACTGTGAAGTACTGTATTGTCTAGATATTAAACATTCTGCTACATAATAATTAAGTTTGTATTTTGTTGTACTTTGGGTAGCGGATCAATGTGGCCATTGAAGCAAAGTGATTCTTTAAATTAAAAACAAATGTGCCTGTAAATTGGGTTTTGCCACTCCTCCCTCTGCCTGACTTGTCATCAATTTATTTTTCTTATAGTGATCACAGGAAAAAATAAAAATCTGGCTGAAGAAAAATGAAGAAACTCCATTCTCATTTCTTAAGTAATTTCCCGCAAAAAGGAAAAGCAGAAATAAAAAGGGACAACAACAACAACAAAAAAAAAAGCAATTAAGTTACTGATAAAACTTCTGTAAGGCAAAAGAAGCTGTAACATTAAGAACCAATCATTAGAGTCCAGGGAAAGTTCAATCCCTTAAGTAAACTTTTCCAAGAGTCATTTATGACTCTATAGAAGTCTTCTTATTTGACAAAGGATAATCACGTACTTGAAAACATAAACCTGATAATATCAGAGGATGACATTAATTTCAGGCTCATACATAAGATCATGAGCTTAATATAAACCTGTGGCACTGCTGGGAATTACGCAGAATTCTTATTATGAACAAGAAGATGATAAAGTAAATACATTTGGTAGCAATCTCAGAAAAAAATATTAGCGAACTAAAGTTGTACTCATCATACAGATGCACAAAGATTAATGTGATGGGCAATACTTCAGATAAACCAGTCATTGCTTAATCAAACCCTCAGTAAACATGAAGGGTATTTTCAAAAGCAGTTCAACTCTTAAGAGACCAAATTTGGCTGATGAAAATAAGAATCTTCAACATCTTGAATAGTATTTACTGGCAGATGGGATGGTAACAAATATAGGTCCATCTCTTCCATCAGTCAGCCTCAGAACAGTCATTTATTTTGTGGAGGGAAAGCCTGAGTTGCAAGCTTTGTCTACCTTTCACAGCCTCACCTTTTTTAACACTTCAGTTAGCAATACTGTGCTGCTACCTGAAGTCCTAACACCTTGCTGCAGGAACCACACAAAACAAAAATCTCATCTTTGAATCAAATTCTCAGATATGTTACCAGTGAAATAATTCAATTCAGTAAGAACTGGCATACTGCATAGCATACATAATACTCTACATAATACTCTAGTTTCTCCAAAATCTGAGGAATGCTGGATATTGAATGGCAATAAAATGGTAAAATGATGGCAATATAATGGCAATATAAGGACAGGACTGTCACCCCTAGGTATAACTGTGAACTGGTGAATACAGGTAAAACACACAGCTTTAAGCAGTTGGGAAAAACCCTCTTCTTTTTAAGACACTACAATTTCTCAGAGGCGTGTACCATAAAAATACAATAGCAGCTTCCCAGAG
Source organism: Coturnix japonica (assembly GCF_054131305.1). Taxonomy (NCBI): domain Eukaryota; kingdom Metazoa; phylum Chordata; class Aves; order Galliformes; family Phasianidae; genus Coturnix; species Coturnix japonica. The sequence continues at coordinate 31,718,449 of NC_140668.1, forward strand.
CTTCTTTGTTAGCACCAGTGTAAATATATGAAAAAAGAAATGCAAGTAAATAGAAGCAACAGAGGTGTTGAAACCTGCAATCAAGGAAATGCTCTGAGGCATTCCATGCACAGTAGCTTTAGGGAAGCATCCAGAATGAAATGAAGCAGGATAGAGCTTGCTGACCCAGAATGGTTTGGGCATTTCTAGAATGGAAGTAGGAATAAGACTGTTTTGATTAGTCAAATGAGTTGTCATAAAATTAAAGCAGCACTTGTATCCAGCACTGATTCAAACCAAATTGGTAGAAAAGCTGTTATTTGTCATTTGCTTTAGTACAATTAATATATTGCTCATTTGCTTAAGCTCTACAGCTAGTAACACTGATTTTGTCTAGCATTATACCGGCACTGATGCTTAAGTTGCACTTAATGTTTGAATTGTGAACTATTCAAAACTGTCAAAATTTCAGGATCTTAAATTTTAGTGTGACAAGTAGCGACTACAGACTGTATCATTCACATCTCCTGTGTGTGTTTAAGCTGTGAATGCATTTCTAGCAGGAGTCTCTCATGCCCATATGTATGTGCAAGCAGCACTTAGTTGATTAAAGGGCATCTTTATGCATGCTAATCAATTACAAATATCAGATTAACAGAGAGGGTGCAACTGAAACTGCACAGCATGTTTCAAATTCAGTATTATATTAATGATACAGTTAAGGTTAATCACATTGTTTAAAATTTCCATTGCATAAAGGAATCAAGAGAACCCTCAGATTGCAGTCAAAGCAGAGGTTTAATAATGCCTGGCAGGCTTCCTTCTTTTGTAGTTACATTTTGTGATCTTCACTCTAGTGACACCTCATTACCTAAATAGGTACTAACGCCAACTTTAAATTTCATCAAGCTCATGCTTATTGTGGTCTTTGATCTAATTGTTGCGTGTGTGCATGGGAGAGAGGAGAGTCTTTTATATTGAGCTTTTGGTTTTTACTCTGATCCATTTTTTTTGTGCCTCAGCTAACGGACATGCTCTTACCTTTGTCTACAAAGTACCCCACACATCCTTCTCATTTACGACTGTCTTCAGTAGCCTAGCAATACTATAAATTGTGTTTAGCCCAAACTGAAAACATCTTCATTTCCTTTTGCTTTCAAAAAACATGCAAGCCAAACAAATTACAGGGACAGTAATTCTGTTAAATACTGACTTCAAAGTACAATTTTATATGTGCCTTTCAAAAACTGAATACTAGGGTGCTGTCAGGGTTAGGGCGCTAACAATGAAGAGCATAATTCCCAAGGGTTCTGGAGCACCAATCTATCTGTACAAAAATCATTTCATTGTTCCTTTGCACATACCTGAACTGGTCAGTTCAGGATTTCAAATGAGTTTCCAGCTTAGTGTGCACTGCTTGCTTCAGAAGAGACCTGCTTTCAGGAAATATAAAGGCAAAGGCATCTAATCAGTTTAGCTATCTGTAGGGTCACAGGCACCATGGAACATATTCCTAGTACAAAGAAGGCTGTCCAGTGGTGTGCTGAAATACACTGTTCTGTTAACTAAGAAAGCCCATTTCACATTTACTCAAACAAGTGGGGACTTCTTTGTTATGGCTTTGGTTTGGTTTTAATATTCAAGCGTTTCATTCAAAGGCAGCTTCATATTGCCTCAAGCAGAAGGAAAACACTCAGTCTAGACATCCCACATTAATTTTATTGCTGTTCTACCAGTACGTGCTCTTTTTTTACTCATGCTCTTACGTATCCTAGAATATTTCTTCCTGCTTCCAGTTTTTTCACCAGACCAAATACTGACCTACAACTTAAGTTATGGTCCTGTTTCTGGATACTATATTAAATTCTGATCACATTAAAATCACGTGTACCTACTATGACACACAAACCCAAATTTACTTCCTCGGAACTTCAAGCATCACAATGCATACAAGCCACTTACATACACACAAAAGATTTCTTCTAGCTATTCTTAGAAATAACTTTAAATGAAGATGGTGCCCTCTTAGCTGCTATGAAAAAAATCTTTGAAGAAGGCAACGTCTAAATACATTTGTATGAGACTTGGAAACAAGAAGTAAATTAGGATGAAATTCATCTGAAGATTGTATTTCAGACTCATGCTTCAAAGATCTGGAATTCCACTACTGACAATCCTGGGTTCTTAAACAAAAAATATTTGTACTATTTAGAATTGGAAGCTCTAATGAGAATGGAACTTCAGCTGAAAAACTGTCATCCCAAGCAGTTGCTAGAGAGTACAAATTCTCAGTCTCTTATTGGCTTATATGCATCCAGAACTCGATAAATGCTTAGAGCCACAACCACAAATCATCTGGTTCAATTCAAACCTTGAGGTATCACAAAAATGGAAGATATAAGGAAATAAAGGGCACCTACTGGTAATTTTGTTAGGCTTGCAGTAAATAAATGTATTCCAAAGTCACCTGTTACACAGCCTTCCTTTTTCTCATATCAATAAAAAACCAAAAACACAACTATTTCATAGAGCAAGGAGAGAAAGGGACACTACGATGTATGTTCTATTTGAGCCCTGGGAACAAGATTTTAGATTCAGAAGATGCAGAGACACACAAAGCCCATAACCATTCTGCAATGCCTGAAGGGAGGAAAGAAGCTGCAGTTCCATCAAATGGTAAATTTGGTTTAAAGGGAACTTGTACACAGAACCAAATGTTCAGCAACTGCTCACACAAAGAAAACGCAAATCACACATACCCACTGATATCTTTCAAAAGTTCAAAGCTAAATCCTGCTCTCTTGGAAACCATAGGGAACTTTGTCATCGTGCTTACTTGCCCCTGTTACTGTCAGTCAAGTATCTCCTCCCCCCAGCACAACTGGAGGCATCCACTGAGTTCATCCAACTCTGCAGACTGAAGAAATAAAGCTGCACAGTTGCTTTGCAGATCTGGGGAGCTGAAGGCATATGTTTCATAGTTTTGTTTCAGCACTTCTTAAAATTTATTTCAACATTTTAACTGCTAATATACATACATTAAATCTGATAATCCAGATGGCACAAAATCATCTTACTACAAAGCATCAAAATGGGTGACCTTTTTTCTTTTAAACTCCACACAAAAAGAAAAAAACATCCTTAATTAACAAGTTCAATGTTAATTAAAAGTACATAGATCATCTGCATGCACTGCAGTTTGCCACATGGTCATTTCTTTTCTGTTGCTCTTTAATTTCCTTAAGTCCAGTTAGAGGTCTAGTACATTAAAGAGGGAAATGTATCACATTGTTAAAGATTCTGTTTTCTCTCATGCTGGATCACACACGTTTAACCAAGAGATGGACCAAAATTATTTCCCAGGTGGAAAAGGGCTAAATTCATGAAGAAACCATCCCTGTAGGTCTTCAAGGAGAGGGTAGATGTGGCACTAAGGGACATGGTTCATGGTTTGCTAGTGATGGGCTGTCAGCTGGCCCTGATGACCTTAGTGGTCCTTTCCAAACTTACTGATTCTTCAGTTCTGTATCTGCTACTATAAATCAGGAATTACAGTTCCGGACATACATCCGAATAACACTTATTAATGTTATTCGTAACATCTCATTATGGTACCTGACTTATTGACACTAATGTCATCTGTAGCTGGTTTTGATCAAGCTCAACAGAAAAATCAGCTCCTGTGACTTACTTTGATTTACAGTGCAGCATCTTACAGCTCACAATCAGAAACAAGGATTTCACACTTGCTGACAATTTGTTTTTTTCTTTTTCAAGCCAAGTTAGATCTCAAACAGTGAAGATGCTAATCTCAATTTTAACTTGTCATATTTTAATTAAGGGATAATTTTAGTTAAAATTAAAAAGGAAGATTCAGCTGTATTGGACATTAAAAGACCATCTTTCTTCAGGACCTTTCTGTTTTATGATCTCTTTGTAGTTAAATTACAGGATAACTTGTCTGTCCTCTCTAGGCTAACAAGAAAAATTACAGAAGGTGTTGGAAGACTGCCAGCACTACAGCATGAACCGGCAGGCACTAACCTGAATCCACACAAATGGCCACAGCAGTAATTAGCCAAGCGGCAGCTCCTTTGGTTGCAGGGAATTCATGCTACTAACAGGATTTTTGGTGTGAGTAAGACTCTGATTAGGGATAAAACTACAGTTACTGTTTGACACTGGAAGTATTCAAGAAGAGGGTGAATATGGCACTGAGGGACACAGTTAGGTGGGCATGGTGGAAACGCGTTCCAAAAATCTTGTTTGGAACCTGCAGCAAACAGCATCACTGTATCTCATCTGGGGCTACTCTCTGCAGCACTGCTGCCTGTTAGAAGTGACACCACCAACTTCCACGAGGCCTGCATACTGCAATAGCCTAAACATCAGAAAAGGGAATTATATTATGGGAAGTATTTATCAGTGAAGCTTGCTTCAAATGACAGAGGAAATGGAACAAATTTAATCAGATAGAAAAAAATCCAGACAGGAAGATGCACAGCATGGAGAGATGAAGGGGCAGAAAGTTACAAAAATTAAACTGCAAACAAAACAGGGAGGCACGCTAATAAATGGGTCAGGAGTTATGGGTCAGGAGTTATGTGAAGAAAGGTACAAAGACCAGAGGATAGAAAGCTGATTATCTGTTAACATAAAAACAGATCTGAAACCATCAGCTAATTGTTTCAGGGAGCAAAAAAAACTTCACACAATAATGATACCAAGCACATTAATTTCTATGAAAAAAGATATATAATTGTATATTTATATTTTTAAAAGAGGACATTATGCAGTTGGTTTTTGTTTGCTTGTTTTAAAGGGGCAGGGGGACAGGAAAATAAAACTGAGATGGGAAAGAAATCAGAAATCGCAAAAGGTATCTGAGCAAAGGGAAAGCCACAGAAAAGAAGATCAAAATGTGCAGTGCATTTAACATCAGCTGCCCAACATCTGTAATGTCACTGTATTGATGTTTGGTGTCCTGGAGCTTTCTCTTTAAACTGAAGGGGAAATCAATTGAACCTCAAATAGCAAAATTTAGTCTCTGCAAAACATGGCTTTAGGCTTCACTTACAGGCAAAATTCTTGCAGAAAGGAAACTGCAGACAGTTAATCTAAATCATGATCGACCTAAAATGAGTAAGGAAGCAAAGACTCAGAGCAGTCAATTCCTACGTACTAGGATTTAACATACATTTTTCTTTAAAATACTCTCCTGCATTCATCTGTTTACATCAACACCCACCAACTCACTAAGCACAGCCAGGCATTGTAGCTCTGCTCAAAAATACTGTTGAAAGTAATTCATAAAATTTCTTTATAATTCTTTTGGGAATCACTGAAAGCGCCACTGAGACCTTAATGTTTCCAAAGAAAGGTAAAGTGTTTTACTGCGGAGCTGTGAAATGTAGCATTAAACAGTAGAAAATATGAACATAACAGGAACAAGATGACCTATTGAACAGCAAGGGTATCACAGAACTGCAGAAAAAATCATGCTGCTCAGAGCCTCTGCAGGTCTCTAACAGCCTCCTGCTCCAAACAGAGCAGACTTCCAAGTCCAATCAGGTTGCCCTGGACTGTTGTACTTCTACTGGAGATTAACACTAGGATTAAGTTTGAGCAGATATTTCCAGGAACCAATTTCCTTCCCATTGTCTCTAGGAAGTAAGAATCAATATTCTGACTCCTGTAAAACAGTCTGACACATCAAAGAAAAGTCAGACTTCACTGTTGATGCTGCAAATACATTCATTTGAAGCAGACGATGTTGCATATTGAAGCGATAGCACCACTCTGACTAATGACTTATGCTCCTTGAAACGAGAACAGCGTGGCTTGTCACAACAGTGAGTAGAGGCTGCCATAGCTATGACCTCACTTAAAGCTACACACCAATTTGAGACAACTCAAAGTTGCCCTGTATTGGTATTTCTGTCTCACAGATAGTGGATTCATTTCTTTTGCATGAGCCAGTGTGCTCGTAACTAACACAGCTCGGTGGTAGAGATAGAAGAGGAAGAAAAGGAAGCTTCAGACCCCATATAATCAAAATTCCAGTGATGTTAATGGACTGTTTACAACACAACTGAAGTCAGCCTCAGTATCCAAACATACTGGTGCACTGCACAGATACACCGCAAACCAACACTGCAGCCCAGAGATTACAGCTCAGCACCAGCCTCCCAGGAACACAGAAGCAGCACAGACTGGGATTAGTGGGCCTGAGAGTGCTGACAGCTAGAAAAGAACTGTGGCATGGTAGGCATTCCAGCCCCTCTCCTCGCTTACACTGTCAGTGAACTACACTGAACAAAATAAATAAATAAATCTGAAGTAAAGCTTTTGCAAAGCATTCACTAGTTTCTTGGGAAAGATTTTGAGACTAGGCCTTACTGAGCACAATAAAAGCTGTGAGAAAGCTTCTCCATCCTACCAAGACTCCTGTTAAACAATGCCGTCCCACAGTCTCTGTGCTGTTAAATGCCAGGCTGCTGCTGTGCCTTATACAAAGGCCACTAATGCACGCAATAGCAAGTAAGCACTGTTTCAGTCCTACTGCTGTGGAAGGCAAGAGAAACTAGTCTCTTAGACAAAATTGTTTTAAACTTCTATTTACCACTGTCTGCCTCAGCAGTCAAAAACAGCAACACGGAGTCGCTTCTACCTTGCAATCAGATCCAGCAGTCTGAAGTGTTATTAACAACTCTGAAGAACAAGGACTGCTCAGGCAACCTTAATATTAGAAATGTGTAGACATAGCACTTAGGAACATTGTTTAGTGAGCGTGGTGGTGATGGCTGGACTAGATAACCTTAGAGAGCCTTTCCAATCTTCATGATTGTCCAATTTCCGATTGCTTCACATCAAGCAATTAGCTCTGTTTAATAGAGAGGTGCAAATTAAGAACCAGTCTCAAACTTACAATGACATTTCTACATAGATTTGTCACTTTGCCACCAGAGTTCATAGAATCATAGAATCACAAGGTTGGAAAGGACCTACAAGATTGTCTAATCCAACCGTCCTGCCTTTAAAAAAGGGAACTTTAAAAGTTCACCTTTCTAGTTTAAGTCATCTGAGTGTATTCATCCCTTAAACTAAGGGCCTGAGGGTTACAACACAAGAGATGTCCTTTGCAGCAAAGCCACTCCAGCACGCAACACACACATGCCCACCATGAGCACACAGCTGCTGGGCAACATGCTGAGGTGCTGCCATCCTTCTCATGGTCCAATGGACCCAACACAGCTGGCAGCCGCTGGGGACAACTCCCACACTACCATGCTCTATCAGTTCTTCCAAATTTGAAGTGTTTTTGATCAGATAAAGCAGAGCTACGCAGTACTGTTGCTCACTCGTGAATCCCTGTGAGAGAAGGCATCACAAATGAGTACAATTTAGGCTGTCAGAACTGTCACTTTTCTACATGTTTTAGTTAATGCAGATTTATTAATCCACATTAACAGAGAAGTGAAAATCATTTGTTTTAGTAGGAGAAAGAAAAAGGATACTGCAAACCTTTCGAGTTCTGACAACAGCTACTAAACACAGGGCAATATTATGAACATTCTTATTTTACAATCCCTGGAAGAACAAAGGTTTTTCTAATGTCAGCTACGTGATGCTTTCTCATTATTTAAAACCTAACGAGACAAAAATATCTGCAGAGGTGTCGCTGGGCTTTTTTTTTATCCTCTGAGGTGTCACCTGTGGCTCACAGACCTCTTCAGGGTGCAGCTGGTTGCATCCTGCTCCCACACAAGCCACATCAAAGCCACAGCAGCCCGACTGCCCAGCTTCTTCCTTTGTCCCTGCAAAGTTTCATTGTCAGAGGATTGCTCTGGACTGAGATTTAAGACTGCTTTCACTTGGGCACAGTGACCCTGATAAGTTACACCGTGCGAGAGAGAAGCACAAATTGCTTTATTAGACTCACATACACTGACAACCACTAAATTCTACTTGACTCTATCGCGGTCTCCACATCACTGAACTCTTCCCAAACACATCTCTACCTTCAATCACACCCACGCAATGAAACACTCCAGCTTTTTCATAACTCTCCTGCTGATTGACAGAGGCTTCACTTACTTTAAATTAATTCCTTGTGTTGTTGGAGCTATGGAACAAGCCTCTCAGAGCAGCCAAATGCAGTGCAAGCCTGATCCTCCTCATCCTTCTCCGAAATATATACTTTTCATTTGCTGAACAGCAAAGGATGAGGATGACATCCTGAAAAAATACCACAGTGCCGCTTGTAACAAGGGCATCCAAGAAGGCACATTCCCTCTCCATTCCACATTTTAATTAAAAGGTGTGTGTACTAGAAGCAAAGTTCTCTGCAGTCCTGCAGACCAGACAGAAGACCACCACTGCCCTGCTCTGAGATAGTGCCTTGCATCCACACAGCCATCAATGTCAGGCAGAGCAGAAAGAAGAGGGAACTGAGCCCAGACAATTGTTTTTCAGATTGTCATTTGATGTGAGACTTGGCACATGCCAAGTGCCCTTTTCAAATTGAACCAAGACCTGTAACTGTCCAGAAGGTGAGGAAGCTACCATGTGAGCTGCTGAAGTTTTACTTTGGCTTTATTTCTTATCCTGATCTCAGTACAAAACATGAATATATTTTACTTTAAAATATATATATATAAATATATATATACACACACACATACATATATACACACACACATATATAAAGGTTGTTCAAAGTTAAGACAAGAATCCTATAACAAAGATGAGAACCAAAAGTGGATGTGCATCCTGTCTTAAGTTCACATTTGGAAGTCAAAAAAGCACAGTATACTTCTGAACTACAATCCTGTGAGTTCCTATCCATTGTGCTTTTTGAGATCAGCCTTTGTACATAGGCTGCTCTGAAAGTAAAGCCTCCTATTTATTTCCTAAACACAATAACACAATTTGATAGAGCAAATTCTTAGCTACAAGACACTCTTTTTCAGCACAGTCACCACCATTAGCTATGCATTGTTGTCAGCAAAGAACAAGAGCTTGCATGCCACGCTCATAACAATCCGTACCAGCAGACAAACTGTCACCACCACTGAAAAGCACTTCCCACTGCCTCACTGTGCTCACATCTACTGTTTGGTCTCTATGAACATTTAGCAAGCATCAGTGAACATCTATCAACACAATTTTTTCCACGTGGAGGAATACAGTGATACACCTTTTCTTCATCCACACTTCCATGTCAGATGTCATTGTGTCCAACTGCCCCTCCACTGCCATCTGTCACACAGCACCAACATGACATGGGATACTGGTGGGAAGATTCAGCCTCTACTGCCATACCACCAACATCCGCATCTGATGCCACAAACAGACATACCAAAACAGGAGGCATTACTTTCAGGCAAACTCTCATAACTTGCAAGAAAATTGAAGCTTTGAGTACTTTTTCCAATACACTACAGACAATAAAATATATTGCAAGTCTACATTTATTAACCTTCCTGAAACAACACACAAATCAAAATAATTCAGTTATAAGAATGGGGTCTACTTCTATTTTCAGCAGTTGCAAGGTGTAGTTGCAATATTGTGAACTGTATTTTTTAATTTATTTTTGAAGTCTCATCGTGATCCATCATTCCCTATTTCGGTGGCATTTGGATATACCAAGTTTTTGTAATATTAATAACATCACAATGCTCATTAGTATGCAAATCTATACCATCTGACAAGCTCCTGCTCTCTTCCATGAGCTCCTTTGTTGCTGTAGCCTCATGAATTTCATTACGAGACTAGATTATCATCAAACAGAGGGAGGGGGGGGGAAAGGACAGCATGACGTGGAAATTATAATCTCGGTTTAACAATGAACATAGTTTCATATTGCAGTTTGTTTTCTTGCACCAGATGCTGCTGAGAGAAAAGGGAGCAGGAGGGAGGAAATTCTTACAGAGCTGCTTCTGCACAGTAACCTTTCCAGCAGATGCCATGGAGGGGTGGGCAGGAGGGAGATGCTCCTTAGCCCCTTGCTTCATCTGCATTACAGATAACAGCCATGATTCTGTCCATATGTTTTTGCATTTCAGAGCATTTTGTACGGCATAAGAAAGTAAACTAAATCCCACCATTCAGTAACGGATGGCCATTTCCTCTCCAATTAAACATGTATCAAACCATCAGTCTTAGTATGTAATCACAATAATTAATTGTTTTAAAACTATAATTATTTTTGGAGCAGTCTGTAGCTGAGAGAAAAAAAAAAAAAAAAGGAAAGAAAAAAGAAAAGAAAAGTAAATGAGACATCATAGCAAGAAGCTTTTAGGAGTGCAAGCATTCCTTCCTAGTTCAAAGACCCAGGGCCCCATTCCTGCTCTCCTGGACATGGCATTTCTGAATGTCTGAGCTGACCACAGTTCTTCTTACTGCCCTTCATTGTCTCAGTAGCTGGGTAACAAGGACTACAAGGAATTTAGGGGAGAGCTTTCCTTTTCCTTGGTCTATACAAATCTAAGTTAAGTTCCCTTAGGCTGCTGTATTTAGACCAATATTTTTTCAAAGTTTTCTTCAGCAGCTGGGCTCGACAGGCTGGCACTTTAGGAGAACCACAACACAAGGTGTTATCTTAAATACAGGGCTGTGCCCTCAGCCCCTTCCCCACCAGAGACCTGGGGCAGCTGCCCACGCCACATCTCCCCACGCACATCACAGGTAGAAGCGCATGTGCAGAATGTGCTGCTGGTGTGTCGCACCCAAAGGATATCTGATATTTTCTTGGTAGCAGAAGAATTTAGTCCTTTACAGTCTAACAGAACCTGGCAAGATTGGTAAACATTAATAATTCCTTAGAAAGTAAATAAGACTCACTAAAGTTGTTCCAAGATCCAATATTAAACAGAGCTCTGTCCCTACCATGAAAATTTATGTTTTATCTGAATTATTTCTTCACTATTTGTATCCGAGTCATTTCTTTTATTAAATCCAGTGCTGTCTACCAAGTACCACACATGAAACACACATTTTCAAAGTCCAATCAGTTGCACAAAATTCAATCACCATTAAGTATGGGGTTTTCTTTTCCTTTCTTACTAAGTACAATTACATGTAGGTTAACTTGGTCTCATGAACCTCAATAAAACTCTCCACTTGTGGTTTAAGTTTGCAGGTGTTAACTGAGCACCTGCAGGTGCTCAGCTAAACCCCTCAACCAGTGCCAACCCCCTGAGCAGTGGATGAGAGAGAGTGATGGAGTCCCATCCCTTTCAAAACTCCTGCATGAGATCATATGGTAAAAATATTTCCCTTGTCCAGTTTAAGTCAACTGTCCTAATTCTGTTCCCTCCCAGCTCCCTGGGCCCTTTGCTGAGAATGCCCTTGGCTCTGTACAGCACTGCTTAGAAGCAGCTACAAACATCAACACTGTCGTTCTCCTGCAGCTGAAATAGAGCATCTCACCAGACACTCTGAACAAAGCAATTCCATTCCAAGTTTTTAGAGGTCTTCTCCTCTCAAAGCACAGCTTTTAATAATAGAGCAATAATATATCTCCAAAAACCACTATGAATTTTGTAATTAACCTGAACTATTAAAATCCCACAAAACTCAAAAAGATTCATATATTCAAAAAGAATGCCCAATTTTAAAAAGATATTTGTATTATCAAAAAAATATTATGATTTGACCTACAGCACAGGTCTCCTTCTGTGCTTTCTTTTCTATTTAAACTACATATTCAGATGCTAATGTAAAAATGTTTATTTTAAAATGCAAACTAGCAATTCATAGCTACACGTTAATTAAACCACCTCCAGTTCTCGTATTTTCCTAGTAGGGGGCTGTCAAAAAAATCATAACTTTTGTCACACTGAAGTCACACCAACACGTACAGGTTCCCTTTGTTCTATTCCTCATTAAGGAAAAACCTGTCATTAAGAGAATCTATTTAAAGCATGAAGGGAAACGTGTTTGGACTTTGATTATGGCAATTAAAAAAACTGCTTTCAAAGATGATTTTTTTTATTGTTATTTAAATAACATTCCACATTCTTCTAACACATTTTACTAAGAAGATTCTTAAAGTAAGTGATAAAAGGTTACTTTTGTCTTTGAAGCTGAAATATGTAACTATTATTTCTTATCTGTTTGGAATTAGAAAAGCTTCAATATCATACATTTTAAGGGACTCATTATCAAAACTTACCAGACTTCATACAACAAACAAATGCTTCACTTCCTGCCCTTGTTTGAATTCCAGCTCGACAATTTGCTTTTGCTTTTCAAAAAGGAAATCTTCTTTTGACAGAGCTGTATCTTTTTGTTTTCAAACTGCACAGATTGCACTTGGGAAACTACAACCACCTTCTTTTCAAAGCTTGAGAAATGGGGGCAGTTGTCAGGGATGTATCTTAAGAGGAAGGCTTAAACGGAATAGGGAAGGCAAAGAAAAATAGCACTGTTTTGTTTGGGTTATTTTTTAAAGCCAGAACAAAACTAACGTGCAACTGGAAGTGGATAAGTGGGTCACATCTTAAGGCAAAAGGAAGAATCACAACACAGGCTTAATTCTCCTTACCTCCTACAGATTTTAAAGTCGGTGACTGATTCCTACCATACACACACACACAAAAGGATCTATCGGCAACATACACAGATCTGCACAATCATGTGAAGAATTGTACTTTCATGTACTTTCAAAGTTTTGAAAAATAATCCATCCTGCTGCATCATTTCAGATCTCTGAGCAGACTTGCATCTTATTTTTAGATAACCAATCAACAGTATTTCCAGCACTAGCATTCAAATCTATTAGAACCTATTTTCTACTGAAATCCAAATGACGTTGGCCTAATGTCAGGTTGCTGCTGTATTCACTCCTGGGCAGATAGTAGGAGTCATTTGTAATGTAGTTCTGATCAGAATTCAATTAGGGACAAAATAGAAGCCTTACCCAACATGTAATTTAAAGCGGCAAAGTAATGATGTGAAGGATAAAGAAAGAATATATACTTACTATATATATATATATATATATATTTACTCAAAAAATCTGAGCTGTCTCATCAGCTCCTGAATTTTAACCCTCTGTTTCACATAAAAGAAAGGCCATGTTGAGAAATAATGTTAAATGAAAATAGACATAGCAGACTTCCTTTGGTGCTCTACAGTGCCCTATTACCATCTGCTTGCTGCTCTCCTGTCGGCACCAAGGAAACAATGGTTTACAGGAGGGACCTGTCTGTACCTGATGCTACACAAGTCCCCTGATGCCTCCAGAGACCCAGCAACAATGCTTGCTTCTAAACTGTCTCAGTTATTCTTTTTTCCATCTAAGTTAAGCTGAAGTAATTTTCAGTGATAAAGCACATTTAAACAGAACCACACAATACATCAAACCATTCTGCCTTTCAAATTCTGTGTATGTAGGAAGCAGAAATAGAGCAGCACTGCATGTCAGAAATAAGCTCTCTTCTGTGACCTGGAGTTAAACAGGATTCTTTTCATTTCTTCTCGACTCCTTGTTGACTGGAGCATGACAACCTGTTATGAATATTTTACTAAATGCCAGCCAACTGTCTTTTTCCTTTGTGCTTTAATTAAAGAACATTTACCCTTGTAATAGACATTTAATAGTAGGCAATTTTTTGACATCTATATATACTTCAATACACTGAAGTTGCCTTGCAGTAACTACATGTTAATAGACGTGGTAAATAGGGTAATTATAAATGACTTAGAATGGCAAAGAGCTATGAAAAATCCTTAGAAGCAATAACTTAATGAGAGAAATACTGCTCTACAGTCAATGCTGAATAGTTTTCAATTAAAATAAATAAATTTATAAGGAGTTTTTTGTTGTTCTTTACTTGTTTCTGCTGCTCAGTTTGTTGGTAGACAGTATTGTCACAGCTCCACACAGTTCCTAAACTTTCAAAACCAAGGATGTAGTAATGAACTAGGGCCAACGGGAAGTTAACTGGCTTGCTGATTCTGCACTTTGTTTTTATGCAGTAAATTTACCTTCCATTCATCAGGGAGTTAAATATCATCTATAATCTAATAATCTTATTAATTTCAATGGAAGAAACCAACTGAAGTTCATATCTAAGTAGCTTCATCTATAATCCAACAAAAAGCAGAGCAGGTAAGCTGCAGTTAGCCTGTAACTGTGATCTCGTGCAGTTATATTGTCCAGCTCTGGGCAAGGAAAGGCATTAGGCGATGAATCTTCTACAGAGCTATTTTGTGCTGTGAACAGTGATTAGACATGCATACATACACACATGATCAGCTACAAGGTTAAAAAAAACCTTGTACTTGCCCTGAAATCTCTAGAGTAGACCAAGTTTATAGGTAAGGCATATAGCTTTATACTACAAAAAGTAATTCATAGTTTAGCATTTACTAATCGCAAACATTACCATAACTTTGCTATATTCTGACTTCAGCCATTCAGCAAAATACACAGATTTGTACAATGCAGGTCAGCAGCAGGCAGAAAGCTAAATAGTAATGGCTTGTGAGACCAGTAAGTGAGCTGAGATCTTACGGCTCATATCATAAGGCTGCATTGCTGCCATTTTAATTTACTGTAACATTAAACGCTGAGGTACATGCGGTTTTCTAATTCTAAAAGACATGGAAAAACAAAAGCTCTTGGACCTTATTCTAACAAAGGGTGAATGCAGTGCCTACAGCACAGTATTTGCGACCCACAAAGTCAGGGCAAGAAGTTAAAATGATTTTTATCAATTATTCAGTCTCAATTACCACAACTACAAGGTCTGCCATACCAACACCTAGCAGCTCATCCCACTGTTTCAGTGCAAATTATTCGCTGAAGCACTGGAAAAATAATGCCAAGTGAAATGAAACACTTTGCAAAACCATATCTGCAGCTAAAAGCGTTTCTAGAAAAAAAAAAAGTCATCACAAGAAAAATATCCTCCATAATCTTAAACAGAATGCTTTGTTTTTTCTGCAGTATAAATAACTCTGTAAATAATTTTGTAAATATGCAAGATCCTAAGAAGGCAACATTCTCTGCAGCTTTAGACATTCAAACAAGTAGAGGCACAGTGCAGGTTTGGCACTTACATTACATTATTCTGCAAGCCTTGACCTTACAAACATTCCTAAAATGAGGAAAGATGTTTCTTTAAAAGAAGCCTGAGTTACAGTGATAGTCATAATACTACTTAGTAAGAGCAACTGTTGTTATTCATATCATTTAAAAGCAGGCAAATACCTGAGAAAACCTTGTGTTAATTGGATGCATTAAAATTGACTGACACCACTCTTACAAAAATAATTTCATCCTATTTTTACACCCAGCACATTTCAATTTGTAACAGGATAAGATTCATAGAACATGACAAATGAAAACATTTATAATACTTAGACCTGTTTATTTTTTCCTACACGGACACAGTAAGTTTGGATAGTCAGAAACACAGCACAAAGATGCAGTTAATTACTTAAATTCCCCAAAACAGAAGCATTTTGGTCCTAACTTATCTGCTCTGTGAGAATACATTGTGCAGTTCTGACAGCTTCAGTCTGTGTTACACTTCAAAGGAAACAGGATAACAGCTTGGGATGTCTTTTTCGATTGCATGCCGTTGCGACCTCCTGCTAGACAGATAGCTATCCATGAAACTGGACTGACACTGCATTTGCAAGCTGACTGTTCCTATTTCACAGAATTTTTCTGGAGATTTTATGGTGAAAGAGTGAAAAATACATACTTTAAACAGGAGGGCTCAAGCTGTAGAAACACTGTCAAGTCTTGTGATAAATTTCTCTTTTGGTTTGGGGAAAAAAGTAATAATGAAGGTTTCCAGTCCATCTTTTTTTTCCCAGGTACCTGTTCCTCCTGGTTAAGGCAGATAGAATCTATCTTTGCAGAGAAAAAAAAAAAAAAAAAAAAAAAAAAAAAGGGCCCATTTTATTAAGACAATACAAAACTTGGAGAAAAACATAGTTAAGCAAAAATCACCTTGGGATGCACAAAACAGCAACAATTCAGAGATAACATTGCTTCTTACTTCATCACATATGACAACAAATGGAAAATTTTAAAATTGTGTAATATTAAGTCTTCACCTAAATTGATTTTAGAAAGCCTTTACAACCATTTATTTTACTGTGCCTCTTGGGAAGGCAAAATCACTGAGTCATCATTAGTTCTGGTGCAGACATTATGATCATCTTTGAAGATCACAGGTATTTGTGAAAAAATATATACTAGATGTTCATTTCTCAAAGTGCATTACTGTTTCCCTGTTAACTGGTAGCACTTCACAAGGTTTTCAGTTCATTGCAACACTGCATGATAGCCATGTGCTTCACATGCTAATCTGACAAACTAGCATTAGTTGCATAGACATCTTCCAGATTACTGCCCCACTGATTTATTTTCTAGAATGATGTACGTGTAAACTTTCATTATTTATTGCTACCCACGTTCTGCACTGCACAAGGCATCCTGCTGCCTCACAGTCCTCTCTATTTCAAGTCTCAAGAAGTAGTTTTCAATACAATTCTTTACCCTGATCTCAATTTCACATGCAATGTTTTGGTGGTTTGTTGTTTTGTGAGGTTTTTGTTTTGTTTTTTAATAGAGGAAAAAAATGGAAGGGAAAAAAAAAAAAAAAGAGAGAGAGAGAGAGATTTTGTCAGGCTCGACTCCCAAGACTCCCTTTATACAATATAAAAATCTGAAATGCATGTAACTCTCACTGTTTTTTTTTTAAATCTATAATTCATTTCATCAGACTTTCTTTCATGTATCCATAAAGGGATTCAAACAACAGAAATGGTCTGAGTAAATATAGAGCTGGTCATTTTATGCCTGGAACAACTAGGCTTGCAGATAGAAAATTTCAGTTATTACATTTAACAGACAGAGCTATAGCCTTTCAAACATATGAAGTTATATTAACCTCCAACAAATGAGATTTTGGCTCTCACTTGGGGTAAAACATTATGCAGTGCTACATCGATAATAGCCTTAATTAAATCTGTTCTCTTTTCAGTCAGGTTGGAGCCCACAGAAAGGCACAGTTGGCTGTCTGGGCCTTTTGGCTATGACTGTATTATCAGTCAAAGCATTGCACAAGCAAGCTTCAGGTCTTAGTACGCCTTCCTGAGGTCACTTCTGCCTACTTTACAGTAGCAAGAGATGCAAAGAAACCTAAACAATGTTAAAAAATGTATTTCTAGCTAGCCAAGTGAATAAAAGCATTTTGTCGTTGCAGAACAGGAGAAACAGGAGCCCTGGATTGTTCTGCTAAGTGTGATAAACATTGTCTTAAGACATGGCTCATCTTTTGCCTTACAGTGTGATATCACTCATCACAACCTTGTATGTGCAGAGCCTTCCCCTGGTAGCTTATTTTGGTAGACAAGATACACTGTGTGCACACAATTATGGGATAATCTAGTTTGGAAAGAACTTGCACTATCACCAAGTGCAATAATCAACCCAACCTATTGAGCATCACCACTAAGCCATGTCTTTTAGTGCCACATCCACACATCTCTTAAGTACATGGGGGCTCCACTACTTCCTGGGACAGCCAATGCTAGTGCTGACTTCACTCTCCAAGAGTGCATTTTTCCTGATGCCCAATCTAAACCTCCTCTGGTAGGACAGACTTGTGACCATTCCCTTTCATTCTATCACTCATCATCTGAGAAAAAGTGATAAAGACCTCCTTGCAGGTAGCTGTAGAGAGCAATGAGATTACCCCTCAGCCTCCCCCAAAGCAAACCCAGCTGCTCCTCATAGGTCTCATTTTCTAGTCCCTTCACTGGCTTCATTGCTCTACTCTCCAAACCTTTGAGCAACTTCATAGCCTTCTTGTATTGAAGCGATGTATACATGTAGTCTTCTTACTCTAAGTAAGGGATATATAGTTTACAGACATATATATCTTGTGGCAAGTGTGCATACATTATCTGCTGAAACCAGTTACTCAGACCTTTCTCTGCTCACTAATGAGCCAAATTCCATGAGTTCACACTCAGTTATAACTCAGATAGCAGCAAAAATAACTATAACAAATCTGATTTGGTTTTGCTCCATGATAATTCTCCCTGTCTGGAATTCAATGCTAGACTCGCTGCAATCCGTGTGGATTTAAAACATAAAAATAAAAAATCTCTGATCCAAAGGTTTGTCCATTGGAGGTGGACAAAGAACAAAAGCTTAATTATTCCCACTTTAAGAGGAATGATTTGCCCAACATCACACAGGCAGTCTGCAGAAGTAGAACTCAATGCTGATAAACCGATCTTGGTTCCATCTTCTGCTTGTGAACAACAGTGGAGACAAGATGCTACTGGCTAAGGCTCTTGGCAATTAGAAGGAATCTCATCTTACATGGAGTAAAGGAATTCATTATCCTTGAGGCATAGGAACAAGAAGGACTAAGCAAGGTAGTCGGAAAAAAATACCTATGCTTTTTATGGAGATTACTGGATTTTTTTATTTTTTTATTTTAAATATACTGTGGTGCTCAGTAGGAAATCTGATTTATCCTGTGAGTGCACAGCAGTTGCTCTCTGCTAGAGTTACTGTTTAAATTTAATTGGAATACACAGCACTTTTGTAACATTCATATCACAGAGAACAGTTAAGAAAAGCAGAAAGAGCCTTTCAGTTCACCACACGTTTCTGCTGTGATCCCAACTGCTGAACCTTAGTGGAAATATGAGCAGAATCATTTCTTTGCTGCCTGTTTCAGTCAGTAATTTCAGAGGCAGAAGTGGATGCTTGGAGAGGAAAATTAAAATGGGCCAAGACCAGCTAACTTGGGGCCTGGAATGGGAAATGGAGCCTTTCATCTCCAGGTCACTGCTCTGATTCCAGCACAGGGATGTAGTAACCAGTAAGTTATTGCCATCAAATGGAGGTTCAGTGGCCTAAGAGAAATCGCTGAAAGGCTTCAGCTTCCTACATGCACACACAGCAGAGAAAGGATTGTTACAATTAGTGAAACTGCATAACCATCATTGATGTGGAAGTCTTTCTGGCTTTTCTCTACACACCCAGAAACAGAACAGTGACAATGAAAAATCCTTTAGTGCTTCATTTGACCGAGAACATTTATCATAAACCTGAAGACTTAGTTTTCTTTTTTTTTGTTTGTTACTTTTGTCCTATTTATACACGTAGTTTGATATTCGTAGTTTTCTCTGCATTTCCTAATGTTGTAGATCAAAAGAAAAGACTTCTGAAAATGACTTTAGGAAAAGTAATTTACACAGATACTGCGAGGTGAAAAATCTTCAAAGGCAGAGGAAACAGAAAATCATTCTGAGAAAAACCACAACAACCTTTCAGGGAAACAAAGTCGTAAACCAAGCGCATCTCAACAGAACTAAGACTCCCAGAGCAGCCCTGATCTGAGCCTTGGTGTTGGTCAGGCACACCTCCCACTGTCCCTGCCTCACCTCGCTCTGCAGCACTGAGCTGGCCTGCCAGCCCCGCTGTGGCAGATGGCCCCAGGGAAGATCCTGGCTTAGCAGAAGGAGCAGTGTACCATCCAGCCAGGGCTTCCATTGCTAACATGCTGGCATTTGATTCAGCCATTAAATGGAACAGATTTCAACTGAAAGCTTCCAGTTTTCTAGAGAACTTGGGTGAGCACAGTCTAAAAAAATCCATTCAAAGGAAATATTTCAGTAAAACCTGCTTCTAAGTAATTTTATTATCAGAGCATAAGGGCTACGAGCAATTAGCTTTGTGCAATACACATGAATGAGACCCTGCAGTCAGAACTGGGATGATTAGGGAGTTCTTCTGGATGTACAAAACCTTCTGCAGCATTCACAATGCCCATCTCAGGCTTCCATATTTTTTCATTCAACAAAACAGAAATCTACTTTGCTTATGGATGTATGAGTTTATTTACACACACAGATTAGCCATGAAATTCTACATCACTGATGTATCCTCAAAGCAACACAACAATGGCTGTCCCTCTCCTTCCATTCAAAACAGAATACACGAAGAATTATGAGCCTCCCTAATGCCCTAAAAAGAACATGAAGAAGTAGATCTTTCTCTGTTCACCATCTTGAACAAACAGACACAAAATTAATTGGCTATATCTGCTCTGTAAAAATTTAAACATCTTTCTATTTAATTACACCAGTTTGTGTAGTGAACACTAAGACCAGTGAAGTGACTCTATGGTATCTTACATGCAATACAGCAGCCCCCCCTAGAATCCACAGATTGCACTAAAATGCAACTAACCACACGCTGCCAACAGGGCAGTTGGAAAACCCTTTTTAGTGACTGGATGCACATAAAGGCCTCCTTGTTGTATTTTGTGTTCCTGTTAATATTCCTGATTTTGTTAATCACTTTATATAGCTGCAAATGTTACAGAAAAGGCCAGAGAGTTATTCACAATTTAATAAAGAGATGACTGCCTCCAGATATCTTGTTTGCTGGTGTGCTGGATTGGTTTAATAGCACGTTCAGCAGTGGAACAAAACATGCAAGGGCAAACGTTCAAGAGTCTTAATCAGTCTGTTTCTACTCTGCAGGTACACTTGTACACTTCGCTGTTAGAAGATACAAACGCATAGGATTTCTTTACAGATGCAAAGTTGTTTCTACATATTATAGCTCTGAAAAGTACTCTAAGCATTATGCAATTTAAAAATAACTGTTGCGGATATTCACAAGACGCAGACAGATTGTTTAAACACTAGCAATATATGACAACAAAAATGCAATACCAATTTTGAAACTGAACACACTTCCACAACAATATCATTGTACAACGTTAATGTTATTCAACATGGATAGTGAGAATACAATTCAAAGCTATGACAGATACCTGAATTCTTAACACAGTCACTCCAGGATGCATTCTTTTGGGTGCATCCACAGAAGTTAACAAATTTCATTCCTATTTAAGAACAAGGGGAAGATTATAAAAGAGCCATTGTCTACTGAAGTGCATGAATGAGCTTCTTTCTAGAAAATATAGAACTATTAAAGCAAGCTGGGCTTTTGTAAAGGTTAGGCTTCACAGTTCTGCCTTTTGGTCGTGTTGCAATAAATGGCTCACTTATTTCAACATTTTAGTTTCTTTTTGACACATTAGTTAGGTGTACAATACAGTTTGATCTATAATTCAGAGGCCAAGCTTATTTCATCTTCACACTTTGGTACATCTGCAGAACTGCAGCTATGTGAGCCACTTTTAAATACTAAGGAAAAAAATCCTGTCCCAGTGAAGTGAGTGAAATGGCTTCAGCAAATAGGTTTTATACTATATATTACATAACTATATTACTGTAGTGAAGAAGAAACAAAGACAACTACAGTGAAGAAAAAGGTTGTTTCAAGCCTATGTTTTAAGGAAATGCTACCATTTTGCAACCTTGTAGGTTTCTACAGCAGTGATTCTTGTCCCATATTCAGCTTGTTCTGTACCATGGCAATCCATCACATACCTCTCCCATGATTCCTAACAGTTAAGCTGAAAAGCAGCTCTGTTTGATAACCCCCTGTGCTACGTAATGGGGAGATGGTATCTCAGCACCCAAGCTCAAGGATGTAATACCTGAAATCCCTATGCTAACCTGATGTCTCCTAATGGAAACCTGTCACACTGTGCATAACAACAGCCCTGCAAGCAAGGAAGCCTCAGAGAGGTAACTGAACTTGCACCATTGCCAAGGATTCTGATGTGTGGTGCAAATCATGCAGATCCCAGAAAAAGACTATATAGGCAAGGATGACAGGAGGAGAAACAAGGAGGTTCTTTCAAAATTAAATTTAAATAATCTAGGGGAGAAAGAAAAACTGTGGCAAAGTGAAATAAGGTTTAAGGAGACCAAATTCTTAGTTAGATATCTTACAACAGCGGCAAGGAAGTCATGTAGGAAAAACAAGGAAAGGTGGTCTCTTGGGATAGGTAGAGGGTGAGCAAACTCAAACACACATTTCTGCTTCCAAAATGGGTTCTGGCTAAAAATTCTTCATAATCACCACAAAAATAACATACCATGAATCTCCTCAGGCTGCAGCCTACTTGCTCTGTGAATTTCCACTTCTGCCACTTTCCCCCACTGTTCATATTCCACTAATCCCCAGTATTCCTCCTCCTTGTGCCAAAAGACATCTCAGTCTCTCCTGTTGCAATGTCCCCCAGGCATCCACAGGCAGCTGACACATTCATTGCAAATTCAGGGAGCTGGATCAGAGAAACCATCTGAGTTTTCTTGCTTGGAAGATTACTTCTCACTGGCTCAAGAGCAGCCCAGTCCCCTGCCATAGCAGAGCTTCCAAAAGATCAGCACATAGGCCTCAGTCATTCAAAACTCCACTGGTAAGCTTGGCAGGAAGAAAACAGAGTGCAGAAGTCCAATCTTTAATATCTGTCTTGCATTTGTCTGTAACTATAAGCCTATGAGAAAGTATGATGCTAAAGCCTTTTTCTTATAAGAAATGATGTTGAAGATGATAAAGGCTTCCCCTGTCTCTTGCCCTGCCAGTCTCAGGTACCTCTTGATTTCTTTATTTACCAATACAAATTCAGTTACCTCATACACAGGGGGGAATCTTCTCTACTTCTGTGTCATTTTATCTATTCTGTAGCATTTACACTCTGAATTCTTTTGTTCTTGCTTCTCTTATTATCCACTAAATATCATTTTTCTGAATGCCTTTGATACCAATAGATCTAACTAGTTTATAAATTAAGATAAATACCTAATATTTAATAACAAACACTCCCTAGACCAATATATGGTGGACAACTGGCATAATTACACTAAGTTGCAAGGTAATGATTTTGTGGGCATTGACTTAAGAGTAGAATGTCTATTAGCGTACACATGTTCTTCTATTATGTTAACAAAGTCAAGTGAAAACAGTATCACTATATTCCTCAGTAATGCTGTCACAGCTGATGTACAGATGTTAACAATGTGGATACAAAAGTGTTTATACCACCCATAAGTTTTGGAGAGGTAGGAGAAATGGGATTTACAACCACATCCAAACTAAGCACTGAAAGGAACAGTATCAAGAGATAGATAAATACCAAGGCTACAGCCTTACAGGAATTAATGATACATGAAACTGCATCTTTTTGCTCTTTGAGTCTCTGCAAATCAGGGGTGGCAAACAAAGGTCAGGAAAGTAAGACTTGGAAAGCAATAAAAATATAACACTTAGAAAAGAGAATCATAAAAATGTCACTATTGTGTCTTTGTTAAAACCACGCACCTAAGCATCTAAAAACCACAAGTATAACACCTGAGCACCAGTCTCCTTTGATCCATAGCTTGCTTTCTAGAGCTAAGGAAGCCATAACTTCCCTTAAGTTCTTTTCTTGTCAATAGCCAGACTACCCTAAGAAGCGAGAGAGCCATGCACAGCAATCAGCTGTTTCCCAGGTGTTTTAGTACTCCCTGCTTTACACTCACCAGCCACAAATTCCACATGCAGCAAACAAGTGAGGAAACAATGTATGTATACCAAATAATTCTCCACACATTCCACTCGCTGGGAAAACAGCCATCATTTACAAAGGGACAGAATTCTAATTTTATAGCACAAACAGCTTGTCAGTGCTGTCCATATATGTGATCTAATCCTGACACTCCATTGACCGGAGGCAACAAGCGCAGTTCTAAAGTGAGGCTTCCCTGTGACAAAAGACTTGGCGGTCTGCCTCAGTCTGCCAAATTCCAGAGATAAAGAGAAATTTATTGTGCATTATGTCTCACCATGTCCAAAAAAATCCTAATTTTCCCTCAGGATGCTTCCCAGTACTTGAGGTGTCATGGAAATATTTGCCTCTGCAGTTCCCTCCCAGCACAGCTGATCAGCTCCGTGGAACTACAAGGTAGAGAGTGAGCTGAGAGCTCACTCTATGGCTATACAGAATGTAAGAGTTTACCAGGTGTTAGGAAGTGCTTGGGCTGTGCTGATGGCCTTACTGCCTTGTTCTCCATGAAATTCTACTGGGTAAAACTCAGACATAAGATGATTTAAAAAAAAACAAAACACCAGCAAGACCCTGTTGCAAGTGGATTCATTATTTCCCTTTCCAAGCAAGCACCTTACTGCATTCTCCCAGGGTACCAGACAGCAAGCAAACAATAGCTGATGCTAAGTTTCTCATAAAAGCACAATCAATAATTGAAGTATAACTGTGGTACAGTTTATATGGTTTTCGGTTTTGAGTTTGGTAATTGCTTTAGATCAACAATCAACAACTGCACTATCAACAAGTGGTCACTACTTGCAAGATTTTTTACACTGTCAACACTGCAGGATTCCCTCCTCTTGGAAAAGAAAAAATAACAGGCTTTTATAGGGGAAAAAAAAAAAAAAAGCATTTGGTCTTACAGGCATGCTTTAATTTTCTCCTACAGTAAAAGGAAGAAAAAAAGAGGCTATAGGTCAGATGAAGTACAGTCAGGCAAACCTGCATTTTTCCCTGCTCTATCCCTAATAAAGAAATAGCAGACATACAGTGGCTGTACCTAGAGTCAATTTCAAACAGTGAAGTATTTATAGTTCCACCTCCTGCCGACTTTCTACTGCTTTCTAAAGGAAGCAAACTACACTAATCTGATACCAAGCTGTATTGTTTTGAAAAAGGTACTCTCTGGCATCCACAAAACAAACTCTACTTATTTCTTCCATTTTGTTTAACAAGAACTTGGGACTATAACGTATCATTTAAAGTCTGTCTTTCAAGTGTAATAAATAACCTCTCTATTAATTGTGAAAAGCATAGATTTGGGGGCAGTATTAGAAAATGGAAGAAGGCCACCACATTCTAGCGAGCTTTAACATGGCTTATGAAACCTTCATTAAACTTTTAGAAGACACAGCCTTAAGTGGCTTGGGAAAAAGCAAAAACCTCAGAGTGCTTCTGGGGAACATCACCTGTAATTTATTCACTTTGAACGCTTTTTATGGTATAGCTCAAGACAGATGCATGACACGATTCCAACATCCACAAACCTGAGGCATGAAGTAATTGAATCTATAACCAGAAGCTGGTAAATGGGTAGTCTTATGAGTTATTCTGTAAGTGTTACATGGAGAACAGCTTGCTTCACAATCATTATTTTGCTGTAGCGCAGAAATCACGTAATGAGGGCTTCATGCTGTTAGGATCCTAACCCTTGATTGTTAGAACATTTCAGTCATATTAAAAAAAATGATATAGTGCAAGCAGATAGGGAGAAAAATAGTAATTGGAAACTCAGCAGTGGGTTAAAGCCACAATTTATTCACCATTTCCTTCACATTAGATGAAACATTAATAGGATTATTAATAAAGATTCTGTATTGGTTTTGTCACATAGCAGTAATGCATCAAACTATTTTGCTCCCAAAAGCATATTAGTATACTTTTCTTAAGACCACAGAGAAGTCTTATCTAAAATTACTGAAAAAATGATAATTTTCGTAGTAGCTCAAATTAGAGCACGACCTTTAAAGTAGAGAAGCAAAACCAACGCACCCACCCAGTGATATTGATTTCTCAGTTATGTAAGGTGAATGCACTAAGGAAACTGAATTACAAATTAAAATTCAGCAACAATTTACTAAAAATAAGGCATTGATGAAAAGCAGTTTTCTTTTCAAGAGGTTTTGATCATTTCTACCACATTTTCTATCACTACTGCAGTCATTAGATCCTCGCAAACCTGATTCTATTTTTGGTCATGAAGTTGTGGTACAGAACTGCTTTAGGCTTTGTTGTTGTTGTTACTTTCCCATTTAGTTGAGCTTATTTCTCTAGTCTGCGACACTAGAAAAAACCCTCTTCCCTCCCATGCCCAGGGCTACTCCAGAATTGGGAAGGGGAAAGATGGGTGGGAAGACAGGTTGACCAAAGACTCTGACCTCTGCAAACGTGAGCATTTTCTGCTGAGTAGAGCAGTGTTCCTTCACAGTTCAGTTATTCACTCTTTGCTCCTTGATCTTTAAAAGAAAATTAACTGTTTCAGGACTATAACCAAGAAAAAAAAAATATTCCCCTCAAAAGTATCTCAAGTGAAATGAGTCAAATAGATTCAGATTCCTGCTGTAACAATTTCTTATGACAGCTCCTGCATGGCTTTTTTTTTTTTTTAATTCCTTCAGTGAAATTTTTTTAGGGAGAACATTTTAAGAGTTCAGAGATCAGCAGAAAGACAAGATTACAGAAATGATGTAGATGTGACCTAATTAAACAAGTATAAAACACACCAATTTTTAGTTATTTCCAGTTCATTTAACATGAAGGATAAATGTACTTCAAAAATAAATTTGCATTTATTTTATATATAGATATATAAAAGCAACCAACCAGTAATATATCTCAGGCCACTCTTAGAACACTAGCTTTTACACAGAAACCCAGCTGCTGCAAATAACGATGAGATGAAAAGCCACAAAACAATAAACAGGAAGACGTCTCCAGTTAGGGATGGGAAGGAAGCAGCTTGCTTTGAAATAATTATTTTACTGCTGAGCAGAAATGGCATAATGAGAACTTCACGCTGCCAGAAGCTGTAACCCTTGATTGCTGGAATACAGCTGTCACATTAAAAATGACACATTGCAAGTAGATTGGCATAGCTGCAGTAATCGTAGATCTCGCATCTGTGCTATGCTTGCCCAATTAAGGAGATTCTCAGTGCAAGTCTAGGCCAAGGTTAATGAAATTATGTAATGTTTTATTGTAGCAGTGCTGTTAAAAGAAATGCACAGAAAAGTAGATTAAAACTTATTTTGATTGACAGTGGAAAAAATTGAAAAGCCAGAAGCTGTGCTGTCTTTAAAAAAACATCGCACAAAACCACAAAGCATTTTAACCAAATTGTTCAATTTTATCTATATACTTTAAAGCTAACTGCTTAAACCAAACCCAAGGAAATAGTTTTCCACATGGCCCTGATTTAGGAAAACAAGCTTAAGAACACCTTAAAGACAGCACTTTTCTAGAAGAAGTTGCACATTTCTATATGAAATCCTACTCACAAGGTTTGTAAAAAACACGCAGCCCTCAATATACTTCAGCTCCTTACTAACATCTCCCAGTACAACCAGCACCAGTGATCCCTGCAAACTGGGTTGCAGCTGCCACCAGGAAGAAAACTGGCTGAGCTGCTCAGGTCCAAAAGCAAAGCCAAGTTCTTTCACTGCTGATATCATCTACCCAACAGAACACTGCCTCAGGTGAGAATTTGTAAATGTTCACATCACTGAAAGAAGTAAACTACTGAAGTTTCATAGATAAATACATTGTACTTCATTACTGCTAATATCTTCATTATGATGAAAACAGTAAGAAATCTCATCTGTCTAGAGAAATGAAAAGTCATGAATCAGATTCTAAAGTACTATCATTTTAGTAGCAAGTAGTTAAATGCCAAGTAGTTACTTTGCCACATCTTAAGATCCCATTTTTCTAGAAACCAGATCAGCATCCCACAGAGGAAAATCACCTCATAAAGGCACAAATAGAAGCACTGTCTTTCCCTGTGACCTGCAATATCTTGGGCTCCCCTACTCATGAACCCATCAGATTATGATTTGGCACTACACTGTTATTAAACCTCCCTGAGAAGCGGTGATGGTTATGAAATTTTTTCCAAAGAAATGACAAGAGCAGCAGCAAAAGAAATGTGAAAAGTGTCTGTAGGTTTTATTATTTGCAGCACTGCTTCCATGTTCCCAAATTTCCAAGACTTCTAAAACTAAAATACACTGTCAGAAGGAAAAAGTATTAGGGTTCACAGAAGAAAAATTGGGGGGAGTGTAAAAAATGAACTAATAACTAATTGACTTTACAATTATCTAATTGTACATCTGTCCAAGTGTAGTCAGAAAAAGAAGAGTTAATATTGCAAATACCACCTACTTGTGTGACAAAAGATCCATTTACCAAATGTCCTGCTGTGAGATACAGTTGAGGATTTTAAATGGGTCAATATTCACCAGTCCCGAAATCCCTGGGAGTTTAATGGACTTGACAGAGCACCAGATTCCACCTCTATATGCACAGGAGCAGTTTGGAAACTGATGCCATCAAATAGCTTGAAGAAGTGTAGACGTTTTTTCATCCAGACTGAGTAGTTAGCTGAGGAAACCATTAATCGGTAGGATTTTATTTTATTTGTAGGTATAACTGGATATAAAATGTAGCTTTTCCATTCAAACTCTATAACTTAATGGCAGCAGGCAACAGAAGTGATAGCAGTCTACTTTCAGGCAAGAAACTCACCCTTCAAATAAACTAGACAAATATTTTTCTGTGTGCATACTGGTCTGGAATGACTCAGTACTACCTGTTAAGGATACCATGTGCCATCATGCTCAGTTCTCCCTCTATCCCACCAGAAGTTGGAGATAACCAAGATAAGCAGTGAATGCAATTACATACCACTAACACCTATTAAGATGAACGAAGAAATTCCATAAAGCTTTGTACTGCTGTAACACAAGCATACTAATATAGCATGACAATGTCAGCTGCTGTATAACTGCCTATAACTACATTAACTTTCAATTAATTTGTGCTTGAATAATTAGCAGGTATTGAAAGTTTCACTGAAGTAACGAAGCCCACCACAACCATGAGTCCAGTTGTCAGGATTCTAATGGACACAAAGCCAATTCTACCAGTACAGACATAGCCCACAGCAATTTTATGGTTTCACGCTCCATTAAATACATAGTTTCAAATTCCAAACACTGGGAAAGCTGGGATTTTTTTTTTCCTAATATTTTCATTTCTAAACTGCTCAACCTATAGAATCAAACTGTGTCGCGTACTGCCAAATAAGAACAGTGTAACTGGTCTTTATCTGATAGCCTCCTGTAAACAACGTAGTGCCAATCACAGAGTGCAGAGATGCTGGCACCTTGCTGCCGAGGTGCACGCAGCTATTTATGGAGCAGGCTGTCAGGAGAACTTGTTAAGCAATTCCTAAAAATTCAACAAGGAAGACTACTGTTAAACTCTGTGTAACAGTTTCTTCAATTTATATTCTTCTTGCTTTATTATTGCTATATTAAGGCTATTTGGGCAACAAATAATAATGAGAACAGAGAGGAAAAAAAGGATGCATTTCCAATATTTCATTATTATGCCTTACCAAAGAATTTAATAAGTTGAATTTTCCTATTAATGCAATTGAAAATTTAATGAGCTTCTTAATTTATGACTTCGGCAGGCTTGAATTATAAAACAATACAAGCCATACTCTAATTGCTTGAGTGAGTCTGAAGATGACAGCGTGTTTAGGCTTTCACGTTAGCATCTAATCTAAATATATTAACAAACAGTACAAAAAGTTGTTACAGTCATTCAAAGCAATAGGACATATTCTTTTTCCTGTGACAAAGCCACACCATTAAAGCCTTACTTTAACCACATAATTGTGGAGGATCTCCAAGTTCTTCGCTTAATATTAATAAAGTTTTGTGGTACCCCTGAGAGGTCATTAAGAAAGACTATTCCCTCTAAGCCAATAACTAGAAATGAGACTGAGCTGGAAGTACTGTGAAAATGTAGGGTCTGTGCCAGGTCTTGGAAGGTACTGAACACACTCAGCTCTCAAATGTGCCTAGAGCAGTAGATGTGCATCACTCCAGGGCAGAGAACAGGGGCTATCTCCTGTTCCATGTTACTGCAGCTTTTTTCTTTAAAGGTTTTACCATTCATTTCAAAGCTTACTGGTTCTATACAATTACCAAAAAGTCATTCTGCTGATCGGCTCTGGGTCAAAGGCATTGCAGATGGGAGTTCCTGTAGTCTAACATCAGGCAGTTTTATGTAAAATCTTAAGCTCTGCCTTATCTACACTGCATATTGAACACATGCATGATGTAACCACTGGGTTACACTTAGTCAGAACAGATCTCATTAATACAGCAGGACTGGTCAAAAAGGATGCTTTCCACATGAAATTCAGCTTTTTAGTTTATCTTTACTTCAAAATTTATCATACATAAAACCTGGAATTGTTCACTCCATATCTATTCTGAATTTTGTTTTTATTTCAACAGTACTCAGCTGTTCCATGACAGTTTACTAGCAGCACTAACTGCAAAATTGTTATGCTATATAGGAACTGATATTCTATTGCTTTCATTTTTGAAAATCATTATCAGTAACCAATACTTTTCTACTGTTTTCTTTAAAACAGAAAGCACACAAAGGCATGTGTCACTATTTCTTTCATTTGTATTGGCTATATTACTAGAGCTCAAAAATACAGTACATTGACAGCAAGTGATCTCAATGACATAAGGTAGTTTCTTCTTGAAGAGATAAAGGTGGTTTTGTGGTGGGTTTTCTTGTTTGGTCAGTTGGTTAGTGGTTTTATTTCTTTGTTTAAAAGGTGGCTTGTTTTCATAGACACTCAGAGCTTGGGGAAGGGGAAGAATGTAAGGAAGGGTGCCATTTATAGGTATTAGTATTCAAACTGGCTCTCTCCAAGCTGCCATGTCCTCCATCTAAAGAAAGCACAGAGAACACAAACAAGTAGCTGCAGGGTCTAGCAGAGCTATTTGTCACTGCCAAGATTCATCAGTGATAGAGGATTACAAGAGGGAACAACTTAAAGGTTAAGGATTTATCTAGAACATCTGAAACAGATACTAAACTGAGATTTATAGCAAAGTGCTTGATGAAAATTAATGTTTAGTGTCTAAGCCATTGTTGCACTGGAAACAAAGGATCTTGCTCCTTCACTAGGAGTCGCCACTTAACCTCTTCCACTGGTTACTACTGAGGATCAGGTACCTATGTTTAAGGCTTTGTATTTTGACTGGGCAGAAAAATCAGAAAAGGAAGTGCACCTGACAAAGTATATTCACAGGGTGGAGAACTATAAGTGCATGGACAAAGGCTTCTGGAGTTGCCTGGAGGAAACAGGTTTTGGGTGTCTAATCACAGCTCACTATCTTACTGAGACTAAGACCCTGTGCCCAATAAAGGTTTCTATACAAGCTAATAAATACAACTTCATTGGTTTCATAGAGTCATCTTAAGCATTTTCCTTTCAATATCTACCTAATGACACATTTTTAAAAAGAGTTACAGGCTTGTAAAGATCAATGAAAAATAAAAGGCTGTGAGCAGGAAGTATTACAAACGCGGTGTCTTCCTGCCCATGCTGCTATGTAGGTTCACCATAACTCTATGACAGATGGAAGCATGATGGTACCATGTGAGCTTCTCAGGAAGAGAGCCACATGTTAGCTTTACTACATAATCCAGTTATGAACTGCATATAGCTTTAGAAGAATACATTATTTTTAGCATTATACTGCAAAAACAAATGCTTTTGTATACACTAAAAGTCTTCAGCTGTTAATATAATTAAAACCAGTTGAAAGAAAATAGATTCTTCCCTTGACCCAGGGTTTCTGTATTATTTTAGCTCAGTGTTCAATAATTAATTCAATAACAAGTGAATTAAGGCTTTCCACCCCTATGTAGCTTTAATACAAGAGAAATTCCCATCTGGATTACTGCTTAGTTAGAAGTTATACAAAACCACATGAAAAATAAGAGAAGGTGGGAAATATTCAGAACATTAGAAATCCTAATAGGAATTTTTTCTCTCATGACGCTTGTGTATATTCATCTTAGATATTGTGATACCTTCAGGGTGTTGAAAGAGAAGAAAACCAACCCAATAAACAAGGGATAGTCACAGTTCTGTGGGGAAAACTGATGCAGAGCAGTAAAACAACCAGTTCCTTTCAGAGAACTCACAGAGTACGGTTCAAGCAAAGAAACAAAAGCTAGTTTTAAATCTCTGTAGCAAAAAGAACAACAGAACTTTGTGTTATCTTACTGACAAAGGTGAAATCATCACTAAAGAGAACTGGAACAGGTGATTTTAAACAACCCTGACTATGCAGGTTTTCATAATACAACAGAATCTAGTATTTTTTAAACTGTTAGAGCCTCCTGACTTAACATAGGTCATATCTCCATCTTAATAAGGTGGAAGCATTCTACAGAACCAAAGAAAACTTACAGATAGGATCCCTGAAAATCATACATACACAAAAAATTAACTTCTGCAAGGATTTTTCTGTTGTTTTCTGCATTGGTTGCACACGGTGACATTAGGCAAGAGTGGATCTGAAGTCAAAATACTGGATAATGATACTTGAAAAATCTATCGTATCTAGAGAGAATATGCAACTAGAATACAAAAATATTGAGGAAAAAAATGCACATGCCAGTGAGCCTGACTGCCAGCTTTAACTTAAAAATACAGAGCTTGTGAGAAATTCCAAGTCATAGGAGGTAGTGCAAAATACCAGGAGAAAATCTTTGGAGGAAAAAGCTAGAAAAGATAAATTCATCCTTTATTCAAAAGCACTGCCTGTATTCAACAATAAGCTTGAATTTAAGGAGACCACCACAAGGGTATTTGCAGAGATCCACTTACTTAAATTCTTGATCAGTCAGTTAACATGTGCCATGCTCCAATTCACTCCAAATCAGTATGTTATTTGCCTGATATTTTGTCTTGTGACTTGACAGAATTCATTGTTAAGAAACACAGAATTATGAAATACAAAATCAGTCACTGCAGAAGAGACCAAGGGCCCAGATTTGCAAGAGTACATTCAGAATTTATAACAGAGGTTCTGCTTCTAAACTTCTCAAAGGATATTGCTTCTCTGTATAAACAAAGAACGCAATGAATCATTCAGTCTTCCAGTGAGTCCCCAAAGCTAATGCACCAGTATGAAGCTGGAATAACTGGTAGATGGAAAAATATTTTGGTATATTGGTATGAAACAAGCTTGCTGAAGACCACGTTGTCTATCTCTCCCATAGTGTATTGCTGTTATAATAAATGTAGTTTGAAAGCCTTATCTGAAGAGTCTGGCAGCCACCAAGGAAATCACACACACTGCTTCCATACAAGCCATGCCAGTGAAGGCATGATATTTCTCACAAATTCCTCTGCATAATCAGCATGAAGGTTCTCTCAGGAATATACTCTTGAGTATTTTCACTTTTGTACAGACAAACCAAATGCACAAGCAGTTATATGAAGGGGTGAAGAGACTCGGCAACTGAAATAAAAACATTATTTTATTCCCCCACTACTCTAAATTAGCTACAGGAACATAAGATGACCACCAAATCAGAACTCCAAATAGCAAAAAGGCTTGTTTCTGATGAATGTCATTTTCATTTGAAATGCAACAGACACTTGCAATTACAGTGAAGTCACAACTTTGAATATAAATGTATGCTTAACATTGGATCAAAAGTGAAAATTGAGACTGAAATGAATTAACTTGTCAAAGGAAAGCATTAATAAGCAATTGAGGAAAAAACCACAAAAGATTAAAACTGGAAGGCTTCCTAGAAGAGTTTCATATACTAATTTCAAAGATCTAACGTCTTATCAACCATAAACAAATAAGAATACAACTTGTATGCACCCTGAGCGATTCCTCAATAGGCTAGTAAGACCAGCAAAAAAAACATAACTGAAGGGATGAAAGTATTGCATTTCAGATTAAAGAAAGTCATAAGGTAGGTAAAGCCCTGCATGCACATAGCTTTCTGCTGTAACCTTGGGGTTTAATCAGTACTGCAACAAATGCACCTCAAAGAATTACAATATTGAATTGCACTGTGTAGCCTGTATACAGCCCACAGTGAGCTTCATTATAAGGAAACGGTTCCATACATAAGCCTACTCTCAGAAAACTGAATGAAAGTGGCTCATTACCTCAATTCTGCTCACCAATAGTGGGGAAAAAGAGTTATATACACTGTATGCAACATACTGATTGAACCACAAATATATTGAAATGCTCCAAACAATAATCATTGTTGGAAAGCTTTCAATCAAGTCAGACTTAGCTGATGGAAGTGCAAGAACACAAATTATATTCACCACTAACAGAATTCAGCAGCCAGTTGACATCTCACCATTTAGGTAGCTACATAAAATCAGATTCAATTGTCTTAAAGAGCACCCCAAACTTGAGTTGTAAAAGTAGTTGCAATCAATTCCATCTCCCAGCTCTTTGTTGGGATATTAGAAAAAATAGCAACTGCAATTACACATGAACAGAGAACACAGGTAGAGATGTTATAGTGGAAGAGGAGTTCTCAATCCAGGCATTAAAGGGAGGCAATAAACAAGAGTGGAGTCAACTCTTTGAAAGGGTAGATAACTGCAGATCAAGGGAAACTGTTTTTAAAGTTGAAGGAGGGAGGATTTAAGTTGGATGTCAGGGGGAAGTTCTTTACTATGAGAGTGGTGAGGTGTTGGAACACGCTGCCCAGGGAGGTTGTGGATGCCTGTGAACAGGAAGACCGTGTGGATAAGCTACCTGGCAGTAGCTTGCTATGCAATCTGCCTAAAGTGTTTGCAGTCATGTGGGGAGACAAAATAAGGCCAGGACATAGATGTAAAAGTGTGCTGGGAAATATACAAGAGAGAGGCAACAAAGGCCTCCAGTGCAAATACTGAGCAGCAGATAGATTAGATCTTGATCTAAGCAGTTCCTAACTGTAAGAGTCGTGAGCAGTGGTTAATAGAGCAATTGTCCTCTAAACCCTACTGTTGCTAAATGGGTCCAGAGGGTCTCATGTTATAATGCTTCATTAAGCTCAAACCATATGTTCTGTAAGCACTTGAACCTGTAAAACTCAAGCAGGTCATATGAAGCATAAAGAAAAACTCAGAAACAGATGCCCATTTTTAGCACAGTTGAGTAAAAAGAGTTTAAACCTATTGAGAGTCACCAGTCCTTATATGATGGCATGTATTTGTGTGTGGATTTTTTTTTTTTTCCTATTTTTATCTTGAATAAGTTCTTCATTTATTCCATATCTTACTGGGAAAATCTGAGACTTTTCAGTCTCTCTCCCTGTTTAATACCCTTTTCTTAAGTTACTATAAATTTATTGTTTCCTTGGGTTCAATTGCAGACATCTCCAGCAACAAGAACCAGTACCTATTCATGTTTGTCTATTCTATCCCATAGATCAGGACAAGAGAATTCATCTCTCATTTAAGAAACCGCCTGCCCTCAAGCACTGTTGTCTTACATTAGTGTAAGAGACATTTGACAAACTGTCCAGACAAGGTTCTGCTCAGATATCTAACCACTGTTCTTCATTGCCTACTTCTGCATAGCCAAGTTGAAAACATGAACACCAAGCTTCCACTTTACTAATGGAGAAGCTTGATGGCCCCCAGAGACAATAACAATTCCTGACTGCCTCTTACATTTGTTAGCATTGTTTTGTCAGGTATAGGTACCACACTTAACATAAAACTCTATCAAGCATCAGATGTGATCTTGTACTGTAATCACAAAATCCTCCAAGTTCTTTGACATTAGCATTGTTGCTTGTTCCTCTAACAGTTGGAGTTAGGAACAATTGACTTAATTTGTGCCTCAACCTTATTATCAACAGCTTACTACATTTCTTGAAACAACAATACAGCATCTAGGGACTTCCCAGTAATAAAACTGGAAACCTCTGGGTGGAACACATTTATTCCCATTCCTTTGTTTTAAATACATTTCTTACAGCTACTTTTGAACATACACCTCTGATTTCTTGGTAAAAGCACTGTTGTTATTTTTCAAGGATGTGAAAGGTGACCTGTTGCCACATAACACTTCTGGTGAAACATGCAGCTAGAAACAAACTCCTCAGCATGGTACTTAAAGTAGAAGAACACAGTCATACTCTAGGTGGAAAGTGATTACAGAGAGGACTACAACATTCTGGAAGATGAAATTCGCTAGCCACGTCAAGTATGCCTTCTCTTGCTTACTGTTATGAAAACTAAATGGCTCAACAAATCAATCCCTATGCAAGTTTAAGTGACTGAGTACAAATGAGCTCCTTAACAAGATAAGGTAAACCCTCCAAATGGAGAGTGGTAGGACTCAGTGCCGATTAAAGCTGAGTAACACCACTACCTTCCAGCTGTTCATTAGTCAGGAACAGAAGTCCCCACAAAGACCTCAACCTCTAATGCTCAGCTTTCCCAGAACAACTGTATGCTTGTTTCTCATACCACAGATCCTAGTCTGCCCAAATAAGACCCCTCTTATACCATTATTTTTACTTAAGACACAGATAGTAACTTTAAAAACAAAAAACCTCACCACATACTGATCTCATACTAGAAAGACTTTTCAGTAATTAACTATTAGAACAGGAAAAGGGGGGAAAGCATCAGTTTCAGTGAATTGATTGTAACACAACACCATACGGCATTTGGATTCCCATCAATGGTATTTGATCCTTAGTCAATCCATCCAATCAGTGAACTTAATCACTCAGTCACCATAGCTCTACCTTTTAAGCTCTGTGTGCAGCCTTCTCTTTCCATCTGCACTTTCTCTCACAAATAAATGCTTCTCCACAGTGAAATGAAAGCAACTCAGACTTCTACTTGTCTTACTCTTTCCTCCTTCCATTACAAAGACCAGTGAAGCTTTAATGTTCCACTTACACAAATCCTTGCAGTATTTCTGGGACTGTAGGTGAGCCATTTTGTCCAATTAATTCTTTCCTCCACTGCAGTCACAAGTTACATATAGTGCTTGCTTGAGATACACTGAAACTCCTCCAGTTACCTGAACATTCTGTACAGGGCACTAAGCATAAATGCAATGCCATGTGTTAAACCTTAGTTTTTAAGGTTTACCTTAAAAAAAGTGTAAAGTCCTCACCAAAGTCATACTATGAAGACTATCACTGTACAAATATTAAAAACAGGAAGGGAGAATACTGAATGGTATTATGTAGAAATAGCAAATAACTGCTGACAGTAACTAAAAACTAACATAGTTAATGCTATTCCCAGCAATAGATCCATGGAAAGAATGGGGAAAGTATTAGCACAGGTTTCACTTTACTACTTTGCAGAATTCTCATCAAATACAAATGAAGTCAGTATGATGCTGTAACATGATGGCAAGCACAACAATGACAGCAGAGTAGCAAAGTCCAAAGCTACAGAAAGCAAAGACTTGCTCACATGCATAAGCAGTAGGCATAGAAACAAAGGAAAGAATCTGCTTACTTTCAGAAGGTCTCAGGTAGGCAGGGAACCCTCAAGGAACCCTCACCTCCACTGCCAACTGTGGAGAGCTGGGAAGGGCTGCATCCTGGCTTCACCCCTTCTCAGGTGCACTGCATGCACTGAGCTGCCCTGGATTGGCCCTGCCTTCTCACCAGGTGTTCAATCACTAATGCAAGCTGTGAGCATTCCACTATAGTCAGAAAATTTCACCTGTTCATAATCATAGTTAAATAGTAAATAGAACTAAGTAAATAAGTTGTAGTACCTTCCTTATAAATTTACAAGCAACAGCTTCTTGTATTCATTCAATTAAGCTTGCAATACTAAGGGACCCTGCATTTTCCTTTGCTTTATTAGGTATCAAGCATACAGACCAAGTGCAAGTTATATAATTAGTAGTCAAGCAGATGGAAGTGGTGTATTTTAGAACAAAAGAATAGTCTAGGAAAAAAAATATAGCAGTGCGTTTGTCTCTAAGGGTCTGCATACCTGTTCTATTGCTCTCTAGCAAGACAAACTGGTATCCAGATTTTCCAGTTCTAAGTTACACGACAGTGGTCTACAACTCTTGAACTCAACAACAAAAGTGCTGTACAAACATTGCTCAGACAGTTGTCATATTTAGACATGATGGGTACCAGGCTCATAGTGATCCTTTACTCCAAGAATCCCTTGCTAGAAAAAGCAGAGAAGGCTGTTTACAACAGACAGCCCAAGTCAAGATGTCAAGAGGGACATTACATCAAGAATACCAACTAAAAAAAAATCAGGAACTCAAGAAGGAAGCAATGACAAGTAGGTTGAAACCACAGTTCAGCAAGAACGGTACTTCAGAATGGTAACTATGTGCAGTTTGGCTCAATTCTGATTTATGAGATGGGTTACTGCTACCACAGATTAACTGAGAATACCAAGTTCCTTGACAGTACAGAAGTCCTCAAGTGAGAAACATTAAAGGTCATATAATGAATTTACTGATCTCCCACTTTGGTTCCCCAGTTTGTGTTTTTTTCTTGTTGAAACTGATAAATAAACCTAATGCTTTTAATTAATTCCAAGGTACGCCCTTCAGAATTGCACTGTTTCCCTCACACACAGTACTTCTGTCTTGAGACTCCCTAAGATGGAATGCCATTTCAGTCACAAAAAGCCAGAGTAATTATGCTTTAATCAACCAAAGAGCACACAAACTGCTACCATCTCAAACACCCCATGGTACAAATGCAGCGTGGTACTGTACTACCTGCTGCCTATGGGATGGAGAAACCCCAGATTTATCTGGTCTAGCAGTGTGAACCAACTGTTCTACTTAGATTCAATGCCTACCTCTTTGAATCTGACTCTGATCAATGCAAAGCACAAGATCAATATGAAGCAATTCAGTTTGTGCACAGTACTAGATTAGTAGAGCAGAAAACAAGGCAGAAGACGTCTCTCTTCAACACTGCAAAAATTAATGTAAAATTAAACATGTGAAGTTAAATACGGTAGTGACTTGGAAATAATTCTCTGTAAAACACCACGATGGCTGCCTTGTCACCAAGCATTTAGCTTTGACAGTGGCTCAGCATTGCATCAGTTAACCAAAAACTCACTTTAAAATTTATCTCCTCTGTGGGAAATGACACTGCAGACCTCCAGCTTTGCTGTTAACTCAAAAAACATTACATAGCTTCACTACATGGGCT
This sequence comes from Coturnix japonica, assembly GCF_054131305.1. Taxonomy (NCBI): domain Eukaryota; kingdom Metazoa; phylum Chordata; class Aves; order Galliformes; family Phasianidae; genus Coturnix; species Coturnix japonica. Next base: position 31,757,190 of record NC_140668.1, read on the forward strand.
CCTTTCTTGATACACAACTGAAATATCCTGTAGTTTGCTTAGCTTATTTTATGTTGCCACATTAATTTCCTCTATTAAAATGAGTTGTTCTATATGTAGCTTAGATGGTGACTTCCAAGGTAGGTTATTGGTTTATTTTCTTGGGGTTTTTTTGTCTTGTTTTGAATTCTTTCAGAAAAAACACGCTGAATTTTAGGTATAAAAGCATACGTTCTGGCATAGTAAGCAATTAAAACAGATATATTTTCTGATTGATTAGGCCTCAGTTTTAATATAGAATTCTAATAAAGTTTATTTAGTTAAGATGTACTCCAAGTACGTACACTTAAAATATTTTTTATTGTGAGCTGCTTGGTTTTACATATATAACAGCATTTCCATTTTTGCACTTTAAGTAATTTAATTAAAATAAGCAAACAATTAGATATTGGAATAAGTTGGGATCAGATAATGGGCATTCCATATGTACAGTTCAGGCCAGATTCTTTCAGTTTTTTCTCTTTTGCATGCTTTTTTGTTGTTGTTGTTTTTCTCTGAAATTTAAAACCACCTGACCAGCACTCTAGGGAAAATCATTTTGAAACTAATGATTTTTCACACTAATCAGAATTCTGAGTACTAATCCACCATTGATTCTGTGATTAAGTATGTGTTGTCTTCCCTGAGTAAGCACATAAAACTGAAGCACACAGGAATGGGACACTTGGCTCAGATGTTCATGCAATGATGTAAACAGCAGCTCCAGAGTAAACATATTTCACAAATCAGTTAAGATGAAGCAAACAAGTATATGCTGCTCACAGAAGCCCACTAAAGGGAAGGAGTCACAGCAGCAGACTTGAAGTTATCATTTTTATTAAAAAATATTTCAGCTGTAGTGCAGCCTCTGAGCAGAACAAAACACCACTCCGGGCAAACCAAAATTAGGTCTTGAAGCCGAGATAGAGGAGAAAGCAGGAGAGGCAAAGCTATATAATATTACACAGGGAAGATGAAGGGGAAGATGAAGGCCATTATATTGTGTTACAAGTAGCATTTTTGAAGAAATAAAAAAAAACAAAAGAAAAGCTCACAATGGGACTGACTATACAGTAGGACTGGATGAAGCACAAGGCTCATATTTCTTGAAAGACAACAAAAGCAGACCAAGCTCAGGTCTGGAAAATCATGGTTACACAAGGGAAGGAGAATAAAAACCACCTCAATAACTGACAGTAACAGCATACAATTGATAGAACAATTCCATCTCCTGGCTATTCTTTCACTGTCTGAGCATTAGAGATGTTGGCACCAAACATTTAGTGATCACCAACTAGCTGGGCACAGCAGACAACCACCTTTTATTTACAGCAAAGAGAAATTATCATCATTAGTTACTTACTAGCTCTCTAATATTACTGTCAAGATCACAAAGATGCAGCATAACATTAAGTTTACAGTTGATTAGCAGAGTAGGTCTGTGCAACATGCTTCCTCTAAATTCACTGAGCTTAAGAAGTTTTTTTTCCCCTCACGTACCTTTGAATTTGAAGCGATAGACTGTATCATGAGAAAGACAGCTAGAAGTAGTCACAATTCAGGAAACATTGAAGGGATTGGCAAGTGCTCCACCAAACTTTTACATTGAACATGAATTATTGTTCTGATTATGCGTTAATGGCAATAAGAATCATATTGACACTACACAAGAACGGAAAAGAGAAGATCCTTGCTTTGATCACGTCAAACAAGACAACCAGTTTAAATCTTTCCTAACTCACATTAGACACCTGGAAACTACTTCTGATGAAGTAAAAATAACATGCCATTTGCTTCTAAGAGTCCACCTTGAATCTATTACAAATTTAATGCTGCAACACAATGGAAAGCACAGCAATGACAGCAGAGTAGCAAAGTCCTAGGCCATAGCAATCAAGGACTTGCTCAAACACAACAGTGGTAGGCACAAAGGAAAGAATCTGCTTACCTACAGAAGGCCACAGGTAGGCAGGAATCTCCAGCAAGAAACCCTCACCTCCAATGAGGTGCCAACCCTTAAATGAGGACTGGGAAAGGGTGCATCCTCACTCCACCCCTTCTAGTCACTCAGGTGCTTTGCATGCACTGAGCTGCCCTGGATTGGCCCTGCCTTCTCACCAGGTGTTCAATCACTGTTTATTCAAGCTCTGATTCAGCATTTCTGCTACATCTAACAAATTGCTACTGCAGAGTTAAAACTCAAACACAAACCAAGGCAGTGATATGCACTGCTAGGTTGAGCTCTAACAGCCTGGAAACAACTTAAGCAATTTGACTTGAACTACTATTAACGTAGTGGAAAAAGCACTATGATTGATTATATAAGTTGGACTAACTACTATAATTGTAATTAAGTGTGAATAAGTAGGCAGGCAAGAGATTTCACAGCATAATAAAAACGAATCCGGACTAAGTTATTCCAGTGATGCTTTCACTAAGAGTGTCTTGTAACACCTTTAGCTGTAATTGTCCTTGTTGAAGCGTTGTGGCTTTGTAATGCAGATTTATGAAACTAGAACTACTGACAGGAAATGCTGGTAGTTATAAGCTGAAAAGCTCTGAACTAATTTTGTAATTAAGAAACGCCTTCCATCATGCATCTTGTATTATTATGCTAGCAGAGGTCAGGAACAACAAAAAGATCCTATATCTCTTACAGAGCTGTCTTCGAGGATTTTCACATCTTTATCATTCATTACATTTTCAGGTAGACTTCACTATATAAGCCAGAAGACTTAGCAAAACACAGTTCTTTCTTACAAGTAACAGCTTTGGTTTCACAGCAAAAGATAGTGCTCAGTGCAGACACTACTGCTGTGATTAAGTACCCCAGCGCCCAAAGTTTGGGAAATTTTAGAAAAAAGAATTGTAATGCAGCTTTGGGTAAGTACACAACGAACGTTTCTTAGAGCTCTAACCTACAATAAGGAGTTTCTGGTTCTTCTTCTGGCCTATTTACTGAGGTTAAGCAATGGCTTTTTCCTTCATCTCAATTTCCCCACCCGTAGAAAGGAGGTAATGACATTTACTTCCTCTCACAATTGTTTTTTCATATACACAGAGTCCTTCAAAGGACTACTGCTACTATGAAATACACATTAAATTCAATTCATCATAGGTCCACACATCACTGTACTAACAACGTTTCTGTTCTCCCTGTAGTTACTGAGAAGACACACATTGATATCAGTCAAGCAAAATTTATGTGTATGTATTTTTACTGAATAATGACTGTAATTTCTTTCTTTGTTTAGGGATAAAATATAACAAGGAATTCCAGCAACCAAAAAAAGTAAGTTTCCAGAAGTACATAAGGAGAATTCTACCTTTATTCCAAGTACGGAGTAAGAATAGAGATGGCTCAGATAACACAACTAGTCTAGAGATGAAGCACTGAAATGGAAACATGCATCAAAGCTTTGCCATTAAGTGCAAATTTTCTTCTTAATACATGAATTTTATAACCTACTCAACTTTAGCTTTACGAGCTTTTTTCCTACACTGGATGTTGCTAAAAGATACTGTAAACTTCGATTAATATTGTGTGAAATTGCACTGAGCAAAGAAGTGTCTGGAGATGCGCTTAAAAATAAGCTAAAGAAAAATCCTGGTGAAATTCCTCCATCTAGTGGCTACCAACACACTCGCAGCAGCAGTGACAGCCCACAGCAGCTACTCGATTTCAGGTCAAGCCCCAGTGCAAAGTATGCAAAGGAACAACTGTGGTGCTGCCAGCTGTTACCCAAAAGCCACTGCCTAGTGAAAGCAGTGAGATCTGAATGACATCCCTCCATCTCTGTAGCTCTAGCCTGGCCTTCTGGAGGAATAACTGCATTGACAGAACACATTTAAATCATGACAGTTTCTCAAGACCTGGAGGTTCTTTGTTACCACACTGTAAATATCTCAGAAGTTAAATCTGATCAACATGAAATATCAGCAATATCATGAATAAATAAAATCAGATTTCTGCCACTATGGGAAGGGCATTAGAAATAATGTGTCACATCACATATTTTACCTAGACAAAAATTTCAATGCACGTTTGACCACTACAAGCAGCCTCTCAAGAGGGAACTATCATTCTCCATGGCTGAATAGATAGCATCTTGTGTAACAAATCATCAGTTGCTTTTCCAGTCTACTCATCACACAAACCACCACCAGAACAGTCAAAGCTTTTTAGAAGCCCAGATTCTACAGCACAAAGTGCCACAAGAAATTACATAGTACTCTACCAATTTTGTTTCTCATGTGTACAACTTAAAATTCCTCCTGTATCTTATTTTTCAACTCACTCAAATGGGGGCAAACAGAGGCTGAAAAAAAAATGAATTTTACAATTTATAAAACATCTAAAAGAACATTAAATATTTTTGATAAACAATATACACTGCACAGCTGTATGTGCTTCTTCTGTTGAAATACTCCCTTGTGGTTCATATGCCACTCAGCTCCCAAATGACTCTTCAGAACAGGGCTGACAAGGTGCTCAAGTATATCCAGAACATAAATACAGATGTAGAGGCATAGCCTTGTAGACAGGGATTTTCTTCAGCTGCTTTGAGAAGCAGGAAGCAGCAGAACACACCCAGGCTAGGTGCCAAGAGGAATATTAAACAGTGAGATCCAACTAATGAAAGAGAGCAAGTCCCAGAAACTCCTTATCCAGAGACCCACTTTGCTTACTCCATTCTCACCCTCCTAATCCCAGTCGCAGCTTCATTCTTATCACTTGCTGCTTCTCATCAAGTGAGAATTGCTCTGGTCTCCAAACTCACCTCACCTAGGCTCCCCATTGGTCTCTGCTTCACGCTGCTCTAACCTCATCCCTTTCTACTCAATAAAGGCTCCATCTTACCTCTTTGTTTCCTTCTTCCCACTATTTGCCCTCTACATTCTCACTCCACAAGCCCCATTACTCTCCTTTTCCTTGGAAGGCTTCACTATGGGAACAACTGATCCCTGTGCAAAGATAACATACTGAAAGAAAGTCGTGGGGGACAAAACATGGAACAGATGCATGACAACAGGCAGTCCAGAAAAATTAAATCCTCAAAATATGCTGACATTTCCAACAAAAGAATTTAAAGTGGCATATCTGGGGCAAAAGTCTATCAAAATATGGGCACAGGCACCAAGTAAAATATAGTGAAACCCAAATCTGAACCAAAATTTACCAGTTCAGGCTCTTATCTGCCTTCAGAATGAGTGCAGGCATAAAGAAAAGCCACCAGCGCAGCACAGGCACCAAGGACTTGCAGCAATACAATCAGAGCTGTACAAATAGATCCATGTTGTGTTACACAAGATGCTAATAGTGACAAATAAGTCTATCATTTAGTGACATCTTTCATCTATTTTTCTATCAGGACTGTATTTCCAGCAATAACCAGGACAGAAGATTAAGTACTGCAGACGGAGTAGCAACAGTAAAGCTGAGCGGTTCGTTACACCCACCTGAAAACGTGCCCTCCAAGCTTCAAAGCACAGACAGAAGGCAAAGCAGCACAACGTTTATGAAAGATTACCAAGAGAAAGGTGAGGAAACTAATTCAATGAGGCTCCATAAACGGAGGAGGAGGTTTGTAATTAAGAAGAGCCCAATTCTGATTTCCATGAACAGTTCCACTCCCAACTTGCCCACACTTAAATCCGATGACGGAAATAACAAATGGAAAAGTCTCTACCAGATACAAAGCAAAAGAAAGCAAATAATGAAGGAAACTTGTTCTAAGTACAAGAGTAATAATAGAAGAATAATCACTCCTTATCATGTTTCCAGAATATTTGTAGAAGATAAATACAGAGTTCTATACTGTGAAGTACCAAAAGCTGGCTGCTCTAACTGGAAACGGGTTCTCATGGTTCTCAATGGATTGGCTTCTTCCACTAAAGATATACAACACAACACAGTGCACTATGGCAACTATCTAAAAAGGCTGGATGGGTTTGATCGCAAGGGAATTTATCACAGGCTCAACACTTACACAAAGATGCTTTTTATTCGTGAACCTTTTGAAAAGCTGGTATCTGCATTTCGGGACAAGTTTGAACATCCAAACAATTACTATCATCCCGTGTTTGGAAAAGCCATCATTTCCAGATACCGTGTCAATGCCACCAAAGAAGCATTAAGGACAGGCTCCGGAGTCAAATTTAAAGAGTTCATTCAATATCTCCTGGATGTACATAGGCCAGTGGGTATGGACATCCACTGGGATCATGTCAACAGGCTTTGCAGCCCGTGTCTAATAGATTACGACTTTGTTGGGAAATTTGAAAGTATGGAAGAAGATGCAAACTTTTTCTTGCACCTAATTGGTGCTCCGCAAAATTTGACTTTCCCTAAGTTCAAAGACAGGCACTCCAATGAAGAAAGAACTACCACTAAAATCACACAGCAGTACTTTGCACAGCTTTCTCCCTCTCAAAGGCAACGAAGTTATGACTTTTACTACATGGATTATTTGATGTTTAACTACTCAAAGCCTTTTGAGGATTTATATTGATTTAAGTGCTGGGACACTTCCCATATCAGTTGAATTTCATTACAAACCCAGGCGACTTCTGCTTATACACACCTGTCTGTTAGTAAGGATTGGTCAAAGAACAGGAAAACAAACCCAAAACAGAACATAAGTGGTTAGTGATGTTTACACCTTCACCTTAAATGCCTCCTTTTTCAAATCATTTATGAAGTGTATGTACATACATGTATAATAATACTATATGTCAGGGCTCCCAAATAAAGCACATAATTTTCCATGCTGGTGTGGCTTGTGTTTACAGTGGAAGGACAGCTTGGGACTGGGGGAACACAGCTGTAGGCTCTACAGCAAATGTAATATTTTAAGTTCTTTACTAGTTAGAAAATGAAATCTTTTAAAATTACAGGGTAGCAAGAACAAATACAGAATACATATATTTCATCAAAATCTGCAATGCATCAAGCCACATACAAACATGCACTATGTATGAAGCTGGTCAAATATTGATATTTCCTCATAATATTAATAAAAAAATAAAAAGGAAATTACCACACTGTTCAAAAAATACATTGGTGAAAACAATTAATACTCAGTCACCATGCGAGTGCAGTATTAAACCAGATGTTTTAATTCAGAGAGAGGATGCGTTCTCCCCATTTAGTATCTCCCTTATGGCATATTCATCTGCAAGCAGATAAAATGAAGGCGAACATTTGCATCTTTATGCATGTTATTAAGATTCTTTTAATCCTTTGCATTAACATAAATCTCTGGTTTAATCTTTATAGTCACTAAGAATATCAAATCTTTTCTTTATAGTAACAAGCAGGAGTAAATGCAGCTTCCTGCCCACCAGGATAGTTCTTTTCTTTGCTGCAAACAATTTGCACTTGTTTATTTCAGTAATAATTAGATTCAGTTTCACACACACAAAATATTCCAAGTGTTGTCAGTCAGCTGTTACTTTTCTATATAGAAAAGGCATTCTCTCATTTTCCATCAAAAATCTCTTGGGAGAATAGAATAGCAGACCTCCTACTGCACCTTACTGCTTTTGTTAACCTTCACACCCACTCTGGATGTGGTATCCTTGTCTACATGTCCCTTAACCATTTGGAATAAATAATAATTCCAAAGATGCAAGGCTATACTGGAACAAATCTCAGATTCTACAATAATGTTGAACTTAAGCACCTCAGCAATTTTTACATTTCGTATTTTGCAACCAATTTCAGAATTTCACCAGTACTGGCACTGTACAAGTGTACAAATATCTAAGAGGTTTTTTTTCCCCCCTCAATCATTTTACATTTACAGGTCCAAATAAAACAAAAATTACTTATACAGATGGTTTCATGTATCACACACATTTATCTACAGCTCGCTTTGCCTACAAACATCCCACATTTCTCTGTTTTTCCCAACTTTAATAGAGAAGTGTCATGTTATAAAAACAGTTTGCATTGAAAGATTACTGATGAATGTTTCACCTGACTAACACCAGCATTTCATTCCTACAAACTTTTTTTGTTCAGTGAAGAAGTGGATGTTTTAGAAAGTTTCCGAAAGATAACAACTTCCACTGTTCCACAAAGCCAGTGAGCACCCATCTGCCTTCTGCTCCTCATCACTCTGTTGCTGCTGCAGCCCCCATCCTGCCTTCTGCCCATTCAGCAGCTGAGTGGGTGGAAGGGCAACAGACTTTCAGGCAAAATAACTTTTGCTAGCGCCAAACAGGCAGGAGCCTACTCACTTGACCTGCTCTGCCAACAGACAGGTGCTGCTAAGAGCTCCTCTCTATAGGTCTCACTGAGGAGGATCCACGTTAAACCAGGTGCCTTTGCAGCGCAAGTAGAGGAAAGCATTGATTCTGATAGTGATGGGATTATAGTTTGTGTGCACACATAATCAAGAACGCCACCAGTAACTTGAGTTATGCTCTCCTTATCATTTAATTGTGTGCTCTAAAAAGTGATGGTACTCAAATTGGTACAGTTAATTTGCATGTAGTTAAGGAAGCCACAAACACTCATTACATAAGGAAAAGATATAAAGATCAGAGCCCTCGTGGTTATGGAGGTTAATTCCACAATGTGGCCAAGGCAAAGCTGGTTAGCATTTGTATTCAGCCCTCTGCTACTGTTAGAGAGCTCTAGAAAATATTACAGAACTAGTAATAGTAACCAGATTCACATCAAAGACCTGACTTTCTCCTTCCATTTCCTCTTCTGTCACCCTGCTTTGTTTTCAGCTTGACCCACACACACAGACTGATAGAGCCATATGGTCATGTTTGCATCTGACAGACTTTTTTGGTAAAGCTGAACAATACATTCACTGCCTACATAGGAAAAAAAAAAAAAAAACCAAACAGCAACATTCCCCTTTTTATGTCAAGTTCAGGTGCATCTTCCATCCCTCAGCCCCCAAATCTATTTTACTTAAAAATCTTTACTACATCAATAAAAGCTAACAACCGTGAGAGGAATAAAAATTTTAATGACAAATGAAGATGAAGATTTCAGGAGGGTTTTATTTTATCTGGACTAACAAATCATCATTTAAAGAGAGGCTTAGGTTATATGTATGCTTATGGCAAGCTGTATATAGGGAGATGAGTAACTTAGTGAGGAGATCTGCTTTTTGAATGTTCTAATGCCGTTAGTTTTGACAGAGTAAGAAAGATCCGCATACATGGGCTGTTTGTACAGCACAGAATATTAATGATAGCTTCTGTTGTGCTACCCCTCCCATTGGGGTAACACTTTTACTGACAACGGCAGCATGAGCACACTTGCCACATAAATACATGTACAATTATCTACTGCATATGAAGTACACATAGAAAAGAAAATCCGTGAAAACAAGGTTTTACATGCTAAAGGTATCTATCAAAAGAAATATGTTAATATAAGAATCCACATGTGTGAAGATATACATAACAATTACAGATGATTATAAAATAATATAGGGAATATCAAACATGCATTGCTTTTTAAGTAGTTATTCTTTGTTTCCTTTAGCAATAAATGAATTAATGAGTTAGGCCATCTCAGGTAGTGCTATATCATCTGGAATTCCAGATTAAAAGAAGTGAATTTTTTTGTTTATGTTTTTTATTTGTATTTATCATTGCCTATTATTGACACTGGTTACCTTGAATCACTGAGTTGACAGGCATTAATTTCTTCCTCCCAGCAAGAAATTGCATCAATAGCTGGGCACAGTCCAGCCAAACACTGGGAAAATAAACATTTCCATGCAAATCGCAGACTGATCTATTCATTTTAATTTCAGTGGTACCAGAACAACAGCATCTGCATGCAGCAGTAGTTTGTTTTCAGACCACAACATAAGAGACAGTCACAGCACAGCCAGTTTGAGCTCACATTGCTTCAAGGGATTATTTCCAGGTTGGCACTGTTATTTGTGGTGACTTCAAAACCTCAGCACGTACCCACGCACACTGAACAACGACCCAAGCTTCTCATGGCAACACGGATGTAATTACTTTTCCTCCCAAGAAGACAGTTGCTGGTTTAGAAAGGTGAGCAGTTTTCCCGGCTTTCTGCAGTGGTACCTACCAGACAAGCCTACAAACGTCTCAGATGTCTCCCAGCACAATACAGCTGTAAGAACACACTGGAGTTGGTGTAACGTCTATGTTTTGCACTTAGATATAGTAGGGACCTACTTGCCACACATCAGCCTCTTTTGCCCAGATTTTTCAGGACTAAACATACAAATAAAAGCATCAAAAATTAAATGTGTATCTACACACACGCACTGGATTCAAGTTTTAAGAATGGCAAACACAAGTTCCACTTTTCAATTAAATTGTGAAGTATTTGAAAGCATTAAATCCTTGGGCAGTAAAGACAAGACAGTGTGGAACATACTGACACATAACAGGATTAAGCTTTGCTTATTGCCAACAAGCTATTTGGATAATATATTATGAAGCAATTGATACAGCAACTATGACTCATGCGAGAGAAATGTTTGCTTTATAACTAACTTAATAGAAACATTCAGCCTTGTAGGAAGTATAGGAAGTATTTTCTTGTAAAAAGTATTTTCTTGTCTGTTTTGATGAATGTCTCAAAATAATAAGTTTAAAAACAACACTTTTGGAAGTTTATCCCTACACATAACTCATCAGACAATTAATTTACATGTAGCAAGGAACATAGATATCCAACATCTGCCAAACAGACAAGCCTTTAGAAATAATTTTCCAGGCATTTTAGACTTCATTGAATTTTACCCAGCCATATAAACAAGCTTTTTCCATGTTCAGCAATCGAGTATGGGGGGGGGAAAAAAAAAAAAAAAAGAAAAAGAAAAAAGAAAAACCTGAAGACATTCAACAGAATTGCAGTGATCCATTTTTCTATTACATGCCTGCCTTGTAGGAGACTTGAATTCTCCTGTTTAAATTCATCTATTACTGTACTGCTGGCCCTATGTTTCACATTCTGCTTTATAGGACTATCCGTGATCTTTTCTAGTAGTGTCATCATTTTTTCCTGGAGCCTAAAATTATGCTGTCAAGTTATGAAAAATGAAAGAGGCTTTCACAATCCAACTCTTCCACAGTTCTCTTCCCAATCTGGGATTCCTGTCCAGATTTATTTTCGCTTAATACGAGAAATTTCCTCTCAACATATCCTAACATAAGTAATGTCACCAGCTGCAAAAGGTGTTAAGATTAAGTTCAAGTAGAGGGAGCAGAAGCTAGGGAAGCAACAGCCTAAGGCAACTGCATTATAAGAGCTTGTCCCAACCCATTAAACACTAGTGGAGGTGGCTCCTTTGCTACCAAATGAAAGCTCCAGGCTACAGTTCACCTTGGAATTCATGGATATAGACTAATGTACATTATGATCACAAGGAAAAAAAAAAGTTATTTTATCATTGTTTCAAGCATACATCCAGCCAGTATAACCCTTCCTGGGTATAGTGATATAGCCAAGAAGGAGACATGTCACAGTAATGGCAGCCTAGGTATAGGTAGGCACACTAAAGAGCAAAGGGCACAATTTTAGCTATTTCTATGAAAGGTCAAATAGCTGAACTTCTTCTACAATCTTTCTACAATCAATTCACACCACCATCTGTACACCGAGTAGAAGTCAAGTGTACTAACGCTTACAGCTGGTAAGTGGGAGATTTGGCCTAATAATTATCAGGTTTAACTCAGGTTAATCTATCTGGTCTGGGGTCTTATTCCCTAGAACTGTTCTGTGCATCTCCCCACTTCTATCTCTGAGAAAAAGCATTTTTTCCACGCTGATATGATCATTAGTGCTTTTCATTGCATTGCATTTAAATCAAAACCTTGCTTTCAATTCACCTTTTTGCTTTTTTCAGTAATATATCCTTGTGTTACAAAATAAAATACACAATGACGACAGCACTGATAGTCTGAACAATAGACTATATAAATATTGTAGCTTCTTGCTCTAACATTAAATTTCTCCACTGAAACCCATACAGACATTAATCTTGCCAAAATGACACCTGCATATACTCTTCAAGGTGATACTGTCTTCACAAATCATGCATACAGTGACCATTTTAAGCAGTACAGAAAGCATGGCAGACATGAGACAGGTTATTAATCTGACAATTAATCCATGTTTATCTCTGCACAAAAATATATTTTTAATTTCAGCTCTACCTATTCCAAAATAGCATTGTGACATCCACCTAAGCCCACCTAAATGCTAACTGCACCAGTACTATCCAGTTGCTCTGGGGTAACAAAGATATGCACAAAAGTAACTTACTAAATCTGAATTTCAGTAAGGTAAGAGTGAAGATAGCAGGAAGTAAATTTCATCAATGAAAAAAATCACTTATTGGGGCAAGTTGTTTCAGTTAAGCTAATCAGGCTGCACATAGCTCAGACTGCACAGGAGAGATCAGCAGAATCAATAATAACAAAATCACATTGTCATCTTTGATTCAAAAGACACTGATGGCCAATTGAACTCGCACTAAAGGTGATACATATTCAGAATATTACCAGACTGACAAAACTGATTTGTAAACGAATAGGTTTTCATGGGTATCTGGATACTCCAATTAATTTAAAGTGCTTCATAGTGACTCCACTTAGTGACAAATAAGTTCAGTTAAATAGTTGCAGTTTAGCTGAACTCTTGTCCTTTCCCATGGAAGATGCATTTCTGGTTGTCTTCTGGATGGTTGAATTGCCCAGGGAGCTCTCAACTAAAATAAGCCATTTACCCATTTCCTACCCTTTTCAACAAGGAGCTGTTTCTCCCTCACTTCTCAAGAGAAAGTGAGAAACCAGTAATTTCCAAAATTACAGCCAAGGCTGGTTTTGAACATACTCTCCTATTCCCAAAAAACTATAGCTTAGAAATTATTTCCCTTGCTGATGCATCTGACAAGGCAAAGCAACATCTTCCAAAACCCCAGGCTTCCCAGCCCAACTGACTTTGGAGGCATTGGCTGTTCCTTTTAACTGAAGAAGCAGAACAGAAGTAGGCAAGTACTGCCATTGCTGTGTAAGACTATTGTCTACTCATAAGTCATGCTATGTAACAATCTATGGGTGTTTTAATCTCAAAAATATATAATTCCACTTGTATCCAATTCAGGTTTATGTAGCCTTGCAAGTTCTCTATTTTATCCCAAAATGGTTTTTGTTTCTGGCATATCAAAAGTCTCTTACCCCTGCTCAAACATCCATGAAGAAATAGGACAGATGAGAAACGACATTGCCCTGGCAAACTAGAAAGCCTGGTTTTCAGTGGTCTAAAACTTCTCAGCACTTGCACCTTCATTTTGATCAATGTCTACCTTTTGCATGTTTTACACATGTCAAATGGCACTTGATGTGAAGCAGACAGGTCTGCCAGCTTCAAAAGATCTCTGTTCTTAACATGGATACAAATTCTTTGAGCACAATCAAAATCTGCAGAGATACTCAGCCTTACAAATCCAAGTTTATGGAACAAATTTAATGCAAATTCAAGTATATATACACATTTCAGTTCTGCCTTCATTGACTGATTAGTAATTAAGGCATACAGTTGGTCCCAGAGATGCAGGAGAAAAAACCTTCAATCCTCAAAGGACTCCATCGAATCTGAGCCCAAGGTTATTAATCACATTGCCACTAATTGTATATAAAGTATCTTTACTCCCTCTATTTTTTCTTTAAATATTATGGGATTTTAAATATGTCACCATATTCTGGATATCTTGATTAGATCTCCTTTAATATACTGCCTCAATAATTTGTAATTTATTTAACACCACTGCATATCTCACAGAAATGAAGAGCTCTTAATAATCATTAAGATTAAGCAGAATTTCTAGCCTGACTAGATTAACAACACAAGTTGATAAGGAGAACTTCTAATTTTATTTTTATTTTTTTTAACTGCCTTCTTGTAATTGAAGTTTCAACCAGGGTCCCATTAGGCCAGTACCATTCCCCCATGTGAATCAGACAGACCCTCAAGTCTTCACGTTTTCAGAGTTAAGTCTCACTGGCATCAAGCATACAGGAAGATTTTGACTAAATCAAGCAAGAACTCACTGAGATTAAAAGCCTAAAGAGTTCTGCTCCTCACTGACATTTAACACATTTTCTACATCATTCTCCCAATTCATCAAGAACACACACTACCACAAAATACCATCTTACAGGATTACTTCGCAGGAAAAATGTAGAAATTAGCACCTATAGTCACTGTATTTGAGATAGGTAGCCAAAATGCATCCAGGATCACTACAAATGTCCTCATTCAGTAGTCCCTAAAGATAAGTGCATAAAAATCAGTACAGTGAAAGTCATGGAGGACAAAGAATCTGTGCTAAGCAAAAAAGCCAGTCACAAGGTAAAAGGAGAAAAAGTGCTATGCAGAGCCCCTGGCTGGAGGATTAAATTGCTTGGGATCCACCCCAAGGAGAGCACACTACTTCGGCATTTGGGCAGTCAAACTAGGATTAATCCTGATGTGTCACTACTTACATGTTCTGAGAAAAATCATCTTAAGATCCCTCTTCCCAATGCTTTTTTCTCTCCACAAACCCAGAAGACTTGCCCACAAGGTAAAGCACAGGCAAAATGTTAAGATCCACTGAGATGTTAAACAATCAAAGCCTCAGTCTCACAAGAGTCAGGGTCACTTTTCACTTCCATCAACTGTATTAACTGTATTTAACTGCATTAAAGACTCTTGTTCAGTTGATATGGGTAGTCAATACCAGACAGTTTATTTCTCCAGGTGGATACCTTGGTGCAAACAAGAACTGAAAAAGGGTTGCCACTACCTTAAATATATATATACACACGCACACAAATATATATAGTAATAGGACAAAAAGCTTTTAACAAGCACATCTTGGATCAAACATTCATTTGGATCAAAGACGGTTCTTCAACAAGTATTAGAATAAGAGGGCACGGTACCTCTGACGTTATTCAATACCATAAATGTGTGAGGTCTCATGATATTTACCATAAAACAGAAACATTGGTGTATACACCATTTCTGTGGTGGTTTTTTTGTTGGTTTTTTTTTCCTCAAAGGACTGAATAACTAACAGTATTACAGCAGAGACAGTCAAGACAAAGAGAAAGTAAATCAAAGCACCAAATGTAAGAGGTAGAAATTCACACAGTCACACATATCTCTGCATTCAAAGTTGGCTTCCTGCTTATAGAAAGGTTTTCCCTTTCATTCTCTTCTGAGGCATTCAGTATAGCTTACAGCCAAAGGCAAGACTTCATTCTCAGTAGAAGCACAATCCTGATGTTCTATAGGAAGTCTTCTGTAGCTTGTCCCAGTATATTTCTGATGTATCCCAGTGCCTGCCAATAGCCTTAAAAACTGAGGACATTTAATTACAGATGTGATCTTGTGACAGAAAGGTCCAAGCTACCTGAATTGACTACAGAGATATTTCAAACCATAAGACATGCAGAGAATAAACTAGCAGTTTACCACAACAACACCACATTACACTCTGGTAGGAAGCAGCCAAGTACTCAGCTCTGTTTTGACCACTGATCCTCCAGTTTTCAGTGGTAAAAAAAAAAAAAATTCCCATTCCCATGTACCCCAGTCATCCTGGACACAACTCTCAAAATGCTTTGCCAAACTCCTACTGCAATTTTTGATGAGATGCCATTCAACTTTATAAAACAAAAGACTTATCTGAAATAATAACAGGAAATTGCTGCTGACAAATTACTGTAGGGCTTCTCCAGAAGTACTGCCTCTTTTTTTAAACACACTTATCCATGAAAGCCAAGGCGGATGACAGCAGTATGGCAGTAGAGGTTGAACCTTTCCTCTAATATTCCATTATATTTTATTGCCATGTGACAGGTGGCAGCAGAGGGGCAGTCTGAAAAATTGGCATCTGACATGGAAATGAGTATGGAACAAAGATTTGTAACAGAAATCCTCCATGCAGAAAAAGTTGCACCCATTGACACCTCAAAACGCTTAACATTTATGGAGTCCAAGGAGTAGATGTTGGCACATTAGTTGGACTGTATCAGGAAGTTTCCTACCAACAACACTATCATAGCAGCTGAGAATCAGGGGGTCACTGGTGCAGACTGTTACAAAAGCAACATAGAGTGTCTTGTTTATCACTGGCAAAAATGCACAGTTAATGGTGGTGACCATGCTGAAAAATACTGTTCTGTAGCTGGGAATTTGCTCTATCAAATAGTGCTATTGAAACAAAAGGGATCCATTACTTCTGGAGCAACCAATATATTTTACATATTGATACAGAGCTCACCACATCATAAGACAGCTCCTGTCTTAAAGATGCTGTCCTGTATTTTCCATTCTCCATTCCTTTACCTGGCTGCAGTACTAACAGTGTTTCCCTTCATACAGATTCAGCTTAAATACCAAATTCAAGGAGGAGGCTTTTCCTTTAAAAACTGGAAATGTTAGTCTGCACCTCAAGCAGTTGTGGCAGCAAGTTGAAAAACAAACAAACAAACCAAACAAAAAAATAAAAGGCGATTCTGAAAGATCTGGCAGCTGCCTAAGAGGGAAGAAGTTTTCCAGTAATAGAGGCTATGCCGCTGAAAAATATATCATCTCTAAAACCATTGATCATTAGCAAAACACCATAGAGAACAGGATCTTTTTAACCAGCAGCACTAGAATAACTTGAGAGAGAGACTAAAGACATTGAACAGAGTTTTCCTCATAATTACTGAAAAATGAAACTAATTTCTTTTCACCCTGGATGGCTTTCACCTCTTGCCAGCAGCATTAACATAGAATATGGATGTTAATAATGAGGACAGTAGGAACTGGAAGTGTTTTAAGATAAAGTCTGACTTTTTAATGCTGTTCATGTGTAGTGTAGCATGCCATATAATTAATACAACTCTTTTTTACCCATTCAAAATATGTAATTCTCTACAAAGAACAGCAGCTCTGAAGATACTTAGGGCACCACTCAGTTCTTTTGTGTTTTCTCTTAGATCATTAAGTACTTTGGACAAAATGTTAGTAATGCACTTTCCATTCATTTCCTAAGGTTTTCTACTTTCCAAGTATAATATAGGCAGACTCTTAGGATGCTTTGTGCAATCAACATCCTACCTAATAACAAAAGGACTGGTTGAGACTAATAACAGACATAGTCAATCTTCCCTAACTTTCTCTATGCACTGCCTACACTGCAATTGTAAGTGAGAGTGGCACAAACAAGCACATTTGTTTCAACTTTAAGAAAACTAGCCAAGGGTACACACATCAGAGCTGGAACTGAACAAGGCATAGGCATAGAAGGTATAAAATCAGTGAGGAATCTGGGAATGCTCTTGATTTGCTTATGCTAAAATCCATACACCCTGTTCAGAAGGACTCATTACCTGCAAAAGTTACTCAGACGTTACTGAGAATCACCTGTTTCTGTTGTAACTGTTCTTCCAGCACACATGCTTTCAGGCTCATGCAAAGACTGGCAGTTCCACTAAATCTTTTTACCATCTTTAGAAATTCAGCTGGTTTACTCACAGTGAGCCTTACCCCTCCCAAGTTTTCTTGTGGAGGGGGAGGAGGGAAAAGAGACAGGCAGACTACCAGTACATCAGCTTTCCTTATTTCTCCTCAATTACTTCCAGTTCAGACTTTAACAAAACGTACAGTCTCATAGTATTGCTGTCCAGAGAAAAACACACATACACACTCTCTTCACAGTTATAGGCAAACTAAGATTAATAACCAGTGATTCTTCTCTTTGACCCTGAGTTATCACCTTTGCTCCAGCTCCCAGAACAGCCAGGGAAGTCTGCATACCAACTGAATCAATGATTTAACCTTTTGTTTCTTCTTTCTAATTTAAGAGTATATGTGGTTGGACAAATTTAAATAAATAAGCAAGTAGGTGCTTACATGGGGTAAAACCAATTGGTTTCTACTTTGCAACTATTCATGAATATGAACATACATACAGAGCCATATGTGCAACACTGACAGTGCCTGTGGCATGGAGAAACACTCACAATCTCTGCTCCTAAAAAACATTTTCTCTTTGTCTGTTGCTTCCTGTAAGAGTTACAGAATGATGATTAGCCATTTCTGGCATTGTGGTTTAATACACATAGAAATACCTTAAGGTCCTCAGAAAAGAAAAATAGCCACAGCTACAAGTTAGTAATTTTTATTTATTAAACTTCAAAAGGCTTTTGATTCAGTAGAGAGTGAATTCTATACACTTAAGGAACACTCAAAAGAAACTATGGAAGCATATAAGCATGAAATCCTCACATTTGCAGAAGAACCCTCTCCAAGCTGTTAAGAACTAGGAAAACCTTCCATTTGCATGCTATAATATGAAAGAGAACTTGCGAATACAGTCACAGGACAGAGAAGAGAGCCCCCTGAAGATTTCTGGTCAGCCACAATTTCTCCTAGTCCCCTGCCAGGTCTAGGATGAAGAACATATTAAAGGGTGAGAAATGAGGGGAGGGAGCACAAATTGCTCTCCAGAGAGCAGTCAGCTTTATACAACTGACAGCAATTCTTAACAGGTATGGCAGAGACCACAGAATGATTTTGGAGATGTCCTTCACGAAGTATCATAAGTGACCATAATTTCCAAATACTTGCAAGCATGGTACACTTTCTGAAACAACATACACAGCTAGTTCATAATTGAGCAAAGCCCAGCAAGACTCTGTCAGCAGTGGGTCAGTATCTTGGGTAGATTGGGCTTAAGGGCAGGTACCGTGGCACAGCTGGAGCTTTGTGACGGGCTGTAGGAGACATTTATTTCTTCTGACACTGTAACTTACTGTGTCAGTCTCAATGTTATCTGGGTCACCGCTACAAGTTTATGTGGCATCAACAGCAGCTCTGCTGGCAGGCTTCCCTTCAGTACCTCCCACAACATAACATAGCATTCAGTCCTGATCATTGGAAAACTTAGGATACGGACATAATACAGACAAAACTTCAGCCCAGATTCCAGAAGAGAAGAGAATTCTAAGTGAGCAGTAGTGTAATTAAACTGTGTTCTGGCTGTCAGACATCCAGCAGAGTGGATTTTGCTGCAGCTGCTATTCCATCTTTGACAATAAACTTAGTGTATATACTTGTTCTTTCCCTTCTCCCTTGATTTACCATATAAGAAGCAACAGAACAAACATATATCTTAACCTTCCCCCTTCCTGCAACCCCACACAGGTTGTGTGGGTGCTGCTGTCTGTAAATCTGCAGCAGAGCCACAAGGCCTGGAGTGCCAGAGGGATGCGGTGCTCCTGTGCCGTTTCCATGGCACTGCCAAGGCCTCCGGGCTGAAGCACTGCTGTCTGCCTTCTCCCGCCCAGCTTGCAGAGAGAGAATAAACGTGCTTTCTCAGGGCTACATGGTTATTGTCTTTTTCCTTCAGAGCTCTCTCAACACATCATTTGCATTGTGTTTGCTTTTCCTCCACATTTCGACTGTCATTAATTAGGCTAGCACTTTGTGGAACCAATAACATGTAGGGCTTACCCAATAGAGCAGGAACAGAGCAGAAGGGGGTCCCTGTGTCTGACAGTGCCACGCTAGCACACTGCATACACCACCATGATACTAGAAAAAGCTCGAATCTCTCATCTTGTTCCTCTTTTTATTTTCCTTCCTCCATAGGAAAGCACAAGACTTAGGTACACATAATTTAAAAAAAAAAAAACAAAACAGTACAAACCATCAGAAAATTAGGCTCCAGATTTTTGGAGTTTTATTGTTTTTCATTTAATAAATTTCTGGGTATGCTTCCTTTTTTTTTTTTTTTTTTTGTATTTTTTTCTTTTTCTAGAGAAATATTGCAAGACTTAGCAAACAGACCAAGAGCTACTAATCAGGTCATTACAAGTGAGTTTGTGAAAGCACAACACCAAACCTTCACCTGATGGCCTTTACCCTCCCTGCTTTCCACAAAGAGAAGAAAATATATATATTTTATATATAGATCCTTTCAAGTAAATGACAGCCAACACTTGGGAAAGGAAATAAACACATACTTGCAAGAGCGACCTCCTGCCCCACTCTCTGGGATGACATTAGGATAGGAATAGTCTCTGTATCCAGATCGATTCAGAGCCAGAGTGAAGGAAATTATCTGTAAGGAAAATTAGCTGCTCTTTCATCTGAACCTTTCTTCTTTTCAAGATTTTACCTTGGAGAGAAGGGAAAAAACAAAAAAAAAAAAACAAAAAAACACCAAAACCTTTGTCATTTCTTTTTCTTATGACAAGCTGTCACTTCTAGACACAGGAAAAGTACTGCCATGTTGCTGGAAAGAAGAAATGGGGCACAACTTCTCCTTTTCTTTGATATGAGGAAAGATTAAAGTAATAAAGAACTAGGAAGAGTGAAGGAAAACAGGATTTTTCAAATAAGCAGAGTCAATGTTATTTTAGTATGACATTCCATGAAGCAACAGTGGCATCCAGTGGTATATTTCCATAAGCAAGTTTTGTACCCAACTTTCACTCACTTTTCACTTATATGCAAAAATTTCTGTGACAGATTTTAAGGAGCCCTTCCCTTACTCTTCCTCTCCCCTCAGCATATGCTACTGGTAGTGCCACCATCCACCCACAGCCACCAGTACCAGTAAAGGAGACCAAGACACACAAGAGCAAATTCTCAGCTTGTTCAGAGATCACACATCTTCCTTAAACAGTCAGAAATTTAAACTGTTACAGGGAAGCCTGTGTTATTTACATAAATATTGATAGTGATGCATTGTGAATTATTTTCAGGAAATATAAGGGACATTTTTCTCCTTGTGTCCACAAGAGTGCAGCAGCTATTACACTGTATTGCTCCCCTTTGCAATCCCACACCACGTTACATTTCTCGCCAGAGTAATAATGGCTTTGCTCACTCAGTGACATGAGACATCAAAGTAAAAATAATACTGAATAGATACTCGGGCAACAAGAATCATAGGAGTACACTACTGAAGTATTTTAAGTGACTTTACTAAGTATTTTCAGACCTAGATCACATTTGCAGTAAAAAAGCACCTTATGCCAGCACAAATTCAGTACCATCACCAGATTATGACTCAGTAAGACACTCAGTGTCTTTATAAAGTGCTGAGAACCAAAACTCATCAGTTCTGTTCTATTAGCATGAATTTTAGGTTATGTCTAGAGAGCTCTTCAAAAATGATCTGGCTTCAGCTTCACTAAACCTTGTGTCACTCATTTAGGTCATTAAGACAGTTAAACTGGAATAATTGTTCCTTTTTATCTATATACTCCCACAGTAATCTTCTGAAAGCCATTGAGTGATATAACTAGGTCCTCTGGGGAAAAACAGAAGCCTTGTTTCTTTCACCCCAAGATAAAACATAAACCAAGCACCTCATGAAGCAACTGAAGCTTGGACTACATCCATTCTTTGTATGACAGTAACTGAGAGTTTAGCTGATGTGGCTCCACAAGTATGAGAATGCATATACAGTCTACTCCAAACACACACAGAAGTGTAATCATCACCACAAATGACAAAGAGGCAGAATGAGGAAGAACAGTCCAATTGAACTAAACTAAACAGTTCAGAGTGGACCAGCAACCTCCTCACCTGAGTCCTCCTTCCACTCAAACTCATTTAGAATATCAAGAACTCTGATTAATGGAAGCTGTATTTCAGTTCTAGTACTACAGCAGAGCAATTTGCTCTTTGGAATAAATTATGTTTTACTAATATATGTTTTATGTGACTAAAACATCACAGTTTATACATACCATCCTAACTGTGACTCTGCCAAACAGGCCCAGTGTGGCCTGACCAAAAACCATTTCATTTTTGCACTGTTCCAGTCAGAACTGGAAAGCTGAAATGCCAGGACTGCGGTTATAGATAGTAAATACCTGTTTTCCCTGCTGTAACTGGCCAGTTCCCAAGAAGCATTATTTCTGAGCGAGCAGGCAAAAACTTGCAGATGGAGTTTGCCCCCAAAGCATGGAAAAGTCACTGCCAATAGCAATACACAACTCTTATGTTGTCCTAGAAAATTACATGCAAGCATTAAAAGAAAGAAACAAATCCATGAGAATAAGACTATCCAAAGGCAATAGGACCTGTACTTAAGTGGAAAATTGCAGAGGACTGGGGGTGGGGTTATGCACTGGAGATGAGCCTGAGCTAAAAAGTAGAATTGTGATTGTAACTTGTAACCAGTAACAAATTAACACAAGAGAATCTCCAGCTGACACGGAAGGATCAATACCATATGGCATAGCCACTATCTCCCAGACAACTCTGTGCAGTGATGACAATTTTATTTTTTTTCTATTTATGAAAGAAATGATCCAGGTTGTCTAAGGTAGTTCAGCACATATCATATGAATTTACTTTTTTATGGAAGACTAAGGGATCAGGGAAGCTACTCAATAGAAACAAATTTCTTTGATATTTTAGGAGAAAAGATCAGCATTTATTAAGTACATAACCCATTCCCCACACTCACTGATTTGGACAACATGTACTGTGAGGTCCCAAGGTATGGACCCAGTATGAATGACATATCCAGCAGTGGTATACATAAAATGCACTGTCGTTATCCTTCCCTTCCTCCTTAAAAGAGCTGGAGGTTATCAACCACAGATCTCTTGCTCCTGTTACTATCTTTCCACCAGATGTCACACTTCTCCTTCGTTTCTTGCCCACGCCTTTACCTGTTAACCTCAAACCCTATTGGATAACCTTATCCATGGATCTATCTGTTCCTTTGTGGAGCACTTCCACAGCGGTTCCTTAACAAAACATCATTCTCTCTACTTGACTGAAAGTAAAAACGTTGCAGTAAAGCACCAGAACACATGTTACTTTGCATAACTGATTTCCAGTCCTTATTTAAATAATAGTGCTCACGCTGTCATAACAAGAAAAAAATAACTAACATTATTCTTAGAGGCTAAAAGTCCACATTGTTACACATCAACAGGTTATTTTAGGAGAAAAGAATCCCTTTCCCAATGTCCTGTTCTTATAGTATCATTCCTTTGTGCTTTCATTTTCAAGTTTGGCATTAACTTACTCCAGAGGAAAATAATGCATTCACCTTGGCTAAATGCACACAAAAGGAACATCATTTTCAAACACAAGTGCCAAAATCCCATATTAAATGCTTTATGGTATGATTTAACACATGAAGAAAAAAATGTTTTCCATATCTCTGATTTGAAATAAGAGCTAATTTTGGTCCAACACTTATCTTTTGATATGACCTCTGGTTGATTTTACTTTGAGACCTGTTTCTGAACTGCTGTGTCAGGAGTAACTCATTCCCATTAGCCATCTCCAGAGTCCACAGTCAGCCTCCTTCTGTTTTGATAAAATACAATCCAAATCTAATATTCTAGAAAAATAATCCGTAGAAAGCTCATTTCAAATACGGTGCTACTTCAGCTTCAGAGTGTGCCATCACACCAGCTGTAATGGTTTAGTGTATAAAACTGTGCAATTTCTTTCCTGTCCCTTGACAATGACCTATTTTTAGACACACATCACACTGAGTGAGTATGTCACTTGATAGAATACCATCCTGAAGATTCAAGTCTGTCATAAATAAATATGTAAGACAAACTGGTACATACAAGTTGCCTCTGAGACCTGCTTTCAAGTCCATTCCAGAATGCACAGAATGAAAATCATTTCAAATGAATGTCTGCTGGTCTCTGCCATGTTTCTTCTCTAAGAATTGTGCATCACAGAACAGCTGAGCGCTTCCAAACAGACAGCTCTAAGAAGGTACAGCAGGAGGAAAAGAGAATGAAAACCTTCTGCAAACCAGGTGACAATCCTTTCCCTCCCCTTTCCCCACCCTGTCTCTCAGAAGGGGAGTCATCTACTGGGATTCATTTGCTGCCTCTTCTGTTAACTCTGCAGAAGAGAGAAATTTCCACCTTATCAAAACAAATGAGCATAAAGAGAACATCAACAGCAAGACAACTGTTGGGGTTCTGGTGATGGATTTTTGTTGTTGGCTTTTTTCTTTCTTCTTTTTCTTTATTTTTTTTTTATTTTTTTTTATTTTTTTTTAACTCCACCTAGCAAATATTGCCTAGCAACAATGGGAGAACCCTCCTAACAAAATGAATCATGCAGGTATTGGCTGTTTATTCCCATGAAGGGCTGTGTTTCCACCCTGTCAAATGACATCAAGGCCATGTTGCCAGAGGCACTGGGAGTTTTGACCTCTAAAAGGCAATTTTCTCACTGTCTGCTCAGAAATGTAACATTTTTCATATTGAAGGCTTTTATATCATATCTTGTAGGTTTTAGATCTATAAATAAAATAGTAAAAACATCTAACACAATAAAGCCACAGCTACTGTTTTGCTATTAACACTGTAAATATGAAATATCACAAAGTTAGCACTCTATTAGCATAACTACCAGGCACAGGAAAAAAAAAAAAAAGAAAAAAAAAAGGAAACAAAAAAAACCATTAAATTGCATGACAAAGTTTACTGTAGATGAAC
Source organism: Coturnix japonica (assembly GCF_054131305.1). Lineage (NCBI taxonomy): Eukaryota > Metazoa > Chordata > Aves > Galliformes > Phasianidae > Coturnix > Coturnix japonica. Next base: position 31,781,712 of record NC_140668.1, read on the forward strand.
AGAGGTCAGGATTTGGTTCATATGAGTTCTAAATTTGAGCAAATAAATATCCACTGAATCACCAGATATCCATGTAGGCAGGGAAGACAAAAGCCAATAGTAAGCAATAGCTCCATTAAGTAATCAAGGGAAGAATTACCATGAAGTGTTTTAAGCTACAGTATGGACATGGCTTCACAACAACAATGCTAACAGAAGAGACAGAAACTATTATTTACACAGAATGTAGGAAACATGCTGTAATTTTCTCCTGTAAAGGGACTCATCTCCACCCCTCCCCCAATTAATTCTCATTAAAAGCTCCTGTGTTTCAACTGGAGTAGCTCTGCTGTGAACAGTGAGCTGTGAGCTCTGCTCCTCAAATTATTACTTTCCTAACAGCTGCACAGAGGATCAAGCATTCCTTTATGCAGCGTGTGACAACTCAATCTGTCTAGTAAACTGTTAACCGCAGTCCTGTATATCTATACTGAACCAATATTTTGTTTCTCAGGCTGAGAGCACATGAAAAATATGAGTCCTAGAACACCACAAGTGTTATTCTCTGCAAACGACACTGCTAAATACCATTAGGTCTTTGCTTGCTTTTGGCCATGTTAAAACAATCATCAAATCTGTACCAGGATCAGCATTGGCAAGCTATAGAAAGGCAGGAGGTTGTCCCTCAAAACAGCATTTGCACAAAACTATTTTATTGTGACACTGTCAGCCTTTTTCACAGAATTATTCTACGCAGCCCACAGACCAAGGCATCAAGATACACTTTTGGTGTGTATCTCAGGCAGAAGATTTTTGATAAAACAAGCCACTCACATAGATAGCCAAGAAATTCAGTTCCCAAGTACTAAAATGCGCCTCCACAGCCAGAGAAAACGCCTACAACACATAGCAAGCATTTGTGAAATAAAACAGAAGCACTTCAGCAGCTGGGATTTGGGGTTTTTTGTTTGTTTGTTTTTACCGTTTGCTGTTCTCAGAAGAATAGAAAGTAATCTTGCATGATTCAGCAACCCTTTTTCCTCAAAAGTAACAAAAACAGAAAAGATCATGTTTTGCATTGGAACATCACACACAGTTAAGCAAGCTTTCCCAGGTATCAGCACTTAGGAAAAAGATTTTCACCCATAGACTCCGCAAGGAGAATTGTTCATTTGTTACATCTATAGAGGAGATATACAAAAACCACAAGATAAAGCAGTGCTTGGGTTGTTTTTTTAATTAAAGAAAAATATTAAGTAAGCGTTTGCTCTCCCATTTATGTTTATTCCATCATTTTCTTAAAACTTACTGATAATTCCTAATTTCCATCCTAGGAAAGCAGTGTTTCTCTTAATCAAACAGCAGTTAACTCGCTATTCCATTACTTTGTATAGGCCACAAAAATCAAGAAACAGAAACCTGTTTTCAGGTCCCAAGCACTTGGATTAAACATCTATTTCTGGGAAGGCAAGTGTCAGCAGCATTGGCACACTAATCCTTGAGTAAATAAACAAATAAATGAAAATCAACAGTTGAGAAAAGCTTGCTATGCTTTGCAATGCAGCGTGAAACTGGAGCTTGGAGATATGTAAAGGGCTAGATTTATCCAGTCACTGTATGTAAAGAGTCCAACTTGGACTACTGCCCTTACATTTAATTTGTCACAAGAGATAAACTAGAGGTTTGAACTGGATGGATCTTTAGTGTCCCTTCCAACCCAAACTATTCTACAACTTGCTCCCCTTTCATCAAACTCAAAATCAAATAACTTACAATACATAGATACATTTACTCATATTTACGTATAAAAGTTAGGCCATTTTGATCAAGTTACTTTCCTCGAGTCACATTTCAAATAATTCAGGCATATCTTCACTACAAATACGTGTTTAAATGCACTGCTGATGCCTTACATATATGTAACATACATAGAGCTAAAAGACAAGATGCCTTAGACTCTTGTGGTGGCATTTACAATTAACACCAGAAAAAGGAAATAGAACTGTCTACAAAATGAAGTAAAAAACCCAACTTATGTCACCTCAGGAGGCTTATGACAGCATGCAAACACCATCCAAAGGTTACAAACTTACACCCTGTAACCCAGCACAGGGGCAGGAGGGCTGCAGCCAGCTCCCTGCCTGCAGGGCCTGCAACGGTCAGCACTGCCGGCCACACCTGCCACACTTCTAGGAGGCCTGGGAAAGGTTTCCTCTTCTCTAAAGGCTAAAAGTGAGTGCTGTCCCTCCATAACACTGCCCAGCTGGCAGGGCCAACATCCTATATCCTATAGAGAACAAAGCAAGTAGACAACGAGCTCTATGGGTTGGCCAAAAAACTGCTGTGTGTGTATAAATACAACACAAGGGGATTTTTGTAGCAAAGGGAGCCACAGCAGCCAAGCTTAGCAAAGTGCAACTCAGGACCTCGTCAGATTTATAAATAGTTTTTAATTAACTGAACCCTAAAATATACCCTGGTTGCTACAATACCCGTGAGAACACTGCAGCACAATCAGACTCCACATGGGCATTAATTAGAACTGAAACACTTCCTACCTCTCCGCGGACCACGCTCCCCCGGCGGCTCCATGACGCCTCGTGGCCCGCCGTCGGGCCGCAATCCCGGCCAGCACCACAGCTCACAGCGCCGCACCTGCGAGCACAAACAGCTTTTACCTCTAAGTCATCAGCACGTCCAAACCCCGCACACCTGCATGCACTCACCTCTCTGACAGATCGGCAGCCACCCGCAGACCCTCCCATTGCCCTCAGCCCCTTATGGAGCCCCTCAGCTCTGGAAATGGAAATCGAAGTATATATATATATATATATATATATATATATATATATATATATACTCATTTAAAGCTATTTTTCAGATCGCTTCAAAATTCAAATTAATTAAGATTAATTAAAAATTAAATAAAAAATAAAAAGCTCTGAAAGTGATTTTTTTTTTTTTTTTTTTAATTCCACTTACATCTTTAATGTAGCAACAACTCCAGTGGGGCCACTGTTTTTAGTTTCATGTGGCACAACAAGAGAAACAGGGACTTGACATCCTAATGTGGCAGCGCTGAGGAGAAGGACTGCACCAGCAATGATCTTCACTTGAAGAAACAAAGGGCAAAATACATCCGACAAGCCAAAGTGGAGATGAAGTTGGGATGCTGCTGCCACGGTGCCATGTGAGAGTGGCCTCTGGTCCTTTTCCTTCCCCAAAACCAAGCAGGTTTCTTAACAGCTCTACAAATGCAGAGTGAAGGGGAAGAGGAGCCCCATCCCTGCCGACCCTCAGTGTGCAGCAGCCATCACCTGGCTTTATCGCTCCTCAGATGTGTGGAAGAACCTTTAATCTCTTGGAAGAACTGCCCTTTTCACAGTGGAAACACTCTGCCATACTGGGAATATGAATGTAAGATGCTTTTGAAAAGCAAGTAAATATGTGGCCCACAGGGGAAAAAGGCTGCATTTGAATTCCAGGCCTGTGACTGAACAGCAAAATTCCTAAAGGCAGCAGATGCAGAAGCAGTTTGGGATCCTCGCACAGACCCAAGTGTAATTCCTGCTCGTATCCCTCATTGTTTAGCCTCCCCAGCAGAGCTGATGACATGGCTCTTGTTAGCAGTCATGTGGTGAGCACTGGAGTCCAGGTAAGAAAAGGAGTTCCTAGTGTGCTAGGCACACACAGAAACCTGGAGAGATGCTTTGCTGCTCCAAATTCCCACTGTCATCTGAAATAAGAAATAGAAATTAAGCAGAAAAGCAGCAAAAGGAAGGGACTGGATGGTTATGTCTACGTAGGTGGGAGACAACGGGCAGATGGATGGTCCTGTTGATTTCCTTCAGAAAGTCCCTCAAAGGCTAATTGCAAAATAAAAGCTGGATTTTAAAATCCAAAACTGACTTCCTTTAATAACTTTTCCAACTGAAAACTTAGGCTACAAGGTCAAAAACTGTGGCATTGTAATAGAACATTTAAACTAAATGTTACGTTTATTTAACTTAAGAGTTTGGTTATTCTGTGCACGATTTCCTTCAAATGCATGAGTCACAGTGAGAAATGTGCCTTCATTGAAGGAGTTTACTCCAACTAGAAGATAGGCATTATCTTCTTCTTTGTCTGAGAAGAAATTCAGTGGGAAAAAAATAAATAAATAAAAAAGAAAGAAAAAAAGTGGAATAACACAATATTCAAAGAGATATGAGTGCAGATCTATGAAAAACAGTGCCATAGCACACACAGGTTGGAACAGGTAAGTATGATTTCTTCTACTTGTTAATGCTGTTTTTATATCAGACTTTTGGAGACATCTGCATTATTAACTTCACATACCTACACAACATCCAAAGTGATACCATTGATAGTAAAAAATTTACAGAGTCAAGATTCTGAAATTTTCCTCTTGCAGAATGTTTTTTAAACACATAGTATAAGTAAAGCGGTGTATACCACTGTATCTGCCTCAAAGGATTCCAGGCAGGAGGAATGAAAGGCTTTGAAAATCTGCTTAACTGAAATCAGTGAAGCAAAGGGGAAGAGACCATCAGGGAGACTGTTAAGGTCCCTGATTCTCAGGCCCAGTGTAAATTAGAGCCCAGCTGGCAATGGTACTCAGGAGACCATACGCTAGCCGAGGATGGCTGCAGCACAGCATGTTGCGACCATATGTCTGACATACTGTCTCCTTTCCAAGGGTCTCTGGCATAACAGGATTTGGTTAGACTCTGCTTAGCTGGCCAGGTTCAGAGCTCTCATCTTCTTTGTACTAAAACAAAGGTGTCAAAGCTGTGGTTAAACTCTTGTCCGCAGCAGCACACAAGTGGGCCAGGAAAAGCAGCAATGTGATGCATCATCTTCTTGGTAGGAGTGTTTCCATTGTGGCATGTAGTGGAAATGCTTGAGCAGAGTCTGCACACACCACAGGTGGGCAGGATGACCACTGTGGGGAATAGGACACTGGGCTGAAAACTGAAGCTGTCTTGTGGCAGCACCACAATATAAGCAGGTCTGAAAGGACAATCATGCAAAACCACTGCCAGTTTCGAGTCTTTCTGTGATGCAGTAATGGGACCAGAACACTGCTAATTCTGCCTTTTCATACAATTACCAGGAATTAGTTTTGTTCTGAGATGTGTGCTAATTTGCAAGTTAGTTTTAGCCCCACAAACTCCAATTCGCTCTTCATTTAGTCTAACAGATGAATTTCATGACCCTGAATTAATTTTTTAGTTTTTTCCTCCCAGTTGTGCTTTTTCTATTAGATATTTGCAACACAAAAGTGGGCTTCACTCAACTCCTCATGTGCTGTTTAATTCATGGTTTCATGGCTTAGAAGTTATTCCCTTACCTCCAAAGATAATTTATCTGTCTACTCATCCTGTTGTCTGAGGGTTACAACAGCTTGTACTATCCTTTCGCTTACAGTGGTTCTGAAACCACAGTGCTTAAGAGTATTTTCTTCCTTGCTACTGACGTCTAACTTTCTTTGGTTTTGTCTTGACTATTCTATCCCTTTCCAGAATCCACACATGAAGAATTTGCTCTATTTTCTTTTTGTTCTACACTCGTGTCCATGTCATCATGCTTTGTTGAGCTACAGCTTTCTCAGGTTCTGTTCCAATCACACAAAATTCAGACTTCTCAGTCTATTTGACAAAGAGGAAGAGTGTTGAAATACTGCTACATAAATAAGAAGCAACTTATCCTTGGTTCTAGATGTGCTTGTGCCCGCCTCAAACCCTAAAAACAGTACATAGTTGCATCCAAAAGGGTCATTATGGCTCTTTTCTTTAGTCTCTGTATTCAGTTAAGTGGCATTTTTTGCAGTATAACTTATTCCAGACCTTTGCTAGAAGAAACTATGCATACAACTTCCCTTAGAAGTATGTTCAACTGGGAGCTGCCTGGCTGCACAGGATCTTATACATCGTTCAGCTAAGTCAGCAATCCGTATGCAAAAACCAAGCTTTCAGGGACACTGTGTGGATTTGTGGCATGCCGTAGAGTACCACACATCTCTAAAAACCAATGAATGGATTACACTCAACCATGAAAATGTTTTTTCCCTTACCATGACATTTATAAAATGGATACACTTTATTTAACAAGGAGCTAAAAACAAATGGCACAAAAGTAACTTAAAAATGTTTAAAATATTCAAAACTGTTACTGTTTAAGATGATGAGAGAATACAACAAGCTGAGAAACATCATGCTGAAAGCTAACATAGGACATCTGAAGTAAATTTAATTTTAGGACCTGATTTTGGCTTGTAACATTTGGAAGCATGAAGAGGTGGGCAAACTTCTTCTATTCTGTATTTCCTGACAAGCTATTTTATCTTTGCAATCCAGCATAGATTATATTATACTGTTGTCATGAGTTAGGTGCTGGATAATGGATAGTCTCAAAAGCAGTCCATCTCTATTTAGGCAATAAAGTAACGGTTTATAAATTCACTCAGCAGCAATAAGTTTCTTGAAAACAATAGAAGTGCATTTCAAGCAAGAGGATGACAAGATTTGTTGAGTTCCTATAGACTGAATTTTATTCCCTTCATGGCCATGGAAATCCCTCATCTCAAGGAAATCCCTTATCTGCCTATAAATGACAAACAAATTTTTGTCTTAATTAGAAAACCCTGGATCAAGTTCCTGCTACAGAACTTGCACTGCCACTGGCTTCAGCTAGGAGATGTTCTTAATTCTTCTTTTTTTTTTTTTTTTTTCCTTTTTTATTTTTAATTAATCCATTATGTGTCAGCTGGCTGAAGCAAGTGCTGATATTTTAAGGTTCTTCGTATTTTCAGGTTTCCCACAAGAGCAAACCTTTCTCAGTAGCTCAATGCATTTGTAACATCAGCCTTCCACACTTCCGCTTCTATCTCATTGTAATGAGGGAGGTGATGGTGCTAATCACAGGACGTGTGGTATGATCTCTCAGATGTGCTTCTCCCTGGCTGTCTGTGGTCAGCCTTCTCCCACCAGGAGACAACGCTGATGTAGTCATGTCCATTAAACCTCACTGAAGGCAACAAAACCACAACGGCTTTACTGACCAACTACTACTTCTGAAGGACAATTTTCTTACTCAAAACTACTTCTGGACTTCATCTGTGTCTCAGCTGTGACTGAGAAGAGTATTAATCTACATGCAGACACAGATTCCTTTCTTTTAATGGAACAAAACTCGAATTCTCACTTGCTTTAAACATTTCATTAAATGTTCTATTTTCTCTCTTATTTAAAATGCCCACTGGAGCATAAAGTGTTTCAAAGAAGAGGACCAGGCAGACTGGACTTTTCTGTGTGTACTTTTTGCAGTTAGTGCGAATATTGCTTTTACTGCCAGGAAACCAGAATTGGCCTCAGGTTCATATATGTAACATGAGAGGTGCTGAAGTCAGACTCAAGCCTCAAGTGAAGACACATAAGGGAAAGGATACGCACTAATACAGGATGAGGTGTCCAGAATATCTTCATCCAGGCATTTCAAGATCCATATACAAATTCATATATCATAGTGTAGAAGAGGCTGATGTTTTCTGCAGTTCATTATACCTTCTTTCACACAGCCAATAGATTTTGAATCTGATCATTTCCAAATATATTTGGAATATCTTCTTGATAGGAAATTGCTGTTGCTTAAAATCTGCATCTTTTCACAATCTTTCATTTTCTGTTCTGACAAATATGCAGTGTTATTTTTGGAAAACACCAAAAGATGGAGGAAAAGAAGGTGGGATTCTCTATGGATTTCTATTCCATACTGTTATCAGAGCGTTGGGTGATTTTTGAGCTGTTCACTGATAAGATTGAAATGAACTATGGAAAAATTAGACTGAAAAACACATTACAGAACAGTTCTGTCCAATTCAGTTTTGAAGCATCTGCATAGAATACAAAGAACTGCTGACTAAAAATAAAATAAATCCAAAGTATTTAACGTGAAGTGTTTAATATCTTCATAGACCCATGCAAGGCATTTAGCCAAGAAGGTTTCAAACTCCTATAGTAAGTTGTAACTTAGCTCTTTTAGTTGTAATATCCTACAACCCAGCCCAGGAATCTTCTGTTACAAATTTTGTATTGCTTTGTAAGGAGGACGACAGAGTTTTTCAGAGAATAAGTTATGTTCACTTCTAATAGTATTTCTTCTTTTTTCTTCACTACATACTATTTAATATTTTCCTTTGTGCACTTCTTAATAGTTGAGCTCTAAGTGAAACTCTGAAAAACAGCATTAGGATTCAAACTGAAGTGGAAGATTTTCTTTTCAGGGTCACAAGTAGCATAGTGAGATTTCTCTTTTAAACAATGACACTTAGTATCTCTATAGTTCTATGAATACTTTTGAAGTGTCATATTAAAACCAATCTCTTGGCCTTCAGGCAAAGAGAAGCAATTAGTCTTGGAGTTGTGAATAAATAAAAATCCATTTATATACCCGTCCTTGACATGTACCTTGCAAATCTTAGAAACTTCATCTAGTGGGAAAAGAAACGTTGAATCACAAACACCGATACTGATCATATTGCAGTGTTGCTTCCTAAAACTGTTTAGTTTGTATCAAACTTTCAAGTATTAATTCATATGTATATATTCATACATATTGAAACACAACAACAGAAAGACATTCGCACGTTCGAGTGAGAAGAAAGAGATGAGCGAGTGCACATGGATCTATAATGCACCTTTATTATCTATCCTCAGCGCTAATCCAGGTGAGAAAAACTCAAAGCTCTCAAGTACATTGTTGTGCCCAGCTACTGCAAAAACATCCCACCATGTGCACACCTCCTTCATCCCAAATGCCGATCAGTCTTTGGTCTGCAAACAAACAAACAAAGAAGATCTGGATTAGCCCTGCATGCCAGTGAAGTGGTACCTGTGGCAGTTGTGTTGGGATGAGTCAGAAAACAATTTCTGCTTTTTGTTCAGTGCAACGTTCTTAGGTTTTCTTTCTCCTCTTTACCGCACCTCAGTGCAGAAACATCCTATTCCTGCAATGCTCCACTTGCTGCTCTAGGTTCTCAAATTTGGTTTTCGTTTAGTACTCAGCATATCGCAATTACGTTGTCAAGTTCATCCCTATAGAAACATGAGGTAGCTGGGGCTGGGAGACGGGTCGCGGAGCCTCGGCACATCTTGTCCTCCTCGTGCTCCACTTGTTGAGCGCTGAGAGGTGGCACTGGTGTGCTGGTGCTGCTGGCACTGCTGGGGCTGCCGCCCGGCCCGACGGCACATGGGGCAGCCGCGTGGGGACGCGCAGTGGCCGCACGTCGGGGCAGAGCTGGCCCTGGGGCCGCGCAGAGCTCAGAGATGGGACCACACCGAGGCCCGCACCTGGGCCGGTGGGATGGTCAAGGAAAACAAATTGAAGTCTGTTCTGGATGCAAATCTCTCCGCTGACCTAGTTCTCATTCTCCTTTTCATTTCAGAAGCTCAGCTAAAAATCCATAAATTAAGGAAATTAACTGATGGAGCCTCCGGCATCTTTGTAAGCTATTTAAATCTTTAAATTTACAACATCTTCTGCATATATCAAGTAATTGAACTAACTGCAGGGATGTAACTTTAATGAGAAAATTTCCCTCTTCTCCTGTAGTTTGTACTCGAGAAGGGAAAAAAAGAAAAAGAAAAAAAAAAAGGAAAAAAAAAAAAAAAAAAGCTCCCCTAAGGAGAAAAGTTTCTGTTTATTCCTGCCACGCAAGATAACTTTAAAAAAACACGGATCGCAGGGGTCCTGCCTTTCCCCGTTCCCCGCCGGTTGAAGCGGGCCGCTCCGAGCCCCGCGGCGCGGAGTGAAGCGCGGACGGGCGCGTAGAGGAGCGCGGCTGGGCGCCGTGCTGACCTTTCGGGCGGCCGCGCCGTGTTGCGTAACTCCCTGCGCGGCCGCGCTCGGCACTAGTAGGCGCTGCAGCCCGCCCGGCCGCGGCCACCGGGACGCGCGGCGCCGCTCCGCGGGCGCGCAGCTGGCGGAGCCCCTCCTCTGCGGCGGCCGAGAGCCGGGCGCTGCGGGGCGCCGCTCCCCACGAACTTCTCCCTTTGGGGCCGCTCTCCGCGGGGCGCGCATCCCCCGCGGGGGCTCGGGGAAACGCGGAGCCGCGGGCGGAGGCGCGTCTTGGGCGGAAAGTTGAGGGGCGGGTTTCGCGTTGTTTTAATTTTTATTAACATTTCTTTTTTCTCATTTTTTTGGTGCGGATGGGGTTCCCGCCCCCTTCCCCTTGGGGAGCGCTGCGCGCCCGCGGAGCCGCCCGCGGAGCCCCGCGCCATCGCGCCGCACGCTCTAATTGAAATGGCGCTTTTGGCCGGGGGCGGGCTGCCAGGGCGCTCCGCAATAGCACAATGCATGTCGATAGACGTCATTTGGTTTTAATGGCCTACAGGAAATTTGGCGTTTACAATGCGAGACATTAGCAAAGGGTGAAAGGGAGGGGGAGACGGGCGGGCTGGAAATAATTGCGGCCCCCCCATCCCCGCCGCCGAGACCCCCCGTCTGCAGCCGCCGGCGCTGGGGATGCGCCCGGGGGGGGCCGCGGCGATTTTTAATTTTATTATTTATTTTTGAACTTGATGTAGTTTATCAACAAGTGCGGAGTGGGTGCTACCCTAATTGTAACGGAGGAGTCGGGAGATGTGAGAAACGTGCCCTGCGTTACTTATTTGGGAGCTGAAAATTTATGCCTAGTTGAAAACGCCTGGGGAAATATTACATCAGACCAAATGACAATGATTAAAATCAGCTTTTTCCCCCCCTTCCCCCTTTTCCTCCCTCTTCTTTTCAGTAAGCCCGCGGAAGGACGTGACAGCGGCCCGAGCCTCCCCGGCACCGACCCGTTACCGCCGGCGGGGCCGGGCCGGGCCGCGCAGTTCCGCGGGCAGCGTAGGGCTCCGCGGGCTGCGGCGCTTCCCGGCCCCATCCATTTCCAGGGCTCGTGTTTTGTTTTACTCGGGGGGGGGGAGGTGGGGGTGTGAAATAAATCTGGGGACCTTCACTAAAAGCAGGGGAAAATATCCAATTTTCATCGCAAAATTAGCTAGGGCGAGAGCAAAGGGCTGAGCTAATTGTAGCCTAATCCTCTGCCCTGCAGGCGTTTGCAAAGCCCTGAGCAAGAATTCGCTTTTTTTCCTCCTCTTCTCCCTTCCCTCTGTTATTTAGAGACGGGATTATTGCCTTTCTTCTCATAACAGCCTCGGCAGTTTCATTTAAAGGCTTTTTTCCCCCTCACACGCACACATCCGCGCACACACAACATAAATAGAAAGAAGCGGCAAAAAACAGAGAGGGGGAGAGCGAGCGAGGAGAGAGAGAAGCCTTAAAAATAATAATAATCACAGCAGGATCTGAGGAGCAAAGATAGTAATAAAGGCAAAAAAAACGAGCCCATCCACACACAAACCCGGCAGAGCCCAAAGCCGAGGGGGGCTCGCGGCTCATCCTGTGCTCAAGGTAAGGAACCCGGGCCGGGCTGGAGCGCTGTGCCGTGCCGTGCCGTGCCGAGCCGTGCATTGCATTATTGCATCGCGCTGCACCGCGCGGCGCTCGCGCCTTCTCTCGCTCCTTTTTTTTTTTTTTTTTTTCCTTTTTTTTTTTTTTTTTTTTTTTTTTTTTGGGAAAGTGCCTCTTCAAACTAACTCGGCTCCGGCTCCGGAGGAGAAGCGGCAGAGGGCTGTTTTTTTTTAAAGCTATAGCTCCCGCTTTGCTCGCGCCGCGCGTGTGTGTGTGTGTGTGTGTGTGTCCGTGCGTGTGTGTGCGTGCGTGTGTGTATGTTTTGTTTTGCTCCGCTCCAGCATGGGCAGCGCCGGCGGAGCCCCGCGGCCCGGGGTGCCCGCGCTGCCGCCCCGGCCCCGGCTCTGAAGACGGCCCGGCCCCGGCCCCGGCGCGGCGGAGGCAGCGCAGCCCGCTCCGCGCTCTCGCAGGGTACACGCGGAGCCGCGGGGGTCGGGCGGGCGGCGCGGGGTGCGCGGCCGGGGCGCGGGGGTGGCGGCGGGGCGGCTCGGCACAAAGGGAAGGCGGGCGACAATGGGAGCGGCGCGTATGGAAAGCACGGGAGGGATGTGAATGAAACTCTGGCGCCAGTGAGAGTGGAAGGCTCGGGTCGGGGCAGACTTCAAACCACTCTAGGCTATAGTTTGCATTTCTGCTCCTGCGTGCGATGTGGCACACTTCTGCAAAATTCATACATTAGCCTGGCTAACGCTCGCCTCCATTGGCTGCGCCGAAATCGGATGCGATCGGGGTTACGGGGCTTTTTTTTGCCCTCGCGTTCATCTAAGATATCTCCCTGTTACGAGGGAATAAGTAAAGGACGCCATGTTGTGCTTTTTTTTTTTCTCCCTGCCGATGGTTACCTTCGGGCACGCCGCGTTTCAGAGCGAAAGGCAGAAGTTGGGAGGGCGGCTGCGGCGCTCCGCGGTGGTTCCCCTGACCAGCAGCGGGGAGAGGCGTGGGGTGACGTGAAGCCGCACTGATACAGCGGCGGCTGCCACGGCGGGCGGGGGTGGGGAGGGAGGGAGAAAGGAAAGGAAAGGAAAGGAAAGGAAGCCTCTGCTTTTCTCTCTCTCTCTTTTTTCCTTTTTTTTTTTTTTTTTGGTGAGCATTGCTCCGCGGGCAGCCCCCCATTCCCCCCTGCAAAAGTTTTGGGCACGATCCACTCTGTCACTCGGGACAGCGGTGCGTGAGGCAGCGCGGAGGTGTGGGCAAATGTTGACGGACTTTAAATTTTGGAGCCATCCAGTGCGAGGTTTCAAGTAACCCCATCCCTTCTTTGTCTCTAGGCTCGCTTCTCAGCGTAACCAATTGTCTCCGAGTGGCTCTGGAGGCAGACCCGAGCGGTCGCCGTGCGTGTTTATGGAGACAAAGGTAAATGCCCGGCCCGGGGCTCTGCCCCCGGCTCCGCGGGGCCGCGGGGCTGGGGCCGCTCCCGCAGCTGCTCGGCCCGGAGCGATGCGGCTGGGGCCGCTCCGGCGGTGGGGCCGGGCCGCGGGCAGGCGCCGGCCTCCCCGGATCCGGGCGGAGCGGAGCGGCCGCAGCGCCCGTCGGCGGGTGTCGGTCCTGCTGCGGGCGGGGCGCGGGGCGCGACCCACGGGGCCCCGCAGGCGCCCGGGCGGAGCGAGCGGGGACTGGCGGCTCCTGGAACCTGCGGTGCTCATTTCACGTCTCGAATGTGCATGAAGGAATTAAACTGCACGAGTGAATAACAGCATTAGTTTCAATTAATTTTTATCCTGGCAACAATAAACTTTAGAAACAAAGCGCTTTTACATCCGCAATTAGTCTTGCTTCCCATCTGTAGTCTTTTTAAGTGCCTGCTCCTCGATTTAACTTTGTCCCTCCTTCAGAGCTGCCTCCTTTTCCGCTCTCCCCCCCCCCCCCCCCCTTTTTTTTTTTCTCGTTATCCCTTCCAGGCTGCCGCTTGCTTCTGCAACCTTTCACCTCCCCTGTCCCTATCTGTCTGCTCTGCTCTCTGCAGTTTATTTCTACTGTATTTTCCCAACATCAGCAGCAGTATTGGTTACCATGGCCCCGGGCTATGTGCAGAGGTGGGAAAGCTTCATCCGCCCAAAAGTTCTTACACTTTTGAAGTCTTTCTTTTAGTAGGATCTGAAATGTATCATCTAGAGTGTGTATTAAATGAACAGTATTCCTGAAGGCTTTAGAGCAAGAAAGGCAACACCCTGGAAAATTCTGCAGTCTTTCAGCATTCTCTGCCCTAGGGTTATAGCCCTGGGCACGGAGCTGAATGGAGCTCTTACAACTGCCTTCTGTTTACCTTTTATGGTTAAAATAACAGCTTAGCAAAGAAGCAACTTCATGGAGAAACGATTCAGTGAAATCATCTCAAGCTGTAGCAGCATAGCTAGTTTAATCACCCCTAGAGAGCTGAACAACTGTGAGCACAATGGGACACAAAATCATTTTGTGTGTAAATGAGCATGGCATTGTGATTATTTCACTTTGCATGGGCAAATAGTTTTTACAAGCAGTACTTATGCAGTTAGCTTAGAAAGGCAGAAAAAGATAAGCTGGCTCTGAAAGATCTTGGTGTGCAATGTTTGAAAAACTAAATATTCAGATAATTTGGGAAGCGGGCTCTATTGATTTTGCCTTCAGCAGGTTCCTGTGTTACTGATTAGAGCAGGGTTATTGCCTGTGCCACTAGTTGGGATGCTGTATCCTGTCGTAGGCAACTAAAGAGCAAGGATTATTTTACATGGTTTAATAAATGACTTTTGTTAGTGTTCCTACAATAGTTACCCTTAAGGTTTTAATTTTCACATCAGTATTAGAAAATACGTGCATAAAGACTTTCACTGGATAAATACATTTAAGGTTTTGCTTTGTGCATAAAATAAGTGCATTACTCAGTGTGATGAATTTTATCTGTGTTTTACATTAAGGAGAGGAAGGAGTCCTTAGAAATAGTGGTACTGTACCTTAGGAAACAAGAGTGCTTATTTTTTGGAGCACTACAAGTGTTTTCAGTGTCCTTACGCTCAACAATTACGCCCCCTGATAATCTGCTCATAGGAAATGACCGAACTCCACAACTCTCATAAACACGTTGGGTTCATTTTTAATACCAGTCCTCTCTGAGCAAGGGAAAAGCCCGTGTTCTGATTCCATCTCCTCCCCCCATAAAGCCGGTAGCATCCTCAGTAAGTACGAAAAGCCATAAAAGTTTGAGAACTATTTTAGCTTTCCAGTGATTTTCTATAATTAAGTGTTTTTTCAACACATGCTCTAGCTGAGAGATGCCAAAAGCAGAGGATTGTTCAAAAGGTCCCTCCAGTGAATAGTATAAATTAAATATCTACTGTGTGAGTATGGCCTCTCTGAGAATCTCAGACTTTTTACAGATCAAGGAATTTACTGGTATACTAACATTAAACAAAATCCTAAGATAGCAGCCGTGCTTAAATATGCACAAATAGGTTCGGATCACTTGATCTTTAGCTATCTGTGCATATTTTAAAATAAAAGTCCGTATTTCAAGACAAATGGTTAAATGTAAGACTCGTTTACAGAGGACTGGAAGCCCTTTGATTTCATTTGGAAATTGTAACAAGGGGTGCAGATGAGCCCTAATTAGGCACTTGTTTTGTGTAACTGCATGAGATGTGTTTCTAAGGCAGCTCTGTGCTGCGCGAGGTCTGTACCTTTATCATTAGTGATAATAGTTAGGGTCTGAACAAAGACAGGGTTGACATTCAGCCTGTGTCTCCTGACCCTTTCATTTAAGTGAGGGAGCACAGACTGAATATGAGTTCGCAGTGCTCTTTGGTAAGAAAGAAAAATCTTTGTGTTGGCAGACAGATGAGGCACCCACAGACTGGTAAACAGAGCGCTAAAATCCTGCAGGTACTTACATACTAAGTTGCTTTTGAAAGTTAGTTCTTTTATTTATGCTATATGACCTATTTACTGAAGCTTGCCCACAACAAGCTCTTGTGGGAAACAAGAAAGCAGCGTCTTGAGTCATGAAAGGATTCAATCACTTTCCTTGAAGGTGGTGCTGTAGCAAAAATGTTAATGCCCAATTTCACATCGACTGACACAGAAGTCCTAGGACAGAGCTGGCATTTGCTTCGTGCTCAGTGCAGAGGTCCATTCTGCCTCCGAAGAGGAAAGGATGTGGATTCATAATGGGGTGATGTATTGCTGTGCTTTAGATGCAAGAAATCCTTAGGAGCTAAACTAGATAAATGCAGTTAATGGAGACGTTACGATGACTTTATGAAGCTGTCTGGATGAATTAAGATTTTTCAGCTCCTTTCTACATAGCTCAGATTTGGATTTTTACAGCAAATATTTCTAACTGCATGTTCATTGTGTGTCATAGCCAGGCTCCTCGTGCAAAATATTTACTGCTAGAAGAAAGACAAGACCAGCTTTAGATTTCTAGGAAATATTATCAAAGTAATGTGGGAGAAATGGGAATTCACTTTGTAATGCTGTATTGAAGTGCTTGTCAGATAGAAGGGAGAGTCTGGGTGTTTGGTAGCATGCTTGCAAAACAAAATACCAAGAAAATTAGATTATATTCAGAAATATCTTCAGCTATAATGTTTTGCATATGTTGTTTTACCCATAAGGGGGAGAATGAATGGACATGTTCTAAAACTTACAGTAGATTTTTTGTTTGCCATGTGTGTTATCTGTAGTGATTGAACCAAAATTAGCTCTGAGACACACGTTTCAGCAGGATAAGCTTTGCTTTTCTTACTGAAGAGAACTGCTCTCCTGCTTTGCTAATCCTTTCCATTTGTGAGACATTTTAAGATTCTTGACTCAATTCAGTAATTCTGCTAATTATCAAACATTTTTAGTGCAGTAGCCATTAGATGGATGTTGAATTTGTGATTTCACTTGCCAGATTGCATAGTGGTCTCTAACGCTTCTTGTCATGAAAACACAGGTCAGTTTATATATATGTATCTTTCTGTTTTCGCTGCTTCCAGGTATTGCATTCAGTTTCAAAGCTTATTAGTTCTTTGTATCTAATATTAAGGCTTAACTAAAAATTATCAATTTATTTTGCAATTATTGAAAATAAGACACAAAATTGATCTCAGTTTGATATGAAATTTACTACATGTATAAACTAAATGCCTTAGGTACTGAGGAAGTCACTAATTTAGAGGTGTCTCGTTACTGAGACAAACTTGCAAAACCCCCTGAATCCCAATTCACAAATTGGTTATTCGTTTGTCAGGGGATATTTCACATCTAACACATAAGCCCGCGACCTTTAATTAGAATTTTGCAGTTTGTTTTATGCCCCTTGAGGCTGACACCTTGAAATTTTTTTTCTTGATTTCTTATTGCTAATAAGCATCTTTCCCTTCCCCTCTGGTACTTTAAAGAAAATGATGCAAATACACTTAATTACAGTGGTGGCAATAATTTGTTAGCTGAATATGTGATCAGGCAGATGCAAAAATGATCTGATTAGATCTGTGATCACACTGAAAATAAAGGTAACACACTGCTACATTTAAGAAAAACTGTTCTTTTTGTCCTCCGTTTCCAGGAGGGAAGAAGCATGTCCCGTCTGTCTCTAACACGGTCCCCAGTTTCTCCTCTGGCTGCTCAAGGAATTCCTCTCCCAGCCCAGCTCACCAAATCGAACGCTCCTGTGCACATCGATGTAGGAGGACACATGTACACCAGCAGCCTGGCTACCCTGACCAAGTACCCAGACTCCAGGTAAGACTTCTGGGTTTTCAGGCTCTCTGCCTCATTCTGTTCATTGCATGGAAATACTCATGTACGTACCTGTGCGGCATATTTCGGTGCGAAATATGATTTATTATATATTCACCATTTATGAATAATTCACTTTCCGATTTATACGTTAACCTCACTGGTGTTGTATAGAAAAAAATGCCTGTACAATTTATGTATTATTTAGAGAGCCTATTCATTTTCTCTCTCAGTGTCTTCAGCACTACACTGCCACGTGTGAAGCACCTGTTGGTGTCTTTGATTATTTCCAACTGTACCTGGCTACCTGTTCCTTTCAGATTTAGGAAAAATATTTTTTTTCCCCCCTTCTTTCAAGAGAATGAATCAGCTCAGTTATGCTAGGACCAATAGATGCTTTTGTTGGCCAGCAGAAATCTGAAAGTCAGGCATAGCTCAGTGCCTCTGTGGCAGCAGGCATGTCCTATGGGCAGTAGGCAGTATACCAGCTCCATGCACTTGCAGCCACACTTTGGATCAAGTTTGTGTGGCTTAGGGTAACTGAATAGCACTGTGTGTTAACTCCAGATACATCAAACTATGAACTGAGGCGGCATGAAGATACTGTATATGTAACGCTGTCTCTTTGTTACTTGCCCAGATCCCAGTCCTGTGGGGTACTGCCCACCAAGATGTACAAGTCACCATGGGTAGCATCAGACCTGTAATGGTACTGTGGAAGAGATCACTGCTTTCAGGGTTAAAATATTTTCATTGCAGTAGTACCTGATTTTGATTTACAGTTATTGATCACTAAAATGATTCATCTTTTTGTCATTCTGACTGTTTATGCTTTAGAAGGATAAATGCCTCGTAGGTAACCACCAGAAGGTGTGGATATGCAGTATCAACGTGCCTGTCAGACTGCTTAAAGGAGGCACTATGGACTCAAAAGTAATCCAGAGCTCAGGCCAGCGAGATATCAGAGATTTTGCTACCTGCATGGCCAGTATTTCTGCAAAAAGGGCTTTTTTTAATTGGCAACCACTGTAAAGCTGTAGATTTATTCGGAGATTTCTCCTTTTAAAGAACTAGCTTTTTGGCACAGATTTGGCAGGTTCTCTAGCATAGAATGGCATTTATGGAGATACCTTGGTACGCTTCTGATGTCATAAAGCACAGGGATGCGTTCTCATGCCAAGGAGAGATAGTTGCTGCATCATTTATGGGAAAAAAACAATTACTAAAATTCTATCTTATGGTTAGACTGAAACCATATCATTTTTTTTCAGAACAGTTGCTGTTTAATGTTTGTGTGGTACTTTAATCATAGAGAAGTCTGTTCAGTGGGGAGAGATTTCTAACAGAGAAGGAGACAAATGCTTCATAGTATAAAAACACAAAGAAGATTCAGTAGTTGTGATGGAATAGCACATCTGTTTCCACATTTTAAAATATCACTGCTGACACTATTTTTAAAATATGCCCCATATCAGACTTGCTTAATAAGCACTTCAGTTATGTAACTTTTGGGAGAATATACAGAAATTCACGTATTTTATATAAAGAGAACAGGGTAGTGATATAAAATCTTTTCCCCCTTTGCTAAAATACCAGAAGTATATTCCTTAGGGTTCTGTAGTTCTATTTAAGTTAAAAATACAAAACTGTGACTGACCAGAGCTCTTGTGTTGCCAGATGTTTTGTTGTGTACTGTACGTTGTTTGCATTGCAGTATTATCCCATAAGGCTTGAATGCTTTTTCAGCTGCTCAAACTTCAGTTCTTGCAGGAGTAGGAGCTTAAAGAGCTAGATCTGAAAATCAGAAGGATTCATTATTAACCATGTATATTTTTATAGCAAAACATAACCCCTTACCACCACCTATGTAGATTGGCTTGCCACATATGTTATGGATGGAGGGTTCACTTTAAGTTTCAAATCAGATCTCAGTTGTTGTGGGCTTTTTTCTTCTTCATATTTTGGCTTTTTGCAGCAGTGCTCTGTAGACTTGGTTGGTTACCCCCCATTGAGCCTGTCCTACTCTCATTCCCAGTTACATAAAAATAAAACCTGCAGTTATTTCAGTGGGGACGATGGGAGCTCCTGATAGTGCTTCACTGCCTCTGTGTGATTCTTCCACAAGGCACAGACTGCCATCGCAGTGCTCTGGATGAGAGAGGCATCTCTTGCAGATGCAAGAAGAAGGAGATGGCTTTTCTGGGTGAGACATCTGGAAAGAATGCCAGAGCACTGTTAAATTATGCTCACATGATGATGTGCATGGCCACATATAGAGGCATAGCCATACTCATCCACATGCAGAGTTTCCTGGATTATTTTGGACAGCATATTAAACTCTTGGTTTGAGCATGAGTTCATAAGCTTCAAATCCAAGAAATTAAACAAATTTCTAGCTTCTGTTTCAGGGAAAAATGTAAGCATATGCTGAAATGATTTGCTAAATCTAAGCTTGTGTCACATAAAATATAATTTGCACTCACTAAAAGTGAAAGCTGTGGGAATAACCTTCCTGTTCATGTTACAACCTCTATTTCTTTTTCTGTGTTCCAAAATCCCAAATAGGCTGTTAGCTTGTAATGTATACAGCACATGCA
Organism: Coturnix japonica; assembly: GCF_054131305.1. Lineage (NCBI taxonomy): Eukaryota > Metazoa > Chordata > Aves > Galliformes > Phasianidae > Coturnix > Coturnix japonica. Next base: position 31,801,502 of record NC_140668.1, read on the forward strand.
CATGTATAAGGACATGTATATAAATGTGATTGTACACAGAGACATCACTTGCTAATGGGAAATGGAAAAAAATCATTGAATCGTGTTTATCTTTCAATAGTATCTGAAGGAGGCCCAATCCTGTTAGGTCCTAAATGAACTCAGTTTGTGTTGATTTCAGTGGGAGGGAAGAGCTCTCAGCAGCTTGCCAGATCAGGCCCAGCAGGAGCAAGTATAGGTATGACCAGTTCCTGCCTATACCTGCTCTCCAGTCACCCCTCTGGTATGACATAAATTACACCTGACAGCAGGCAGCGTGATACATTTCTTATTGCAATTTGTTAGGATTGACTGTGCTCAGCCCACTTACTTGCTTTGCTTTTCTGATCCCAATTTATGTGGTTAGCCCTTATTCATGGAAACAAAGGACCTGATTCTGGAGTCTTACTCACGTGAGGGAGTAGCTGGCGATGTAAAGTTGGAGAACTAATTTTGCATGTCAGTGATCCCAGAGTTCTTTTGGAGCAACTATGATGAAGTCTTTGATGTTGTTCGTACTAGTGCAGCTGCTGATAGGAGAGAATTTGTCCATTGATTAGATTTGCATAAGCAAAGGGTGCCAGATTAGGCATTAAAGGTGGTAGACACCCTCTTTCCAGTAAATTGTCATGGGCTATGTAACTTCTCTAAAGAAGAGAACACTGGAGCAGCACACAACTGTTGGGGCAAAAGGGAAGGGTTAAACAGCCACTGTCAGGGACAGTTTCAAAGCTAGATGTGCTCACCTTAGTCTTTACTCCTACAAGTCTTCCCAGTTGGCTTTTAAAATGAAACACCTTATAAATAAGTAAGCTGGATTTTTGGAGAGGGAAAGACAAGGGGTAAAAAGAAACAAGCAAAAGATACTGTGAGCAGAAACAACATAAAGACAGCATAATAGTCACAGAGGTGATCTCAGAAGTAGTAGGATTAATCCCTCTTCTTATAGCTAGTTGAAGCTGCTATTCTTGAATACCTGAGATGGCCATTCAAGTTAACAAGTTTAGGGGGATTCACAGGGGCTGACACTGACTTATCTGCACCTAAGGATTACTTTCTATAACTTATTTTTAGTAAGCTTTTCACCAAAACTACCAATTCTGACAGTTATGAGCTACAGATAATGTAAAGGCAAAGGAACAAAAAATACCAAACAACTTCTGTTGAATAGTCTTACCATCAGTATCTTATTTCTAAAGTAACCAACTGAACAGACAAATTATACAACTTCGAGAGCATTTCCTCTAGAAATTCCATTACTGTTTTCACCCTCAGAACCTCTAAAAGCAACCCCTTCACACACTGACACTTGAGTGTGGATTTATATGACAGATTATAAAGGCTTCAAAAACTAGCACATCCATAAAGTGAGCTGTAAATTGTATTTATTCAAGGGAATGTGATAGCTTTTAAAAAACAAAAATAAAAGACAACCAGAAATCCAAGCTCTTAATGTGCAGAGTGGTCTACCCAAAGATGCTGCCTAATCATCCTGTCTTACTCCCACTGAGTTCAGTGACAGATATCAACTTTGAGTGGAAAAGAACAAAAAGTTCCAAATCCCCCTATTCCAAAGCCCACACTTTGCCATTTCACTGAACATTCTGATATGATTTTGAAGTTGTTAGAAAGCAGAATGAGATTTTTTTCATTAGAAGCTTGTTCTTTTTACAGCCCCGTTTAACATTTATCTCAGAGAATTGCTGTGAGCTCCTAGTGAGTTGTACATTCTTGGTTAATTAGTATTTGTCGTCTAACCCTCTGTTAAAGATTAGTATGTTATTTTGTTTGAAAGGAAGTTATAGGAGGTGTCACTTCCAGGATTGCTGGTCACATGCGAGAAGTGAGCAGACATCATTGTAATTGAAGCAGAAGTTCCCTGGTGGGAGCCACGTGATCACACAGACCCGGGGGAGCTTCCCCAACACCACCTGGCAGCACAAGGTGGTTGGGACCTGCCAAACTGGACCAGTCTGCCCTCAGCCTTTACTCCATGTGGTTAACCGAAAACACCCACCTTTTTAAAAGTTTTCTTACCTCTTTAGGAAAGCAAATCTTGTTGGCTCTGTGGCCCAAGGCACTGCTAACAGTGCATGCCCTGACCTTCAGGCACCTTGACTTCATCACCCACTTCTCTGGAGGCTCTGCCCTCCAGAGAAAACCAGCACGGGTGTGTTTTTTTTAAAACTGTTTCAGAAAGCAATGATACAACTGTAGCTTTTATGAGGCATAGTAGAATTTTCCCATTTTCTTTGCCTTATCTTCCTCTGAACCCATGATCTTTTGGAAGGAATTTACAAAAGAGCTTCCTAAAGATTCAGGCTTTTTCTTGTCAAAGCAAACTCTCATTCACCAGGCTGGAATGACTTCCAGGACAAGGTGCTTCTCCAGGTTTCAAGACTCACCTGTTGTCCCTGCCAGACCATGACTGCTGACACCCTATAGCCAGATGCAGATTAACTCAAACACATCCAATACTGAGATCTTCAAGACAGATTTTCCACTTCACCCTTTATAGCTAAGAACTTCCTCCTCTTCTTGGAAGAGAGCAGGGAAATTCTTAATTCAAACGTGTTCAGTGTATGTAATTCTCCAGACTTAGCACGTGTAAAAGCACGTAAGATCAATCCAGTGTTATCACCATTGACTTGCTAATTCCTCATCAGATCTGTAGAGTCTTGATGCTATTACAAGAAAACAATGCCAATTATCAGATCCTGTCACTCACCACATACTGGCAGAAGGGTGTAAGTCAGTTCTTAAGCAAATGCTCTGCTTTGGCCAGGAAGTTAAGACCTAATTTGTTCATAACCAGAGACTGACTGTGGCCTCTAAAACACAGCACATTTGAGGTCAGTGTTGCAATTTGGAGCAGAAAACTGCCAGCTCTCCTGGGTCCACTCACTCTCTTTTGGCCCTGTGTAATTGTTAGCATCAGTACTAACCTGGGCATTTCCAAAACCTCTCAGTTCCAATTCCGTACCACACTGACCACAGCTCACTCACCTGGAGTGTGTAACGGCATGTTGACCCTCTTCACTATCTCTGCAGACCTGCTTAGTGATGCTCTTTTAGTACAGTGTGTGCACATTACACCATCAGTATGGTACTGCTCTTCCCAGTGAGGTCATTTGTGAGGTGGCACAAGGCTCAGGCATAAGCAGGCTGCAAAGCATGGTCTGTTACCCAAAAGGCAAAGTTTCTGAATTGGTGCCTACAGCCCAAATTCAGGCAAAGCTCTACAAAACACACCTGCATTGAGCTGCAGCACAAAGCTCATTAATTTTAATAGATATTGTGAACTTGAAACATACGTGGACTTTAAAGGAAAACACCTGAAGAGGCAGGATTGTTTTCCTGTGCTACTGATGCTCAGAGCTGCAGAGCATAGGGATGGCATGAGCGTGCTGGTTGTGGTGCACTGGCATTAGAGGGGCGAGCCTGCCAGGGGTCCCCCAGCGCTGCTGCAGAAGATAGCAAGGAAAGAAATAGAAAAGCAGACATTTCAGTTACACATAAAGCGTTTTCTGAATTAACATAAGAATTTTCATGGAGATTAAAATCATTTTCTGTTACATTTAATACACCTGTAATTAACAGATAAATCTTGAGAGTTTTTCTCATTTGGTTGATGACTGGGCAAGTCTTTGGTTTCCAAGGGAATTTTGACCAACAGAACAGTTAATGGAAAAAAATCCTTAAAAAGATCCTTTCTGTATCCCACCCTCCCTTCCCCCAGGTCTGCATCTAAACCTGTGGGTGCTGTGCTTACCTGAGTGGGAGCTGGAACTGGCAAAGACCTCTTTATTTCCAGACTGCTGAATCAAATAATGGAAAATGATCCAGGCATTCTGTGCTTGCACAGCAAAACGTTGCTGTTTTGTAAGGGTGCAGAGTGGCTGCAGCCACCCAAGTCCATGCAGCTCCCTAGGAAGTGTAAGAAGTGAGGGGCAGGATGGGAGCTGCTTCCAGGACCCAGCCAGCACAACTCCTGAGTAGCATACAGGACAGAGTATAGCAGGCAGAGGTGGAAAACCCTTCATTCTCCTGGCTGGGTTGGATGGAGCTGCTGCAGCAGCTACCTCATCAAAGTCAGGCCTGGGAGGAGCAGGGCATTGCCTGGATGAAGGAGTTACACTGGGTGTGGTCTCCATGGAATAAACTGCAACAGGGAAGTAATTACAGCTGGGGATAATGACACAGGTACCCTGTCTCTACCTTCCATTAGAGGGAAAAATCCTAGAATCAGTGTCTGCTTTGAGAAGCTGAGCAGAGATCATGGAAATAATACACAAAAACACATTTCCCTGTGTTAACTAAGGATGCTGCTGTACTTAAGCAGTGGTGATGGTTTTGGTGGTAAAGGAGAACAAGCCCTGTAATGCAACTTTTCAGTCCAATTACTGTGAGAGATGGGAGCAAAGGAATTTGTATGGAAACTGATTCTTCAGACCTGTCTGTGTCCATCTCTCCAGGATCTCTGACTAACTGGCATGTAGGGAGCCACAACAGAGCTGAGCTGTCTGCTGTGATAAAGGTGTTTACTCCTTACTGGACTTCATAAATGCTGCCTTGCCCAGCACAGCTGCTGCCCAGGGACTGCCCGCAGGCTCTGGAGAGGGAAGCAGAGCTTATCCTTTGGGAGCACAAATCTTACTGTAATTGGGTGCAGAGATTGGGACCTGTCAATGAATGAATTATTAGTATGTTTACCTGGAATATTTGATTAAATGTATGAGGGAATGTTACACAGCTAGTCTCTGATGAACACTTTTTCTGAAATTATTATTTCTATGTATACATTTATATATTACAGCCTGAGTTGTGTGGAGTTCTAGGCACGAATAGGTATTACAGCACCTAGAAAGGGGTGGATTGAGCTACTATTAAAGAGGAGAAGATAACAAACCACACTCATCTGCCTTACAGAAATAAAATTATGGCTGTGTTGCTAAGCCCAGCACAGGCTGCTCAAAAAGCCTGCAGTTGAGAAAATTCCATGTTCCTGATCTTGATATTACCTTTGACTTGGCTAGTCAAAAGGGAAGAGAGAGGAGGTGTTCTCTGTGCAGTCTATCCATCCTGGCTGTGGCCAGACAGATGTCACTTGTGGCCTTTGAGAGCAGGTCGGGGCTGCTGTGCTGTCTTGCCAATACCTTTGCTGCAAACTCAGATGGCCTTGCCTCATTTTCTGCTCTTCTCTGTTCTCCTGCAACAATAACTGGGCTGAGTTTAGCCCATTAGTAATTCCCCTCCTTGTTTGCAATGAGTTAAAAATCAGTCTGGTTTATTAAAACTCACACATAGAACCCAGAAGATAGGGAGACAAGTAATTCAACATTTTCTTGCTTTAGCACTCTGTATTTATAGCAGTTTCTGAGGTTAGTTGGTTAAGTCCTTTGTCATTTCTTTAATTCCTTCTTTTGCTTACCACTCACCTCTCACCTGCCAGGGCACTTCAGTGCCAGCAGCACAATTTAAGTATTTTTCAGCAGTCATTTTCAGGGCACTAACATGAAACATGAAAAGCATCAGCATTAGCAGCATGGTTTGAGAAACTGCTCCCATAGGATGCTATGGAAGCAACCTGTCTCCTCCTTTTATGTGCTGCTAGTGGAGGCTGTTTTCCTGCTGATGAACATGGTGCAAAATACTGCACCTTCACCCAGTTTCACAGTTGTAGCAGCTTTACACTTAAAACAAAGGGGGAATCCCCTTTATTGATCTATTTTTTTGTATGCTGTGCACCCAGTAGACACAACACATGGAGAGGAGTTACGTTAAGATGCGGATTCAGTAACTTTGTGTTGGAAATTATGTCCTGAGGTCACAGCAAACCACTGCAGCAGCAAAGCAAAAGAAGTGTTACCTCTTCATATTTGGTCTTTGAGTACACATCACCGGTGTTTGTCTTGTGATTTATAAACTTTTGCTTTATAATGACTCTGCAATGGCAAGTAGACCTGGTCTCCTTAGGGGGATATTTCATGAACTACTTAGGAAGTTTATAAAAAAGAGTCCCTAGATTATGAAGCAAGGGGTATCTGTTTTGTAAGGAACATGTTATGAAATGAATTTGTCTTTAGGCCTAATTTAATTATTTTAATGATCCCACTGGTGGTTGTTGTAGGTGTCGTTCTGTGTATATATTGTGACCTACATGCTTGTGATCATTTATGAAATCTAAGATTTAAAAATACATTGGACCTTATTAATTCATTGCCTACTATCACTGAAGTAAATGGAGGTGGTTTGGATATTAGTGCATTGGGCCAAATCTCTCTTCCAGTGAAGTCAATTAGAGTTTTACTGTAAGCTTAAATGGAAACAAAATAAGTCCTGTTCTTTTAGAAAACTCCCCCAAATAATCCCTGGTGTAACTCTGTTCACTACTGTGGAGTGACATCAGGAATGTATATTGATGTGTAGACAGTTGTCAAAGACACCTGAAGGTGTAAAATCAATAGTCAGGTGAGCACAGAAGAGTCCTGCCCTTACAGGTATGTGCACGTGCCTTTCTTGGTCAGTTGACCTTCAATAAAAGATGACTTCACTGGCTTTGAAGGAAATACTCAAAATTTGTACCTGTATAACTGAAAATAGAATTAATCTATTCATGGGCTAATAAAGTCTTTTAGAACAAAGTGCATATTTAAATAGAAGACATATGAAAGCACACAGTGATGTGTGTGTGATGTGGAACATGCTAGGCTATAGCTAACACAGGTTGTGCCCTAAACTGCTGCTAGCTACATCAATTTTGCCAAGTTTCTTTGTTACATGAATGTAACAAATAGATTAATGTGCTTAGTCCTTGCAGCACATCAGCTTGCTCCATTGTGCAATACTGACATTAAATCTGCTGAGTGAGAAATGGGTAAGTATTGCCACTCTCATCCCTGGTATAACTTCACTGATACAGCATTACCCAGGATGGTGGCACTCCTAACCTGATTTTGCAGCTGGGAGAAGCTGCAGAGCTGGAAATGAGCTCCAGAATTATAAACTCATATCTCCATGTTCTATCCACCAAGTTACCTACTCTTCCAACTCATCTGCTGTGATTAGCATGCATTTTATCTTCTGGTACTTAAAAATAATTTGCAGGCAAACATTTTAAGAGATTTTGTATTTTGTTTTCTTTTGTTGTTGTTGTTTTCACCTGATTTGCTCTCGCTTGAATCTGTGCTAGGAGGGCTGGCTTTTAGCTTAGCATGCGTGCACTTATTGCATTCCTCATTGATACAATCCCTGTGATGACTGCCTGCCTGTCAGAGCTGGGCACCAGACAAGCAGGCTAAGCAGAGGTATTCCAGTGTTCATATGTACTGTATTGATTTCACTCTACTGTAGTATGGTATGAGTTCAAAGGCTAAAATTCCTTTTTTATCTGCTGAGGACCACAAAAAGCAATACCTGAAAGGAATCCTGCACGTGGATGCTGGGAAGCTATTATGCAGCACTTGCAACGTTACTCTTGGTCAGACTCAGAAAGGATCAGTTGGCAAGCACTGGAAACTGAGATTTTCACCGTAAAGCTGAAACGCTGAAGGAATCCCAGTCCAAAGGGCAGGCTCCCGTTACGCCTCTGTCCTAATGGAGAGCAGATGCTACCAGTGCTGCAGGTAATCTGTTTAGATCTGGTAGAAGCTTTTGCAGCAGCAAATCTCTCTCTTGAGAAAGCAGACAATGAAAAACAGGGACTCTTCTTTTAACACTGGTGTCATACTGTGCTGATGGTGTTATGCCAATGACTTGTATGGGTATGATTACATCAGAGGCTGCAGATTTGGCATTTAGGGAACGTGGTATGCCTTCTGGGAGACCACTGCCTAAATTCTGCCATTGCAAAACTTATATATAATTTCATGGACAAACTTGGCTAGTTGAACTCCATGGGAATCAGTAGATGACAATAGAAAGAAGCTTGGTCCTCCACTTGTGTTGGGGTTGTCTGGGAGGGAATGACAACTGAACATGGGCCAGAAGTACTTAACACTGCTTTTGAAAGAGGAATAAATTCAGTGATGGCTTTCCCCCCCCCCCCCCAATTAAAAAGATGGATTTGTTGCCAGCTCTGAACATTTCCTCTTCTGTTCACATTCAGTTAAATTCTGTTTGCAGATGTGAGGGTTAAAGTGGGGGCTGACTTCTGTTTTCAGTTAAGTAAGAAAATGTTTTGGCCTTGACTTCACTGGGACCAGAATCAAACCCATGACCATAGTATTGTGTTTAAGAATCAATCTCTCTCAGTCACATAAAAAAGCCAGGTTCAACTTTCTGCACCTCATCATAATCCAACAGTTAACAGTTTTCTTATTATTGTCAAGTTTTCCCCAAGCTGAAGCCCAAAGCATCCTCTGTGCAGCAGGTATATTGATTGTCGTCTCCCTTTGGGGTGCCAATTCCCTCTTTGCAATAAGGCTCCCCACTCTTTTCTTCCAGAATGTGGCTGTGGAGCCTGGTTCTCCCACTTGACATATTAGTGCATCAGTGTTTCTCTTTACCTGCTCTTTCTCTGCTGTTGTAACAAAAAATCTTACTGGAAATTTCACTCTGGTTCTGCCTTTCACCTGCCAACTCCTCAGACATACCAGTAAAAAAACTGTTAGCCAAGTCTTCCAACTTGCAACATGCAGATGTAAGGTCTTTGTCGGTTGTTTTCCCTTCGAAATCATGTTAACAAATCATTATTGACATGCTCAGTTTCTCTAAGCGAGCCAGGAAAAATACACTCTGTAAAATAAACTGTATAAAATACAGTGTAATTAAATGCAAAAATAAACAGGAGCATAACTCACACATTGTTTTAAGTGTGACAACAAAAACACGGATAGAGAAAACTGGGTACAACTTCCAAATCACTTACTTACAGAGAATTGCAAACAGCTGTAGCCTTGGGCGTGCCGGTAACTGCCCCTGGTGTCTTTGTGCCAGAGCAATGGTGTGAACTGCACGAGGTATTCAGCAGTGTAGTGTTGGGGCACTGCAAAATCAGCATAGCTTATTCACCAAAGGACAAAAAGATGGGTGTAGGAAGACCAAATACAGGATGAATGTAAGATAAGCTGTTTTTTCCATATTATAATTCTCAGAGAGAGAAGAGTTACCCATTTCACAAATTGGCATGCCAGCCTACTGCCAGTATTACCACATGGCCTGAGTTGTAAGCAGAAAGTTAATTTATCCATACCCAGACTCACTGGTATCATTCTTGTCCATGTCAGTGGAGAGCATCCTGCTGTAGTGGAGGCAGGCAGTGGAGCTCCTGGAGGACCATGCCTAGTGACTTTCTTCTGCTGGCCTGGAAAGAAAGAAAACAATCATAGAAAAAAGACTGCTCAGCTTTCATATGTTTGTGCTCAGAAGTGCAGGGACATGGCTTGGACAGATGAAATATTCTAGCTGTTTGTATGAGCAGCGGGTACCAAAGTGTGTTAACTGTCACTATTTGCGTTTTATAAAGGTGGTGCAGACCATGAGTGCCTGCTCTTCTTACTCCCACTGTAGGCTGAAATGTGATGGTTTCACAGCACCCACACATGCAAAGGATGAGGATGGCCAGACTTGCACCCTGGAAGGTGATTGAGTTACATGTGGAATTTTTTCCTGCCCTCACTGAGATCCACTGGTAGTTTCTCTGTTGACTTCAATGAGCAAGGATTTAGGCCATTTACATTAAAATAAAACCAGTATTTGCATGTTTGCCAACCTCCTGGTTGGTGTTAGTGGCAGCAATGTCCAGACATACTCAGATCTGAAAATATTTGTAAAAATGTGTGGTTAGCTTCCACTTGAAGTTACAGCAAGTAAGAAGGGAGAGGTGTGACATGCAACCCTTTATTCGTCAGGTCCCTCATAGTACTATAACTTAGGGGTGTTTAAAGGAATAGCAAGAAAAGGCTTGTACAGGCAAGAATGTTTTATTTGAATTGTGCATCTTCTCAGGTATTAACTTAATTCTGTTGAGTGCCCACAACTCCCACAGTCTGAACTGAAATGCAGTTCTTGCAGGATTGGGACCTTTGGGAAACTAGAGAGCATTAAGATGCAGTTTGGGAGTTTGTTTGAAATCAAAGAATTTTAGTTCCTGCACTGATTTTCATGGACAAAATTTACTGTAAATTCTCTACTGAGAAAACATGAAAGGCCAAGAACTCTCACAGGGCTCAGATAAGAGCAGCGGCAACAATGTTATAATTCACATAGGATACTTGTAGTGATATAAATTTGTATTAGTAATTTTAATCTTCACTAATCATTTGGATAGAAATTCAGTTAAAATGAACTGAAAGACAGAAGAGGAAAAGTAACCAGAACTTCATACTGGAAAAAGTGATCGTACTGGAAGGAAATCAAGCTAATGCACTTGCTTAACTTAGCTAACATACTTATTTAACTCAAATGCTAGTCCACAGTTTAAAGTGAGATGAATTCCCAATGCACAGATATTACCTACAACGTATGAACTCCTGTGCAGTTACTCATGTGCAAACCCTCCTGTGGGCTTTGGCATATTTCAGTGAAAAAGAAAATGCTTAGCTCCTACCTGCAATGAATTTTGTGTTTCAAGGGTTTGTATCATATTGTAATATCATTTGGATGCTTCTGTTAGAATGATGCAGTCAGCCAGACTGTGCCCCTCATGCTCACCCCCAGCCATTGCTGCCTGTGAGGCCCAGGCCAGCAGAGCCAGCCTGCCTGACCGCAGCAATGTGTGAGGCTGCACTGCTATTAGCACCAGCCAGCCCAGTGATAGCACCCACTTTGGTACACTGGTTTTTGTGGCACCTGCATCATTCTGAACTGAATTAGTGGCTTCTGCCCATGTCCCAGGGAGCTTTGTGCCGAGGGCTCAGGAGTGTTGAGGATGGGCCGAGTTCCAGTTGCAGCAGAACCTCACAGCCTGCACCAATAAGGCAGACATTCTCCTGGGTGTGACCAACAGAATGGTGCACAGCGGAGGCTGTAGGGAATAAATGCAAATGGTATGTTTAATGGAAGGCTGTGTCTCACGTTCTCTGTTACAAAAGATTAAAAAGACCAGCAGAGCAGTGTCAGTAGCACACAGGGAAGTTTTACAGAGAAATGCAAATTCTACCTGTATTTGAAAGTTACATTTTTTCTTGTTAAGCACAGCAAATGCATTTCACAACTGACAACTGAAATGAATGTGGCAGAATTATGATGTGTAGGTAGGATGAGTGCCGTTCTGTCTGTATGTGTCTCTACTTATCCAGCTTATAAATGTGGTTATATGCTGAGCAGAATGAAAGAATTCGTAATATAGCAATTAACATACTAGAAACTGTTTGTTTAGTGAAGTCTTTTTATAGCTGTTAAAATAACACACTAAAATATACAAATGCTAGTTTAATAAGGCAAAATAAAATCATTAGCCTGACTTAGGGCTGGATTCTGCCACCATTACTCATGGCTAAGCAGTGCTTTACTCAAGAACTGTTTATGGGAGATGGGTGGCAGCAGCAGGCCCTCAGGAAATGAACACGCTGCTGATAAATTTGGGATGAGCGGCCAGTGCTGATGGGCCTAATTCCAGGCTCCCAACAAGGTGAAGGGCTATGGGTTAATACTGTAATAAACTTCGTGGAAATGAAACACATGGAAATGAAAGCACTTGGAGTCCAGATCTCCTTGGCCACTGCTCTGCTTGCTCTGTGTGACTGCTCCCTCCTGTTCCTCCACAAGGAGCTGACGGGACACTCAGCCACACTGAGCAATGCCAGACTTTTGATAACAAGAGTATTTCTGTACCAGGATTAGTGTTTCCAATGCTATTTTATATTATAGGCAACACCAACTCTACAAATTAAAAAAAAAAAAAAAAAAGGAAATTTATGTAATATAAAAATTCAAATATATTTCCATGGAACTGTTCATCAAGTAGATACCTGTGAAAGTGTCCGGAGTGTGGAGACAGATTGTTAGCAACAAGCAGAGAGAACGACATGCGACATCTCGACCTTATCACTATGGATGCTGTGTGGTATTTCAGAAATAACAGCTCATTTATACTTCAGTGGATTTTACTGCCTGTTGCTTCAGCTGATAGTAACATAGAACTGAAAACATCATTTTCCTTACCTTTGTTTTAGAGACAGAATCTATAACATAATAATTCTGCTTTTTAGTTGAAAGTGCAAAAAATCTCCCAGAACTTTGTAAGAATGATTCTGCATGGCAGATGATAATGTTCCTTTTGGATTATTGACTTCTAAAAATACATGTTGGTACTATATACACTAACTCTGACCTATTACAAAAGCAGATAGTCAAGCCTGAACAACAAAATATGAAGTATTAGATCTAGGTAATAGATCCTGCAGTTCATCCAGCTCCCAGTTAACAAGCGTTATATCCTTCAAAAGTGCTGCAAAGTGAGCATATGGCTCAAGTAACTCCTCTGGTATTCCAGGGCCAATGTTAGAAGGCAGGCATGCAAGGTTTTCAGGAATTAGAGGTGGATAAGCCCATTACACTGTTTTACCCTACGCATCCCTACACTAAGATACTGTACTATTTGATACCTTGTTGGTGCTAAAAACAGAGTCCCAGCTTGACTTCTCTACCATCCCTCCCTCCTGGCTGCCATTGGAGCAGGAGGCAGGGGACAGTCCGTGCCCGTGTTCTCCCTGTCCCTTCTATTGCCATCCCTTCTGCAGAGCTCCAGCAGCCCAACCGTGTGTCAGCAGGAGCAGAAGGGAGCAGGGACAGAGCAGGGATGGAGCAGGAAGCAAGCCGTGCACAGCCCCACATGCTGGAGGGGCTCCCCAGCAAGGATTCCTCTTTTCTTTCTTGCTCTTTCCATAAAATCAGAAGAGAGTCACGTTTAATGACAGTCCTCTATAATGTGCACTCCCTGCTGATATGACATTGGGCAGAAAAAGTGTCTACAGAATAAATTTTTAATATACGCAAACAACTGAATTATGAATGACAAAAATATCGTGGAATGGTTAAATATTAATCACTTAATTACTTAAATTAATACTTTTACTGCGATGTTGTGATAAAGGCTGTCACTCACGTGTTGTGTCTGTGCTGGTTGGGGGAGCGAGGTGCAGCAGTGGAGGCTCAGTGAATACTTGGCTTCATTTTCCTGCAGGTCCTCCTGTACTTGGTGTTCCTCTTAAGGCCCCCAGGATCAGATCTATTTGGAAAGAACTTCAGTTTTCTGTTCAAGAAGGGAGCTAGCAAGAAAATGGCTAATCTGGCCCAAGAGGAGAAAGCACCCCCGCTTCCAAACACTTACCCATCCCAAAATGCAATTAACTTCCATCTGGGTGATGCTCAAAGCCCAGCTGTGCTGCACTGGGCTGGGCAGCAATTTTGAGAAGGTGGGGTGCTTCAGAGAGCAAAAAGCCCTGGCAGCTCTCTGATGGATTTGGGTGAGTCTGTGAATGAGGTTATGTGTGGCTGTAGTGCATTATGGACTTGGTGCCCCCATGCACCCTCCCCAACTGTGCTCTGGCTGCATGGTCCTGGTGAGTGTTGTCAGGGGTGCGGGTGGCAGTGTGTGTCTGTAGGTGCTCACACAGCTTCCTTACTGTCCAAGGAACTCAGGAAAGAATTTACTGGCACTCTTGTCCTTGTGGGTTGGCTGGCTGCGCTGCTTGTTTTTGATCTAATAAAAAGGGAGATTTTAATATCATAGTGCAATGGGTACAAAGCTAGAAGCTTGCCCCCTGGCATTTTCTCTAAATATTATTGAAAATGTAAAAGAGCCTTTAGCAGAAACAACTGAAGCACAAAGAAGCTGCAAAAATAGGAACAACAGGATGTGTTCTGGATGTTGGGAAGAGGGGTTAGAAGCATCCAGCTGCAGGCTGGGCACCATTGCACTCCTCACCCAGCTCTGCAGGGCTGGGAGCTGGAACCCTGCGAGGGGCTGGGTGGGCACACATGGAGTGGGACTGGGGGAGAGGGAGGCTGGAACAGTTGTGAGAGAAGCACATGGCTGGGAAGGGTGCAGTGCACAGCCAGACCTGACCAGGAAGGAGAAAGCAGTGGGGAAACATGCACATTGGAACTGTTTTGCTTGAGCCTGGCTTTGGCTGCTGTCTGTAAATGAAATATAGGGAGAAAAAACGTTTAAAGCATTTTTAAATACAAAAGTGAACAATCTCTTAAAAGGTGGGAGTACTGAAGAAACATTCACTGCTGAGACTCACCCATCTCACCCAGCTCTTTTTGCCTTGCCTCTGTTTTTCTCTGCCTTCTACTTTGCATACATCACTGGGAGCATCATTCCCATGTGCTATAAGCAAATGGCTCCTCCAGAAAATGATGTTTTACAGTATTAGGCACCAGGGCTGCTCATAAAAGCAAACATTTTGGAGTGACCACTCTCCAATCATAGAATCATAGAATTACTCAGGTTGAAAAAGACCTTAAAGATCATCAAGTGCAACCACAGCCTAACCATAGTACCCTAACCATAGTACCCTAACAACCCTCTGCTAAATCTGAGAGCTGCAGCAAGTTCCCACATCTGCACACAGTAGTGTGTGCTGTGCAGCCTGAGAGCTGTGCAGCCTGGTAGCAGAGCTGTTAGTCACTGTGCTTCCACAGCTTTGCTTATCAGAAGTAAAGCCAGTGCACCAAAGCTTCTTCTGGAAGCTGTCATTTGCACTGCGTTTTCTGATAGACTTTTTGCAGGTACAGCTTGTGCTGATGAGGCAGGAGAAGCAGGAGCACTTTCCACACGCAGCATTACAGAAGGCTGCAGTGAAGCTTGTTCTTGGAACACAGCAGACCCCTAAAATGTCAAATAAATCCTCAAACTATTCATCACTGTGTTTTTGGGGTGGCAGTTAAGTCTTTCAACACTCTGCAAGTTTCTTTCCCCAGCAGTAATTTTGCTGGTGAAGAAATACAGCTCAAGGCACTCTACAAAGGCCTCAAAATTCATGTTTTGTTTTCATTACAAAAAAAAAAAAAAAAAGCTTCACTACATTAAAGAGCAGCCCATTAGCATTTCGTATCCTGTCTTCCCTGCATCCTTTCTTTGTTGGCAAACCTTCCCCCATATGCACCAAGGAGCTGAACAACAGCCATTGCTTTGCTTTTGCAGACTTCACAGAAGACGGGCTGCAGCAGGAGGAGGTTTAAGCCACAACCCGGCTTGTTTAGGGAGTAAGTGGGAAAGATGAGTTCTCAAAACTTTTGGTAGCCACACAAATAATGAATGTCTTGTACTGAAACACTGAGTTACTCTATCGGCTTCCAGGCTAACCCAGAACAGCACCCAGGCTCTGTGCATGTCTAAGGAAATAAATTAACTGTCTGGTTCCTGGGCTGAAATTTAGCTCTGCACCAAGCAATATATTTAGCTGTCTCAAGCAAATAGACCTCAAATAACAATGAAAACGAAAATAATGAATTACTGGAGGCTTTCTGAACCTTGGGATTACATAAATTAAATGCTGCAGTGCGAGTTGGATTTTTCTGATACAGTTAGAAAGTTAGAGGTTGGAGAAAGACAGTAAATATATTATGATTAGGGTTTAGGGAAGCATTTGATTATTTTAAGTAACTCAGAGTAGTAGAATGCTAGCACAGACGTGAGAGAATGAGAGCAGACAGGAAAACCTGGAGCTTATGTGAGAGTGGAGAAGGGTTTTTAGCTGAGTTCAGTAGGGAATCGCTACCTTGTTATCTCCACAGTTCATCTAGAAATTAATAGCATGTTAATTATATTTGTTACTACTTCAGAAAGTTGGAAGACCAGGCAGAGGGGCAGCTGCAGAGAACAAATTTCACCCACAAAGACCCCCACAATCCAAAACATGCTGAGCATGGGGCAGCTGCAAACATCTGCACTGCCGTGAGCAACACTGCCCTCCAGCACATGGGTTGCTACTCCCCATCCCAGCCATGCCCCAGGCCCTCTCTATGGGGCTGGGGAGCAGGAGCAGCCGGGCTGCAGCTGCTGAGCTCACTGGCAGTGCTGGCCATCGCCTCGCACAGTGGCTGGGTGGGCTCCTTTCCGCGGCAGGGAAAAGCCCTTCCCTGGTGGCAGTGGGGGATACTGGTGGATTGCACAGCTGAGCCTAAGGGATGGCGCTCGACAGTGAAATCTAGCGGGCTGTGGAATAGTCTCACTGGGAAATGGTGGAGTCCTCACTGGCAGGGTTACTGAAGACTTGACTTTGAAACACGAGACATTATGCAGTTGGGAACAATGCTGCACTGTCAGAGAGATGGACTCAATTACTTAATAGGTCGTTGCTGTCTGTCTCCTGTGATTTTCCTTTCAAGAACATATATTCAGCTGGGTTATTTCTCATGGGAAGACAAAGCCTTCTGAAAGAAGCCAGACATTTGGAGAGGAGAGGCAAGAGGAAGTGTAGCCCAGCAATCACCCAGCCTGTGCTGTGCAGAGTGTACTATCAGGAGGACATGGAGAAAACTTGCACAGTGCAGCAGATGCAGTGTTTGGTTCTGCTTACACCTACCCAGCTGGACCTGTACTCTCAGGCCTCACCCCTTGCCTTTGCTCATGAAGGGTTTGGCAGGCTGCGTTCTCCCAACAGAAGCCGGTATGCAGGGCACTGCTGGGGCTGTATGGACCCTGCTGCTGGTTTGCCGAAATGGCAGCACAGCTATTGAGAAAGCTCACATCCAGGAGCCCATCTGTGAGTGGCATCCCAGCACTGCATGAATGGTACCCGTGAACAGGGGTATATAACTTCTCCAATAATATGTTCTTCCAGAGATTATCCTGCCAGCCACAGGCTGAGAATTTCATAGGCACTTCCTTCGCTGGGGCTCTGAGCCTAAATTGCAGCACTGATTCAGAGCAGTTTGAGCTTCATGCTCGGAGCAGTTGCCAACGGGCACTTCATGCGTGTGTGTGTGCACACATCCAAGGCGTCTGTCCTCCTACGTTTGTTTGCATTTGTCACCAAATGAAGACACTGCATTACCTTATGCACATTGAATTGATACAGCTGTATTGAGTGGATGCTTTTTACACCCAGAGGGGGGAATGAGATTTTGTCTCTCTTGCCCATTTCTTCTTCTTTTCTTTTTTTTCAGAATAAGTCGTCTGTTTAATGGCACAGAGCCTATTGTCTTGGACAGTTTAAAACAACATTATTTCATTGATCGAGATGGTGAAATTTTCAGATATATATTAAGCTTCCTAAGGACATCTAAGCTACTGCTCCCAGAAGACTTCAAGGTAAGGAAAGCTATAGGCTGCAATCTATTTTTTTCCCCCATTTTGTCATTTATTTTGGAGGAGGTTGGTTTGTGTGCTTGACCTAAACACACTTAGCTAAATGTTGCTGTTTATTGTTAGGATTTTTAGTACTTGTGTATTACGCTAGGGATGCTATTATTTAATAAATGGACCAATGGTTGTCATGGATACCATAAAAAGTTAAACGATGAAGCTTACAGCTAAATCAGTTTTTCTAAACTAATTGTATTTTCTCACATTTTTAGCTTACTTATTGGAGTATAACAACAATTAAGAATCAACACCAGCAACTAGCACTCACCAAGGTTTAATGTTCAGAATCTGGTAGAAATGTTTTAAATTTGATACTTAGAGTAATTAGATGGTATAAATCTTTTTCTTGTTGGTATGAAAAAGAAACACCCTTAAACAAATCCATGAGGACTTCTGCTAGATATATCCAGTTCAGATACTTTGATTTCAGTAAGTGCTCTTTTACACAATGTATGAATGTCAGAATATTCGTGGGAAATAGAATTTATTGAGGGACTTTTAAGGAGCAATAATACATGTTTTCTATGAAATAATGACAGCAAATTGCTTTGTAAATCCTGATTGTTGAAACCCTCTCCTCCTAGTGTTGTTTATTTGGCTTTGTGCTTACGAAACTTGCAACACTGTCATCCTTATGTATGAAAATTAGAAGACAAAACTATCCAAACTAGATGACAAGATTCAACAAAAGAGCTTAGTCCAGGATGAAATGATGAATAAATTGGGATGCTAATGGGGACCCGCTCAGACTTAGAGGACACTGAGTGTTACTAGAAAGGAAAGTTCCTTTGCTCGGTAGTAAGATTTCATTTTTCATGTTGGACTGGGTAGGCAAGGTAATTTAGTCAGGCCTTCCTGAGTCATACTAAATGTATAGTTACTGCGGCATACAGCTGATCCTCTTGCTGCAAACTGGTCCTCAGACATTTTTTCTTAAATCATGAGTGTACTTGTATTCGATACCAGCATCACTTACAGCTGACACTGAGCAGACACACAGCATAGGGATGCACACCTCCTGTGCCAAGGCCAAGCAGAAGTTTTGGCATTCCCAGGCAGGACTGAAGGCCCAGCCCTACGGGGCTGTCTGAGCACCGGGCGCTGTGGGAGCGGCTGGCAGCCAGGGCGGCTGCCCATGGCACAGGGTGCCGTGACGTGGGGAGAGGCAGAGCATGCAGGGGCGGATGCAAGACAAGAGAGATGAGAACAAATGTGTGGGTAGGACTGAAGCTAAAGACCTGTGGGGTGCAAGAAGGAACAATTAAAGAGGATGCATAGAGCAATGGTACTGATACAGCCTCAGAGAGGTGCTTTATCGGTAGTGTTTTGGACAATCTGGTGGCAAAAGAGAGACAGAGAAGGGAGTGTAGAAGAGATCTAGTTCACCCTGATCATGGCCTCAACCAGCAGCCAAGAGGATGGATTTCAGAGGTGCTGTGAAACAAAACCAGCAGGATTCAGTAAGAGCCTTGAGGGGAGTGTCAGAGGATGCCAAGGACTTGCCTGCACAAAGAGCCGCTGGCAGGGCTGGGAGAGACCTGGGAGAGCCGGCGCTGTGCCCAACTCAGTCCGTTGTTCCAGACCATCTCTTTGCATAGGGTTAACTGTACTTTATTTGGTTCCTCCCTGAGAGAGCTTTAGAGCAAACCCCAGGCTAATGAGGGCTCAAGAACAAAGCAAAGTATTGCTAGGTAGGGAGTAACTAAATAAAAATGCATAGAAGAATGCATTGCAAAGCTGTATTAAAACTGCATTGTAAACGGATTTGACTTCACAGAAATCGTGTAATTTTACCAGCATGATTAAAGTGACAGAAGACAATAATCAAAGGCAGCAAATGGAATCACTCGGTGTTTCTAAATGCAAAACTCTATTTAAGGTATAAAACCTGACAGTTTTTCCAGTGAGACTTGCATTAACTGTTCTTTATGTCAAACAAAGCATTATCAAGTGTTTTGAATATTTATTAGTTTTTACCCCTTAATTTAATCAAGCAGTTTATTAGCCTCAAGGTTTAGCCAAGTTGCTTTTCAACTTGAATTGCTGCTCAGATGGTTATTTTGCAAAGTTTGGAATGTTAGTACCGCACCAACCTCGCAGTGTTTGCTGTTTAAGCGTTGTTTTCAGACTAAGTTAACACTGAAATGCAGAGAAAGTGGGGTATGTGTTCCTAGGCTAGTGATTCTTTATTATCAAGTCTGACTGGTGTGTTTACAGTGAATATTAATTACTCTTCCAACTACTAATAAGCCAGAACTTGAAAGTGTTTAGAATCTGACAGGTCTCCCTGCTGAAAGCAACATTCTAATAGTTCATATAATTTTCCTGGGCTTGGGGGATTTTAACCACATGAAGTATGCTGAGAAATTACCATGAGCTCTTGGCTTGGTTCTGCTTTGCGGTGTCTGCTGAGCAAGGCAATGGCGGGTAGCTGGGAGCTGCTTACAGCTCCTTTCTCCTGCTCTTGTCAGAGTCCTGTGCATGGAGCCATTCCACCTTAGTGACACATGTCCTCAAGTGAAGTGTTAGGCCTGCACACTGGGTCTGCCACACTGCAGGGCTAGTGGGTGGCTAGCACTTCATCCAGAGCTAACCTTCATCCAGAACCCCAATATCTGCCTTGATTCCCCATCAGAAGTGTTTCCCCATGGCAATTACGATCAGTATTTCTCTCCTTCAATCACAAAATACCCCTGCATACAAAACCAGGACTACATTGCCCATTGTACCTACTTATTTGTCATTCCCTGCTTAGACATCTTCCAACAAAAACAGATACAGGCAGTATGTACATCATCATTTGATGTCAAGGAGGAGAGGAGCACAAATGCAGAGGACATTTGAGTTTCACATGGCTTACTGAGGTTACCTGTAGGGCCAGGTGGCATCTGCTTTATTATACAGTCTTAAAATTTGTATGCCTACATCTATTTCTAAGTGCATTCACACTGACCTTAGCAAATGGTGCACTCATCGCAGCAGAAGTGAGCAACTTGCTCTCGTGTTCAGGAGTCAGATCTTCATGGCACTGAATTATAAAAGAAACATTGAGTCAGAACGACTGTTTGATTGTGGAAACAAAAGATAACAAGAAAAAAATGGGTGGAAAGCCTGTTCAGGAGTCAGTCTTATGTACTCAAGTACATAAACCCTTTACTATTGAGAGAACAGCACCAGGTTCATGCAAGACATCTTTCAGCCCAGCTGCCTGCTCCCTTTTCTGGGTGACAGCACAGAACCTGCCCACTAATTCCTACTGCTGTCACAAGAAGTTGAAGGCTTTTGAGGGTTCACAGTAGCCCCACCATTGCTAACAGGGACTCTGGGATAGGAGACCTTGTCCTGCAGGACAAGGAGCTCCTGGATCCCACTCGATATCTACCCTGAGATGCTGCCAGATGCCCAGCAAAACTGCTAATGCCAGCACTGGAGCCTCCATGAGAGAGAGAGGGTACAGTACATGTATGTATTTATCATCATACACCTGGAACAGAAGCCACACCAAGCTGCTCCAAGGCTGGGTTTCAATGAAACAGAGCACACCTTGCCAATGCACTAGGCAGTTCACACCCTGTAGCTACTCCTGTTCCTTTTACAGTGAAATGTGCCTTCTTTGGGTAGGTCTGAGAAGATTCGTGTTTGCATCTGCCTTCAGTAACTTATCCAAACAAACAGCATGGAGAAATTTTTCTCGCAGCTCCTGTGGCACCTCCTTGGCAGGGGTCCCTTGTGGTTAAATTCTTGTACTTGATATTTTGTGTTAAACATTTGCAAATCATCAGGATATGATTTTACATCTACAGTGTGAGGGTGGAAAGTCAGTGTTACCTGAGCATCCTGAGTGTGCTGCGAAGGCAGCACAGAGCTGAGCATCCCTGCTGGTCCAGTCACAGCTGCACACGTCTCTGGCTGGGTTATAAAACCTGCATGAGAAGAGAGTGCATTAGCAGTGTGTTGAGTCTTAGGAGTGCCATACCTCTGTTTGCTTTCAAAAATGGACTGATTTTTACAAGGCTATACCACCTCTTATTGCTTTTAATATTGTGTTCTACTAGCACACAGTCAATTCATTGCCCTAACAAACAACATTATTTTATAGTAGCCATGAACACAAATTGCAAAACCAGATTTGTGCAACTTACTGAAAACAGTGGAAAACTTTCCATTGACTTGTGAGCACTCCGTGCTCCTGCTAACTCCATAGCATGGCTGTATGGGGACAACAGATTCAGAGCAAACATTTGACACACCTCTGTAACAAACAGGTGCATGGGGGACTGTTTTCTTCTGGTGTCCTGCATGAAGATTTCAGAAAGTAGGAGTTGTATTTTGTTTTTAATTTAAACCACTAATCCCTATAGATTTGAACTGATCCCACATGCAGTAAGCAGATAGCTTCACAGGTGGGGAGAGAAAAGCAGTGATGTCTCAGCAAAGCATGCTGATCTGGGGGGGGAAAAAATACCTTCCATTGATGTGTAGGAAAGACACCAGTTGTCTTCAGCCCTGATTGACTCCTGGGCCAGCACTGCAGGGGATGACGCACTGGGGCTGGCACGCTCCTACCTGACACCAGGTGGTGGCAGCTCTTTGGCTGGCCGGATGCTACCTCCAGCTTATGTACAGCTTCCTAAAGCATTTCGTCTTTAATCTTCCTGTTGCTTTTCATCTTCTGGATCCTTCTCAAGTGTTTGTTGCCCTCATTTCCTCACATTCGCTCCTATCACTCTTCTCTCTGCACCTTCTCCAGTCCCTTTTTCTCCATTAGTGTTGTGCATATTGTCCCAGCCCTAACAGACATCAAAGAGATGCAAAGGATCAGATGTCCCTTCTGTAACACAATAACCTTGCTCATGTCGCTGTTAATATTCATGTATCTCCATCTGAAGGCAGTCCTGAGGTGAAGAAGCACCTCACCACTACTGGTAGTGGTTCTGTGGTGCCAAATTCCAGCACAGCTGTCTGCTTTGGTTCAGCAGTAGTTCCTTGCAGCAGCAGGTTTTACAGGTTAATTCCATGATGCTATGAGAAGCTGCACCTTTTTGCACTGTACCTTCAATGGTTTTTTATTATCTTCTTTGAGTTCTGTGGTAGGGTTGCAGTTATTTCCTTATGCAATTTTGGTGCCCATTTCCCGATAATTTCTTGTCACTTCTTTCTTTCCAGTCTAAATGATTCCCGTAGTTTCATTCATGATTTTTCATTCCCTTCTCTTACTGTGGTGGACAAGTAGCCTTTATGCCCAGGTGATGACGTGCAGCATGCTCCAAAAGAGTCACACGCTGTACCTGCACTTCCATCTGAAAATGGGCAGAGGAAGCAAGGAGCAGGTCCTCAGGGAGGAACTGGTCCCGTGCCTTTGTTGCTCCTCTTCCCTTCTGGAAGCATAAGGAGGCAGTAGGGCAATGTGAGCAAACCAGCCCTGCTCAGCTCTGGCTGGGTCTGATGGTGCTGCTGTCACCCTTTTCACCATATTCCCATGCATTCAAGCTGAGATAGGAAGATCCGTTCAAAATCTGATGAAAAGTTATTAATGAGCATATGCAGATGACATCTCAATCAATTGACTGGGAATTGTATCAAATCGGGAATGTGAGTTGCCTGAATGTCCCTGTTGGGTTATGGACAGCTGGCTGAAAAGAACACTTTCTTTCAAGTAGTTGGAGTAAACACAGCTGAGCTCTCAGCTCCTGAGTGGTCACTACAGCAGCGTAATTTGCTGGGTTCCAAAGTATGCTTGAATAATCATGCAGGGAGCAGCTCAGCTTCTACAACTTCATTTCAAATGTGGCAAAACCAGGTGAGAAGTGAGAAGCTGAACTGCCATCTCTATCTTGTAACACATATGTGAGGGATGACAGCACAATCCGAGATCTTCTGTCGTAAGATCAGAAGGGAATATCCAAGGTCAAGAGTTAAGAACAGGGCTCAAGACAGCTTCTCTTTAGTCAGTAGTCTTTATGTATTGCAACCAGTTATTCTGATTTCTTAAGCCAAAAGTAAAGCCTTGCATTGAGCTTGTGGGATAATAAATGAAAGAATTTCAGTGCAATGGGAACTTCATGGTCAGCTCAAATAAACTCAGCACTAACACACTGTGGTTTTCTGTGTAGATGTAAAGATGACAAAATATGGGAAATCTGACCTGTTGCCTTTGCACTCTTGCTGACAATACATAAGCTTAAGTAGGTCAAACAGGAACAATGCTCATTTTTAAAAGAGAACTATAAGCATTACTAGTTTCTCTCTCTTTTTTTTTTTTTCCTCTCAGGACTTTAATCTTTTATATGAAGAAGCAAAGTATTACCAGCTGCAGCCAATGATTAAGGAACTTGAGCGATGGAAACAAGAGAAAGAACAAAGGAAACATTTCCAGCCTTGTGACTGCTTGGTTGTAAGAGTGACTCCAGATCTGGGGGAAAGAATTGCACTGAGTGGGGAGAAAGCTTTGATAGAAGAGATCTTCCCTGAGACGGGGGACGTCATGTGCAACTCTGTAAACGCAGGCTGGAACCAAGACCCTACCCACGTTATTAGGTTTCCTTTGAACGGATACTGCCGGTTGAACTCAGTGCAGGTAACGAACGGCCTTTTAGTGCTGGCTCATCTAGATGCCTTTTTTCTTTTTTTTTCTTTTTTTTTTTTTTTATTATTTCTTGTTCAATTATATGCAAATTATTTGCTTCTGCCCAATTACCTTTAGTGCTTATACTGCAAGGAGACATTTTCTGCCTGGTGAGATCACAGTCTTTCAGGTTTTCCTAAGTCTAAGCAGAAAAATAGATTTAGATTTTGTGTATGTTAGTGCCATGCTGGTCTCAGAATGGTGTTATACTGATAAATGCTAATTTTTTCATCAATGTATACCCTGCAGCAGGTTTTTTTTCCCCCCAAAGTGCCCTCAGGAAGAAAGAGAGAGTTCCAAAAACTACAAAAAAAAAATCTCCACACCATTTTATAGAAAATGCAACAATGTGTAAATGCATAATTTATGTCTCACTCATAATTAAATGATGGCGCCTGCGGGATGGACTTAAAAAAATTGATCTCTGCACTTTTTTTTTTTCAAAAGGATGTTCTATAAAAATCGCCCAGAGTATTTTAAACAAAATGTATTTCATTTTATGCTCAGAGTTTTGACATTAGGTTTAAAATTAAACATATGAAACAAAAGAAGATAACTGGACAGATAGGTGGGTGGTAGTGGAAATAAATACGTGGTTTGTGGCTGGGCAGCAGCCTTCTGGGCAAGAAATGCCATTTCACAAGGCATCACCAGCACTGTGGTCAAAGCTCTGATGTAGCTGTCCTTGGGCTGAGGAGAAGGAACAGTGTTGATGATGCTGTTAACTTTCTCCTTAATTAACATGGGAAAACACAGAGCTCTTGGTTTTTGCATGTTTGCCTTTAAATTATGCTAGAAAGAGTATCATTATGGAAATCGAAATCAACCTAAAGGAGCACATTTCCAAAGCCACCGTCACCAGAGGTGCTAGCTGGGCTGTGGGAAATGCCTCAGTGGTCTTGATAAACTTCCCTATGGGCAAATACCCACAGCAGAGCTGGCCTGTGAGACAGGCTGGCCAGACAGGCTCGGGATGGAGGCACAATAACAAGGGAGTTAGAAGAAGTTAGAGCACTTGCTTACCAGTGCTGTCAGCATGCAGCAAGTTGAGACTCTCTCCACTGACACCATTGGACACTGACTGGCAAGAACAGTATGGTAACAGCAGCTTTCATCTGAAAGCATTCTAAAAAAGCAGCAATTTGTGTGATTTTTAGTTTAAGACTTCCAAGTGTTTTATTTAGTTGAACTTAACAGTCCATTGCCTGCAGTTAATTCTGCACAGTCCTTAGCAATTTCACGTTCAGCAAGGGCTGGAGTGGGCTGCCCCAAAAATAGAAGGCTGGAGGTGGGTCAGAGGCAGATCCATTTTCTAGCAGTGGGAATAGTGATGAATTCACCACTGAGCTGGAGAGGGGAGCAGCTGCAGTTCAGTTAAGGTGAGTGGGTAGAGAAGCGTGTTTGTGCTTCAGCCACACTCTGTTTGTGCATTATGGTCAGGGACATTCAAGAAATTAGAGTAACTGAAACAATAAAGGGTCACTGATGGGTGCAGCACAGCGAGCAGCCGAGGCTCACACTTGGCTCTATTAAGTGGCACGCTTTTATCACTGTTTGTAATAAAAGCTGAATGCCAATTATTACTACTGGACTGTGTTTTGAATTCAGTCAAAATCAGTGGAAGGGTCACTTCGTAGGTTGATTTTATGAAAGAAAATTTCTGTCAGAGAATCTACGGTCTAAACAATTCTATTCAATTACATCATTTTACTGTATAATTAATAAGAGTGTTTTCAAACACTTTCTTGAAAATGATGCATTACTGAGACAAAAGCCTGATGAGATCAGCAGCTAATTATCATTTTACTGTGATGGACACTCATCAATACACGGGCACTACCCTTCCACTTCCCAGTAGTTTTTGACAAAGCAATATGGAGTCAGAAGATGGAAGTATGGTGGAGTAAACAGCGTGGAGTTAAGGGAGGTCAGTTATAAGGTGCAATGGCTGGTGGAGCAGAAGCACATTCAGAGAATATCAGAGTGCTGTGATAAATCTGCCCGCTCTTTACTGAGATGCATCACTTTTGTCCCGCTCTGCCCTGCTTAACGTATTTGGTAGCACAGCTGCAACATTTATAAATCCTTCAGCTCTTTTAAAAAGATTTCCATTCAGTGCTTTCTGTCAAGAGCTGTACATATAAAACACAGAACAT
Source organism: Coturnix japonica (assembly GCF_054131305.1). NCBI lineage: Eukaryota > Metazoa > Chordata > Aves > Galliformes > Phasianidae > Coturnix > Coturnix japonica. The sequence goes on from NC_140668.1 coordinate 31,827,561, forward strand.
CAACACTGAGTAGGTGGTGGCAACCAGAAAGCAGCAACTCTTATTTAAAACCCACTTGTAATCACATATTGGTATCGTTTTCTTAAGACTGAGTCTTCTTTTTTCAACACCTCACAACAGATGCTGGTGAGATCCATGATCCTACCTTGGAGGAAATCCTCTGATGCATTTCTGTGTTAAGCACTGAGCCGTCACAATTAGGACTGCAATCCTTTAGTATTCTGCAAAATGTAAACAAAATGCAGGAAGTGAGAATGTCATGTTTTTATCTGGAAAACTTTCCAACAAAGTCAGAGCCTGTATCTCCTTGTGCTCAGAATACCAGGAGACAGAGTATATTAAATCTTAGCACAAATCCTCTATTCAGTATTGTGTGTCTGTCTCCTTATATGTAGCAGAGTCACAGCTGATACTCATTTACTTTTTGGCATATTCTTTTGGGAGATTTATAGGAAAGTAGCTCAGATTTTATTTACAGGCACTTACTGGTTTCCCTCCATCTGTCTATTACCTTCAAAAAAGTAATGCACACAGGGCCAAGTTCACTAAATGGAATTTAAATCTGTTCGTGTTCAACATGCCATTTAGTCTCATGCATGCATTGGTGCACACAAACAACTGCTTGGGGCACATGGAAAACAGCCCTTGGGAGACTTTCTCCATAGAACTGAGCACAGCCTCATTCGAGTTATCCTTAAAACTCTACCGCATTTAAACATTCACAGCATTGTTTACAGGATTTGACCAGTTTTGTTTCTTGCCCAGAAAATTGATGATCCCACGCTTTCTAACCCTACATTGTAGCCTGCAGCCCAGTCCTTGGAGCACAGGGGGAGCAAAAACGAATCGCTTTGTTCTGCATGCGGTGCTCTAAGGGTGTAATGCCTACAATGCCTACCTGGACTGTGTGTTAGCACACAGCTGGCTCGGGAAACAAAAGCCCCGTGTTAACATGCAGCCTTCCTTTGCTTTGGATTGAGGCAAGCCAAGGGCACCCTGGTGCTTGTTTTGTCTTACAACCAAATTGATTTTTAAAAGTTTTTAGCAAGGTTTTGAAGTCACATCTCTCTCTGAAATTTTACCTGTCAATCCTCTGTTTCTCTGCCCACTTAAATGGAAGAAGCCTCCTTTCCTTTAGCTGAGCTGCCTCTTGTCCTCTTCTTGCTTGCTTGCTTGGGTTAAGAACAGGGACACAAAGTCAAAGCACACGCCAGCCTGTAAAACAGCTTAGTGATGTTTTATTCCTCCTTCCCCAGCAAACTCCTGCCTTCTCTGAGCAGGAACAAGTGTTAGTAAAACTATGCTGGGACGTGTGTGTTACCTCACTTCTGCCCTAAAGGCTGTGTACAGCCCAGACAAATGAGAGGGGTAAGCTTCTACTTTTTTTTTTTACCCCTCCCTTCTTTTAACCTCTCTGGGTCCCCTTTTCCTTCCGTACACTGGGCTGCTTCTTGCACTTTGATTTCTACAACTTTCAGGGAAAATATTTGGTTGGCACAACTTCCTGAGCTCATAAGGCACTTCATCCCAATGCCAGGCTGAGCTCCTCAGGGTAGGCTGATTTTGAGCAGATTCTGCATGGCAAGCAAAGAAGGGATGGTCACCTTGGCCTCACGTGGGTTTGTGTGCAGGGGTGAGGGCAGAGGTCTGCTGTGCAAACATTGCATTATTTTTAGTACCTCTGTAAGCAATTAGCTCAGGCCTTGAACCATTAAGACTGAGGTACCACTGCAGTAGGTATCGAAGTGCTTCAGTGTCACTCATGGTGATACTAAAAAGAAATCAAATTATCTCTGCAGCAAACCCATGACAGCGCACAAGTTGTCTCCTGATGTGGGGGATATTGCTGAGACACTTACCTCAATTGAGTGACCAGGTTTTTAACGGAGTCCCTGGAGCTGTTGGTGGCAGAGTCACATGAGGGTCATTACTGCATTCATCAGGCTTAGGGAATGGCCAGGTTCACTTGGCAGTGTGGTGGGCCCATGTGATGGTGGGGCTGTCACCCAGAGCAGTGCAGGAGGCTTCCCCATTTTGTGACATTTTTCTGCAGAGAAAATCATGCAGCCGCTTTTCCTGCCTGTAAAATAAATATCGGATCAGTTAGTTCACTGTGGTACAAATTTCAGACCCAGTTCTGATTTTTCACATGTGCTGGAGTATCATTAGTGTTAGTAGCCTACATGGTAATTTGGCTTAGTGCTCACAGCGCCATGGCCTCTGGTAAAGGCTTGGCTGGAGGAATAATGGTTGGAGACTGCGCATGTGGGTGTGAATATTCCTGTTACTGAGCCAATCTTAACATGTAGCCCTGGTTCAGCTCTGCTGTGTGTAATGCAGCAGGGCCCTGCCAGCCCTCCGACCCCCTGTTATAGGTGGGAATCTCTCTTGCACTAAAGGGTGCCTAAGTGTCTTTTTGTCACCCTGCAATGTCATTTTTGGAGATGCTGTGCTCCTGCCCTGGGCTTAGGTGAGCTGCCAGTGGGAGGGAGAGAGCACGGCATCTCCTCCAATGGACCTTACACCGCAGATCTGCCCAAGGTGGATCTGGCAGCCACTCTCACCTAATGCTGCAAAGAGTCTGTGTGCTTCCTGCTCTGCTGGGAAACTGTATATCAACATGCTCACCCATGTGAAAACAAAGCCCCCGTCACACTGCCAAGATCAGTATATCCTGCGGTAATGTGCTGTGTGACAGTCTCAGAAATTAAAGTTGCCCCTGGGTTCCTTAAATTCATGCATCTAAATTGCACCAACTTTTCTCTAGAAGGAGAAAGAGAAAATATATATTTGGGCAATACAAATTAACCTTTTTCTTGGGCCAGAATGTCTCCTTATTGTCCATGTCTTGGCTCCACATCCTGTCTTTGCCGTGCGTTGCTAGAAGCAGCACTCCCTTCCAGCAAGGGAAAATCACAGCTGCGATTTCCATGAAGGTCTGGTGCAAGTGTCACTCAGATTCTTAAAACCTTTTCATCTCCTAAAGAAGAGCTTGCAAATGCTTTCAGCCCTTATCTGCAAGACTGTTCACATTACTAATGAATAATGGGCACTTTTTATTATGACTTAAACCTGCTGTTGATTTGTTTAAGCAGTAAGAGATAGCATCGATATCTCTGCAGTCCAGTATTTTACTATATAATGTAGTAAGCTGTTCTGTAGAGCACTTATTTGTTTGATTAATTTTTGTTTTCTGCAGAGGTTTGCTGAGAGCGAGACTTTAATCACAGTGTAGTCATTTAAGAATAAGTTACAGAATTATAGCTGAATAAAATTCGTTCTACGAAGACTGGAAAGACTAAATCCATCATTTAGATCCAGTGCTCCTAAAAGCCTTTATCACTAACGATTGCTAAATATCAAGCTGATTTCTTTTTCCACGTTGCAGGTGCTTGAAAGATTATTTCAGAAGGGATTTAACATGGCAGCTTCCTGCGGTGGCGGGGTGGATTCCTCTCAGTTCAGTGAATATGTGCTGTGTCGTGAAGACAGACGACCACAACCCACTCCAACGATCAGAATAAAACAGGAGCCCCTGGACTAGACCCTACCTGTACTCCTTTGTAACCATAGAAGTGTTTAATAGTCCCTTATGTGAAACACTAAGGATTTGCAAAACAGTATTAGCAAACAGATTTTGACTTTATGTTGCCAATTAGTGGTATTCTGAAACTACCTGTCACATAGCCAGCCATGAAATGCATTTGAAAAACCAGTTGTCTGCTCTCCACGATGAAATTACTGAGCATGCTCAGCATACCGGGCTCGGTGGGAACGTACTTTGAGCTGAACAGCTGCAGTGGTGAAAAAGGCAAAGCTTTGTACAACCCTGACCCCAGAACGGACTTCTGCAGAAAGAGCAATTAAAGCAATTTGAATCTATCAGCAGGAGAAGCGACTCCGACAGCCTTCCCAGCAACAGCCCGAGACGTGACGCGCAGAAGTGCGGCCTCCGAGAGGAAGGTGGTCCATTACAAACTGCACTGAGAGCCCTCCCTGGCTGCCATACCTCCTCATATCAGATGTGCTTTACACCTCCGTACGTTACATTACACTTCTGTGATTGTACTCATTCATGCTCGCAAATGGCTTATTTTTATACAACATTTCCAACTGAAATATCTTTCTGTGGACAGAATCTAGAATCAGAAAAGGACCGATTTATAGTCAACTGGTGCTCAGTACTGAAAAACAAGCAAACAGACCAAACAAAAAAAAGCAACAAAAAAATTGAGAAGGCCAGTTATGGCAATACATGCAAAAGTAGGGATTTGGAAGCACAAGATAAAACTCTGTCAAACAAGGGCCACATACCTATGGTGGAGCTGTAGCTCTCTCAAAGCCAGTCATGTTTTGACTCAGAAACTAAGTTTTGCATCGTCAAAGAATTGTGGCTGTGCCAAGCAAGCTCTGCCACCTCTTGTTCATTTATGAACCGTGTTTATGGGGACAACCAGCTCTTTATGGGTCTGGAATTTTTTGCAAAAAGTTGTTAAAACCCTCTACCTTCCACTGTCCGATGAAAGCAGGCCACGGTTTGTTTAGATTGTTTTTCCTCTATATTTTAAACTTATTATTAAAATGCCAATTGTGTATCTACCCTCTGTTTTTCTCTTCAAACAAGCCCACTGTCTGTAGGAGGTTACTGCTCCTCTCATGAACCAGTATCGACTCTGACTTACAGGGCTTCCTAACTCAGGAGACAGCACCGTTTGCAGGTGCAAGGTTATAAATAGCATTCTGCTCAATCCTCCTTATTGCTGTTCAGCACGATTGGGTCCTCAGTAACTAATTCATGTGTTAATCACAACTTAGTTTCTCCCACATTCATTTATAGAATGCTGTTGTAGATGCTGAATTCTAATTAAACGTTTTAGATGCGTAAATACGGCCATACATGACAGTATTTGAAGGTTAACAATTCTTTAACACCAAAAGATTACAATCAGGCAAAATAAAGATTCAAGTTTAAGACTGATGAGTTTGAAGTGATGAGTTGTACTGAATATGCAAAGCTGCAGCCTGGGCAGAGGTCTGCTTTTCCGGATAAATGTGGGATGTCCCATCCATGGAAAATCAGACCTCAGCAGGCGTTTTGTTTTTAACCCTGGTTGCCCAAACCAGAAATCCCTTAGGAAATCCTTAGCCTATACATATTGACCTGCTAACTTAGCAAAACAGTTGAGCAAATCTGTCTACTTCAAAAGAGTTGTAAAGTTATTTTATTTTGTGGTTTTATACTTGTATGACACTCTAAGGTTCCTAGGCATTGCCATATTTGAATATATGGCACGACATTCACCTTTGTATGTAAGATATCTGTAGAATTGTATATTATACATTTAATATTGTAAAGAACTTAACGTATAATTGTCATGTATTTGTGTATGCACATTTCTTATACAGTACTTCATGCCATAAACATTTCTGTAAAGTAAATGATCAAAAATAAGCAAGTGGGGTGGAACACTCACTGTATCTCCCACGTTGTGTGAAAGGTGAGAAGCTCCGATTGCGTCTCCTCTGGCCTTTTGCTCCATTCAGCTTGATGTAGCCTCGTCTTACAAAAAGAGAAGGAAAAAATGGTTTTATTTATTACTGTCATACATTGAGTTGACTTGAAGTTCAAAATATTCTTAAATAATCCATTCTGCTCCTTGTTTCTATCCCATGTATGCTTTTGTCCTGCATTCCTGACTGGGGAGACTTAGTACTAGCAGAGGCTGAATGCTCACCTGTGCACCCTCCTCCTTTCATTACCTCTCAGCCAGGAGATGAAGGCGGATATGTCACACTTCTGTTTTTAAACGCCCCGCTCTGCCATTCCTGCTCAGGCAAAGCCACCATGGAGATGCACATGGGTTGTCTGCCAGCAGAAGCGGCCGCCACGTCCCTGCACGGTCCTGAGCATGGCCCACTTGCACTGAAGTTGCAGGCAGCCAGCTCTCTTACACGCTGGGAAGGAAGCAGGGTGTTTTTAGGTGCATGTAGGCAGTCATTGGAAGTTTTTGTGGTTGGCTGGTTGTTTTTTCTTCGCTTTGGTGTTTACCGTTCGTTTCGCAGCTCAGTCAGGCAGCTCCGGTACTCACAGCAGATTGCAAAGGTGGCATCGTGAGAAGTTCCAGGCCGCACCAGCTGCGTTCATGTGAACTTGAGACGGAAAGTTTGAGCCACGACATCACAGCACTGACTGCAGAACAGCACTAAGGCAAGGAAGACATGTGGAAACAATCACTTGGTTAGAAGAAATATGCCTTTAAAAAAAAAAAGTTAAGCTAGGACATGTTTTTTTAGTTAGTAACTTCAGGTCACTCATTTAAAGTTTATTACAGTTTCATTTGTATCTTTTTTACTTCTTTCCCTGTGTTCTTAGGCAGCAAAATCAGCAAAAACCGATCTGAATTTTTACTTCTGGCCTTATATGATAGCAACGTAACTTAATCAAGGACATCGCGTTGCGTCACTAAAACAGGTTTTAAAATATCACCGAATCTTCAATAAAACCGGTGTGCAGCCAGCAGATGTTTTCATTACAAAGGCCAAAAAGCAAATGTAGCTTGGTTTTAGCCTGATGTGATGGAACAGAATTGTTCTGACCCTTTTTTTTTGCTGAGCACCGAAGCTGTGGCTTAAAGAACGGTCTTTGCCAGCCCTCTTTGTTCAACTCCATGGCACTGCTCTGCTCCCAAGTCTGAAAAGAAGTGGAAGAAAGTTATGTTGTGCTTATTGGACCGATCGCCCTTGAAAAGGCAACTGTTGAGTGCATTCATTCACTGCATTAATAGCATCGAGGTTTGTTGACAATTTTATTAGATGTTTGACAAGGGATAAGAATCAGCACAACAAAACATCGAAGTATTTGGTTTTAATATTTCTTTGTGGGTATCCTGTTAATATTTTAATGCAAAATGTTTCTGAACAGTGCTTAAGAACTACCAGACAATGTGAAATTCATGTTTGATAAATTAATGCTATGTCACTCGATGTGTTACTTTAGTAAATTGTTTTATTTCTTTACAAAATAAGTACAAATAAGGGAGTATGTTTTCACACAAATTGGGGGTATTTACGAGTATGTACAGAAATCATCAAAATAACGTAATTCTAATAAACACAAGGCCTTTATAAACAATATGTACAAATTATCAATACATTTAAAACATAATTTTACACTTCCTGGCCTTAAATACCTTATGAATAATCTTTTGGCTAAATAGCAGCAGTATAAATTTTCTTCTGCTTTTCATAAACCTTAAAAAATAATTAAAACTTTTGTTTTTAAAACTATTGGACAAATAGTTCTATTTGTGCTTTCGCTACGGTTTCCCATTAAAAACAAAAAAATATTGCCTCAAAAAAGTGGCAAGCATAATGTAGTAAAATTGAAAAGATAAATAAGCAAATGCCTCCCTTCCACGGCCACCGGTAATACTGTCACATCTCAAGCACGACTCGTGCCCACCTCCTTGCTGAGCATTCCTGTCCAATTCCCATTTGAAAAGACTCACTAACTTTGCTTGGCTTTGGTGTGGGCCCTGGAAAATCCAATTCAGCAAAGCGTTTGAAAAGCATTCATCCCGCCATAAGAACTTACACCTACCCATATGCTTAAAGGCATGCACTTGTTCATGAGCCTCTCTGGACTGGAGTCCTCGGGTCCAATCGTCCACAGCAAAGCACCGCCGGTCCCCGCAGCACCAGCCCCCGGGGCACACCCGGCTCTTGTGGCTGCCAAGAGGGAACCGGACCCCAAAAGCTTCCTTTACAGTTACTCGAATAATCCATATAGGATACTCTAAAATCTTTCTCAAACAATACTCTTTTATAACCACCACTAAACCATACTCTGTGCAATAAATAAATTAAGATATTTTTAGAAAATAAAAGGATTCATGTTACTAACCAGCTGCTACAAATGTGCAAAAGGTTGAAGAGATTCAGAAAGCAACAGGAAGCTTGGTGGACCTCAGCTGGGACCCGAACACACAGATTTCATACACTTAGGATTTGGTTTAGCAAACGGCTGAAGGAATGCGCTGTGCTGTAAAAGCAAAAGTCCTAAATATATCAAATGTGTGACAGCGTGCACTGGTTATTCTTTTAGCTGTGCAAAAAATTGCAATCAGATCCAATCTAACAGGTATTGCCATGGTTAGTGGAAACAGCAAACCCTAAAGGAAAACCAGCACCGCTGGTGAACACAAAGATTAACCTCGTTCAGGTCCCGGTCCTCCTGCCCATGACATCTATGGCAGCCGCTGAGGCATTTATGTAAATCAATGCCATCCATGTTAGCCTTATCTAATGTGGCCAAATGCAGTCAGCCTTTGGAGTTGGTTACATCTGCAGACTTAACGTTTTAAAAACTTTTGCACATTTTTTTTTCTTTTTTTTTTTTTCTTTTTTTTTACATAAAGGGAATTTATTGCATGTGTCTGCCAGTTTTACAAAACAAAATTACCAGAACATTGACTTCTGAAAAAAATAGAAGGCACATTAAAATGACAGCTTTTCAATGCAAGTTGAACTTCTGTATGGAGAAATCAGTACAATTCTTGGCTTTACTTAAGCAGAGCTCGATAGAGCAGGAGAGAACGGCTCGTTTCTCTTTCCTGTTCCATGTAGAAGATGAAGTCCCTGAGGTTTACTCGTGTTATTTTCTGTCGTGCATACTGCCTGGATGAAGGAGTCCCCAAACCAGCCTGACCTCCACCGGAAATACTGAGGCCCTACAAAGAAAACACAGCAGAGTTCAAAGTCCTGCAACAGTCGGGAGTTTCCTCCAGCCACCACCTGCTGGATTATTTCAAATATCTCACATGTATTATGAGCCTCGCTCTGAATGTATTACGTAAGACTTCCTTCTACCTCTGAGTCTCACCAAGTAGATTGAGTACAGAAACAAGTGGGAACAAGCACATGGGACAAAACTAGACAGTACTTGTTTACAGCACAGGACAAAGGTACTGAAAATTCTCCTGCTACAGTCACATGAACCACAGATGTATTAGGGCTGTATAATGTCAATAGCATTTCTGGGACAGAACTATATGCAGTAGATGAAACCTTTAGAACATCAAATGTGTGCTCCACATCCTGCATCTAAGGCTGGAACAAGGTGAGTGCTGTATGGGTGAGTACATTGCTGCTGCCATAAGCTGCAGGTCCCACACATGCCCAGATTCCCTCCTCTGGGTGTCCTGAAGAAAAAGGTTTGGTGACACTGAACCATCCTGGTGAGATGGACAAATCATGGAGAGCAATCACAACAAAGACTCAGACACTGTAAGATGATGGAGACAAACATAACTGTACTGCTATGTAAAACAATGATAAAACTTTGTTTAAGTTGGTTTGAAGCTCCTGAATCACTGAATAACTCATCCTGGTCTTTCCAATAAGTTTCTAATACCTTTTAAATACCAGGCCTACTTACTGCTGCTCTTAACCTACCTTTCTTTCCCCAGGAAATACTTCTGCATGATCTCGATTTCAGCCCTTACAAATACGATTCAGCGTGACTTTAGTACTGAAAGGTTATGGGGAATACATGTATGGTACACTGCGAGGAGGAGGTGACACTTTTCTCTATTGCTTTTCTGCTCACCAGCAGAGCAATACTGCTCGATACATTTCCCTCATATCTGATTATTAAATTACAATAGTGGGTCAAATCCTATTTTAACATAGCCTTACTGTAGTTAAATGAATGCTGCTAAGCTTGGAGGCAAGAGAAGGAAAAGCCCACAACCTTTGAGCACCACAAGCATTTGATCTTAGGGATTCTGGTCTTTAGTATGAAGTAGCTTTTGCTAACAGATTAATTGATTTACCACCCAGCCTCACTGCTCATAGGAAAAGCATGTGTTGCAGCTGCAAGGGTTGCTCATCCATGCTGAAGCCAGACATCTCCCCAGTGCATAATCCATTTATTAGCAGTGCTCTGAATTTATTCAGCCTTTATGCTAAAACACATTGCATTCCCAAATGGAACAGCATCATTCCATTCTCCACCTTCCACAGGTTTGGAACAATGCCCCACCTTAAGCTGCCTCTCGTCCCACTCTGTTTAGCCAGGGCTGTTGTGACTAATTCCAACTTTCCAAGGAACGACCACCTGGATGCTTATTTTAATTAAACAGTCTTAAAAATATTTCTTTTTTCTCATCCTCCTACACACTGAATCTCTCCCCCTGCCCAGCAACACTTCTGTCAGATCTGAGCAGCAGCAAACACACAATGCGGCCACCAGCCACCCTAAACTCACACCAAGAACTCATTAGATACCACCTGCAGCTCACTGGCCCAGAAGCACCAAGCACATGCTGCAATAAGCCTTTAAAAAAATAATAATAATAATACCTTTTATATTAAATTTTCTTCATCTAAAAATATTCTTTTAATTGTTGAGGTACATATAAATCCAATAATTGCTTTGTATTTGTTGGGCTGAGCAGCTGGAATTAAGATGAAGACACATTCGATGCACTTATCACTCGAGGTACTGAATTTTTGGGTGGTAAGAGCCTGTAGCTGATGCAGGGCCATAACAGGACATGAAGCTGTGCACGTTCACTTGCAGCCAATCAGGGATGCTGCTGCCACCCTGTAACCCTCTTTTACAAGGTAAAAATAATGTAACAATGTCATTAGAAAGCAGAAAAACATACCTGTGAGTTGACAGAACAGGAATTTGTTCCTGTCAGAATGATCTCCATTTTAAATTAGAGACTGAATTTTTGGTACTGAATCATTAAAAATTAAAAATTATTACTGAGTGCTACATTAAAAACATGTGCTGCCAAATGCCACCTTTTTAACTGTGTATGTAAATAGAAGCGTATTTCATTGGTGAGAGCAGTAGAACTGAAGTAATGCAGATTGTTCTTTTTCAAACTTTTTTTGACAGGCTCCTCATCAACACAAACAAGCCCAATCTTGGCTGTATCTATGGCAACTCGTACGAGTTACAAAGATAAAAGCTCCAATAAAAAAATAAGTGGCTGTAAATTGTTTACATCCTTTGTTTCTTGCCTGCCACACCCAAGCTATTACCAAATCACACCCACTCAAATATACATCAGTACCAGTTTTTGTATCAGCAACATTCTATTTATAACTTAAGGGAAAGTTAAGATGTTTCAGACCAGAAAGAAAGAGAAGAAAAAAGCCAGCAATTTACACAATATATATATTGCATGAACCCTTTCTGCCTCTTCATTTTGAAAGCACCTACATAAACAAGTTACTGCCACTTGTTTCCACTCCATCTTGCCCTCTCCTGTCTCCCACCATCTCTTTGCTGTTGTTGCTTCACCTGCTCCTTCCTTCAAAACTAATCTTGGCAGCTGCAAATCTCACAGGACCATAAGGAAGGGAGCAGAGAGCGACTGCATGGCTCTGCATCACACAGCGTCTGTTCCCTTCCAGGCTGCAGGGAGGTGGGCGATGAAGGGGCTTTCCTGCGGGACCCACAGCACTGCCTCTCCCAGCTGGGCTGTGATACGGCCTGGAAGGGAAACGCACCAACAGCCAAAGGTAGAAGCAGCAAAAAAAGGCAGGCTGCCACGCTCCTGTGAGCCTGTAATCCAGGACCCACTGATACGGCCAGACTGCAACAACTTTAATGAGCTCTAACACACTTCAGATATGTCCAGCTGACGTGTGCATATACAACTCGCAGAATTTTAAGTCATGTTGGGCTATCAAGCTCAATTCAACCATTGGAAGCTATCTAGGTTTAAACTGTGGCTTAAGAAGAAACAGAGCAGTAACTTGTTCAGTACGAACATTTTGAAGCAATTCTGAGTTCACGTCAGATGAGACACAAGATTTGGGCCACTCAGCTTGTTTGCTATTTTTATGATCATCTTCTGTGAGAAAAGTCATGCTGCTGGAAACACAGAGTAATTTTTATTCTGCTCTAGTTCGACATAAAGTAACAGCCGAAGAGCTGGTAGATTAGTAGGTAAACATACAACCATCTGCCAAACAAACATACACTCTAGAAACTAAAACAAATAGTCCTGTGAACAGAGAAATCCACGGAGCCTGATTTCTTCCAGATGTATTGCATTTCTCCCGTAGTACTTCTTACCAGAATGAAACCAGCTCCTCCACACGGCATTCATCACCTCTCACCCCCTCCAGGAACATTCTCCCTCCACTGCTGCACTCTCCATACACCACAGATGTCCCCCTGCCTGTAGAGCCTTTTGCCACACGATCTCAGAAGTGCCCCACGTCCAGCTCCTCTCCCAGCCTCACCAAGTGCCCAGCACTCCGACCAGCTACATGATGGACACATGGTCCCCAAGCCAAACCCAGCCCTGGACTGGTGGAGCTTACACAGGAGCCTGTTCCTCACTGCCAACACTTGCATGTCTCATCTTTCCTGTACCCAAACTAACAGTTTTCAGGACAATTCCATGGGCTCACTCTCCCTCTCCTTTCTGCCTCTCTCCCCCTTCCACTGCCCACTCCCAGGTGTGAATCAGTATTTCCCAAAAGGCTTAAAGGGCGATTGGACCAAGAAAAACAGGCACACCTCTTCCAAAATGTTCATGGACAAACTACTGCTCAGAAAGTAAAAATGTCTTTGAGCACTGAATTATAATTTAATGCACAAAGGAGCAGGTTGCCCAGAGATGTGGTTGATGCCCATCCCTGGAGACTTCCAAGGCGAGGCTGGATCAGCCCCTGGGCAACCTGATGGAGCTGTGGTGTCCCTGCTCGCTGCAGGGGAGTTGGACCAGATGACCTTTAAATGTCCCTTCCAATTCTCAGCATTCTATGATTCTATAATGGTTATAGCAGCAGGTGCACGAAAATTAAAGTGAGTAAAACTGAAAAGTACGCCGTTCCTTGTTTGGGATGGAATATCTTTCATGTAACATAAGAACACTTCTAACAAATCTACACTGATTTTTATAACAGTGATTTCTACCACTGAACAATTAAATTGTATATCTTTAAATCTTTGAAGGCATTGAGTTATAGAGCCATCGAAATACACTGTGATATTCTTGTCAAAAAACACAAAGATAAGGGCAAATAGAAAATTGCATTTAATATTTTATCCATCCTTCCTTCACCAGAAAACAATTCAGTCCTGACATCTCTCCTTTGAACACAGTCTTGAACTGCGGCTATTGCTTCTCTGTGACCCAGAGAGACAAGGCAATAATGATAAAAGACCTGCTGGTTTTCTTCCCAGGCTACATGGCACATCCTTGTGGCAGACTTGCACTTCAAGCCCAAGTCTGAAAGTGGGAATCAGACAGTAACAATTCAAAGCTAAGCAATCTATGGAGTAAAAAAACACAAGGAACTTTTTCTCTCCAGCCTCCATGAACTGTAGAGGAGTGGGAAGATAACGTATCTATTAGTCTGGCATTGTGAATAAGACATCTTGGATCAGAAGAAATATTCTGGAGATATTTTGCAGCAATAATGTTTGCTTGCATAAAGTCCTATTAGATCTTTGGCTGAGAGGCACTTTGTACATGAAAAACAGGTATAATATTATGTATGATTAGCTGTCCCACATAATTTAGAGTTTAATTCAGAACCTACTAAGGCTAACAGTAATGATTTAACTGATTTAAATGGAAGCTGAAACATCCTTAAATCAGTATTCCCCTGAAGTACAGAAAAGTAAATAATAACTGTTTGTCAGCACCTCAAAGATTAACAATACTGTATGAGATGTAATTATATCTACGAAAGGGGTGTGCATCTTCATATGCACAATATGGCAGCACGGCAATTGTCTTTAGAGAGATTCATCACCAAAAGCTATCATTTAGGCCTTCAGGTCAGCACCATTTCCAAGAAGGATACCATCACTTCTTAGGCAGCTGGTTATGCTCATTTGCAAACGTTTTACCCTATACTGTTTTAGTGCAACTGTTCCTACAGACTCCGTTTTGGCACGCGTTCACCTGCTACGCCCTCTTGGATGCAAATGCGTCTCCTTTCCCCTGGGCACATAAACACACACCTCACCCTGCAGACAAACATCAGAAAAACTGATTTGCACAAGTATTTACAAGTACTTCAAATACCAACACAATTGCAACATTTCAAAGACAGCATGCAGTAATTTTTATATTAAGAAATAGTGAGAGGAAGGTAAATCATACTGAGACACGGATACAGTAAAAGAATTTTCTTTAGATGTGATCATTTTAGTTTATAATTACACACTGTTATTTCAACCCATATAAATGGACTGCCATTACAGGAAGAATGCTTTATATATACTTGCTCTTTGCCTTCATTATGTTGAGAGCTAAATCACATATGCAAGTGCTATTCTAATTGAAAAGCTGCTCTGCAAAACAGTACTGCACCAAAACCTTCCTGCTGAAAGAATTCAGCACCTCCTGCCACCCCGACCACCTATTCTTTCTTCTAAGCGAACACTCCCCTCAAAAAACGGAATCAGAACAGACAAAAAGCAAGTCATGGAACATCTCAGTGCAAAACAACCTGGGGAGAAGTGAGCCCCAATGGAAATAAATAACAAGGAGTAACATGAAGCAGATACGGGCCATTTCATTTACCTGCTCGAGGGAGATAAACGCTCAACTGCCCAGTCCTCAGAGGGTCAGCCTCAGGAAGCAATCAGACTGCAAATCATCTCAGATTCTTAATCAATTTACCCAAGCTGATCTCTGAACAATAAGCTGTATTAATGTGGGAAAGAGAAACTCAGGTTTTCACTGCACTGAGATACAGCTTGGTGTTCTGCTAAAACTTCTCACCTTTCAAAGGCCTTCCTGTATCCCTCGTTCCAGTGTGTGATAAAAACACCTCGTGTCCTCTGCCACCTCTCAGCACAAGCTCTGCTCAGGCGGTGCAGTCTCCAGGTCTTTTCATTTAACTTTGTTCATGGACCTGCTCTTCACTGCAGCGACAGGCCTTGCCAACAACTTTATCCACAAACATCTCATACCTACCACAATTCACTGCATTACTTGGACTTAAAAGCAATGACAATTTTACCTGATTAAGAATTCTCAGCTTGGACTGAATTCTTGCAGTGTTAATTATAAGTAGAATATTCTATTTATCCTGTTTCCATCATACACATATATTTTCATTTTGCTTGGAATGCTTCTCCTCCCATGCTTTCCAAACGCTTAATCAAGTGCGGCTCCCTTTGAAATACTAATCCTGCCAAATTTTTTATTGTTATTTTTCAAGTGTTGTGGTGCCTTTTCCTTCTCATCTTTCAATATTAGCATGTGGGTTTTTTCCCCTCTTTTTAAGGACTTGCCAGTATTACTCCAGTCCAACCGCTCTGTACATCCCCATATTCCCTCTCACTGGGAGAGGAGAAACGTCAGACCAACTCTGGGAGAAGCCCTACAGTGGAACTTGCAGGACTCACATTTTCCTGGAATGATACTTGACTCCCAGCTGAGTTTTCTCTTGGGGTAATCCTTGTATTAGTTCTAAACTACTGCAGTTTAGCATAGTGGGTGGCCTTTTCTTTTTTAACCTGTATGATTGTGACTTTTGTTTAAACTTAAAATAATTAAAATATTCTTGACATTCATCAATCTCTAGACACACAACTGTAACACTTAATTGTTTAAATATCTAATTAAAATATTCTAATTGCTAAGCTAGTAAAGACTGCTTTTTGGGCTGTCTGCTACGGAAGACACGCTGAGCTGAACAACTGTAGGGGACAGGCTAACTGTGGGGGTCTAGATTCATTTGCTGCTGTTTCTGATTAAGGAGAAAACCAGGGCTAAGAAGTGCATCTTGCCCACCTTATATGCTAGCTACATCTCTATTTAAGATGAGACACAGATAACTGTTTCATATCTGTCAGTCCTCACATGGATGTGGAGAGGAGAGGCAGACAGAAAACTCTAAATCTCAATCCTTGCGGAAAAAAAAAATTACAAATGTGAAATCTAAACGCAAAATCATTTCCTCAACCCTTCAGAGAATGAATTGCCCTCATTCATCTCCACTGACTTTCTGTTCTTAAGCCTAATTATGATGTATAACACCCAGGCTTTAAAATAATTATGTTTGCAACTGTGGGCCATCTTGTGCACTCCCAGCAATTGTGCAAGTGCCAATCAAGTGACTTTATGCACTACTTGCCAAACAAAGGGCAAAAACAACCACAGATCTACCAGCTCTTGGCACTTTTTTTTTCAGTGCAAAATTTGCTAGTACATTAGTTACAATCTAAGAATAGCGTTACAAACCCTTCCGCATAATTACCAGAGGCTCCTCTGTGGATTGAGGGTGGTATATGGCCCTAATTCATACATCCAGTCCATTAAATAAAAAATAAATAAATAAAGCAGGCAATGCAGTTATCTCAGAATTGAGTGGCAATAAAATTAAGCTTAAATGCTAATACCTTCAGCTGGCAGGAGAAGTTGTTAGAGAACAGTCCAGTGTATAGGAAATAAGAGATCAACATTTATAAATAACATACAGAAGTTGGTTAGCACTTTCTGTTACTGCACATACCATAGAATATAATTAAGGCCTAATGTATTTCAGACATTGGGGAAAAATTATGGAGTTCAACAGGAAAAGTCTGAATCACTCAGCTACTCATTTCTTTGTTTCTTAATATTTCTATTTCCTATAGTTATTTCTCATGACTGTTTTTAAGTTAGTCTTGTTAGTTAGTTCATCTTTTGTTCAGAACTTCTGGATCCTACCTGCACCAACAGCTCTTGAAAGAAAGACTCCAAAAAGGAAACTGTTTCCCTTCCTACAGACATCAGTAAATAGAGATCAGCTCCAACTCAGCGTGATCCTTAGATTCCCCTTCTACATGATGAAGACAGCTTCTCGCTCGGCACGGTCACACTTTGCTTTTTGACTGTACTTTTCCTCAAATCCTTTCCTGAGCTCCCTTCTTCTGCCTTTCCTCCACATCGGGATCAGTTCTATGGGCTTCACGGCCTGGGTGTCTCATCACTACCCTGCAGACCACAGCTGGACCTGCTGCCCAACTCAAATTGCTTTAATATACATCCCTCAATCATTAAAAAAAAAAAAATAAACAAAAGCCCCCTACTGCTTCATACTCTCCTCTAACCTCCAGATTTTCCCTTTTTCTCCATTATGAGGCAAGCCTTGAGTAAAAAGCAGATTAGCTGAACATATAAACAGAATAACATCAATTTAAACTTTGCTCTAACATTTGAAAAAGCTGTAATCCTTCCTTTCCTCAGGAATTCCAAATCCTCATCCTCTGCCAGAGCCACTTCACTACAGAGCAAACAAGCAATATTTTATACTTACATTTTAGATAACCAGTAAGAATAAGCCTTGAATTCCAAACTAAGCCATTTAAAGAACTTGCTTTTGTGAAGTTAACATTCCTGCACTTTCACAATTATCCCAGATCTACCTCTTTTTATAAAGTGGGATCAAAAGAGCAACAAATGCTTTAACCAACTACATTTTGCTGTAACAAAAGCATGATGGAGCAATCCATGCTGATAGGAAGGGAAAATCTCTTCAGCCTACAGATACTCATGGAGGAGACAGTGGCACACAAAGACAGCATTTCCAGACGTTAAAGCTCTGCTCTTAGTTACCTGTAATTTCTCACTTCTACTATCCTGGTAAATTTGGATACCACGCAGACTACCTTGAAAAAAATTAAATAAATATCATAGCTACCATAACCTTGCCCTCATTAGAAAATATACATATACAGTTATTAATAGATATTGCAGCCAAAATCAAGGGCTCCATTATGAACAAATTTAAAACATTTAATAAGAAAAAGTCTAAGGGAGACACAAGCTCACCTATTACCACAACTCATCTGATAGACACTGAGAGTAGATCCCCAAATCTGACAATGACCAATATATAAACTGACAGCTCTCACATATCTGATTACTCCTAAACTAGAATGAAAATGAATAATACTTCAACAACAACAACAAAAAAGGGCTGTGGCTATAGAAGAACCTTTCCCAAAGTACTGACCCAAAACAGAGACCATGATGGGATTTTTGGGAGGCAAAAAACAAAAGGCAGTGAAGTGTAATAAATTCCCTGTCTTTGGAAGAGAGCTGGCACAACCAATCATCAGCAATGTGAGAACTTGAACAGATGACGGAAGAGGGCAACAGAGCAGACATACACAAATGTACACATGCACACACACTGAAGAGGATTACTAAATTAATTAGAGAGGCAAGTAAAAAACAGTGTGGAATTCAGAATGCGCTCAATAGTATGGAATGATGCTACTGGCCTATTTTTACCATTGGCAATAAGAGACGAGAAACAGCTAGCTCTAGTAGAAGCAAGTGCATTATGATACAACACAACATGAGCATTATAAAATGCGAGATGAATCTCAAGCCCAGAGGCTCTTTAGCACCACTCCAAATCACAACTCTCTGCCTTCATTTTTCTTCTTTGCTACCATTCCACTTCTTCTCCCAGTACTTCTGACTTGATTAACCCTTTTCTCTCTCTCTCTCTTTTTTTTTTTTTTTTTGTCTTTTACCTTCACATTTTGATGCCATCACATCAGATTATTTAAAAAATGGCTGAATAATGCAGCAGAAATTATACATCAGGAATAAGATTTTCTGAAGTGCCACAACCCAGGGAAGTTGTAATTGTTTCCAAGGATAAAATTATCACTTCGCTGTCACCTGAATAAGATTGTGTGCTCTTGTGAAAATCTGGCCTGATTAAAAGTTACAAAAATCATAAGTCAAATGATAACCTGTTTTTAATGATCTGAATTCAGGGTTGTAGATTTGTTTGTTCTTTAAATACTTTCCTCAGAAATTCAAGCATAATGAGCCTGAAATAGGCTTCCTGAAACACAAGCTTCATTTTAGCTTTTTGGGAACTAAAAATGATATGGTTGCATGTTATGCATAATTTCTTGTATCCCTTTCTTGAATACTGAGCTCCATTGTGCAGTCTATTACCAATTACAGTTCATTAATCTGGTCTGAAATTATGAAATTTCTTTTTCAGGAGCTTTTTTTGGTCTTACTAAAAACACAAGTTAGGATCACTGATCTCTCCACATGGCATATACAATACCCTACCTGAACGTCTGTGGCAGTCCCATGTGGTACAGTAGGTTATGACTATTTTACCATCTGTTGTATCTGAACTCTAACCTTCATAATCCCATATCAGCTTTTCCTCCCACCACTGTTCTCAGATCTTGGCTTCTAATTTCCCTTTTTCTAATTAAATTGTAAGCAAGATGACCACTACTTTTCAGTGCTACTTTCCAGAAGCCTTCGCTGCTCCTCAAGTGACATTATTTGGTCAAGGTCTTCTTAAACAATTCCTTCAGAAGGTTTTATTTTTTTTATTTTTCTTTTTTTTTTTTTTTTTTTTTTTTTTTTTTTCCCAGTTCCTAAGACAAATCAGTAGCCAGAACATCATCCTTTATTCAGAAAAGTACTGTTCAAGATCCTGCCACATTCTTTGCATACTCATTTGCAAAGTACTTTGCTTCTGTTTAGTGAAGTGCGTCATCCTCAGTGGAACTACGGTGGACTCAATACTTTCCAAGAACAAACTACAATCTGTCAGCAATGCTTTCTACACTGCTTGCAGTCCCTGTCTAGCCACCTCACACTGTACAGTGGAGCAGTTCTAATTTGGGTTCTGCACACACAGCAAGTTTACTATAACACCTTACTGTCTTGCTATTGAGTCACCCTACAAATTAAACAGTGACAAGAACAATAGCATCATATAAAAAAATAAATTGTTAATGTGATTGTAATAAACATAAATTCTCCTTAAAGTTAGGAAAATTTGGTAGGGCAGATTTGGTAAATTGGGCGGTAATGCTTGAAGCTTTTGTTATTTTAGCTTTTTATTTTGTTTGTTTTTAAAGACTTGCATCTCATGTCACCAAGTTCTATTTTCAGATGTTGGAGTTTGAAAGTCTAAGCTTTAATTCTAGGCGTTGCCAGAACAGCTCATCTGTCACACTGCTTTTAAATATAACATCTGCCTTGTTTACAAAAACTCAGAGAATAGCAATACAGTAATTAAAATGGAATACCGTGGCCTTACTGTTTACCTCTACAAAACTAATTATACATACAGACATATATAAATCCTAAATATGCATTTAATAAAAATGAATGGCATCCAGAAATTCATATGCACCTTCAGTTTTACTACACCTAAATAAAGCATCAGCACTCAATACTACTAGTTCTTCTGGGTGATGAAATGGAAGAAAGAAGCAAATATGGTTATCACCAATTACCATTTCACAATAACCATTTTCAACTCAAAATATTAAATTATAACAGCTCAGTAAACTTCTCTGACTCATTATCAACTGAACCAGACTGTAATGCCTACATAATGAAAACCATATTTATAAAAGTATACCTTTGTAAAATGATTTAACTTTTAAAATGAGTATCACCCATTTTCATTAAATGTATTCATATAATCTCCATTTTGAAAAACAATATCATTTCTAGAAAAACATTTCCCTTCTGATTTCTGTTTAGTATCTGAACAAGAGGGGAATTCAATTTTTTGAATGTGTGAAGAAATCAGTTCATGAGATATAATTTTGCTTTTTCACACATGAGTAGTTTAAATATGTTATTCAATGTTATCTTGAGGCACAAACATAAGGCATGTAGGTTAAAGAACTCAAAACTACATGCTAGTCTGCTACTTCAAATGTCTTTCAAAATATGCAATTAAAGGACATCATGGAAACTATAATTTGATTAAAGTACATTGAATTTTAGTTGTAATTGGAGTTCTAGTAAATAAATAGCATACAGTGACTATACACACACAGAGTCCCTGAATACACATATCTAATTCCACACATGTTTTCTAACTACACAAGTGCATTTATATTTTATAACTGTACTTCGGGGAAGAGAGAAGTACTTGTTTTCTTCTGGAGTTTATGTTAAAACTATCTGTTCCATCGCTATCCAGTGCAAGAGAAATAAAAGCTTTGACGGATAACAGCTAGAGTTTACACTTCACTCTTCCTCTCCAAATGCAGGAGGACATTACCTGCCCTACACATAATTCTCTTTTGCATTCAAATATTTCCACCTCTGCATAAAAATGACTTTTATTATGCAGTTTCACAGGCTTCCCTAGGTTGGCACCCCAGGAGCATAAACCTGATTCACAAAACAAAAACATCTAATTACCCCAGCTGCATAATTCATTGGCCCATAAATAAAAGTTGGCCGAGCCATGATCTTATCTGACAGCCTCTACAGAGCATGTGTGAGGATCTCTGGCAGAAGCATTCACCAGGGCTGGCAGTAGCATGGCAGGAGCTGGGCTCTGCAAGTCATGGTTTTACCAGGGAGAGAATGAAGAGATGCCATTTTGCGACCGGGGACTTCCACGCTTGCAAGCAGTTCACCCCACCTTTGGTTGCTCAGTCTGTTCTCAGATGAATCATTTAATCAGAGGTTCCTTATCAGAGCTGTGATCCTCCACAGGCTCACACACTGCAATGAGCCACACATACTTTGTGATTAACTGAGTTCCAGTAATAAAGACAGAGAAAATGTTCAAAATGGAAATACCATAAATACATACTACAGATTTTCTTCAGTCACACTGATGTAAGACTGTAATTTGAAAATCAGACAATATTCAGGTTGCAAAACCAAAACATACTTACTGAGTATTCCTTTACTTTGCATCTATTTTTCATACAATTTTGATGAAAAGCAATGTAAATTCACACAATTCTGGCAAGTTTCCCAAAAGAAACAGAAAGCTTCTAGACACTGTCTACAGAGAATCTCTGCAGTCCTTCTGTAATTGCTTCTGTTTAATTTACAGAAGTTCTTACGCATCTCCTAACCCTTGAAAGACATAATTTTATTTATTTACAGGATCAAATATCTTGGATGCACTAAATAAGAAATAAAGACGGTGACCTGGGCCACACTTTGTGCCAGCTAGCAAAAAACCTTGCAGTCTGGCATGAATTTCAAGCAAAAGGAAATGGTTTCTAATGAGTTGGGTTCCAATAGGCAACAACTTTTCCCCACATTTCAGTGCTGAACAAGGTTTCCATTCTGTACTGCAGCAGCCCAGGTGCTGCCGCCAATGGACAGCAGACTCGCATCCTCAGTGGAAACGTCATCCTGGAGCTGAGAAACCTCTTAACAAATATATTTTTGAAACAGATGTACTTTCTCCAAACATTTTTATCTTTGATAAAACGATTTTGACAGAGAAAGTTTCATTGCCAATTTCTTCGTTAGCGCTAATGATGAGAAGCTAGACTGTCAGGGCCTGCATGGGGGAAGCTGCACAGACTGCACTGTGCTGATTTAGAGGTCTCCCTTGCTAGAGCAATGCCAGCTGCCAGAACTGCAGTAATGTAAGTACATGTCCACCACCTTGATTTACACGACTTTTCAGTGCTCACCCCAGTCCAACAAGCAGCAGATCCCCTGGCATTCCCAGGCCTGCGTCTGCCCTCCCAAGCAGCTCTTCACAGTGCTGTTTGCACAAGGATGTAACATACTTAGGTAGTAATTAACAACAGAAATGTTTAGAATAAACGAGTAAGGACAGGGCATTTGAAAAAGAGTTAACAGATGTCCTTTACATTGCTGCTGGCCTAATATCATTGCTGCAGTAATTTATTTGATATGGAGTTTATTTAGATGCTGCAAACATATAGGGTTGTAATAATCATAAGCAGGTTGCGTTAAGCACAACACATCTCAGATGTGTAACATAGTGTTAAAAATAATCTCAGGAACAGTATGCCTTAAAGAGAGATGAGCAATACCTTCTACAGTCTGACTGTAAAACACTAGCCAGAAAGCATCGTTCTGACTTTTAAATGATTAAAAAAGAAGGAAAAAAAAATAAAAATCAAGAGTTCCTTTAAGATAATTTTACCCATATTTTTGGACAGCAACCATTCAATTCAAACATCAAATCCTGGCATACTTCGGTAAGCTATCAGCACAGCAGTGCTGCCTTTTTTTCCTTTGAAAAATGAAAGAATTAAATTCAAAACAAACAACTTCAATTTAACACCAAACTACAGGATAACCAATCTTAAAAATGTCAAATTGTAATGGATCTTAATACCCATATAAAACACAAAAATAGTGGCATTGTTCCTTGGTAATGCATAGCAACCTTACAGAATTTCAGTGAAGGAGAAAGAAGGGAAAAACACCTTATTACTTCTAACTCCTGCGAGCCATTTTGGTCTCCAAAGGTTTTAGACTGCCTCAGGCCATGTGTCTGCAGTGTTTCGGGAAATGACTTGCCTTCGCACGAACACTGCTATGTTCTGCAGCACTGCTGCCCCCCAGCATCCCCGCTCAATTTCTGTTTAACTCTTCCTTACCTGTATCAGCCTTTTCCCCCTTTTTTTCTGTAAGATTTCAGAAAGGTTTTGCTTAAAAAAACAAAAACCATGAAAGCCCCTACACAAAAACACAAACCAAAAACCCCTCTGCTTTTCCTAACAAGTTTCTCATAAATATATTGAGGCAGAATTTATCTCTATAAATCTTGGAAAGGAAAAAGGAAATAGATTTTAAACTAAAATATTTGATAGCAAGACTAGTTTAGCTATCATCAAGGAGCTTATAAGTTTGATAATTCTAAGATGCTTGCATACTTCACCGCAGTTAAATACAACTACATAAAAAGCAAACAAAAAATCATCCTCTCCACAGAAAGCAGCGTTATTACCAAATGTCTTCACCTATCACCATATTTAGATTTTTAATTACATGCCAAGCACCACATTATAGGCTGTGATTAAGTCCCGAATAAGGCCTTAAAACCATTAACTAATTTGTCTTAGCAGCAGTGTAGTAAAGGCAATAGGAAACAGCCCACTTCAGAGGGAAGAAAAGATTTACTCCTCCTTATAATTTTTAACTCATTTATGAAGAGACGTTTTGTGTTTCCCTCAATTTTGTGCAAAGATTCAAGGATAAGCACTACAAGCTATTTAGCTTGGTAGCTCTTTTAAAAACCTCTAGAAAATACTTATCCAAGGTCACTGCTGATTGACTCAAAATACGACAGTGTACGAGGCTACTAAAATATTCTGTTCATCTCAGAGGTTGAGTAAGCAGCTCTAACTAAGAGGAAAATCAATATAATACTTCACAGTGAGGTAGGAAATGGAAAATAGTTTAGCAGTTAAGTGGTTAATGCAATTCCTAAGTGTTCAGCAATCATTGCAATTTAGTGCCATTTCGATTATTACACAATAAACAGACCATGTTGTCTGGAAGCAAATTTTTATGAGTATAGCTGAAGGGGTTGCAACTTATTTAGCTGCTGAAACTCTAAGGGAAAGAACATTTCTGAATGCGAACACTACAGATCAGAAATATACAGGTACACTAGAAAGGTTATTTTTAGGTCACTACTATGGTAACTAACCACACTGACCTTTAAAATTAATATGCAGCTCAAGAAAAATTAAGTTCAGTAAAACGTTCTTTAAACAGGATCACTTTAATAAACAACACAGCACATCCTTTGCAGCAGGATGTTGTCATGTTTTACAGCTATTAGTTTCACCTTTGTATGATAACATCATAGGATAACATATAAGAATATCATAATGCAGAACTAGGGAAAGAAAACATGTAAAATTCAGAAAACGAACTGAATTATTACTAATCTACATTTTAAAATTATTATTATTACTATTTCTAAATTAAGAATGGTTGTATTTCTTCGTGTAGAATAAAATAAAAGAGCTAACTGGAGAAGGATGTTTTTTTTTTCCTATGATGTTGTGAAGTTGTGGAAATGCTCAAAATAGGTTTACCCAAAAATGATCTCATTTTGTCTCATTTTGTTGAAATACAGAATTCTAAATGGATTTCAAAAACAAACCTAGTTATGCGATTTATAAATTCTCAAAGACCAACAGGGAAAAGTTATGTTCAGGACAGATGAGTAGCAGGAGATTAAGAGTATATGGACAACAGCAGTGGAGACTCAGTGAAGGAAGTTTTGAACAGAAGTACTGTTTGAACCCAATATACTAATGCTTAGTGAGATACAACTTCAATTAGAATCAAGTTTTCAATAAATAATATATTCTGTGTTGGTCCATTAGGCAACAAATTGAAATTAAATCTTGCCTGGACACAAGGGTGTCCTGGCTGTTCAACAAAGTCAGCACTACAGATAATATATTAAGAAGTAGCATTCTGAACCTTGGAAAGATCCAGTTTACTCCAGCAACTTACATTCAGCAAACACAGAATACAACTGTTCTAATTGCAGGAAGATTAGTCCTAGCTATGTTTGAGACAGTCTACAATGCTGTATCAAATGACTGAGAGCAAACCAGATAGACAGTTAAAAAACATTACATATATAAATACATATAGAGGGAGACATAGAGATAGATACCTTTTAATCTAGGTTTTATTGTAGACCTTTTTAAAACTCTGGCTCTTCCAGAAGCATTAAAAATATATATTTTTTTAAAAAGGAAAACTATATATACATTTTGTCAGGACTCAACATGCTTCTGAGTACCACTGCTTTTGAAGTTTTAAATGCCTAGATCACAATTTCTATGAAAAAGGGGAAAAAAAACCAAACCGAAAACCTCTACAACTAATGAGATTCTGAGTCACCAGTCCAGTTTCCCATCTACTTGAATACTGCTTCGTATCCACACCTCTTTGTTGGTCACAGGCAGAATAGATGGGTACCAGTCAATTAGTAACTATATCTGCCTTTAAGTCTCATCTGAAAATGGGCTCTTTTACAATAACTACTGCACAGAACTACAGCAAGGAATAGACACAATTAGCAATTTAACAAAAGGAAAAAAAAAAAAAAGAAAAAAAAAAAGAGAGAGAGAATGAAAAGGATGGAAGATAAGCTGTACTAACATCCTCATTTTACAAAAGGGGGTCTGAGTGGAACCAATGCAACCACCAGAGAGCCAGTCCAGCTCCCGCAGCCACCCAGGAAGCCCTAGCTCACAGCAAGTGAATTCAAACCCATGCTGAGAACTGTGAACACAGATAGGAAGCTTAGTCTTACGCACATTTTGTTGAATGTGAATGTAAATGTTTTCCAGGTTTAAAATTCCATTGAGAAAGCACAAAAAGATACATCTTACTGCCCAAACTAAGACCTGTATGCTTAACCAAGCACACAGAACAAGGTGTTTGCTCCATTGGTGTTAACAGAGCCATACTTTCTTTTCTTTTAATTAATACTTCAAATAGCTTTTCTTATTAAAACAAATGCAAGCACTATATAAACATGTAGCGACATGACAACAGGATCTTGTTTCCAAAATGCAAAGCAAAATCCTGGGCTTAACTTTTCTGAAAATTTAAGACCTCCAGGTTAGCCTTCCCCCCTCTCCATGGGGTAATTTCACTGATAGTAAATAATCAAAATTGTCACTTTTTGAAAGCCAACCAAGATTCTGAGCATTCTTCTTGACATCTTTTCAGCCAAGATTGCTTATAGCTGTTGGCCACTGAATGAGCTTATTTAAGGAATGGGAGGCTGTAAGTGTGCCAAACAGGAGCAGAACAAGCTAACACAACAGGTAGACTGCCATGATAGAAGTATTCTTCCTCAAATTACAGTCTCTTGTCAGCAAAGACCAACAGCAATTGTATCCCTTCTGCTGTACTGTACATTACTACCTCCAAATCTATGTTAAAATAGATCCAAGATCTGACAGGGTGTTTTCCATTTTGCTGCCTGAGTGCTATAGACACAAAAGAAACAAAACCAAATTTTGGTTCAAGAACACACACACAAAAACAACTAAAAAACAACCAGAAAAACCCTTGTGTAAGTAGTAATTCAGAATGTAACATTATGCATTCCAGTCTGACATAATAAGAAAAACAAGAAGCAGAAATAATTGCTGTCTGACATTAGTTACAACTGTGATGATTAACAACACAGATTTAGCTTTAAAATACAGATTTCACTGCAATACTATGACCATAAATGAGTATCTGTCTTTATAAAGAAACTGCTAATTCAAAGGATACAGGTAGGGCTGTTCTTTTATTTTGTGTCTACGTGTATAAATACATATTCTTTTCATCTATGTAGTGTGCAAATTTACTCAAAATAAAATAAAATGATGGGCAGGTTTAAAGACTAAATGCAAAAATATAAGAATGTCAAATGAGCAAACTTTTAAACTCTGCAGTTTTTATTTTATTATTAGATGCTATTCCTAACTTGTTAAAATTGATCAAATAGAAAGCTGTGAATAGAGAAAAAATTAAGCCAACTAGAAAAGTGTGACTTGGATTTAATATTTTATAATTGCCAAGGGACATACTGAGATCAATGAATTTTTGCCCGAGATGAACGTCAGAAAGAGATGTACTTCAGTCTTTTAGGGAACATTGGTCTATTTAATTCTTGTGTCTGATGCATGTGAAATATGCCTGTCTTGGCCTTCTTTCTTGCCTTAAGGCCAGGCTGGAGGCAGACATTACCACTTTTAATAGGCCGCCATCTGAGGAATGGCAAGGGATCCAATAACCCATCGACTCTAATGGATTTGCCTGTTTATTCACTTACACCTTTTTTTGCAGCTAATTTTAGTTTTGCATGCTGAGTTGTTTCACTTTAAATTAAATGAATAGAAACAAAGGGGAAAAGACTGTGCAGCTAATAAACCATGATTATTTTCGAAGTTCTTCGCAACAGGATCCTCCATATACTAAGGTGTATCACTTGAGAACAGCTTCACTGCTGTGTTTTTCCACTTGTAAGAATTAAAAAAGCTTCTTTTAAATTTAGAGAGACAAAAAATAGGTTAAAATAAACTCTTGCCTATAATATACTAATGATTTGTAGTTGTACAGAAACATCCTGCTTCAGATCGTTGAGGGTCATGAGAATCTTCAAAGAATAACAGGTAGAGTTGATGATTATACGGTACGTTATCATCTAGAAAAATAGCACACAAATTAATTTAGCCCTTCATGTGTATTGTGAAAACTACATGTAATCCTTAATGTGTTACTTATAAAGCAAATAGAGTCCTTCTAGATACAGAGGAATTCTGAGTAACATAATTTTTCAGTACATTTGATACATAGGAAAAACATACATTACAAGCTGAAGCTTATTAGGGAATATAATCTCTATTTGGATTGGATTAATACTTGGTTCCTCTACAGAAAAGTTCTTGCACCCTATCCTTGGGAGGCAGCCTCTTGCATCTCAGCCCCACAACTTGCTGGCCTTTTGCAAACACTCCTATTCGGCAGCTTTTTTCCAGTCCCACAGTTTCAGTTGCCTTTACTTTCTAAAAAGGGATAAAAGCAGCTTATTTGAGAGCCATCACTGCAAGGTCTGGCTCAAAGATAAGCTTCACTACAGTATAAAGAAGCCTTTTCTCCAAGCATGGTTGAATCTCAGCTTTCCCAGTGCACCACAGCATCCCACAGCTAAGAGAGCCAGGTGTTAGGCTGGTGCCAAGTCACTCACTGGGACCCGTGTATCCCCACCTGCTGGGAACACATCCCTGCTTACAGCACCCACAGCCTTGGACAATCATCTAGGCAGCAAATATTCACATCCCATCAAAAGCCACCTTTAGAATCCACCGTTTTTTTTAAGGCACATAAGTAATATGAATTCCAACTCTATAAGTAAGAGAATTGGATTAGTCACTGAGGTAAACAAAGCAAAACCTCCAAACAAACAAACAGAAAAACCCACATACCTCTGTGGTCACCACAGAAAAACAACTGAGCTGCATCAATCACAAAAGCTTCCTACTTCACCAGTGTAAGCCCATTTCTCTAATACAGCTGCATAAAACACAGCAACACTTGGTTGTTTGCGCACTCTTCACAACAGAAATACAAATGTATGACATATACAAAAGATCATAATATGCAGTGTGGCTTTGTCAGTGAAACTGCAGGAAGGTGGCTATGAAAAGCCAGCATCAGAGCCAAAACCATCAGAGGCACAGCTCTGCACCACTCTGCCTACTGCTGCAAGCAAGGGCCGAGATGCAGCACATCCCCTGCTTTTAGAGGGGAGCTCACGCACCCCTTGTGTTAGAAGAATACATTTTGTTCGGAAGCTTCTGAACCTGTAATGCAGCATTTGTAACACAAATCAGCTATAAACTAAAATAAAAACTCTTTTTATAGAGAAAATGATTACAACAAAAAAGGTCCTATCACAGGGGCTACAAAGACACGAATTACTAATACAAAAGGAAAGGGAAGCAGCTACAAGCATTTGTCTTCCCCTGGCTGATGATGATTTACTTTAAGGGATCACATCAGAAATCCAGCATCTCCTTATTTTTGTCATGAAGGCTTCACCTTTTTTTTTTTTTTTTTTTTTTTAACCATCTGCTGATCTCTTACAGATTCTTTAGTAATATGGTATGACATGACATCAACTCAGAGGCTTTACGAGGGCTTTTGGGCTGGATAAATGGTGAGGTTTTTTGTCACTCTGTGGCTTACAAGACGTGGCAGTATGTATTTCAAAGGATGATCCACCATTATGAAAATTAGCATCTTAGCTTTGCATTTGTTTTTACTGCTAGCGAATCTGTTTTCCCTCAAAGCAGTGGGAAACCTTTTT
Source organism: Coturnix japonica (assembly GCF_054131305.1). NCBI lineage: Eukaryota > Metazoa > Chordata > Aves > Galliformes > Phasianidae > Coturnix > Coturnix japonica. Next base: position 31,857,186 of record NC_140668.1, read on the forward strand.
TTCTGACACAGAACGATCATCAGTATCCCCAGAAATATATAGCAAGAATTAAAATATGGTTCCTAAATAACTTCAAACAGATCTACTAACCCAAAGTGTAAATCCGTTCATGAAATGGGTATTAGGGGATACTTGTAAACCTTTTAAAATGGTAACTAAGGCCTATTATTTTCAAGTGTCTAAAACATCCCCGCTAATAGGACATTTTACAAGCAAACAAACAAGTTAAAATAATCTGTCTGCTTTAGACATATTTAAGTGAATCTGCAAAACAGAAGTTACAAAGCTGTTGAATAATTTTTTTTCCCCCAAATCGTATTTGTAGACCTGGATACCAACTCCCAGACACACTGTGCAAAGAAAAATGGGAACAACAGACTGAAGTTGGGATTGATTTACTTCATTAGCTGGGATTACAAGTTTAACTTACAAACCAGAGGTCAAAATTTCTCATTAACAAGGGGGCCATGAATCGCTGCAGGGCTTGGTTCAAGAGGAGACCACTCTTATTACTAACTACACATTTCAATCTGTCTTTGATGTTCTCCTTCTACCCTCCTCCCTTTTATTTTTTGGCAGAGGAGTTGATTTTAATTGTAGCTATACAACACAGCTCAGTTTGCCTGAGAGCCAGCCTCCACATCTGCAGTGAGTGCAGTTCTAGTGATATTGGGTGCAGTCCATAGCTTAGGGCTAATTTTAATGGCTCCCCTTTTCATACAAGGCTCAGATTGTTTTCCACGTGATTCCTGTTAATTTAGCTGCAGGAAAGGGCATCAGTTTTCCTTGTGAGTTTCTGATCCACACTTCTAAACTAGGTGAAATATATTAAAGAAGAGAAATGATCACAAAACCAAAGATTCGATTTCCTAAAACCCCCTTAAACTGATAAAGCAAATAATCCCCACTATTTTGATATCCAAAAGAGAAATATAGGTATCAACAGTCTTTTTCTGATGTCTGCCTTTTGATAACCCTTTAATTTCTGAAATGCTGAAAGAAGCTTCTGAAACCTCTAACAATGCACAGGGTTAAAAAAAAGGAATGCTTAAATGTCTGTATATAGTATGTTTTCAAAATCTATAGATACAAACTATGATTTCACAGCACATTTCTCAAAACAAGTACTAGTTGAGTGTACTATGGCAGCAGATGGTGTAGTACACCATCAAATAATAAAATGTTTCATGCATATTTTCTATTTTTGGTGAATAGAAATAAAATAACTGAAAACAGTCAAAGGCAGAGCATTCAAACGGCTGAAAAGTGCTTAGTCTGTGGGACTTACTATAGTTTTAAAGGAAAACTTGTCGTTGATGTTGGCTAAACAGCTGAAATTTTCATATATTATAAACAGTTACATTCATAATCAAATTTGCCTCAGCAATCAGTTATACCCCGTATGGTTGTAACTGTAATTGAAGCAGTACAGAATTTAAAAACACAGAAAAATTGAGCATAGTAAATTTTACAAGTAACAATGACAGATTTTTACAGAAATATATTTTCTTAAATGAGATGCACATAAACAATTGCTAAGACCTAACAGTTACCAAAATTTTTCATACTCAGTGCTTCATTGTTGTTTACATACACCTATTTTGACTACAAAGAGTTATCATCTCCAGCTTCATACCTATTTATTACTGGTAATGAAGGATGATTTTGCACAGGGTACATTCATGTAGGTTTATGATGCTAAACCCTAGGGTGAAAAACCAGGAACCAATTAGGTGGGTTATTTTAATTTTGGACAAAACCAGATTTCTGTTCATTACAATAGACAGAAATCTCCTGCAAACTACACAGATGTATGCTGCAATGCCCATTTTCTATTGGGCCAGTTTTTACTTCACATGGAATACTTTAGGATAAAATACAGTAAATTACTCTTTTACTTCTTTATATTAATGGTTATTGTTAATGCTCCATTTTCCAAGCTTTTCCAGTTGCCAGCCAGTTTTAAAGCACTAGAAGGTATGCTTTTAATTCACACTCTGAGCTGAGTATTAACTTTTTCTGATGGTAAAGTCAGTCCCCTTTTGTGAAAGTCTATTACTAGTTTGTAACTAATCTGCCTGCTGGAAGTTTATAAAGACCCTTTGTTTGTTTCTGGAACCAGAATGCAGTGAGATGCAAGGCGAGGCAGGCTTGGCTGGCTATCGGTTTCATTCCTTTCAGCAGCACAGGTCAAGTCACTGGCCATGACTTCCAGTCACCTTTACAAAATCTGCTAAAGCGTCAGTAACGTCTTATCAACACAGGGTGCAACGGCTACCTTCAAGTTTCAACAGGGGGTTATCTTAACAACTAGACATCTTTAAAAGGTCATTATTGCAGTCTAATTTCAAACTGGCACCAAAATGAAGGGTTGTCTTTGTGTGGGATTAATTTGAAAACCTCAGGATTTGATGTCAGTGGGAAATAACCAGCGTGGGACTCATAATGCTGCCTTCTCCTGCTTCTGGCCAGCACCTAGGGCTAATTTCTTAGGAGATGAAAACTATGACAAGCCCTTCAGTTAAGCTGAAAGCAGGCAGCAGTCCAGTAACACCCACAGGCCTCAGAGGCATCCTGTGACCCCCTTAGAAAAGTCACATTCACTTTGCTCTTGAGAAAGGAAAAATAATGCTGGAGGCATTTTGTTTTAAACCATGTGAAATAAGGAAATGTGAGGATGTGAAAATGAAGTGAAAAAAGTTAGAATTCATTTCCTCCCTTTGCAATGGCTTAGAAGCAAAACTGGTTCATTTTGAAAGTGTGTGTAAAAATCTGATACATTCACCAGTAGGCAGTGACTACAAAATGCTTAAGGTAAAATATGTAAATATGTAAAATAATCTCTTGAAAACCATCTCCTTTTGTGCTTGAAAGCATTCTGTAAAAGCATCTTTATTTCTCAGCAGCATTAATAGACAGCCAGAATGAAAAGTTACTTCTTGTTAGAACAAAAAAATAACAACAAAATTCAAGGTACTAGAAAAATATTTTGAAATAAATCCTCAGAGTAGTGAAGGGGAAGAAAATTAATGTGTAAGTTCCTTGGATGACTTCTGCCCTTTTAGTATTAATCTGAATAATAATAAATGAGTATGTAAATTACAGTTTCAAAATTTTAAATGCGGTTATTTTAACTATCATAGATATATAGATATATGGCAAACCTAATCTGCCAAGTCTTCACTCTCATTTTATTCTAAAAATGTGCCTCACTTTTTTAGTCCTATTATGCCTTCTAACTCAGCTGAGCTTTTTTTTTCTGTCTCACCTGGGCAGATCCAACCTAACTTCCTCCTTTATATTAAACCAGACTACACAAATGTACATTCAAGACTGTTTACTCCTTAGTAGGACAGCTAATCTTGCTTCAAATTACTCTCATTAATAAAAGGCTGCCCTTCGAGGACCCATTAGAATTTGGAAACTAAGAGTGCATGAATACTTGAAACTTTTATTCCCTGGCCTAAATTCTTAAGACTGTATTATCATATTATCAACTACATACTCAAAACCAAGTAGCAGAGAATTCATTAACATTAATACAATTTTCAGAAAAATGTTTCAAAAATGAAGTCTGAATTCATGGAAACGTAGTTTTGCATTAAAAAAAAATACATGATCCTCAATTATTATTTTTTTTTCCATATTTGAAGAAAGATAAGAAAGCAAAGATAATTAACAGGTAAGGAAGAAGGCAGGAAACAAAGGCAAAGGAAGGGCATTTTGAGTTACTGCATCACACAAGTACTGAATGATCTTTCCAGACTAAGACTACTGGGAGCTGGCAAGAAAAGTTCAAAGGGCATCAGGCTTCAACACAGCAGTGCAACTACAAAAATATCTATACTAAAAAAAGGAAGCAGTGATAACTCTGAATGTTAGAGATAAGGGAATTTATGCAGTTCAGTTTCTTTAACAAAATACCTCTTTCAAATCAATTATCAACTTCTGTAATATTAAATAAGAAAATAAATTATTTGCACCATCACATCCAAGTTCCACAACCAGGTTACTCCACCCACTCATTTAACACAGAGGCAGTTACGTGTACTATGTTGTGGAAAACTCTTCACCACAACCCTAGAATCTTAAAATAACCCTATAGGAAGCTAAAAGGAAATTTCAAAAACTGACAGTGCCAAAGGATAACATACCCGAAGCCTTCATCATTCTCTTTTCAGTTTAATGGATAAGCAGTTGGAAATGGAATATAATGAATGGAAAACTGTTGGTCTATATCTGTATTAAAAGGAATCAAAATACTCAGTTTGATTTTCCTCCTTCTCATCCTCTCAAAGCTGTATTTTTTTCAGTAAACTGAAAGGATACATCTCAGCATGCTTTTAAAATGAAGACTACTCAAGGTATGACTCTGACAAATTTTTGAGTCCTAAGTGTTTGCTTGAATTAAAGCATTAAGATAAATTGGCATTTTTTTCTAAGACAGCTATAGTTAATGGGTCAAAACATAATTTGTCTGTCCTTTTTGAGCTCACAGACATTTGTACAAGTGTCACAATCATTCATGTGACACTTGTCTGCTTTATTATTCCATGCCAAATATAAGCAAATGCTTACAAGGTTTGTTTCTCTGCAGCAAATAGAGAATATGGAAGAAAAAGAAAGGAGTAAGTGTAGGCAGGAAGCTTAAGAGATATTGAGGCTATTACTTCACAACACTGAGTTTTTGATACTAGCTTCTCTATCCTGCGTTCTTTAAATTATTGTTAAATTATTACAGGAATGTTTGTAATCAACTCGGTTATGGTCAAGCGTGCACTGGACTGTAAATTCAAGCCTCTCATCATCCCATCAGCCATTCACTTCCTCACAGGCACAGGGAAGCTTCATGACTGCAGGAACCTGAAATATCCTGAGTATATGGGCACTTGGGCTCCTTCTCATTAGATCTGAGAGAGGAAGAGAATACGTATATGCATTCTTTGATGGCAAATGCAGCAAAATCGAACAGCTTCTTTCTGTAATTCCTGCATTTTAATTTCCCAGCTGCTCCTTACTGAGACTTTCACATATAACCATTGCTAGAAAAGTACAGGAAAGTTAATAATTGTTAAAGGGTTACATGAAGAAGATAATTGTTCTATTTCTTCTGAATTGCCAATACTGATTTTGCTGTGAGGGGGGATTATGGAAAGAAATGGAACACTAGAGACAGAAAAGTACCGTCACCAAAATAATCTAACAAATGCAAATACAGCTCACAGTATTAACAAAAGTGTTGAGTCTAAGACTATAGACAGATGTTAGATTTGGATCCAGCTGTGCTGATCAAAGGCTTTATGCCCCCCAGCTGCTCCTCACTGCCCCCTGCTGAAGTTATTATCCTGAAGATCTGCCAGCAGAGTAGTTCATCTGAGCGCTCCCTAACTCACTCCAGGCAATATCAGCCAACTTAATCCATACCACCTATTTATATTATTTAAAATAATCCAGTTGATTTTGTCTGAAGTACGAACCATTCTATAGTCTGAACTTCACTGTGGTGAGACCCATGAGAGGGCTCACACAAAGATCACCACTAGTATAGTTGTTTGCACTGTGACTGTCTTTCTGAAGCCATGGAAAGCAAGCACTGCTAAAATATAATCTCAATAATTTAAATAGAGAGCATTTAAGAATCACCTAAGCAAATAAAGCAATGCTTAAATCCTGATTTTTTTTTATTTTTTTCCCCCCACAACACAAAAGCACCCACTGAATTTTCCTACTGAACCACAGATCACTAACAACAGTATTTACATTTGAAAATAGCACCAAGAATAGTGATGTAAACCTCCCTTGGAAAGCACACAGCCTCAAAAACATTACTTCTATTCAAATACACTTATAAGAGATCACTAAGAGTAACAACTTAAAAGACAAGCTAAACTACTGATTTTTTATTTCAGCTGAATATATTCTGCCCAATCCAACTTTCACACTGAAACAAGCTGAGACCTTTGCTAATAAAGGCAAAACTAAATAGACAAATCAGGAAACATTTAGAGCTGCAGATTCTGTACTTCTGTAAAACGCATCATAAAATAATACTTTCATTTGCATGAGAATTTGGGATCATCTTGCACTTACTTTTCAAGGTACATCTGAAGCCATTCAACACATTTCCCAACACAATCAGAACGTGTCTACCATCACACTACACGTATTAAAACAGTGCCTTAAATATTACCTACTAATCATGACCACATTTTCAATTGGATTTTAGCCTGCTCTGGTAACTTTTTTCTTGAGGTGACAAACTGGCAGTACCTGAATTCATTACAGTCTGATTAATTATGCTGCTTTCATACAAAGGTGAGAGAAACTTCAATCAGAAACAGTAACCTTAAACAGTACCTGTGCAGCAGTGCATCAGAAGATCAATCCCAGATTCCTGCACCTTTCATTTGCCTTGTGAATTCTTAGTAATTATTTCTCCACATGATAGATATGTCACATAAAACAGCTAAAATGCAATTGGTTAAGTAACTAAAGGAAGAGGTTGACAACATTTCAGTTCTAGGGAGTGGAATTGTACATGCTAGCAGAAGATACTGAAAACTGTACTTATATTCTCAGCTTGCTTTCTACCACAACCTAGCTCTACTATGCAATCAATTTTTTCCCCCAACTAAGCATTGCAGGACTTGGAAGAACAAACGGGAAAGGGAGGAGTGGAGTCAATGGCAGACTGCTCTTTTCTCATCCAGCTGAGGAATGCCAAAATGTCATCCTTTATATCTTTGGAAAGCATTTCTTTAAAGTATCCAGAAAGATAGAATCTTCTGGCTATCACCTTCTTTTAAAAGTCTCTGACTATAACACACGTATGGCCCCAAACACACCAATAACTGGAGAGTGGTACTGCTTTCGCTTGCTTTGTACTCACACTTGTTAACATGAAAAGATAAATTAATACAAGACAAGAATCAGACATATGTGTCTAAAATACACACTGCATAATTAAACTGAGAATGAAAACAAATCAAAGGTTTATACGTTCAAATAGTATTTATTGTTCCTTTACATAAAGGAACAAGGAACTTGGCAAATATTTCATATGAATAAAGGCCCATCTTCACACAAGTATGGGTTATGAATAGCAATGAACAAGATAAGAACACTAAGATAAAGTCAACTAGAGTAAGCCACAGACAGAAGTAGAGCCAGACTGACAATGGAATAATTCCCATTGCACTGGGCTAAAGAACTCTTTCTCTATAGATTCGTTTAATACCAACACACATCAGCATTTATACTGAAAGAGTCACTTTGGAGAAATATTTTTAAATGCAAAGTTTGGGATATCTCTTTTTTATACAGATGATACTCAAAGCATACTTCTCTCTACAGACTTAGGTCTCTCGTGCCTGAAGTCTGTAACATGCCTGTGTGCTCTGCTGCTGACGGCGATTTGAAGAATTTGCTGTACCTACAGAATTGTATTATGGAGATCCTAGAGGGTATGACTAAAACCTGTTGAATTAAGTTCTAAGAAAACAAATGTAGGTGATTGGTTAAAGTTCAGTTAAAAGCAGGAATGGAAGGCACTCCAAGGTTTCTCTTTCATTTCCACTTGTCTCTATTGTTATGGGCATAGCATTGACTCTCCCTCTAAAATATCATCTTTATTAAATTTTTGAGGAAAAAATCTGATTTTTAGCAGCAATAAGAGATTTAAAAGCACAAAAAAAAAACCAAAAAAAAAAACATGCAAGTGGAAAATATTTTGTGAATTAAATGAAAATGAAAATGTGAAAATGTAAAACTCTATTATTAATGAAATTGATAAAACACTCTTATAAGTAAATGAAACAAAAATAAAATTGGTTTACTTCCAATTATATATTCACCTTCTTTACAAGATTATTTCTCAAATAGTAACCATGAAAAAGTACCTAATTCTCTGAACAACAGATATGAAAAATATACTTTTAAATCAATAACTACTAACTCTTATTTTTGTATAAATATTCACAAATATAAATGTATGCATTCCAAAGGATATAGAAGCCAGACACAAATTAATCTTTAAAACTGTAGTAGAGAAGATATCTCCCTCAGATTCTCTTTGATTTGGCTGGCTCAACCAATCTGCTACAGCCATTCAACCAGTTAAATAAATTTCTATAATGATTTCACCATTTTAGGCTGCCTATCTGCAAGTTCTTACTGTCAACATGAATTACTCTGTACGCTGCAATTCCCCCATCAGTTGAGACAAAGTATGACTGTTGTAGTGTTCTGTTAACATGACATGCTTCTCATATATCTGTATTCCAAATGTCAAGTTGATACGGTACAGTCAGCCAGAAGTGTTCTATTATCAGATCTAGAAGAACAATTCACACTAAAGAGTAGACTGCAGAATAGGTAGGTAAAGCATTTTCTTTGATATGCAATCTATAGTTTGGTGTCAATTGTGAACAAGTTCTCCATGTTATGGTGCCTTTCTATGCAACTGGAGTGTAAGCCGCTTAAGGAGGATTAATCTGACACAGCGTGATTTGTCTGTTTTACGTGATGCTCATTCTAACCAGCCACAAGTCAGGTAGCTTTGTCTTCAAAAGGAGAGAAAAGAGAGGACAGAAAAAGCTATCACTGAGTTGCTTTTTTGTTTGTTTTTCCTTGTTTTTTTTCTTTTTTTTTTTTTTTTCACAAAGGGGAAAACTATCAGAAATTACAGTAGAAATCAAAATTATTGAGAAAAAGAGGTATTAATTATGAAGTACTGCTTTGCTATCTCCTACTCAGTACAATCTAATGCATTTACTACAGACTTACACAGTAAGGGCAGAAGAATAGAAAACACTGAAAATAATTTATTTTGATCTCCACTAGGATAAATTTTAATACAATAAATAACATTTTTAAATGATCCAGAAATCCAAAAAATTTTGTGTCTCTTTAATGCTAGTCTTTGACTTCGGACCAACAAGGACTCACTGCTCAAAAAGCGGTAGAAGAAGTTGGATTATGAATTACATCTCATTTTTTAATATATGACACTCTAAAAGGGAATCCGAATATGTCAAACTAACTTATTAGTCACAACATCTAGAATAAATACTGTGATGGGCCATTAACAAGATCCAGATAGATATCTTGTCTCGGAAAGTTCAAGTCTTTCTAACACGATATATCAAGAATGTCAACTAATAGAAGTATTCAAATATACATTAAAAATTCCTAATTTTGCTTAACTGCTGCAAACTGATTAGATGCCAAACTCAAATGCAGAACATACATGATCTACAGATCAAGTTTTATTGGTTAAGTAATCTGGACACAGACGAATCCCCAAGTGTGAAAAAATTCAGGCACTGAATTAGACTGCCCTTTTAAATTCTTCTTGCCCTTAACTAAGAAAACCCACAAAACATGTCTCATGACAAGTTTGTCAATTGAATTAACACGTTGCTTATTATAAAGTAACTAATTGCAGATTTGGATTCACAATATTTCTTATAGTAAATATATATATATATATTTGTTATTTATAGAGAATTACTAATAGAAAGGACAGAACAAGTGCTGGCTTTGGAGATAAGTATCAGGCATATTTTTCAGGTCCATCAGATTTAGCTCCCCCTTCTGCTTTGTAAAAGAGAGGAGGGATGTGGGGGGAGGGGAGGATTTTACTTGCATAAAATTGAAAACAAGTGAAAAGAGAAGAAAGAGGGGAATCAACAAAAACTTGCTAAAGAGAAATGCAGGTGACTTCTTTTATGGCTTGGGAAAAAATGCACCATAGGCCAGTGATACGGCCTGGGAAAAAAAATGCCCTCTGCTGACACCTCCCTTATAGATAAAGCAGGCTGCAGTGCTGCTGTCTTTTTGATCAAGAGAAGAAATCCCACGCCAATGACTGTTTCTCCTGACAGACTGCTTGTCCTTTTTAATGTTACATGAGAGCACCAGCCTGAATTTCCCTCCCCTCAGAGCTAGTACCACTACCACTGATTAGAGATGCTGGTCTGCCTAGGGGTACTCACTTCTTCGGCCAAGGCTGTTTAACCTGTTGTGCTCCTTTTTTATTCCCAACCTTCTTCTTTGGAGATAGAAGCTTTTTTTTTTTTTTTTTTTCCTCTCCCCCCCCCCCCCCCCATGTATTATTAGAGTGTGCTTATTCTTCTAACAGAGCTTCCTCTATATTGTTCAGAGACTGATCCAGCTCTTGTTGCACTCCCAGCTTTGCAAGAGACTGTCATGCTCAGAAAGACTAAAGAAATAATTCTTTTACTGATCATTTCAGTCAACACCATCACCATGCTTCTAAGTAATGGGAAGCACTATTTGTGATAACTTCTGTTTTCTCAGAGTTGCAGATGATCTCACAATTCTCTTGATTTGCCTCCACACAACACTACTGCTCTTTGTCCTGTTGTTTGCTGAGATCATTATCATGCCAACACTACTACAAACAGAACAACAAAAGCAATGAAAAGGCCAGCACTGGAAATAAGTTTACGTACTTACTCTGTCTCTTTCACATAGCCAATCCATAGGCTCTACTCAAAGTTCATGACAAAAATGAGGATGAATTAGGGTAAAATTTTCTTAAGTGGCTCATCTTTGTTTAACTCTGAAGGGCTTAGGCTTTTAAATGACCTATGGTTTCCATATACAATCTTCATTATGGTTTAATTTAGTTTTTGTTAATTATAAGAAACACGTCTGTGTAGATTCATTTTCTTGGAAGAATGCTGATGTGAAACTACCTCACTAGTAAGAGCACCCAAATAAACAAACTTTGGATTCCCAAAGTGGTACCAGTTAAAAAAGGTATAAAAGTCATAATTTTATAAAAATTGGTAGAACTTTAGACATACAAAAAAGTGGGATTTTGGTCTGAAAGCAGGAGTTAAAAGAAGAAAACAACCACCATTTTATAAATCATACAAACAATAATTTTATCATCACAGTCCTGCTAGACTGTAAAAAAAAATTCTTTGTTTCCTTTGTTTCCATTTTTTTATCTTGCATACTTTTCTTTCTGACCATATCTACAATTGTGTCTCATTTAAAAAGAGAAAAAAAAATTAAAAAATATATATTTTTAAAAACATGCCAAGGTCGGGGAGCTGTGATTTGCAGTGCTGCATGATGCCCTTCCCTTCCTATTGCACCTCCCCTGCAGCAACTGGCTGCAAGCCTGTAACTTGAAGGCAAGCAGTAACTAAGTAACTAATAAATAAGGAGTATACCACTAAAGTAAACAGTACCCTAGCTATAATTAGCTAGCACAGACAAGCTGCTGGTGGTAGATGTCTCTCCGAGTTCCCTCAGGCCCTCTCCAGTCCAACTCCCCCACAGAATCCCTTTAACCAGCATGCTCCTGTTTGACTGCAGGCAAAACAAAAACAAAACCCCTTTTTTCCTAGTCACTCACTAGAATAGACTCTGTAACAAAAGGAACACCAAGACGAAGATCCCCGTCAGATATTTTTACTATGTTAATTCTTTGAAAGCAAAATACAGCCTGCAATATTGAAGACACATTGGGAAAGTTCTGAAGCCTGCCCCTAAACACACTTATAGCCCCAAAGTCTTTGATGGCCAAATAATGTGAGACTTTTCAAAAGCATGCAATATGCCTGTTTCCCAAAAAGAAAACTCTGTTTTTATCATGCATAGAAAACAATAATAAGGCACTTCCTAAATCAGAATCAGTTACAGATTAGCAGAGTTCATGCAGTAGGAAACACTGAAGGACTGACAGGAACACTGAAATACACAGCGATCCAACAAAGGCTTCTTGCATGTAATTAATGTTCTACATGAGGCATGTTACCAACTTCAAACAAACCAACCACTGTGCTTAAAGTTAAGCATGTGCACATGTCCTTGCAGGTCTGGAGCTCAGATGCTTAACTTCTTGTGAACACGGCCAACCAGGATCCATTTTCTCATCTCTCTTACAAAGAAAGGATGTGTAAGCCATGCAAACTTGTCAAGCTTTTGGCTTTAAGCTCAGCTTAAGTATTTGAGTCACTGCTTTCAATTTTATCAGACAAATTTTAGAAAGCCAAATTCGAAAGAGAAATGTGAACAGTAGCAGACTGGTCAACAGATGTGCAAGTAGTGCAAACAATAATCTCCAAATTAAACAAATGTTTGCTCAAAATGTTCTTACAGTATACAATAGATTATAGGGGCTGACAGCACATCATGGCCATTAAACAGCAAAATTTGTCAGAATAGAAAACCCTGCACCACAAACTGTTGATATTTCGACATTTCGTAATGACTTTGTTTATGAGAACTGTAATAGAACCTGACTCGAGCATTTGTGTATAAATATACATGAATTCTAGGCATATATTAATACTTCCAAACTGATAAAGAAACCATTCAGACTTACAGTGCAGTCTTGGAAGACTCATATGTGGCACGAGGAAGCCATAATAGGCCTGTCTTCCTTCCTCTTTGATGCACACTATTTTTTCTTTTGAGTAGAGCTACTTAATATCATTTTTACTACACACAGCAAGATGAGTTCTGAATGAAATATTTATCTGTCAGGTGTTTGTTTGTTTTACAGAAAGAAATTTCTCCTTATCGACAGAACATTTTTGCAACTGAAGCAATGGTGGCCAGATTTGTTTCAGGAGCGTCAATACAGACTACCTGCAGGACTTCAGAAAGCTTGTACTGATAACTTCATTTTCTCAAAGAGAATTTTCTCTTGTTATTCCAAGCTGTTTTCACTGTGCTCCATATCATGAAATTTAAAAGAATCTCTCAGACTTGATGCTGTATGAAGGTAACTTCAGAAACACTACAGAAGTAGCAGAAGCACTGCTTAGACACTCTTGTCTGGAAGAGAGACTCAGGCAACTGTTTGGTCTTACAGTTTGGATCAGGTTAAATAACAAAAATTCTGTTCAGTACTTCAACATGAAATGCTTATATTAGAAGCTGGCAAAAGGATTCGCTTGAAGTTCAAGCCTACCTGCCTAAAGGTTCCAAGGAAACCAAAATGTTAAACACTGTACCCTAACTGTCCTTGGTGTGACCAACATACTACTTACTTCCTTTAAAGAATCAGGCTGGAAATGCTGAAGAATTGACATCTTATTAAATTTCTTAAGACTCTAAGGATTACCCCAAAGTTATCTGATATTAAACAAGATGGAAAAGAGAAGGAAATCAAATAATTTGATGATTCACATGACTCTCTGAGAGAAGAGTCAGTCAGAGGAGAAGCACAGCAATTTTAAGATACTAAATCTTTCCATGTGTATACTGAAAAGTTACACCATGGACACTTTCTGCTCAAGTTCTAAGAAAATACCTTCAAAGACATCTGAAAATGTCACAGAACCCTGGGCCCTGTCTTCTGAAGTCAATGGAGAAATTTAAGTCAATTCTGAAAAATCCTCATCTAGGCCCTTTTATTATTTTAGACTTACCAGTTTTACTTAGCAAGAAGAATAAAAATTCTTGAACTGCAAACGTCAGAAAAACAGAGGCCACAAAATATAGTTTATCATTCCTCCTCTCAACACTAAGACACTGAAGGGAGAAAACACAAGCCCTGCTTTGAAAGTAGTGGCTCCTATTTTATTATGTTGTCCCAGAACATCAGAGGCAGACACTGTTGGTATGGCTTAGGTTGAATCTTCCCACCAACATTCCATTCCATTTTGTTGTGAGGTGACAGATGGCAGCAGAGGGGCAGTCTGACAAGCTGGCATCTGACGTGGAAGTACAGTGAAGCAAAGATGTGGAACTGAATTCCTTCATGCAGAAAAAAATTGGCCTACTGACATTCATTGATGCTTGCTGAAGAGGAGGGCTGAGGAGAGTCTCCACCCTTTACTGGATGCAGCAAGCAATGTGAACGCAGAGGATAAGGAAAAGGCTGAGCTTCTCAATGCCTTCTTTACATCTGTCCTTAATTGTCAGACCAGATATCCTCAGGGTATTCTAATCCCTGACCTGGAAGTCTGGGATGAGGAGGTAGACCCATTCTGGGGGGCAGAATAAACCCCCCTTGATTCAGGTGGAAACAGTTACAGACCTACCCAGACTGTCACAAGACCACAGGGCCAGATAGGATCCACCCAAGGGTGCTGAGGGAGCTGGCAAAGGTAGTTGCCAAGGCACTTATCACCAAGCACCCAGAACCAAGCACTGGGTCCTGTACTTTGGTCAGAACAACCACATGCAATGCTACAGGCCTGGGGCAGAGCAGCTGGAAGACTGGACAGAGGAAAAGGATATGGGGGTGCTGGTTGATGCTTGGCTGAACATGAGCCACCACCATGCCCAAGTGGCCAAGAAAGCCAATGGCTTCATAAACAGTGTAGCCAGCAGCAGGGAGGTGATTGTCTGTATGCAGCTCTGGTGAGGCCATACCTCAAGTACTGTGTGCAGTTTTGGGTCCCTTACTACAAGAAAGACACTTGAGGCCACGGAGTGTGTCCAGAAGAGAACAACAAAGCTGGTAAGGGGACTGGAGCAAAATTCACATGAGCAATGGCTAAGGGAACTGAGATTGTTTAGACTGGAGAAGAAGTATCCATAAATGAAAATATTGTATTTAATAGTACTACATTTATAAAATTATTTTCAACATGATTTTTATTTATTTATTTATTTATTTATTTCCAGTGTTCTAGTAAGAAGGAGGATTTTAGTTTAAATACAAAATACTAGGTAAGGCTCCAGGAGGAAACCTTTGAAAAGCAGGGAAAGAAATGCTCTAATGGTCTCCTTCTGTGTGTTAGATCAACACCATGCAGACAGGGATCAACTACCCTTTCCATCTCCAAATGAAGTAAAAATCAAATTTGTCTTGGCCAGTAAGGAAAAATGATTAATATCACAGAATGTGTGTCAGAATATTTTGTGTTCCACAGATCAAAGGAATACAAACAGTACGCAAACCTGTTCTACTAGTAAAAAAGAATGTTTGTGCTGGCACAGAGCCCACTTTCTATTTTCTTGTATTGCCAACTGACTATTTTTCCTCCTGTCAAATGAGATCCATACAAAATCGTTCTGCCTTCTTACTCACTGTATTTCTGCCTGTTTGCAACAGGCACAATGTATGTTAATAATTCTAATTTGGAGTGAATATATAAATCATCAACTAAAAGTTGGCACTGCCCCCCCTGTTTAAGACATTCCTACTTTCTATTACCACGCCTGTGAAATGTGTTAATGATTATAAATTCTTTTCACAAAATAAACCCAAAATTACATGTTTGTTTTATTAATATTCCTGATGGATTAGAACACCATTTGAAATTAAATCTGAAATGCAGTTATTCATAAACATGGTAAATTTTTTGAAATCTCATTTATTTAAGAATGAGAAAAATAGGCACAATAATTAGTGATAATATCTGTAAAGAATTTCAAAATACTTTGGCTTTCAAATAGATATTAATATATTTACTGCAAATTATTTTATTTTGTATTTTCAGTTTTGAAAACAACAAGCAAAACAAGCCACAAAAAACTGACCTGAACTTGGAAATTTCAAAACGTATGCATTCAACTCCATAAAAGAGTTATAAAGACATACTGCTTAATCACCTTCTGTCTACCTGAAAATTCAAACCCACATTTTTAACTGATAGTTTGCTACACCTAAAAGGGAAATAACAACTATCTGCAGGAGTGACATCCTACACCAAAACAAGACTGAGATATCTACTGCATTCTATCATGTCAGTGATGCATGGAGCAACGGTGTTTGAAAGGACAATGATACAATAAATCATAAAGAAATGTCTTGTTCTGCTGCTAGTCTACAGGCTTAAAAGCATGAAGAGTTTTAACTTCTTGGACCATAAACACTTGCAAAAGGCATTATGGTCTATTATATATACTTCCATATAAGTCAAGCTTAACCAATATAAAGGTTCTTTAGATTCAATTGCTTTCCAAGAGAAGTTCTATCACATTTATTTATTGTGTAACCCACTCCAAACACAAAATTACCTAGTATTGAGATTTCTTTTGGACAAAAAATAAAATAAAATAAAATAAAATAAAATAAAATAAAATAAAATAAAATAAAATAAAATAAAATAAAATAAAATAAAATAAAATAAAATAAAAATAATAAAAAAAATAACAATAGTTTTGAGGAAAAACTGTAGGTGTTGCTGAAACATCTACAGATCACTCGTACATAAAGTGAGAATGCCACCTGCTTACATGTGCAAGCAAATGGATCGCATTCGATCTCAGATGACTAAAAAGTCTAGAGCCAGAAGTACTTTTTCCATTTACATCATAGTAACCAAATGCCTCCTAGATAATCATGGATTCATCCTTATGCTTCCAACTGCTAGTAGAATGAAGACCTGATATAGAAGAATGTGAAGTAGCTTGTATACGCCTGAACCTTAAAGATATTTTATACAAAATCTCAACAGGAAAACTGCTTTAAAATCATTAAGTTATAACATCAAAACATGAATCTCAGAAAAAGACATGGGATGTTTTGAAAGAAATACAACTCAATCAAGTTGGTACCCATGCTGGCTACTGAAATTAATCTAAAGTAGACTGTCAATCACTGCAGTCCTTGAAAAATTAGTTTTTCCCTACTCAAAATATTACCACTTTAACTATATCCATTTTGGGATATTCAAATCAGCAAGAACATTATATTTCCAGGCTGTTTTAATGGTTTGAATAAATGCTGGCTGTGAAAAGAAACAAACTATCAGCTCTCCTTTGAGCGCTGTTCCAACATACACTCCTGTGAATTTCTGGAAGGTGGATTTTCAAGATACTTCACTGAATATTCCTAAGTTGACTGCCCTTCCACAATGTGAGAAAGAGGTTTTTTCTTATCCCTAAAACGACTGTCTTCAATAAGTGGTGATTCACTGAACTAGCCCTGAAGCTGCCTTTGGAAGCTCAGTATTCAAAAACCATCTGTGCCAGCAAGTACCAGGAGAGGGCTTTCACTTGATGTTTAAACAAATTATACCCTCAGATATTTCAAACATATACTTTCTATTTATGCATTTTGGGATACTAGCCATAGGTCTTGATGAAAAGCCACGTTATTTTTCTTAAGTATAACAAACACCTGCACTTAGACTCTATACATTCATTCCATAGACAAAAAGGAAAGATTTTGAAATATGCAAATTTTGCATTAATGCTACCTTAGCAATACTCAAATACTTGATTCTTAAAACTACCATGCCTTGTCTTGTGATGGTTCATTATTTTCTTAAAGCTTTAACTCTTACAACTACATGAGACTATCTATTTCTTAAATGAAAGTAAATGTCAATGCTAATAATTAAAAGCCCTACGTTTCAAGAAAAAAAGCTTGCAAATTTAAACTGAATAGATTAAAAATCCAGAAGGTAAACAAAAACAACTCAAAACGTATTATTATTTATCTGGAAAGTGCTTCAGGATACTAACTAAAGAGTATAAGTAGATGCTGCTTTCCCTCTACTGCATGTTTCATCCACTGCCCTATCTTTGCCATGCACTGCTCTGTATGAACTGAAAGGACCCAGACAGCAAAGAAGAGTTAGGCAGTACCACTTCAGGACTGTTTGATATCTTACATGACAATCACACATTAAATAGCTAAAAGCAGCAATACTTAGAGATATTTTCCAACTACTTTGCTTGACACCATCAAATAAAAGTATACAATTCTGCACATGTAATATTTCAAACTCTGCAAAACAGAAAAGCTAAATTCTTCTAGATGATGTCTCATTTCTCTTTATCCTCTCAAATTTTTGATGTAAACTGCATTATACATAATAATAAGTAGACCGAGTTAGTGATGGAACTGCTGCCTGCTACATAGGAAGCCATTTTCAGCAGATTATCTAAAATATGAGAATAAAAGAAAGGTAATAGACACAGTAAATGAAGGTGATAGCAGGCGATCTCAAGTTATCTTCCTCCACCTTGTTCTAAGCTCCTTTTTCAGTGTTCACTGGGCTCTACACCAAACTACTTCAGCAAACTAAGTTGAAAATATTCACTTTTTGTTGTTGTTAGGTTAGTTTTTTGCCAGTTTATCAAATGGAAATGGGTTAGCACAGCGCACAAGAACCAAAGCCAATGTAAGGGATAGGAATGCACTAGGGACTGAGATAAAGATCAGCTTAGGCTACTGTGTAGTCACATTCTGAAACTAGTTACATGCTTGTTTAAAGTGTTATTTGAGGACCTCTCGTGCCTGTTCATCCATTTTTCTTGAAAATCTTTTTTCCCTGTTCTTCAGAAAGCAGCTGTATACATGGTTGTGTCAAAGTACATAAGTTAGTTACTTAAAATGTTTGCATTTTCCTCAGAACAGACATATAATAGAATTACTTTGACTCCCATGGTGTAGGCATATGTAGCAGTAACAAAAGAAATTCAACTATAACAGAACTATAGAATACAGTACTCAGTAAGAGGTATCCAAGGTAATGTAACCACATTATCACAGTTCCCAACCTTGGCTAATATATTTCACTTTTGAGGATATTGCTTTGCTTTGTGTGCTAATAAATATGATCCTACTTCTAGGGCATGGTATTCTTCTTGAAATTACAACATAATCTAGCATGACTACAAACTCATCTCTGCAGTTGCAGGGCCATTCCATAAAAGGTTTCGACATATTTGTCACAAAACCTCAGTTACCAGTATTAGTACAAGCTCCCAGTTTGAACTGTGAGCAAGACTGCAGTTTTGTTTTTCCAGATTTTTCTTCATGCCCTACCCATTCTTCTATTTTCCTTTGTATAATACAGAAGTGAAAGCTAGTATAAAGTCACACAAAACATTTGTAGGGAGACACCTACGTACTTCAGGTTTAGCTCTCCTTTTAAAATATTATTTAACATCTGTTGAAAGACAACACTCAAAAATACAAGTAAGCAAATGATGTCATTTTAACTGTGACAAATAAGATAAACTGGACTCACAGCCCTTCTAATTCTGTATTTTGTATCTCCTT
This sequence comes from Coturnix japonica, assembly GCF_054131305.1. Lineage (NCBI taxonomy): Eukaryota > Metazoa > Chordata > Aves > Galliformes > Phasianidae > Coturnix > Coturnix japonica. The sequence goes on from NC_140668.1 coordinate 31,876,141, forward strand.
TTCCAGGTTACAGTTCACTGAAAACATCAGAATGCTGTATCTCTAGTTTCTCTTACTAGCTTTTGAAAGAATCGGGTCTCTTACTATGTGTATAAACAAATACCTCTCCTCCTATGGTGAGCAGTCCAGGTGAATCAAGCTTCCGTTTCTTCCGGGGACCAATAGCTGCCAATGCAGTTAGATTGGCATCTCTCTGCCTCATTTGTGCAAGTTCTTGTTGCTGCATCTATTAGAGAGAAAAGAAGATTTTATTCTACTGTCATAACAAAAAGAGCATTCTCCAGACTGATGAGTAAAAGGTGAAAATCATATATGAACAATTACTAACAGTACCAAGCTGTTCCTAGAAATACCATTTTAGCAGCTCAAGAATGCAGCATTGTAGCAGAGTAATAATGAAATAATCAATTCTCTTGACTTTCCACAGAATTTCTGCTTCCACATATCTCATATATCATGGGGTTTTTGAAAACCCCGCTCTCAGCCTTCAAAACTATCTCACCTATTAAGTCCTACATATCAAGTTTACAAAACCAGTTTAATATTAATACAGTGAATGTAAGTATTGATTAAAATTCTCAAAAAAAAAAAAAAAACACCACATTTTCTTTTATCTCAGATTTACTTTGAATATTACAAGTAGGCTTGATACTTACTTTCAAAAAACAATGCTAAATAAATTACCTCTATATGAACATTAGAAAAAAATAATACTGAAATAAAAATCATAGAAACTGAATCTACAATTTCTTTATGAGATTGAGATTTAGGTAACAACATATTTAGCTACTTTGAGGCTAAGACAACAGTCTGCCAGTTTCATTATGTAACAGCATCATGCGCTGTAGAAAAAGAAAATACCGCAGCCACCACATGATGAAGAGGTAAGATTGCATACTCACTGTATACTTCTTTTACAGAATTAATGACGAGACATAGTTCCATGAACAATATTACTTTATCAAATATTCTGATCATCTATCTTGCACAAAAATATCTGATCAGGTAAGCAGTATGTGATTTTAAATAGATAAAAGCATTCATAAGTCTTAGTAATAGTGCAACCCCACCAGTAAATTCAGAGGAAGTACTTGTTTGCAAATCCCACTTTTGTCATTCCTCCCTCAACAGAAATACATAGAAGGTTAACTCAAGAAATTGAGTAATGGTAATGAAGACATTGTACAATACAGGCACAATTCTTCATTAAAATAAATCTGAACTGATAGGTCTACATAGAGGTGTCTGACTTTAGGTAAATGTGAGCTGCATATACGTGTGAGGCCCAAATGACCTAAATGATGTTAAAAGGAAAGGAGGTTTAAATAGAAAAGAACAGAGTATGACATCTTTTCTCCATTCAGTACTGCCTAGAAAAACCAGGTCTGCTTCATAAATCTTTCTTACTGCATTTTTCAGCTTCATTCATTTACCAATGCAACATCTTGGCATTCTTCAGAAAAAGCAAATTTAATACATTTGGTGTTTGAAAACCTATTTTCACATCTTCAGTTACTAACAGAACTTCAGTACAAAATTATATACAAATAAACACCTAATTTAACTACAGGATAAAAGAATTCTTTAAGTACAAAAAAGAAACATGGAAAAAATATCTGAATAATACTGTAAAGGTCTACACATACTTCTCTTTGCCAACTCATATTAGGTTTTTAGCTCAAATATCTTTGGCTCTCTTCCAGATTAAATGCCAGTTAGACAGACCTGCCCGCTTACCCTTTCAAGGTAGATAGCAACAGTGGTGAGCTCTAATCATTTACAAAGGTCATGATCGGGAGCTAGCCCGTAAGCAGTCATTTAAAATTCGATTGATCCCTATTTGTAGTCAGGGAAAGAAAATGGACATTTCAGCTGTATTGTAATTATGAGGCTTCAAGGCAACTGTAAATAGATGTGCAAATCCAGATACCGGCAAATACCTTAGAGAAGAAATTATTACTATAGTATAACATATATCCAGGAAAGGTTGAAGATAAAACTGCATATAAAAAAAGATCTATCATCTTTTTGCTAATTTACCATGCTTGCCAGCCTATAAGGGTTATCACAATTATCAGAAGTCTGATGAATATTTAAGCTAGGGCCAACTGGCTTCAAGTGATCTCAGACGAAGCTGCAAAGTGGATGACTTCACAGAATAAGAAATTCTGCAGCAGAGAAGTTTTAGTTTCCTGGGAGGCATGAACCAGAAATACAGCCTGATAGAGAACTGGTACAATACAAAGGTTATTGTTATAGGAGTATCTTGTCCAAAGTCACCATTTTCAAACCATGCAGTTTGTATGTAAGTGCAAAATGCAGTAAGCCAATACTTTGCCTGCTGTACAATCTGCAATGCAATACACAGTGATTGTGTCAACGCGCAATGTACACGTGTAATGCTTGTGAAGGATTGTTCCACTATCTGTAATTCAGTATTTTTTCTATTTTTCACACATGCCAACTGTGACATAAAACATGTTGTTTGTATAAACTCCACATCGTGGGACAAATCATACTCTCACCTCAAAAACTGCAACATTTCTAGTGCTATTTCACTAAGTAAATATTAAAGAGATTTGTGAGTATGCAGGAGGGTTTACACTCACTTATTACTCAGGATGTCATGTATTTTTTATTCAGTGAGAATAGCTAAAGTTTTTGATATCAAATACTGATTTTTGACAAATGCATTGGCTTAGCTCTTGTCCAAACAAATGTACAAGATTTTCAGCTAGGTGTAATTTAACAGATGACAGAAAACCTGGCTCATCAGACAGAGCCAAAGGAGGTGGGCTCTGTTTCACTGACACTTGGTGTGAGTACTGGCAAGACCTTTCCCTTCACTTTTCTGTGCTCCTCACCTCACTTAACCCAGATAGTCAGACTAAAAGCTCTCCAGACATGGATCCTTCTGTACTACATGCTTTACTTACCACCTAGTGCCACTGGGGCTGGTAGACATTACCTTAATACAAACAAGGAATATCTTGCCAGGTGTAAAAACTCCAGGTAAGTAGAAAATACAGTTAATAAAGCTAATACTGGCTTTACAGTACATATCTTGGTATACTCCAACAAAAAATATAAGCCTTTTTATGTAAACCTGAATGAATATTGGTCAAAATGTATCAAATACATCAAAAGCATGCATATGCTATCAGTAAGATCACGGTATCCTGAAGTATCATAAAAATGAGGGGCTGAAATTGTGAAATACCTGAAAAGCAGCCTGTTATCATAATATAGCTTATCTCTAAACTAAGGTAATAATTTCTGGATATTTAAACAAATGAAGCACCTGTTTACAACTATACATCCTGATAAAATAAATAACTTTCTTATTAATTAACATTTTTAGTAGAAATGAATCCAACTCATTACATCAACCAATGCGATACAGCTGCTTCATTGCTGCATTCTCAATCACTGTCATTTTCATATCACAGTTCAATATCATTCTTTAACTTGCCTTCATCCACAATTAATATGGATATATTTATCAATATTAAAATTCCTGCCCTCTGGAAGAGAACCAATGCTTCATTTGGAACTACTCTAATCAACAACAATTAATTTTTTTGAAAGTCAAAACATTTATTTAAAACGGAGATGAACATTCCAATATATTACAGAAGAAAACTGCTTACAAAAGAAATCCTAATCTATTTTTAGCACACCACTTACTTCTTTTATGACAGCTTTAATGTACAGAGATGCCTTTAACAAGAAGTACAGCATGAGAATATCAATACTATTTCACAAAATGAATCACTAATAAAAAGAACATCGCAGTACTATGTTATTAAAGAAAAACTAAAAGAGATTCAAAAATTTTGGTATGTTTTTCATAGGCTGTTACTTGTTCCATGTAGATATTACATGGAAGCCATACGCCACAAGGAAGACAGCCATCCGCCTATCTGAAGAATCAACATTCAATCTTCAAACCCAAGATTTAATAACTCCCAAAGCACATCAAGGACACATTCACGATGTTTGGTAAATAATTTTGCAGCAGAAACCAAGCATTTATTTTAAGCTGCTTTGCACTACAAGCCATTGTGAGAACAGTCATTGAGGCAATAATAAATAAACATATGGTGTTGGTATAGGTTCAGCAAGTTTTTTCTTCTTAGATTTCTATTTCCGCCAGCACATGAAGCAGCCCATGTAAGTAGAAAAAAAAACCCTGTTTCAGAAATGAGCATGGATTCTTTGTCAAGATTTCTTAAAGATCTTAAGTCCCCAACCATTACTGTAATTAGTACTATAATAATCCACTTTTCTATGACATCAATCAAAATAAAAGCAAATTCAGAATGCTATGGCTAGGGGAATACTTTGTATATATTTGTTCAAGGAATTAGTTTTGTCTGGAAAGGTAATAATAAAGCAAATGGATACTTGGGACAAACCAGCTCTCCAGTCAAGCAACTTCAGTACAGAAAATTAAATGGCCTAGCAGTGGCTGTTCTGTATTGGACACAGATGAGTCGCTTACTTCAGTGAACACAAAAGAGAGTATCCCAAGAGAAATAGGTCTGTTAATGTCAAACTATGCAAACATTCCAGTAACTCTCCTTTGCTTGAATCTACAGGGAAGTGAATGCCAAAAAGCAAATGAGATATTAGACTACTAATCAGAAAGACAAAAGTTGTTCAAAACCATGAGCTAAAAGCATTGTTTGGTGGCCCTGCTAGGCAGGGGGGTTGGAACTACATGATCCTTGAGGTCCCTTCCAACCTGGGTCATTCTGTGACTCTGTGATTCTGTGAAAAGCATCTTGATGTGAAGGCAAAATGTGCTCCAAATGGATGGCAAAGATTACACAAATAAATTACCTTTGCTTTAGCAGAGATGTAGACCAAACTTGGGGCTGAGCTACACAAATACATTTTTTTAAAAAAAGGGAAGAGGAGAGGGTGGCATTATATCAGATAAAGAAAGGTTGAGTGTTTCTCTAATTCAAGATAGAAATCAGGGGTGTTTTTTGACCTAAAAGAAAAACAAGTTGGTGACAGAGAAGACTGTGAATGTAAAGAAGAAGGGAGAGCTTGAGAAGGTATTCAACTATATGTGGATACTATCAATACAAGATTTTGTATGGAAATAGAAACAGACCTGCAGAATTAAGTTTCTGTAGTGATAAAATCAACTCAGCTCTCAAAGAATTAGACTTTGGCAATTTACATTCCCCATCATAGTTCAGAAATAGACTGAAAAGATGAAAAGTGGACACAGAATGGACTGACAGAAACTATAAATACTGGCAGACTGTAAACCACAATCAAGAATGAAGACATCCAGGAACAAACACCAAACAGGGAATCAGTAATGGAAAGCACTGAATGGCAGAAAAGCTTGATGAAAGGAAGATCATATAAACAATGACTTAAAAACTGATTTCTAGCCAATAGGCATCAATAGATATCCTTCCTAATTCTGTTTGCAATGAATGATTTAATTCTTGATAGCAGGGTCATATGCTGGGAGAAACCTGCCTTAATTGATGGTTCTGCAACATATATCTATCAGCCTCAGACAGTGATTACACCCTCTGGAAAAACATCTTTTTTGCTGAGGAGAGCCTGAAATGTGGAACCATTATACATGTCCTAAGATGTCCACAACAGAAAGTGCAATTAAAAAAATGAAACTCATTAAAAATGCTGTTAGTAACCTCAACAAAGTCCAAGACAATGATCAAGAAGGAATAGAAAATCAGTTAACTTCAGAGAGAGCCTTGAAAAAAGCTAATTTCTGCAGAATGCTCATGCTTGGATTCTCGCATTACCCAAGTCTCTAAAAGTCAACAAAACTCCTACAGCAATAGCACACTACTAGTAAGAAACCAGGAGTAGCAAAATTGAATTAGTAGCATTGCAATAACACAATACACAGGTTACATGTGCAACACCGAAGCATACACTGCACATATCATACTCATAGTTCTACAAAATACTATCTTGTTTTCTTCATTGCAAAGCTGGATGCTACTTCTCCACAACAGTTCTCCCACCACACAGTAAAAACTCCACTGGTCACCTGGGATGGTTCTAATACTACTTTTACCTCATAAATACTTTGAAGAAATTCTTCTCATCCCACTGTCTCTGATCAACTAACAGTCTTCACAGATGTCTATGAACTTCCTGTATATTCTCATTCATTTCACTTTTCAATTTTCCGTATAAAAAGTGCTATTCAAATTTAACTTAAAATAATTTATTTCCAAAACTCTCCAATCATTTCTTAAGCCATATTCATATGTATAGTACCAGGTTGTACACATTTTTTAGAAAGATGTCCTTCCAGTTCCTCTAGGAGTGTGCTACAGCAATGTGTTTTGTGCCCCTTCACTAATACTATTTGTTACATTTTTTCACTCTTAAAAATCATTTCTTGAAGCTTCAACGCATTTTGTCTGGTTTTGGTTAAACTATTCCTCAAACAACTTATCTCCTTTAGCACCAGTTCCAGGCTTTTCAATATTAAGCCAGAGAAACTCTTATTTTAAGCCTTTTGTTAAGTTCCATAATTGTTCTTCTCAGCTTTGCTGGTGCAAACATAGAGAAACTGAAGACACAGATTCTGACACACAAATAGCACAAAACAGAACTATCAGAGATGGCAACTTTTTCAGGTGCCTGCAACTTAACTGTAGTAAGAGTCAGAAAAGATTCTGAAAGAATTTTCCCAAGGTCTGTTATTTCCTTTTGGAGAAACCCAGCAATGCATCTACATATATTCACAAACTATTTTTCAAAGGAAAATAAACATATTCATGCAGGCTGGTGAGGCAGAAGGAATGGTAGGGATACCACACATTGAAGAAGCTTGATAGCTTTGACAACAAACTTGTTGAGATCTGACAGTGCTGGCTATATTGGGATAATGGGAGCTAACTCACCTAAGAGATGTGAGGAGACATGCTTCATCTTTTTAAAATAGTGTGTGGGAAGATTCAATGAACCCCTCAAACAAGCTTTCTAACAACTCCCCACACTTGAAGCTGGAGTGCACACATTAACTTCTAGAGGCTGGACTCCCTACTGTAAGTAGAGTTTCATTGCAGACGTTAAGGATGTGTTAGAATGCGTACCAATCACAGTAGATTTTCTTATGATTCAGTATTCCTGACATTTTGGAAGATATCCTTTAAAGAATCTAAGAGTAATAGAACAACTAATTCATCACTGAAAACTCTCCATAAAACACCAAAATCACAAGGAAAGTACGATTTAGTCAGTATGGCAATGGAGCATATTGAAGGATGAGGTACACAGGAAGATCTCAACATTGTAGAAGTTAAGAATGTGTGCCAAACTGTCAGAGCTCAAGTCAGCCTAAAGCATTTACCTCACCCTTTAAAATACACATTTCTGATTTTCTGTAAAATTTATCTGCCTATATTCCATTACTACCAAACTTCACAGTAGTAAAAAGTCTAGTTGACCAGAAATGGTGGTTAGGGGCTTTAGTAACTACATTATTTAAATTATATATTTTATATTTATATATATTATGTAATTTATATATATAAAGAAGCCCAGATTTTGGTACCAGAACTCTACACCATCCCTATAGCAAACCCTTATCTCTAAACTGCCAGTTTCATTTGAGGAAATGTGGAAAATGCAGCATTCTACTAAGACATTTGGTTGTAATAAGTGATTCTAATCAAACAGTTAGAAAGAATGTGATCGCAGTTAATTTCTATAGTGTCATAAACAGATGGGAAATGGGGAGCATAGAGATTAGTCGTGCACTTTTAACTCAACATCCTTTTTTGCAGTCTGGATTGCAGTTCGATCAAGCCTAAGTGACATGATGAAAACAATTTTAATTTATTCTGAAACTATATTCAACTAAAGAATACGCAATATAGGAAGCAAGCTGCTCTTTTCGGAAATGGGATTTGAGGCAGCGCAGAGTGAGGAACAAAAGTAGCCAGACGCCCATCTTCTTCTCCTGAAAAGTTGTAGGGGTAGTATTGGGGCTTCGCTGGCAAAATGGAATTTCCAGTGGGGATGCAAAACAAGCTCGAAATTTAAATAATCTACATCTTTTCTATTTTAGATTTAAGTACAGCAAAACCGCTACTGCTCATTTCTCCTGCAGATCAAGGGAAGAAAATACCAGTGTGGGGACAAAATATTTCAAGCAATTTTTCATACACTGACAAGTAGTAAATTAGGGAATCTTGTAAGTACAATACAGTAGTCATCTCCTTCTATTGATCACGTATAATTTACATCTTACAAAGATGTGAATTCTTGCATTCTCACTCCACAAGGAAAATCTCAATGATTTATTCATTTCAAATAAAAAATAGAAGGTAGATGAGAAGAATTACTTCACAGGCTGTAGCTTTCTCAGGGCACTAGTGCTAGGCTCTTCTTTCGCACTGCCCGAAGGGCCTTTGTGTGCAAGTCCCTCTAATTAACAAGGTGAATCATGCAGCAGTTCCCTAATTAGTGAACATGACAAGCCAATGGAAACAAGCAGACAGACCTGGAGTACAGATATGGTCAACAAAAGGCATAGCAACATGGCATTAAAAAAAACCCATATATTTCATGTAAATAAAATACAAAAAGTAAGACATCTAGCATAATGCCTAATTTTCCTTTTCATGTTTTATGCTTATACCTCATTTATTGCAGACATAAATAACGACGCAATAAATTAAGGTTTCCAACTGCAAGCCACTTCACCTCTCCAAAATCAAAGCGCAGCTATCCTACATGAATAAGCATCTGCTTAGGGGGCATTATTTGTTTTCTCTCTTGTTTTCCTGCTTTAAAGAACTGCAGTTGCATTAAATTTAGCACTTTAAGTGTCCTTTAATCAATTCATTTTATTCAAAGTTATTTTTTCTTGAAAAGCATTACATTAATAGATGAAATGAGTGTGATAGTTGCACTATTAGGTGCATTATAAAAACGCCTACATTTAAAATATGTAAGAATCCTTAACTTTTGTATAAGGATAAATAAATAAATAATAAAAATGAATAACCAAGTCATCAGATTTGCATTAAAAAGGAAATGAGATGATCTAAAGCGTACCTCCTTATATTCACCTTTTCAAGTAAATGTTTTTTAGTCTTTCTCTCTTCCTTCCGCTTTTTTCAGAAATACTCTCCCCATCTCCACAATAACACATGCAGATTTAATTTATTTTCCATTTATTTCAAATTGAATCTTTGATTTAGATCTTAATGATCTTGCAACACATTACAAGTCTAAAATGTGCATCATCAACGGCAGAATAGAATTAATCACAGAAGAACACCACTAGATTCTTTGTTCTTATTCCTTAGCGCATCGTAATAAGCAAAGGAAACTACAGACTATCCCTTTATTACACCTTCATCTTCCTAACAGTCTTGAAAGTAAGCATTTCTTCTAATTGGGTAAAATTTCTTTACAACCTAAAATTTACATTTAGAACACTAAAAGTGCATAAAAAGTCTAAAAAAAAAGGCTGACTTCAGACTACAGTTGTTCTAAAAATACAGGATTAGAATACTGGCTCTTAAGTAACAATGGTTCTACATGCCTTTAAAAATATTCTCTTTTGGCTATAATCTTGAACAATATTTAATGTTGTTTTAGCATAGAACTGATTAACTGCCTCCTGCTTCAAAGCAAATTCAGTAGAATTCACAACACCCATTACAAAGGATCATGAACAGAAAGCTGGAATCACTACAATCTGTTTGCTGTGCTCTTTTTTTCCTTAGCATCCCTGAACTTCCCCAAACTTCTCTTAGATCCCATTCAATATAACCATTCTTAAGACAGCACAGAACAGCTTTAAACATAGGCTAAGAGGTATCCTTTTTTTACATCAAGGCACAATGGATAATTTGCTAACTACTGAACTATGATCTGCCATATGCACAGAGGAAGTTATTCAGCAAACAACCTGTCACAAATGCTTATTGTTTCAGTAAGCAACCCACCAAAGGACTCCGCTTTATAAAATGCATCACAAACTCTGGAACACAATTTATTATCAAAAACATTGGTAATTAAATGTGAAATTATTGGAACAAAAATTTGGTGTATTAAAAAGCTTTACATTCTTCTTTCAATCTTCAATAAAAATTAAAGTAAAGGGTTTAGAAATTTATGTAAAATATGCAATACAAAAATTCATTCAAAAATAATATTTTTTTAACTTGATTTGTCATCAAAGAGTATATAGACAGATTCTTTTATACATAGGTAATTACAAAAGTATTTTGCATCTGAGTAAAGTGTTAAATGTAGCCAGCAACAACAAATTCCAGTCATTCACAGGGGATGCTTTGATATGAGATTATATTTAATACCAGAAAGATAAATTCTGTCTGTTGTGAATAGTGCCACTGATGTCAATAGATTTATTATTCCAGTGCTGCAGCAAAGTGGCAAAGAAGAATTCAATTTCCAATATTTTAAATGTTAGGAACAGACATTATAAAAGTGACAGAAATTCACTAAAATGCAAGCAGGATAAAAATAATAATCTGTTACACAAAAGAGTCAGATTATTCTACCATTTAGACCATAATCTATCACATCATCTCCACATTTCCAAATGACATCTAGCATGCTAAGCCAGACATTTCCTTCTCCACTGGAACTCCATGTTTAGAGGTTTTGTGTTTAAAACTTCAATACTAAGAGATTTCTCCATAGAGACAGGTGGGTAGATGAGCATTTTCTACTCAGGAATTCTTTTTAATGCCTCAGTTAAAATTACCAGAGAATATCTGTGAGATGTACATTCACTTATTTACAGCTGGGCAGATCACAAAACACATCATAAACTATAATCATTCTAAAATCATAAACTAATGGATGGTAAATTTAAGAAACATACATTTTAGATAATAATACTGTTTACAAGATATTTCTCTATGCCCAAAACATGAGCAGAACACTATCACATACCACTGAAACCCCACCATCTCCTACTGATCAGTTGTGTGACTGCACACAATACACACAAAGCTTTAACTCAACAGCGAAGTATATTTTATCTCTGTGCAGATGACAGAGATTAAACCTTGACAAAACTGGGATTAATGACTGTTCTCAGACAACCCTGCCAGAGAGTTTCTCATGACCTCAAATTACCCATTTCTGAGCAGTACAATCTCTGGTACAATCCAGACTTCACCATCCTAAAATGATTTTAACCAGAGACTAAATGAGAGTAGTTTACAGAGCTGACAAGTGTAGCTTCACACTCTTTGGATGTCTTCCATGCAGCTCTGTATCACCTCAGATTTTTAAAAAGGATAAATGGCTACAAGATACAAACATTCGAAGGATAGACTAGTGACGTTTCATATTCTTAAATCCTACAGAACACTAAGATATCAGAGAAACTCTGACACTTCAGTGTACGGAAACATCAGTGTAAACGTACAACATTCCTCAAAAACTGATTCAGAACTTCCTGATTATTTCCATAAAAAACTAGATGTTTATCACAAACTCACCAACAAAAATGCAATATGCAATGATGCCTTTTACATGTTTACATTTTAGAGAACCTTATCTTCCCTTGGTAAACACATACTTGATGGATGAAAACCATACTGCTTTCATTGTAAATGGCAGTAAAACTTTTTATTTTTTAATCTTTAAATATATTATTATTAGACAGGGAAATAAGTTGTAGGAGTATGTTGTGCAGTATCTTGTTATTCTGCTATGATGAGGCAACTATTGGCAGACTCTTCCACAGACAGACAAGGGTCTTTCTGATAAAAAGACTAAATTAAGACCAGATGTTAATACGGCTTTCCTGTCCTCTGTTACTGACCAGCCATCTGACTTGCAACCTAGGAGAAAAGTGTGTGTATATACATACACACTCACAGACACGTACAAACACACACACTCCAGCCATGGACAGAAATGCTTAGTATTTAATAAGTCAAAACTGACACCCTACTGTTAACTATATTGAAGATTCAATAGTAAAAGTTCAACCACAACAAACCTTGACAGTGACAACAAAGCTGATATTCACATTTCTCCATAATTAATACACAGATGTACATAAACATAAATTGTCACATTCTTGCACACACACTGTGAAAGGAGATGCTGACAAATAAGAAAATTACAGGACACCTTTACAAAGCGGACCTACAGAACCAGATTACTTCTTGTATAAGAGGCCTGTGAAAATCAAAGTCTTGCTTATAAATTACTTAGAAGTGCACAACAGTATCACATACACAGACTTCACATTTCTCAACAATGTGCTGGCAAGGAAGGTTAAAGTTATCCTTTAAAAATGTTATCGCTACAGTTCCAAATTTAAGTTTGCTTCAATAAGCTCTTTCATTTCCTACTAACAGGCCAGAAACACCAGACATTTTATGAAATGCAGTAAATTCTACCAAGAGTGTGCACTTCAAACGAGGGTCTTCCATTGTAAAGCAACAGAAGATGCAAATGCCCTCCCTGACTATAACAGGGAGTAGATGTGGGTACCACGGGTAGATCTCTGTATGTGGGTCTTGCACAAAAAAGCAATGGAAGATTTGTCAGCAGGAGGTATGCAGCTGATTGCTGATGGCCAGCTGCCTGCTGCCGGTGCAATGTGCAGCACCCAGACTGAGTGGGCAGAGGAACAGAAGATTTAGTAGGTGCGTCTCCTCCGCCGCAGGTCACGCCATGTGACTGGAGCGCCCCGAGGAACTGGGGGCAGATGAAAGCTGGCAGCTGTGTGCTGCCTCAGGCCCTTGGAGGCTGCCAAACAGGGCTTACAAACATGTTAGCTCAGCGGCAGAATTAAAGCCCTCATTCAGGCTTATTTTGGAGCAAGAAACCAATGCGCATACAGAGGATGGGGGAAAACTTGCCCTGCAGGCTGAAGCCTAAGTACACCTTGACCTCTCCCTGCAAGCTGCAGTATTGCAGGGCAAACTTGATGAAGGGACCAAAATAGCTCATAATTTGTATTGTCTTCTCAGTAACCTCTTCAGGTTCTGACAACCAGACAGAGCTGACATTTGCTGCCCTCTACTTATTAAATAGGCAATCGTATTTTAAAACCTAAAGCACTATCATTTTTCCAGATCAGCAGGGGAGTAAATCTGTTGCAGTTTAGATAAAACAGTTTGGTGATTTTTTCACATTCACATTTTGCTTGAAATTAATTCTTTTTTCTTTTTTTTTTTTTTTTTAAAGATGTGCCAGAGTCACAAATTAAGCTCTCTTGTTTCTCCCTGAAGATGACCCATTTTAGACAAAATACCACTGAGCCAGAAAGAGAACTGGAAATTCAGTCTTCACGTCTTCCTTTAGGAAATTGATCTGATATATATCTACATACATATATATTCAAATACATGAAAGAATGTAAAAGTGTTTTGGAGGAGGAAGTGTTGCTGAACGCAACCCTGCCTCTCACAGAACCTCTGGGTGCCATCGTGAAGACAAAGCAGAGGCAAAGCCAAACCACCCTTATGGCAAACCCCGCACCACAGAGGTGGAAGAAAACTGTTCCCTTTGCTATTCTCTGTGCTCTGCAGTCAATGCACCCAGAAGTGGTTAGAAACAGAGGGGCTGCCACCCCCTAAGCTGCCACTCCCTTGTTTGGCACAGCCACACAATGCAAAAACAGTCATTTTTCCTCCAGACACAGAAAGAAATTTGCAGGGGATCTGAAAGGTTGAAAAATCCTTTCATGCACTACCTCCAGAAAACTCATTTTACAAGAGAATGTTTCTATTGAATTATTCTGGTGAGATTCTAAGCAGCTTCTTCCAGCATTGGAGAGTCCTTGAAGAAAGCCCAAGTTCTGTACATTTGTATTTAAGTAGTCCTGTTATTTCATAATGACAGACTGCTTGTTACAATGATCCTTTACAAAACAGGGCTCCAGTGCTCTGTATACCCATCCCTTTAGCTTTTCAAAAAGTAAAGCACATCAGGTAAAGCACCCTTTGTAATGGCTGTCACATTGTTTTGAAATATTCTAATATAAACAAAGTGTTTCAGAACAAAGTCAAACTTCAGTTTGGGAATGAGTCTCAAATCTTCCTCATTAGTTTTGTTGGAAAAATCAGTGTACAGATGTAAAATTTTGTTGGGAAAGGTGAGAAGAAAGGATCTAGAAAAGGAAAGCTAACAAATATACGTGACTGCTACTTGTTCTATGTTCCCAAACTCGAGGAGAACAACATGGGAATCTTTCAGTAAGAAAAATACTGTAACTCATTTGCCTACACAGCTGCTAATGCCTCAACTAGCAGATTGCATCAGAGCAGATACATTTGTTATATAAAATCTAAGGAAATCAGCATGCTGCTGTGTTGAATTGAAGACCGCTGCCTTTCCAACACCTCTTCTAGAAGCACTTTTACATTTGACATTATACACCAGATAAGTACTGGACAATTCTTGACTAGACAGTTTTCTCTCTTATTGCTCTGTTCTGTTCAGATCATTTGTTGCACTTTTTACATTGGTCCCCATTTGCCACCTCTTTCAGCGCTGCTCATAAGCAATCAGAATACAAAGACTTAGGTCTGACATGAAGTAGCAAAACACATCAATAGATACCAAAGAACCTAGTGACCCTTCTTACACAATGCATACTAAACTGTATGCAACTCCAGCAATGGAATCTAATGAAGTTCTAAGATTTTCTAGATGATAATTAGTTAATTAGTGCTCTTAACTTATTATAAAAGGTATCAAATATAGAGTTAGGCTGTTAAGAAAGACCATGAGTTTAGCTTGTACATAAGTAGAAGAGAATTTTGTTGCATAATGTTGCTAGTTACAGTGACACAAATGAGCTTTTCCCTTATTTATTTTTCTTTCATAAAAAGCAAACAAGAGCCAGGTACTGTATATGCACTAAAATCATGCACCACAATGGAACTCCAGCAACGTGATTTTAAGAAAGGAAATTACTACATTGGACAGGATTGGATTTAATTTAGATTTGTGCTAGACTAATGAGGTAACGCTGGGTCAGAGCTAGGTCAGAAAAAAGACCAGAAAAAAAATCTAGTCCTTGACTCAACTCTAATTAATATAACTTTTACCTAAGCAGGAACAAAACAATTTGACTCAGTTGGAAAGTACTATGGCCATTCCCTTGATTTCCTGGCTTTATTTCTCCTTTGTCAATTACTCAGTTTTCTGACTCTGTACAGCACAGGTAACACCACACTTCACCTTCAGTCAAACACCTGCCATCAATTCTGCTCTAGGCACAGGGAAAGAGGCTGGAAGAGTCAATTTTACAAGAAGAGTTCTACTGAACAGTAATACTACAACTGCACAAAGATCTTAAGTATCTCAGAAACACAGCTAAATATTGTCAATACTCACTATCTTCAAACTAATATGCAGTTTTGAAGATCTACACATTCAGGTTCCTGTGCAATAAACGTATTTATTATGAATAAATTGGTTATAGACAAATCATTTCTTCATCAGCAGTATTTGCATATGCAAATACAAAGCTGTTTCACTCCTGCCCTTCCCAGAAGCTCATATCAACTCCAGTTATCAGAATTTGTGACCGCTATCATAATATATCTGTACATCTGAAGTAATCTCTGCTCATAAGGAAAAAAATACATTTCACATAAAAGCAATAAGTTGGATAACACAGCAAGATTTTCATGAAAGTATTTTAATTGATAACAGACAGGATTGCTTCTTTCTATGATGCAAGTTCAGCTTTAATATTTAAAGTCACTACAACTTCATAACTTCAGGAAACCTTGTACTCTAGAGCCAAATCTGCAGTAGTGTTGCACAGGCTTAAAGCGTACAGGAATAGTCCAAGCATTTTTCTAGGTATAGAGAACAGAACTGTGGTAACAAGAGTGGGTACACAAAATGACTGCTGGATAGTGTCCTGCATGTATTGACAAAACACCGGCATTCCTTCTGCATCACACCTACAGTATTAGTAAACTGATGCAGTAAAACATTTCTGAAACAACCAAGTCCTGAGGACACATTGTTGCCTAAGTATTGCAGTATTTCAGCCGCAGTAATTCACTACTTCATTACTATCACATTCCCAGTTATTCCTCGCATCTTATGACCCTCAGGTGGATTACACAGCTAAATGGAAACTTAATTCAAACTTATTTCAGTTAAAATGCTCAATTTCTCATATGGTACAACAGAAAACTTGAGACATCTCATCACAAAATCTAGCAAAACCTTGAAGAACCTTGTTTTTGCTAAGGTAAAAAAAAAAAAAAAAAAAAAAAAAAAAAAAAAGAATTTACTCAGAACAAAATCCTTTTCATTTGCTTCTCATTTCAGTAATGCCTTTTCAATGCATGAATGACTGCAATAAACTATTATTTTTTTTACAAGACACCACACCTACTGAGTTGATCTATAGGTATTAATGTGGTGACAAGAAATTATTCAAAGTAAAACTGATTTTGTAGAAGTGTTACATACATAAAACTAGAGTTTCAATACTTTCACTAATAAAAGTTGTTTTACGATTTAAAATTCCTAAAGCATTTAAATAACTACAAAATACATCACACGATCTACATAATACGTAGTTCATTAGTAGTTTTAGACAAAAGAAGGATCTTATGGCTCTCCCAACAGTCCAGATGTTTTTGTGTACGTACCTCAGCAAAGGATGCATTTCAAAACGTAAAACTTAACCAAATACGTCTGTTACTACAAAAGACAAGGAGGATGACAGCACCTGGGTGGAACGAGTACCACAGTGATGTGGAGACTATGGAAAAAAACTGCCTTTGGTCTGCTTATGCAAGAGCTGGGTACTCCCAAAGCTCCTCACCAGTGTAGCAGTCAGCAGCAGTAACAACTTAAACATCACTGTTAGCGGACTATTAAACTTCAGAAAAATGGGATGCCTGCATGGATAAAGGTAAGTGGACAGTCTTCGGTCTCCCTGTGAAATTAGTAAGGCTTCTATTACAAAGATCAACAGGCTTGTGATTTCACTTGCATGGTTAACAAGTACATCTGAGAATAGATTCATCTGAGTGTTATCTAAGCTGATCTAGGTCCTGGATACACGCCCAGACATTTATGGTGTCTGGTTTAAGATTTTATTATTATGCAATATTCTTGGTTGGTGATGACACAAAGATTTTAACCAAGTTAATCTTTCAGGATCAACACACTCAGCTACTTCTCTGTTAAATTAAAGATTTTTAGTCATCAGATACTGAATATGTAGAAAAATATTCATGACAGAAAGGATATTTAGGATTGAACCTCCTCTGTCTTTCTTTCAAGTCATTCACATGATTAACTGCTAGGTGTAGACTCAATTATTCCTAATCTGGATCAATCAGTTATATGGCCTATTTTATGTCCCATTTAATGAACCTTCTGAATGGAAATTAGAGAACTCATTTTCTTTAACTTTTATTTGTGACTTTCTATTCTTCCAGTCAACTTCAGCATATTTTCTAAAACTTAAATTTAAAAGCTTCAGTCATGGAACATGAAGTAGATACTACTCACAAACGATTCTGTTTCTTACACTAAGATATAATACAAGTGAAACATTTCAGAATTTGTTACAAACAATGTAAATAGTTTCCTGAAAGAGGCTGGATGGAAAATGTGTTTTACGAGTTTCTTAAGTAAGTCTACCATTAAAATCATGTAATGTGCACTGGAAAAACCATAGAAAGCTGGACTAATTTAAAAGTGCAAAATGGAATTTTAAGCAATGAACCCTTCCTACAGGTGCACTTTCCTACTGCTTTGACTCAAATCCATTTGAAACAGGCTAATGCTAAAGCAAAATAAGTCAATCAAACTGAAATAAGAGTGGGTCGCACTGACTTAAGTATAATAGTGCTAATCTTTATGTGCGTGAAACCTGTTACATCTGGTTTCTGTAATAAGACCTTCTGTATGTACGTTGCTCTAGAAGTAATGCCTCCTAATTAGCTTCTTTTATACGAGTTTTGTTTCAATTTTGTGGTACTTAAATATTTTATGTGAAAGTCCCTAAGACAGCTGAAGAGCCATAGAACTCTAATTACTAAAAACAGATACATGCCTAAATTTCTTATGGTTTCAAGTATGTAGAATAAAATTCAACTTCAGAGAGAGGCAAGGTGCCAGCAAATTATATGCTTTCATTAGAAGGGTGGGAAAAAAGGCAGGGCTGATGTACAAGAGAAGAGAGTGCAGCACTCAAACAGAAAACCTGGTATTCACTCTGCATTTACTCAAACCTCGTAGCATTTCTAGGAACACTACTACTCTAAAATCATAAAACCTAATAAGATTATCACCAAGCTACTTGCTATGTCTTTAATAACACCAGTACTACAATTACTTATAATGCATTTCATACCCATGCTTTTATTCACATGACAGCACTGCGTCGCTCCCTCTAGTGGGTAAGAAATGCAGCTTAAATGGAAATACCGGATTTTCATACAAGAGGGAGGTATTCCAGCAGCTACACCAAAAGCAAGAACACTGGCTAGAGCACAAGTCTTCCATCACAGCTATAAAAAGAGCCAATAATTCATTCTATTAGAAAATTTATTTTCTAGCCCTGTTGTTTACTCTCCTATCTCAGGTTTCCAGTTAAGAAGAAAAGAACTGCAGTGAATAGAAATACTGTCACAGCAAGAAATGCATTTATTTCTAGCACACTTTCATTTCCAGCAGCATGGTAGTTTTAGTTCTCAGCTCAAATGCAAGTCTTACCAGACAACAACTATTTTCCACATATTTTCAGGTGTGATTTCCTTTGCATATATGGGCTGCTTACTAAGCTCAAATAGTCTGTGTCTTCTCCTACCAAATAATTCAATCTCTCTGTATTTCAATAGAAAGTCTGACAATTCCAACACTGGATGGCCTTAAGTTTATAAGAATCATAGTTACAGAATGGAAAGAGACAAACAAAAGTTAACTGCATCCTTGATTTTTTTTCTGCTACAGGTATAAAGAAATCTGTATATGTAACGGAACTACAGAATACTGCCAAAAGGGAAAATAAACTGGAGGAACAGGTCAATAGAAAAAAAAAAAAAAATGTGTTATATGCATTTTTCTGTATATATTACCCTCTAATCTGTTATTATTACCTTCTAATGCATATATCCAAATAAGTTAGCTAGAGAAAAAAAGCATCAGTTTGCTCCATACGATGCCAATTTCTTTTTCATAAGAACACCTTTCCATTCATAGATATATGTTAGCCTTTTTAATTTAAGTCACAAACTGATCCTAAGCTATAAGGTGCCTTAAGCAAAGGATCATCACTCTCATTTACATCATGTTAAGGTATACTAAGAATAACATATCAAAACTTGAACTGAAATTATTTTATATTTGTTAGATTATTGTAATTTAGAACAATGAGTAAATGGTCCACTGAACCACACCGTACAGAGAATGACTGGCAATTACACTACTTGAAAGACTGTTGCCACAACAGAATTGTTAAGTAACACATTTCTAAGAAAGTGAAATTTAAAAAAAAGACAAAGGCATATATTTTTGCACCAAAATCTAATGCTGCTGTCATCAACAACCCAACAAAAGCTAGAGCTACCTAAAATGGAAATGAAAATGTAATGTATGGAAATATTCTCTTATAAAATTTCCTTAGGCTTCACATGTATTAATGTATTAGTTTGCAAACATTAAGATCAAAGGCAAAGCAACAAATACATCCTAAAAAGTTTTTAGTCAGATTTTTATTAACGATATACAAGTAGCAAGGCATAAAAAATTAATATGTTCAAGCCTTGAAATGTCAAGTGTAATGATCTCTAGCTCTGCTTACCTCCTTTGCTTTTTGTTTCAGTCTAGCTTGCTCTGGGTCCTCTTGCCTTGAGCGACTCTACATGTTTAAAAAAAAAAATGGGGAAAAAAGGTTAACAGATGGTTTAGGAACCCCTCATCTGTTGCAGTAAGTTAAAAGATAGCAAAGAAACAGGAACAAGATAGAAGGTGTCAAAGGCGGGATACTTAAATTCACAGGGGTGCAATTTCAAATGCATAGGCCTCACCAAAAAGGCCGTTAAATATTCAGTTGTAAGTAAAATCTACTCAACATTTAAATTTAAAAACAAACAAAACCAACACCTCAATTTATTTTTCAATTCTAAATTTTCCATACAGGTTTAGATTTCAATTACTTAATACCAACAAACTAAAGTGTCTGAGAGCAGAACTGACACCTTTTCCCAATATCTGATCTTTTTAATTTGTCAGTGAGTGACAGAATTATTTTAAATTAAATTAAACCTACAGAAATAAAGACAACACAATTTGTATGAAATTAAAGATGTAGGTAGACGTGCATTATTATGCTTCTTTAACTGCACGATTTGGCAATATTCAGAAGTTCCACAAAAAATGTTGTCCTGGGTACCTGAAAGATTGTATTATTTCATTCTTTGTTTCAGATTTAAATTGATACTGTTTACATAACTCCTAAAAGAACAGTTCCTTTGCTCTCTCCCTTCTCTGCCTCCTTCTAGATTGAAGACAGACCTGAAACTTGAAAGAGTATTAAACTGTAAACCTACAAATACACACTTTTTTTTTTCCTTTGTTTGATTTTTTCATAGCATTTTACATTCGGAATTGACAAATACATGAACTGAACCAGTTGAAGATAAGTTTTAACGGGAGGGGCATGTGCTATTGTGGACGTACCCGGAGAGTCTTGTTATCATTTCAGAATGAGAGTAATGATGACCAATTTATCTACCCTCTTCCTTGCAGTCTTATTTATTTCTATTTGGGATTAATTTTTCTGCTAATACGTCCATGCTAACACACATATGACATATTCGCCAATTAACCCGACTTATCCCGGGACCTCAACTGTCTGGGGGAGAGAGACACAAACATGGATGCCATCATGTCTTCTCTCAATTTACTGCTGCGTCACACACCTTATATACCATCCTAAATCCCGCGCAGATGCATACACCCGCTATGCAAAACCCGATGCATGAGAGAGAACCTATACACACACCTACCTAAACCCCTAGCCCACTAACTCTTAACCTACAGGCCTAACTCAGCTATTCTAGAACACTCCATCTACTCAGAACTACTGTATGCACTCATAAATCCTTGCAAAGACAACTTAGCACCCCAACACACATACAACACATAATGGTAAAGAAAGCTCAAATTAAACAACCAGGAGGGTTTTAGAAAATGAGAACAGTGCGAGAGTCAAATGTGTTAGCATCATTTTCCAGAGCTACCTACCAGTGATTCTGTGCATGTTAACATAAAAGGTTGTTTGACAAGTCAGTGTCTGTAGTGAAGCAGTGAGATATCAAAACCTGTAGATAACTGACGACTGAATTAGACTCTCATATTATAGTTACACCAACAAAGAAAGAAACAATTTTAAGTAGACTGAGATTCTTTTTAAGTGTTGTGGTCAGATAAAAAGAAAAATGCAGAAATGCGGATAATCTGATCTAGTTACTTTTTAACAAACAAAAAGACACATTCATGAAATACATGGATATGCCAGAGAGCTGGGGCTCTATTTAGATAGAGCAATTACTCAGAACTTGATTATGTTAATATCTATTTGGGGTGGGGGGAGATCAGTAAGTTGCTTCTCAAGGAGATGGACTAAGGTATTTAAGATCTAGGCTGAATTAGATCTTTACTCTGTCATTTTCTGGTGACAGTTCAATCACTGTGTGCCTCAGTTTCTCCAGTATGATGTTTGGGAAATCAGCTTTAGTTCTTTCATGGCTTTTTGATGATAAATTTATAAGTACAATGAACTTCTATTGCTTTCTGAATCTCGCAGAGAAAGCAGTACAGAAATACAAAGTGTATTCATACAACTATATGAAGCTGAATCATTTGCCAAATGCAAAGCACAAGTTAAAAGCATTTCAGCTGAAGGAGAAAGCATGGAGTCCTTGGAGAATCAAGCTGAGACTTATAATAACGTTACCAAGTTTCTATAAGAAAGTGACAGAATCCTGGAAAACATACCAGATCCGTGTTGCATTCAGGGACATAGGGAGAAAAAAAAAATAAATCAAAGCAACAGATACAAAGTAACATCTACATTTCCTGGTCTCCATCAGTGAAGGAAAAACTCTGAAAAAGTTTTTTTTCTTTTTAAAGTAGTTTGTTTTTTTGTTGTTGTCTTCTTTACATTTAAAGATTATTTCTTGTGCTTTGTTTGTTTTCAGGAACTGACCACATAAAAGTAGATCTGGACATCAGGACAGCAGACCTTTTATACGCAAGATAAATAACAGAAATTGCTACTTAGGTGAAAATGTGCACTTAGTTGATGAGTGACATAAAACACAGAGAGTTCATCTCTAATGAAGTTTTAAAATACCAGGTGATGTCAGATATCAGAACCCAGACTAAAAAGTGGATTTAGAACTACTTTTACATTCAGGATAATGCAATGAATTTCTGGTTATTCCTTTAACCATATGAAATGCTGTTTTCTAAGAGCTCAAGCTCTTGCTTCGAATAAGTAGAATTCCAACTTTACATTGGATGTGTCACTGCTGGTGTAAGCACTATACTAATAAAATTAAGGAATTTCTACTGCCATTTTTCTGTTTGCTGTTTTCTGGATTTTTGTTTTTCTGTGTGTGTTCAAACAAATGCTAGTAGGGATTTTCCAACAGATTGTTCAAAATAAAATGTGTTCCTGCAGACTACTGCATCAGCTTGAAAATCAGAAAAGGCAGTGAAATAAAATCAGCATGCAGAGACTAAAATGTGTTAAAGGAAAAGAAAAAGGATAAACAATAACAATTGTATTAATTCATTTTATGATCTAATGTAACTCACAAAAGGCTTCTTCAGTACTGATGTAACGCAGTTAAAAGGAAATAGAAGCAAACAAAAATGTCAAACTTAATAGAGGTGGCTAGATAAGCTTTAAAAATGTCACTGGCTTCTCTTTACACTCCATTCCACATGTAAGCATCTTTTGGTCCTGTGAAGTTTGAACAATTTTGCAGCTATTCAGCTCTTGTAGTGCCTGCATCTCCCCTATCATTTTTATTCACTAATTACTTTAATACTTTACACTTACTTTCATCAAGACACAACTTAAAATTGTTCCTTTCTTTTCATTCTAGTTTCCTCCTTTTTTTTTTTTTTTTTTTTTTTTTTTTTTTTTTTTTTACTTTTATAAACTCATCTGATACAGTTGACTTTGTCTTCTTTTCTCCTTTCCCCACTAACCTCCAAAAGTTAAAATGCATCTCAATTGATTTGTTAAAAAATAAAAAAATAAAAAAATTCAAATAATCCATTAAGGCACCAATGCCACCTCTGTGTTCCCTCTAAAGCTTAAGAAACACCCACCAGTCAAACCCCACACTCAAACACTTCCAAAGACTCTTAGTTCATCAAGACTCCTTTTCCCTTCCCCCACTCTATTCTTCATTTCCATATCTGTAAATAATGAAAGCTGGATTTATGCAATACATTTTCATGTTGGTGAATAAACATCCTTAGAAGCAAGTTCACTTCCAATAGTAATTTTAGAGAAACCTAGGACTGATCATAACCAGATAACATACTTTAAAATACATTAAATGATGTCTCCTACTGAGAACATATCCTCCAAACCAGGTTTGTTAACATTTCTCCCAAACATAAGCTGCTTTCATTAGACCAGACAGACTGACATTTTAATTGTTAACAACAAAAGTGCTTTGTGTTAGAGGACTTGTTACCTTATTTATCTGCAAGCTGCATAGATCACATTAGCTCTATGGAAATATCAGACTTTGAAAGTATGAAAAGCAGTACATGTTAAATGCGTGCATTCAAAACATATTAGAAATATGGGGTTTCATTTACATGTTACCAAACTAATGTTCCAAACCTCAGCTTTTCTTCTTGCTTGTGTTAAGGAAGAATGCCACAAAAACAGACATCTAATTACACACACAACAGTGTAGTTTTAAGAAGCAGACTTCATATTTCTTACAATTGCCTTACATTAGAAATCAAAAGTATTTTTAAAGGAATATCTATACAACTTCAATGTAATATGGCAACAATTATTTTTAAAACTGAAGGACACCTAATCTATGCAAATAAGCAGAATAACACTCCTTCTGATGCACTGAACTAGGACCACTATTCTGTACTGAGTTGCCATTTGCAATGTCAAAGTAGCACTACAGTTACATCTTTTCTCCCCACTAGCAAAAAAAAGGTTTCTGTTAGATTTAGAATAACTGTGATGATTTCAGTCTGCTAAATCTCTCCATTCCTGAATATCTGACTGTTGCCTGATCAGCAAAATCTGATCCCAGTTAAGGCACTCACACCTCATCTCCCCCTTCCCAATACGTGTCCTGGGAGTCTTTAATGCTTCAAATTCATCTTTTTTCATTAAATAAAGTGAAGAGTCACAACTGCAGGTGCTGTACTATTGAGAGTCACTGCTGTGCCAACAGTTTCAATTTTAAACCTATTTTTCCCCATTGATGACATTAGAACTTCACCCACGGCTGTACCAGCTTATAACTTTCACTTTTAATTAAAGAAATTAAATTGGCAACATGAAACACTTTGCTTTCACATTAGCTTTGTTAATAAAAAGTGAGAGTTAAAAGCAGCATAGCTGAGGGTAAAACCCTATTTTGAGCTATGACCACAGTGAGGAAGATTGCAAGAGTGCAGGTCTAAAAGAAGATTCATTTTAAAATCATTAAAATTGAAGTAACAAATTTTTTAAAATTGAGAAAATTATCTCAACGCAATAATTCACTCTTTGCTCTCCTCTCATCAGAATTGAGTTACAAGTTTCAGTTCAGAAAGTGCTTCATCTCACAAAAAAGCTGCATTACATCCACTGTAGTCTCAGAAGAGAAGGAAAGGATTAAATTGGCATGACGACTGAACTCATCTCTCACTCAGAGAGATAGGCCCTTCAAGTAATGACAGGAGGTGCACGTGATAGCGCTGTGTATGGAAATCTGCACGGCCAAATTTCAATGATCTCTCTCCAATAAAAAAGCCCTTCAACCTACAGCACTATCAAAATATCCATCATACATAAATGCTGCTTAACTGTGCAAACAACACCAAGCAATTTTTCAGTTTACTTACTGATACCTTTTATAAAATAGAGGCCACAAAGCAGATTTTATTCCTATGATAACTGTAGTTATATTTTGAAACCCAAAACTAGACAGGTCTGTGCTATTAATACAGAATACTGATAACAGACCACAAACTCCCTTCCGCTGCCAGAAATACTTCTGTTATTACACTCAAACCAGAACCTCATTCTATTTGACACACACAACCTACATTTTCCAGATTTTGGAAATGGCTATGAAAGCAGAAAGGATGGATCACTTTGAATGCATCTTTCACTACAGCAAGACATGTGCCGTGTGTTTTCAGAAAGTCCACACAACACACAACACGTCAAATGTAAAGGTAAGCTCCTGAAGTTATTTCAGTCTGGCTTTTGACCTTTCTGCTGTCTTAAGATTTCCCTTAGCTTCTTTTCTGATTTCCCATACCAACCACCAAAGACAGATTCAAAAGACCTCTGCTTCTACATATAGTGGAAAGAATGGCCAGTGGCTGCTTCTTAGGAAAATAAACAAGGAGAAAGAGGTGACTCTCCAAAATAGTTTATTTAAAGAGACTGCACTCCACATATGTGTATATGTACACACACAAGAGAGCCCTTCCTTGTGTCATTATTCCTTTACCCTACTATTCACATAACAGGAAGAAAATTCAAAAGTAATGATAATCAAGGCAGTTGTAGTACCTCCCTGTACAGCTTCTCTATTTAAATCATTACATCTGGTGAAACAAGAATCGTTTTGTGGACAAATATATCATCTTTAAGCACTATAATTAGAACAAGTATTGCCAGAAAGTAAAAACACGAGAGAAATGTTTTGGGCCATACATTCTAGGTTGGTACACATATGTTATCAGATGTGACACAAAGGACCCTGAAGTAGAAGTCCCATTTAAAATTTTTAGGTGTTTTAAAAATAAACAGTATATTGCAAAATCTTTATTAAAAGTTTCTGAAGCCTTATGTTTTCCTTTGGTCTCACCATCTGACTTTATCTCTTGTTCTTCCCAAGACACCTCCTGTAGCAAAACCTACCCCACCAGGGTACTTAAGAATTCTACACTCGTATCTTACAGTAGTAGCTGATAATACAGTCGCAGATCAATCCAAACACAATATTCCCTTTGTCAGAATCTTATTCTCCGTGAATACGTGGACTTGGTTGCTAAAGAGGCTTCACAAAGTAAGTACTTACAAAAGAACTTTCACTAAGCTAGTTAAACTTGTATATGCTGTTCCATACCTAGACAACAGACTAGGTACCACTAGCAGGCAACTTCAAAACTTTCCCTAAAATGATTCTGAGTATCTTTAAAAACATTGCAAAATAACATCACAAAAACATGTACAAGATGAAAAAAATCACTGTCTGAAAGGCACATTAAGAAGCAGCAGCTTCTGCATTGTTTTGTTTTTTAATATATGTATGATTTTTTAGATTTAAGTGTTTATTGAAAAATAAGCAGAAAGAGAAATTTCATCTTAAAATCCCAAATTTTCTAACTTTCAAATACACAATACTATCCAGGTGACAAAGATGCCCCAACCTGTGAAACAGTCTCTTCCCATAAGAAGTATTTCAGTCTCCAGACCCAGTTTAATCTTTACCCCCCTTGCAGGCACAAATAGCAATCAGCATGTCACAAACAGACACAAAACAGTTTCTGGTCTGTATCACTAGTTACCAGAGCAGATGAGGCAGATTTTAACTGTGTCCATTTAATAACTGTTTCATTGCAATTACTGCATCCTCTTCACAAAGTCTTCCATCTCCTCAAACAACTAAGGATGTGAAAAAAGACCAGAAAGACCAAAATCCTGGCTAAGGATTGGGTACATAAAGAATTCAGAATAGAGATCACAAGTTCTATTTTTTGAAGTACAGAGAACCCTGCATTTCAGCAGCAATCAAGATTCCAAGGAATTAATGAACAACGTATTATTTAGAATAAAAAGTTGTAATTTCACCATGTTTTGCCAAACCGTGTTCTATGTGAGTTTTGAAACAGGTGGTCAATCCATTGGAACAGCATGGTGGAGAGCCAGCCGCACGCTCCAGCAAGGACAGATGCTATCATTCTCAGTTCAATTCAAAACATTAATTGAAACATTAATGCCACTAAATCAGCATTTTTCTCCCATGGTTTCTTTGTGGGTTTATTTCTTTTTTTTCTTTTTTCTTTTTTTCCCAAATATATTTTTTCAAGTACAAAATGTCTTTATTCCTAGTCGTCTGGTTACAAAGCTTATAAATTTTACATGTGCATAATGTTAATGCAAATGATTTTTTCCAGTCACATAAAAGACTTTTCTTCAACATTTTTGGGTGTAATTATTTGAATTTGCTCTCTAATCTATAGGAATCAAACTTAATGTATTTATTTCCTAAATGTTGACTTTGTGGGAATCAACATTAACTCAAAATAAAAGAAGCTAAAAAACATGGCATCATAAGTTTGGAAGTGATAACATCTAATCCAGCCTCAAATCAGCTTGCGCATGACTTTGCCCAGTTGGCAAAATGTTTTTAAACTAAAGACTACAGGACTGCATTTTCCTCAATGTCCATAAAGAAAAGGAAAGAAAAAGACTTCAAAATGCAACAAACAAGAATAGACACAGAAAAAGAAAATGTGATTCATCAAGATGTATTCACTGAATGTAGAAAATGAAGTAGAAAAAAAAAAAAAAAAAAGCATTAAAAATGAGAAGCGTATCTGCTTCCATTTAAACATTTGAAGGGCAGGGCACATATATGTTCTGTGCAAAAAAAATTGTGGAATATTTAAGAATTATTACAATTATTAATTATTATTATTACAATTATTAATTACAAATTAAGAAAGAAAAAAACAGTTAAAGAAGGATGAAGAAAGATGAAAACAACCAAATTGGGAGACATTTTTCTGAAATTAGCAAGTCAGGTTCTGTTGTTCGGGTGCCTTTTTGTTGTTGTTGTTATTAAGTTTGCAAATTGAAAGGTCTTTTAACAGCACAGACAGACAAAGTTTTACCACTGAACACTGAGTTGTGACGTATAAACTCTTTAGAATACATGATAAACAATTCAGTGAAAATGTAAAACAACAGACGAATAACTCAGAATAACTACGGAATAAAATTATTTGTGGTCTGATAAATCAGTAATACAATTAAATCTGCAGTTTTGGTTAGGAATTTATCCACAGATATGTTAGGCATTGTCTCCCATAGTCCCAAGAACCCATCATATTCAGAGGTATATCTTCCTCAGAATGCAGGAGTGCTGTCACTGTGGATAAACAGCATGACTTGGTAGATTAAAGGTACAGTATCATTTATTTGATATATGAAATGCTTTAACATGATGGAAAGTATAGCAGCAATAGTGGGGTGGCAAAGTCCTAGGCTACAGCAAATGAGAAGCTCAAAGGCAGCAGAAACGAAGGAAGAAAATCTGCTTACCTTTGGAAGGCTGCAGGTAGGCAGAGATCTCCAGAGAGATACCCTCACCTCCACAGCCAACCCTTAAATGAATGCTGGGAAGGGGTGCATACTGGCTCTACCCCTTCCAGTCACTCAGGTGCTCTGCATGCACTGAGCTCCCTGAGTTGGCCCTACCTTTCCAGCAGGTGCTCAATCACTGAGACTCAACATTTCTGCTACAGCATAAGAAACAAAAACTGTTCCAGAAACAGATTTCAAGAGATTAAGTAATTGTTTGAAGACTAAATAATTAATTGTTTGAATGCTAAATAATTTTTAAAAATAGAATAAATAAGATACCTTGGCAGCCTTCAGCAAGATTTCCCTCTCTTGTTCATCTTTCCTTTGCTTTTCTAAACGTTCCAACTGTTCAAAAAACTTTAATTGTGATCGGACATCCGTAGCTTGTTCATACCACTCATCATCCTGTAAAGAACAATATTTTATGAATACATGCATTTTCATCAAGACTGAGTGCATACACTGAAATCTTTCTACAGTACTTAAAACAAAAAAGAAATCAAGCTTGCTGCAACGAAGCCAGCCACCTGCATGCTTTTTATTAGTTTAAGAATTGCTACCAATTTTCTTCTATTAAAAACAACAAAAAAAAGTTGTTTTTAATAATAAAACATATCTGACTTACTTGAATTTCAAACTGATTTGCAGTTTTTTTACTACCATTTTCCTTCTGGTTTGAGATATCTAAATTATTTCAATTTTCTCCAAGAATACAATCACTACCAATAGTATCAGAATAACTTGAATATTTCTTTTTTTTTAGAGAATATTCTTTAATTACAGCAAAGAATTTAACAGTTGAATTCTTTAGTTGCTGGCTTAAGACAAATTAGTAACTCTTCCCTCTAAGCTGAAAACAGTTCTATCCCTGGCTTATCACTGTATTCTTAAACTTTTTCAGTTTTTTGCTAAAATTTTTAAATGGCAAGTATAGAAACATTACTATTTTGCACAAAGACATGTATAGCTACTACAGATTCCTGTACATTGAAGCTATTTTTATCCAGTCAGTGGTTATCCTGTGAAATAACAGCCTTGTTCACAAAAGGTTAGCAGAAATAGCTTAACAGGTGAGCCGAGCTGGACACTTCAGCATATAAGGATGAATATAATCTTATACACAAATTCTGTGACAAAGAAGAGAGGTCTGGCAAGCAGGGTCATCATCCCACAGCTCTCTATGCACTGAGGTAGATAAATTTGTGTTTAAAATGCACTCTGCACAGAAAAGGAACACAAAACACACACCATGCGCTAAGAAAGAAAACTGTGTTTAGTTGCATCACTATATAACATCCAATAGCTTGATTTGCACACTTACTTTGTATGATTCCATGCGGTGCTGGGTTATCACTGTTACTTTTTCTATTACTGTTCTTAATCTGCTTTGGGTTGCATGGGAAATAAAAGTAACCACCTCAGCTGGCACATCAGTAATTCCTAATTTTTTAGCTAAAGCAAAGTAAAACAAAAGAAAAGAAAATTAGCTGACCTTCCACCAAAGGAAAAACAAACAAAACAAAAAAAAAGCCCAACCTGTAAAGAACACAAAGTTTTATTATTTTCCTGATAGCACATTTCTGAAGCCTTGGTGATGCATGCATTACCTGTTGGAAACAGATGTGGTTACGATTTGAAGTCTGAGATAACTCAGAGTTGCTCCTTTACCCCTCAGAAGACACTCATGCACCTTACCAGGTTTTATCACAGTACACTGACAGAAAGTAGAAGAGATGAAGCAATCTGAATTCTCAGAAGCAGCAATTCCTTTGTTTCTGGGATCGCCACTGCTGACCCCTTCAGCGCCCATACATCCAGGCCGCAGCCTGCAGCACACTGCTGTGCACTTCAGCACACACTACTAGTTTCTTTTAAAACAAATACAAACCTTAAAAGAGTTTGAATACCTTCACTTCTGACATACTAATGTGTACACAAAACACTGCAGGAAACTCACTGAGAATATTCTGGAAAGTGTTTCCTCAGTGACTAATTAGAGCAGTCGCTGTTTCCTGTGGGAGGGACCTCTACACAAATACAAACCTGAGAGGCTTAAAAATGAGCCTGTTTTATGACGCGTTCCTATCTTTTTCCAGCCAAACTCGAGGGCAAGAAACCATCACACATCCGAAAAACAAAGACGAGTTAGTGAGCATCATTCTGGCATGCCTACAGCCCGCTGTTGTTTCAGTTGCAGGAGCTGAGAGCAGCCCCCAGTGTGCATGTCACACACTGCCCTCCCAGCAGGGGGCACACATGAGGAGGGCCCGCATAAGGCACCCAGCTGTGGCGGGAGCTGGCCGTGCCCGGCCGGCTGAGCTCCTTTATTCCTTTCTTTCTTTTTTTTTTTTCCCCCAACCATTCTATTTAAATGTATATTTTATAACATCACCACAGCACATCATCCCCACGCTTCCCAGAACTGGATTCTGTCATATATTTCTGATATTAATTTTTTTCTTTTGTAACAATTCTTTGAAGTCGTTATCTCTTTAACTTAAGCCATCACTGCCTTCATGCTGTACACGATACCTTAAGGACTTCTGCAGTATGTATATGACTTCAACTGATTTTTGCTTTGCCACTAAAAAAAATTCCATCTGTCTTGGTGCCCAATTTGTCCCCTGTAATAGAGATGGAGCTCCACCGAGGTTGCTGAAAGCTGAACACATAATGGAAAGCAGACATTCGCATTAAGATCCCAACGCTGCAACTGTTACTCATGCAAATTAAGTCCTTGAAGTCGTTGGGACTATTCATGTTGGTGGGAGCTATTTGCGCAAGTCAGGCTTGCAATATCCACACCTATTTGAACATGCACCATTTTATTATGCAAACGCGTAAGCAAAGCTATCAATCAGAAAATAAAAAACCTAGTCTGAACGACAAAATACAAGCAGAAATGGAAATTTAATTAAGTTGTATCTAGAAGAGAGATTTGAGATGGAAAATTCTGCCAGGTATCCCAGTTACAAGTAGGAATGAATAATTGTTACAATAACAATTCTTTGAATTTCAGCAGTTTAACTAGAGCTACCCACCTTCTCCGAACACACAATGCTTTGTAATAAAGAGTTACCACCATTTTTTTTTCTTCTTTTCTTGTGACAAAAGTTTTAAGCACTTTTGCTCTGAGTCAACTCAACTACTGTGCAGCTTGTTTTGCCTATTCAACTCTTTGGAACTTCATCCATAACAAAAGGATAATTTCCTGGGATGCCTGTTTCCCACAGAGTCATGCCATAGGTCCTCCCCACCAGCTCCCATGATAACCCCATGAGATTTCCTACTCCCAAATTCCCTCCGCACAAGTCTTCACAATTCTAGGAAACTACATGAAAACCAGTTATAAACAGCAGTCCTCATGAGTCTGTCCTGGGACTTACCCTTTGGAATACCTTTCTCAGGGACGTACAGGGAGATCTAAAGCATCCACATCAAGTTTGCAGATGACAGCACACCAAATGGTGCAGAGCTGATGGAAAACTTATGGTGGGCAGTCAGCCAGCCACAGTACAGCTGATTGTATCAACAGGAGGCAAAAGTAGTCAGTACACATCAAGAGAGGTCACTACCCCTTTTCTTTTGGCCCAGCCCACATTTGCTTTGGGTACCCCAGTGCAACAACTTTGCAGTCACAACTTTGAGTCCAGGGACAAGTCACCAGGACTGTTACAGGGCTGGAACATTTGGTCGATATGAGCAGAACGTGAGGGATCTTTATCTGGGAGAAGAGAAAGCTTAAGGCAGCGGTTATTTAGGAAGATTAATCCGGACTCTTTATTGAGATGGATGCCTGGAGTAAGGATGAGAAAAAAATCATAAACTGAAACAGCAAAGGTTCTGACCAGACACAGGAAGAATTCTTCATGAAATGTTAGAATACTTTGCACAGAAATGCTATGGAATCTCTCACCTTATATGTTTTTAAGACTCAGATGGAAAATAACCTAGACAATCTAGTCTGATTCTGTGATCCCTGCTCCTCTTGAGCTGCTCCAGTTTCCTCCCACATTCCTTGTTATCCCTTCTTATCACAACATCTGTAGTTCCCTCACACATCTAGCATCACCCCCTGGCCTATCTTCCAGCCCACATTTATCCAGCTTGCCAGCTGGGCACAGCCAGCTCGCCCTGAGGCAAGTCTGTACAAGAATGCTGATTGGCAGCTAACCATTCAGAAGAGCAAAGAGAAGAAAAGAAAATTTGATTTTCCCCTCAATTGGAACACACACAAGGGCTATCTAACTGTTGATTTATCAATAAATTCAAAAGTTATCTGCAGGGAGAGAGAAGGAAGGCAAATAGACTGCTCCATCATTTAAGGGTAGCTTTCCTTGGAAAGCAGGCTAAAGAAGAAAGAATACAGCACAAATTTCCCCCCCAAAAAAAACATAAGAAACCAGAGTACAAAAAGATAAATGTATAAAAAAATCAACTTGTCATCCACAACATTCATCATGTGTGGAAGCATCATGTCTTCATTGCTCTAAATTATACTAGTCGTAAGTTCTGCTAGCACAGGACATCAGAAGCAGGGTACATTCCAAAGCTGTATATTACATGAAGATTTGGCACACTACTTAAATACTTGGACTGTACTTGGGGCAAAGATGGGAAAATTACCAGCATGCTCCTGAAACAATAATTTCATCTAAGTTGCTTAAGTTATACTCTCATAAACAGCCATGTATGCAGCCTCACTGACTTTCTGACTGAAGAAAAGTTTTGATACCTTTATTAGACACTTCTAAAAATAACTTTTGTATATTTTTTCTGCTATATGAATAGACACTTAAAAGCAGCAAAAGCAGCAAAAAAATAAAGCCCAGAAATGCCAGGAAGAAGAAACTGACTCTGTTTGAAAGTCTGGGAACTGTTAATACTTGTAGTGGAGAAGAAAAAGATACTGCTTGCTAACCAGATCACTGGATAGTTGGCTCAATTGCAGATCTTATTTAAGCCTCAGCATTCTACATTCCCACCTTAATTATACTATACTTACAGACATATAGACAGAAAAAATACAAAGAGAAAATAAAGATTAAAAAACTAATGTTGATCACTAAACTGCTGTCACCCACCTTTGTTTGTTTGTTTTGTTTTTTTGAGAAAAGTTATAATTATTTCTTTTTTTTCTGCTCTCCTTAATGTGCTCTAAGGTCGATACTGTGGACGTCTTAACTTTTAGTTTCATAACCCAAATTCACCACTATAATGTAGTAAGGAGCTACACATTTAAAACATCAGGAAATGCATAGTTTGAAAAAAGTTGCTT
The DNA here is from genome assembly GCF_054131305.1 of Coturnix japonica. Lineage (NCBI taxonomy): Eukaryota > Metazoa > Chordata > Aves > Galliformes > Phasianidae > Coturnix > Coturnix japonica. Next base: position 31,910,019 of record NC_140668.1, read on the forward strand.
GCTATTAAATAATACATTTGTTAAATTTAAACATTTTCAACATCAAGCACAATCCTTAAGCCTTTAAAATGACTTTAGCAATGTAATTCTGAACTTTTCCTGGAGCTATGATAAAAACATCATCAAGGATAACAACAAAGGTGGAGATGGAGCAAAGCAAGGCTCCAAGCTGTAATTTTAACCGATCTCTCCAGTTGAATTTGTGTTTTTACATTTTAAAAAGGAAAATTAAGGTCATGTTTTTCATTCAAGCATTCTTGCCAGTACACTACAACTGTAAAAGACCATGAAGAAATGAGGAACGACTGCAGGAACACTTCTATTCTTTGTGACAGAACTTAAGTCTCAATCACTCCTCAGGGGTATCACTACAAAGTAGTTGGTTGAGTCACTTGATCATATGTGAAAAATATGAGGAATCACAAATTAATACTCCCAAAATGATCAAATTTCTAATCTGCCAAGCATTAACAGAACAGCATAATAAGGTCTGGCTACATATTAAATCTTAATTATGTTTTTGGAAGCATTAATAGCAAACCATGGTACAGCCAGCACTTAATAAAGCTCTACAGCATATGAAATAGCATGCAAAGAAAGTATAAAAAAGCACTGGAATATTTTTGTTACAAATAAACTGTTCTCTACTTAAAAGTTTGCAATATTGCAAGAGAATTTCTATAAAGTTAGAACTTGTATATAAGTTTCAAAAACCTTGAGGGAAAAAGCACTCAGCAATATTATTCTGATATTGGCATATGTGTCACTAGCACAAGGTTGTTTTTTCACAAACATAAAAGTGCCTAAACCTTGTCACTGAAAACTTTCAGTTCCAAGAAGTGAAAATTATCTGCTTCCATATTTGAGGGGTACCGACTTTGCCATGCTTTAGAAATTTAATTATATTTTATTGATCAAACAAACCAAAATAAATTATAAGAAGAATAATGTCCTATTTGAGAAGCAGGACAAAACACTATCTTTGCAGATAGGCTTTCAAAGAATCAAAAAGTTACTTGAATAATTCATACTTAAAGAGGACTGACAGGATGGAGATGAAAGATAAAAAAATTATTTGCAAAACATTAGGTCTGAGTGATTACTGATGTGATAAATTATTGAATGCCTGTATAAAGTCTTTCCATTTACACTTAAAACAAAAAAACTTTAGAGAATTGGTTTTAAATGGTTAAACAGCATATATTTAGAGCTTGAATTTGTCTTGTCCTTCAACACAAACACCAGGAGAGAGCCTATTTGGTCTCTATTTGCCCTTAATCACAGGTCAGCCAGAACTGCAGAAAGCATTCACTGCTATCATCTTAAAGTTAAAAGAAACTTAAAGTTCTTTGTGTTCAACATTAGACACAATTGGAAACAGATTTCTCAGGTCCAGGCCTCATCTGCTGTTACAATAGGGTTGCATAGAGCAAGATGGAAAGAAATCACAGGAATTCATCCTCCTTGCATCTGGGACATTCCTAATTTGTCTAAATTTCTATTTTACCTCATTTAACAACATCAGATGGGGAATAATTAAACAAAGATGCACTTGGCCATACCTATCTACCCTATTCCCTGAGCATAAAAAGTACCTGATTGTGCCTTGCATCCATGAATATAAGCTCAAGCATCCTTCCCCTTCATTCATCCCAAAATATCCACTACAGTTTACAAGCCTGTCTCTCTGTAATTTTCCCCATCAATAAAAATAGTGTTTTTGAAAAAATTACTCCCCTAAATTGCTGCAGTAATCTTCCAAATCTTTAAAATGATGTAATTCTTTAATTAATTTCAGTCCTTCATTTTAATAGCATGAAAGAAAGCTATGGTTTTATAGTTCTGCTGAAGGTGTCAATCCCTATAAAATTAAATATCATTAAATAGATCAGGACCAGTTAATGTAGTCATCATTCAAGACTTAAACTGTATAGAAACTTCTGACAGCTGACAGAAACAGGGAAAAAGTGGTGAGCAATTCCCTTCTAAAACAACACTACAATATCTGCAGGTCCTAAAACATACCATGTGTTCTCTACAGAATGAGGTCATGAAATCAGCAGAAAGCAATAGGCGCTTTGCCTAATACTATGACATCATTCACTCTACACTGAGCAACTGCGTTTAACAATCAGCCTGACTAAACACAGTGAGGAAACAACTGTAACACATTAGGAGCCCAAGGAGCCATAAAATAGCAATTACTGAACTTACTTGTCCCGGTCTAATCAGGTTGGGCTTCAGAACAGGAGACATCTCCTGTGCGGCAGTGTCCTCAGCCATCAACACTGCATTCAAAACTCTATCAAAGTGAAAACTCGATCTTACACATTAAGCTAGACAGTTGGGGATTGAACACAGCAATGAAAGAAATTGAGGAGGTTGGTTGGGTACAAAACACTCCAGAGTTGTCCAGAGGGGCTGCCAGAGCCCCAGTCTACCTTTTAGTATTAAAAACAGAAGGAAAAGCTTGTTAAATGGCGTGATGTGCAAATAGTAAATCACTAGCTGTGATGACAGGGATTAGAGATTCCTAGGGGTATAAGATAACCCAGCAATCCAGGCAAAATAAACAGTATCATGATTTTAGCTGTCATCCTAGGTTTTCAGTCCTTTAAACAAAAAGCAGCTTCACTTTAAGTCTCGCTAAATAAACAAATAAATAATTTAATCATTGTTGAATTGCTCTACTGTTAAACTGTCTGGGAGACACAATAGGGAAAGGTAAAACTAAAGCTTTAGTTGCTTCCTTCACAAAATCAGCAAATCCAAAGTAGTTTGAGCAGGTGCCCCTGAGAAACCTGGAATCTGGAGAGTGTTTAGGGAAACCACAGGCTAGGGAATGTTTTGTGCCAAACTAGAGAGAATTGGTGCCAAGTGCTTTGTGTTTTGGTAAACAATTCCCTCCGGCAGGTACAAACCAGCATCCCTTCAGTGAGGGGCAGATGGCCAAGATTTATTCCACAGCTCCAAATCAATCCTGAACTAACTGTTATGGGAAAGATTTGGTAAACTAGCACCCCATGCTGTTCAATCCTACACTTGTAGTTCACCTTCACATAAACTGCCTATGCTAGAAATAATGACATTATCACAAACGTTATCTACAAAATAATGGAAGACACCAATTAGTTACTTCAGTAAGCTTGTTTATATAAGAACATTTTTCCTTTCATAGGATAAAATCTCACGAGCTCACTTCTGAATAAAAGTGTATGATCTGCTTGAGTACTCAGGATTTGCTGGGGTCTAATGTCTTTTTTATATGGCTTCAGAACTACACAGCTTGAGATGGTTCTTCAAGAAAGCAATTTGTGAAACTGAGAAATCAGTGAAACACTCGTTATTTTTAAATATACATATAAATAAATCCAACTTACAGATGAAAATCCTTGAAATACATAGGTATCTTCAATGCAAGATGCAGGAGAAAAGACCAGCCATACAATTCTAATGCAACTTAATGCATACAAAGTCTAATAAATATTATTAAAATTGTCATACTCCCTTCTTCTGCCTTCTCCAAAATAAGTGCCAACCAAATCATTTAGCAAAGTAAGTTTCAGTTAAGACTCAATCTCTGCAGAGAAAAGCACTCAAAGCTTTTTTCATGTACTACAGTGGATTTAACTTATTCAGTACAAATCATACTATAATAAATTTTTTGCATTTCTGCAATTGTACAAACAGTTAAGATAGGTCATACTGAATAATACAGTCCAGCACCCGTTCTCTAACAGTAGAAGCATGAAATGCTGCTGAAAAAATATAAAAGAGTATCCATGTAAAACTGCAACCATATACAGCATAGAACCACCCTAAAGTTCTTCTCTTACTCTTTACTACCTCTCGATGGATTTTTTTTCCCATTAATTTTTCAAGTCATTTCTTGAACCTGCAACATCCTAAAATAAAGGTTTGATAACTTTTCACCTTTGCTTGTTTTGAAGATTCACCTCCTAATTTTACCTAATACCCCTAATTCTTACAAGACTGAGACCAGAGTGGAAAATAGCTCCATTCTAGGTGGTATAATTATGTTAACACAACAGAGGCAGGGAAAGAGCCGCACAGATCAAAAATCCACATATAACCAGGCCAAAATGCCTATTCTCTATGCTTATTCAAAGCTATTATGCAAGTCAGTGGGATTTAGAGCAGGGAAAAATATCCAGGCAACAGAAGAAGAATTACTAGAGAAACCGCTTAACCCTTCTTGTATGATTAGCGGTTTTTGACAAAAGTAATGAAAAAATGAATAAAAAACAAAAAAGCCTTACACTTCTTTAAGAAGGAATCTTAAACAATAGCATAAGTCCAGGATTATAAACATAATTCATATTTTTTGGCAAAAAGAAAGAACTAATTTGAGAAGAGGTCTGACCTAAAATATTTATAACCAGGCAATCCAGTTTCCAAAATTCTGTCTTTCAGCTAAGTAATTAAACAGCTAAAAGGCAGCTATTAATCATCCCTAAAGAGTATTTCTATAATCCCAGGCAGTTTGTCTTCAACAGAACCATGTTAGTTGCCAAACAGCATTACATACAGGTAAGTGGAGGCCTGTAAAATGGAAGCAGTTGCCACAAATCAGGAAAGCACTAACAGAAAGCAGTGCATCTAGCAGTAGAACAGACAGGAAGCCTGACAGCTGGATCAGAGTGGACAGAAAGAGAATGTGAACTCTGAAGGAACAGAAGTGGACTACGATTATTTTTTTCCCATATTTTCTCTGTAACTAAACTGTATGTTACCTAATTCCTTGTGGAAGAAATCAAAATCTCAATGTCCTAAACCAAAGAGGAAAAGATATTAAACCATTGCAGGACCTCAGGCTTAAGTAAAAGAACAATATGATTATGGGTTTATGTTAGGTGAACAAGACATGGGAAAAAACTGTTATAAGAACGTCAGAAATGACAAGCATAGATGCCAATATATTGTGATATGGTCCTTGCAATACCAGAATAATCTTACTCATGTTCCCAGGAGGATAAAAATAAATACCATGAAAAAGAATTTGCCTATATGCTTCTGTTTTTTTGAAGCTGATTATGGAAATAATGTAGAAACTTTGGCAAGTTATTTTTCCTGAGGAAACTCTAACTATTACCCTATAAAAGTCTTGTAGGGTGGTTACATGTCTGAAGAGCTATCACAGATGTTCATTGATATTAGGCAGACTAGTTCAACATGAGGCCACATCTTAAGGAGGCAGGATGGGCAAGTCACCTGGAAAAGATATTTGTGCACAAAGAATAAAGGAAATTATAAAGGATACCAGAAGAGTAGACCATAACCTGAATTTCAAAGTGTCAGCAACAGCGTCTGTGCAAGTCCAGGATTAGAGGAAAAGTTGTCAAGATCAGGATGTCTCACCATATTCACTAATTAATGCTAAATCTGTGTATTGCCAGATCACCCACCACTACAAAGTGAATCCAGATCAGATGTGGTCACTTGATTTTGTCAAAACAGATGTGTTCTATGGTGGTTTATATCAGATTCATACATTTACATTATCATGCAGGAACAGATGGTACCTCATCTGGCACAACGTCCAGCGATGCAGTTACCTCCTTGAAAACAAATTATCCTTTGTTATCAGTAAAAAGTCTTTGTACTGGTTCAACACTTTTCAATGCTTGGCTGGGGCTTTATTTAACACTAGACAAACCAAAGCCTAACACTCTTGATACCTTAACCACTGAAAAAAGTGTCAAACCACCACTGAGTTATCCTACAACACGGACTTTGTGTGCAGTAGATTCAGCAGCATAAAGAAGACGAACAAATACAATGTATTAGAAAGTGACATCTTTTACCTGCAGAGCACTGGAATTTTAAGTGAAAATTCAACTTATATGAGAAAGAAAGACTTAAGATGATGAGGTATTTCAGTAATTTTAAGAAATAAAAACATTACAACCTTAGTATGAGCAGCAGGATTGCCAAATAAACGTAACAAACAATCATTGCGATATATTTTAGAAACTATTACCTTTTACTTTTTTCCCCGTAAATGATCCTCGAAGATACTGCTCACTGATCAATGACTTCCTCCTCCACAAAGATGTTCCAACATGTGTTGAGTTTCGGGACATTAGTACCACCTCTAGAGCATGGAGCTTGCCTACAGGGATAATGTAAGTCAGATTTATTGCAATATTGAATGGTTCTCTAAGGTTTTCTTTTTATTGTTCTTATTCTACATCCCATGTTTATTACCAGAAATCTATTTATGAGATAGACTTTATGAATGAATCTGACAGAGAATGAATCTCCATGGAATGGTATTAATTTTACCCTCCTTTGCAGAGACTGAGAAATTTAAATCATTCTGTTTCCAGATACAAACTTATTCTGAAATTGAGCAACAAATTATAGTTTCATTTCCTTCTCAAATAATCATAGTTTGAACATATCTTCATTTATTTGCCGTAGTGTTGCAGAACCAATAAGAGTAATAAAAAGAAAACCTTAGAAATACACAGAAAATGTTGAACAGAGGCTGCCTTACCTTTCACGGAAAGGCAGACTCCAAGCTCTCAGGTGGTACTGAAGTTATCACTCCAACACATGTTGGGACATCTTGTAAAACAGGAAGTCTAATCATGGACCTATTAGAGAAAGAACAACAATACGTTTTAACACTCTTCTGAAATATTTACTGGTTATGTTTATTTGGCAACACTGCTGCTGATACTCAGATGGGAGCTTTTTCCCACCTTTTTTTTTAAAAATGGAAATAATAAATGCAAACCACATTTAATTGCCTTATAATATTGTAACATTTGCAAACAATAAATAGCAGTGCAGAACAACAAACTTGCTATTGAATATAAAATAATAAACTAAATGTTCATAAATATGAACGTTGATGAGATAAAGAAGCAGACACCTAAATTAAATTTCTAGTAAATTGTTTGTGTTTCAGAGTGGGAGAAAAACTCAGTACTTACTAAGAAAGCCACAGAACTATTTCATATGTCAGAAGCTATACACATTTCCAAATCTGTCACATCTCCCTACACGTGACATAATTGAGTCCATAGGAGCTTTAGAAAGTCAACATATTTGGCATGCACACTAAGTTGCAATACATAATACATAATTACAATTTTTCTTTTTCCTGGGAAGTGACATCTAAAGTCACAAAAAACGCCTCTCTAGGTACAGTTCAATTGGACTACGGATCTTCTTAGGACAATGAACAACTTCAAAATTCTATGCTTAAGGAGAACAAGGACTTCATGGGTTGATTTGCACATTAGAACCATCTCCAAACACAAGAGTTATGTACACAGATATTTAAGGAGGCCATCATGACAGAAAAATGCTGTTGGAAAAGAGTGGTATTGAAAGGAATATTTCAGTTTGATGACAAATCAACGTACAGATAACAAGTTAAAAGTCAATAATGAAAACAACCAGGATCAACAAAAAGTGCACTGAAAACAAAAAAAAAACATGTTTGCATGCAATCTGACGGCTCAGAATTTCAGAACCCACAGCAACTGCAATCTAAACAGCTATGAAAACACTCTAAAGTAAACCAACCACAGAAATAAGTACACTTTTATGTTAGAAATGCTCCATATGTGAAAGAGCAATCATCAATAGTAGTTTTATCTCATTCAAACATGAATACAACTTTTGACAAAGAAACAGATGAAACAGAGATGACAGACTATTATTAAACCAGTAACAAATGCTTTAAGCAGAGGCTCTGAAATCTACTGGCCTGGTTCCATGAAGGATATTCCAATCAGTTTTTAGGTTATTTAACAATAAAAAATGCCCTCCAGAGTATTCAAACTATTTAAAATACATACACACACATGCATACAATTCAGTTGCCACTGTGATGTCAAAAAGTAGATTCAATATACAACAGAATACAGAAAGACAGATAAGCTATTTACTTATGTTTTAAAACGCATTTTATAGCAGACACATAATTCAAACATAACTGAACAAAGTATCAAACAGAACAATGATCAACATCTCATTAGACAATTAAAAATTAATTGCCAGTAAAATAGCAAAGAGGTAAATCTATGTATTACACTGAACCTAACCCTACAACTACTACACTAGCAGAGACAGTGGCTTAAACCTATAAAGCTGAATTGCTCTGAGGCCATTTTAAGAATGACCGTAGACCTCTTCTAGGAGCGTTTGGATTCAACAGTGCAATGACAAGTTTCATAATAATTCCACTGCACCACTACACGTGTTCTTGACTAAAAATCTATTTGGACAAAGCAAGAGAATCCAGTACTAATTACTGATAGGAAATATCAAAGATGCATGTTATTTTGTCCATGTAATAGGCTTTTTAAAGGAAATATATAATGATACTTGCTTATATGCATAAATCAAGAACGTAATAAGAACATGTTACAGAAAAAATTGATTTCTTAATGAAGACATAAAAATAACTAGGAATCAATGTAACATAAAAAATATTCATAATTCTTCAGCATGTTTTTATCACACATTCAAGTATTAATAGTGTAGAAATACAAGATGGACACTTAACATGGATTAAATACGGCCAATTACTTGTTAATGTTTTACAGTATTTTTCCTCTTTTCTCTTCTGTATATGTCCCTTTTCCATGGACTTAATTTTCACACAATATACATAAGATCACCTTATTATCCCATCCTTATGTCCTGATAACATTCACAGTATTAAAAATACAGTATAGTCTAATTCTTATCTGATGAGTCCCAGGAACAATGACGCAATTACAGTAACTCCTGAATCAAGGACTTTTCACAACACAGTTACAAAGCACAGTTCCACTCTTAAAACAACCTGCTACACCATATCACCTTATTAAAGTGTTGAACCTTTTGGTAAACAGTGAAGACTCGATGTCTAAAACTAGCTTCCAAAACCTAGTAAAACCAATACAGCATTCTTACCCATGAAGAAATAGCTTGTGAATGAATAAAATGAAACATCCACAAAATTATTTTTCTTGTTTCTTTCCCACAAAACAAACAAACAAACTAGGATTTTTCAGCACTGTTCAGCTTATCTTACCCACTCACTTTACTAATGAAGTTAAAGGCCAATAAAGTTTTTAAAGTTTACTTGCACATCAGCACATGCACAAAGAGCATCAGTCTCTGCCTCTGAACTTGCCAAAAGAAACAACAGTCTTACAGCTCTTTGCATGCGTTTCATTGTGCTGTTCTGTCATACAGAAAGATCTGGGTTTAAATTTTTATGATCCTTTATAGAATAGCAAAAGAAATACATTATCTACTCAGAAATATCCACTCTTGGTTTTACATCAAAGAAATTGAAACAGTCACAATGCTGCCTTCCTACAATAACAAACGGCAATGATTACCAGACAAAGACAACTAGATATCAAATTGGACAAGGAAGCATGTGGAAAGCAGATGAATATTTTTGCATGAATTACCTTTCAGTTACTTCCTCCATTTAGATGGATCAATAATAATATTACTCATTTAGATTTAAAATAAACTTTGGATGATAGCATTGCCAAGTTGAGCAGTAGAGATAAGAACGTACAATATATTTAGAAACCTCTTTCACTATAACTTTGAGGCATTTGGCAGGTGGTTACTCCCAAAGACTGAGAAGCATCTGTTCTTGCTTTAGCAGTTTATATTCTGACTCTGGTGAATGGAAGCGCGATCTCTGAAACAGCCTTTGGGGAACACTACTGAGTTGCTGGACAGAACTCTTACTTGGAAAAGAGAGGAAGAGATTAATATTACAGAAAACTTGAAAGATCTAGCTTCTGAGAAGGGAGAGAAGAACAGTTTCCTAATACTGTACATTACACAAATCTCTCTATTACTAAAACATTAAAAACATGCCCTGAAACTAAGGTGATCATTAAATATGAATAGATTTAAAGGTAGAAAATAAGGTCTATTTAAGTCATACTCAGGTTAAAAGAAGAAGATGCATTTTATCTCATTTGTCAACAGGCATTACAAAAACAGAAGAATGAGGACTCGCATAAGACACTTTCTTTTCCTAATGTGTCTGAGAAGGTCACAGCCTCCTGTGCTTAATCCTGGTGTGTCTAGGCACAGCAACACATGCTAAGACTGCATTTCATCGTGATCTTACAATGTTGTTATTTTAAGTGCCCAGTAGCACACACTACTAAATTTGTGTGGTCCCATGCAATCAACAAATCTGGCCACACACAGTGAAAACCAAGCTTCTAAAACTTCAAAATCAGCTGAAGGAATTCTCTTCTCAAGAGCCATAGATCCCAGATAGTAGCCACTAGTGAACCCCACAGACACTTTCAAAACTATAAAAGGCTTCATATAAAGACAAAATAAAGCTCCAAAAGTGGCTGCAGGAGATCACTAGGAGTGGCCGCTCTTTTGGATTCACTGCTTTTGAGAAGTAAATCCCTGCAGCTGCTTTTAAAAGCTTTGAAAGTTTCATTTCAATTATCAAAGCCAATAAAGCTTCAAAAACAGCCATAGGGATTTGCTCCTCAGAGGAGCAAACCCCAAAAGGCAGTGATGAATAGTGTGATGGGTTCTGTGGTTCTTAAAGTATGTACAGATTCCTGCAAGTCCTGCACTTGTAATTACAGCTCCATGTTGTGCAGCAATTGTTACATCCAGACAGTTCATTAAGGCTTATATGGCAAATTTATTACTGATTTCCCATTCTTTTTAACTGTCTCCATTTCCTTTTTGTTTTCTAACACCTGTATAAACCATTACGTGAGCATCCTTCACAACACTTTCTCAAACAAATTTCACAACAATCTTTCTGCCTTCCCATCTCAGCTGGCAAAGAGCCATCTCACAAAATGTTGCACATATGCTTTCCCACACTGCATCACATAATGTAATCGTCATATCATTGCAACACGATAACTAAAACATGCAAAATTCATTTCTCAGAATGGCTTCAACTAATTATAACACAAAAGTGAAGCTCAGCAGTAAATTAAAGAAGAAACTTGCTGTAACTGCAACATGAAAAGGTTTTCATTAAATCAATGAAAATAAACACAATATTTCAGAAATATCCTTCAAACCTTAAAAGCCTACAATCTTAAAAACCTAAATAAAATGATTTTTAACAAGACCTTAAAGCCACAAGGACAATGATTCCCTACAGATTTTCCCAAATTTATGAGAGTTCTTAGAAAAATAAAAAAGCTTCTGTGCACTTGGAGCTCTGTGTCTTAAGACTTTGATGTACCTGGAAACATTACCAAAAATTATGGTGAAAAGATACACTTAGGTAATATGCAATGATACACAATATATTAATTATGTATGTAAAATAAAATACTTAATGAGCATGCCTAATAACCTTAAAGCATCACTAATTTTGACTAATTATTTTTTCCACTGAAATTTATAACATTCATTTTCAAATGGCAGAGTAAATAAATGAATCTTTTGGAAAAATACTACAAGAAAATCGCTGTGAACCTAAATAGATGCAAGCATTAGGATCTGAATTATTGGTTTGCATGGGGGAAAAAAAAACCTTGACAGGTAACTTCAGCAATCTGTTAAATCTTATTCACAGGTGTCCTCTGTGACCTGAACTACTTAATTTACCTCTCTGCTTCAACATTCTCATGTGTAAAACATGAAGAAGGATTGTGAGAAATAATTAATGTTTGCAAAGAGCTTTGAGATCCTTGGATATAAAAAAACATGGGTAAAGTATGAAATATGAAAGGACCGATGCAATGTTTTTTTTTTCTGATTTGGTATAGCTCAGTTACTTCTATCACAAAAACCTTGAAAGTTCAAGAATACAAAATTATATAACAAAAGGTATAAGCCCCCTTACTTATAACAATCTTAAGCGCTAAGCATATTCTGCTACTCAGAACTACAGAACAAAAAGCCACTAAAAAGAGAGGACATGTTTCTCACCCATTTCAAGTATGCGTTTATGTAGAGGTATAGCAGCAAGAAAGGGTTCATCTTTACACGACTGTATCTGGGTTCCAACCAAGTCAGAGTTGGTAGCCATAATTCGGGCACTTTCTTCATTTAGATTAACACCAGCCATAGAGGCAACATCATTGATGTCATCATCATCTCTATAATGAAAATACAAATAAAAAATAATTATCCATAGGAAACATTCAATTAATACATACAAATTAACTGCTACTCCAGAGCAAGCAACAGGCTTGCTGTATGGGCCAACTTAAGTCACATCTATCAAGGTCTCAATTCTCACATTACATATACTAGATTCAGAATTAACTATTTCTAGATCACATTAGTAAGTCCCCACAAGCCGGCCTGGAGTGATGGAGGTGCCTTTTCTTCATTTGCAATTAATGACAATGAATTCACAGGTAAGTTTGGTTTCCAAGCATGGTTTAATTGTACAATACTATTTTCCCTAGCAACATACAAAAACAGTTGAACGTGTCATCTAGTTTTAGAAAAATGAACTGCATTTCAGATGACGATAGCAGCATTTCCCAAGCCACTGTTTGCTCTGCAATACCCTTCCTAACAGCTTGATGAAGGACTAACTGACAAATTTGAGTTTCAGAAGACAGATCATACCGGTATCTCCCAAGCATCTGTTATCTCCTACCTCTATAAGGGATGGCTCATAACTGTGGAAACAAACCATCTGTTTTCAGCACTTTCTGTTTTGGAGCTATTTGTGACACAGACACTGTATCTGAGTGTATTCTAGGAATGACCACACAACTGTTGAGAATATACACATGGAAAAGATCCACGCACATCCAACTTCAGACTTCTACTACTGCATAAAACAAGCAGTTTAATTTAAAAGATTTATATAAGAACATACATATGTGGTCTTCTACATGCTCTAGAATACCCAGATTCAACTGCTAAAACAGTAAAAATCAAAACTACAAGTAAGAATTAAGAGCAAAAATAAGAAGAGGAATCTAGAAATCCACGCCTTCCCTGTCCCCCCATACTCCTCCAGATGTCTGCCTCAGAGTAACCAATTTTTTCAGAAGACTTTGTTGGCTTGTTAAGATATTGGTTTTGCTTTCTTTTGAAGGGATTTTTGCCAGGTGAAATACACTCAATACTTGAGGCTAAAAACGGCAAATTTTACAATGGCTGTTAGAAAAAACACGTTACTTGCACAAGTCAGCTTTTGTTACTTTGCACAAGCGCTAAGAACTTCATTTCTTCTCCAAAGTTTAATTCCTGTGGATACTGTCACCTTTCACAGAGCATTTTTTTTGTCTTTTTAAAATTCTACTTTGACAATCCTGAGATTCCAAATTTTACCTTTTCTTTTTGGCAGGCAGCATCAGGAAGGCAGTTACTTTTTCTTTTTATTGAGCACAAAATAGGAATGCATACAATTATCAAAATCAGTGCAATAGCGCTTACTAAGAAGACTATCAAGGTAACCCCTGGACAGAATTATTTCCTGTCAACTTACATCAGCAATTCACTACCACCAAGTACATCCGTTTTTATCTTATATCAGCAAGAAGACAGATGTTAAATATTTTTATTAATCATGGTTAACAATACAGATTTTCTAGTCTGATGGTAAAATTTCTATGATTATCCTTTTTTACTTTGAGAACTTCAACACAAAGGGAACTTGGTTTTGGATACTGACATAAACACCTTTGTATACATAAGAGGGCCAGCATCTTTGCCATACAGTTTTCTACAGAAGTCAACTTCTAACTCCATGTCTTCAAAAGTCATTCTGTGGAACAAAGATGCCATCCAGTGGTTGGCTAGATTGATGATTACTGTCTATCTTTCCTTTCTCATCCTGGCACATAAAACTGAAATATTAGCACAGTTTTCTATAACATACTTCAAAAATTTTATTTAAATTAAGACAGGACATTAAGAAAATCTGGAGGCATTTTACTTATGAATAAATCTCCTATGTGTGATTGCAGAGTAATACTTTCTTCTCGTGCACTTTTTAAGATATGAGCTCATGACGTCCAAATCTCCAATACTGAACTATTCCCAAATAAATTAAAAAGTAAAATAATATAAAATAATACATAAAACAATCAAGATAGCATATGCTACTGATTCCTCACTTTTTCCAAAGTAAAATTTCATGTTTTTATAGCAGTCCATGCACATATGCAAGACACTAAGTCTACAAATCAGGTGAGCTACAGCACCGGACGGAATGTGTCACTTGAAATTACAGCAACAGCCACTATTGCATTACATTTTAAAAGCATCCATTTTACATATGCAAATTCTATTATAATCCTTATTCTGACATTTATAGGTTTAATTCTGAGATTCATCCTTACCACTGCTTTATCATACAATTCATATATGAAGTCTATGTTGGATCTCACCAGCAACAAGAAAAGAAGAATGACAGAACATACTACATTTGTGATCAACACTTTATTTTATTTTGACAAATGTGGAAAAAAATACATGCTCATCTCAGAGCCTGAAACGTTGATCTGGAAAAAAATAAAGAAACTTAAAATTACAGCTTAAGATTTTAAGTATACTGTTCTGAGGTGAAGTCACCCATTTAACAATTGCATTCACTTACTAGCTTTCCCAAAAGGGCACAGTGCTTGGCACCTTATCAGATATATCAGCAAGCATTTTGAGGTATTTTGCCAAAACTACTTTATTAAACACTGATTTAAATAAACTAAAGAGGCAGTAATAGACCTATCTGATTCAGAATGCATGTCTTTTGGGTAGACAAAAGAAGACTGAAATGCAGTTGATTATTTATTCCAGGGTATATTCTTCTTCAAAACATGGCCACTCAACAGTATCAAATGTGAATACTAAGATAAGGTTCAAATGGTTCAAATTTCAAGTACAACGCCTCTGAGCTTTAATCAGTTCTGTTAGGAATTGATAGGTCAATACAGGAGTACAAATGCATAGACAGGCAGAACTTGGCATGTTCCTGGTGTAATCAAACTGCCCTGACTCAGAAGCTGGAGTGGCTGACCACCCAACATCCCTTCCAACTAAAATGATTTTGACTTAATTTCAGGGGAA
Organism: Coturnix japonica; assembly: GCF_054131305.1. Lineage (NCBI taxonomy): Eukaryota > Metazoa > Chordata > Aves > Galliformes > Phasianidae > Coturnix > Coturnix japonica. Next base: position 31,925,046 of record NC_140668.1, read on the forward strand.
ACAAATGATTCCACTTTTTCGTTATACTGGCCACAATCTGAACTGCAGGTAATAATTATTTCAAGAGCATGTTATTTTCATTGTCTTCAGTAGTATGAAACATTAGTGGAAGCTCTAATGTTTCTAAATGAGACCAGCAATGTACACAGCGGCTGCAGCACAATATGGAGGCCCCATGCAAACATCAAGGGGCTGTCTGCTTCATTTCTCCTGACCACGTAAACCTCTACTTGCACTTTATTATGGTACCAAGATAAGCCTGGATATTTACTATAAGAGAAAAAACATTACAAACAATGGAATTCCAATTTCCATTCAATTATAGAGTAGAAAGGTCAACTAAATTGAACGGTCTGTATTTTCCACCTAAAAATTTAGCAGTAAATTTTAATATTTAAAAAAAAGGTGATGTAAGATTTCAGATTTATATCAACTTTGCAGTGCAGAAGCCTCATGGCTGAACACTGTACGTCATAGAGCAGCTATCACAATATCTGGTGAAGTCATGTAAGCAGTCTTACAATTAATAAATTAATGCTGACATTAGAGGCTAAGCTGTAATTTGTGACGTTACTAATTGCTACATCTCTCACATAACTCCTTCCACTGTTTTTCAGCCTAGAACAATACCATAAGTTTAAGAATGCGTATGACTATAAGAAACCAAAAATAGCCAAGTTCACATTTCCATTTCTGGTGACCAACACCTTCCTTACATGAATAAAAAGCTAGAATAAGTTATTTTTTAAAAAGTAGAATATAGAATAATGAAACAAATATGCAATAATGAAACACTAAGGGCAAAATAAATTTATACATAACACAACTATTTTTCAAAATTCTTGCTTTGCTTTAGATGCCAGTTTGCCTTCTGGCTAAAAACACATTCTTCACACACGCTGGGAATGTTGAGGAAAACTAGTCAGCATTCAGAGGATTAATACAGATTTCCAGCTCTGTGCCTTTAGGCTTAATAGTCAGACATCTATTTGTCCTCAGGAAAGGTTAGGGGTTGAAATGCAAATATGCAAACAACTGAATTCTTTGTTAAGATATCAAGGAAAAGCTTGATCTTTGCTGCTGTTTAATAAATCCCTCCAATTTTATGGACTTATTTAAATGCAGTATTGTGTCTTAGTATTTTGAAGGAGAAAACAATGCAAGGAAACAAACACATTCATTCTGACTAAAATTTGTTCTCTAGAGGAAAAATGACATACACCCTTGACAGCTTATTTACCAAACTCACTAAAGATTTATTGATTTATCAATCAGTGCCTTGAGCATTTGCTTCTCCCCAAGGGAAAATTAACAATTCCAACTAACCTAATATATTCTATGTATAAACTAAGTGAATGCAAGAATCAATCCTGGCACAGTTTACAACATCTAGTTAAAAAAATGCTGTCCCTTTTGGTGTACGTAAAATTGAAAGCTATACTAACGAAGAATAAATGCTCATGTTGCTTACAAACATAAAAAATACTTATTAAGACAGTACAATTGAACCTATAAGACATTTTAAATCATTGAAATACTCAGTGGGAGGCAAAAGCATTGGAAAGTAAAAAATTGAATGATTTTGCTTCTAGATTAATACTAAGTACTACCGCTATTAGTTGCAATACTGACATGCCTCAAAGCAGAGATATTTCACAAAGAGCTACCAAATCTCTTTTATTGCACCTGAAAAAGTCTAAGCCTGCAAAATTAATTACTGTTTTGATGACATCAGAGCAACAGAAGAATTCCTGGATTTTAATTTCCTTCTGGACTATTTTGTCATTTAGCAAAGGAACAGGAAGAAAAAGAAACTGCTCAACCATTACATGCACATTAAATGTACTCCCAACAGTGGGGAGGGGGGAAGGGGGGACGGAAGAGAGAGAGAGGAATCAAAATGCAATACATGGAAGACCAGTTTTTCACTACAAACAGTTAACATATCCAAAATATAAAAGAAAAAACAACTAAACACAGAACTTTGCAGTACAAAAGAACTGCAAATAGCAGCTCAATGCAGCAGTGCTCCTGTGCTGAACTTTGCAGCACCAGATTACTATACAAACTCACAGAACAACAAAATATCTGCCACAAAAGTAGGCACATGAAGATAAAGCAATGTTTTATCTTCTCTTAAATGTACACATACATAGAGAAAACACACTAGCAAGAACAGTGTTTGCAGTACGCTTATGGGGAGATGGCTGCAGCTTAGCAGTCATCTATCAACAGGATGCCTTGTCATTACAATTAGCATCTTCTCAGCAAGATATATTCCATATGAACATTCAAATCTCATACATAAAAGCAGCGGTGTATTTTTTAAAGCTTCACATACATAATTTCATTTACCAAAATTTTTATTGGAATCCACAGAAGTGAAGGCTTTATTAAACATTCCAAAGTGTATTTAGAGAAAAATCCTCAAGACATGCCCCACCACTCCTTTTTATTTTCTTTTTCTAATACAACTAAATAAGGAAATTATCACCCAATCACAGTAAGAAAGCCAGGAATTATTGTAAAACACTGCCCTCTGGTGTTAAACCAATTCCAAATTTTACATTTCAGACCCCCCCCTCCAGCCACCCTCCTGCATTTTTTTTTCTTTTTTTTTTTTTTTTTACCTGAAAGAACCACCTCCAGGGTCATTCAGCTTGTTTTTCTGATTTGCAGAGACCTGAACACCAAAGCCCCCAGGACTTTTGCTGGCTTGTATTGTTGGTGCCTTCCCTACTGTGCCTGAAAAACACCAAGCGATGTTATTATGAGCTGTCTTAGACAATTTACATCAAAGAACCTTCTGTCCAGGAACTAAATTTAACTGTCTGTAAATTGCAAACAAAGGAAGTTATTATTTTTAAAGATTACACTGCTGAAGAAGAACAACTTTAGACATAAAATTTATATTAACATTACAGTTTGTTCTATATTTACAGAATACTGAAGATTCCATACATGAAAACCATTGGCCAATGTTGGTTACATTACACACAAAGGTTGTGTGTTTGCAATTGGCAGTCAACCATTTTTCTTTATATTCCGCACAACATACAGAAGAAGTTTCACATGTTCTTAACTTAGATGTTTTACGTTAGTCACTGAAGGTATTAACTACACCTTTTACACATTTCCTTATACAGACATTTTTGATGCATTGCTGAGTTCAAAATGTTACTTTAAGTATTTTTAGATGTTTCTACTGTATGTAAAAGACCCCATACTATTTTAAAATCTGACATACCCTCCCTCATAAAAGTTTCCTTTTACTTTCTTACTTTGAAAAAGCTCTTGTTTAAAAAGTAATACGTGTCTGGTTTTTTACTTACAAGTCTCTATATATGAGATAATGGGATTCCTAACTGAGCCAAACTGTGGTGTACATTCAGCTTCTTGTGAAGCCAAATTAAAAATAAATAAATAAAAAATTCCAGCCTGACATTTGGAAAATCTAATAAAAAATAATTATGTTCATGTTGTTAATTGGTAAGTCAATGGACATGTATTAATTGTCATTAGAAAACACTGAAACAGTATTTGACTCAAATAGTACTGAGAAATGAAAAAGACTTGCAATGTCTTTCTTCAATCCTATTTTAAGACCTGCTTAGTTTGGTCACATTCTGTCCATTTATTTAAACCCCACTCATACGTTGGCAAGTGAAAGTAATTAAGTCACGTGTCTACTTGACTTCAGAGATTTTAATTTGTTGGGTTTTTTTGTATACCATTCAATTGTATTGAATCACAAACTATAGGAGTTAAGACTGAGAAGTGCATTAAAGTTCTTCCTGCACATCTATGGATCAATTGCCTTAAAATGTCATGGTATGAATGTTAGCAGAAATTAGCTATTCTACTCTGATGAATTCTGAATACCTAAACCACACCTATCACAATAAATCCTTTTAGCACTAAGCTGAAGCAGAAGGGCGAGCTTTCCAGAGCCCAGCATCCCTCTTTTTCTTTCCAAGTCTTCATCTAGCATAATATACGCTCTGAGAGCAAAAACTTAATTGACAGTGTTCATTCAGTTAATCAACCTCAATAAAAACATTTTTGCTTGAACCTTCAACATTAGCAAATACAAAACAAGATTCAGGACTTCGAGTTCTAAGCCTGTGGAATAAAACTATTTTGTCATCAGAAAACTGAAGGTCTGTGAGATGTCACAGATAGAGTCATTTCATGGTCTGGTCCATTTAACTATTTCATATTAATTAATTGAGAAGTTTTTACTAAGTGAATTGAAAGGAAAGAAATTATATCATAATAAAAATGAGCAAATCTCTGCTTTCAGCAGCGAGTTTTGAGGAAATTAAGTGTATTAGCCTTGAAAATTATTGCAATGTCTGCAGTAATAGAACATAGTACTTCTCCAAAATAAACATTATATACCTTTGCAGCTAATATCAGTGTCTTCTTTTCTACGGATGATAACTTTTGACCTCCAAAATTAAGGGAAACATACAACAACAGAGTAGTTAACTTGTTGGCTGGAGGAAAGCTGTATGTCTACACTGGAAATTCAAAAAAGGCCTTGCTTTCTTTCATCCTGTTACATAATTCTGCTCAAATGGGTCTGACAAAATAAATATAAGTTTGGAGATGACATACAAGTCTTCCAGTTTAAATCACAACTGTGTGTGATTAGAGAGTCAGACAAAAATTATGGCTCAACTACCAATTTACACTATGGCATACTCTGAAAATTAAAATCACCTGTGGGTCTAGATTTTTCATGAGATTGGTAATGACATACAGAGTCTTTCAACACTGGGTCCTTGCTTCAAATTTCAAGTAGCATGATTCTGAGAAATAAACCCACATTTTGGAGCTCCTAAGTTCTTAGTTCTGTCTTTACATAGGCTAAATATCTGTAATGAATACTCTGACTAATTATTTTACACTTTGACTCCATTCCTCCATTGGAAAGATTCAATTCACAGATACTTTGTACTGATAACTGTTTTGATAAAAGAGTGTGACTTTTTCCTTAAACAATTATAATGTTACTTCCCCAGTGTGGATGCCATTTACTACTACAACACTTTTTAGAGTCTGCCACCTATCTATACTCTAGCACTGTAAGCATTAGTTTGTTCACATGGATGCATTGATATTAATATTAATGTAAAATGCAACACTCAGTGGAAGTCGGATCAATTCTGGCATAACCATCCTTGAAAAGTCACACTCCACAAAATTTTACTCCAGTAATTTTCTATACAGACAATGTTCTATATTCCAGTACCTTACCTTTTTCTATGGGAATCATTAAACCAGCATAAAACACAATTATACTGGTGTTCACAGAACAAAATCTTAACACATCACAATCAAAACATACAGTTATCCGGCAATATGCCATAGGCATTTCTTAGAGCTGTGAACACACAGGCAGATTTTTCTCCAGACATGGGCTGCAGAATATATAGTCTTCACAATGGGGCATTTTTAAAATTTCTGTTCCGAATGCTTTGTATGTGTAATTAAAACAATGTAGTGGTAGGCTTAAAAAAAAAGCTTGTAAATAGGAATAAGCTCACTTGAAAGCACAGCTTTGCATGAATTGACCTTTAGGAATTTTGTCTTTCTTAATCCAAACCGCCAGTTAAGTTGTATTTCACTGGCCAGTCACTGACTATCAGGAATAAATCTATGATCTGAAGTCACTGCTTAAAAGATAGCAATGCCAGTATCATGCAAATTTTTTGCATACTGTTCTCATTCACAACTTAAGAGACAGTATACTGACTAAGAACAGAAATTAAATCTGCCTTCACTCTCAGACGTTAGAAGTGAATGTCTGTACGTTAAGACACTGAATACTCTTCCTGTTAATAAACTCAGGACATGAGTGTCAGCACTATCAAGTGCATAACTTTTATGACAAGTAAATGCACATCTTTCTAACCTGAAAAAACAATCTACAAAAGGATTACACTGACACCTTGGTCTCCATGTCCATTCAGCCTCTGGATTCTCTAAAGTGAACAAGATATCAACTGCTATTGTGTGTGTGTTTTGGTTTTTTTATGCTTCCTTTTCCCAAGACAAATGAAAAAGACAAAATAATTGCTTCCATGTATATTTAAATTAGTTTGGTTTCTGATTCAGTACCCCATGATGATAAACTCTGTATTCCATTACAAATCCTTGATCATCTAAATCCCCATATCCAAAATGATATTCTTCCATGTAATTATACAACAAAGCTAAAAGGTCTAGTGGTAGTAGAAAGGATACTTTTGGGTTCAAAAACCCTCTTAAAAAGTGGGATGCATCAGCCAGACATTCACCCACCTGTGCACAAACCCTTGAGAAAGTTGTGTATACCATTAAACCTCTTTCTCCCCTGGCATGACAGGTTGCTGCACACTGTCTCTGACCTCACCAAATAGTAAACATACTGGCAGAAAAAAGCATGTGAGCTGAGAAATTTCTCCAACTACTATCTTGACCTCTGGAGCTATAATGTTCTGCTTCAAGAGCAAAAGTTAAAGTAGGATCATTAAATTGAGGAATTCTAGAAGCTTCAGGAAAAACGAAGCATTTCTTTCTCGGCCCAGAGCTACAGTGTGCAATAGTAAAAGTCAAGTTCCTTATAGCTGAGTAAGGAACTAAGCACATGCAAGTTGAGTTCGAAGGTAACTTCAAAACAGTTAACTGCATAGGTCTGAAATGTTAAAACTGCACAGTGAAAACATGCACTCCTCAGCCAGTATGAAGTAAAAAAATAAGTGTCAAGCCTGCTAACGTCAGCACTGTAAGTTTTTCCCATGCTACTAATTTGTAATTACAATGAAATTCATACACAGGTAACAATCTCACTAAAACATTTAAACCCATACCTTGTGGTCTAATGGTCTGAGTTATTACCACTGGCATCCTAATCTGGGTAGTCTGGCAAGCAGGGTTTCGTTTCACAGTTTGAGCAGATGTTGACTGGATAATCTGCTATTATTAAAAAAAAGTATACTTATATTATACTCCTTATACACAAACACACACAACGTAAACATACTAATACCTGCAGTTACTAATATAAGCATATGGATTTCTACAAGCACAACCAGCAAGTGACAAAAGTCATATTCACGTAATGCGTGTGGTTGTGTGTGTGTGTATATATATATATATTTTGCCATTATGTTAAAAAAGATAAAATAATATTTGACACCAATGTTGTATGTCACAACCTTCATAAAAAATGAGATGCAAACATCAAAATTCAGACTTTTGTCTTCACAAACTTTACTGAGAAGAAAAGTATTTGCAAAAGAAAACGCTGCAATAATTTTATTGGTATACAACTACGGCTGTTAGGTCTCTTGCTATAAACCTATGCTTTTTAAAGAAAATACATACTAGAAGTAAAATCCGAGATACTATGAGTTCTAAAATCAGATGTATGCAAGAATGAAAAGTAATATTTTGGGATTATTATTTATCTTTTAAATGTTAAAAGGATGTTCTCGTGGCTTTGTTTATTCAAATTTTGAGGTCCTTATCCAAAACAGAAACTGGATCAGAAAATTAGAATTCAGATCAGAAATGAATTAAAAGAAAAAGAAAAAAAAAAAAAAAGGAAGAAAGAAAAAACCTGCAAAGGTCATTTCTAAGGATTGTAAAAGAAATCAGGGACAAGGTATTCATAAACATATTGAGCAGAGGATTCAGTGATACACATGGATGCTGCAAAGTGGGGAAAAAAAAAATCCATAAACAAACTTTGAAAACAAAACACAGGCAGGAAGCTGCAAATAAGTTACAACCACAAAAACCTTGGAAGTCACTCTTCACAGTCACTACTATGTTGGCCCCATAGCATAATACATCCCATTTCTGAATTCCAAGTCGCTGTCTTGCACCCTTATTACATCACAAAGACAATTTGTAATGTCATGTACCGCTACACAAAGTGAACAGAAAACAATGCATCTCTAGGTGTTACTCTTACAAAGTATATGCAAATGCAGTATTTAGCTGTATAATGAAAGACCAAATCTCTGACTTCAAAGTGTGCAATGGAGAAAAGGAAAGGAGAAACATATACATATATATACATGTATGCATACATATATACACACACATCTTCAAATGAAATGTAAAAGTAGAGAATAAAAATGAGCTGGGGAACAGACAGGCAAGTGTTCCATCAACAGGAACCAGAGCTCCTGAATCAGAAAGTGAAAACTACAAACAGGAGAAAAGAGTAATGAGGAAACAAGAATTCTAATATAATCTGGAGGAAAAAACAAATAGGGACATTTTCAGTTACGGAAATTGCGTCCTGTACAACCTAAAACATTAAAAGCTGTGAGGTCATAATAAACCTGTGGATGTAAAAGTATTAAGAATTTCTATAACTTGCAGAAAGAGAAAAGGAAAAAAAAAAAAAAAAAAAAAAAAAAGAACAGGTTAAAGATTAAACTTCAATTGTAGATACTGAAGGAAAAGTGAGTATTTGGAATAAGCACAGAAATGGAGCAAGTAGACTAAATGCACCAGGTGAAGACAGACAGTGAGTAAATAGCAGCATAATCAGGAGGGGAAGAATAAAGTAGCTACCAAGTTTCAAACTAGAGAAGAATATAGGTGATAAGCAAAAAAGAGGGAAAAAATTTAATTAGACTCCATTTCCAGGCATAAAAATTTCCACATACAAGTATATTTTCATAAGGAGACATAATAGCCCAAAAGTAAAAAATGACTATTTAACAGGAAAGGAGAATGTGATTTATTTTATTGGATGAGTCTTCAGAGAATAGCGAAGGAAAGCAGCCATACGTTAGTTGGCCAAAAGTCACGCCAACAAGGAGATGCACATGACCTGTGCATGGAAGTATCATCTAGTATTACTGTCATCTGTTATTGAATTCTTTCTCCGTGAAGCAAACAACTTCTAGAGTTCTGAATCAAATTCTGTTTCATTTGATTCATATTTTCACACAAATACTTTACAAAGTGGGTCAACTAAGACTATTAAAGATAGGCTAATATTTAACCATTTATGATTATGTAAATAATGACGTTATACTTAGTATTAAAAATATATATATGAATATATTTTGAATGTATTAACAAGTACTCTATTCTAGGATCTCAGCATAAACAAAAGTGCTGAAAGTACAGAAAAAGACTGAGAAAAACTTGAACTTGGAGCAACATTTTACACTAACTTAGATTTTAGCTTCTATATGTTTTTAAGATATATTTCATCGCAGATGTGATCTTCAAGTCTGGCAACAATTAAGGAATGAACATTACCAATTTGTTTTTGAAACGGGATGTGCAACTTTCTTTCCAGACAAATATAAACAAATAACATTGTAAAAACTGATGAAACAGAGGTAGATTAAAGTGCGTGAAAATTTATTAACAATCTAAACCACTGCTCATCAGTTACACTAATTTAAATTGTTCTAATCCTCTTGCCTGTTTCCCCCACAGCATAAACTTTATTATTTTGTCCAGAATTTGGCCTGGAAAATGTAAGCAATGAGCAGTGTGTTGGCATGATAATCTAGGAGATGATTTACTTCACCAATTTTATGTTTCTCATTGCCTAAAAGTAGGAACGTACCACATCTAACACTACCCATTCACATGCTGAATCAGCTCACAAGCACCAACATCTTAAACTAGACTGACACAGAAGATAGACAAGTGGGTGTTGCTAGTATACTGAGGCTATCGGAGATGTTTATGTTTAGCAGAAGGGGAGATAAAACCAACAACAAAGGAAACAGAAGCTTCTGCAAAGAACTGAACAAACAAATTTCAAAAGTAAGTTCTATACTGAGCATTTTTTCTTTCAATTAATAACAAAAAAAACCCACTGTGGAAGGAAGAAACGAGTAAGCTACTCATTCAAAATGCAGAATGGCTATGGACTGATATGACATGCATCTTCACTCATGAGTAAACACTTGCTAACTCACTTGTGGCTATGCCACTTGTGATTTATCAGTCTCCTCACTCCTGAAGATAAATGTCATATCAAACCTCAGCTATCATGTAATCTGGCAGCATTAACTTAGAATGTTCATGCTTTCATGGGCCTAGAATTCATACTTACCAGTACTGAACATGCTGTAATAGTAAAAGAATTTTTCAACAGTACCTCAAAATTTACACATACACAATTACTGTTTTCCTCCCAGACAAAAACAGAAAGAAAAAAAAATTACTTTTTGAAGGAGCATATGATTTCTAATGTTAAGATGACAATGCTGCTTTATTGAGTTTTCAAAGAAGTAATAAAGTAAACAAAAGCTGTTGGGACACTTGTCCGACCAGCTCCCCAGTGTAGGAGGGCTGTTCTGAAAGTAATGTTGGCCCATGATGGCAGAGGTGGATGATGGTGTGGCATTAGTTACTGAGCCTTTCCACCAATATTGAATTCCTCCACGCACAAAACGTGGAATCCACCAACATTCACTGACATTTGCTGAACATTTATGGAGCCCAAACAGTGGATGTGAGCACAGTGAGGTGGTGGGTGATGCGTTTCAGCAGTGGCAACAGTGACAGTGGGTCACCTCCAATGGTGCAGATTTTTAGAAGCGCTGCATGCAGGCTCTTGATCACTGCTGGTGAAAATGCACAGCTGATGAAGGTGACTACATGGAAAAACAGTGGTTTGTAGATGAGAATTTGCTATAACACCGTTACAGTGCTCTTTGAATCCATTGCAGTTTCCATGGAAATTAGCAGGCATTACTTTCAGAGCAACCTACTAAGGAGTCACTAAACTGTATTTCAAGCAGGCATACAGCTTTCAAACTATAGGTTTTGATCAGACTGAAAGATCACACCTTTTTATATAAATTTTCTTGTACACCAACTCAAAGCTTGCAACTAGGTATTTATTACTTCTTTCAAATAGACAACTTGTACTCTTCCATTTCTAAGGTGCTTTGTACATAGGACAAGAACAAAATCATTTCTTGTGAGTCAATAAAGAAATGTACAAATACACCTCTAGAAGCACAATTCTGATGACAGAAAGGCTTCAGCAGAGATTTAAAACAAAGCACAGCATCCCCACATAATATGATGCTTATTCTGCCACTGTATTTTATTTGCATACTCAGTTGCTCTATCTTATTCTATCTTATCTTCTAAAAGACTCCAACTAGACCTGCACAGTCTTCAGGTTAGTTTACGTAATCAGATTATCTAATTAAATTTGTTTTGATTAAGATGAATCACTTCAAGTTTCTTCGGGTTTTTTTTATCATATAAATTCAGTAAGTGGCTTCAGTCTCCAGGAGTATTTCTTATAACACTGTAACAGCACAACATGTAATGTGCAAATGAATCTCCATTATTCAATTTACTTACAGCTTCAACACTTCTAATAAATAAAAACAACCTCTATCATTCACAGAAATCACAATAACACCTAGAATTAGGCAGGCAATGTCTGCATATATCAGCATATGAAGAGCTTTTGCCTACTGAGGATGACAATTTAGAGAAACTTTGAACACTGCACTTAGAACAATTACAGAAATTGATTGCTGGCTTATCTCATTAGTGTCTCATCAATAAAATATTAGCCCAAGACTTAACCACATTTCCCCAGCTGGTAGTAGCTACCATTTCTAATAGAAATGACTATCTCTTATGCAACACAGGTTTGTTATAGTTTTAGAAAAGGATGCACACCTTACAAGACAGAAAAATACAATCCCCTCATTCATCTGTGTCAGCACTACAGATTTTAATGATCAAGTCTCCTTTAGTGCAATCTACGTTGCAAGCTGCGCAGTACTGTCTAGAGACTAGAAGTCTCTAGTTGCGAGAAACCACACTGGGAAAAGTATCACCACATTAGAAGAGCCACAAGCCACATGAACTGGCCCTACAGACAGAACTTATGTACAACATGAAGTGAAGATGGCTACCATTTAACATCTCAGTATCTTACACAGTACTAGGTTCACTATATGTACATCACATCAATACAGTAACAGCTCACACATCTTAGTCCCATTGCTGAATTGTACACACATGCTCTTTGTCTTCAACCAATTTCTATCTAAATTATCAGCAGGGACGCTTCGTTAGCAATGAATAACATGTGAAGACAATGCAGCTTTACCCTTAAATGTCTCAGTTCTGCTGGAACGCCTTCTTATATATTTCATATTGTTTTTCTGGAAACAATAAAATTCTGCATTCCCATCAATTTAACATTATTTGTGTTTGTTTTGTTTTAAAACAGCAGAATCTTACAAAAACAAATCAGAATAACTTCTGAATGATTTTTCCAAAAATGCTAAGAGATGGAGTAACCCGATCACTACTGAATGCAGAAGGGCAGTTTTTCACTGACTTTAAAGAAGAACAGCATTCTACTAATGTAATGCTTTTAAAAAACACCATTCTGACTAATGGAATTCAAAACAGTGTAAGATGATGTGCTCTGAAAGACTCAATGCATACAATGATAAAGATTAATATTGTATCTTCCCAAAAGTGTTGTGGATTATCTCCTAATACTGACCCCTTTGTAAAACACAAAAGTCAAAAGAAATGAACAGCTAACAGATTATCCTTTTTTTAAGATGAAAATGGATACTGTAACTGGATAGTCTGAGAGGATCTATATTCCAAAACAGGCTTGCCCTTCTGCAGCTGGACAGTCTGCATAGCCAGCTGGAACTTTCTCCATTGAGCTTCAGGCCTGGAGAGTCTGGAGCTCAGCCAGTTTCCTTCATCAGTGCTGGCTGCCTTCAGGCAAGCCAGCTGTAATCTTCCTCTTCCGGAAAAGTCCCAGGCAAGATTGCCAGGAGTTCTTTGCTGTGCTCTGATTTTGGGGAGCACTAAGAAGTGTGAAGAGCGTTATCACTATCACTACAAAAAAAGTCAATACTTACAAACAACTATTAGCATGATATGAGATGATGTTGGGTTGTCTGCTTGGCACATGAGCCGATGGCTGTTGTGGAATGTAGGATTTTTTATTCAGTATCTCGTATTATCTGATGCTGCTTTTGTCTGTACAGTACTAATCTGAGGGACATTAAAAAGTGTTTGATTAACGTAATGTTTGGTTCTATTAATCAGTTTTGCAACTGATAAATTAAAAACAAATACAGAAGACCAGTTTTACAATAAAGCCAACAAATTTTCATTTATGTATTCATTCTCCATTAAATATTTTCTAGAAGTATGAAGCATAATTTTGCTCCACTTTGTCACCTTCTGAAAATAGAGATGTCACCTCACATATCCAATAAGATTAAAATTTATCTCTAGAATTATCAGCTCCCTATAGACTGAAAACTTCCTTTGCCCACCAGACCAGTCTCTTCAATGCAGCTGTCAATTCCTTCATGTTGCATATGTTCATCAAATGACAAAGCAGCTCTTCACACTGTTAGTCTCTACTCCCATTAATGTCACAATTGCTTGTTTTGTGTATGCACGGGCACATTTGAGAGAGAGAACATATGTGAACGTTAAGACCTGTCTTAAATAAATTTGGATTTATTCCATCAAAAAAATATTCCAGAAGAGCTATAATCATAAGAGAAAATCTTTGAACTGCTCTTTGCTCTACATCAGTGTTTCTCACAGGTGGAATGTAGCCTGCCTAGCAGTCACAGGAGTGCTCAGAGTGGGTTGCAGAACACTGGAAAAGTAGTGCTAGGTGGCAGTGGCTTTGCCCTAGGACTGTGATGTGAGAGCAGACTAAATGTAGTGGCCACAAGCATTTATACCTGTGAGGAACCTGGTAGCTGCTGTCAGAAATTGGCTTTCTGCAGGTCAGAGAGTAATTTGTACACCTACTGCCTGTAATCAAAACCAGTTCCTTTTCCCCTGCCTTAAAGAACAAATGTTATTGTCAATTCAGTCTTACAAGATGTAGACAAACAGGAGCTAAAAAAGTCTAAGGAACACTTTTCTAAATAATAAAACAGTCCAGAAGAGGTGGAGAGAAAACATCTCGGAAAAAAAATTCACATGACTGAATGGAAAGCAGTCAAGTTAAGGTGCAAAACATCCACATCCTCTGTGTATTACCAAAGCTAAAATAGGGTGTCTAAAAACCAAGTCAAATGTTCTTACACCTTAAAACTGTGCTCATAGAAGGCTGGTAAAATTATATTAATTTCAATTTAAATTTAGTAACTTAACTGCCAGGTGTAAGGTTTGAAAGACCCATGTTTTCAAACTGTGATGTCACTTTTAAATTAAAAATAATAAACATTCTCCCTCCATGACTCCTGAAACCTATTTCCTTTATAGAGCCTATAAATTCAAGGATAGAAGGTGTTACAACATCATACCTGCACTTCTGAATCTAAATAATATGAATTGTTCCAGCTCAACACACTTTCTGGAACTTGTTCGTTTAATTTTGAAACCTAAGTCAAGTACTTCACACATCTACACATAGAAGTGACAGACCAAAATTCTTACATCTTTGTTTAGAAGGGTGATGATGCCTTAAGTACTCAGAGTCTTCATAAAAACTCCAAACACGTTTTAATTACAAATGTACACACACTCAAAGGACCTTAAGCAACAACAAGACAAACTCATCATCCTCTCAATAACTGAATATGCTTTGCCCTGTTGGTAATACCTCTGCAATTAACAAATCTTATCACGTAGAACTCCAACCTGCAGAGTACGTTTCAGTAAAGTACAGAAAACAAAACGTCGATACAAAATTTTATAACTACATGTAGAATAGTTAAAAATGAGTTAGCAAATTTTAATGTTCTAAAGGAAGTAAAGCAATGTACCTAAAAATTATACTCTTACCTATAATCTTGTTAAGTTTTCTGTTCTACATCTGTAATTAATTCAAATTCTACTGTGATCATATAACAGCCATATTTCAGAAAAAAAGGCCAAGAACACAACCTTTTCTTAAATTTAAGATATGTTAATAATGCAATCTAAATTAATGGTTCAGCACATATATAAACAACCATAAAATGAACTGCTACTGCACATCATAGAACAAGATATAAAAAAGTATTTCCCAAACAAATTGAAATAAAAAATACACTAAAAACTGCTATGTAGTCTGTATACAACAGTACCTACCAGTTGAGAACTCTGATTTGACTGTACCACCTTAACCTGAGGAGGTTGCACTGTATTTGATACAGAGACTGTGCAAATGTTGTTTGGTTGCCTTATTCCTATTGTCTGCGTTGTGACAATGGAGGAAATACTTCCAGAGGCAGATTGAGGTATAACTTGTGTTAGCTTGGTTGGTTGAAGTGACTGCTGAGACGGCTGTCCTTGCAAAACTGAATGTTGACTATTCAGTAATGATTGTCTCAATGCAGGTAGACTTTTCTATAAACAGAAAAAAAAAGTTTATGAAATATCAAATTTACCAGATTGCCTGAAATAAAATCTTCTGAAATTTGCTGTAAACCTAACTAAAAGGTTATATCTTTCTTTCCAATTGTACAAAATACTTTTGCATGAAAAAGAAAATACACTGAACACATAAGAGGGAAAGCTCAGTTTGTAATTTCAGTAAGCTTTCAATTTGTATTTAGCAACTCTGCAGACACTGACATGCCCTAATCCCGCCATCATGGTAAAATATTATCCTCCTCCCCAAGTCAAGATCATCTAGAACTTGTAGCTTGGGACTCTGGAAGGGCAAAAAATAGAAAGAGAAAAGACAGAAGAGTAAGAACAACCTACTGAATGCTAGAAGTAAGCTGTACCAATTTACTTCTCCTGACATGCCTCCAGTATCTAGAACATGATGATTTAACTGTTGTTCCCCTACAGCAATAGTTGTTTACTGTATTACTACTGATCTAATGTATTCTGACTGCATTAGAAAAGTGTGCTTTAGTATGCTTCATGTTCAGACCAGTTCAACCAAAAAATACAGTTCCAAAAGGCTATACCGTACCTTCACGAATAAACTTTTTACTTTTTAAGTGGTAGTAGTGTTCTTTTGAAGTGCTCTCCCTCAGGCAGCTGTAGAACATGAGTGTTTAACTCAAGCTATAGCCCTTTCTAAACTTCTAATATTTATTTAAAAATTAATGTCTGGTGCCAAGAAAGGACTTCAAAGAAAAGAAACAAGTTAAAACTTGTGTTCAAGCTAAAGTGACTGTAGAATAAGAGCAAGAAAGAAAAAAGGGTTAATGATAACAAAAAAAAAAAAACAAAAAAAAAACACAAAAGCAATGGGAGACAGTTCTGAACAACGGAAGAAAAGAGAAGAAAAAAAAAGGAAATCTTCCCTAAACTGAGAATTTTTAGATAAGAAAAAAAATGCTTTCAAAACAATAGCTGCAGAT
The DNA here is from genome assembly GCF_054131305.1 of Coturnix japonica. NCBI lineage: Eukaryota > Metazoa > Chordata > Aves > Galliformes > Phasianidae > Coturnix > Coturnix japonica. Next base: position 31,941,356 of record NC_140668.1, read on the forward strand.
TTGTTACAGCATAATTAAGCATGGTTTGCACGTGTCTAATCTTGCATAAGGAGCCTATTTTAGGTAATGTAGGAAAAAAAAACATAAGTTAAATTTACCCCTACATTTACTCCTGTAGGATCAATAAATCTGTTTGGAAACTCATTAGAATTTCTAAATGAAAAGTTGCAGACCACAGGCAGAATCAACTTATCAGTTGTTTCCATGGTATTATGCAGTTCAGTTTTTCATCATCACAATTGCACATGAATTCAAAGTTCTTGATATCTCAAAGATTACAATAAACAATATGGAGAACTTGAAGCATTCCACAGACCCTGCAATTCTTCCAGTGGAAACGGTGCAATTTACAGAAATGGACTACACAGAAAGCTTAACACATTTTAACAGTAAAGAAACACTACAGAATAAACAACATATAATTTCTAAACAAAGCTGTAACAACTTTTATAAACAAATCTGGTTAATAAATTGTTCTAGTTCAAGGCTACTCAAGCAATAAGCTCCAGATCAGCTCTGGACCACACAAAGATCTTGCTTAAACCTAATCCAAGGTTTCAAACAGCAGATCCCCCTCTTTCTTACCATTCTCTCAGCCTGCTGGGTGCAGCTAACTGGGGTACATAGGCAAGGCTCCCAGTCAGGAAGGGAATAAGCAGCACCTGGCTGGCCTGACAGAGGTGAGTATTGCATAAGTTTCAGCTGAGCAGATTTCAGCAGAAACCCTCACCACAAAGTAAGTGTTGACTAGTCCTGCTTTAAACAGGTGAAATTAATTCCACTTAAAAAACACTCTCTAAAACTCAAAGTACTAACATTTCCATTGAAATAAGTTTATCTAAACAATATTCACATTACCTTAAGGAAAGGTACAAGATATGGCTGAGGAGATGATTTGAGTTCTGATTGAAGGCGGCCTGTAAATTCTTCTGGATCAATCTTTGCATCCTTGGAGAAAAAAAGAAAAAAGGAGGAAAAAAAAAAAACCAGCAATCAAAAACTGTCAACAATTCAGTTCTGTTGTTTGGTTGTTTTTTCAGATAATGAGAACAAATTCATATATGTTAAAATGTCCACACGTGGTATACATATATATACCAGAACAACCTCCACTAAATAAATATCTTTCATATACATGTGCTCCATTATTACAAGATACACTAAGTAGCTATCTTTGTTTAGTTACTGTTTCTTAGTTCCACAGAAAACTTAGAATGAGTTTTTACTGGAACCATAGAATCTTATTGCCTAATCATTCCTACCTAAAATGTTTTAAGAGTTGTTTAAACTATACAGGTTTCTGTCAATGAATTCAAAGAAATAGGTATCAACTACTTTCAAGTGCAAATTCTTTGAAGATTGATACCATGTAAGAAGCCTGACCATTTGTCCAACTCCAAAGTAGCACCCATTCGCAGTGCATTTATACAACTCTGAATTATCTGGTGCACCGAAGACTACTCTAGTTAACCTTTATTCCAAGCTCAAGGATTCTGTTCAGGTGAAAGACAGCTTTTCCTCTAGAAATTCACTCACAGTTAAGGCTCCATGCAGGGGCATCTACCTGGAGAACTGCTCAGACTCTGTAGATGAGCACAGTACTTTTCCTTCAGTTCTTGAAACTCTCAATCACATTGTGCAGATTTCTACATTCATATTGTGGTTAAAACATTAATCAGCTATTTACTTTTCAGAAAAGGTCATGAAACCTCTGAATCCTCAAGGAAAAAATCTTTCTTTTTTTATTTTTAACCTAAACTTTCCACACAGACCAAAGAATTATCTATCAAAACAAGATTTTTGATTAATCCATACTAAATATTCTGTTGAATTTCCCCTTTCAGAACATAAAAGAAAGTCTACCTTATCAGATTTTTGAAATACACAGAATAACAGAGTATCTGCATTTAGATGAAGCTCAACTCCTTTCCCTATATTACAGCAGCAGTTTTCAGCATACGTTACTCATGCATAAATGAATTTAATGGATAATTAACATTAGTGAAAGGTAATTAAATATTTACCAACAAATCCTGAACCAGAGCTTTCACATTGCGGGACGTTTCTGGAGAAGGTGAATTCTGAGAAGCAAGCTTTATAAGAGTAGCTAAGAAGTTTTTGCATTTTTTCACATTCTCTTGCATTTCCTGCAAAAGCCAAAGAAAATTAAAATCAGACACATGCTATTTTCCAAGTATGATCATTGTAAATTCCTATCACCATAAATAGAGAAAATGATTAAATTGTTCCAATTCAAGCAGGAGATACTGCATGTGTAACAGTAGCTATATTACTATTGCTGTTAGTTACCTGGCATTTTCTTTGTTTCTTATTTAACTGGACATTATATTTCATAATGACTAACAGAAGTCAGTGTAAGAAATATTACCTATCTTACAGTCTGATTTGATAGAAGTAACTACAAATGCAAGAACTAACATAAAAATTTGTTGGAGATGCATTCTCCTTTGGAATGCACAGTGTAAAGCATTCCCTAAATTACCCTAATTTGTTAAAATATTGATTCAGTATGTTCTTATACAAAGCAGCAACAATAAAATCAAATTAGAAATCATTCAAATTCTATCACATCCAATGTTTTTCAACAACATAAGATCAGATTCTCTTATTTTTCAAGATATTTTTATACGTCATAATTTGGTCCTAGGACTCTGCAAACCAGAAATATTGTACTCCAGCTTAACCATAGATTTTCACTTATTTATGAATATATGGCAAGATGGAGCAAACCAGCCACAGTTGTTCTCCACTCTCAGAATTTGCATCCCACTTAGTTGAAATGAGTGGAAGGGTTTCTGTTTTGTAACATAATTGTTTCATCACAGGAAGTAGGCTTGTATGAAATTTTCCACTTCTGAATAGATCTGAGCAGTTCACAAATAAGATACTATAAATAATTCTAAGAAAACTAAGTGACTAATATTTTAATACTTACCTGTGATACAACTGTAGTTCCAGGTACAGGAGAGCTTGGTATGACTTGGGGCTGTGCTGGCACTTGTGCTGTTGTATGAGGTGGAAGCGGGAGCCGAGGCTGACTCTGGTTTTGTGCTGCAGCTTGGGTTTGTCCACCAGTAATTACTGCAGACTGTTGAGATGTTGGTGTTCCCGTTGATATTGTAGTCTTGAATAAATTTTGAGCATTTGTTGTAGCTACTGACACCTATGAGTATTTTATGTTGGAAAACAGATCATTCTTTTAAATCTTTCACCCAACCACAAAGTTCTTAGAAGCCTGACAAGAAGATTTATTTCAAGTACACCTTCACTGACAAAATAAAAACATTAACTTATTTATTATAACACTAATTTTGTTATCATTTAACCACAAAAATCAACATACAGTTAAAAATGAGTTGTTAATACCCAGTCCTTTAAGATGATTGCTATTATATTGATATTATTTCTTTTATTCAACTTTTTGTAGATTTGTCCCTTAACATAAACAAGACAATTCCCAGTGATCTGTTGTCATGTCATCAGGTTTACAATGCTCTATACCACAGTTACAGCTTAGATCCAGATTACACAAACACATAACACAGTTTCACAACCTAATTTGAGCCCAAGGGCTGCATATGTGCTTTAGCCTTTGCAAACAGACTTTGCAAACTGTCTTTAGCATAGCTGGGCCATATGTAAAGATCCTGCTGCACTCTCCTCAATCTCAGAAAGCTGGAAAGTTTATCAGACTGAACAGGGGACCACGTACACACATGCTCAGTCCAGTTCAGCACTGGCATGATCTGACTAAATATGCCACCCTTCCCAGTGCCAAAAAGTATCAAACAGACACACCAAATGGCACTGCAGAAACCGGAGAGCTCAGCCAGGTGGCATAGCAGGCTGCTACTAGGACTTCTTGATCCAACCTACCTGCAGAGTTTTGGCACAGACACAGAACAAGCTGACCCAGGCACCTGCACTGCGATGCATGGTGTACACTGTTGCATTGGTGACCACGCAGCCACAGACACCACAGCTCTCGACAGGGGACAAACCTAGTGCTATGTGTCCATCACTGAAATAATGCTAATGAGCCCAACTCATTTTTTACTTTAAAAAAGAAAAAAATATTGAAATTCTACTACTCATTGTTTCCTATTAGCTAGGAAACAACACCAAATAAAATATAGGCTATCATCCAACACCAGCATAAGACAGTCAGTCAATCATTCCATAACTGATTTTTATGCTCATGATAAAATTAAAGAGATTAACATTTCTCATTAAAATTCACATTAGGAAAATGAAATTACTATAAACAAAAACTTCTTCCTCCATCTTTTGCTTTTTATATTCTCAGTACTTACTGTGGTATGTGAAAGAATAGAACCTCCTGGCAGAGTCGCAGCTGGAGCACTAACAGGTGTCGCAGTTGCCTGAACAACTTTGGCTTGCACTGGAAGTCCAAGGCGGACAGTAGATGTGGCTACAGAAGTTGGTTGCTAATAAAGGAAAAATAAACAATTTATTAATTATATGTAGTACTTACACGTAATTATTCATCAGCACATGAGTTTCTAATTGGCAGGACCACATACTGGTTCTTCTTATGTACACTTTTTCTATGAATTTTTCTCAAAGAAAATTAAGACTGGAAGAAAGTTTAGGGAGCAAAAAAATATTTATTTTCCAGGCGATACAGATGCATCATGTATTTTGTGTTTCCTAAATATTTAAATTTAATGTTTAAGAGGCTTTTCCACTGCGCCTGTGAATTAACATGCAAAGAAAACAGGACATGAATGAATACTCCACTACAGATCTCCACAGGGACACTTGAGAATACTTCAGATAGCAAACCAAAGAATCTGGTGGGTAAAGGTACGTAAATTTTGGCCCTAAGGTTAGATTCTATTCCTGCCTCAATGGCACAATGTTTGTGCTGCTGCACAGTTATTCTATTGCATGCAAATACAGATAACCTAATGTGAATACTCCTATGCCATACACTTAGGAGTGTGCAACTCGAAAAGTGGAGTGTTAGTGACTCGGTATTGTCATGGCTGCAACTGGGGACAATGAAATCAAAACACAAAAAGTTAAACATAGTATTTAATTGTTCACTTAATAACTTTATTTTCTACTTATAAAAAGAGGCTAATAATCCCCTTGACTGTATTGTTGAGAATGTTATTGCAAGGGTAAGCACTGCAAAAGAAACTCTGTTTAGTTATTACTACCTACTTCAAAAAGATGTTTAGAAACTAAGCAGCAAATGAGCCTGAAGCAATCCACTGAACAGCTGAGGAAGAAAATGGCACATAATTCTGCATACAAGGTTGGTGAATCTACACATTTGAGGAATTAAGAAAAATAGTAACATGATAATGTAGTATAAAGCACACACACATGGGACCCACTACTACATCGCCCAGGAAGTCAGCATTTCCTAATCTTTGCAAGCTTAATTTTAATTCTACTAATGTTTGGGAGTAGGCATGATACTTTAAGAAGTTGAAAAATTATAAGTTAACACTATGAAGGGTAAACAGCAGAATGCATAGAAGGAAGATGGTTCTGTGGTTGAAGCACAGCCAAGACATCGGCATTTCAACCTACCTGCCCTGCTAACACAGATGTCTTTTCCAGAATACTGTATGAGAGGAACCAGCCTCAAAACTGCCTATACAAAAATACTGTGGGATAGCTAATTTGATAATAGAGTTAATGCACTTCAGGAAACAACAAAAATTTCTCAATTTGCTAACAAATTACTTAGGAGAAGTAAAACAAGCATTTATCGGGAAAACAGGAGGATGTGACACACAGGAAAAATAAATACACAAACCAGAAAAAATATGTCAAAATAGTAAAACAAGAGAATTACAAATACAGTCAAAGTGTATCGTCAGAACTATCTCAGACTTGATAGGCTCAGCTTTAGGGAGAAGAGCTTCTCAAACATCAACAGTTTGAGAACTTATGATGGCAATGGCCAAGCTGCTGCTTAACACTGCTCTCCTCTGTATGATGCTCACTTCTTTCTTCTTGCTGTCCAGAAGCACTTTAATTTTGTAACTAAATTCAAATAATTTCAATTGAAAAATTCATGCTTCTCCTTTTAGGTTATGAAAAAAAAAGCCAACAGGATATTACAGTCCTGAAAACCAGCAAACAAGTATGTGTCACATCAGAAGCATGAAAAGCCATCAACTGCTCGAATGAGAAGTGTAGATAAAAAAAGAAGCTCACCAGAGAAAAACTAGATGGCAGCACCTACCCATTTTTCATAATTTTACAAGCACAGGCTTCCAAACAAGATACGGAGGCAGAAGTGTAAAACAAATTAAATATAATAATTCCAGAAATCTTCATCTCTGAAGTATACGGCGATGCGAGTCAACTTGTGCTTTTTTGATCTACTTATAATAGAAGACTCCAGAACAATTTTTTTTCTAAGATAACTGAAGTTTCATCAAATAACAGCTCATTCTTTAAGCATTCTGTTTTAAGGCCGTACAACATGTACAGTTTTGCCAATGTTAATGATTTAATATGCAGGAAAAAAAAATAATATTTATCAAAAACAAAAGGAACTAAATCAAATGTGTAGGAAAAAAAAAAAAAGCAAATCATGCACTGTTATTTCAAACCAATATTCACTATCAATTTATTATTTTGTTAAATGTTCTTTTCAAACAAGCATTATCAGTGAGAAAGTACTCACAGTGTAACTTCTTAAATCAACAAAAGTTCATAATAATCCTTCCTAAGAGTAAGTTCTTCCTGATAGAACATGGAACATTTTAAAAAGATAAGATTCTGTTGGCTACACGGAGAAGAGGAATTGTATTCCTAAACTGAAAAATGTTTTGTTCTTCTATATCTGAATATTTGGACATATAATCTCCCTTAAAAAAAAAATAAAAAAAAAAAAAGTGTAGTTAGTTGTAGTGAACACCCCTCTCATGGTCATCTACAACCTTATTAATGATCTAAACTGAAATTATTTTAATGTACAATTGTACATATTTAAGCTTTTCTTTAATATTTTACTAAAAGAAACCACACACGCAAATTTAGAAGATCACTGAAATATTACACATACCTTCATATTACAGGTACTTCTCTCTACAGCTGATTTCTCTGCACTATGCTGTTATTTTCAAATGCTGATTCTTCACCCCAAGTCCAGGCCACTACTTCTGATTGCCCATCAAACATTGCACATTCTTTTGTGATGCTCCCATACTCTACGGCCTTTAAGCTCTGCATTAAACTAATCAGAATTGAGGCCTCTCCCACAAGGTACTTGCTTATCTGCTTCATCCGTTCCCAGAATTTTAACAGAAATTTTAACTGTAATCAGAAGAAGTAACCTGAATAGGAAAGCCAAGCACCCCAAAGGCAAGAAAACTAAATTTCAGTTTGCAGTACAGCAGTAATTGTAGAAGTGGTGTGCCTGGTCTAGATGATGCTTTTATCTTTGTGCATTTATCACACAGAGACTGTAACTCGCTGCACAGTTGAAGAGGTTACTGTAGGATGAATGGGAATTTGCATGTCTCAATTTTCCTGAACTTTTCTGTTTGACACTGCAATCACAATACATACTTTTCTACACAGGGAGGAAAATATTCTTATATGGAGATACTTGAGCTCTGACCCTTCAGCAAGGCAACACGCGCTTGTTTTTTAATCAAAGGAAAGAGTTATACTAAGCTCATATGCTAAATCCTGAGGGAAGTTAAACTACGCTTTCTTCTGCTACTCCTACAGAAAGTTGGCTCTTCCTCATAGACCGTCCTGGACATAAGCACAGCTGCTGAAGTCACGGGAATTTTCCCTCCCAAACAACTTAATCTATTGATTAAGTCAATTCAATTTAAGAACACTTAAAACATTTATTTATTTTCCCCACTTTTTTTTTTTTTTTTTTTTTTTTTAGAGGCACACAGGTCTCTCAAAGAAGATGAATCCTGACTGGCTACAATATCATGACTCAAATCCCACCACCTTAAAAATACCCAAACTATTGTATGCTGTGAGGCATTTACCATTCCTAGGGCTTTGCCAGCCCCTATTCTCAAGCTGTTAATTAACACCAATACGTATAAAGAGATATCTATCATGCTCTGCAGGTTATCTAGCTGGTCAGAATCCTGTAGAAAAATAACTACATCATCCTAATAGTAGAACTACCTCCATCAGATTTTTAGCATCTCTGCCACCACATGAACATGCAGCATCCTCAGAGCTTAATTTTCAGAAAAACCCAACAAGTCAGATTACACTATTTCCACAATCTTAACAGCTTCACATAACTCGAGAACACCTGCCCGAGGCCAATGTGATCAACTCCCAACATCAGTTGTGCACACATAAAATTCCAATCTTACAATAAAGATTGAACACATGCAGCCAATTTAATTCTGAATGCTAGCCACAGCAATTGAAGTTGCACAAAAACTTACAGTATGAAACCAAAGCAACTAAACCTAAGTCATTTTAACAGACTGAGGTCATATTCTTGGTGCAGTCCCACCCATGATCTGTTATGCATTTATACTATACGCTCATCTCAGAATCCATTCCTAGAGTGTGTGCTATGTAAAAAGTGGAGCATTTATTTTAAAAGCAAACAAACAAAACAAGAAAGCAAACAACCAATGACAGACATACAAACTAAATAATGAACATTGTCCAGACTTTTTTTGGTGTCAAATTAGTTACAAAAAAACAACTGGAAATCAATATAGGCTTGTCGCTGTGTTTATTTTCCTGACATCTCACACTTATCTCTGAAGGATTTTTACAAATCTTCTTACCCTTCCAGATATCACGAATTTAGATATTAACCAGCTGCCTTTCCTGCAGAGTTCTTTTACAATATTCCATCTAATACTGTGCTTACCCTTTTTGCTGACAGCATTAAGTTTATCAGATGTTTCCAGGCTTTTGTGTTCTTCTTGAGATACATTCTTTTGAACTACACATTACTCCTATTACATTCACATCTAAAACTCGCATTTTACTTGGCTGCTCTATGGTTTAGATTACCTCATTTTCAATTATACAATTCTATTCTGGCTTCCTTCTCTTCTGAAAAGTTTATCACTGTTTTTAGTTTTTGACTAAACAATCTTTTAAACTACAAACAGGGTGTAAAACACAAAGCATATAATGGGATAGCAATCAAATATTAACACAGGAAAACACACATTCAAGATACTTCAAGCAAGCTACACAAGAATCAGTCGAAAATTATAAAGGTATATTTTTCACCCCATTTCATTTAGGGTTATCTATCTCTTCTATAAACAAAGAACTTAGGCAAAACTTCCTTTCACTCTGTCAGTAATTATCACAGCACAACAGCCCTACACATCTGAAGGCACTTGCCTCTACATCTTAGTAAGACAGTTAAGCAGTGGCCATACATAGTCTGAAGCTGAACAGCATCCTTACAGAATTTTAAACCAAAAAAGTATACAAAGTAATTGAAAATAAATAAATACACAAACTCCACACTCTCCACTGAAACAGTCTGGGGTAGAAAAGCACAGTATCCTGTCAATCCATATTAAAATAGAGTAAAATGTAGTCAAAACACAGACAAAACTTTAAGTGCAGACCAATCACATCCAGAAGTGAATCAAAGGAATCAAATCCTTCTTCCAAATAAAGTGTACTACAGAAATTTAAGTACTGTGAATTCTGGCACAGAAAGTGCTTTGCTTTTTCTTTTCTAATTTCTAGTAAAATCTAGTGATCACATAAATCCATTCACTGTGCTGGAATATCACAGTGACTCACAGAGGGAACAATGTCATTTACTAAGTCAATGGCACACATTCCAAACCAATTTCTGTCTTCGAGAAACATGTTTGTCAAAGAACTGATAATGTATGAGATGAGATGACAGAGGAGAATGAAACACACACACAAAAGCAAGGTGAAACCAAGCCAGACATACCTGAGTTGTTGTTAGACGAAAAACTGGGCCGCCTGTGGGCACTGAAAGTCGAGGCGAAATGCTGGTAGGACCTTGTCCCTGTGTCTGTACTTGAGCCTGCATTTGTGCCTGGGCTAGAGCCTGCTGAGGCACCATCACAAGTTGTCCAGCATCTGTGCGCACCAAGACCATACCTAGTGAGAATAAAGTGACAACAACTGTAAAGAATAACATGACAAATCATAAAGAATTGCATTTTTCATAAGAATCATAAAGAATCACATATTTCATAAAGAACTATGAAATACAGAATAAAATCAACAATAGCATTGTCCCGTTTGGAGAATTAAAGTTGAAATAAATAGTCATTAAAGTAAACTCTAACAACGGTCTAGTTGCTGAGAACAACATTTAGTTTGAACATACCAGGGACAATGACAAGAAAGCTCTACTAAAACAACAGCATTAGGGAATGTGTAGATGCAAATATTAAGCCAGACACATTCCTGAGTATACAATATTTGAGATCTAGTTAATGTTTCAGCACTGACACATTAATTTATTTGGCACCTACCATCACTGTACCAGGAGGTTTGGGCGTGAAGAAAAAACACTGTCACACCCAGAGACCCAACGCAACTAGGAGCATGGGGATCTAAGGAAAATCCCAAGGAATTGTTCTAAATGAACACAGTACTTTCTGGATGTAAATGAAAATACTTTTGTTTTCTCATAATACACTTCACAAATAAAAGCCTCTCTACACATCCAGACTTTCCCTTATTGTAACTGTCCTGCTTTTCCATTATCAGCAGGTCAAAAAGGAGCTTCCAATGGCTCAGCTGGCCCCTAGGTCACCTGGATCTTTACGCTTAATTCAAGATCACTACAAGCACATAATGTGCTTTTTCTAGATCAGTCAGAACTAAGAAGCCATTATCCAGATACGTTATTTAAAAAGAATTTCCAAGTTAGTCTCCGAATACATTCCAATCTAACTTAGATGCAAGTAGGATACATGATACTGTCAAGAAGGAACAGGTCTTTCAGGGTCTAGGAAATCTCTTTCAGTCTGTTAATAACAGAGCCAGGAGACATTGTTCCTGCAACTTGTCTATATGTGTAGATTTCTTCATGCACATTTGATAACTTTGCAATGGAAAATAAAGAAGGTAAAAACGTATACTCACTTCTAAGTATCAGCTTCCCAGAAACAAACAAACAAACAACCTCGGTAAATAGATTTTGAAACATATTGAGCACTATTATATCCAGCAAGTAACCAAATTCAGAAGCAGTCTTTACATTTATTTCAGTCTCTGACACAGAACCACAGAGCCCAGTCTCATGATGAACACAACTGAATTGCAGCTGCAATAGAAGCCCTCACTCACCAGCTCACAAAAATCACAAACAGAAAACACATTTCTGCCACTATGAACGGAAGAGCTGTGGGAACTGAGCTGTAACGCCAAAAGCACACAGAGCTACTGTGAGGATCTCATCCAAAGGATACATCACATCTCCCTCAAAGCCTGATGAAGTTTTAAAAGAAGAGTTCAACAACAGATCTTAAAACAGGAACTTTCTGGGTGCATCAGCCCTTCTGGCACCAGACCTAATGGTCTGTAGAAACCCCACAGGCAGATGCTGCATTGGATATCTGCTGTTCTGGACAAACCAATATTAATACACTGCCCCAATGTGCAGAACAGACACCATTCCTCTGAGTGTCATTAACCTAATAGAAAAATCCTTATAGGATAAAGCCTAGCACATATTAAAAAAAAAAAAAAAAACACGTTCTATTGGCATTACACCAATTCACATCTGTCTTGTTAATTACTTTTCCAACCTTGTAAAATTCAATCTGAATTTTTAAAAAAATTAATAAATGAACAGAATGTACAAATTAATTGCAACAGGAGCCACATGGTTTCAATAAAAGTTGCAGATATAACTGCTTCTACAGACACAAAGATGTTCGTGCAGCAATTTTATATTTTAATCCAGCTTTAAGGACTTGAAAACTATTTTGCAGCACGTAGGAAGTGATCAGATCCTCGGAACTGAGTTAAACATGGAGATTAATTTTTCCTTATTGTCAGCCACGAAAAGATCCAACTCATAAGCCAGTATGAAGTGCTAGAACTGGTTATTATATGCTTAATATAGTAATACTTGCTAAAATAAACTCATTCTAAACTTCTGCATTAGGCAGAAGATCACAGTACAGGAGTTTCAATATCAGTTAATAATGATGTACAAACTTAAGAGTAATTAATCAAAAATAACAGTGTATTTTCTGAATTACTCTCATCCTTAGAACATGCTATCCTCCCGTTAATGCAATTTAATGGATTCCAAGCTATCTAGTAATAAAATTAAATTCAAGTGAAACATTTTCCACACTATTGTTTCCAGAACTGCCTCTAAACCTCTGACAAGATTGCTTTCAAGGGCTCCGTTTTCCCCTTCTGTTTAAAAACTACATAGTGGAACAAAGGCAATAAGCCGCAGAAACTGTATAGAAAGTCATGGTACAGTTTCTCACATGAATTTAGTATTAATCAAGCATATTAAAAATGTGAAATCAATCGCTAAAGCCACCAACATAGTGGGAATATAGCCAGACATTTTTAAACTAACCCCTTTGAGTTAGTCACGACTCCGGGAAACCTCTGAGCTTTATCCAGTTGGGACACCAGAATTTGGAGTTCCATAAACTACAGTTAAATACACAGCTACAGAAAAATTTATCTTAGCTAACAAAAAACAGCTATTAAAAGAAACATGGCAAAAGAAATTGATTATTTGAGGTTACATCAGCATCTCCAGGTAGTGTCACACTGCTAACCTCGATAGAAAAAAGAGGGGAAAAAAAAGTTTACATACCAATTCATCTCCCGGACCTGTAACAAACTTAGCAACTTTTTGCAACACTGTAATCTAAGCACAAACTGAGACCCTGGGAATGTTCAGGTAAAGTGGTACCTGGTACCGGGATGGGGAGATGCTGCTTTGATTCACCAGCTAAACTTGTAACTTTACAAAACAACACCAAGAAAATAAAAGGAGAACAAGCAGGACATGGGGAATTCTTCGTGGTTGGAAACAAAATCCAGTGATGGCAAGGCTGTGAGTACGCAGTAAGGGGCAACACAGTCACGCACCCCAAAAGGACAAACTTCACATTAAATCAGACTGTGTAGTGTGGATACAGTCACCTGGTGCCCATCAGAAGGTGCTCACTGAAAACGAAAACTTTTCTCCATATCAAGAGATTGCAGAACGCTTCAAGAGAGACGTGATTCCTGGTTAACACACTCCAGATTGTTCTGGTGCACAGCTGTTTTTACACCGTTACAAAATAACTTACCGTGACCACCATTCTCCCAACGAGAGGAAACAAGTACTCGCCAAACAAGAGGCACAACTACTCTGCACCAACAGCAAAGTGCCCTAAGCCAACTACAACCTCGCTCATGCCGGACAGTCGGCCAGAACTCGCCCTCAGACGGGTGCTCGTCCTTTAGCTCTCAACACGCCGAGCAGCGGGAAAACGCGAACTTTGAAAACCTCCGTCAGAGAAAGGCCGAGCAGAGCCGAGCGCCCGCCCCGCCCGCCCCACTTACCGGGCGGGATGGTGAAGCCCGGCGGCAGCTGGATGGTGGTCTGCTGAGGCGGCCTGACGATCAGCTGCGGGGCCACCAGCCTCGGGGCGGCACCCAGGGCGGGCCGCGGCGACAGCGCCTGCGAAGCGGCTGGGAGGGCAGCGGCCGGCTTGGAGACGCCCGCGGGTTTGGCGGCCGAGCCCGGTCCCGGCGGGGTAGCGGCGGGCGCGGGGCTGGCGGAGTTGCCGAGTGCGTTTACTGCGGGCTGCGGGCCGTGCGCGGGCTTGGGCTGCGCCGCGCCGCCTTCCCTGCCGGCCGGGCTCTGCCGACCGCTGACCGGCGGCACCGCCGCCGCCCGAGCCCTGGCGCCCTCCCCGTTGGGCGCCGCCTCGCCGGGGAGCGGAGCGGGATCGGCGGAGTCGGCTCCCTCCGTCGCCGCCGCCCGCCCGCCGCCCTCCGCCCCGCTCCCCTCCGCGGCCTCGTTGCGCGGCTGCGGCTCCGCGGCGGGCGGGCTGCGGCCGGGACTGGGGCTGCCCGCGTCCCGGGAGCCGGTGCCGGCGGCCACATGGTTGTTGACAGGCGGGGCGGGCGGGGGCGCGGCGGGCTGCGACGGGGTCGGGGCGGCGGGGCTGCCGCCGAGCAGAGCCGCTCCATGTGATTGCTGCACACTACTACTGTTTACACTCACTCCCCGCCCCGCCGCCGCCGCCGCTACCGCCGCCGCTGCCGCCGGGGGGGACGGGGACGGGAGCGGCCCCGGGGCGGGGGCTCGGCTCTCCGCGGCTCCGGGACGGCCCGCCGCAGCCTCCTCCGCCCCGGTAGCGGGGGGGGGCGCGGGGTGCCCCCGCTGCTGCCGGACGGGGCTGCCGCCCCCCGCCAGGCTGCCCTGGCGCTGCTGCTGCGGCTGCTGCTGGGACGGGGCGGAGGTCCTGGGCTGGGGCGCCTCGGCCGAGCCCCGGCCGCCGGCCAGCTGCGATTCCAGGGAGCCCACCAGGTCGCTGACCGCCTTCTCGTCCACCTCCTCGGAGAAGAGCAGCATCTCTTCCAGGGGGTCCGAGGCGCCCGCCGCCATCTTGCGCTGAGGTGGGAGCCGGCCGCGCAGCGCGCAGGCGCGCCGGCCTGTGTCGCGCGCGGGGCACCCTGGGAGGGGCCGCGTCCCTCCTCCCCTCGCCGTGGGGCGGGCGGAGTGTCGGACTGTGGGACTGTCGGTGTGTCGGACTGTCGGACTGTCGGTGTGTCGGTGTGTCGGTGTGGGCGCTTTGGGGCTCGATTTTCGGCACGGTTGCTGAGATGCTCAGGGTCCCGCTGCTCCCGGCCGGCAGTGCGGGCAGGGCCTGCCGACCTGCGTGGGAGCGTCGGGCAGCAGCGCTACGGCGGTGCGGGATTTCTGACGCCTGGCACAGCCTGCCCAGCCGGCTCGGAGCGCTGTGTGTTTGCACGCTGCGAAATGAAGCGCCGTGCCATCGAGATACCTGGAGCTCGCAAAGCTGCCAGGACCGTGTGCTTCGCCTTCAAGTCGTTTCTCATGTGAACAGCCCCAGGCAGCAGGCGGTGCTGAGCGGGAGCTGCAGGCGGGCGGCCAGAAGGCTCCGCTGCACAACGCAGGCTTGTTCTCCTAGGCAGCATCGTGCTCCCGAAGCTGTCAGTCCCGATACAGGCAGGCTGCCGTGTCTGCTTAAAGCTCTCGTGTCCTAAACTCCTGCGTTTCACTGTCAGTGGGAGGCTTGTAAACCACCAGACAGCTCTGCATCCTCACAGCGGCTGCCCTCATGCTGTTCCCTCACCATCCCTTACTGGAAATGTGAGGCGGTTCATTCTGTTTGTAGCAATTTTGTCATTGCTTTTCTATACGCGCTTTTTCCATCACTGCTTTCCAGGAGGAAAACTGTAGCCCCAACCTGTAATTTGTTTGACAAATGACAGAGCAGTTTCTTTGATGGGACCTGCAGAGAAAGTGATTTTGCCCACATCGCTTTCCACGATTCATTACACCCTTTCTTGCACACAAGCGATAACCACCGTGTATTTTCCAAGCTGACAGCAGAGAACAGCTTGGATTCCTGCAGCTGTCTGCTGACCTACCATAGCATGGATGTCTGCAGAGCTGGATGCCTTTGGTCTGCTACGCGGTGGCCTGAAATGATGACTCACTTTACGATGTTTTCAGGATTCTCCTCCAAACTGAAAGATGCAGAGCAGTGAATGACCATCCTGAGCACAGTGAACTCGTAGGAAAGAGTGTCGGTCTCACTGTACCCACACAGCTGGTAACCCACTTTCAAACTCCAATTCACACTGTATGATCTGGCTGGAGTCACGAGGCTGAGCTGCCCATCACTTGTTAACGTCCAGGTGACGCATTTTTGTTCAGGGGAGTTTCTTTCCAGGTTCTATTCATGCTTTTAGGAACAGGTTGATGATAAATGAAAATAAACCACATCTAAAACGCATTAAGAATATCCAAACAAGGTCGTGTCTCTTTAATTAGGGAAGTTCAAATGTCTCCTGAAGTTAAACCAGCATTCAATATGAGAATTGGTGGCATCAGGAGGTGTTCAGGATGTACAAATGGGGAACTGTGCAGTGAGTGCATGTAAAGCACAGTAGTACAGTGAAAAACAGGAGCCAGGAAAGAGCACCGAGGAAAAGTACACATCAACATTTGCTCAATCAATGAATATTGCTTCTGTGGAATACGACAGGTGAGATTTGGACTTCCAACAAGTGTCGCTATCTGGGAATTTACTTATAGCACTGTCACTTCCTTTGCACTTGCACAAAAATAAAGAATATTAACTTGGGTTTGCAAGACATCCAAATCTATCCAGTGTTACTTTGTTCAGAGTCCCATGTTTTACTTATTTTTTGATTAAAAGATTCCATGCTTCCTTCACCCACCAGGACCCAACCTGCACTTTGTTTGCATGCTGCTGTCTCCAGTTTGTATAAACCAATGTCATGTTGGACACGTGATCCCCCAACTAGTCCTGACTGTGACAGTGTTTCAGTGTACATTTTTCTACTGCACTACACCATAAAACTTGTGTCTCCATAAAAGCAGCCTAGAGGAAAGCTTTATTGCTACATCACTTCTGAAGATAAAAAGTAAATCTTTCAGCTGGAAGGAGAAAATTACAAGTCATGATTTATATTACAGCTTTCAAAACGTCAGAAATGACCTGATTTAATTACAGTTTTAAAGTAAATCTGAGGATGAATAATCTGTAATACATGAATTCGGTCACATATCCTCCCATTCACCCCTTCTTAACGTAGCCACTTTACACATATAAACACACAATATTGAAGTACAATAGAATGTTTTCTTTAATAAAATACCATCTACTCTGATAGACATCGGACTTCTCACAAGAAAGCAACACGAACTTTGCTTACACTCCCTAAACTCCGCCCATACCTGAAGGTGGTTAATCTCCTTCAGTAAGAAGGCAGGAAAAATGTAATACACACAATGTGACCCTCTAGATGGCTATCAGGCTCTACATCTCCTCCAGAAGACACTGTTACTTCAACACAGTGAGCAGCAGCTCCAGGCCATCCTCTAGTGATCAGCAAGATTCTCTCTTGCCTTGTAAGCTATCATGAGAAAGGTACCTTTATCTATCTTATTAAACACTTTACACAGAGCAGTTACAGACACCGATTTCAGCAGCTGCCTCCCACTGACCTGACATGGGCACACACCTCTTGCATACTCCGCAACATCCTCAGAATACGTTCTTGTAATATCTGCAGGGAATTAAGACCTTCCATGACTTTACAGTCAGTTCCACCTTGACATAAAGTTTTCATAAGCCTTTACAGCTCCTATTTACAAATACCTCAGCTCTTCCAGAAAATCTGGACTTTCTCTTGTGTTCCAAAGCCTTATCTTGAGACAAGTGCTTACTAAACCTCTGTAACATTCACGTTCCCTTGCTGAAACAAAATCTATTAAGTACCCTTTTCTGTACGTTTTTGCATACCTTATGCAAGGGTGTCTCCCAACCCCAAGGCAATACTTTAAATTTCTTACCTTGGTCTGTGTGCAGATAGCAGATCTAATTTTCGATGATGGTGCCTATAATTCCCTAAGACTTCGCAGAGCCGGCTCTTCAACAGAATAGCTTCGCTTTTCTATCAGCCATGCTGGGAAGTCACCCCATCACCTCCAAGAGGACCACTGACATCAGCAGGATGCAGCTCTCCTGGTTACAGTGGTGATATAATGCCAAGTGACTGGATCCTAGACGAGCTCCCAGGCTGTGACAAACGTCTCAGTAATTTTCTGAGGCAAAGTCCCATACAAAGTAAGTTTATTGGCAATGGAACTGCCATCCTGTGAGCAGGAATGCACTTGCGGGAGCAATATCATCTTCTGTTCATTACTGTCTGGCACTAGTTCTCTCTCCTGGATCTTCACTCCTGAGTACTTCAGGTTCGTAACCTACACAAAGCACGTTACTAGCCATATACAGGCAGAGTTCTATTACCAACCTTTAATTTCTTTCTTTTTAGGAAATTCATTTGCCAATGATGTTTCACAGCCTTTAACTTGTTTTTTCTCAGCTTACTTCCTTATCTCTTGTGATGGAATCTGCCTGCTGACTTGTCTATCTGTGAGAAAACACACCGTTGGTGGTTTGCTTGTGTATCTTTTGCAAAATGCACAGCTAGTAGAATTAGCAGTGTTAAAACAGAACTCTCACAATACAACCTCAGGGCCGGGCAGGTAAAGCTCTGTCGAGCCCAACCGGCTGCAGAAGCTGCACCACAAGCGAAGCACCCCAAAGCAGAGCGTGCTTTGCTTGGACAAAAGACTCAACATGAGCCAGCAGTGCGCTCTGGCAGCCCAGAAAGCAAATGGGATCCTGGGCTCCATCAGGAGAGGGGTGGTCAGCAGGGATAGGGAGGTGATCGTCCCTCTCTACTCTGCTCTTGTGAGGCCCCATCTGTTGTACTGTGTCCAGGTGTGGAGCCCTCAGTACAAAAAAGACATGGAGATTTTGGAAAGGGTCCAGAGGAGGGACAGGAAGATGATCAGGGGGCTGGAGCACCTCCCCTATGAGGACAGGCTGAGGGAGTTGGGTTTGTTCAGCCTGGAGAAGAGAAGGTTGCGGGGTGACCTCATTGCAGCCTTTCAATACCTGAAGGGAACTTACTCCCAGGAGGGGAGTAAACTCTTCGAAAGGGCTGACAATAGCAGGACACGGGGGAATGGTTTTAAGTTAAAAGAGGGAAGATTTAGGTTGGATGTTAGGGGGAAGTTCTTCACTAGGAGAGTGGTTAGGCCCTGGAACAGGCTGCCCAGGGAGGTTGTGTATGCCCCGTCCTTGGAGGTGTTCAAGACCAGGTTGGACGGGGCCCTGGGCAACCTGATCTAGTAAAGCTGTATGTTTGGTGGCCCTGCCAGGAAGGGGGTTGGAACTACATGATCCTTGAGGTCCCTTCTAACCCGGGTCATTCTGTGACTGTGTGTGAAATCGCCTCTGAGGTAATTCGGCGGGAGGCGCCAACACCGCTCCCCGCCCTCAGCTCCGCCCGCAGCTTCTCGCGAGATCTCCTCTGCTCCCGGCATCCATTTCGCGGCTGGAGCGAAGGGGGGCGCCGCTGAGGGAAGATGAAGGCGGCCGCCATGTTGGGAGCTTCGGGGCGGCTTTGGTGCGGAGTGTGCTGAGGGAGTGTGTGTGCTGAGAGCTGTTGCTGGAGGATCGGCGAAAAGTCAGTCTCGAATCGGGAGGAGAACAGCGCCTTCTACGTTTCTGAGCCGGGCTTGTTTCGTTGTTTGAGTCCGGCTTCGGGAGCGCTCGGCAGGGCAGGAGGGGGGGGGGTTCCCTGACCGAGGAGGCAGCACCATGAGCGGGGGGACGCCCTACATCGGGAGCAAGATCAGCCTCATCTCCAAGGCCGAGATCCGTTATGAGGGGATCCTGTACACTATCGACACCGAGAACTCCACCGTGGCTCTGGCCAAGGGTAAGGGCCTAGCGGAGCGAAGGAAGGGTCCCGGAGACGGGGCGGGAGAGAACGGGGAGCCCGTGGGGCCCGTTGGGGCCTCGCAGCCATGGAGCGAGAGCCTGAAGTGGCGGCGTCGTGGTGATGAGGAGGTTCCGGGGTTGGCCTGCGGCCTCAGAGCGCTCAGCGGCGGCGGCGAGGGGGGATTTGGGAGTTCTGGCGAGAGCCCGCGGCGTTTCGTCCGCCCTGTGCCCCGCACCGGAGCCTTGACTGGGGCTGTGGCGGCTGCGACGCCTTGGAGCGGGGGTGGAAGTGAGGGAGGGGCTGCGAGAGTCGTGGCGGCGCGGAGCGGCCGCTGATCCCGCTGAGGGGGGTGGGAAACACGGCGGGTGCGGAGGGACTGCCGGGGAAACGGGCTCACAGCATTAGTTAGGTGGGTCGGGGCTGGAGGGGCTGCTGGAAGGAGTCCTGAACGGAGAGGAAGTGAAAGCCTCGGCTGGTCCTGAGTTCGTAAAAGAGAGTAAGAGAGGAGGCGAGAAAGAGGATTTATTTGCATCGTTAAAAATGCCGAATCTAAAGAGGCTGCGTACTGCTGAACGCTTCTCATCCCGCGGTGGGAGACAGCTGGAGGCAGCTGCAGTCTGCAGAAGGTACTGCGAGCGTTAGGTTGTCGACAAAGAAGCTGGTCGAGAGCACTTCAGGAGTTCTTTGTAAGCAGTGTAAATTAACATTGGTGCGGACATAGGTGAGAGGACGAGTGAACCGGAGAATGTGTGTGCTGGAAAGCTATGGGGGGGTGGGGGGATGTTTACAGGGTGAGTGTTGGAGATCAGCAAATGAAAAAAAGTTTGAGACTGCACAAACGAAAGACTGGAGCGTTTCACGTCTGCGATAATGCACTCTCAGCACGAGCATGGTGCTCAGCACAGTGAGTGTGTGTTCCAGTCAAAAATTAAGTGAAAATCTTTATACGTAAAGACTCTGTTTTAATTTACGTTTATTCAGTCTGTCTAAGTAATGTAAACACACACATAAAAACAGATTTTATCCAGCTGATAGGCAAGGAGGAAAATTGCTCCTTGTGTAAATTAAACTTCTGGGACCGAGAATATTCCAGAGCTCTGTTCATGTTCAGTATAGTTCATAGAGATACTTAATAGTTGGTCTCCAGAGTTTATACCATGCAGCAGTTTGTTTGCTTTCATCACTCATTGGCATTTATGGTATTTTTCTGTTTCTGTGCCATGTCACTTTAAGGCCCCTCCCACCCACTAGTGTGTAGAGAATTATTATTTAAAGAATACATTGCTTTATCCCGTGGCTTCTTATATGTATGCTTTGCGCTGCTTCATAGCTGGTTTGGTTGGCGTGCATAGTTCATTTACTGTGCATTTAGCTCTTCTGATGTGATCTTATTTCTAAGGTTGCCTTCAAGTTGTTTCACCTTGCTAGAAGTGAATTATCTGTTCAAAAAAGATAGCTAGTATTTCTTTCTATGAGAAAAAGATAAATACTGTGCTTTAAAAAAAGTTTAGAAAATCCCCTTGAATGCTATGGTTGTGAAGATTCATACAGAAGCACTTAGAAGAGTCCTATTCTTGTGGAGCTTGTCATAGTCTTACCTTAAATTAGACAGATTTAATGCTGACCAAGCCAATCTTTCATGAGTTCTCAAGAGCGACTAAGTCACGTTCTGGCATATCTGCCGAGGTGTGGTTATTTGAGATGGATCAAACTGCAGTTACAAATCTAATCTACTTTCTTCCAAACTAATGAAAAATGTAAATCTGAATAATTTCATTTATTTTAATATAACTCAGCTGAGTTCGCTCAGGAATTTGTGTTTTGTAATAGTGTTATGATTCAGAAGAAAATAAACCGGTATTTCTAGGCCACTAAGAACCTAAAACCTTGCTCTTAATCTGAAAGCTGATAACAACCATGTTAGGCTCTGAAACAGCTCACTGTGCTCGTGAACAAAATGCTCAAGTCTGTAGATGTTTTTGAACAAATGAAAGCTTAGCTTAGGTCATATGCATGTGTTAGAACAGTGTGTATATATAAGGCGACAAGTGTGGTTAATTATAGCTAGGTCTGTGAAAGAAAAAGTGTATCTTCACTGTCTGTAGCTGTATGTATGTTGATCAGGTAATAGCGGCTTTACTGCTAGAAGAAAAACAACTTTTTGCTTTGGTGGTGTGTGTCATGTGACTGTTATCTGGGTTGAAAGCATGATAGTTTACCGTTATTCTTTTTCTTAACTAGAATAGATGAAATTGTTTGTGACATGAAGTATAAAAGTAGAATTAAAATCCGTTCTTGAATAACCACAGATTTGCCTGCCAACAGGGCTTTCAGTGGGCTCAGCTGAAGGCAGATGAAACTGAGGATGTGCTTGTGAAATGTCCTCGGTTATCTTAAATCTGGAATGATTTGTGCAGAAATAAGATTTTTGGGTTGACAGTAGAATGCTGATAGTGCTCTTCAGTTCTTTGAGGGACAGTCTGTTCCTGTTCTGCTTTGTTAATTTTGTTTACAAAGCCATTAAGCTGTAGCAAAAGTTGGAGCTTTTCTTGTGAGTTAAAGGAATATAGGAACTCTAAAACAATGTTGAGACTGATAATGGAAGGCAGCGCATCTTTTCACAAATTGCTTGAGTCTATCACTATAAATAAAAACTCCAATTAAAAGTATTGCATTACACAACTGTTTCAGGCTTTTATATAGTATTGATGCACGTGTTTCCTTTGGATTTGTAGCTTTTCAGAAGGTAGTGTTTAGTCACAAAATAAACCCCTCTCATTCTCAATTTTCAAATTAAATTAGTTTGAAATGTCCTTACAGTTCTGTATTTTTTTATTTTTTTTTAAACAATCATTGGATCCAGACTTTTGGAGTGTGCTGACAGGGAACCACAAGGTCATGTTTTCTTTCTGAAAAGTGGTTCTGCCCTGCCTGTGAGCAGTTGTATCATGTAATCATGGCTGGGTTTTGTTTATCTCATATGTTGCAGTGTTAAGAAAGTAGTTGTTATCTTTCAAGTTGGTAATACATATCTTTCTATTTCAAGACGCTGACTTAGAAAGAGATTTTTAACGTAGGTAAGCTATGTAAGAACAACCAGGCTTTGTTCCCTGACAGCTGGGTAGCTGGGGAATCCTTAGGGACGTGAGTATGAGGAAATGAGATGCTATCTTCCTGCTGTAATGCATCAGTTTTCACTTATCAGCTACTGGGACTTTGTATGGAGTTGCGTTGGGCCATTATAATTAATAGATACTAAATTCATGCTTCATTAATAAGCAGTTAGTATTCCGGTGTTTTCAGCTGGCTGTGATAGTATTATCCATAGTTTGATGACACGTGCAAGAGCAAACTGTGCTTTGCAAAATGTAGAAGAGTAAGAGGAAATGAAAATAAGTGCATTAAAAATGTCATCTTGTAAGATTTAAAAGGACTGTGGTAAACCCATTCAAAAAAGCAGTCATATATTGAAACTTATTTTGACTAACTTCAACATTACTACTATATAGCGTACTTTAATACGTCTTACTGTATTATTGCTACTTCATTATCCAATGTGATCATTGTAACTTCCCCTGTCAGTCAGCAGAAAATCCAACACCTGAAAAAATACTTCACTAATCAATTTGTGTATTGTACTTGCAAAAAAGGGCTCTGTTCTCCTGCAAAGTGAATTATTGCAAACATGTAATTAATCAGTCTTTGCATACAGCACTCAGACAGTCTTACCAGCCTTACTTTGTGTGTATCATGTAAATACTGAAGTCAGCCTCTCTTCTCTTTTAAGGGGTCTGTGGTATGTTTGATGACCAAAGGAAGGCTATCATTACCAGAACAAGTCATTGCAATTATCTCTACCCAAAATTTCACCACCTTTTCTCTGTAGCATACTTGGATGGCTGCACACCATTAATGCAGTAAGATTAATGTGAAGGAGTCAGCTTATAGTGGGCTCATACCCATTGGAACGTTAACTCAGTCTGCATTCTTGTACTCATAGGAGCATTAACAGGGAGACAAGATATGGGGGAGGTAGCCATGAGTGGGTTTCATTTTGCACACACAGTTGATCTTGGCACAGATAAACCTCATAACGTGTGTGCAGGATGTTCCTTAACTGACCCTGAAAAACAACTTCTTAAAAACTTAATAAAATCTACCCCTTTCCTTTTCTGTGCTCTCCTGTACTAAAGGAAATGCTCAGGTCTTTGCAGGAGTTTAAGCTTTTACTGGCTTCGTTTCACAAATTAATATTTGTAGAAGTCTAAAAGAATCATAGAATTGCTCAGGTTGGAAAAGATCTTAAAGTTCATCAAGTCCAACTGCAACCTAACCATAATACCCCAACTAGCAGCTCTGCTAAATTGTGATCCTGAGCACCACATCCGAAGGTTTTTAAGCACATTCAGGGACGGTGACTCAACTACCTCCCTGGGGAGCCTATTTCAGTGCTTAACAACCCTTTCAGTAAGTAAGGTTTTCCTGATACCCAACCTAAACACTCCTCCCCCCCCCCCCCCACCCCACATCTGTCTTTTGACAGCTTGTAAACACTATAGTAGTGTTCAGAGCAGGCTTCCAGTTGTGTAGGAATAGGGAAGTTCAGTGTAGTAGATATGAGTATAAGCTAGTAGTTAGAACCATTTAGTGTTGTTTCTCACTAGTTTGTTACAGTGCAAAAAAGGTTCTTAAAAAGCTAATACAAAGAGCTGCAAGGAATTACTGCAGCTGCTGCATGTTGATGCTCAGTAGAATTTTGATTGATGCTTTATTCTTAATTTCTTTCAATTCACTGATTACTTTTTGCTTATGAAGCTCCAGCTTTTGTAGACACGTCTTTTGTTCCATCTTGTTTTCAGCAAGGATTGTCACACAAGGTGTGGAAGGGCCTTGAAGAAAGTAGCAATGTGATGCTCTATTCACGTATGCATGTGGTGTTTAGTGGGAAGGGAAAAGCATGATAAGCATCATTACATAATCTGGACGTTGTTGGAAGTCAGCTAAGTACATATAAATATATGTAACTTGTCAGTATGCTGCACACTGCATTGATACGCTTAGGAAGATAATCCTGCCCCAGTTAACTTAATTTGCTGAAAATCATGTGAAATTTACACCAACAAGCAAAATACCTTCTGCTTCGTGAAAATTGTCTACACATACTACAGAAAGCCTAACTTTGACTTGAAATATTCATTCAGATCTTGAATCTACTGAGAAAAAGTTTGCTTTTGGTCATCTTTCATATCTTCATTTCTGGTAATTTTGGCATGATTTTTTTATTTTTTTTTTTCCCAGTTTGTAAATACGTAACATGAAGTACAAACTCATATAGTCCTTAATTTACGGGACTGGTTTACCAACCTTTGTTGCTACATGGCATCTCTGCTGATAAAATTAATGTCCAGAGAGTGATAACACAAGCAAAAACCACTTTGTTGCTTCCCCTCGGTTTCACTAAGCAGTGGAAATATTCAGCCCTTGGCTGTGCAACCTGTGCTTTAGTAAAGAACCAAAGAGGCACCTTTCTGCTTCAATTTGAACTGAGATTTGCAAGATCAAATTCCTTCTTTATGTCTGAGTAGTTAATAAAGTTAGAAAAGAGTATGCTGCCTATATAAGTGTTGTGCTCAATAAAATCTTGCTCTTTCTATTTAAAATTGGTGGTCTCTGTGGTATATTTGAAATGTTAATTAAATGCGAGATGGTTTCCATTTTTGCAGTTCGTTCCTTTGGTACAGAAGATAGACCAACTGACAGACCTATACCGCCTCGAGATGAAGTCTTTGAGTATATTATATTCCGTGGTAGTGATATTAAAGACTTAACTGTCTGTGAGCCACCAAAGCCTCAGTGCTCTTTGCCGCAGGACCCTGCTATTGTTCAGGTAAGTCAAAATATATTTTATGCATTTGTTGCTTAAGATATAGCAGATTTGAGTGCTCTCTAGCTGAGAGTGCTTAAAAAATCAGATCTTTGTTGACGTTCACAAACCAGTGTAAAGAACCATTAAATGATTTTTTTTCCTCTTCTGAATCATGTTCTTAACTATGGTAAAATCAGGGTTGAAGTCTATCTCTAGCACAGCTCACTGGACACAGAAGTTAACACATTTGTAATGACTAGCTGGTTGATAAGGCAAAAATCTTCATTATTCCTTGCAGATTATACCTGCGGTCCTCTGAGATCTTCTGGTTGTTCTAGTACAACTGTTTTTGTCAGCATTTATTGAGGTCTCTGGAGTTGTGTTAATGTTAACCCCAAATTTGTAATAAACTCACTGTCCTCTGTTGTCTTAGGGTCTTTCATTGGTCATATGTTTTTGAAACTTTAGGAAAAACATGTAGCACTTCTCAGGTTTGCTGACAGAAGCTTTTATGAGTGTGTGCCCAAAGTAAAATCAATCCAGTACTGGAGGTTCCAAAGAAGAGATTGCACTTTTTAGGGTACTGTTTTCACAGGTCTGTGGTATTGGTGTGGTGGAAGCACTTGCTAAACTGTACGCGTGCTTGTGAAAATGTTTTCTGCTGCTGATTGCCTTGAGGTTTTTCATGCAGAGTAATCTGCATGCTTATCTATTTGTGTGTTGTCTTTGCTTCTCCACTGGAATGATTAAATAATTGCTATTAAAACAAGCTCTTGGATGTTTTTTTGTGTGTGTGTTAGGGTAAATCTTGATGAATAGTTTCTGCATTTCTTGCCTTATAGAGCTATGTTCTACTTCTTGTGCTTTTGTCTTTAGTCTTCACTAGGATCTTCAACAGCATCTTCATTCCAGTCCGTGGGGTCCTATGGTCCTTTTGGCAGAATGCCTGCATACAGTCAGTTTAGTCCAAGCCCGCTTGTGGGACAGCAGTTTGGCACTGTTGGAGTTGGTATGTTTATTATTTTTATTTTGTGTTTTCCTGTAAGTGAGGTTGCAGGTATGTGTGTACAGACAGTGAGAGCTTGTAAGTCCTTCAGTGCTTTATCCTAAGGGTCAGATCCAGTGTATTCAGTCTGTATCAGTCTTGCAGTGTAGCTGAGGAGTATTAGGTTTCTTATAGTCTCTGTACCTCTAATCAAAGTGTTCATGTGATTGAGAACTAAATGCCTTCGTAGGGATGAGTGGTGAAGGACTTATATATTCATGAGTTCTTTATATTTCATATATATTCATTACACTCATCTTGTGTTTGTTCTATTTCACAAGTGGTAGAAGCAGCACCTCCTAAAAAGCCTCAGCTGTGCTATCAATATCTGGTTTCCTAGGCTGGTCAAGGTAGTATGTGCCTCACCAAGGATTTGGATTACTCAGCAGTCCATGTGCCAGCACAGTCCTCATTCATGAGATGTTAGTGTGGTACAGAGTCCATTGCTTGAAGTATTTGTGAGCGGCATGTGTTAGTTGTGCCTTCATGCTGTAGATGTACTGCAAGACTCACCAACTTTCATTCCTCTAAGTTTCTTAAGTAGAAAGAGAGCTCGGTTTATGTTTCCAACATTAAAAAAACAGCAATAAAAAAAACGCACCTGAATGTGTAGGGGCCTCATCTTACAAAGAAACAAAATAGGCACGAGGCTTGTTTCTGTTCAGTGTGTACGGGTGAAGTAGTATAATGCTGTTGTACCTCGCAGTTTAAGATAGGAATTTGGGGGTCTGACGATGAAACTGGGGTCTTGCATGCAGTGAAATTTAGTGACAGGTATGTGTTGTGCTGATACAAATGCAACTGTAATAGAGTATGGTGTTACTTACACCGATGACTAAAACATTTAAACGTAGTTAAAACACTATTTTAGATTCTTAGTTCTTAGATTTCTAAATAAGTTATTTAGAGTTTACTTTTTTAATCTTCTGTAACCATAAAAAATGGTTCCCTAGTATAATTGGAACCTGCATTTGTTTTTAAGATACTAAAGATCACTAATGATCTGTTTATTTCTTTAGTGAAAAATATTCTTTTTTTAAACTGAAATGTATCTGTTGGCTTTCAGTAAGTCTGAAGGTGAAAGCCTTCATCTTGGTGAGTGAGAAAAGACAGAAGTGGAGTTTCAAAGGATTTTCTTTTTTTTAAATTTTATTTTATTCTATGTATTTTATCTCCTAAGATCTTCCATTCTTATAACTATTACATTGACAGTGTTACTCCTGTTACTGAAAATGTTTCATGTGAAAGGTAGGCTGCAGAACAATCTTCAACTTGAATAAGTAAAACTTGATAGTCATATTTTTGTTTGAAAGGTAAGAAGTGGAAATATCTACCAGTTGTTTGTTCTTTACTCTCTGAGATGCTGACCCTGCTCTGTTAATGCTTATGATGTGAACTTTTTAAAATAAATACAACAGGGTATTACAGCCCCATCAGCTTGTTGAGTGAGAGGGTGATTGCCTGACATGACTTCACTGATCATTTAGTGTTAACTTTTGTGGTCTTTTTAGCTAAAAAAAAAAAAAAAAAAAGTCTAACCACGGTTTAACAAGTATATTATTTCTTTCAAAGCAGGAGGTTCACTAACATCTTTTGGAACAGACTCTTCAGCCAGTGCTAGCATGTCCCAAAGCACTGCAGTTGGTTCTGCGTTTACAACAGATGCAAGAGCACTAAAAACACAAATGTCTCAAGGTAAATCTTTTTGAAAAACTACTTTACTTTTGACCAATCATTTCCTTAATTCTGTGATTCAGGTGATTGCTGGAAATATAACCAAACAATTCTGTCATGATAACATTTTATATTAAGACAAAAAAAAAACAAAAAAAACCAACCAAACCACTGTAAATTTTTGCTCTATAAATGTGTTTTCCTACATCTAGATATGTTGCATAAGTAATTGTGTTAGCAACGCATTTGTTGTTCTTAAAATGTCTTTGTTGAGGAGTAGGACTTAGTTCAGTTGAATAATTTTAGCAGGTAGCTTGATATGGAAATTTGGCATGTAGTTTTATTGATAGTATGAGAAAGCTCAAGGTACTTCATGCTGGTTTATTTGGGAAGTCCATCCATCTTCAGTTCCTTGTTTTTATTTCTAAAAGTATTTTCTTAATGTGTTTAAATAGCATTTACAGCAGACTTGAATGTCTGTACAGATAGTGATGTTGACAGTTAAGCCTGCTTAACAATAATAGAAGCTGTGTGATTTATTGTGTAATGCTTCATAAAGAAGCAAACAGCAGTGAAATTAATTCTTGACACTTTTTTGAGTGGCAAAGAGAAAAGAAACTAAACATCATGCAACTTAACCCTGACTTGTCCTGAATATCTGTTAAGTTTGCTCCTCAGATCCCAAATGCGTATTTCCTGTTCTTCCAGTTTTCATTGCTGTGACTGCAAGTTTGCACAAACATACAGCCCTGATGCTATTTTCGAGTTTATGTAGTTATGTTAAAAGTCAAAACATTTTGCTCGGTGTTTCTAAATTCTTAGTGAAGTTTTTTAACTGGTAGGGACTGCTTTCAAAGATTAGTTTTGTGGGTTACCAAAAGTAATTAATTATTATTTAATTAATTAATTACACTAAGCTTTTTTTTTTTTCTCTTGAAAGTGTAGCTTGGTTTCCTGTAGAAGTTAATTGGGTATGATTTTTTTTTTAACTTAATACAGTGTGCTTCAGATAAGCAAACATTGTTCCAAAAAATTTACAGGGAACACCAATAGGTTTCTTAGTGTATTTTTGCTTTTGAAAGTAATTGTTTTAGATCATGTGTAGTGACTTTTGTGTTTTGTGAACTTTTTATGGAATGCCTGTTCTTTTCTTTTTCTTGGGACTTAAGTCTTATCCCACTAATTTCTTAGTGTATATCATATCACAAATTTATGAGATCAAGTCATCAGATGTCTCAGTTCTAAAGGCATTCCTGACCCCAGTCACTCATGCTGCAAGCTGAAATGTATGGACAGCAGTTTATGGGGAAGTGTGTGCAACTCCTTCACCTACAGTCTGCCTGCCACTAGCTATCACTATTCATTATTTTGTAGTGAATGTAAAACATTGTGCTAGATGAAATGTAAGTATTCTAACTGTCTCCGCCTTTGGGAGCATTTGCTTTTGTTTGGCTTTCCAGGGATGCAGAAAAGGGTATGTATACCTCCAGTCGGTCCAGGAATTTCATTCCACAGTTAAATGCCCATCATGGATGTGTTGGTAGGGATTAATTGTCCTACCCATTTTTTTCTTTTAGACTAGGGGAAGGGGAATTGCTAAATATCCTTCATTCTGGATTAGTGGATCTGAGGGTGCAGAAATATTTATTTCCTCTTTGGACACAGCAGTCTTGACTGGTAAGGCAGATAAACCTGTCAGTCCAGATTGGTTGGGACCAGCAGCTTAAATTTATGGATGAGAAATAATTTTTGTTTGCTTGTTTTTTGAAGGTCGTTCAAGCCCTCAGATAGATCATTTGAGACGGAGCCCTACCATGGAACAAGCAGTACAAACAGCTTCAGCCCACTTGCCTACTCCAGCGCCAGTTGGGAGGAGGAGTCCTGTGCCAGCCAGACCTATGGTGTCTGCTAGCCAAAAATCATTAGAGAGTCAAGAGCACAGACGAGGTAGCTTTGGATAATTTTCACACGGGTTCTTTTCTTCCACACGCAGCTTAAGTGCTCTTTTTGAGGTTAACATGTAGGAATTTTCCTGCTTCCCTTTACTAGTAGACGGGGTAGCAGTGACCTGGATTTTACATATTGCTTTTTAAAGTCAAATACTTACTTATTTACTCCTGTAAGAAGTTAAACTCATAGTTTACTTTCATAGGTTTGCATTTCCTGAAAATCAGGGCCGTATAGTGATATACACAAGTATGGTAGAAAATACCTAATTGGATAAACAAGCATCTCTTTATTTCCAACTTTAGCTGAAGCACACAAGGTTTCAAGATCAGAAAATGAACTCAGAAATGAAAACAAACGACAAATTGGTAAATCTTGTTTTGAGAAATAGCTTTAATTCTAGTTTCAGACTTAAGTTACTTTTTTTTTTTAAAGCCTGCTTTAAAAAATGCAGCCTTGTGCATACTTTGCAAAGTGCAAAGACTTTGTTTCTAGTATTCAGAATTCTTTGTGTTGCGGTTCACCTTTTAACATAAAATATAAGAATTTGGAATGCATTCTCAATATTGTTTGTAGTGCATTGATTGGGTCATGGATTTGTAAACATAATGGAATGAAACAAACTTGATATCTTTTGAAGAGAATACTCAACTGAAAAGACAGTACCATTTTTTTGTCTTAAGAAAGCTATTAATGATTTCTAGGAAGTCTTTTAATACACCCCAAGGTTAGTGCATTATGCTTTCAGTATCACAGCTGTATTTAAATTTAAATTCACTGTAAGTGAATTTAAAAATCACAAGCTGCTCCAGTAGGAGTTATAACAAACAGAAGTGCAAAATGCATGAAGTCCCAACTTCTACTCAAGGAACTTCAAGAAAAAAAGGTTTTCCCCTCTTTAGTTCCAGGTGCTCCTTCAGCACGGAGAGGCCGTGGAGGTCACCGAGGAGGCCGAGGAAGATTTGGTATTAGGAGGGATGGTCCGATGAAATTCGAGAAGGACTTCGATTTTGAAAGTGCAAACGCACAATTCAACAAGGAGGAAATTGATAGAGAATTTCATAATAAACTTAAACTAAAAGGTAAACCAACACTTGCTTTAGATTTAAGTGTGGGTAAAATAAGCATGTCTTGCTGTTCAAGTTTTATTGCTGCCCTGGGGAAACAGCTTTTAAGGATTATTGCCTTCAAAGTCTTGTTTGTGGTAGTGGAAAATAAAGCAATTAACAAGTAAACTGAAATCGCCTATTTAATTCATTAAGCATTTGGTTAAATACTGAAGTATGGGCTTTGAAGGAATTGTAAGTTGAAAGTATGTGGCATACTTTAGCAAATCTGTCAGTGAAAAAAACATTGAGTAGAAGTCCCAGTACTGTTTACACCTTGAGTACTGTGTTTAGCTTTGGGCCCCTTGCTGTAAGAAAGACATCAAGGTCCTGCGGCATGTCCAGAGAAGGGCAGTGAAGCTATTAAAGGCAAGGGGGGGGGGGGTGCGTATATGTCTTGTAATAAATTAATATTGCTGTACTGTTTAGTTTGATGGCCTGGAAGGAATCTGTTTACTTTTGTTTTCCAGAAGACAAGCTTGAGAAACCAGAGAAGCCTGTAAATGGAGAAGACAAAGGTGACTCAGGTGTTGATACCCAAAATAGCGAAGGGAATGCAGATGAAGAAGATCCACTTGGACCCAACTGTTACTATGACAAAACCAAATCCTTCTTCGATAACATCTCCTGTGATGACAATAGGTATGGCCTGTAAGGGGAAATTGGTAGTCTACTTAATGAGTGTCTGTGTAATAAGGTTGTGTTGGCACTACTCATTACAGTTAGTTAATCAGAAGTCACTAGAACTTACATCTGCATGCCAAAGACATAATAAAATGGGAATACGGGGTACTTCTGACTGTATATGCTATAGAATCTCCGTTTCCAGATTGAGTTTTTTGCTTTGCTATGCAATTAGCACATTAGTTAAGTCAATTACCACTTTGCTTTTATAATGGTTTCTAAGCAGATTACATAACTTAGCAAGTAGTATTGTTTGAATGGGAAGATGAGCTTTTCTCTTCCTGTAATGCTATCTTTGCTGTGTGCTTTTTTGTTATGCACATTGATGTGGATTTCTTCTTGTGGATTGATTGAGTTTGAAGAATGGGGGATGAGAGGGAAGGCTGGGTTTATTTTACTAACACCTAGATAAGATTAATACATGCAACTTTAAACTCTTATTTTCTTGTTCTCTGTTTCAAATTGCAAATAGCTTTTTTTTTAATTTTTTTTTATTTATTTATTTATCATGTATACAGAGGTTGCAGACCTTGCTGTTCTCTGAAGGAAACTTACAGTGTTTTTGATTTATAACCAGTATTGTAACAAACCTCTTTTTATTGAGTGAAGTAAGTTGTGGCAGACATCTATGTTCTTTTAGGAGGCATAGTTGATAAATTTGATGTGATAGTGCATCATTTTTTATTTCACTGCCTTTGTGGTGATTCTAACGAAGCAGGGCAGCCTTTGTTCTTAAGTGTTTTAAAAACAGAAAAACAATCTTTCTTCCTATGTATGTGACAGGGAGCGTCGACCAACCTGGGCTGAGGAAAGAAGATTGAATGCAGAGACCTTTGGGATACCACTGCGTCCTAATCGTGGTCGTGGAGGGTTCCGAGGCAGAGGGGGGATTGGTTTCCGAGGTGGAAGAGGACGAGGAGGTGGAAGAGGTGGTTTCACTACTCCCCGTGGATTTCGTGGTGGTTTCAGAGGAGGTCGTGGAGGCAGGGAGTTTGCTGACTTTGAATATAGGGTAAAATTTATTTAATCTTACTATAACTTGATCAGCTGTATTGGGAAACTAGTGGTATAACTCTTGCTGCTTTTAGGTTTGATGTTGAACTAGGAGTTATTGAATAGTATTGTGTAGATTGACTCAGCTACTCAATAGAAAGTCTGTTGATTCTTGTTACTTATTGTTTGGCTATCAGCAGCAGCCAAAAGCTGCCATTAATCAGATATCCTAAATATTTGTTCTGTAGCTGGATTTGAAGAAAAATATAAAATATCTACAGATTTAATATGAGGGAAGAATTAGAAGAATTGCAAGCATTTTTCTAGTCAATACTGAAAAACACAAAGAAGAAACTTAACTTGTTGTGTGCAAGGAAGTTCTTTGACTTCCTTGTGAATGAGTTAGAACAGTGCCTATATACTTGTAATATACATAGCCCTTAAAATAGAGTAATTGAAGTTAAGTGTGAAGATGACCCTTTGCAAAAGATCACTCAAATATATTTGACATATGTAAGTTTGTTACGCACTGTTTGTAATTATACTGTAGTCCAGTAGCTACTGGGAAAGCTGAGGCACGTTTGACTTTTTTCAGCCACTCATAGAGCAGAAAGGAACTTTGGGAGATAAAGCAGGATCTTGCAGAAAAGATCCCTACCCATCCCATAGATAAAATATTTTCTAAAAACAAAAACAAGTATTATTATTGTAAATAAATATGAAGAGGCCAAAAGGTTCCTTAAAACATTATGTGCAAGTTACTGTACAAGTCTGCTAACCAAAGTAACCTCATGCACAAACATGCTTTCATCATCATGTAGTCATAAATAGTAATTTGCTCTGCAGAAGCTCTGATAGCCGAAATCACAGTATAGTTGATCAGTTGACTTATGCAAAACTATCAAGGCATGCACTTTCCTCTTTCCTGTTGAAGATCTTAACTCCTGTTTTTATCAGCCATTCCAAGGAAGGAGAAGTTGGGTGCCACGCTCTGCTAGCAAAGCAGTGTATTCTGTGCTAGTGGTATCTTCCTTTTGATAGTGGTATCTACCTATTCTGTACTAGTGGTGCACTTTACTTTTCTTAGAAACAACCCAAAATCTGCCTCCTATTATTATTAGCACTGGCTGATGGATCAGACAGATTACATAAATTATGAGAGCTCAGTTGCTTGCAAAAATAAAATCTCGTCATGATTTCAATGCAAGCTATTTTTGTAGATACAGTCTTCAACTGGAATGTTACCCTATGAAGGAGCAGAAATGATGTGGGCACACTGTTTAAAATCAGTAACAAGTATAATTAACTGAACTAATGCAAGTAAGTGTAGAGATTTACAATTCTGACTCAGAAGAACTCTTTCTGGTAACTTACCTTGTGAGCAGTAAGAAATTCTTACAGTGCAAAATCATTGTTTTCTGGTTGAAGATTCAATTTTTTTTAAAGCCTTTTCATAACTGAAGGTGTCTGTTCCTCAGCCATTACTTGCTTAAATTGCAAGAATTAGTTGTGTGATGTAAAGAAATGTTTAGTAGCTGAGCATGAACTGAAACGAGGAGTTGAAGATCATAGATAGGATTTTGTGGATGAACGTTTCACAGTTGTCTGGGTAAGTAGGAGGTGGCATAAAGGCAGAAGATTTGCACTACAGCTTCAGTCAGTGAGCTCTCTGTGTTTGCCAGTATTTTGATCAGCTGCTAATGTAGTGATGGAGGTGTCTTTTCTGATTTCAGAAGATCAAAAGTAGCCATCGGAGTGTATCTTCTCCCAGCGCTGTTACCCAAGTTAACCTGCCCTTTGTTGTTGTGCAAAATTAATTGTATCGTTCTACTGTTGTTCCCTCTAGAAAGACAACAAAGTTGCTGCATAGTCTACAGGAAAGCTGAAACTGCGTGACCGTCTAGATCTTCTTGATCCAGAGAATTAGTTTCAATCTCTGCAAAGAATGAAGTTAATTTGCTGTATACTTGTCACCAGCACTGGGATTTAGCTATTTAATTTCAAAGGGGTGTAATGCAGTTACTTTTTGAAAAATGGCCATCTTTGAAAGCAGTGAGCATTAAATATATTTGAGACAGAAGGATAAGTAATTTCTTATGTATAGTTAATTATAAAGCAGTACTTCGATGGAGTTTAAGTATTTTTTCATCACTGAAAGGATTTTTCTTATTACTAAACTGTATTTGATAATTGCTTCAAGTTGTAAGGACAATTGTATGCAGAAGGCCGTCGATACTGTGAGTGTTTTGATCCACTGAAGGTTGTTTTTTGGAAATCCTGTAATATCCCTTTTGAGATGGTTGTACTTTATCAACTAGGGTGCTGGACAGTAGAAAACTTGCTTTGTCAGTCAGATATGTACACACAGTAAATACTGTTTCTTAGGCAAAGGAAACTTTTTATATAGTTGTAAAATTCCATTATATCCCATTGCCAAAGAAACATTACAAACTTTGTATAGCTGTATAAAAAGCAACTAATTTTTTAAAGAATAAACATTTTTAAGTCGGCAAACATACTGTGTTATTGCAGAAGTTGATATGCTGAAGAACACTGAATTAGTTGGGTTTTTTTCTTTAGCGGCTTTTCAGGCTTAAATTTGATTTTATATTTGGAGTATAATGAAGATTTGAAATGTTCTTCCATTACACAAAACTGGATACACTCTTTGCTTCTCTTGCAAGCAGTTGATTTTGTAGCTTCTGGCATATCACAGGATTTGACCAAATGAGAGAAAGAGATATTTTTCAAATGAGGACAAAAGAAATTTCGTAAGTCCAAATTTTCAATTAATTTTACTTAGTGATAAATATTAACTTTTTTTTTTTTTAATACTGGACCAGGCAGATGAGTTAAAGCGATTCTTCTGGAGTGCCTGGGCCGGACGTACGTCTGCATTTGTCAGTTCTTGAAACGTTAACTTTGTTGTAATACCCGTAGACATAAGTGAGTGAGGAATTCTAGTGTTTGGAGTTGTTTGCATTTGATAGGCCATAGCTTGGAGATGAGAACCTGGTTCTAAGACATTGCATCCGCAAATGACATAGTATGGACTGATTGCCAATCTGAATGATCCACCTTGTGGAGATGCTGAAATAGAGACCTGGTCATTTGTGTCTGTATATGTATGTGAAGGCCACAGGAATAAAGGGATCCAAAGATTAAACGTTTTGATCTAATTTACTGATTTTTTTTTTTATTATTATTTTTATTTTTTATTACTTCCAAGTACTCAGTGGTGATAAAGATGCGGAAAACTGCACTGTTGGAAAATCGGAATATTTAAAGTGGGTGATAGAATCTTAATTTTATAACTTTTGTATAGCACTATGAGGAACTATTTTGTAATTGGTTTCCTTATTAAGGTCAAGTACTTGGCAGCCGTAGCAGTTAGATAACATTGTTAGTCATGTTTTTGCATGTGAACAGCTCCGCCTTGTGCTCCGGCCGGGCGGCTCCGAGCGGGAGGCGGCGGTACGGGGAGCTGCGGGCGGGGCGGCCACCGGCGGATACTTTGTTTGATGGAAGCGAGGGGCTTTATTTTAAACCGGAATAAACTCTTCAATACAACCCGGCTGTGGGGAGTCATTTCGTGCACACCGGCTGCTTTGGCTCGGGCGGGAACCGGGCGCGAGGCGGGAGGAGCGAGAGGGCGGGAGCGGCTGTTTCCTCAGCGCGGGGCGGGAGCGGCGGTTCCGTGAGCGCAGGCGCGGGGCGGCGCTGCCTCAGCGCGGTGCGGGGCGGCGGCATGTCGGTGGTGTTCGTGCCCGAACGGCTGCGCGGCAAGGCCGAGGTGAACCAGGAGACATTGCAGAGGGTGAGTGAGAGCCCGGGGTGGCGGCACGGGAACACCCGGCTCGGCTCGGGCGGCTCCGGCTCTGCCCGGCCCTGCCTCCGCCCTCTCGACCCCCCCTGAGCGGCGGCGCGGGAGGCGGGGCCGGGCCGGGCGGTGACGGCGGTGTTTGCTTCAGCTGCTGGAGGAGAACGACCAGCTGATCCGCTGCATCGTGGAGTACCAGAGCAAGGGCCGCGCCACCGACTGCGTGCAGTAAGTGCTATGGGCGGCCCGCAGCCCGCGTACGGAGCGCTGAGCGGGTCACTGAGTGACGGCTGCACTGCGCGTCAGCTGCTGCACATAAACAGGCGATCGCTCACTTCCCAAGTAATGTTTTTCTTTTCTCGATAGGTACCAGCACATCCTGCACAGAAACCTCATTTATTTAGCCACTATTGCAGATGCGACACCACCCAGCGCGCAGAAAACTACAGAGTGACTGCATGAACCCGGCTGCAGGCTGCGATGCTTTAAAGTTATGGAAGGGCTTTAGCTTAGATTGCCACTGTGAGAGGGAGAAGGTGTAGTCGCACAAGACAGGTAAAGAGCCATCCCTCTATCTTAAAATATGAACTCTAATTTGAGAACAGCTTCTTACTTCCTATTAAGTAGTTACTTGGGAGAGGGAATTACTGAGCTTTTATCTCTGGAAAACAGCAGTGTTGTGCATTTCTGAAAACAGCTCAGTTGGCAGGAAACCACCACTGCTGCCTTTGGAAGGTTTTGGCAGCGATAGTGAAGGCAGCCACTGCTTCATGTCTGAGACATGAGACATGGAACAGGTGGGAAAGTAGAAATGACAAGAAGTGCATGTTGCCCTGTACCTTAACAACAGACTATTGTGTATCCTGTATCATAAAAATGGTGCTGAATAAATCAAAGATGTGCTTTGTAAAGCAATGTTTTCTGGATTAATGCTAACATGTTACTAAAGGAACACATTGGGGTTTACTGCAATAGGAGCTTGAATTTCAGAATTCTAGGAAAGAGGTAACAGCTTTGAAGTTATGCAACAGTCAAGTCCAGTAAGAGAGGGCTCATGTCAGCCCCACTTGCATCACAATTTTCAGTTTTGTTTGGAATGTTCTGCCCTACAGATTCTGTAAACAAGAAACTTCTTGCATAATCTGTACAGCCTCGTGTGCACCCTGGGTATCTGTCAGCATATCAGTGTCTGCTTCTGTATCTTATCTACTGCAAGCACAGCTTATTTTGTTATTATATATATATCCTTACACCTGATTGTAGATTTCAGTGATACAATTAGCAGAAGCTAAACAAGCCTCGGTAATTAGTTCTCCCCTTCTCTTCTCACCATTTCCCCCCCCCAAAAAAAAAACAAAAAAAAGTTTTCACTCACTACCATTAAAATCATTTACTTGTCTAAAAATTCACATGATGTGTTTGTGGCACTGTTCATCTGCACTAATAGTTCAAAGATACTATTAAGGCATTTTCTCTTCCTATCCAAGTGTAGCTTTAAAGATGCTTCAGGTTGTACGGTGTATTAAGTTCACTTTTATATGGTGTAAGTAGGCAGTTCACAGCTCTGAAACTTAAATAATCCTGTGTTAATGAAGCGAGGTCTTTGTCGATGAACCAAAATTACAATGTTGGGTGCTGCTCATTTTCAGTAAGGTGCATATTTTAAACAGGTATGACCTATTAAATGTATATCTTTAATAAAGCTAATATTTTACTTTTACAGAAGCTTTAAAATACAAAATGTACAATTCCAGTTCAGAAGCATTAGCTATTCACAGAAGCACTGCAATAAGGGTAAGTTAACTAAGCACCAAACCCTCGCACTTGGCAGTGTAAGTGAAGTTTAATGGCAAGACTCGTTTGCCAAGTGCAGCAACTCTTAAAATTACCAGTGTTCAGAACAATCGGAAGCAAAGGACATAGTAGCACCTACGTGGTCAAAATGCAGACAGACTTTGTTTCTGCAGTTTACTTATGTACATCTAGAAACCTGCCAGCATTTGTAATTATGAATCAGCTGCACAAACTCTAGCAATAATTTTGGCACTTGTTAGGAGGAGTTCAAAACAAGATGTTTTTGTCAACTTCCGTTTTGGTCTTAGTATGAATAACCAGTAACTACAACCAAATTCAGGGTTTAATATTAGATCTAAATGACAAGACTGAGGAAACTCAAAACCATTCATCAAGTTAAGTAACCACTAACATTTTCAGCAGAGGGTTTTCAAAACTGTAGTAGTACAGACCATCAACAATTTACAGACAAGCCACACTGATTGTGCAAAGCACATTACTGTAAAAAGTCTATGTACAGCAAACAAATCTTTGTAAACATGTAAGTATGAACTTTCAGAAAACGTGGTGACAATATCATAAATACAGGCAACATTGGCATCCTCAAACAGCACAAAAAGTAACAATCTGGGCCAGCAAATACAGCCCATCACCATACAAACAAAAAAGGTGGATGGGTTTTAAATACCCAAATGTTTAATAGTTTTAGTGTTGTGTATACTTCTTATTTATATATATATTTATGTATTAATTTTTTGGTATCTTTAGATATAGATGTACTTAGTTTGTAGAAACAAAAACAACAAATGTGCTTTCTCTTCATTGAAAAATTATGTAGTTAGAACTAATAACACATTTTACTAGTAGTTAACATATTAGAATGATATGACTTAAGAAAAATACAAAAATAAGATTAATACTGTCAAAACTCTTATACCAGAAAATATTGTGGTTTTTAGTCTCTTTCAAAGATGAAATATGAAAATTTAAATAAGCTCTAACTATATAAAGAATCTTCTGTAATCTCAGTTAATATACAGTGGGATAGCTATATATATATTTACCATTGTTCTTCACTTTTTAAGCACCAGTCGCTCCCAGATCCACTTTGGTTGGAAGATTATTCCCAATTCCACAGGTTCACTTAATGGCACATATTGACTGCAAATAATTACTTTATCCTTTAGAAAAAATAACGTTCTTACAGCTCCCTGCTACCCCACGTACGTGACAGTTCTGATATTATCTTCATTATCTTCTGAGCCAGCTCACAACTTTTTTTTTTTTTTTTTTTTTTAGATCAAGTAGCATCTGAAATAAGACTTTAGAATATACGCAAATAGTCTTTCAGGCTGTACTTTCACACACTGAAGGACACTGTGTGGATAATGCCTTTGGCCGAATGAAGCACTAACAAATGTATTTATCTGCGAACCAGTGTCATATTACCCACACAGGTGCCATCTACTTTAAGCAGCTCAGATAACATTTGTGACACAAATTTGAGTGGTTCTGCTGATCGATACTTGGAGTAAGGAAACTACCACAACGCTCAGATTCACAACTGCTTCTGCAACAGCGTTACAATGAACTCGTTTGTGTGGCACATGAAAAGCTGCGCTTACACTTCATTTTAAAAAAAAAAAAAAAAAAGTTGCCCACAGGCCATTAATGGAAGAAACAAAGGCTTTCAGCTTGTCTGCTGATACATTTAAACACAGTGTTGAGCAAAGTGACCACTGTATATTTGCTTCAACATATTCGTCGTGTTTCAGTAAGATGTCAACTATAAATCTATATGAAAAATAGCTACAAAATACAGTGTTTTTTGTATGGTAGTCCTTCAGCAGTTTGTTTGTTTTTTTTTTAAAAAAAAAGCTTTTGAAAGTAAAGGCAATATAGATATTTTTAAAAGCATTTCTACATCACAGTTTTGGGCTGTTTCATGTACAAACAAACATATTGGCCATATTGCTCAGCACTGTTAATAAGATTCAGGAGTTTTTATACCTCTCCCCAAGCCCCCCCTCAATTCCCTATTTAATGAGATAAACAGGATACAGCCAACACACAATTGTGAACAAAGTACACGTACTTCAGAACTGTTTGGCCCTGTGCTGCATTTTCCAATATGAAAAGCAATCAGTATTGATGCAGGTAAGATGGTCTGCGTTCGTGCTTTACTGGAAAAGATTTAAAGCCCTTATTCATCTGTTTGTGCTGGGAAGCCTGTTGCTGTGATTGCTGCTGCTGCGCATAGGCAAAGCTAGAGGAAATTCCTGTTGATGGAGCACAGTCGTTGGCTGCTGCCCACACGGGTGACTGAAGGATCTGCATTGTGTCGCTCCACTGGCTGACAGGGCTGCTCATTGGGTACAAAGACGTACTCTGACCGGGTAGTGTATTTGTGACAGAGGATGTATGTTGCCAGGGTGCCTTTGGAGGCCAGGTTTTTGTTTTATTATCCTGAGGAAACAGAATTAGTTGTTGGTTTGTGAAGTGTGTAGGTTTTTGGGTTTTTTTAATCAACATACTTTCTTTACTTAACAAATCCTCTCCCTACAACATTTTCAGAAGACGAACCTTTAAAACCACAATTGATGCATATAAACAACTCATAGCTCTTACAGTATTTCCCTCTTGAAAAACCTTTGTTTACTTGTGTGCCCCGGTGGCGCAGTGGTGGCAATGCCGCGTTGCAACACCGGAGGCCCTGGGTTCGAATCCCCCGCCCCTGTGGCGCAAGTGGTAGCAGTGCCGCTCTGCTACACACAGGCTCGAATCCCGGGGGGTTGGACTCGATGATCTCTCAGGTCCCTTCCAACCCGCACAAGACTGTGAGACTATGATGATGATACTTTAGCCCATTTCCTTGATGACCAGCAGCCCTGCCATAAGTTCAAACTTCTAGTAAGGTGGGTAGTTAACAGAATCACAGAATTGTAGGGGTGGGAATGGACCTCTGGAGGTCATCAAGTCCCACCCCTCTGCTAAGCAATTCCCTACAGTAGGGCGCACAGGAATGTGTTCAGGCAGGTTTTGAGCATCTCCAGAGAAGGAGACTCCACAACCACTCTGGACAACCCATCCCAGTGGCGTTTCCTCATGGAACTTTCTGTGTTCCAGTTTGTGCTCACTGCCCGCTGACTTACTGCTGGGCACCACTGAAAGGACTCCCACCCTTCAAATGTTTTAAGTATTTACAAACACTGATACCTACCCACTCTCCACTACCCATCTTCTCCATACAGAACAATCCCAGGTCTCACTTTCCTCCCATGGGAAATCGCCAGGCCTCTAATTGTCATTGTGGCCCTCTGCTGGTCTCTCTAGAAATTCCCTGTCTTTCTGGGGAACCCAGAACTGGACACAGTACTCCACATGTCACCTTGCCAGGGCAGTACAAGCAGAGGGTAACCCCTCGACCTGCTGGCCATGCTATTCTGAACACACCACTGCCCTTCTTGGCTGCAAGAGCCAATCTGGTGGTACTTTAATTGTTTGTGTAGACCAAACTGAAATTCAATGTATTGTCTCTTAGCTTGAACTCTTTGGGTTGTCTATTATAATTTCTGCTACAAGTAAAAAGTTAAATTATTTCCAATTTTAAATTTGGTACTTTTCATTTAAAAAATAAGAAGAATCTAGTACTACTTGAGTGCAAATTGTTTGCATTTTAGTCAAGGTAAGCAATACAAAGCTACAGATTGTATTCTAGTTGGTTTCTTAAGGAAAACCACTCCAAAACACATGCAGGAAAAATGACTAAACAAAGATGTTTTCCGCTTACCTGACTGCGGTCATCTGCTGCAGAAAGAAGAGGTGGAGATGGTAGCGTACTAGGTTCCTGTTCTCCACTACTGTGTTTTCTGCACCAAGAAAACAACATTTAGTTTGGTTTACTTGTTTTTAAATGAGTCACACGCATCAATCTGCCTTTAGAGTACCATTCTGTAGTTCCAGCCTAGAATATGTACTGGCATTGCATGGTTTTTCTTAGTAGAGGTAAAAGTACAAGTTAATGCAGCAAGAAATTTGCTACTGAGTACAGTCAGAGGCTCAGCAGTGGAGCTACAGTTCCAACAACACGCTTTTGTGGAGATGACAAAGGAAGATGAGCTTGTCTTTTGCTGCGATGCTTATTAGACAGCTGTCTCCTACTTATTTCAATTCAGCATTGATTTTTGTCCCCTCTTTAAAAGTTTTGGTAAAGGTACAAATTCAGAAAGCACCTCCTGGCTTAGTCAATTCCTTTCAAATTGCTTGCCTCAGTTTGATCTTATTTTAACCCATCATACTTTCTTTACCCCAGTGCATATAAGAATAACTTCTGTGGTAGCTGCAGAAAAAGCAGTTTTCTCTGATATTTTTCCTGTCACCAGAGAGTAGACAGTTGTATTCTGATGTATCAACTCTGATTTTGTCTCTGATCAAATATTAATTTTAAATATTTTTTGAAAAGGTTTTGAAAAGTAGAATAAGTTGATAATTGATGGTTCCAGATTGAAATTTGATGAGAGATCATGCTTCATCTCGTGCCTTAATTGGTGGGAATTCATGCTTCATGTTGTGCCTTTTATTATCCTCTTCACTAACCCTTAGCATGGAATCACCGAGATTTCAAAGACAGAGATGGAAGTAACTACATTGTAATTTATGCTATTACATTTAAGTGCTTTCACAGTTCAATCGAATTCACTTGTTGATTATTCATTATTTTAAAATCCTAGCTTAGTTTTCAAGTTACTAAGCTTATTTAGGAATGTCATTAAGCGCCCTCTTTGATCAGAAAGAAAAGCACAGATAGTAAGTATTTAAGTATTTAAAACCACTGAAATAGTGGTGGTGGGCAATGTCAGACAGAAGTTTATACATTATGGGTAGTATTATCAAGTGCCACAAAGCTACAGGAGAAGCCAGGGAATAGGAATTGCTGGTATCAAAATGAGTGTAGGGGCATGACAAAGCTACACTGCAGCACAGTTTATAAAACCAATTCAAAGATGATCTCTAAGACCCCAGTACTTTAGGAAGAAGCGTCATCCCAAATCGAGTATCTTACAGGGCATAAGTCAGCTCTTTCTAGACATAAGCAGTTTCAGCTTATAGCTGGCTATCTGTACAGATGCTAATGTGTATTAAGATTTATCTGGTAATATAACTCAATTTGTGAACCCCTAGCACTAAGATCATACACA
Source organism: Coturnix japonica (assembly GCF_054131305.1). NCBI lineage: Eukaryota > Metazoa > Chordata > Aves > Galliformes > Phasianidae > Coturnix > Coturnix japonica. The sequence goes on from NC_140668.1 coordinate 31,984,998, forward strand.
CTATACACTGACTCGCATCAGCATAGCACACAAATCAACATTCAGACAGTTTTATCTGAGTAACAGGAGTCAATTATGTGGGCACTCAAATTATCAAAACACCACACATTTTTATAAAGCGATATGCATTTCTATTCATTTTTCTAACCTTCTCTGCTTTACAGCAGCAACGAGGTCTGGCCCTGAGAACATGGAGAACAAGCTGTCGCCATTGGCTGAGGAGGTCTCATCACTCGAGCTGGCAGAATCTCCTTGAGTACCAGACCAGCTGTTTGTCACATCACTGTAAGACAAAACATTTTATTAGTCCTTGTATTTATAATGCTTGGTCCAGACTGTATGCTCTAGTTATGCTGAATCTCTGTGACAGATGATACCTCAGGGCACCAGGACATTTCCATATTTTGTTAAATGTAGAACTAACACATACTTTCATGTATTTACTTCTGAGCAATCATATCACTAATTAACTGTTACAGTCAGTTCATATATATTCTGCTAATATCTGTCTGTCCTGGTTATGAAAGAAAAACAAAAGATTCTTGGTTTTGCAGTCACTAAGCACTCAGCTCTTTCACTGTGTAACTGAGCTAGAAAATGCCCTCGGATTTCTCACTCTTGCCATGAGCTGCAGCTTTTACAGGTGCAGCAGCAATCAGAAAAAAAAATATCTCTTATTCCCATATCTTGCCAAGTTGTGAGTGTAGAACTGACCCAAATAATAATAATAAAAAAAGTAGCTTGACCAGCTCTTACCTTTCTGTGAAATACTCAGGGAAGGGCCAGGTTTTGTGAGGATCATCAGGCAGAAGCCAGTTGCTTCGTGTGTTGCTTGGACGACGGATGTGCTGTGCTTGCCTTTTTTGTTGCATAGCCTGGTTGACCCCAGCAACGTAACGGGCAAATTCTGGATCAGACCCAACTAAATAAAAGAAATCATGAAGTCAGCAGCTGACATTCAGCTTTTTTTTACTGTGTTTAACCCTTTCATTTAATCCTCTAGACCTGGCCATACCCCAGTAGAAAAGAAGTTCCTTCTCACTGATAGTCAATGCTAAACTATTTATACTTCATGATGGAGCACTGAACACTGAATAGGAAATGTTTTATTAAAAAGTAAATGTGTTGTACATGGTGATAATTCTCACCTGGAATTCTCATCTCATCTGCACCTGTCCCTTTCATCCTCTCTGAAGAGGAGTATTTTGTGACTATGAACATGCCTATGCCTGGAAAGGTCCAGCAGCAGATACTGACAAAATTGAAGACTGGATGCTTATCCAATTTCAGGAAAATAATATTTGAATTATTACTGCTTATTCAGGATCACAACATGATGTCCATCCATGGTGTGATTTGGTTTGCTACTCAAGAGATCAAAAGCTCAGACTGATCTCATTAGAACACGCAGCCCAGAAGCTCCTACTTCTTACAAAGACCACAGCCATTCTGAAAACATTTTGATCCTGAAATACTTTGCAGTTCAGGGTAAGACTGATATTTACTGAAAACAAACTGTAATTCTTAACACAAAAAGTCTCACAGTGCACAGCTTGGAAAACAGAAACCTTTTGTTCATGTGATTGCTCCCCTACATTCAGTTCAGCATTTGAAGGAAAGCTCTAATGTTCTGCTGCATGCAAATTAAAACTAAAACAAATAAGTTACATTTGTTTCTAGACATCCTTTATTGTATTAGCAAGGAACAGAGCTACCTGACAGCTGTACAGAAACAAAGTGTTGCCACTACTACTTACTTACTTAGAGAAATACTTTTATGTCAATTTAAGCTGAGGCTGGAAGTTAGACAGATCCTCGGATTGAAGGATAGGTGCTGAAGGGCAAGAATAGTTTTGTTCTGTGGGTAGCACGAGGTGTTAAATTACAGTTATACGCAAAATAGCAACTTGTGTCAATTTTTACCTCTGTAAAAACAAACACCTTTTCATGAGATAGGTTCACCGGTGATAATATCCTTTTGTACACTTTAATGTGATCCCTATAGGAAAGGTAAGAACTACCACTGTTAATGAAAGTTGTTGATGTTTTTACTTAAGTTTTTCTTTGTACTTCAGTTCAACCTACGTTAAAAAAAAAAAAAAAGCCATGCACAAATACCCATATCTCTATTTTTAAGAACCTTAGCATCTCGTAAATAGCACTAGGAAATAATTACTGCTAAGAATATTTAACTGCATTCTTTTATTTGTAAAAGGATTCTCTTAAAAAGTAATAAAGGAATGTACACACACCTGCAGGGTCGAAAGGCAGAATTTCTCCCAGCATTCCAAACACTCCATCAGTTTGGTCACGATTTGGCCACGTGTTGTTTCTAGGTCCTTGTGGTTTTTGTCCTAACATCTCTGACATCATATTGTCCATATAGCTGCTCACAAGACCCAAACTGTATAAATCGGAGCTTAAATCTGAAAAACCAGGATTATTCCACTGGTTTAAATGAGACAATCCAGCTCCAACAGTTTGGGCTGGCTGCTGTGAAGAATTAGTCAGCCATTTAGCAGGTACACGTTGCTGTGGTCCGATAGGTTGAAGCAAATGTTGGTAATATTGCATTTGTTGCTGCTGCTTTTGTGACTGTTGTTGCTGTGACAAGCCTTGCTGAGAAGGATGCAGTGGTGTGTGAGAGACAGACTGGGGCTGCTGCTGTACTGTTCCTGATTTTTGTTCTGTTGCTGTAGAGGACGCAATAGAGTTTCTTCTTTTCACCATTGGAGAAGTCTGCTGGGATTTGCCCATGTTGAAACCAGACAAGAAGTCTATAACATCCTGCATTTCTTGGTCAGTTGGTAAATTCATACCTTTGTCATCCTTGCCTTCATCCAGTTTGAAGAAGTTGTCCTGTCTTTCAACTAAAAACCCATTTACTATCTGATTATTTGTGCTCTGAATTGACTGCAGTGAATCTGTGGTCCTAGGAAAGTTACCAATGTTCAAAATGCTTTGTAGCCGTGCATCTATGTTAGTGGGCATTTTAGCCTTCTCCTCTGAGCTGGAACTTATGAAGACATTTTTGGAAGGTGTACTGGGGATTGAATAACTTCCACTATTACTTGTACTGGTGCAGGAAGTTTTTTTTGTAAACCGTGAAGTCAGTTTTGAAAATGTCTTTTGTAGACCACCTGAAGATTTGCTTCCATTCCCAGATGGCATGTCAACTTGGTTCCCAAAGTCTGAGATTTCACGCTGTAACTGGATCTGAATACAAGGCAAAGCTTGCTCCCTACAACAACAGAAACATTTATCAAACCACCAAATAAATCCTATTTATCCTAACACTGCATTGGATATCTAAAGAAATTTAACTGAGTTTATATTTTGGAGAAAAAATGCATTTGGGTAATAAGAAGTAGAATAAATAAAACCAAAGTTCTGTATCGGATTGCTAGTTACATTGGCTGCTTACAGTAACAATTCAAACTATTATTAACCACAGTCATGGGTAATGTGCTCTACAGGAGCCTGCTTGTATGAGACATTGGACTAGATCATCCACAGAGGTCCCTTCCAATCCCAACTGTTCTGTAACTCTGTGATATGCAGAAGCATTTACTATTCTCCTTAAGAAATTTTAATTGCACTTCAGGATACAAACAAAGATATTTATTTAATATAAAACAAGTGTTTTTTTATGCGAGAGAAAAATACTTCTGTGCACATAGATAAGCTGCTAGTTTTGTTTTTTAAGTCTAGTGTATCTCTATATGCACCCACAAGATTAACTATATAGAGTACAAGTTTCTTGCTTTGTTTGACCAGTGATTTCTCTTATCTTCTCTGGCTAGTGCTATTAAATTCCTCAGTATAGTCTTTTCAACAGTGATGGCTTTGTTTAAACAACAGGCTCAAAAGGAGATGTACCTTCCCTCCTTCCACCTTGGTATGTCAAACACAGCAGTATAAAGCACATCTACTAGTCCTAAAGTCTTCTCTGGATCCAGACTCCTCTGTAGCAAAGACATTGTTGCTGGATCTTCTTTTAGACACCTGTAATCAAAATCAAAACTTGGAATTTCACATTGAACAATTTTACCATACTAGTCAGATAATGAAAGGCTAATTAATATGCTGGTTTTGCTCCTACAAGGTACAACTAGTAAGGCAGTATAACATGAATGCCTGAGGATTCCCAAGGACAAACACCTGCAGCCCTAGTTTCTTTTCTTTTTAATTTTTGACTATATAACAAATTTCACTGTAGACAAGAGTTTTATCGTTTGTTTTCCAAATCAAGATACACCCAGCCTGACACGCTCAACATGAAAAATGATTCATCACATCCAATAATCTGTGGAAGATTCCACTGATCTGTAATTCTTCAATAATCTACAGAATTAAGTCTTAATTTGAGGTGAAATCAGAATAACCTGGATTTCAGTGCTGGCACAGTTGCCAAGTATTTAATGAGCCCCTTCAGCGGAGATGAGTGAACAGGCACTCTCTCTCATTGTGCCAGCAGGTGGAGCTTTTTCAGAGATTACAAACACTGGCACAAAGCGCTCAGCAGTATTTCAGTTCTTTCACAATAGAGCAATTTAAGGAAAGGGAACAGAGAAGTGCCAGTTTATACTCCATAGTGGAATTAAAGATGAATTTGGATAAACAGACTGTAGGCTGACTTGCACTGCTGGATACACCACTGGTACCATCAGTGACATGGTATCTCACTAAGGATTCAGATGAATGCAGTGTTTTACACTGAAGTTTGTAACACCAAGTACACCGAACAAATGAAGGAAGTATTCTAACTCCAAATTATTGTTTCAAAAGGGAAGACGACCTCACCTAAAAATGCAAATTAATGCTATGCTTTCCTAGGCAGCTAGTTAAACCGCTAGGTATGGCACCTCATGAACCAGAGTTCTGCAGTTCACAGCAGCTCCTAAAGAACATCTTAGTTAAGAGCTGAAGCTCTTCTATTAATCTCATCTAACACCCAGGACCTACCAGGGAGAGTAACAGGAGTATTTCTGGATTTAAATCTGTTTAACTGTCTCTTTCATCACCTAGCTTTTACTTTTCTTTTGCCCTTATGCACCAGTCTTGCTTCCCTTCCACTCCTGCCAACAGAGGGAGCACTAGTACAAAGGCAGCTCAAGTACAACTGCTGGTCAGTCTGATGAACAGTGGTATTTAGTCAGTTCCAGATAAAGGAACCTAGGGAAGATAAACCATAATTACACAGTAGTCCCTGCTCCTCTTGTACTGCACTGTATTCCTTCCCACGTATTTCTGTCAGACCTATCAGTATAATCTACAATGCAGTACTTTCACTTACCAAGTTGATGGAACTTGCACGACTATTCTGGATCCTTCTAAACTTATTTGAGGAGCGTAGGCTTCTTTATTTTCAATCTGTGCTGTGTCCACAACCACCTAGAAGATAATATGAAAATAAAAGGGAATGAATTTTAAGAATTAGTTCTAGTTATTTTTATCACCCCTGTAGTCAATAGTCTCAGCTCCCTGCCACAATAGAGATATACAAAGAACCAGATAAAAACAAATCAACTCACAAAATCTTCATCATCTGTTAATTTCCATTTTAATATCTTGGGGAAAGACAAAATGAAAGCGTGTAAACTGATATCTCTATCCAACAGTACTGTAGGTAACAGAGAATTAACAGTAGTAAAGAGAAGAAAATTGACTGCTGAATTCTTTTTATTTTTTGTAATTCTAAGCCTTCTGTAAGACATGATGAATTTATACAGAAGATGAAAGTCTTGAAAATTAATCTGCCACAAACCTTTCTTTTTATGGAAACTGAGAAGGAATGGATTCACTCCAACTTCATTTAAACTTCAATACCAATGATAGTAAGTTCCATATTTGGTTTGTGCTTTCTGTTGTTGTCCAGTCCGCATGAGCTGGCCTTTTTGATCATTTCCATAATTTCCTATTTTGGTCATGCTGAACCAGCAGCTTTTTGGCAACAGTCAGCAGTTCTTGCTCCAGTGACTAGCAGATTAGCTGTACCATTTATCCTTGAAATGGCAAAAAGTCCTCCAGCATAAATAAGCCTTAAGGGGCATTACTGGCTTCTTTGCAATCATCCTACACTTGCTCTACTTCTGTCTTGTTGTCTATTACTGTTTATGAAGAAAGGTGAAATATAAATACAGCTGAGATTCTCTTCTCTCTGCCTCATTACCAAACTCCTCCAACCATACTTAAGCATTATTATTTCCTACCATTTCAATATTTTAACATAAGGCCTTCATTTTCCTCTGGCTGTCTCTGAATTTGCTCAGGTTTATCTGGACTTGTGAAAATCTGTCTAAGCACAGTTACAAGGCAAAATGCTATTATCCACTCATGATAATACCTAACATTGTATCAGTGCAACGCCATTATTTTTTCTTCATGTTTGTACTATTTTAAGTAATTTGCTATAGATTTAGCTATATTGCAATTACAAATGGGTGGGATCAACTAAGTAGTAATTCTTCTTTTCCCCTCAGCTTCCCCCAGAAATCCTGTCTGCATCTCAGATCAATCTCACATCAGTCAAGAAGTAAAATTTTAATTGGTGCAAATCTAGATCAGTTCCTGGAGGCGATGCACTGTAGTGCCAATGCTCGTGGGTAGGGGTTTTCCCTGCATTTGTTTGGTGTTTTCTTCCTCCTCCTTCCCTTTAAAAAAAAAGTCACATTTCTCAACATTTGGTCACAGTTACAACGTCTCAGATTTAAAACTATTAGATTTAGTGCTCCACAATGCATGTTTTCTGCTAATGAAGATCTGTTAGCACAGGAAAGGACGGCTAATTAGAGACTTTAACTCTTTTTTTGCAGGACGCAAATTCAAAGTTGTATTTCAGTTCATCTTCTGAATTATTTTAAAACCTGCACCTTTTAATTCAAACATGCATTTCCTTAGCTGACCTAAATCTGAAAAGACATGAATTCTTCATCTATGCACACACCCTTTAGCACATGTGTATACTCAGATATTACCTTAAGAATACATATACACACAACTCTAACAATTAAGTTAAAAACCTAAAACAATAAAAAAGTGTAAATAAAATTTACACCTCATTGTGCTTTCTACACTTAACAAGAGTCTCTTCTGCAGAGGCACATGGCACAACAGGCCAAAGATAGTGAGTGTATCAACATTCTTTTTTAAATTTGATATTGATTCAACTTAACTCACTATTCTGAACTAACGCAGATAGCTTAGTTCTCAAAAGCAGTAAACGAAAGACTGCATAATACTGTCCCATGATATATTTATCTGAGTTGCACACCAAATAAAATAAACATGTTTCTCACTCCCTGCCTGCTGGGTGCTCACTGGATAGTTTCCTGTGCATCAGACATCCATTGTTCTTGCTTTAAAGGTGTTTCCTCCCTCATCTCCACCCAAAGAAGGCTTTAAATAAATAAATTACTTTCCCATCACTGCATGAGACTACACACAAGCATAACTGAATCATGTAAAAAGAACTATGGCACATGTTTTATACCCTCACACCCATTAATACTGTAACAAATCAAAGTGAGAATGAACTCAGACAGAAGGCTTACAAGTATTTCAACTATGTGTAGAGCTCATTACTGTGTCGTTGAAGATAGAAACCTGCTATTTTCAGAACAAGAAATTCAGGCAAAGACATTCATGCTTCTACTGAGATAATGTTCTTTGTATCAGCACTGTCCTATGGGAGAACATATAATAAGTTTATGCTGACAACTCTCCGTATGTTATGATAAACCTGAACAGTATCAGTGATTTAATTACCAGCAGGTCTAACTAGTTATGTCTAGACTAGGGGACATCAGTTTTCCAGACTTCTGAGTTCAAATTTGCCTTGGGGCACTCCCAAAATCTAATCAGGGCAAGATTTGAGCGTACACAACACTGAAACCCCTAAGCTTCTGTTGTGTTGGAAAGGAAGCAGTGGGGGATACAGCATCCTCCAAGGCAAAATGAATTTATCAACACCTCATTAAATCAAGAGATCTCAGGAACTGGTCATAGGAGCACAAGTGCTTCTTCTTACCAAAATGCATTTCAAACACCTATTTACTAATTCCTTAGATACTGCAGAATCTACAGTGTCTTTTGCTCATTTGTTTCTGAAGAATATACACATCTTCAGAAAGGCATGTAATTGCTGTGCCTTCTGCCGGAGGCACCAGTTGCATTACTTGGTGCAGACATACTGGTTTCTGTTCAGCAGTAAAACCAAGCTTCCATTTGAAGGAGAAAGGAAATAGAAAAATGGCATTTTTCAAAGCTGAGCTGAGAGAAAGTGGCAGAGGTGGTTCTTGTTTTGTTTGCTTTGTTTTACTGAACAGGAAGATTCAAATGTCTTCCTATTTCACTATTAGAACTGAAGTTTCATTTCTTGTCTTCCCTTGCCCCTAATAACTACAGGTAGCATCTACAAACTTGCATTCCATGAGGATACATCCTGTTTATAACTAAAGTTAGCTGCATGTTAAAAATAGAAACAGGGAGGAAGACGTAAGAAATTAGTTTTCAAACACTTTAAAATATCTAGTTTTTTTTCCAGGATGTTGAAGTAGCCCTTTTTTTGCTAAGCCTATCTGCAGTTACTTACCAGTCCTGCTTGGCCAAATAACAATTGTACAGCAGTTTTGCAGGCTCCACGCCAAGTCGAAGGGCAAACCTGATTTAGTACTTCAGTAACAGGAGAGTCATCCCGTGGTGTAAGTCCATTATGGCATCCAGCTTCTTTAATTAGTTGCAACATCGTGTGCTGAAAAATAAACCCACCTTTCATCACGTGATTCAGCAATGTTAACATTAATGGCCTCCGTATGTAAACATTTTTCAAAAGCTTTTCAACCACCTATTGCTACGTGTGCTGCCTCTCGGCAGTCCTGTATGTAAGACCTTAACTGCAGAACAGAAACACCGGAGTCAGTCTGTGCTATTTTCAACATGGAACTCCAACACGATAAACAGTATTTAGCTTTTGCAGAATAGTTTAATCAAAACTACAAAAGGCACTTCAAAGACAAAAGAAAAACATTTTAAGGTGTTGGTTGTTTCGACACTTTCAGGAGAAAGGACTGGTCTTATCTAAAAATTGGAAAAAGCTGATTAAAATTCCCAAATTACTTCTCACTGAACACATTTTCTTTACTTTGAAAACTCAATTAACTCTTTCACAACTTCTAAAAATACATTTTAAGCTGACTTCGAAAGACTGCTTAAAGTTTGGAAGACATGAAAAAAATCTATTGTAATTCCGTTTATTTTAAAGTACTTCCCTGAGCAGCAGAAGGCACAGTCCTGGCAGATTATATGAGCTCTAAAGTCCATCACCTGCTTAGGACACCTGTAAGGATTCCTCTTCATATTCTGATACCTAACAACCTCTTTTTAAAAAGTTTATAGAACCTCAATTATCTCTTAGACTTCCGTGTTTCTCTTACACTGGACTGAATTTGCCTAGGTGGTTTAAACATTATCAGAGGGAGGAGTGAACCTACAGCATTATCACATCTTGATTCCACAGGAAGTCAGGCTAAAAATATGCACTTTTAAGTACAAGTTTGGCACTGAACTACTGCAGGTTTTCTCTGAGTTTTAAGGAGTTCTACTGATTCTCATTTTATTTTTTAACCATTGTGGTTAGATTCAGGACTATTACCGTTTTCAGCTTCAGGTTTTCTGCTGCAGACTCATTAAAGGATATTCCTTTCAGGAAGTGCGGTCCTATCTGAACCGGTACAGTGGGCAATTCACACTGAATTGGTTGAGGTGGAGTCTGTCTCCTTCCTGTTTGCTGGGCTTCGGCTTCACTGCAACAGCCCTGAAGATGAGTTAGAAGGAAATGAAGATAATGAAGACATCCTTATGAGTCCAATTCTTTCTTTTTTTTTCTTCTTCTAAATAGTTATTTTTAAGGCAAAGAGGGGTAAAAGATCAGGTTTAGCAGATCCTACCTGAAGACTTGCTTCAATAGCTTTTGGGTTCAAGTGGAAGCCAGCCTTCATTGCATATTCACAATGGCCTAAACTCTCCAGAGCCACTTTGTAAGCCTGACAAAAGGGAACAGCTACATCAGCAAAGAAGCAGCAGTCACTGTGTCTGGATACACATACAAAATTTGTTCAGTAGATCTGCTTTACTTAGTTCTGTAGCGTATGCACATTTACCATGTCAGTTCAGTACCTGTAGTTCTCTCATACTTCAGAGCTGCAGTAATATATCCCCTCCCCGTTTCATCCACTGTCCCACTGACTGCACTAATTGCACACAAAAGCAACTGATTTTAAAAGCTCACCTGCAAAGCACTGTCAATTTTCACGTTTAGCTCTTTGAGCTGATGTTCAGGGATTGCTACACTCTGAGAGCAGAAAAGCTGTTGAACTTCAATTCCTGCCAAACATCCATCACAACCTCTTTCTCGCAATCGAGATGTAGCCTATAATATCAAGAAGAATTATTGGGTTAAGAAGTTGAACACCAAACCAAAATCACACTCAGGTTATAAAACAAATAAGCAAAACCAAACAACCTACACAGAGTTTAAAACATAAAGGAGATGAGAAGAAGCACATGGTGGAAGAGTTCTGGAGCTAATTACTTATTATAACTGATTCAACTTCTAGGGTCACCCTGAAATTATAGAACTCATGTAATTTGTATGGTGTTGGATAGCAAATCAAATCAGCATTGTTTGCTGTTACTAATTCAATTCCTTCTCATGATCATGGCTCCTGGTTACATAGGCCACATGATCAATATGCTCAGCTGAGGAAGGACTTAAATCTTTTCTCATAATGGGTATTTTAAAATACTTGCTTCAGAAACAGAGCATACAAACGTATCACTTACATACAAACATTCCGGTGTATATAAAATGCACCTTATGAAGCTAAGGGTGATCACAATGGTACCATCTGGTACCAATGGTCTGAAACCATTTTGGTCTGTCAGTCTGTACACTTCAGTAATGTACAGGAAGTGCAGGGAAACTCATAAAACTGTTTTTTTCCTTGGAAGCACTTCTTTTTTTTTGGTTTTTTTTTGGCAGAAAAGATTCCACAAGTAGCTGTGTTAACTAAAATCCAAGTCCAGAGAGTAGTATATCTAAGCAATAAGATAAACATTCCAGCTATTGACGGATCGAGGAACATCGAGCCTAACAGCTAATTCTCCCTCAATACAAAGACAAAAAATGTTAGAATTTATCATAAAAAAAAAACAAACAAAAAACATAAAATTAAATTAGTGCTCAAAATTAAAGAGATACAGATGTTATCTAAGTTATTATTCATCTAAAATTTCACCCTGTATTTGCAATGACTGTTTTTTAAAAATAATTCCTTCTGTCCACTGATCCATATTTGATCACTGTTAATTCATCACTAATAACAAACAGCTGTTTCCATTGTGCACTCCTTATATACAATCATATCATGAGTAAAAGCTTTTCTTGGGGCAAAGATCATATAAACACCACGTAGGTAAAACAGATTTTAGTTTCCTCCTTCAAATGCAGCATTTCTTTACAATGAGAGATTTTCTTCTCTTATTGGGGCATCTAGGCCTGAATTTTTGTTCCAATGAATACAACACAGTGTCACTGCACTGAGCCTTCCATACCTCTGCTGCTCCTCTCCATGATCTTACTGCATCTTCTAGCTCATTTGTGGGGCTTAAATTTGAGGCTCCAGCTCCACCAACATTCTTTCTTTCCTGGGCTACAGCTTCAGCAAAGCAAGAGTGTGCCACCGGCTGGACCTTCTGCAAAGCCTGTGACAGGAACTGAAAGTGGACCTGCATCACCGTCAAGAAACATCGTCCAAGCACCTGTAGAAAGAAGAAAAACCAATTTTATATCAATAAGAGATTTTACAGATTTTTTTTCCCTTCTTTCTTGCCCAATGCTTGGGTTAAGTGACTACGTTAAAATCACAAAGAAGTATTAATGCCTCAGACCAGAAATAGCACTCAACATTTAACTGTTTATTTATGGTAAACGCTGAGCAATAGCTTCTACAAATTAAGAGGCGATAGACTGATACAGTCGATTCAAGCTTCTGTGTTGTCTGTAAGTAACCTTACCTCGATCTCAGAAGTAAAGAATGTACAGCTTTAAGTTACTCCGCAGTATCAGGTACATAAAATAATTACTACAAGCAAAACAAAGTAAAGACCCCCAAAACCAAGTGTTTAGATGTAGACAGTATGTGTAAAGCAGTTGCAGTACAGCCACGTGAAAAGGCAATTCTGAGGACAAAGCAGCATATGCACAAGTGCTCTGCCTGCTTGCAAGGCCACACTTTCTGAAGTGAACAGAGGCTTGCAACAAAGCACATCCGGGATGCAGGAGAGAAGCAAGTCTTCCCCAAATTGCTGCAGAAAGAATTTAAGAGCTATTCAAAATGCTTTGTTTCTTTTATGAAGTTTGTCATGAGGTGGTTAAAAATGTATATTTGATGTTGATTTATTAAAAAAGACTAGACTTGAATAGTAGTAATAATTCAGAAAATACAAAGATAATGTACAAAGCCATCGTGCCTTAGAGCAAATAAATTATCTGGCTTATTTTCAGCTACATTCTTCTGGAACAAAAATATTCAGACACAATGATCTTACTGGCAAGGCGCTGTAGTCATATGAACAGTTATATGCATTAGCTATCTACTTTAAAAGGATCCGTGGTGGCAATTCTTTTTTTTTCCATTGCATCCGGTCTCCCTTTGACATTCCATTCTGGTTTCATCACTTCCCTTCTTTGTATGAGGCATAAAATTAAACATTTTTGGTACTTTGACTGACCCCTGAAAATGCAGTTTGCCTTGTTAAAAAAGCACTCAGCAAATGATAAAGATGAATAAAACTTCAACTTTCCTGACTACAGAGATGGAAACATTTATAAAAACACTCCAGTCAACAAACAAACAAACTTGCAATGTGAATAATTCTATGCACAAAGAATGCGGTTCTTGGGGGAAGAAGAAAACCAGGACTCATTAGGAATTTCAAGCTGATTAAGTTTCAAAGAATATTTAAGGTACAGAGGTTGAGGTTTCTCCTGCCTGGGAATAATGTTCAAAATAAACAAATGATTGAGTTTAAGTGGCTCCACACAGCATTCCTAGCGTAATTTTTAATGTTAAGCAGTGAAGATAAATAGCAACATCTGCTTCACCAAACTTCTGTTTTGTTTGAAAAATAATCCATTCCAGTCTTCCTCAGAAATGGGAAAGAGTGGCTTTAACTGCTTAAGTAGAGACTAATTGGTGGAGGATTTCTGTACCATAGAATTAAATGCTCACTCTACATAGCAAACTCACTTTGCTTTAAAATTCAGTTCATGGAGATTTTCCTCCAAAAGAGCCATATCTCTGTCTTCATGGTGGGAAAGTGCAACCACCACCAGTTTAAATACAGCCAGGCTGTCCAGCAGTACCAAAGTGTGTAAAGCGACACACTTCATGTTGTGAGATGTGCAGAACTACATTACCGTACGGATGTGGCGTTTTCACAATGAGGAATATCACCATCTACTTTACTTTTCTCTACTCTGCCATGCAAAGCATTCCATTCCCCTGCTTTAGACCATAATGAGAACAAGCTAAAACCTAGAAATTGTGTAATATTCAAAAAAGGACTGGAGTTACTGCAGGCGTCAACTTGTAACTTTCTGCTGGTGGTGACAATTTCTTATATTATTTCTTAGAATCATTTATGTTGCAAATATGATGAGGTCTTCTGGCTTGCAAACTTTATCCCAAGAAATACATCCCTAGCACCACGATTCTCCTAGTCCTTTACCAGGTAGTGCAGCCATCTCTCCCTGGATAACCCAACCTAAAAGGGATTTGTCATTGTGTTTAGGAAGCAAAGTTACTTCTGAGGAGATGTAGTTTCAGACTTCCTTGTCACTGAAGCAGGTGATGAGTTTAATTAAACCAACAACATACAAACAGAAGTGTCGGATGAGGCTGTAGTGGTAGGTTACATTCTGCCCCACATTAACGCTGTGATGGGTGCATGCAATCAATTTTAGAATATTTTGATACAGAAAACGCACGTGCAAAACCGCCAGATCTCTGTGCTGAACAGTGATGCCATGCAAATTTCCTGCAAAGCAAATGTTTAAAGAATCTGTTGCTTAAGATAAGCATAAATAATATTAACAAGTAACCAGCATCAGTCTTCTAGTCCTGATACACACTATGATCTGCAGTTCCAAACACCATTCTATATAATGGAGTATAATGGCTTTGGCTTTTTTTCCCTAAACAAACAAAACAACCCACAGACAAAAACACGACACCACAACAGGTTTACTCAGTGGTTTCCCCACTATCCTCATTTTCCTTATTTATACCAGTTTTTCAAGGTTTTGGTGATGTCAAGCCCTACCCACTGAACAGACCAGACTAAAACACCAAGTTTATTATGTTAACAATGAGCCTTTACTCAAACTGGTGTGCCAGATAATGAGACAGCCCTCTTTCTTATACAGTCCTGAAAGTGATCAGAGTTGCATTTTATTTTATTTAACTATGTAGCAATGCCCTGCAGTTTGGAAGAGTGATCTCATATGACCAAAGCACCTCCAAAGGAAGACACAATTCTATTCACTAACAAGAGTTACCTGCAAGATAAACTAGATTCCAGGGGTAGTTGCTCCACTACACTTAAGTACAAGGAGTCAAGGGCAGTCTAACACACCCACCCCAAACAAAAGGCTCCTGTGGCTATTTCTGAGCTGCCCCTCAAGACATTGAAACATCTTATTTCCTTTTCAGACAAAAAAAAAAATAAATCAATGACGTTCTTCAGTCACCTACTGCAGAAGATGGAAAAAACAACTTTAGATATTACTGTATTTACCCCTCAGTCCTGTGAAAAAATTATGCCGCCTCTCACACCCTTTTCCCCAGTGGACCTTGGTGAAGCTGTGCAAGCCTTACATTTTTTCTGCTTCCATTCTGTGGACTTAAAGTGAGTTTGTAATCCTGCTTCTAGGTTTATGAAATCTTAACATTTCACACAGATAAGGAGGAAAAAAAAAAAAAAGAAATTGTAACATTTTAGCATAAATAGTTCAGTATTCAAATCACAGAACAGCAGACTAGGATTGGATCTCAAAAGGTCACTGTTCTGTCCCAAGGAGTAATTTCAGAGTCAGTTCTGCTGCATGCAAGTTTAACACACACTGTAAGGTCTTTGTGATGGAGGCTCCCTACCTTTTGTAGCAAACCACTGCAGCGATTCTTGGACATTACAAACTGCTTCCACAACATCTGAAATGAGTCCTCCCTTCTGAAATTTATGTTCATTACTTCTTACTCCATCTTACATGGACACAAAGGACAGAACAACGCCATGACTTCCGGCAGCCTCTTACATACCTGACGACTACCGATTTTCCTTCTTTGTCTTCTCTTCTGTAAAAGTCAGTCTCTCTAGTTTGTCCTCAGAAGCCCTATTTTCTGGGTGTCTGATTACTACACGTCCCTCTAGTTGCTCGCTATTCATGTAGTCATGCATGGACGCAGCACTGAATTTAAGGCCACAATACCCAAAGTGAAGAGATTTTAATGCTTATTTCATGGCTTATGTAGGTTACGGCCATGTCAAAATAGATGACAATTGCCTCTGCACAGTTCTGTGCAAATGGTTTATTAGACTGTGTTCAAAGTCTAGAAAAGGTATCTTCATTATATAGCCAATCTTACTTCACTGCATACTAAGCACAGAACATGGAAAAAACCTATTTCTCACTACTAACTTCTATAGTTTCTCTGATACGCAGCTTTATGTGAATACTGATGACAAAATGCCTCTCCCAAGAGTTCAAATTTCCCTTCAGAATGGATAATGCTAAGGAAAACATTATTTAACTTAAAAGATGGCCTAATATCACTAGAAATTAACTAACATGGAACAAGAAATCAAAGGATCATACAATATCCAGAGCTGGAAAGGATCCACCAGGTTCCTTTAAGTCCAACTTCTGGCTCCACGCAGGACAACATCAAAGATTTAAACTATTGTTTGATTTTTGGTTACTATGTAAGTAGTACAATTTAATTACAATTCATCTTATTTCATGAAATCTTTAAATTTAGTACAAAAGTAACCACTAAATATCTCATCCGACACAGCTGAGAGATGGTCACTGTAAATAACTTAATATTTTTGAGAACAAAGATCAAATGCTTCTCTTTTTATCAGCATTAGTCACAAAACCAAAAGCAAGGCACAACTTTCAGTGTAGTAGTGATTTTTAAGTACAAGCCCAATTAAGAACAATACAAATCCACATGCAAAACAAAATCTCCCAAAGTAACTTACCTCAATGTCTTGTAGGCTGAATTCTTTTTGATCTTTGAAATTCGCAGCGCCTGCACTCAGTTCCATCAGCATTTTTGCTATTTCTGGTTTTATTGCTGCTGTGAGTCGACTCGCTGCTTCCATGACATGTTCCTGCACGTCTTTCAGTTGCATAGCTGCCTTAGAATAGTGAGAGTTCCTAAATACACTGCTGAAAAGGTCTGTAAGGAAAGTGCTCGTACGGCAAAATACATTGAGTGCATCCAGATATTTGGAGATTCCCTGCTGGATGTCTGCAATCGGAGTCGTATGGGATACGGGGTGATTGCAGCTGCCTGCAGCAGCTGAGGAGACCAGGGGAGATGCTGGGGTTGTAGATGCCAGTGGTGCGCTCAGGGTCCTGCCTAGCTCAGGCATTTGATACTGCTGGTGTTGCTGCACTTTTTGCTTGGACCCGCCAAGCAAAAAGCGCCGCTTATAGTCCATTTTGCTTTCTTGTGCACTACAGCAATACATAAGTGAGTGCTTGTCCGAGGACTTCTTGAATTAACAATCACTTGTCAAATTCCTTCCCGAAATATATAGTTATGTACAGTAACAGTGGAGGACTGTGTACATAGGTTTCACAAAAGGCATTTCCAAAAGGCAAGCGTCTGTATAATCTGTATCAGCAGTGAGAAAGGCAGCAGATTTGCTGACTTAGTATTTTCAGTGTTCAGTGCAGCCCTGCTGCAGTTATAAACTGTACTCAGAAAGCAAACCGAAGTATCTTAGTAATGCTCTGTCTGGTTCGGTATTCCACTCTGCACACAGAAAAGCAGAGAAGTTATCACCTACAGTTTCTTCATGAGCGTAATATGATTACTTGCTGTTATGTCTACAAAAATCTTGTCAATGCAAACAATATTTTTAGAAGCAATACTTTAATACAATTTTCCAATTAGTAGTATCAGGAAAAGTGGAGCAAACCACCGATCAACAGCGATTATAAAAGCAGTGCAGAGGCGCCTTCCTTAAAAAAAGCAAATCCTTATGTCAGCAGATCAAATATCTTCAAACGTCTTGACAGATCCAGTCTGCCAAATTAGTTGACTTGTAGTGTCTCTTCTTAATACTGGAGGGAAAAATAATCTGCACTCGGTGTAGAGAAGACTTTCCAAGTGTAAGCTACTGAAAATTAGAGTGCTTATGACTGCCAGCCTTCTTCCCCTTTCCTTGTTTGTTGAGGTAGTTGTTTCTGGTGTAACATTAAGTGGTGGTGCTTCCAGACTGCACTTGCTCTTGATCGTAGACTCAGAACAAAAATGCACAGATGTATTTGTAAGGCCTCTAGGTCATTTCCTGTGAAGGAGAAAAAAAAATGTTTCAAATGTCATAGAACAATGAGAAGCATTGCGATTTTAACTCCTGCAGCATGTCGGTGTGCTGCACAAGGCACACGCTGTTGACAATACGTAAACCTGGAAGGAGAGTTGCACTGACTGATTGGCAGCTACAGGCTGGTATCATCATGGCACTAAACTCAGCACTGCTGAATATTTTCTGGCTAATTCTTCTGTCCTCCTAGATTGTCAAACTTGGGACTAACAGATAACCCCCACTGCAACAGCAGAGGTCTGCTAATGCAATCCTCAGGGAGAATTATCCCATTTTCTAACCTTACCCCTTCCTAATAATTACAAAGTCAAGGAACTCCCCTCCCACCCTGCAAACCTATCATGTGTAACGGAAATGCTGAAGCTTGAAGCAGTGACTGAGCACCTGGTGGGAAGGCAGGGCCAGCCCAGGGCAGCTCAGTGCACCTGAGTGACCACAAGGGGTGGAGGCAGGATGCACCCCTTCCCAGCCCTCATTTAAGGGCTGGCAGTGGAGGTGAGGGCATCTCTTGCTGAGATCCCTGCCTACCTGAGGCCATCCAAAGGTAAGCAGCTCTTTTCTTTCATTCTGTGGCTGGTGCATTTGGGCACATTCTCGTTTGCTGTAGCCAAAGAGTTTGCCACCCCACTGCTATGACAGTACTTTCCATCCCGTTACAGCATTACACAGCAAGGCAGAACATCACCCAGGGAGCCAGGTTGTCTCACACCCACTAAAACAGACACACAAGTTTTTCAGGAAGTCACTGCTGCTGATAGTTCTGCTTCTGATTCAGAGCAGATTTTCTTCTACATTAGCACTTTTAAAAACATGATAAACAGATAAAATACAGCAGGCATTCCCGTTTGCATCTGCACATCCCTTATTAAAGTACTTGAAGCTGATTACTTTATTTCCTAATAACTAACTTCATACTCGTCTCAGAATTCACATTGAACGCAGTAAACTCATTAAAATGGAATTTTCTAGGTCTCAATATCATATGAAGAACTGAAAACATTTTCCTCCTTGCTTTACAAGCTTCAGTGCCTTACAGTGGAGAGCAAGATTAAATCATTTGTCTTGATTGCATAAAAATGTAGACAGAACAAGAGAGTTTGTTAATTTTCATGCACCGTGGAAGTAAATTGGTGATTATCTTCCCTAAGTAGATATGAGTTTCACATTGCAGAAGAAGTTAAAAAATAATCATGCAACATGTGTTAATTAGCAGCAGAAGTAAAAAAAGCTAATAAGGAGGAGTTTCAGCTCTACAGCACTGGATTATACAAGCACATTAGAGATGCACTATAATTTGGCTCTTCTGATTACACATTGAGCCTTTCAGGAAGCGAAGGCACTGAACTGATAACACAACCTGCTGCACCCAGAAAGAACACATGAAATGCAAAGCTGTAGGAAATATAAACGCACCATTTTTTTTCTATTAACGCTAGAGATCAATATGCCTTACAGACAATTTCATAGTCAAATCTGTAGTAACACATGCAATTCTTCATCATTTCACAGGCTTTGAAATTCATTTATAATAAAACCAACACAGGTTTAAAGAGAATGGCTTATGCCTTCTGTATCTGTAAAGACAATTATTTGAAGAACGATCTTGACTTTTCCGAACACTAGGCATGTATTACACATTCTATAATGAGACTCCAACATGCTATGTATAAAGTAAACACTCTTCCTTTTGTATCTTTCCCTGAAAAAGTGAAGAGAGGACTGTTCCCACGCTCCCCTCTCCCTCCTCAATACTTCCAATGCACCACTGCTCTTGGGGACTCTGTATTATAACAATTTGAACTTTGTGCCAGTCCAAATCTTGCTGTATTAGAAAAAAATGCAAAGGATTTCATTCTGGTGCTACAAGAACAACATGCTATCTGTCCAACATATAACTGTGAGGTCTGTATGAGTATTTCATTTCATAGCAAACACAAGTGTTCAGAAATCAAGTACAGAAGACTGAAAACAGCATACCACAAATGAAGCTGTATTCTCTCCCTGTGCAATCAAGGCCAAAACGTTGTTCACATACTATTCAAAGTTAAAAATAGTACTAATATACAGCATAAAGCAAGCTCTGCATTGAATGCCATTTCACTGAAAGCTGCAGAGTGCCGCTGAAAAAGCTCATCACCTTGTTTATGCTCTTGTTGCAAGGGATTGTTACATATTTGAGCTTCCACAGATAGCTGAGCAGACATCTATGTGAGCTGCTCTAGCAATTGCTGCATATACACAGAGGAAAAACTGCACATTGAATTCATTTTTTTTTTCTTAAACATAAGAGTACCCAATTTTTTGTTTGTGCTTCGATGCTTCCCAAGAAATGCCAAGTATTTTCAGCAGCTTCACTGATTGCAAGAGACACAAAATAACACAGAAGACTCTCATACAAACAGAATTTGGCACCTTCCAGTTTGTTTTACGTGAGTAACATGAGGCCTAATCCCTAATCTGCCCCATATGCTATTACCCTGCTATAAAAGGAGGCAGCATTTTTTCTGAATCAATAAAGGAAATTAAGTGGAGGAAGTAGTGATAAAATACAAAAGTCTATCGCTAGTCAGGCCAGTTACACAGTGACTGACAAAGTCCTTCCAGCCAACTTATTTATCACCTACGTAAACATTCTGTAGACCATACTGGTGTTGCAGTTTAACCCAGCAGCAGCTCAGCACCATGTGGCCCTTTGCTCATTCCCTCCTTCCCAGTGAGACAGGGAAGAGAACAGCAAAAAACACAGGGAAGAGAACAGCAAAAAACCAACATAAAGGCAGAAGTGGTACATTGAGATATTTATGGTGTTTTAAAGTAGGTTCTGATCTGATTTTAAGAGCTGCCTGCAAAGGTGGCCTTCGTGAAGTTTATTGTTACTTCAGTAAAAGAGGCAATATATATGTAAATAACACACATACCAATAAGATGATCTGAAATACTCTCAAAAAAAAAGCTCAGGTTACAAGTAACACTTTGTACCTCCCTTAACATGACGTGCTCCTCCAAACTCAGGATGAGCTTATCTCCATGAGCACCATTCATGTAAAACAATCAAATACAAAAATAACTACCTTCAATTAACATTCCCCAAAAAGGTTACTTCAAAAGAAACAACCCCAGTGGCCAGATAACTCACCAGGAAAAGGGCTGAACAAACAAAGTCTACTGCAAGGCCAAGAGGTCAGCAAGCTGCCAAGTCACAGGCCTCCTGTGAGAGCACACCAAGTCCCTCTCAATTTCAGTTACACAAACTTGTGCAAATCCACAAGTTACTGCACTACTAAAGAAGTTATTCCACCTTTCAATTCTGCTGCCAGTAACAAGTACAGTGGATCCTATTCCTGGCCAGCCAACCCAAAGTCCAGATGTGGTTACCATCAAAAATAATCTGAAATGATCTTAGACGTCTGAATAGCAAACCAGAAGCAAAGTGGTAAGGAAAGCCCATGTACTATTTCCAAAAGAACAGTCTTCGAACATTCTCACCTACAGCAGGATCAGAACTGAAGACCTTACCTAAACAACACAGATTTGTCTATCAGCATCTCGCACTCATTGGTTACAGCCTATTATTTCAGTGGCCAAAAACAAGAACCACCAGCAGTGTGCAAGCTGGTTTTTTTTGCTTTTCCTGTTAAGTGAACAACTAATGGCAGATGAGAGTAAGAGTGAACTAGGACAAACTATGCTAACTACTTCCTCTAAATAAACTTTTCAGCATCCCAGCAAATTAACAGGCTAAGAAAAATACCCTACAAGTAGTTCCCAACTGCCTTTTTTTTCCCAATTTTAAGACATCAACAAAGAAATTTCACGGATTTTAACTGGGAGTTGATTCATTTTAAACTATTCCAAACTAAAGATGGATTGCATCCACAGCAACAGAGCATGGTAAGCATTTACAACACATACTTATTTAAAAACACTAAATATTAAAATCCATAAGCCA
Organism: Coturnix japonica; assembly: GCF_054131305.1. Taxonomy (NCBI): domain Eukaryota; kingdom Metazoa; phylum Chordata; class Aves; order Galliformes; family Phasianidae; genus Coturnix; species Coturnix japonica. Next base: position 32,006,629 of record NC_140668.1, read on the forward strand.
GAGATTAAAAATAAAGAATAAGAGTTCATTAACAGATTTCATAACCTGAGAAATTCAATTCTGCCATCAACCAGAACATCTCCACCCTCAATTAAAATACCACTTCTACTGATATTTAAGTTGCTATATCAACATTAATGAGAACATTAAGGAGTTTCTGTGTAACACTCCATCTGTAGAAAAGAAACCCCGTAGAATTAAGCTACATTGCAAAGATTGTCATGCAGTTAAAACATCAGAGTTATAAAAAGAAAACAGTATCCATATTGCTGGAAAATTCTAAATCCTGCATTTTGGAAGAAAGCTTGTTTAAACATCACAATAATAAACCTGCAATGCAAAAACCATAGCATTAGCTTGTGGAACGTGACTGATAGTGAGAAGCTACAATAACAAGAGATTACTTCTCATATACTACTTATGAAAGGTAACAAAAATGCTTCATATTATTAATATTTTAAACTTACATTCCTGGTAGGAATTCATTATTTTTTATAAGGTCAATTACACTCAGGAGCAGTGTCTCTCCCACTGCTCCTAAATCACATGCTCAAAATATCAAACAATTCACTTTCTTGGCTGAGGAAGCAGTTACGGTGGGAGAGGATTCCTGTGCCAACGGCTCAGCCTCCCAGCTGGCACCACACACCACTTAAACTCAGCTGCCTTTGGTCAGGTGCCTGGACTCATTCTACAGAGTCAGAAGGAAAAACCTGGGCTGAGAGCCTTTCTAAGAGCTTGGGCTGCAACTGCTGGAACATCCAAGCACCTCTTGTGTTTGAAAATCTCCATTTGAGGAGGGCAAAGAGGGAAAGGTGAAGAGAGACAGAAATAGCCTCTAATACCGATATAATTTTAGTTCTTGCTAGATCATGAATTGCTTTTGCAGGGATTCCTTGTTGGCTGTTTGCCCAGAGCAGCTGGAGGGGAAAATAAAAAACCAAACCAAAACAAGAAGGCAAGCCAATCCTTAGCAAGCCCACAAAGTTCATGCGGGAAACATCCCCCTTCCAGCATCTACCCTTTCTAATACTGGCTCACCAGACGATGTATCCCACTCTCCTGGCTATTCCAGGGCTGGATGGATGTCAAAGGCCACAGCACTAAATGTGCTCCATGCCTTCCCTTCTATCAGCTGGGGACCACAACTCACAAAACACAATCCAAGGGAGTGGATAGTTACCCATGGTTTAACTCGACTCAAACTGAGCATTCTATTGGGTCTTATATAAATCTAAACAGACTAATTTGTTAATAACAGAAACTGATTTTCTCATTTAGTGGTGAAACAATTACAAATTACAAATAGAAGTATGGAGATTTATTAGATTTAAGCAGGAGGCTTCAGCAACTCTATTGGCTTGTCAAAGTCAAATTTCACCAACAAAGTATCTAATATTTATAGACAGTCTCTAAAACTATTTATTATGTTTTGTCTAGGCCTCTATTTCCCCTCCAAAATGACTCTCCTTAAAATAACACTATTAACTTATTTGTGCCAACTTGTGTTTTTTGGACTTTATTGAAAAATACTCCCGAAGCACAGCTATGCTATGTGTCCTAAATGAAAAGTAAAAACAAAACTGACCCCACCTCTTGTGCCCAAAGAACTTTCTTTTGGAGTGGATTTTATCACAGACAGAACTGAAGACCACTGAAAAAACACACTTTCAGAACCAGGTAAGGACTGAAAATCTTCACTACTCAGCACCATACCGCCTCACTTACAAGTGCTTAACCATTCAGGAAAGGATCCGTAGTCCTGAACTATCCAGCTGTACTCCCTATAAAATACATTGGCAAAGTAGGTAATCTTCTAAACCAAAATCAGCACTGTTAGTATACTGAATGCATTTATTTTTTTTCCAGGGCATTGCCCCAGAACTATGTGACAGCTTCTCACATTTTGTTTTAAGAAAGACCAGTAACACAGAATGGCACTACCTGAAATCTCAGCAGTAAGATATGACAGCAAAAGGAAAAGCTAGTGAAAGGAATGTGTTATACCAAACCTTCTTCCAGCCTTGAGTACCTCCCTGAACGTCAAAAATAGATGCCTGTGTCAGATCAGGATCACTGTTTCAATCCTCCCTTGGCAGTAGGTGCTTATCTGGTTTAAGAACAGGACCAGTTCTCTCTTGAAAGAAAACTCTGCGTGAAGAGAAGGAAGATAATGCCCATTCTTGATATGGCAGCTTAAAGCACTTGCAGAAAGCATGAGAAATTACTGTGCAATGTGATTCACAGCCAGAGACTCAAGACCTATCTTCACATCCCAAAAGGGTGCACTAAACAGCCACAAGCATTCACACTTTCGCTCTCTCAGAACTGTATAACATGCTTAGATGAACAAAGATTCATGGGACCACAGTGAGAGCAAGCATAAACACTGTAAGCTTTCCATAAAAAAGACACAGCTCTGCCTCTCAGAATACACTGTCTATAGCGTTCTTCAATTCTCATCACTACCTACAGGCTGCTTGGGAAGAGATGCCTGCTATCTCAGAAAGGAAGCCACTTGCAGTCAAAGTACAGAAGGCCATGGCTTCAAGGAAGAGATGGAAAGCAGACAATCCTAATTCCTACCTGTTTAAAATGATTTGTTCATGGTCTCAAATACTTCATGAAAAGCTTCTGCATCCCTGGAAACAGGAATGATTCCTACCCTTTGGCAAAGTGCTTACAGAGATAACTGAAAGTCTCTTCTTTCTAAGTCAGGTTCTTCTGAGGAAGTTTTCGTTACCCCCAAACAAACCATATCTTAAACAGGACCTGAAAAGACGAGTAACAGCCCAAGTCAAATACTACAGTGTTTAAGCATGACATACCACATACATTACTATATATATATATATACACAAAGGATAGCATAACTTTAGAGGACTGAAGGCCTAAAATAAGAGATGAGATTCATTATGGATAAATTTATCAATGCAAATGTGGGAAAAAATATTTGCAGCCTCATATGGGAAGTGATGGGCTCCAGCCTGATCTCAGTGTTACAACTATTTTTGTTAAGTGTCAGACTGATGCTGAATATAAGTGTTAAGAGTCTTAGATCAGCAAAGGAGCTTGGGGGGGTGGAGGATGAGGGAAAGAGGGGACACTGGGAAAACCAGAAAACATGGCTACGTCCCTATAATCTTATTTTTTTACCTCCTTAATCACTACAAGTTACGGATGCTCAGAAGCAGCACACAGCGATGCCATCCTATTTACAGCTGCTCTCTGAAACAGCTGATTGAGAAACCAATGAATGAAAAAATACTTCTGTTAACTTCTAGACAAGGCTTCCAGCCAACACAGAAATTACGCCTCACAAATGCACAGCACTTACACTTATTAGCATATACATATTTGGAATTCGATCCTCTACACTGAAATAAATATTCCTCAACTACATTTCTTGGCAGTTCAAGCAACATAAGAAAGAAAACTAAAGCTCAGAGTCACTTCAGTACCCAAAGATTTTAGTTGTGTTAGACAAAAGTAATGTTTCAAGGCAGTGAAAATCGTAAATCATCTGTACATTTATATTTTCTTCACAGAAGAGCTTTATTTAAGTACTAGGAGCATGAGACAGACCATGTACGAAAAATCCTCAGAAGCCTTTATAAGATTTTTTGCCTGTTTATAACAAGGATGATGACACGTTTCAAAACAGTTGGAGTAACTCAACATCAATCATCTTTCCCAAATTATTAACACTGCTTCTAAATTCTCAATGCTCGCCACAAAACACAACTGCAACATTCCCTTCATACAAGTCTATACATAAAGAAAAAAAAGAATTAAAAGCCTGCAAACATGTTTTCTAACTTGCATTAAATATATTAATCTTTGTCTTCTTATGCAAATGAAATGGCTACCATCAGCAAGTATTTCCACGGGTAAACTACTCACTTTTTCATATTCAGTGACTATATTGCCATTCTATTTCCTTGTGACTGATACTTAGGACTAATTCAATATTTACTTGTACTTATTCTCTCCAGCATTAGAGGCTTTATCTATTTGAATATTTTCCTTCCCCCTCACCCAACTCATTCACTGAAAATCTCCTACTTGAGAAGCATTAAGCATTCTGAAATACAAATTTCATCTCCAGAAATAGAAAACAGGAGCACTTCGTATCAGAAAACCTGACATCAGCACATGCACGTACCGTCTCCTGACAGTTGCAACTATGAGATCTTTTTTGTCATCCAGCTAATGCACAGATTCATGTCCCTGCACTACAGCTCCTGTGTTCTGCCTTTCCAAATGCTTTACAGGCTCACTGCGTCTGAGCAGCAGCAGATTCGTCAGTGTGCAGCTGGAGTTTTGCCCAGGATAACAAACTATTCTATACAGAAGAGAGGGACATGATAATTAGGCCTTTCACATCCCTCTCATGTTGAAAATTATGGAATTATCAGAAAACTGTAATCATGGAAAATGTTAAACTAAGGAGAATGTATTTTTATAGCAAATGAACATAATTATGTTTACCATATTTGGGCCCAAAGTTGGCTGGCAATTCAGTCTGTATATAGACAGCAAGATCTGATTCACAGTCACAGGATATGAATAAACCAGGACAATCCAGTGTGCACAGCAGTGTCTCCTATAACAAAACCAAACATCCACGTGTACATAATGCTGCAAATGCACCTTACAACACTACTGCAAATCACAATTTCCTATGTTTTAGTAGGTGAACAGTTTTAGCCTCGATTCCAAAATCCTTCTTGAACTAATCTTTCTGACAAGAGACTTTTTGAAACTGTCAAAATGCTTTGCTTCCAAAAAAATCTACATTTTTATATACTCAATTATGTAGAAGTAATTTCTGTAGTTGATGAACGAACAGTGGTGACAAGTAATTTGAGTTCCTAAAGATTAAAAACTAGAAATGGCAGCATATATACTTCATAACCTTTCTTCATTTTTTCCAATCAAAAGAGCTGCTTATGTCTTTCAGCACAGCTATTTCCTTTCCTCATTAAGACCAGAATTTATAAGTCTTAATTAAATATAGATGAGATTTAAAATAGCACCGACTCACTCTGTACAGTTGTGGGTCAAAACACAATCAGTTAGAAAAGATCAAATGTAGTAGTACTCTCCAGTTTTTACATTTCTAATAAATATCCAAAGGGAAAAACATAGCAGCTCCTTGCCAACTGTCATCTTTTGCCCCCCAGGTACACCCAAAACTCGGTGCTTACCCAGTTCTGCCTAGATAAAAAAAATCTGTAAGTCCCATTAGCAGCTGGTCCAAACAGAAGTTAAGCACCAGAGTCAAAAGCATTATTCTCCTCCTGCCCTTCTTAAGCAAGCCTATGCGTCCCAGAGGGTACCACTTCATGTTAACTACAATGGGCACAGCTCAAACCAGACTCCTGCATTTACTGTCCTCTATTAGCTGCTTCAGTAATCCTGCTCTCTATTTGAGTCCACGGAATAATTTGTTGCCTTTTATCCACACGGTATAAATGTCAGAATGGGCCACAGGTCAACTTAAAATTCAAATAACTGCAGCCTGAAAGCTAAGGGCTGTTAGAGCGCTGCTCGGCCTCCATCCACTCCTTACACTGACACAGCTGGGAGAAAGTTCTGGTTTCTCAGAGACCTCAATGATTTAGTTTTACATTTATATGTTCCCAGGAAAACAAGCTTGATTTAAATCACCTTCTTTATATTAAAAAAGCAGAAGTCATCAATGCATCAGCAAGAAACTGTTCTGCTTCTTTTAAAGAGTTCACGCTCTCAAAAATGAAGTTTACCAACTTCGTTCAATAAAAATAAATGTACGCACTTGGAAAATAAATCTCCCATTCTATAATCAGTGCAGATGCTACTAAGGAATAAAAATAACACAACAGCAATTTGCTAACAAATGCATACACGGCATTCCACCGGCACGGCTCTGCAGCACACACGGCTCTGCCAACTTCCAGCTTTAAGCTACTACATTAAGTACACAGCATGGAAAGACACACAGCAGTCGAGCTGCTGTTCAGATGAACACTGATGTGACTCCATGTCAAGTGATTTTCTCTTTTAAAACAAAAGTTGATAGAAAATATGCCCCAAAGAACTCTCCAGATATTTTCCAATAAAATTATCAATTGGGAAATAATTACCTGACCTAATTTACAACATACGATGCACAGTCAGACCACCTCACCATGTCCTGAAGTACTGACAGTTTTATGTAAACAGCTAAGCTCTCATCCATCCGCATGATTTGTCACCAGGTTATTTATTATGTGCCAAAATCTCTGCACTGAGTTGTGCAAGAATTTTCTCTCCCAGCAGAGGACACAAAGAGATACTTATGCTGGTATAATACATCTTGGAGAAGAGGCTGCATTTATGCTTCAACCCATAGCAGAAAATAACGTGATCTACTGACTGGAACCCAGAGGAACACACCCCTAAGCAAAACTGAACCCTCAGAAGCACCCAGTACCATCAGCCCAAGACACCCCACACAAATATACCACTGGAAGATCCTCACTTCACACCTCATTAACTGAGCCTCTGTATTGCAATATTCATTAGCAGAGATGATTTCTATTCACAAATGAAGACTGAAATACCCAGTATTTACTGATGCCTCACTTCAGAAAACAACTACCAAATGCAAAATGCAAGGCTTACATTTAGGTGGTTTAAGCCAAATGACACTCCTTCACAACACCTCGTGTTGGCAAAGGGCCTTGTGCTGCAGGAATTGCGACACAATACTGCTCTGCCAGCGGTAACATGTGGCAAAGATGCCAAATACACCAAAGCAACATTTCATAATGAGCTGATGCATCGACCAGTGATCCAGCCAGACCCCTTGCAAACACATTTCCCAAGTGCTACATTTAGAAAAAGCGACCTTTTTGCCACTGGGTCTGTTTGTGTACACGGCGTGCCAGCAGCCCAGGAGAGCCACCTCAGCAGTCCCAAGTGCTGCCCATGACTAATGGGGCAGGGACAGGCGATGGTACACAAAAGCTACCAGCCGTAATACCAGCCGTAATACCAGGTGCCCAGGAGACGCTTGGTAAATTTTACTTAATATATTGCATCCCCCCCAGGCACCATTTTTAGCCTCTGCTGGATTTCCTCCCTTCTCCCCACCCCCAGCAGGCTCCAAACCTTGAAGTAACCTTGTTCTGTTCCCCCCCCAGAGACGGCTCCATGCCTGAAACATAACCTCTAATCTTATTTTCTATTTCTAGCATACAATTCACGACCCTTATCCCAATTTTATAAATTAAATATTCCGTGTGGCAGACACTGCTTCCTATAGTCACGATAGTGCACAGACTACACCAGGATTTATAAGCATATGCTTCTTGTTGAGGACAATTTTACATTACTTTTAAGAGCATCAGAAACACACAGTATTTCTGTATCACAGATTTACAAGCCCCCGAAAAAGAAGTTTTCACTGCTGCTGCCAATATTCCGCTGCAATGAAACAGCTTTATTTGTTGGGAGGTTTAGATGAAGACCTTAAAATACAACAGCCCTACATTGCAGGGCAGTCTGCAAAGTGAAGAATAAACTTTCAGCAATTATAGATACTTAGTGAGTATTTGCAGACATTAAGCTGATGTCTTAAAAACTACAAGGTTTCTATTACAAAGGAAGTCTTCTCACCTACCACTGTTTGTATATTAGAATGATTTTGTTTAAACTTGGGAATTTTTTTTTAATAATAGCAAAATCTGCAGTTTATATTTCCTACATAAAGTACATTAAAATAAAAATGGCCTATGCTGTACTGGATGTCCATCCTGGTCAAAACGTACACTTCTGATTCTCTACCACAATCCATCATCCTCTTTCATATCTTTTATCATTTTTTGTTCTACATCTGAACAGTTGCTGGGGTGAGACGTTCCACCGTGCACAAATTCTCCCAGAGAAGCACTTTCATACAGAACAATTCCCTGAAGAATGAAAAAATATTTTTCCATCTCCAAAGTGCTGAAAAACAGTTTTCAGGACACATCCCTGGCCAGGAGACTGCAGCCTGACACAGCCGTGCCCTCTGCAGAGCTGCACACTTACAAGAACATGTCTGCATTTTCATCAGCACCACGCTAACACTCTTCCACCTACCCTAAAATAACCTATTTCAGTCCTAGAAACACATCACCTCAGAAGGCTGCAGTAATGTCTATCACTGTTCAGCTGGCCATGCTTATTCTGTAGTGAAGGACAGATCTGGTCACCTTGCATTAGTGAATACATAGTAAAAGCGGAGGAGAAAAGAAGAGGGAGTAAATTCCAACCTACCACATACCAGAATGTTTGTATCAAGCTAGCAGCAAGTCTTTCAAAACAAGGCCAACTGCACAAGCACTTCTTTCATTAATCAGAAAATTAGTCAACCTAGAACGATAAGAGCAAAGAAATTGCCCTTTGTGGCTCAAAAATTATTCTCTGAATTACAGTCTAGACATAATCAGCTGAGGGGACAACTTGACTACACAAGGAAAATTAGGAAAAGAGGAATAATTTTTGGACTAGGATATGAAGTGCTACAACAGGTTTTGTTCAATTTATACATGCTATTAAAATGTTATACCATAAATACAGTTTACTTTCCATTAGTCTGCACAGGCAGTTCTAATAAGTATCATTAGTTTGTTCTACTTTCTCTCTCCCACTCCTTCAGCCTCTATCCTATTCTCAGCAGGGCATCCTTTGAATTTATTGGTAGCTCCACAGAAACTGAATACCACAAGTGGGAGTATAGCCTCTAGCAATTAAGAATAAAAGCAGATAAGTGAACATAAATTAGACTAGAGAAAAACATGTGCAAGAACTTCTTAAGGCAGTAGAGCTATAATTTTGAAATGGATTGGAAAACAAAAAATATAAAAATATTGAAGTCTTATCTCATCCATGTCCTTAGCACATCTGTTTATACCACAAAGCAAAGAACAGGAGCAGCGCAATCTGAAGCAGCCCAATTTGAAACTCCTCCTTAGGTGGCTAATGGGGGATTAAAAAACTGAACTACAAAGACATTGTCAACATAAATGAAAGCTTCAAGTCAAGACTGTCTTTCCCTCAGAAAAGAAAAAAAAAAAAAAAAAAAAGGTTACAAAAACATATTTTGGATGGTAATTTCATCAAGTCTTCAGGTTCAATGTTTGAAAGGTTTTTTTTCCCACCATCCCAAAGTGACAGCTAGAAACTTCTCAAAAACCATCACTGTGATTCTGATGTCAATGAAGGATAGCCACAAAAATCTATTATAGCGCTAGGAAACTATTTGCCAGCATGTTTTCAAAAAGGACACTGTTATTCAAATGGAAAAAGAGTATCACACCTCTACTGTCCGACAACCTCAGTAACTATTTCAAAACAGTGCATTCATTAAGCGTTTTATTATGGTGGTCTCCGTAGAATACATAAGCAAAGAACTAATACAACACTGCTTATCAGATGCAAATATCATATTAAAAATGTTTCCCCACTGCCTCTGCCTTTAGCATGAGGATTATGGAAACAATTCTGAAGTACTCAACGAAGATGGTAATAATATTTCAAAATTGTTTCTGCTCCCACCGTAACAAACAATGCACGTAACTCTGTTCAGTTTAGGAAAAGTATTTCTCTCCCAGTGTTCTCTTTTGCTTTAATTTGATACCTAAAAATTGATGAGTTCTTTAACATTGCCCATTCTGTGAGAAACAGGAAGGCATTTTCAACCGCATCCCATGGAATCGTGCCTACTTTATAGCTCCTAAATCTGTCCTTGTACATAGCCTGGCTTTTTTCCCCTACCCAAAAATACATTTTCCTTTCAACATGTTTAAATACTTTACCTTCTTTTGCTTATGGAGGGAGATGTGCTTTCAGCAGAACAAAAAAGGCAGCCTGCTAGTGTAGTCAATTCTGCCCAAGTTCTTCCATTGCTAAAGGACCTCTCCTTCCTGTCTAACCTGCAATAGAGTTAAGAGATAAAACAATGACTCTTTCCACAGATATCCCAGGAGAAGATAAGTGGAATTATTACTTGAACAAAAAGTTCACCTTATATTTGCTTTAAGATAAACAATGCAGTAATAGTCCCCGGCAGAACCATTAGCTGCTAGACCTAAGAAGTAAGCAAGGCTCATATTTTCCCTATTTTTCTTTTGACTATGTTCTTCATGTACAAGTAATAATTCTTTTCACATTTATCCCTTTTTCACAAACTGACAGAAAACATGTCTGTACCCTGATCCACAGTTGCTGACGGTAGTAGGAAGTACGAATTGTTACTGCACAATCAAACACAACAGCTAGTGCACTTCAATGGGAAGTGCTCCAAAGCGTATGGAGGAAAACCAAAGCAACCCAACACCATGTTATTACTGCTACTCCTTCCTGCCAAGGCCCCGTGTAAGGATCTTGCTCTACATCCAGAGTTACTCTGTTAGACAATAACAATTTTAGATTCTGCACAAGCTTGCAACCATAGGAACCTCCCAATGAATACTGTAATGAACAGATAGAGATGTGCTAGAACTACATTTTCCATCTATTCCCAAAAAGCTCAGTTTCCTCTTATCTACTATGATATCTGCAAGCTTTGAACATTAAAAATATGCCTTAATTTCTGATCACAAGTCCATAGGATCAGTTCTATTTTCAATTTCTTATTCCTACTTTTAGATTCACCCCAGCAAACTTAAAAACCACAGTAACAGAAACACATTCTTATAACTCACCAAGGTACTTATGTTTGGTTTTAGTCACAAGAAGTGTTTTCTTCTTAGACCTAATAATATCTGTTACATTCATATTTCATTATTTTCTCAAAAATTCTAATTCTGAAATAATAATAATAATTAAAATAAAATAAAATAAAATAAAATAAAATAAAATAAAATAAAATAAAATAAAATAAAATAAAATAAAATAAAATAAAACCTTCCTGCAAAGCTTTTTTTAACATTATGTGGTTGGAGCAGACCACACCACGTCCTGCATTTACCAACTACTTTATTAAGATTAATCTATACTAGAGCCATGAATGAGACTAACTGCAATCAAAGCAATATTTTATACACCAGCTCTCACTCACACACAGTAGGAGAGTTAAAGCAGTGCTTCAGTTACGCAGATAGTAACACTCACAGCAGAGTTCAGAACAATGAACTTCCCCTCTTTCAGCCAGCAATCCATACCAGGTACATACAATCAAGAGCATTTTCAACTTGAATTCAAGTGCAAAACAGGAAAAAAAAAATTAAAAAATTTAAAAAAAAATTTAAAAAAAAAGGAAAAAAGCTTAGGAGAATAAAGTAGAGTGACTAGATTCAGCAGCACAAGAAAATGAAATCAGTGTGGGCTTGGCAGTAGAACCAATAGTTTTTTTCTTTACATTATATGAATGTGATGATCAGAATCAGATTAAACTATTTATGGTGTCTCAAATGCTATTAGTAAGGCAGTCTGCAGCATTTTGAGTTCTTACACGCATACCAACAAATCATATTGAACAGCACAGCAGCTTACAGAATGCATCTGTATATCCCCCTTACAGCTAACATGTTCTGTCTGACAGAAACTTCTTCCATCAGCTGTTTTCCATATCTTTCAGATTACTCTGTTGGGATATCTTTGCCTCTGAAGTTGAAACATAGACATTTCTTTGTCCCTATTTTGGGCAAGACAATGGGTTTTTACTGGTCAGAAGTAGTACTCCATAATTATTGTTTTAAAGTTAAGAACCTACAAAACAAGAAAGAACGCCAGTCAAAAAGTCTTGTGGTGCCTCAATTTTCACAACATGCCATTTCAGTACAAATTACAGCATCTTAAGCCGTATTTACCGGAAGGCTGTGCTGCCATTCAGCAAGGCCTGGACAGACTGCAGGGCTGGGTAGCAATAGACTAGATGAGGTTTAACAAAAGCAAGTGTAGAGTCTTGTACCTGGGAATGAATAATCACAAGTATCAGTACAGGCTGGGACATGACCTGCTGGAGAGGAGCTCCTGCAGAGAAGGACCTGGAGGTCCTGGTGGACAACAGGTTGGCCATGAGGCAGTAGTGCCTTGGTGGCCAAGAAGGCCAGTCCTGAGGTGCATTAAAAGAAAGGTGCCCAACACATCTAGGGAGGTGATCCTCCCCCTCTGCTCTGCCCTGGTCGGGCCTCACCTGGAGCACTGTATCCACTTTTTGGTTCCCCAGTACAGAAAGACAGGGATCTCCTGGAAAGAGCCCAGTGAGGGCCACGGAGATAATAAAGGGCCTAGAGTACCTCTCTTAGGAAAGGTTGAGCAACTGGTGTCTGTTCAGCCTTGAGAAAAGAAGACTCAGAGGTGATCTTATTAACATCTATAAATAAGTGTGGGAGTCAAAGGGACACAGCCAACGTCTTTTCAGTGCTCTGTGGGGACAGGACAATGGGAAATGGCCATAAACTGAAGCATAGGAAGTTCCACACCTACATCCTCACAGTAAGGGTGATGGAGCACTGGAACAGGCTGCACAGGGAGGTTGTAGATTCTCCTTCTCTGGAGATATTGAAGACCCACCTGTGCAGCCTGCTTAAGGTGCCTGCTTTGCAGGGGAGTTGGACTGGATCTCTAGAGGTCCCTTCCAAACCCTACAATTCTGTGATACAGTGATTTATGTCATATTTAAGTTAGTAATTCATGGGTGAATGTAAAGTTTTCCTCCTAATTATTTGATAATTCCTAAAGACTACATTAAGCATGATTAGTTACTTTTACATGCTTCTTATTGTAGTCTCCACATGAAGGCACTTAACAAGAAACCAAAACCTTTAAAAGGGAAAACAGAGTGAACAGAAGCAGCAGCAGGACAGGCATCCCAGTATAAACATGAGTAAGCCACAAGGGCCTCCCACACAACCTACAGTTTACCACCAGTCAGCTGAGGCAGTATCTTCCATACAGCAGAAAGTAAATATCAATTTTAGGAAAAGAAAAAAAAATTAAGTGAAAATAAAAAATAAAAACCAATTTCTCCTCTTCGCATAAAATATAAAACAAACATCTCCGTTGTATTACTTCTTAAAATTCTGGGTCTTACCTAAAAGACACAGAGTGCCCAATCAAAGCAGAAAGACAACAGTAAGTTGTAAAGGAAGAAGGACATCCTGTGTTTGAAGACACAACAGTATATTTCAGTCAACCTGGGCAGTATTTACCCTCTGAGGATTTCTACAGCTGCAATTACTATTTTCTGCTTTTTTTCAGAATGTATTGAGTGAATCTTCCGAGATCACCGGGTTTGGACTATTTCAGATGGATTATCATCCCTCAAACACCGCCTGCTGGGGAAACACTATCTGCCCATACAGGGTAAGGTAAACAAAGCTAATGAACTGTTTGTCTTAGGATGATGGTGTGATGCAAAAAGGAGAAAAAACAAAACAAAACAAACTACCACACCTTGACAACACAACCTTTAGAGACTGCTATATAGAGGATAGGAAGCTTATTAAGTCAACAATGCTTTAAGGCACTATCAGGTTTTAACATATCACTGAGCTCAATCATCAGTATCAACTGTTTCCCATTGCTGAAAACTGTACCAGTTTAATGTTGCTCATTTTGGGATTCCTTTTAGAGAAACATATTTAGCACAGGCATAGCATGCAAGACACTCCACATTCATATAATTTATTCCTCATCACACCAAGCAACTGCAACACAGCGCAACACACCTTCCTGTAGAGATGGGTAACTCACATGTTGGATCAGAATATATCAAATAGCACATGCAAGAAGAGGTGATATATTACTCGGCTGAAAGAACAAGAGATTTCTGAAAAGAAGCTGCATCTTTACAGTTTGTTGATTTTGTCAGACTGTACCAGACGATTCTAATGAAACTTCATAAAATCTAACTCTTCCAGAAACTAAAATGGGAAAGTAAAACTTCTTCCTGTCTTGTCTTCAAAGGAAGAAAATACACTTTTCCCAAAAACATTTCACTTAATCTTGTGCATCAACTACGGATTTACTCTATCATACCAACCCATCACCACAAAAATTTAACATTCCTATATAAAAACAAAACATGTATTATTAGTGGTTTTCAAAAGACTTCGTGTCCAGCAACATCTGCAGAGCAACAGATTTCACTTAACCAGACCAGAATCTCTTCTAACCACAAAACCAAGCACAGATCAATTTCAAAATAGCACAGGTCAGATGCATCACTTTTCCACGTGGATAAAGCAAGAAGTGCACTTGACCAAAGTCGGCCAAACTATATCATATCAGTCCCATGACCCACAGAACTATTTCAGTTTTATGAATAAATATTTGCAGGAGAAATAACATTTAAAGCAGTGCCGACAACATGGATACACCTGAAAATAATAAACTGTGGACAAAGCCATGTTAAATTTATGGTCAAATCCTTACAAAATATATAATGTTCACTTATCACCTGAATTATTTTGTAGCATTATAAAGTTGGAGACAAGTTATTCACTTTGGATATGAAATGAGGTCAAAGCGCTGAATCTGACATCACAATCTGTTACTGTGGAAGTTATTGCAGCATTTATACAAAGAAAAGGTTTATTAACCTAATCAGATTGCTTTGAGAAAATGTTTCCATTCTCTTCCTGAAAGCAGCACAAGATATGCAGAAAAACTGGAAGCTCTCTCAGTGAGGATTCTTTCTACAGTTTCATACAGAACCACACATATTTCCAGTAAAGGCAAACACACTCTTTTGTTCAGTACGTTGTTCTAATAATTGGCAGCTCCTCCCTGCACCTCATGCAATTTTTATTAGCACAGAAGTTTCTTTATAAAAATAACAACCCTTAGAATTAAAAGTCCACTTACTTCCATTACTTTTGGAAAGTTTTTATTGAACACAGCCCTGCTCTTCTATACAAAAACTTCAGCTTCTCTTCAAAAGTAACTGATACAGAAGTGCAAAATACAATACCATCAAAACTTCAACTCTGTATTATAACCTGTGTATCTACACGACTTCGTGCTCATTCAGTTTATTTGTACACCCCTGTGAGGTAGCACAGTACGTCAGTTTGCTCACCATAGGTAAAGGATGCATGAGTACCTACGTCAACCTCTGCTTTCCTGCCAACAACCGTGGCAACTTGGTAGCCTTGGAGTTTTCACTTGTACTGCTCAGAACTAAACTCCATAAGGTAAAATTCTTATCACTAACAAATAAACCAAACTCATTTTTTTTTCATATTTCTTAAATAAAGGCCAAGAAGAAAGTTTTCAGCTTTTCTGAATGATACGAGCATATTTAGCTTCACATCACTTTTTTCTGGTGACACATTAAAGCTCTGAGCTACATCATCTGCTTGTAAACAATCATCTCACATTGGAAAAAGCACAGAACTTATTATCTTGTATTGCAAATATTTGCAAACCATGTCACTTATCCAAAAGAACACAAATCTCTAACTGTATCTTTGGTAAGAGACTAAATGCAGCTCTTTCCAGGGCTACACACTGATGAAGTTGGATTCTATACAACATACTTGTACAGTTTTAGTTAACTTTGCTCTATACTACAGGGCCTTCAATTCCTGCTCAGACAAAGAACTGCAGACATTCAGCTTGAGGCAACGTGACCATTCTTCTGTACAAACATACAAATAAAAAACTATTCCTGTCCTCAGGATCCTTAAATTAACTGAGGCGCCCTTAACAGAAGATGAAAACCTGCATTCATTTTTACATTTATTTTACATTCATTCATGGCTTCATCTGAGCATTTGGGGATGATAACTCCATTTCACACTTAGCAAGTTGCAAAAAAAAAAACTAAATTAATAGATCTGGAATAATGAAATTTTTAGCCATCCTCTTCCTCCCTCTGCATAATACTGTCTGGAGCATGACTTGCAAATAGCATTCTGAGAAAGATTTTGAAATACTAAACAGAAAGATCATGTTCCTCAATTCTTCAGGATTCTGGCATAGAATTACATTCACCCATACTGATCTTTCCCCTGCAATCTTCAGCCTTTGTCACAAGCTGGGTGGATAAAGAGAAAGTCTTTCAGCAACAGCACAAGTTGTTTCTGTGTCAGTCCTTTCTGGTCACTACAGCTTTCATTTGTTTTCAGCATTTCTAGTCTATGGCTGGGCCATATAAAAGGAACATCTTATATCTTCAGGATGAGATCGCCAGATTCAAGTATTTTGAAGGAACTTTTAAAAATACTGGCTCATACTTATGCTCTTTGGAAGAAACACTTAAAAGACCTCAAGATTTTTCTGGAATGTGAGTTGTAGACATTCAGGTGCTTTATCTTTCTCTGAGGAAGCTCTTATGCTTCGACTTGAATTGTTCTTCTACAGCACAATCAGCCAAGCTCTAATCGGTACAGAAGATCAAGACGTTCTGTTTCATAAACAAGAAGAATGCCTAGAATACTGCTCTGAATATCACTGTATCAGACAGAGCACGTAGACCTGCTTGGAAGAATGATTTTATCCCAGCAAATCCAGAGGAATTCTTAATAGCACCAAGAAACTCGCCAACACACCAATTCATCACACTGAGGAAATCTACTAGTGAAACTAAAAACACTCCGTTCCTGAAAGAATTAAAGACAGATTTCTTTGCTAGGTTACCTCCGGCAGTAACAAAATCTAGGGACATCTTCAGAAAGTAAGGGGAGAAAAGGTCCATAACATTCCTGTCTTCCTACTCTTCTCCTATGCCTTCCTCTACAACACATTCCATATACTGCTTTAAAAAGTTCCCAAAACATAGCATTAAGGAAGGTCTGTTCCATCCCCAGATTGCACCAGCATATGTTGTACAGAGCCTGTGAGGAATTCTGTGTAATCAGAGCTCTATGGAAATGTCAACTTTGAGCATGCAACTAAACAAGAATCACACCTTCAACGCTGTTATTAAACAGCCACTTCACATGTTCCACTATGACTTCCCAACCAACACACAAACCTGGAAAGAACACAACACAGTATCCAAGGCTGAGATGGGCTGACTGATAAAGTGGCTACCTATCTCCTAGAGCTATCCTCAGAAGGGAGAGGATATATTTCCTTTGTGAAAAATACTTTGAAGAAAAGGCCCAGAACATCCCAGTTCGCTGTTTCAATTAAAAGTTGTAATATGTGCTTGTGCCAATTGTATGTTATCGTTTAGCCTGAAGCCAATGCACTGCCAGTGGTATGCAACACCACAGCTGGAAAGTGTATGACTTGCTATAAAGACTCTTGAAAGCCTCACAAAGCCTCAGTTACTCCCACCTCAAATCCATCCTTGCTGGCTTTCACTCAGACAGCTCAGGATTCCCCGCAGTGCTTCATCTTTCCTTTTTCATCCCTCTTCTATTCTTCAAAGCTCAGCCAGCATTTCTGGGATCTCTGTTCTGCCCTCACACCCATTCCTCCCATGTTCCCAGGCTGCCCTAACCCAGGACACTGGAAGCTGGTCAGCCCCATGCAAAGTTTATGATCATAACAGAACCACGCAGGATAAATCTGGAGGGGTGACTCTAAGTAACCAATACACTTAACTTGCAATTGCAGCCGAGTAAGTCAAGATTGGTATTTCAAGATAACAATGTTCCCAAAATAATTCTTCTTTTGAAACACATCTTGACAGCACCAATGCTGTCTCCTTCAAAAGATGGCAATGGTCTTAACAGAAGACAAAATTCAAAACCTTTTTGGGAAAATTCAAGGATTTGACCAAATATCACAGAATGCCAAAAGACCAGGATCAAATCAGACAAATTCAACAGGTAACCCAGAAAGCTGTATGAGTAAAGCGGATGCCTCGTATTCCTCCTCACACGTTAGTTTTTTGGGGCCAGAAGGCACTAAATCCCTCCCACCATAAAATTATCTTTTATGTACATCAACGACAGAAGACAAGAATCCCACAAAAAGCTGAAGAGGCACAACAAAACATGACCAGCAGCTTCTCAGCGAGTCTGGAACATGTTTAACATTTTCTACTTAGCTTTCAAAATATTCTTTCATCCTACCAGGCAGAACTTCACATTCTACAGCTACCAACGGCACCTTCTGAGGTTTAGATCTACAGTCTCCAAATACAATTCCAGAGTTGCATCTAGCTACAGGATGCACAAAATTTAAACACATCCCGGAATACAGTTCTGCCTGGAGAGCACAATGTTGCCTGTTGTGTGTTACTTAATGTTAACCGACCTTACCCAAAGGCCAACAAAGGTTAAGAAACACTAACGAGATGTATTGACAGGCTCTGGGAGGACTGGTGTGATTAGAACGTGGATTTTGTCAAGCCCAACACAACCAGCCGCCCTGCACGCCAGCCCAGCACACTGCTTTTGTGCTGAGGTTACCATGCTGCTGGAAATGTCATCTTTCATGTATGATATAAAAACCCTTCTATAGCTGCTAACAATACCCTGGCATTGTTTGCAACATGTAGGGTGTTGTTCTGGCCAACATCCAATTCCAGTAATAATATTCTATCTACCGACAGTAACCACAAGAAGATAGTCTTCCTTTTCAGCCCCAAGTGGTTTTGCAGAGCAGCAGCAAGCTCCTGAAGAGCTGCCACATTTCAATGTAAGTTCTGCATTTCACTGTTCATTTATCTCTCTGCACAGATCACACGTTTCTCTCAAACTGTAGAAACGCCTTGAGATTACTGGGTATAAAGGAGCTCTTTTTATACAGTACAATTAGTCATACCAACAGTGATAGCTATTTTGAGCAGCACCTATTAATCACTATCATTAGCAGGATCTCTGGTGTACCAGCTTTCACTGTACCAAGAACAAGTCTTTTCCCATTACAGCACTACTATATAAACAAAAGCAGCAGCACAATTTCTCTTCACACAACCCTGTTCTGGGTAAGGAGAGGAAGCAACGGCACTTAAAACTACATGCCATTCAAGACACAAAAGGAAGCTTACTTATGCCTTACAGGACCACAAAAATACAATTGTTTTGCTGTAATGAAAAACTGGCTGTAATTTCTGTGCTGAGGAAGAAAAGCTCATGAAAAATAATCAATGGTGGGAAGAAGTGCGGAGAAAAAAACTCTGTCAGGATGGAGGCAACAGAAGAACAAAACACAGAAAGTGATCAAAGACAAGTGGATGGTTAAGTGGGAGAAACCTACACTTCTTTAGAGACTGTCAGCAGATATTTCCATATTATTCAGTATGAAGGACAACTGTTGACCAAGTTCCAGAGTCTCAGAAGAGGCTTTCATCTGGAAAATATTCCCTGTATGCAGTATTTCTTGTTTCCTAACACCTCTGAGTAACTCCTGAATCAGAAGGAAAAGTGCTAACAGAAGGATTTATGCCTTACGCTGACCTAAGGAGCAGCAGCACAAGACGCGCACGAAGGAACGACTCACACCCAAGGTTACGTGAAGCCCAGAAACCTGTGTGTTGGCCTGAAACACAGCTTTGTGCCACTGCATAAACAACAAAAAGTCCACCCAGAAGCTCAAAAGAAAACGGCGCAAGCCTCGGATTGGGAAAAATAAGGATTATTTACAGAAGAAGTGTCCATCTTATTTCGTGTCAAAGCGTTGCTTAGCAAAAGTCTCCAGCCAAGTGAAAAATTGCATTGGTACACAAATAGCACCTGCGTGCACACCGTGATCAGCTGGAGCTCACAATCCCATGAGCAGCGTACCACAACCTTCATGTGGCCGGGAGCTCCGTGACACAAACCATGTACCCTGGGGGCTACAGCCACCCACCACCGACAGCCCAAAGCAGCAGTCAGGAGCACCCTGCACTTTGTGAGCCACTGCTGGGCTGAGCACAGGAGCAACAATGCCCTCAAACCCCACGCTGACCTCTTCCCCAGCCCTCTAGATCGGAGCCTGCCAGCAGCCACACTGGGGATACAAAGTGCAGAGCCATTTTGGGAACCAGATCTCCACTTTTGGCAGCTGTGTGCCCCCACAGCCACTGACTGACAGCCCAGCAGCTCCTCGCCGCCACGCGACAGACACAGATCTTCTCACCACAGCACCCAGACATCTGTCCCCCTGTAATGGCTGATTTACACCTGGCACTGGGTTCATAATCTTAAGCAAAACAACACGAGATCTTTCAAAATCTTCCAGACTCCTGAAGTAACGTGCAGTTGGCACATGTGTCAGCACCAACCCCTTCATCCCAGTGCAGGCCCCACTTCAAGCACCGAGAAGCTCAAGCCTGTGAGTAAAGTTGTAAGGTACAGTCCAAAACGAGAGCTCTCCTCTTCTGCCTGCAATGTGCACACAGCATGCTAAATATAACCCTAAATAGCAAGAAATAGCCCTTGATGCAAGCGTCAGGTGAAGGGCTGCGAGCCCCCACGGCTGTGACCGGCGGCACAGACGGCACCGGCCGCCTGCCCGGCAGAGGCTGTCAGAAACCCACCTCCCCGGCCGGCTGTGAGCACAACGCTTCGCCCCACCGGGGCGGCTCCGAGCCCGGCCCGTGGGGCTCGGGGCCGCCTCAGCGCCCGGCAGGGCCCGGGCAGCGTGGCCCTGAGGCGAGGCCCGGCGGTGGGGGTGTCGGTGCCGGGCCACAGCAGGCCGGAGCCCCGGGCGGCGGTCACTATTTCGCAGGAAGGTGCGCAGGAATTCCCGCAGGCGCAGTCCCCGCCGGGCTGCCCGCACTCGGGTCACGGCAGCGGGAAGGAGATGGGGGGGAGCCGGCCGGAGCTTCGCCGCCGCCCCGAGCCGCGCCGTGCTGCGCCCCGGCTGTCCCCGCCGCCAACAGGGCCGGCCCCGCGCTGCCGACGGTGCGCGGCGACACAACCCCGGGCCGCGCCCCGGGACGCCACCGCCGCCGCCGCCGCCGCCGCCCTCCCCCCGAGCCGGGCTCCCCCCGGGGTCTCCTCGCCGTCCCGGCGCAACCCCCCGCCGCGGCCCGCTGGAGCTGTCCGGAGCGCCGCCCGCCGCCCCCTTCGGTGCCCGTCCACGCCAGCTCGGTGCCTCGCACCGCCAGGGCCCCGCCGGCTGTAGGGCTGCAGGGCTCGCTCCAGACCCGCGGGCAGCGCTGGGGACGGGCCCAGGCGCGGGGCCGCGCGGGGGGAAGGCGGCGCGGGGGCAGCGGAGCACGGCCGGGCAGCTCGCTCACCTGTCCGCCACAACCCGCCGCACGGCCAGCCCCGCTCTGTGTACTCCGGAAACGGCGGCTCCTCCACCGGGCGCCGGAGGAGGGGCCGGCAGAGGGGGCGGGCGGAGCCGCGAGTGACAGCGGGAAGGGGACGGCGGGAGGGGGAGGGCGGCGCCGGCTGAAGGGCGAAGGCCGGGGGTCCTGACGGGGAGATGGAGGTGACACGAGGATGGGCCGCCGGGGATGACCTGGAGCGGATCGTGCTCGGCCCCAGCACCGGAGGACCCCGACCGGCTCCAGTCTGGCTCCGGGGCTGGGCCTGGCCCCTGGGAGCTGCCAGGGACGGGCAGGGCGTTAATTCGTGGTAGGGGATACAGGCAGGACAATCCGACAGCATTGCTGTGCGTTTAACACTACGAGGTTCTCACCATGCTGTCTCGTGGCCGGACGCAGTGAGTTCTAACACACAGGAACGGTCTGTGACAGAGATGGGCAGTGGCACCTGCAGAGTACTGTATGTCACTGCTATTTAAAACCATCAGCTAGAGAAAATACCGAGTTGTTAAATGTTTATTTGGGAATTAGGTAAAATGCACAAAGGTTACCTGAAATCGGTCCCTTGGCCATAATTATCCCTACTGGTGTTAGCTATTGCTGAGGAGCAGGCCTGTGTGTGATGGCTTCACTGCAAGTGTGCAGCAGGTTGTTACTATTCCTCAGGCCTAATTCAGAGTTCATATGGAGACATTTGCTGTGCAGTTCGATGTGCTTTCAAATCCAATTTCCAAATAAACCACCCCATTAATCCTGACTTCTTAGCACAAAGTGTTTTGGTTTTTTTTTCCAAGGTCTGGTTAAAACCTTAGCTTTGAAATGAAGCAATTAATAACATAAATAGTCGGTAGACATTAGAAGATCAGATTGTGTAATAATAAGAGAGTTGTTAACAGTTCTTGGAGCAACAGTTCAATTTAAGTTAAAAAAAGAATTTCTAGGACTGAGTTAATCCAGCTGTGATCCTAAAAAAATATAGATAATAAGCCTCCCCCCAAAAAACACCTCTTGAATACGATACCAATAAAGCAAAAAGAACTCATTTCCACCAGTTTGTGCTGCTAATCAGAAAACACCGTGGGAAGAAGTGAAAGTGTCAATTTGTCGGACACCTTCTAGCCACAAGCAAGAAGCAGTGTCTGTGGGGAGCTGCCTGGGAGCAATCTGTGGCTTTGTTTCCATCTCTGTAGCAGATGGTTGCTGGCAGACTGGGCTGCTCATCAGTGCATTGCCTCCCAACTTTCCTGTCTACTAAGTGTGTCTCTTCCTAGTCAACTGAGTTATCAAATTAAGAGACACCTGGGAAATACTTGGAAAGCAAGCAAGGGAACAGAAGGCTGTCACATTATCCACTCCTTCAGCAGGGAGAGGTGCCAGAGTGTTCTTTTTTACTCTAAAACTGAAGTAAAATGCTGGAAAAGGTACCTTGGGGTGTGGGGTGGAGGCAGGGATTGCCACTTTTAAATGGCAAACACTGATTTGAAAAAAAAGTAAAGACTCAGATGGGGTTTGAACGAGTACAGGTAGCTGAAAAGGAAAGAGAAAACAAATACTGCAATGGGTTTTTCTTCTTCTCAGCCTGGGATTAGAGGTTATATTTTAATAGCAATGCAAAGAAGGACCCAAAATGCCTCCTGGTTTTGTTTTTGTTTTCAGGTATACAAATATACCGGGAGCCTTCCAGCTGCAATCAGCTCTCCAGGAGTTTGTTCTGGTGCTGAGGTTGTGCCATGCAACCAGAGCAGCCCTGTGAGCTGCTGAAATAAAAGGCAAACCAGCAGGAGTTGTTGGGGCAAACATTACCCTTCACTCTCAAGTCTTGTATGCCCAGCCCAGGCCCTGTCCAGTAAGAATCCTATAGCCCCTGTTGAGCAGCTGACATTTCTCACCTACGAACTTTTCTGGGAATATTCTTTCCCCTCCGATCTCCAAGCCACGTACCCAGCAGTACTTGGTCATGCAAGTATTGTGATCTGGTGCTCACAGGATCACAGCGATCTCCTCCTCTGATTCCAGCTGGCAAATGCTGGAATATAAAGTATTACAAATATTGTAGTAAAGAAATACAGTGCCAGGTGACGGCTGTCCACCATACTTTTTCTAAACAGTACTATAGATACATTTCCGCCAACAGATCCCCAGACTACATCAGCTGCACTGATAAGAACACACAGTGTTCTACAGACCTAACCTTGCAGTTCAATACAACTCACAAATGCTCTTTTATACTAGCAGGAGGTCTTCAAATCTGCGCTGCATTTTGTTATCCAAGTGGCTTAATTTTATTGAGTGGCTCTGCACAGAATCTGGTTTTGTGAATAGTAATGATGTTATAAATTTTTTAGTAAGCATATTTTTTTATTTTAATTTGCAGGATTTGTTTCCTTTTTTTTGTTTGTTTGTTTTTCAGTGCTGTATAGTGATTTTTAATGCAACATCTCAAAAGATACGACACATGAGGAGGATTGCAGGTGAAATGTATAGATTAAGAGCAATAATGCACAGCAAACTGTAGGAATCCCAGCCTGAGCACCAATGTCTTTAAACCAGATGGTAGAAATGTAAGACAGACTGAGAAAAAAAATAGAAAGTTCACACTAAATGTGAATAGAGAATGAAACTCTGTTTAGTAAAGAAATAATAACCAATGGAAATAAAAGGGAAATTCCTAAGGACTAGGCAATTTGTGGTATGACAGGTTGATTTATTGTGAATTTGTGTGTGAATTCTAAATGTTTTGAAAGGTTGTAGTATGATGAACTATTTAGAAAAGTCCTATGTAGATCTGCATACAATAGAAGCATTCAATTGTATTTATAATTTTCCTATCGATGTTACATATATGGGAGATGTGCTTTCCAAGACTTCCATTGAATAGGAAGGGAAGGAAACTGGGGAGCTGCATAAACAAAAAACGTAACAATGCTGTTTAGAGAGAGAGGAAACCAGCTTTGAAACGTATTATGAATGCAACCTGATCTCAGGGGCTGCAAGAGGAAGAAATCATTAGCACAGAAAAAAAAAGCAGCACTGGCACAATAGCCATGTGCAAATGTTAATAAGGATATGCGTATCACAAGGTGTGGGATAAGATTAGGAGGATGAATGTTAGTCATAAAATCCCTCAAGAGTGGGTTGTCCTGTTAAGGGAAAAAGCTAACTTATGGGGATTGCCTGTTTCTGTTAATCATACAGAGATATGTTTAGGAAAAGAAAATGGGAGGAAAGGCAGTGAAGGGTGATTTTGGAAAGCAGGCGTGATCTGTTGCATCAGCAGTGATTTTCTCTTTGTGGTTAGTGACTGCTATGAAGGTTGTGATCATATGTTGAAGTTCAGGAAGAACAGCAATACTAAG
Organism: Coturnix japonica; assembly: GCF_054131305.1. Classification (NCBI taxonomy): domain Eukaryota; kingdom Metazoa; phylum Chordata; class Aves; order Galliformes; family Phasianidae; genus Coturnix; species Coturnix japonica. The sequence goes on from NC_140668.1 coordinate 32,031,103, forward strand.
AAGTAATGAAAATGCAGTTTTAGATCTAGATACTTTATACAGTTTGTACAGTATGCGACAGGTCTTGTGGCTCAAGCCTGTGGCTGTCTGAATGTTTGACAATGCAGGCATACACGTAGGCAAATAAGACTTCTAAAAATACATTTCACAAATCATCCATTCCAGCTGCCGCAGTGAGAACAGTCCTTTTGTCCAGCAGCTCTGGACAACTGAAATCCCATTTCAGACAAATGAAATTCAGTTATTTGCTGCCTGACAGGAAAGCTGCTGACCTATGCTTTATACCCCTCAGTACATTGACCAACCATTGTGTCCAACTTGAGGCTTAAAATGAGAATTGGCCTCCTGCCCAGCAGCTCCGTAAACACTACCAAATGGCAAAAGAGCCCTATGGTTGGAGCTCACAGCCTGGAAAAACTTTTGCCCGTTACCTCCACAGGGCAAGTCTCACTTGGGAAACAGTGAACGTGGCTGACTGTGTGAGGCCACCTAAAAACAAAAAAGGGACAACCACCTTTTCTTGTCAAACAAATCAGAGATTCAGGTCACCTTAAAAAAGCCTAGGTTCCAGGACAGTAATACTGGTTATAGAAAATATGTATATATATATGTACACACACACACACATATATATATGTATATAACAATCTGTTATTTCTACAAGCACTGGTCAAACTCTGAAGTGAGTAGAGGCCATTGACTTCTATTGATGTTGGATATATCCCATGACCTTCTGGTTTATATATTTAGACTCCCCATAGTAATCTTCTACTGGTCTGATATCATCATCATTATTATAAGCAGAACTTGTCACTTGATTGACAGCAAATAACCTTTCCAAAAAATAGCCAACGAATAAGAATGTTTTGTAGGATCAACACATGATCATGACTGCCTGCAGTTCACTTTTGTTTACAGGCAGTGGAAGAATTCTGGATATTTTTAAGGTCACTGTCCCCAGCCCAGAGATGAAGAAGATGTGTTTGTTTTTAAGTTGCTGTTCTGCTTTAAAAACCGTCTTCCAGTTGTCCTGAAATGGAGAACTAGACTGAAATTCTTTGTCCATTGCAACAGGCTTGACGGGCACAGGAATGCAGCGCTCTCAACTACACACACAAAATTGTCATTGACATTTCACATTTTTGCTTCAGGAAGCCAACTGCTCAAGTGTATGTATAACTTTTTTTGAAGTCTGATGATTCAGATGTCTGGGATCTCATTTTGCTTGTTTTCTTGAAAACTTTCACAAAAAGGAGTCAGCTTGTAAAACCACAAGAATGTTCTTCTCAACCAGCTGTGGTAAAATAGTTTGCACGGCCATCTAAATACTGGAGAATTTTTTGTATTTAAAACGAATTTATTCTGCTGAGTAGCAAACAATTGTGAATTCATTATTAGCTATTAGCAGCTGGCTTAGATCTGTGCAAAGAATGCAGAAAACACAGAGGTGTTGAGGGACTGTTTATGAAGAACAAAGAACTGTTGTTGACATCTTTACATAACAGTAAACCTTAGACTTATAAAACAGATACGCTCTCAATATATGAATGAGAATTAGACTGATTTTTTTTTACCTTGAAATTAATATGGCACTCAAGTATATAACATTGTTAGATTGCGAGCAGGAGTGAAATGTAATTCTGTGTGATTGACAGTATTTACTAACAGAGTATTTAGAGTTGCTAACATAATTGAGTCTAAACACAATTTAAGAAAGACTAAAACAAAGTTTAGAATGAATTTTGAAGCAATATTTATAAACAGATATAGAAAAAATAGTATCTCTTCCACTAAATGTTCGAAATTAGAGGCTAGCTGCCAAAATATACTTTCCGTTTTTGACGCTGTGCAGCTGATTTCATTAAGGCATTGTATATGTTCCAGGTAATGCAATTCGACATCTTTAGAAAGTGTCTGATATTGGACATACAATTCTTATTTTTAAGTCCCTGTGAAATATTCATGAATGAATGATGAATCTTACATGATTTATTTTAAAATATTTCTATATAAACATACAAAATATGTATAAGTTTATAAATATTTATAGATCTTTAAAGTGGTCTGGAAAGAAGCCTAAATGGTATTATTAAAGAATTTGCATTGGGTAATTCTTGCAATAGAAGGGGCTGAAAGCTGTTGCATCATAATGTCTGTAAGATTACTGTTATAAAGGTAACTTAATTTCAGCTGCCTCAGTGGTACTGTTACTACCTTTCGCCTATACAGCTTATTTTGTGTTGTGGAAGGCTGCCAAATAAAAGAGTAATTTCATAATAGAGAACATGTAATTATGAAAGTAGGCTGAACAGAGGAATAACAGAAACTAGTAGGCTGGTATCTCATAGCTTAAACTTCGTTAAATTACTTGTTAACACACAGAAAAGTTTAGTAGGTAAAAACTGTTCTGATGCAGTCGTGCCAGTTGAATGAATTAGTCTTTTCTCTAGAGTTTTTTCACTAATTACAGAAATACCCAAAGGCCTGTGTGGGATTGTGCTGCAGGTAATCCATGTACAAGACAGCATTTCTCAGAACAATGAAACCTGAGACTATCAGAGCTTTCTTCTTAAACAGTTATTGCTAAACCCAAACAGAACCTCCTTTGGGCATCGTGTCCAAACCAATCCAGGCCCCCTGGTGACATCAGGAAGCACAAGATGCCTGTCAGTTAGTCTCTGTCTGTCTTGTGCTTGAGGCGATAGTCAGAGTTGACAGAGAAGAGTAGGACTTATTTGCAAAACCTTGGCATCCCAGTCTGGTCTGTATTCCTTGGAGCCCGTGCAGCCAGCAATACGTGCTCAGCTGAGCTCTGTTTTCTTCTGGCTCCAACAGGAAAGCTGGTGTAACTGACCTTAGTGGCTGGTTTCAGGTTCTTGGTTTGTTTTGTCAGCTTTCAGTACTTCCATACTTCTTCTGTAACCACAGCTAAGAGTATATTTGGTTTGCATTGCATTCATTGTGGTCTCCCACCTGGGTCTGGTTCTCCTCCATGAATTCAACACCAGGCTTGAGAAACTCACTCTGCTTATCGCTAAGATGAAGCATGTGGTTTTGCATCCAATGGTTTGTTGGTTTTTTAAACTTCTTTAGCCAAAAGGTTAAACAGCTGGCTATGTTATTAGATGCAAACATCATGCATTCCTTGTTTAGCTACACGTGTGCCTGATGTCTAAGGGCTACCAGAAGTGGTTTCTTTAGCACTCCACATAAGCTTAGATCCTTCACAATATTCTAAATGTACCATGACCTCTAAGTCAGATAGGTGCCCTGTATGTCTCAGTCGTCTTTCTAAAAGTGCTCTCTGCATCCCCATCTCAATTTCTACACCAAGAAGCATGTGCAAACCTCTCTCCTGTGGTTTGGTTCCAAATGTCTCAATTCATCTGTCATTAATTCTGATTGCGTATAGCTCTGTTGGAACTGAGACCCACAGTTCCCAGCTCTTTTGCGTGGCATCTAATCAATTTCAGTATTGTAAAAAGAGGATATAAAAAGCTACTGTCTATTTGACTGTGGGATCACAGTTGCTACTGGTCTAAGCTGCAAGAAACAAAATACCAGTCTCACAGGAATTGCACGTATGCACATAGGACAACTTAAACAAGCGTTACTTATGTGTCAGTACTAAGAACCATAGCTATATGGTAGCAACTGACAGCTGAGGTTTGAGGGCATCAAAGATTTCAGCTCTGTGAGTGCACTGCTAAATAACTCAAAAGAAACAGATAAATGGTACCCACCAGTGCCCTTTTTGTGAATTTCACACCAATGAAGCAAGACACTATAATCCAAGAAGATGTATTCAGGTCCTTTTAAGCCTTTAATTTCAAACTATCAGTTATTAGCAGATAAGTAGAAAAACAATATGTAGGCCAAGCAAATCTATATATCAGTTGTTTTCTGTTACTGGATTTTGCATGTTAGTTTTCTTTTGGAATTTTAAGAGTGAGACTGTGGAACTGATATTACAAAAATCTCTCAGAATTATACTTCGATACTGGTATTGACTATACGTACATCTCAAGGACCTTTGTAATTCATAAAGTCAGAAGATGAGAGGACAAAAATAGGACATTGAGAATGCTGCCTTTTCCTTTTCAGTGGAGTCATATTTGAGAGACTTAGCAGTTATTTAGCATAGCTTAAAATGAGAAGAAACAAGATTGTATTGCACAGTTATACAGAAATAAAAAAAATTAGTAGGGGAACATACTGAGAACTGATTGTAAACGTAGTGGCTTCTGCTTAATCCCCTCACAACAGAGTAAATATGTGCTGCCTCAGTATAAAATAAAGGTAACAGAATGATAAACCAGTCTTTTTTTATACTATACTAACATCAGCTGTAATCAGTTTTTAGGAGCTCAAAGGCAACCTTAAAACATAGCAAGAACTACATACATGCATGAACAGGTACATACAAAAATTTGCCTGTCTTTGTTACCACGGGCATGGTGAAAAATAAATGAATTATATGTTTGTATTTGTATTATATGTAGCCTTTAAATAGGGTCTGAGGAGGTGCTGCACCCTTCCAGCCACACAGCTGAACTGCCTCTACCTGTGCACCCAGGGCTGACCCAGTTTTTTCCCCAGGTGCTCAATCAGTGGTTCAGGCTCAACAGTTCCCATACACCCCCCAATCTGCTGAACATTTCTTCTGGGGAACAAATAATCTGTGTAGTTGTTGAGATTACATGATTTGCTATTTCCCAGAATAATTGTCCACGAACATGTGAACTTGTGTATGGGAAATCGGTAATCACAGCCTGAACCTCTGATTAATCAGCTGAGCCAAGTGTTGGGTCAGCTGTGGGAGCACAGGTGAGAGTAATTTAGCTGTGCTCCTGGAAGGGGTGGAGCTTGACTCCACCTCCTCTAGACCTCATTTAAGGGCTGACCACCACTAAGGCAGCATCTATTGGAGATTGTTCCCTGTTGGAGATTGCATCAGCACTTCCTAGTGAAGGCATATGTATTGGTGAGTTTTCCCTCATAAATAACCTTTTGAATATCTGTCACCATCTCTGTTACCTTCTTTGTGTCATTTCACTTTGCAGTTTTATTGACCGCTCTACTAACATGCAAACTCTTGACTATGTATGTGAGGTGACCCCAGTGATGGTTTCTGAAGTAGGATTTGCAGATCAGATGAATTTGTCCCTGAGGGGAGTTATGTTTTTCTCCTCTTGTGGAGCAAAAACATACTGACATACTTCAGAGTTGCTAATTTTGACCTTCTGATTGCAAGTTCCATACAACTAATGTTTTTCTTAGTCTAGGACTAGTGGTTTCCTGAGAAGATCAAACTCATAGTAGTTTGAGATGTTCCTTCATGGTTATGGTACATGCTGAATTGGTAAAACAGCACAGTACATAATAAGAACTTAGTTCCTTCTGTAGTGGTTTTATACCCTATGCTTTTTAGACTGTGTAATCATTTTTCTGAAAGTACTAAACAGAAATCTTTGTAAAGCTCATTTATCCAGCTGTGCTATGGGGTATGTGTAATTTTGGGATTTCTAGGCTTAAATATAGTTAGCAACAACAGAAGATATCTAAGGCCTCTCTGTCATGTATTTTGTTAATGGCTTTTAAAGATCATGGTGGCTCTTGCTATGTGAAACAATTATACATATTCTCATTAAAACTCCAAGACCTGCAGTTAGTTTGATTCCAGTATGTGTTTAATGCTGTTCTCATTTTGCATAAAATAAATGTAGGTATTTGTTTCAAGGCCAAAATATTTGAATTAAGAATTATGTTTATAAATATCCTTAAAATTCAATTCAGTAGGAATTAAAAAACCTCAAAATGCAAAGGCCTGGGCAGTTTTCCTTACCCAACATTGTATTGTAGTGTGAAAGATGAAGTGGAAAGTTGTATCTGTAAAGGAAGAGCCTGAAATTATTTGAATTATAGTTACTGGTGCACTCCATGTGACCATAGCCTTTTACAGACAAAAAATACAAACAAGTATTTCAAGCGGAATCTGCTTGAAGGAGCAAAATCATCATGAAATCAGTTCTTTAAAAGTCAGTCTACAGAACTGGGATTTTAAAGAGGAATACTGGCAAGATAATTGGGCTCCCCTGACATGTACAGGGAAAAAAAAAAAGCCTACTTGATGGGCAGGCATCTTCTAAAACAAGATCTGCGTTACCAGACAGCTCCCTCAAACTGAAAGAAGTTACAGGATGGGCTGGTTTCTTAAAATATTAGTCATTTTAAACAGCTTTTTAAACAAGATTCTCATTATGATTTCACTTGTGATAATTCATTAAATTGCAATGGTGATAAATCCTGAGAGATTGAGTTTATAAATGAATATCAAATGATTGTTTCTGGTGTTTTTTTAAGACCCTGCAATTTGTTTTGCGTGTAGCTGAACAATCATTAATCTTTGCTGACAGTCTGGTTTACATTACTAGAATATTTGCTGCTGTACACCAAATGGCATTGTCCAATTGGGCTTTATTTTTAGGCTGCTTTGTAGCAGATGCAGACTGGCACATCGCTGCTTCTATCACACACTGCTATCTAACACACAGTGATGTGTGTTACATTCCCAACAGGAGCCCCACTGAGAGGAGAGGAAGGAAACCAGTCACAGAAATGATAGCAGTGCAAAGCACAAGTCTCTGAAGTCTGCATTAGTGGGTCAGCTGCCAAGAAGTACTGCATGTGAATGGTCCTTTAAAGCTGTATTTGCCTCCCATTTGGGACTCTCCTGACAGTCTAAAAATCATATGTAGGGAATTTGCTAGAACTTTGATTTAATATGCATATAACCAAGATAATGAAACTTAAAGTCAGCTCCTATTTGATACTGCATTAATCCTCAGACATGTATATTCAGTGCAGCAATGGTGAACAATTAAGAGCACTAAGCATCTTTTAAAGAAATATTCTAAGAGCTTGTTTCTGCAGCTGTTAAGAGGAGCAATCCTTGTTTTGAACATAATGGAACAAAGATCAAACCCCCTCTGTCTGTAGAAAATCTGTTTTGCTAGCAACCTGAGTAATTTAAATAACCGCATTGAACTATTTCTGTTGTGAAAACTATTTTCTACCTGGCAAAACATAGCATTATTTCCAAGCAGGTCTTTAAGACCTTTCTATTGTATGCTATATGTGCAAAATAAGTACAATATGTTATGTGCGTATAATTACACATAATTGTAGTAATGTTATTAATGCTAATAAAATGTATAGTACCTATAACAATTACCTGAAATAGTAATAGTGATGAAAGCTAGTATAATTGCTCTCACATAAAAATGAAATTCCCATTGTTTTCAGTGGAACCATATTTTACTTAACTGATTGGCTCACATTATGGAAATGAGACAAAGATGCCTAAATCACAGGCCCGTAAGCAGGCTTCCCCAGTGATTTCTTCTGAGAACTTGGCTAGTGCTTTTACTGTGAATATAGACAAAAATATTTTCTATATATATATATATACACAAAATTTGTCTTGTTATTTTAGGCATTAAATTTAACTCACTATCCTTCTACATAAAAATAATCTGCTTGTTTGCATGCTTTCTGGATTAGTAGAATCATAGAATGGCTTGGATTAGAAGCAACCATAGGGCCCACCCAGCCCCAACCCCACCAGCTCAGGGTGACCAGGGCCCCATCCAGCCTGGCCTTGAGCACCTCCAGGGATGGGGCGTCCATGGCTCTGGGCAGACTCCCAGCTCCACTGCCCTCTGAGTATTTTTCCTACTACCTAGTTTCATTAGTGTGGTAGCACTGATACAGTTATGAAAGGTTAAGCTTCCTGGCCATTGCATCATTAGCAGAATTATAAGCGCACTTCCTCAATTTCTTTCCATTTTCATGCAGCGAGGTCCTTGATGCTGTGTTGAGCCAGCGACGAGGCTTGAGTAACAATCTTCTGTTGTTGAAATGTATATCTTTTAGGGAGAGGTCTTGTATTTTGGAATAGATCTTTTCTAAAAGAGGAAGGTTTCTGTATGGATACTAAACTAGTGTTCTTGTAAGAAGTTTAATCTTCTATAGCGTCATCTGCATTTGAAAATACCACTGCATGAGGCCTGATGTTACTGCCATTGAAGTCATTGGTGTCTCACCATTTTCAGTTACATTCCTGTCTTGGTGTTTATGGCAGAATGTTTATTGCCAATTGACTATGAAGTTTCTACCTTGATCATACACATACATTTGAAGTGATTTTTATACTTTGGAAATTCTTGGCCACCATGAAAAGCTCTGGATTTTACAGCGCTGTATATAACATAATAGTCCTTGTCTGTCACTTCTTTTGTTCACAAGAACACCTTTGCTTTCTCTACTACTTGGAATGGAAGATTATAAATCAGTTTCCCTCCTTGTTAAATCCATTGCTTGTAGACAAATTGTATCAAAGATAAATGTATTCCTGTGCTAAAGAATTGTGATTCTGGTAGCCAACAATTATTTTATGTAAATAAAAAATGAAATGTTGGCTCGAAAGCTTCAGCAAAACAATAGTTAACTGAAGAAGAGAATATTTTCTGTGCTAATAGAAGTGTCGCAGTCTGTAAATTCAGGGAAGATATCTTCTAAAAATAACTCTTAAAATAACTATGTGCCTCTCTCAAGTGTAGGACTCCATCTGGTCCAGTATCCATAATTGTATATAGAGTAGTGCTTCTGCTACTCTCAAAAGAAATACATAGTTGAGTAGTATGTGAATCTCAGTGGAGCTGAGATCCAAATGCGACAAAAATGAAATGCTCTCATCTTATAGAGTTTGATTAAAGCTTTAGGCGTAAGGCTTTTAAAATGACAAATGCTCAATGAAATAATATTATGTCTTTATACTCCAGAGCATTATTAATTTGAGGTTTCAGGACTTTAGGAAATGTTAATTAACTTGTTACCATTCATGTAAAGTGTTAGCATTGCAGTCATTTTGTGGGCTGGTAATTGAATCATGGAAAGAGTAAATTCTTCAGAAGAGTGAGATTGGCATCTTTTCCATGTGCATTCCCTAGTAGGTGAACGGAGACATTTCCTACTCATGTAGCATTTGTTTCAGCGGATCTTTCATTGGGTTAGCTCACAAGGATCTGACCCAGAAGTGTAAATGTTTCAGAAAACACTGAGCATTAAAGAACCCTATGTGAAATTATTGATTTTCTCATTATCTTTGGTAAAGAGAGAGGTCACACCGCTTCTATAGATAGCCATCAAAGAAGGTAACATTCATAATTTTATTCAAAATTATGAATTATCAAAATTTTACAACCTTGCTGAAAGAATTTAAAACAATGTATTAACCATTTTGGAATTACCTGTTAAATCCTTAGTACTGCATACATACACCCAATAACCAGTGCAGTATTGCCATCTGTTGGTAGCAAAGTTGCATAACTACTAAAAAGCCCTGAACGATTCCTGCCTCGTAGGCTTGTTGTAGATACCGTTTTCTTCCTCCGCGTGGCTGTTTGCCTCTCAGGACATTTGTTCCGTAGTGCTGCCCTGCTGAGGAGCTGGCTGGGTATGACGGGGCTGCAGCTGGCCCAGGCTGTTTCGTTCCTCTTCCACCTCTGGAGCTACACTCTGGGGTACAGGCAGTGAGAGCAGGCAGGTCTGCATCTGGAATGGCCAAGAATTCCACATGTACACCACAGCCCCTCCGAGGGGGAAAGAGAAATGTGACACGATAGCCATCAGTATGCTTCCTAAACATTCATATTCCAAAGTCTTGTATTTTGTCTAGCGAAGCAAAAGTCTTTACAAAGGCTGTATGAGAAGCACAATTACTGCAATGAACTACTGCACACAGTAGTGGATTCTTATGACCAAGTAATAAAACAGAAAGAGATGGCAGTGGGAGTTTTAAACAACGTGATCACCACGTGTGGTCAAGAAAGAATTCTGAAAAAACAAGCCATGGAGCAAAAATAAAAATAAAATGGCAGAGTGGAAAAAACCAAACATGGATATAATGGAGACATTGAGCTTACAATACGTGGAAGTTTTCCATGCATGTACTACTTGTGGCACAAAGGAAATGTGCAACTGCTGGTCTCTGTTCTGTGTAGGAGCTGTATTACCTCTGCCCTTGCCAGTGTCCTCCTCTGCCACAAATACTGGCACTCCTCTGTCCCTCAGTGTTTAACTGATTAACATAGTGAAGTCAGAACAATTGCTTCCTGTTTATCCTTAGCATGAAATTTGCTTTTTCTGTGCCAAACCCAAAGCAGATTCTGTATCTGATTGTCATAGTCATAAGATTACCTCACCCTGACTACCTTCCCAGGGCACTTTAAGCTCACAGGAGTACTTGAAAATGTAGGTAGAGATGATCAGTTCATTTGTTTTGGAATTAACACACTGACGCAGTCAGGTCTGACCCATGCCTTTTTCTGCTCCAATCTCACCTTGTGTTTCTTTGCTGATGTTGGTGAGCACTGTTCCATCTAATTCACAGCAGTGAGTATGGGATCAGGTTTACTCCACTACTACTGACAAAGCCTGATGGCTGTGGAGCGCTCTACAAGTCTGGCCCATTTTTCCTATTTGGAACTTGGGATTTGATTTCAAAATCCAGATTAAGAAAAATCTACTTTATCTGTTACTGCTCAAATATTGTTTCCTTATTAGAAAACAAAGGCAGGATTCAAGGCTGCAGTTTTGTTTGCATTCATGTAATAGATTGAGTTAGTACAATGGATTTAATTGGGGATGGAATTATATATGAAAAATTCCTAGCATGCCGGAAATTTTCAATTAAGGAAATTAGCCACTTGGTTCCTTCTGATAAATTAATGATAGAGATTATCTATTAAACATGCCGCTTAACCTTTCTGGCATAACTGCTGGAGGCAGAAGTATTTGGGCTCTACACATTCATTTAGTAATATTAATTTCTATGCAGCTGTCTTCCAGAATGGAACTTTCACTTGTCTTTCTTAATAAGTAGGTCATTGTGCAGCTGTTGTTAATGGAGGCTGGCATTTGTAAAATGGTAAATCCACCATTGTACCCTATAGGTCAGATAATGGATTTCCATCAATTACAGAATATCCTTTACTAAAATATCCTTTCTTAGCCCCAAAGGGTGTCATCCTTCGCTATGATAGCCTTTGGCCTTTTTGGAATGAGAACATGTTTCAGACAGATACTTTGCAAGAGCTGAAGCATCACTGTGTTCACACCATCTTCCATTAGTCTAAGGTTCTCTCTTTGTTCTAAATGATGGCTTCCATCTAGTTGACTTAGAATTAATCTTTAATTGGTAGGACAGTTGTAGGTAGCAGCTGTCAAAGAAACAGCTGTCTCAACTTCTGAACCTCCCAGGTCCAAATCCTCCTCCTGCTGCCTACAATTGATCTTTTCAGTGTAGACAAGGCCTTGCTGTCCCTATAGTGGTCAGCTGTCACACAGCTTACGGAGTGACAAGCAACACTTGCAACAGCTACAAACCCTATCCTGTGGTCTTTAGACATTAAAATTAGGACCTTGACCTGGCTATCTTTTTCGTGTGTCATAAAATTTGCATAGTGTGCTGCAGGAATCATTTGAACTCTAGAACTTCCTGAGGAGTGTGCACCCTGTAGCCCAGAGATAGAAGGCAGGAAGTAAGGAAGTGCTGGCTGCAAAGGACACACAAGAAAAGAAAATACAAATGTTGAAAGTTTAGGTTGATTAGAGGAGTGAAAACAACATTTTGAAATCTTTATAGTATTGTGTAAGAAAGCAAATGGAACTTGCAGCATGTGAACAGCATGCACTGTAGTAATGGGTAACAAAATAAGCGTTTTAGAAGGTTGAATTAGTAGCAAGAGTGTGATGTTATTGCCTGTATTGTGAACCAGAGTTAATATGTTACTGATTACCTGCACTCATACATTCTTGCATGTGTAAAATTAAGTATGAGGAGAATGGTTGTAGATTTGGGATGTGAAGTGACCATTGGATTTAGGTCAGATGAACCTGAAGATGGATGAGTGCAGCCTCTTAAAATGCAAAAAAACAGAAACAAACAAAAAAACGCTGAAAACTTAAAATGTTCAAGATTTCTCATGCTGAAGGAAAAGTCTTTTGGATTGTTAAACAGCTGTTTTAAGATTAAAAACAAAAACCCAAACCCCAGAAACAAGCAAACGTGCTCTGATTGAGGGAAGGACCAGTTTATTGTCACAGTGACCGAAGTACACATTTGATAACGTAATTAAGGATCAGTCTGGAGTATTTTTTTGAGTGAGGAACAAGACGTTGGTTCTATTGCTGCAGGCTTGGGCTGTGATTGTAGCAATCTGTGCCAAGTTCACGCTCAGTGACTCTGATTTCGGCTCCGCTCCACAAAGGGGCTTTATGTACTTAGAATATGACTTCACCGGGATTTATCCACCTAAGCCCCAGGAGCATAATCTCCAGTTTGACATACGCCTTTGTACGCCCGTGTGCTGCCACAGAACCAGCAGCCGCCGCCCGCCCCAACCTGCCCTCGGGAGAGCCCTTATGTAACGGCCGGGGCGAGGCGCAGCACCGACATGTCTGAATGCGGCCCGAGATGCTGCTCAGCTGCTCGCGGATTTCGACTCCTCGATGCCAGCCGGGGCTCGGAGCGCTACGGCTGCCCCAAGGCCGGCTGTCCTGAGCCGGGCTGCAGAGCACACACAGCGCCCCGGGCTGCTCTCAGCCGGGCAGCGCCGCGCGGACAGCTTGAATCCAGGCCGGGCTGGTTAAAAAAGAACCGCCGAGCTCAGCGGAACCCCACGAGGCCGCTCCGGGCCCGCGTAGGTTTATAACGGGCCGCATCTCCGCGATCGCTGCCGGCCCCAGGAGCCGCTGACACGCAGCGCAGCTCCGCACCGCCCCAGCCCGGCTCCCACCCCAGCATGGCAGGGAGGGAATCGCAGAGGGGAAGGAGCCGGGGCGGGGCCGGGCTCGCTGCTATAAAGGCGGGGCGGCAGCGGCCGCGTTACTCTCTGTGCCCGCAGCCGCACGTCGCCTCTGTGTCTCTCCGTTGTCCGGCATGGCGCTGTCTGCAGACCCCCATTTCAAGAAGCTGCTCGAGTGGCACAAGGCCAACGCCTCCAAGCTCGTCCTGCGGCAGCTGTTCGAGAGCGACAAGGACCGCTTCCATAAGTTCAGGTGAGGCAGCCCTTACCCACCTCCCCGCTGCCGAGCGGGGCGATGCGGGGCCGCGCGGGGCTCCCGTCCTGCGGCCCGTTCCGGGGGTTCTACGGGAGGGGCTGGCGGTAAGCGGAGATGCGCCCTCCTGGGGCGGCCCCGAGGCCTGGCTGGGCCGCGCTGTGCACGTAAGGCCGGGCTGGAGAAGGGCCGCCGTCTCGGTGTCGCTCCGGGGGCAGCTCAGAGGCGGCCGCCCCCGTCCGAGCTGAGCGCACGGCGGCCGTTCGTGCCCGGGCACACGGTGCTGGGCTCACAGCGCCACCAGGGCGGGATGCGGCGGATGGAGCGGGGAGGGGGGGGGGGGGCTGCTCCGGCGGCCCCGAGCGCGTCGGCCGCGCGTGCTCGTCCTTGACTCATCCTTGCAGCGGTACGTGCCGGGCAGCACAGCGCCGGCTGCGCAGTGTGGGGCGGCCATCTCGCGGCCGCGTGCTTAGTCATGAAAAGCCCCGCGATAAGATGACTGCGGGCACGGCCCGAGCCAACACCGGCTGCCGGGATCAGGGCTGAGCCACCCGCACCCCGGAGCAGCCCTGATCGCATTGACTCGTGCAGCCCGCATAGTACCCGGCACCTTGCAGACAGAGTATTTTTTGTTTCGTTTTCCTCCTAACGGAAGTAAGACGTGGAAGCAGTGTGAGAGCCTTTGGTTCCCCCGGTCCGTACAATGGCACTGCTGTTTTAAGAGCTTTGCAGGCTGCTGGGCTGTACAGCGGTCAGGAGGGTCTGTGTGTGTGTGGAGGTGCATCGCTGATGTTCTGTTCCATATAAGCCCGGGCAGTGCAGATAACGTGAGCTTCTGCTCTTAAATGCAGAGGTAGGACTTGCTGCACGTGTCAGCGCTTCCTTCAGCATCCCAGGCCAAGTGACTTCTTTCCTCTTGAGCTCATCCACGTGAGGTTCCACACAGCCGTTTTGCAGGGATGGAAAAGGTGAACCAAGTTTTTGGACCACTGACTTTATCTGGCTCTTCTAACAGGGTGTTGCTTAACTATGAGAAGAGCAGTTTTAATAATCTCATAGTTAAAACTCTTTTCAGTAGGAAATAATGTTCTGCTTGTGAGCTTTCCGTATCTCCCAGACATCCCAACAGACTGAATCTCCTGATATCCATGGGACAAAGGAGAGCTGAAACAAATCGGCTGTTTTCATTTTGACTCCATAGCTGTTAAGTGTTACTGTAGGAACCTAACACTGACTGGCTGTGTCCTACCAGTACAGACCCTTTCCTCCTTCTGTTTCGTCTCCACTTGTGAATACTTGCACGTCCTCTCCCTAATGCAGTGTGGTCAGACCTGTAGGGCGCACCTTGAGCTTCAGGTGAGTTTCTACTCATGGTGAGCCCTCCACTTCCCATTGACAGGCTGCGTGACTGAGCTGTGGATGTGGCTTATGTGACAAGTGCTGTTCACCGGGGCGGTGCTCCCTTCAGGTGTTGCATTGCAGAATGGATAGTGTAGCAGAATGCAGCTGAGCTGAAGGGTTTTGTGCTTCTGTTTAAAGAAAGGGTGGAACTTGGTTCAAGAGTTCAGGGTGAGATTAAGATGTGTGCCTGTTTTGTGCCTGGTGTGGGAAGTGGGGAATTGGTTGTGTTCACTGGTAGCCACTGCTGCTACTTCTTGCATAATGTCTTGGGATGCCACCTGGATGCAGTTTCTCACGGTATTTTTCTTCAAGTTATTGAAAGCAGTAAGGTGTCCAGGCCTGATTGTTGTTATTATGAATTCCATCCATCCCATTCTTCCCATCCAGATTGCTGCCTGCTCCATCATATCTTTTTGGAATAGTAACTATGCTGTGTTTCATCCTGTGAAGTTCCTCGCTCAGATATCACTGAAATAACAGTGGATGTTATGGGGCCTCAATGTTGGGAAAGAAAGCAGGGCAGAAATACCATCAGTTTAGGTACATGCAATTTCCTATGGTCAGGCATGTGGAGCAGAAGTGAGAGTTACTAAGAAGTTACCTGCTGTGCTTTTGTCTGAAGTTTTCCAAATGATTTAGATGTGTGAGTTCAGAGTAAATGTATTTATTCATTAAGTTGTTAATTAGTGCAAAGAAATTGGTAGAAAATAGTGGAGGACAATAGGGGAGCTGTATAAATTCTCATTTAGGTATAAGTTTAGTGAATATGAAAGGGCTTAGTAGACTTCTGACAGACTGCTGTGTCAAAGTTTTACCTTGGATGTAAACCTGAGGTGTTTGTCTTCTGAAATGCTTGTGTATGGCTCTCAGATAAGGGATGGTAAAATCGTATGGAGAATCCTCTGAGGCTGTGAGCGTAGCAAGGCTGTGCATTGCACAAACAGGATATAGTTCTGCATTGTGCTTGGCAGGTAACTTCTCTCTGTGAAGTTGTATAGACATGTAAGTAGCTCTTTTCATGTCACCATAGGAGAAAGTATGTCTGGATTTGCTGAAATGATCTTTATGTAACTGAAAGCAGTTTGGTTTTCTTAGCAGCAGAAGGTTGCGATGAGCTTTTTTTACCTATCATGTATTAGGAAAAAACATAATTTCTAGAGAAGGCGAGTGGCTCAGTGCAACAGGATGTGATTATGCAGCTATGCATTGAAGATACTTCATTGTTTGTATTTTTACAGGCAGAAAATGGGCACAATAACTTGCTTGAAACAGCAATCTTCAGTTAAAATGATGTACTGTTTAGTAAGTCATCTTACAGAACTTACGGGGCCAGTTGGTCTCTCAGGTCCTCTTTACTAATTTAGACCAACTGGCGTTTAAGTTACTGAACTTGCAGAGTTGTCATTGTTGAAGTTTTGTCATAAATGTGCAATTAACTGAAATGTTTGTTTTGATAGCCTGACTCTGAATACTGATCATGGGGATATCTTACTGGACTATTCAAAGAACCTGGTTACAGAAGAAGTGATGAAAATGCTGATCGAACTGGTAAGTAAACAAAATTATTTAGTTAATTCAGTGTTCTAGAAAAGTTAACTCTTACCTGTAACTGTAACTCTTACCACTCTAGCAAACAGTTTCTCTTTGGCTGTCTTGTGGTAAATGCTTACTCTCTGTTAGCTGGACCTTTGCAGCACATGTTGACTTCTTGCTATTTTTAAGAGGAATCTATTTTTACGTTACTCAGGCGAAGTCAAGGGGTGTGGAAAGTGCCAGAGAACAAATGTTCAGCGGGGAGAAGATCAACTTCACTGAGGTAAGGCTATTTCTGTCTGTGGATCTTTCAGTTGTGCGTGTGTAATTGTGGATGTTCGTGCATCTAAGAGCTGAGTCTTTGGAAAACTTACTGTAATTGCTACTTTGAAATGCTGAAGGTGGTTGTAATGTTTGTTCATTACTTACATGAGAAATTTCAACAGCTCTTACAAAGACAGAAGAAAACGTGAATAAGGTTGTGTAAGGCTTTCTGTTCTGGATTACTGAAGCTGTTTAATTTTGGGTACTTCTACCAGTAGAGACTATGAAGTGTCTTTAAAAAAATAATTTGTCTTCTTGAAATAGGTGTCTATATTGCTATCTGTAGGTCTGAGAATTATAATGATGTTTAGATATTCACTAGGACATACAGGGGATAGAACTGCATCACTGTTTACCAGAAAGCAAATTTGGTGATTGAAGATTGACTTCTTGCCCTAGTACTTGCCCCAGTAGCACTTGAACACACTAACACTGTGTTTGGTTTCAGCTGCCAGCTCCATACTTCAGTACAGTCTGAATATGGTGACTTGATTTAACAGTAAACTACATGATGACCGGTCTTTTTCAGGCTACTTCCCATTTCTGGTCAGAATTTGACTTGAAATTAAATTTGGTATAAATCACTTTCTATTAATGTAGAATAAATAGCAAATTGATTTGGTTGTGGAGTATGAATACATGGACGTTATGAAATATTGATGAGGCCAGATTGCTGTCAAATAGCATGATGGAATAAACCTAGAGCAGCCAGACAGAAGGGTGCTGCAGAGCGGCGAGAGCTGACTTGTCCACTACTCTTATGCTGATTTACAGCATTCTTTAGATATTATAAGTATTTAAGACATCAGTATTTGGTGCTGCAGGCGCTGACTGCTTGGTTGGTCCTTATGTGGAAATTCTTTATAGCACGCTCAAGCATGATACTGCCAGGTGTTTGTCCTGCTGAGTTAGAGATTGTAGCCTGATACACTGCAGAAGCAGTGCATTACAAGGTAGCATGTATCTGATCACTTGTTAAGAGGGCGTTCTTTACTGCCTACCAAAATTTAGGAAGTATTTTTTGTATAACAGCAGGCAGTAGTTTGAATGCCAGTACTTGTCTTGATGAAGAAAAATCTGTTAAGCTAGATATGTTACATGGATAGATAGATAGCATAGATATATTACATGGTTTAGTGGGAGCTGTTGGTAATAGGTGAACTGTTGGACTGGATGATCTTTTAGGTCTTTTCCAATGTTGGATTCCGTGATTTTATATTGTCAGTATTCATAAAGTAATAGCATTCCATGACTAGGAATTTAAAAAACAAACCCGCAACAAACCTGTTTGCTCCACATTTAAGCACATACATCTTCATTATTAACAGTTGAAACCACAAACTCAGTGTTGGTTTTTTTTATAATGAGTATTTTGTATTGAAGTGATACCTTGTTAGAGTATATTATTGGTGTGGTCTTTGTCTCTCAGTGCCTCTCATTTGAACGAGGAACAATGAAACAGGAGACAAGTTATTTAATTTATTCATTAGTATTGACCAGAGCTCCTTTGCTCTAGATTAAAACCATAAGCTCCTGAACAGGCAAGTCAGAAGTCAGATTTCGGTGCTTTGACTTGTGGCAGCATACACACTGCAATGCTCATTCTCTGCTAACAGGACTGCTTTTTTTCCCCATAGATAGCAGCTGCTGTGTATCTGATGTGCAGGATATTCAAGGGATCTTTAATTGTGGCCAGTGAATAGAATAATGTGGTTACTGCATCTCTGCATTTGATGAAAAATAATTCATATTTGTCTGTGTGTATGGGAGGGACTCCTGGATAACAGAAAATACCAAAGAAATAAACTGTTTTATTTTATTTGAATCCTTATTAATAGAAAAACTGATTCTTTGTAGGACTGAAAAAAGTGTTACTGAGGACTTGAGTATTGCTGAATTCTGAGCCTCGAGTACTCAATGCTTTGTAAGGGATCTTGAGTGCTCTCTTTAAAGTAGTTAAAATAACAGATCTGTTTAATTTGTGAGATTGTGAGCTCTCTGCACTGATTGAGTTGAAGTGAGGGTGATTAGGTGTGTGTATATGTACTGTAATGCTATAATGGGATGATAATAGCAGGGTGGCAAACTCTTTGGCTACAGCAAATGAGAACGTGCCCAAATGCGGCAGCCACAGAAATGAAGGAAAAGAGTTGCTTACCTTTGGAAGGCCGCAGGTAGGCAGGAATCTCCAGCAAGAGATGCCCTCACCTCCTCTGACAACCTTTAAATGAGGGCTGGGAAGGGGTGCATCCTGGCTTCACCCCTTCTGGTCACTCAGGTGCACTGCATGCACTGAGCTGCCCTGGGTTTGTCCTGCCTTCCCACCAGGTGCTCAATCACTGCTTCAAGCTGTGACTCAGCATTTCCATTACACATCCACACAAATGACTGCTGCCAGTTTCAGTTAATCTGAAGAATTTTTGATGGTGTTTAAGATTGTACTACTTTCTGGATGGGACACTTTGGAGTTACTTCTGACTTGCACCTTTTTTTCCCTCTTGTTTCAGAACCGAGCTGTGCTTCACATCGCTCTGAGAAATCGTTCCAATACCCCAATACATGTAGATGGGAAAGATGTTGTTCCAGAAGTAAACAAAGTGTTGGACAAAATGAAACACTTCTGCCAGGTATCAAGTACCACCATAACTTACTTTTCATATACTGTAATCAGTCAAGTTCCCTTATATGCATGTTGTCAAGTGCTGGTTGTAGGCTGATTCACAGTCTGTTCTCTGCTTCTTTGTGCAAGCTTCTAACATTACTGGTTCAAGTGTGGAATTATAGTTGCTCTAGGAATGACTTACTGTGCTCTTAATCATCAGTTGGAATATCACTTCCAAAGTGGATTTTAAAATAAATCTTATTAAGCAGCATATTTACAAAGATAACGAAGATCCTTGTTTTAGTTGACTCACCTAAGCAGATGGAATTTAAAAACTGGCAACATCTATACTGGCTATGTGGGATTTAGTGCTTGGGTGGTACTCAATGGACAGAAACCAGTGCAGTTTTTTGATACTGCTTAATGATGGTATTTTTTCTTGCTGGGACTCGGTAACTGTTTAAAAACCAGCAAGAATAGAGCAGAGAACTCCATATGCTTCAGAGCAAAACTCCAGAAATTTCAATGCAAAACATACAAAAATATGCAGTAGAGAAGCTTTTTAAATGCCTAGTTTGCCCGTAGGTGTTACCTCCAAGGCTTTATTAATATGATAAAGTTTTCCACTTTAATTAGAAGTGATTTTGCTAATTAAGGACACCTAAAAAACAAAAACCCTTGAGTCAAGAATGTCATGCAAATAATTCAATATCTGAGATTACTATAAGTTTTTTAATTTCTAGCTTGACTTATTTTGCTTTTCTACTTGTTGTGAATGCTATAGTAGTTCAGATTCAGGAGGGCAAGGTTTAACTTTGCATTTTGTTGAAAATATGTGCGTTAAACT
The DNA here is from genome assembly GCF_054131305.1 of Coturnix japonica. NCBI lineage: Eukaryota > Metazoa > Chordata > Aves > Galliformes > Phasianidae > Coturnix > Coturnix japonica. The sequence goes on from NC_140668.1 coordinate 32,050,932, forward strand.
TCTAACTGCTAGCTAGACACTCAGTTAACACTTGCTTCAAAGAAGGTATATAAATACCATATAAATACCATATAAAACCACCATGTTGTTTTAAGGAGATTTTCTCAATAGTACTTGAAAACTGCCTGCTTCCAGTGTTAGAATTGTTAATTTCAACATACAAATAGCATGAAATACTTACTGTGTTCTTTTCCACCCCCCATTAGAAAGTCCGTAGTGGTGAATGGAAAGGTTACACTGGAAAAGCTATGACTGATGTGGTCAATATTGGGATTGGTGGCTCTGACTTGGTAAGCTCCTGAGTTGTATATATCTTTCTCATCTTTTTTTGTATGTGCATATATGCAGTTAAGACAACCTAACTGTTGCTTCTCTCTAGGGGCCCCTGATGGTAACTGAAGCCTTGAAACCATATTCCAAGGGAGGTCCACGTGTTTGGTTTGTGTCTAACATTGATGGTACTCATATAGCCAAAACCCTGGCTGAACTTCACCCAGAAACCACACTCTTCATCATTGCATCAAAGGTATGTCTAATAACATCACTAGTATGACTTTTCAAGTGATGAAGGGTTCAGTGAAAACAGGAAGATCTAAACCAGATGTCTGTAGAATGAACTGTTTCTAAAAAGGATTGCTCCAGTTCTTCTTAAGCTTGGAATTAAAGCTTGTATTGCTAATGAAATATTCAGGGGTACAGTACTCAAGCACTGAAAGTGATTCAGTTAATTGGTCAGTAGTGCTGCATTCTGTCTGGGAATCTTCATTCTGTTTTAGCTCTTTTACTGCTACCTTAAATAATGTAAATGCTGGCTTCCTTGGGCACTATAAATACACAACTTCTTGCTTTTTGAAGAAGACAGGCTGATGGTAACTTTTAAGATGATGCTTCATTTTTGAGTACAGATGTAATAGGTGCCTTTTAAGTCTCATCTTGTTAGCATGCTTATTGTTTAAATTTATGCTTAATTGCTAGCTACCATCATTGTCTGAGAAATGCAGGCTAGAACATATTGCTTCCCTCTTATCAGAGGAAACTGAAGACAGAATTCTTTATTATGTAACTTGGGTTGTTTCATTTCTGAAGCACACTAGGCCCTTCTTAGCATTGAGGACAGAATCTGCAGTAAATGGATGTGTGTAATGCTGGCCATGCTCTACTCTGGTGCTCATTAACTTATTTTGGCAATACTGTGGCAGGGCAACTTATGGAATAATAAGAAAACTTCACAAAGTAATGCTAATGGTCAGTTTTGAATAATTGAGTTCAGGCATCATGGTTCAAAGCCTTAGAAGACTGCCAGAGTAAGAGTAGCACTTCAGTTTCTATTTGCCAAGCTGTACTTGGATAATTAAAAACTTTGTAAGAGGATGAATGGCTTATTTTCTGTGTTTGTTTGCCACAATAGACTTGTGTTTCATAATGAAATATGTCTGGAGATATGAGGTCGAATGTAGCGTTCACTCTTAAAGGAAGATTTTGATGGTTGAGTACATCAGAATGGTTGTAGGTCTTTGCAGATCTGCATGACTGAACTTTGTACACTTCATGAAGCAGGAAAATGTTTAATCAGCAGAATACTTCTAGCAGGAATGAGTGCTGCTTCATGGAAGAGGAGGAATTAGAGATCAAGAGGACAGTCCAGGTGAACTGTCTTGTTTTGAAGCTCAATTATTTCCTTTTTAATTGAGTGATAAAACTTTAATGTAATGCTAAAGTAGAAAGCTTAAACTAAGGAGGGAAGGAAACGGGGAGTAGTGATCCCAGTTACAGCATAAAGATTAAATTGGTTTGATAAGCTTGCTTTTTTTTTTTTTTTTTTTTTTTTTGTCTGGAGTGTGGCAACAGCAGTCTGTTATGAGCCCCTATTCCAGATAACCACAGCAGGGCAATTCTAAATGGTATCTTAACCTGAACTTGTTTGAATTTTAAGTATAAAATGTTTTCATTGTCTGATTTTCAGACCTTCACCACCCAAGAAACTATCACCAATGCGGTAACGGCCAAAGAGTGGTTCCTAAATGCTGCTAAGGATGTAAGTCTAATACTTGGGTTACGTAACAGAATGCAACTGATTCCTGTTATGCGGTTTCTCCCTAGTCATTTCAAGCAAGCTTTGGAGCAGAGCCAATAACTGCCCAAATGTAAGCTGCATAGCTTAGCAAATGCATTACAGAATGTTGAAGTGCATCACGGTTAGTGACAAGCTGTCTGACTGAAGTCATGAAACAAGTTTTGTGTTGTCAACATTGTTTTTTCTCCCAAATCCTGCCTTTAAATAACATGATAGTATCTGTCTTAGAGTTGGTTAATGGTTTGGTGGTACCAATGACATGGAAATTGAAGAATATGGTGTCTGCATGTCACTGTCTTCCAATTCTTGATAAGTCATTCAAAACTGGAATTGAAATGATGGTTGAAATAACATACAGAGATTCTGTAGCACACAGCTGCGCTTCGAATATGAACCTTGTATTTAACTTACTTCATCCTGTTTCTAACATTTAAAAGAAGCAGCAAATAGTGCTTGCTCAGGTAGTTAATATGTTAGTAGTTAATGTTCTAGTCAGAATAGCTGTGCTTAGGTTAAAAACTGGGCTTTTAAGTTTCTCATTATAGAAGTCTGCCAAAACAGTCACTGAAAGAACAAAGTCTAAATCTCTAGCTTGAGGTTTATCAGTTGCAGTTGCACATGATTTTCCTCCCTAGCAGGGAGGGGTGCTACAGAGTTGAAGTGTTTGGAAGTGGCAGTAGTTATGCAGCAGGTTGATTATGTACTTGGAAGAAAGATAGCCAAATAGCGTCTACTTCCAGTGAGAGATCTTCGTGAGAACATTGTCAGAACACACTTTCTTTGCCAAATCTTCTAGTGAATATGAATAAGATGATTTCAAGTTGATAAATGCAAAAATGATAGTAAACCCTTTTTTTCTTATATGTAAAATAGTAGCACGTTGATTTTATAACAAGAAATGAAAATAATTAGCGTTCCAGATGGTCCTAATGGTCTTCATTTTTTTATTAAGCCTTCAGCTGTGGCCAAGCATTTTGTTGCCTTGTCTACCAATGGTGTAAGTATTATTTAATAATTATTATTTAGATTTTCTTCTGTGTACCTTTAAGGTAGTCTCCTTGTAAATCAAGTAAGGAAGCCCTTATTGGTGTTCAAATAATGGTGTTCTAGTTCAGCTTCTTATTGAAATAATGCATTTATTCTGCTAAAAATAATTGGAACTTCCAGAGTACTGAAGTGCATCACCACTGTAGATATACTTTTTCTTCTAGAGCTTTGTAAATCTGAAATGATGGATACTTCAAGCATAAGTGCTTTCTGTTATTAAGAGGGGTACCTGTTTTTTCTTAAGTGTGGGTGTGTGTGCAGTTTCTCTATAAACAAATGGTTCTCTTAAACTCTTCATATACTTGCTGAAGTGATGCAGGTAGCTTGTGCCAATGTTACATGCAATGAACATGATTTGCACTGATGTGGCATTTCATGGGGAAAAAAAAAAGACTGAGTTGGAAAGGGATGCAGCAATTAGACTCTGCAGTAAGTGGGGGGTTGTTAAGTCATCTGATGTGAAGTTCCTTTTTCCACTCCAGGCACTTCCAATGTAGAGAGTGTCAGTTTTAACTATATTGTAATTCTCATGTAAGGAGTGTATGTCTTAGCATTCAGAACTGCTGAATGGTGATAGTGCTATTTGGAAATGTAAGTAGGTTTTATATCTGTGATGGAAGCGATGTATTTTTAAAGTAGAAGGTATTCATAGGCACCAAACTTGTGTTTCATATTTATTGGACATGAAAATTTTGGAGACTGTTTTAATCTTCTGTACTTTTTTTTATTCTAGCCTAAAGTTAAGGAGTTTGGAATTGACACTGAGAACATGTTTGAGTTCTGGGATGTAAGTAAAAGCCTTGATGTTGTGCTGTACTTAGAATACCCATTACAGTTAGAATGTCTATTAGAATAACTAAATTTATTTATGAAAAATCTTGACTAGATGTAACTGACAAAAATGAAACAACAAAAAAAATTCCCCCCAAAATAGTACTTGGCATTGAAACATGTGGAAAGTTGTGACTGAAACAAACTAAGAGCATGCCTAACAGGTAGAATAGTCTTGTCTTTCACAACAGGATTTTAACGGAATGGTTTAGTGGTCTGAAGAAGAGCCTTCTATGTTGGCTGACTAATCATCTTCTGGGTAACAGGAGATAGAAGTATTACCTTATTCCTAGTTATTATAAGCTGTGACATTTGACCATTGGGGTCTGCTGTATATAATCTACGCCTGTAAAGGTCAAACATTAGAAACAGGAGTCTTAGGTTTGATATTTTATAGCACATGCATATGTTAAGTATAGTGCATCTAGCCTTGACCCTTCTGCTTCAAATCAAACAGTTTGGTTTGTCTCATTGACTGTGTCTGACGAAATAGATTTTATAGCTGCAGTTTAGAGCTTACTTAGAGTGTTAGCTTTCCCTAAATAATGTCAAAGCCTTGCTGAAGCAGATTGTACTTATAGAGCATAAATAGTAGGAAAATAGTTAATACTAAATTTAAGCTTGTATTTCAAAGTGAGCTGCAAACATTCTGAAAGGAAGTGCTTCAGCAGATGTCGTGTAAATCATAGCCTCTAGACCAGGTAGAAGACTTCACATCCTCAAATAAATGCATACTCAAATGTTTGTTAAAGGGCTGCTGTAAGGTCCCCTTGACTTTTCCATGTGGTGTGTACTGGATTGTCAGCGGAAATAATATTTTGCTGAAAGTAGTCTAAGCGTGCTGCCATTTTGTAGTAGCTTGAATAAGTTTGAATTTCAGAGCCTTGTGCTTCTCCTGTGTAAACCACTCTTTTGTTTTCAGTGGGTTGGTGGTCGCTATTCTCTGTGGTCAGCCATTGGTCTCTCCATTGCCCTTCATATTGGTAGGTATTCCTGTGATTAACTGATAAGAATCGGTTTGGGGAGTGTACTTAGAAAATAACTGCATGGTACTGGATTGTGAATCAAATTTGGGACAGATTTACCCAGTTTTGTCTGTAAGTAGATGAATGTTTGTGCTGAAACGATCAAATGCAAAGGAAATGTCAGAAGTACTATTAAACGTCATCTTGGAAATTGCTCATATGCAGACAGAAATGGTCAGATTATCTCTTTAGTTTCCTGTATAGCCAAGAGTTGCTTGGCTTTTGTAAAGCCACATCAATCTTGAAAACTAAATCTTGTAACTGATTTGCCTAAACCATTTAAGAGTAGAGTGTCAAATTTGTGACAGCATGTCACAAAACACATCAAAAAATTGTTGTAAATTCTGCACGAGAGCTGTGTGTAGAGTGGAAACAATTCTGTATCCCATCATATACTTATTGCTCCACTACTCCTTCTCCTAAAAACAGCATTCATATACCACTAGACCCTGTAGTCTATCTGCAGTTGGTTGTGAAGCAAACATAGATGACCCTCTAAATTGTTCCTCACCTATCTTAGTGCTTTATGGCACCATTGGTGTCTTTGATGCGTATCTCAAACACAGGTGGCGAGTACAGAGTGTGTGTGAAAGAGCTCTGGGAAGTGCTTTTTCTTGATGAACAGGCTGTTCTACATCCCTGTGTCTCTTCCTTCATCATTCCTTTCCAGTAATTATTCTGAGACCATGAAGTTATTATTGAAAGTTGGAATTTCCTTAGAATGACATCAAAAGAAAAACACTGGTTGTGGAATTCTTGGAATGATGTGAACGGGAGTTGTCACATGTGGGAAAAGTGTACATGAACAGCAAAATAAACATCAGGCACTCACTGTTTTGTCTGCAATAAGTTGTTCATCTGTGCTGTCAGACAGATACGGTGCTGACTGCTGATGGGTCAGTCTGTCTGTGCTGCTTCATCTTGCATCCTTAGTCTGCCAGAGCTGCCCCCTGACCATAGGTAGAGCTCCTGCTTTGATTGTCAGACGTTTCACCACAATTCCATAGGTTTTTTTACACGTGACAATCAGGGTTTCTGGCTTCCTGTGAGAAAGAATATTAGTAAAATATTTAGTTTTAGAGTTTATAGAGCAAACAATCAAAGGTGTTGTTTTTTTTTTCTTTTTAAGAGAATAAGGAAGAAGAACCTTTCTTTAAAATATTTTTCAAAAGACCTTACTTTAGGTGTGCATCCACAAGCCCAGATGCAGAAATTCCTGTTTCATTGGCCTGTTTTACTTTGGACAAGCTTTTCCACTGTAGCAAAAAGTGGGGAAACTGGAAACAGTAGCCTTGACTAATAGATGTCAGTTGCCTTTGTTTTCCTTCCAGTTGCCCACTCCCCATATGGAGTTTAGGTGAAGTTTGTAAAGTATGCTTCATGAAGTTGGTCTTGCACTGACATCCATGCCTTAATCATTAATAAGACTGAGGTGCAAAGTCAGAATATAACTTTAAACTCAGTGGTTGGGAACCTTTCTGTGTACAAAAAAAACCTCAGTCTGTTCCATGCTTGCCTCTACCAGGAAGATGAAATCTAAGCTGTAAGTTCAAACTGACTCTTTTTTCAATCATTAGGTTTTGACAACTTTGAGAGCCTGCTTGCTGGAGGCCACTGGATGGTGAGTGTGGGCTGCCTATTTCAGATCTGTTTCTTAGAGCAGTAACTAGAAACTGCCTGCCTTCCAAAGTTCATCTTCCTGTGCTCTAGCAATATTTTTAAATTGATGCTGCTTTGGGAGTCTCTGGATCAAAACAGTAGTTAAATAAAACAAAATGCTTAAAGATTTGGGAGGTATTACAATTGCTGCAAGGAAAATGTGATCTTTTTGATTTGTCTAATAGGATAAACACTTCCATACCACTCCACTGGAGAAGAATGTGCCTGTAATCTTGGCCATGCTGGGGGTGTGGTATATAAACTGCTACGGATGTGAAACCCATGCACTTCTGCCCTATGACCAATATATGCACCGCTTTGCTGCCTACTTCCAGCAGGTAAGGTTCAATTGGAGCAGAAGGTTTCAAATGGCTATCATTGTTTGTTCAAGTAATTTAGATATATTTTTTCTTTAAATGTCAGTTAAATTTGTGTCCATAAATTACGCAGCTGTATGTATTAGTCAAGTATGTATGGAAGCTTGTACTGATGGTGTATGGTTCTGTGAGAATGATACTAGTACTCTTTCCTTTTAGGGTGACATGGAATCTAATGGCAAATACATTACCAAGAAAGGATCTCGTGTGGACTACAATACTGGCCCTATTGTGTGGGGAGAGCCTGGCACCAATGGGCAGCATGCATTTTACCAACTCATTCATCAGGGTAAAGCAGACTATTCACTACTTCATTTTGGAATTAATTCTGACTACAAAGCTGTAAGAGTCTACAGAGTTGACACTGGTTTAGAAAATAGGCTTAGGCTTCTGTCCAGGCTTGTGTGACACTACTGTTTTGTTCTAAATTAGTGGTTTAGTAAGGCCATAAGATGTAGGTCTCTTTCCTAGAATGCAGGGAGTCAACTAAAACTGAAGCTATTGAGCTGTATTGTCATTTCACCCTAATACATGACCTAGAAAATCTTTGAAGTGGCTGAGTCTACCAATAACTCAATATAAAGTGAGAATTTACTGTTTTAGTTTTTCTTCTGATGCAAGGCTCTGAACATGGCTTTTCTTGTAGGAACACGTATGATTCCCTGTGACTTCATGATCCCAGTTCAGACTCAGCATCCTGTCAGAAATGGTTTGCATCACAAGGTAATTAAATCTTTATCAGAACACTCATATTTTCTTGTCACTGAAGGCACTGAAGCTTATCCAGTATTGTAGTGCACTTGGTTTCTAAATGTCGCTTTGAAAACCATACATGCAGGCTCCATGAATGTTTGCAACCGATTTGAAAAAATGCAAATTATAGTTAGTTGTCTAGAGGAATTCTTGTTCTTTAAGAGCAGTAAGCTCAGTTATTGAGGCAGATCAGCAGTGTGGCCTCCAGCTGGGAGGAGCTGATAAACTAGGCTTGTGGAGATGAGCTCCCTTGTAGGAATTTGAAGGAGTGTAACTCTTTGTAGAGTAGGAAGAAGCATATTACCACAGCTGGTGAAAGTTTCCTCAGATGCTGTTGCAGTTCTTTCTACCAACATGCTTAGGGTTGTAACCTCCTGTGTAGATGTTAAAAACATGTTTTAGTTATCAAATTAAGGATTCTCAAGGAAACACGTAGTGTTACACTGTTCCTATGTGGAAACAAGTGTTCAGGTTTATCACTTGCTGTATAATTCAGAAAAAGCATATCCTGTCAAACTTCAGCACTGTGGTGATTTCAGGTTAAAAATGTTGTTTAGGTTCTGTACCAGCCACTTTCTTCAGTTGTAATACAAACTGTGCTACAAGATGGCTTCGTGAAAGAGAAAATGGTTTTTACTTTTTCTTGTAGATAAAATGTTTATTTTCACTATAGCTGATAGGAAAAAGCCACCCACCAACTTGCAATTGAACGTTAGGCAAGGAATAATAACCTAATCTTCCATTGGGTTGCTGTACTGCAAAGTTACCTTTCATAGAGTAAAAACATAATAGTTGTCCAACTTTGCTTTTATACAGAGGGTAGTCATTGTGAAAGGGATATACAAAATGCAACTTCCTTTGCTCACACTAGGATGTTTGCTGTCTATTCCAGCAGGGACAGGATTTCTCAAAGCAAACCTGGATGTTTTTGCATGCATGCACTGTTGAAATGGTAATCAGTGGCACTGAGGTAAAAAGCAATGGCAGGTGTAATACACAAAATTAGCACACTTTACTGCCATAGCATTAAAAATATGACATGTCACTGGAGCACATCTGTCTGGATTCAGGCACTGAGAATCACTTTTCTATCTGAGGAAGTAGTAGCTTGAGTTCATGTATCCATCTCTACCTCCTAGATCCTTTTGGCCAACTTCCTTGCTCAGACTGAGGCCTTGATGAAAGGAAAGACTGCTGATGAAGCTCGTAAGGAACTGCAGGCAGCTGGACTGAGTGGAGATGCTCTGGAGAAGCTTCTTCCCCATAAGGTAAGCAGGCTCTGTTGTTTTTTTCAGTTTCCTCCTGATTAGTGATACTGCTGCAGTGAGGGATTTGTGGTGTTGAGCTGCTTGATGGAGCTTGGTATAATGGGGGCCATGCCCTCAGGTGGCTATTGAGTGCTACTGTCTTGACAGCAGTGAAAGTGGTATTAAAGGTTGTCAGGTGTAGTGGAGCAGCCTGTAAGTGGCACTACCATTAAAAATAACGACTTGGAGTCTTTTGAGGCATTTCAGGGAAAAATAAGAGCTGTCTCTTTGGTGCCCATAGGTTTGTATTTTGCCACTTTCCAGAGCTGTAGTAATAGTATCAGTGCTTGGAGATCCATTTTGCCATTGCTTTTAATAAACAATGGGGAAAAAGTGCAGAGTATGAAAATACTGCTTCAATCACAAAGCTGTTAGCCTTTAAAGCTTTCAGGAATCTGTGATTCTGTATTTTCTATTAATACAAAAAAATTTATGTGGGCTGTAGGGAAAATGTGGAACTTGCATCAGAAACTCATTGCAATGCACTATACCATAATGTACCTATTGTTTTTGAAAGGTCTTTGAGGGTAATCGCCCAACCAATTCCATCATGTTTACAAAACTCAACCCATTCACCTTGGGAGCAATCATTGGTAAGTAAATGGATCTTAAGGTTGTGAATGATCTTTAAGACTTCATGGTAAGGTTACTGATCAAATGTGTTTTTGTTTTTTTCTTTTTTATAGCCATGTATGAGCACAAGATATTTGTTCAGGGGGTTGTCTGGGATATTAACAGCTATGATCAGTGGGGGTAAGTTTTCTTGATCTCTTTCTTATATACTTACTGTTGTATTCCCTAATGTGCCATGCTTTAGAGAAGGTGATGGAAAAATAGTGAGATATTTAAATCAAACAATTGTAGGAAAGTTTTAAATGTAAACTTTTTTTTTTTTTTTAGGAATAGATCACTGTAACCTTGTCCAGCCATGAGTAATGACTCTAAACTTAGTTTGGTGATCTCTGCTTTTCAGATTAAATAAGTAACCAACTATGAATGCAGAAAAGATAGAGTAATAATAAGAAGATAGTTGGGCGGGCTGAATTCATACTCTGAGAAGTAGAGGGGAAAATAATGTCCCCTTTAAAATAGGGGGACAAGAATTTACCTCTTGAAACACTTGGTAGGCACAGGAGTTTTTGTTTTTTTTTTTTACCTTAAATAGTGTAGCAGAAACTGGAATCTGTCTAGTAAAAACTTAAGCTACTATCGAATCTGAAATTGGGTGTGAGGCATAAAAGGAGCTTTTTCTACAGTATTAGAAAAACTGAGAATGGAATCTAAACTAAATGGAGAATGTGGGGAGGGTAAACAAACTATGCTGTAGAACCAGTTTCGTTTCTTGGAGCAGTTAGAAGATTATTGTTTCTTATCTCATCAGGATAGTTCTCTAGTGCTGAAGAAAGCTTTCAGTCCCAAAGCTTGGCTGTTTATTGTCTTAGTGCTACAAATCAGTGTTTTGAGTGATGTGTTGAATACTGAGCAGGAGCAAGGTGAATACCTTCTGCTTTGGGACTGGCTGCATAATACAGATGAGTACTGAAGGGGAAAACAGTGCAGAGACTGCAAAACAAAGCTTTATAAGTGTTCTGTAACTTGAGTTGTCTGTTCAGTGAGGCAGCTCTACTTGTGAGAACTTCAGCTTTTTGTGAATGGCACTTGGTTAAATCATTTGTTCAGTAACTCTTGAGCACTGACTTCTTCACTGACTTTTTCACTGTCATGTTACCCTCTGCTGGCACACCTTTTAACATGCTTTATATTGTTAGCGCTAATTGTTTTTCCTCTCTGTTCTGTCTTTTATAAACACAGAGTTGAGCTTGGAAAGCAGCTTGCCAAGAAAATTGAGCCCGAGTTGGAGTCAGATGCTCCAGTGACATCTCATGATAGCTCAACAAACGGGCTCATCGGTTTCATCAAAAAACACAGAGCCTGAAATAAAAGTTCCTGAGGCCATCGACAATCTAACCACCGAATACTCAAGTCTGTTGTAGTTGTGCTTTTTAGCCACTTCTAACAAAAATAGCACTTTACCGATATAGCTTCTTCACTTGTTGCGGTTGACCTCATTGCGTTAAGTGTTATAAATGAAAACTAGTTTTGTGAAACCCAGAGATTCTATAGGTGCTTTCTATTTTTGTGGTTGTTATCCGTGAAGTGCAGTTGGTACGTTCCTCAGTCCGTCAGCTTCCTTAAAGATGATCACAATGATACCAGAAAATAAAAGATGTGATGGATGAGTAGAAATTCTTCATTCTGTATCTTTAAATACTAGGTGCAGACCTAGAAACGCTTGCCTTACTGTGTGTAAGGTTCTCTTAAAGCCATGTATGTTAACTTCTGTCTGGCATGTCATTGCCCTGGTCTGGGTCTGCTGTATGCTGCAAGTATGTTCAAAGAATCAAGTGATCTACAGCTGTAACTGTTCAGTTTGTATGATATGCATTTGAGCAAGATGCAGGTTATTTTCAGTGCTGCTGTGCAAGGTTTACAAATGGTTGTATTTGTTTCTTCAGAAGCTATGGCAGCTCTGCACAGATGGCTTCTTTCTTCAAAAGGGAGGAAAGCTTCTGGAGTGATAGTGATACTTTTATTTTCCAAATTGTTTTCAAGAGCTTATATGAAGCTGCATTGCTTGCAGCTGTGTGTTTTGGTATCTTCTGCAAGGCAGCTCATCTCACTCATCTCAGTCTTAAGTGGGCATCACTATTCTAAAAGAATTGAATAGAATGCACTATCAGTATGTGCGAACAATCTGCTCGTATCCTCTAATTCTCTACTGCTGTTGTTACCCTTCGTGTTAGCAGAAGAGCATGCATTGCCTTTTTTCTCTATAACACCTTTATTAAGAAGGTAAGACACAAGCATGGAAGAGAAAAGTAAGATGGATTAACTGTGAGTCTCAGCAGATATCCATGACAAGTGCTACTGTTGAGAAAGTCTGAGCCTGTACCTTTTAACGTGCATGTCTGCTGCTTACACATTAATTGACAGCACTGCCAGTTAATCACCGTTGTCACACCAATAATCCCTTCATGGACCTTGGCAGCTATCTGCATGGATATGAACTTAACTTCACTCTGTGTCTGTCTGTTGTGTGTAGGTTCTCTGGGTTTGATATGAGCTTTATGAAGCATTTTCTGTGTTGAGCGCTGTCACCACTCACCCTCAGTGGGAGCTCGGATCCTTTCCTGGAAGCTGTGTAACTCCCATTGAGCTGTGCAGGGGCTCCCTTTGGTGGCAGAGTGAGGCTGTGCTTGCTGTGGTCCAAGGGCTGAGGGGAAGAGGCTGCTGGTTTTATTTGGGTGCTACTCTGCAAATTCCAAACTCCAGAAGCTTTTCTTGGAGAGGGAACAAGACTTGTTCTCTTAACCCTGTAAAGAATGCAGCTCGCTAAAGAGGACGTGTTGGTTTATCAGTGTGTGCAGCCTCATTTGTGTTGTGAAATGAGCACTCTGCTAAAGGGATGTCAGCAGCAGGTGCCGTTAGTTTGCAACCATAAAAAACCCAGCGGGACAGCAGTAAGATCACAATACTGGTTGTGTGTAATAAAACAATATTCAAGCAATGACGCTGTCAGACCTTGTTTAGATTTCAGACCCCACTTGTCGTTGTGGCGATTCAAAGTTGCTGCACAAGTGTGCGGTGCAGCAGCTCCGCTCGTGCCGCAGCCTCGTGGCGCCACCTGGCGGCTCCTTCCCCGTGCATCAACCTGTGTAAGAACTGCTGCATGATGGAGCAGCAGCAGCGTGGAAATGACATCCTTGATGTCTGCATTCAACCGCGGGGACAAAAAGGGAACAAAGCCTTACGGGAAACTGTCCTGTACCGAGGCAGGTTGCAGGTGACGTGCAGAGAACAGACGGGCTGCACTGTGGAGTGCTCCTGAAGGTGACTGGCCGCCTGCTAAATGGGTACATGAGACCGTTTTGCAGCATAGTGTTAGTTGGCTTTCTTCTAAACGTATAGATGGTCACCTTGGAGCCAATTCCAGGAGGAAGCTGCAGGCCCTGGAAGCACGGCCGGCCAAGAGGCAGAGCACCACTATGCAGCCTAAAATGTGCAGAAATGGAGGCATCTGGCCATGAACAAAACCCAGGGAGCTGACTGTAAACCGTGCTCTAGTGATGAAATTGTGTGACTGGGAAACTCTAAAGGTGGTGGCTGAGCTCCCTGATGAAACCCTGTTATCCTTTATACTGCAAGGGAAAATAAAGGCCAACCAGATCCTGGGATATGGAACGCAGAAATAGCCTTTGTTGTGGAGAGCATGGAACTCCAGTGAGATGGTAGGAAAGGGGAACATCCCATTGTATGTGTTTTGTGATGGAAATGACTGGAGAGGAAGTAACGTGTCTAAAGTGAGCAGAAGCTCATTGGTCCCTTGAGCTGTACCAGGATCTGATCCTCACTCCCATGCATGAGCCACAGGATGCGTGTGTTTCTTGCGGGCCTCTGAGGAGACACAGCATGGGATGCTTCATTGGGTTACACAGGTAAGTCAACAATGTACGTGTACAAAATAGCACTGTAAGCATCAAGGTGGTAGATTGACTAAGTAATGAGCTCTGATCTTATAGAATGGAGCATGGTATGGTATGCTGCTGGCCAAGATGTGTGTTTACCAGTCTAGGTCAGATACTGTTCAGTTGTATTAAGGATTAAGGTTTTGCTGAGAAAACCTCTTGTCTCGCAATTGATAACTAGACTTTCATGTACATGTGAAAATGTCACATTGACTTCAATGGGCACTGCTCTGTCCCTTGGGTTAACTGCAGTCTTGAGGCAATTCTGTTGACATGGATTGTTTTGCAAAACTTCTGGGCTGTTCCAGCATGGTTACAGATCTGCTCTGTGGAGTGAGAGCTGAAAACAAGTTTCCACACTGAGGGTGATGCACATGTGAGGAACTTAAAAGGTGTAGAATCTAACATAATTTCATAGCCTTTTTCAGAGGTAAGCAGTATTCAACAGTGAAAAACACCAGTTTTATTTGGATCCCTTGGGACTAAATTGAAGTTACAGGAGAGGGGTGATTCTGGCTGTTCAGCTGTGGTAGGAGAGGTCGAAGAGCAGAGCTTTGCCTTGCTGGAACAAAATAAGTATGATGATATTCTTAAGTTTGGGAGTACCATTAATAAGAAAGAGAAAAGTATATATCATTATATAATATACATACATATGCATGCGTATGTATACATATATACATATATAGTTACATTAATTTTTTTTTTTTCACTCTTCTTAAGCCCTCATCCATCTTCCTCCTGGGAGATACTGACATTCCCTTCATACTGGGTGGATTTACCACAAGGAAACCTAGAGGAAACTTGAAAGTGTCCGGTTTTATTTAAAACCTTGGTGGTCTTTAACGGCTGCCCCACAGTTCCAGCCTGGTACAAACTTAAACAGAGCTCTTTGTTGCTCTTGAATGTGACATAATCCTTTCATCTGGCATGCTGAATGAAGTATGCACATGGCTTTTTTGCTACCCCTGCTGGGCTGCCTTGTTACACCTTCAGAGCAAACCACCCCCAGTAAAAAAAAGCTTGGACTCTGTCATCCACCCTAATGCCAATAAACAACAGATAACTATGGCATCTTTTGGCTTTAAAATGCTGCCCCTCATTAAACTTGTGTGCTGAGGAAGGAAACAGTTCTCCACATCATTGTTTCAAGCAGATATGGAGTACATTTTTTTGTTGTTTGCATGTTTGCTAATTTGAAGCTCTTTGAAGAATCCTACAGGGAGATCAAAGTCAAAAGATTAGACCGTTTTTAATAAAGTGAAGAAGGATCAGGTTAGATCAAAGGGACAAGCTGACAGGAAATAAGTAGGTGCCGTTGTTGGCTGACACTTGCATGCTGTAGGGTGATTTCTGTGTTAATGTGAGGTCAGGAGGAGGATTGCTTTACATCTTATTGTCTCCAGACTTTGCTGGCTGGGTGTGTCTTTGTACTTTGCTTTAATCTCAAAAATTAAAACCCATACAGTCACAGTTTGGCTCAGCCACATGATTTTTCTAGTTATTTAGCTTTGATTTTGAAATAAAAATAAAATTTGAACGTAACAGCAGGGTGTGGAGGTAATTAATGGGCCTCCAAGGGGAGGCTAGGGGGATACTTGTTGTCAGAAGTACAGGGCCTTGGTCATCGCCACTATCTTTTCACTGACCTCAAGGGAATCACATCTTATCCTGCTGTTTTAAGATGAAACGTGTATTTTTATATATGCTAAGAGCTTGTGTACTCACAAAATTAATATATCCCCTTTACTTGGGTGCAGTTTTATTGAGTGGCTAATTGGCCAGAGTTTATATCCCTGAGAGGACAGAATGGCACCACTAACCAGAATGGGTGCTGTGCTCACTGCCTTCCTTGTCATCTGCACGGGTTGTGGTGGATGCACAGTAATCTTTGGTTTCCTGGCGTATGTGCATTGGAAGCAAGCAGCTTTCCTAAATAACATCGTCTATGAGTGAGAAATCACCCTTCTGTGTGATGTAGCTGGAACCTGAATTGAGTGTTTGAGGATAGTCACAGGAAAACACCTTTATTTTATTGTATGGTATTTTATAGCTGCACAGAGCTTCATCTCCCCATGAAAACAAATATTTCAGAGGTTTGTGTGGCTTTTACCCCATTAGCAGGAAAGCTCCTTTGCCTGAAAGCATGTTTTAAGGCAAATGTGCAGGACTGGGCCCAAACAAAAAACACTTGTGTGGTTCCATAGACAGAAGGGTTAGTAACGTGAGCTTTTGGCTCTACACAAGTACACCAACAGTTCCTCTTTGTGCACCAAGGATTTCTGCCCTCCTAATACACAATTGCACTCCAGTGATTAGATACCTTATTTAATGCCGTTTATGCAGTATATGTATTATTCAGTCATGCTAAATCAAAATTGCAGTTTTTGGTATAGCCCTAATGGAACAAGCTGTGCTCAGCACTGTGTTCATTGCTACAATACAGGCAATAATGACTCTTTGTGAAAAGATAGAGAGAAATGTATTTTTACAGTATTTTGTTATTTTTGTCTTGCAGTCAGTTCTGTAAACAAGTCTAGAAAACTAAAGGGAAGTGTTCAATAAAATGAAGGTACCTAAACTTAGTGAGGCAAATTAAAACATGTGGGAAGAGAAGGTTAGCTTGCATTTAGGGGAGTGTGGAAAGTTTGTGAGCCTTAAAGGGATGTTAGCACTGGGTGGGAGTGATGTTCACAAATCGGGGGGAAAATGTTCCTTTTCACTGTCTGCTGCTGAACAGCGCTTCTCTCTCCTGGTGCATGTGGCTGTAAGCCAAAGTTTCACATACGGGGCTGTCATTTGCTGCTTGCACACGTGCATTTTCTAGGGTTCCTGATTAAAAGCAGCATGGCAGATTGCATGAAGGGCTGCTGTGCGGGAGCCAACTTCATGATACAGTCAGGATTCATTTTCAGTGGAGCTGACCTTGGGCGTGCAGTGCTATTAAGTCAACAGCTGAGAATGGCATATGGGAAGAAGACAACCTGATTTGATTTGGAACATAGTCTTGTTCTCTTTATTTGATCACATTCTGTGGAGCCACCTGGGTTGCCAATCTGCTGTTTTTTGTAATCAGTGGACTCTAATTAAAATTACTTCTAAACCAGAAACATGCAGCATTCAGAAGGAAAAAAGAGCAAATGCATCTGAAGTGCTCAAAGTGCTTCTGTGTGGTCATTATAATAGCATGTCTCTTAAAGGCATCTACCTCTCTAGCCACTTAGCTTCTGTTGATTTCCCTGTTGGGCTTGGCTTTGGGTAGCCCAAAGGTAGAGAGCTGGAGCATCTCAGTAGTGGACAGATATATATCTAAACTCTGCTGAAGTGCTGAGGATACTAATGGGACCAGCTGAGCAGACATTCCTGAGATATAGAAGTCCACAAAAAAGTAGTCTGTGTCCCAAATAGGCAAATCTGGAGTTGTAAGTTGAGTTAAATATGTGTGATCTTTTAATATAAAGGCTATAAACTTACTGGTATTGCAAGAATCTAAAGGGATTGGAATGTAGCAGAAATTCAGAGTACTTGAAGCAATCAAACAGTATGAAAGGAAATGGAAGAAAGAAGTCCTTTAACAGCCTTTGCAGAATGAAGATTAATCCATTCAGGGAGAGGTGCAAAGTGGGGGAAATAGGGTACTGATCAAGTGTTATGGTAACAGAAAAATCAGTGATGAAACACAGGATTCCCTGAGGGAATCATAAATCAGCTTTAGTCTACAAGGTATGTTGGTTCCTAAATCAGCAGGAGTCTGGTACCTAAATTGCTTTGCATTCTAGTCCCAGATGCTTTACTTTGGACTTTCAGCTTCTCTTCAGGCTTCACGTGGTTTTTAAATTTAACATGGTGCTCAATTCCTTTGAAGCAAAGTGTGTTAATAGTATCTTTAATATGTTTATAAAATGAATGATCTTGAAGGACAGATCAGGATTTTTTAGAGTTCTGAAACACTAAGTGTTTAAAGAATTAATTAATTAAAGCATTAAGAAATGCTTGAAAAATGGCAGGGAATGTCAAGACTTACTGACTTTGCAAGGTTTGATTTGTCCAGACTAGTGCTTAAAACATGAATGGTGTTTTTATGGTTAGCCGAATGTGAACCTTCTTTGGTAGTGTGTCAGGACAAACAGTTATGTTCCAAATCCAGATACAGCAGTTTACTAACTGATTAATATATCAACAAAGGGAAATGTTAGAATGTCATTAGAGGACTGGAGTGGGAATGCAGGAGGAGCGCTCTGTGTCCACTAGGTGGTAATGCTGAATCTTAAATCTTGTTCCAGTGGCGTCACGCTCCCTCCTGCTGGATGCGACCCCTCCTCATTCCCTTCTGCTGGAGGGAAATTTTGAACACTGATTATTGACAAACACCAGATCTGGTGCCAGGAGCAAACTTTGGGGCTTTCAGTACTCAAAGATGAACTTAGTGCTTTACAAGGATTATAATTAGTTATTTCTATTTTAATGCTGGCAATGGAGATGACTCATATTCCTTGTTTCTAAGCAAATCTTGTATTTCTACAGAAGAAAACTGTTAGAAGCATGCATCTTCTGTCCTTCCCAGTTTTACTTGTTGTTAGCCTGTGGTATGTAACTTAATGTAATTTTTACTGTGCCTATAGCTGCAGCAAGAACACCAACATTACCAACACTAAAACTTGGGTTTGATGTTCTTGGTCCTGCACTCTCACCCCAAAAGATGGGTTTTGGGGTTGGTGTGGAGGCCATTAGTTTAAATGCATTTATTTGTCTGTAATGGTCTGACTGGGCAAATTAGTGGCGCAATCAAGGACTGTATTTGCTAGTGTTCAACCAGAGTTGGTAGTGCATCTGTCAGGACTTGTCAGATCTATACAACATATACTTTGCCTTGCATACCAGCCAACTGTCTGCCCTCTAACAGAAACTCAGCTAATCTTTCTATGGGATATCTAATTATCTATTTTCTTTTGGTTTTGGATCACAATTATATAGGCTTTTTATTTCTTATCTGTGTTTATTTACCTCTCCTACTAGCTGTATTTGGTATAATTATCGTCTGCAAATTGAAACTGATGCCTAAAGCCTTATGTTTGTATGACTAGAAAAATCCCAACTGTTAGCAAATCAGTTCCATGTTTTGGCATTCTTACACTTCTCCCTCAGAAGCAGGACATGAACATTAGGTGAAATGTGGCACGCTACTTAATACATTAAGAACAGAGATAGATGACTATTGACTTTATTAAAGCTTTTGAGCATGATTCAAGTATAAAGAAAACAAATTATATGAAATTTTGGCAGATATTTCTGTCTTTTAAAAAATATGTAAGTGCCTTTTCATTGGAATTTGAAATTTAGAAGTTTAGATGCAATGGTCCCAGTTTTGTGTAGGGCTCTGACCAAACAGGTTTTCTCTCTTTAGGATGAGCTTGCTGAAATGTTTGTTTTTTGTTTTTTGTTTTCCCATAAGAAATGTTAAGTAAAACTCAGCTATTTGGAAAACAAAACAAAACAAACAAACAAACAAAACCAAAACAAACAAACAAAAAACCAAAAAACAAAGACAAAAGTGTTAAATAATAGTTAAATATATAAATAAAGATAGTTAAAAAAGAAAAAAAGTGGGGGCGTGGGGGTGGACAGTGGGGCAAGGGAGGGAATTGTCCCCCTCTGCTCTGTTTTTGGGAGGTCCCATCTGGAGCACTGGGGCCCAGATGTAAAGCAGAGATGTAAAGCTGTTGGAGCTGGTCCAGAGCAAGGAGGGACAAAAATGTCATATGCACCAGAAAGTAGAAAACAGAATATAAAAATATCCCTAATACAGCAAAGCTGAAGTTATAGTAGAGAGTACTTGCTCAGGGAGGCTGGAAATGTGGGAGTAAGCAATGCATATCTTACCAATCAGTAGGACATTTCTCTTTGCTGCCCGTTACCACGCCTGGTATTAGCATTAAATCCATTCTGATCAAAAAGTCTAGCACAAAGTTCTCTGAGAGGTGATGCAAGGGGAACAAGCATAATTAGCTCTGAATTTGGCCTCTGCTGTTTAGGAAAGCCTTTCTGTCCTGACGCATGCCAGCATGTAAAAATTGTGCAGGGCATGCTGAGGACATGGATGCGACAGAACTTGGTGTCCTATAACCATTGTTCTAGCAGGCATTTAACACACTCTATTCTGCTTTTCCTGGCTTTTGATTCTCACTGATTGGAAAGGCTGTAAACTGACAAGCAGGAACTCTAAAACCACCAGAAACCTGTTGCTGGTGTAACCTGGAGGACTGGGAGCAGTTCCAAAGGACAGCATTTTAACTAGCAGTTGCTTAAAAGCTCCACTTTGTTTCAGGGACGAGAAGGAGCTTGTTTACAGCCTAGCTTAGAGGCTTAACTTTCTCTTCCTTATGCTCGTGGAAAACACACAAATATTCTGTTTGGAGCTTTCCCTTGACTACACAAAAGGAAACAATTTTCAGAAAGCACCAAAGGATTCTGAGTAACTCAAACAGGGCAATACAATCCCGCAGCTCTCCAGCTTCTACCAGCGCACTGATACTTGTGTGTGCCTTTGCCCACAACCTGTGATTCCAGAGATCTGATTTTTGATGGCTGCCAATCTTCTCAGGCCTAACAGTGTCTTATGGAAGATGCTCCTGTACTTTTTTCTAATGTTGCGCTGCCACCTTCTGCTTTGCCTTTAGGAATTAAGGCATGTGTGATGAGCAGACGGGTGTTCAATTTCAAAAGTACTTAACAAATCACGCCTTTCAAAGCTGGAAACTCAAAGTTAGACTCACAAATCCATCTTTGGGTTACTGCTTAGGTTGGTTGACATACAAAACTATGTAGATGCCTTTGGCTTCAGTGGTGCCTGCTGAATGTACACCACTACAACAAGTCAGGAGTCTCCTTTCGGACGTGTGGACACTTGTTCGGGACAGCGTTGGCAGAATGAACCTGCCAGTGGTGTTTGTGTGTGAAATTAAAACAGAATCATTTTTTTCTTAAAATCAGAAAATAATATGTAAATGTACGTTATTTCCATAGCATTTGGAAGGGAAGCCTAAGCTGCAGTTTTTGCATAACTGGAATTTGGAGTACGTACTGAAATGTAGGAAAAATAGTGTTTCTGTCACTCAACATGCTTTTCTCTTTACATGTTTTCCTGTGTCTGAAGGCTGCAGGTGTTACTATCTCTAGTTTCCAATGGAAAACTTGTTTTTCTGGCTGTAAAATCCTGTATTTCTCTTGTGCATTTTGAAAGGATAAAGCAATACCAACATTTATGTTTTTTACAAAGAAAGGTACAGCTGTTTCTGTGTGTACTGAAGAACAAGTTATTTATTTATTTATTTATTTTGGTTTTTCCTAAAAATTTGTTAAATAAGGCACAGTTTCTCATGTAGCCCGCATTTCCTGCCTTTTTGTACAATATTGCATTGTGTATTTACACATAATGTTTATTTAGTGTGTAGAAGGGCGGAGGAGAGAGGAGGCAACTGACTACAAATTTTTTTTATATTCTGGACATTTGCTTTAAACAGCCACAATGGTGCAGAAAGGGATTAATTTGACAAGTGCTGGGTTCGTTTTTTAACAAGTAGTAGGTGTTTCCTTAGAGGCAGTGGGCATATGATGTTAAATTGGAACCGGACTTAAGCAAACACAGGCTTTCTTCTTTGACAAGCTTACAGTCTCATTAGGGTAAATTACTGAGTATTGAGCTCCCTGTTCCTATGATTAGACGGTTATTGGGATCCAACCTAATTAGTTTAAAGCTGACTTTGTATCTCTACACAACACTGTCGTTATTCCTGTGCTGCTGTGGAGGCATAGTCTGAAGTCTTCATTTGAAATCCATTAAAGTCGAAGGAACTCTTTCTCTTGGTTGAATGAGCTTTGCATCAGGCTGCAAACACGTCAAGTGTACAGTACAGAAAACAGAGAGACCCTGGCCACGCAGTCCATGCCTGGCATTTCTATTGGGAAAAAGTGCCGCAGGGAGGGGACAGGGAATGCAGGCTGTGGGGCCAAGGAGCAGGTGAGGGGAGCTTGTGCATAATGCACAAGTGCAACAAGGAGATAACAGAGCACCAGGGAGACGGCGGAAGATTTCTGAGGAGTTCTGATGGTGTTGGGAGAGACTTGGATTTTGTATAGAGCAGGGCAGAAGGGGAGTCTGGCACAGCCAATGCAGCAGCCGGTGGGAGAATGTTGTGAGCCAGAATTTCGGGGAGAGGCGGGCAAGTGAAGGCAGGGCTGACGATGTGTGATAAACGATGCTAACACAAAGCAGTCAAGGGGAGTAGAGGCTTGGTGGGGGAACAGACAGCACAACCAATCTGGTGGTGAATATAAAAGTCTCCCTTTTCCTAGTGCATGAGATGATTTGCTGCTATTGACATGCTCCTTAAAGAAATCCAGCCTGGCAGGAATGGGGGAGCAGCAGGTGAGCCCCAGGGTGCTGAAACAGACAGTTGCTCTTTAGACTGGTGCAGACATGAACATGCTACGAGGTGATACATCTCCCCCCCCAGCCTCCCCCCCCACACACACACACAAAAAAAAAAATCTGAAAAAGCATAGCAAGCATATTTTAGGGCTGGATGGAATGTTTGCTCAATTAACTAGTCAAAACAGGATTTCTTTGTGTTTCTCACAGTGCTGCAAATGGAACTCTCTTTATGAGATTCAAATTCTTCGCCTGTAGCTTCTTACCCAACATATACCATCTCCAGGAGCTTTACTAATACCTGCTGATCCAACTGTTGTGAAGTACATTAGCTCTGTTTTGTCTTGACCTGAATGGATGCAGAAACATAGGGTAGAAATCAGATAGTTTGCACTAAATTTCTGGAAGACTTACTATACAAGCAGAGTGATAAGGAGTCACACTGTAATTAAGCCTTGCCTTCTGCTACCACACTGTATTTATGTCTGGAAGTCCAGAATGATCTTCATGATACTGCTCTACATACTTCTACAAAGCACAAGTTGCAAAGCACACCTGTAACAAACTTAAAACTATTAATCTTATGCAGAAGATCAGAAGCTGCAAACTGCTGTGTCCCACTGGAAGAGATCCGGAGTGAATAAGAACTTCATCTGGAAAGTGAACTCACTGTTACATTACAAACGAAGACAAAACTATTACTGTCATATCCCCTAACAACCTGATTTGAATGAATAGCATTCCTGGTTTTGCCTAACCTTGTGCATCAAAGATGTTTAATACCATAAAGAATGTGAATACTCTGGCTATACCTAAAGTTTGTGACTTGTATTAATTATATTAATTTTCCCCCTTCATAAAAGATAAAATTATATATATTAGAGATAAAAATATATACTGTTTCCTAGCCCGTTTTGGACAGCAGGAATACAGCTCAAATGCAGTACAAAAAGCACACAAGGTACTAAATCTCCTGGACATTAAAACAGTACATTCAAATCAGACCTGAGCAAATTAAATAGATCAGCCTCCCTCAGTCCATGTGTCTTGCATTGAGCCTTGATGTCATCTTATAGTTTTCTGAACCTTAATTCTTTTTTTTTTATTTCCTTTCTGAATTAAGGATATCAGAAGCAGAGTCTATTTTTTCAGGGCTTACATAGAATACATAGCAGGATTCATTTAGGGATCTAGAGATCAGGTAAGTCCTTTTGGCTGTAGTGCTTCATGTGATGCTCAAGCTGATTTCTGCTTCCCCTGCAGACTGCCCTTGCATGGACGAAGGTCCTGTAGTTTTCAGGCCTAGATGCATAATCTTACATTCCTTGTTTTATCCTTATTTTTCTGTGTGAGTTGAATGCAGAGAAAAGAGTGAGATGCTGCAATACTACTGTAACAAGGGCAGTGTCTGAAATTGGATATATTGATTCCTCTCTTCAGTATCCTGCTAGATCTGAAGCTTGTTCCTGCTGTACTGCCATGAACAGGATGCCTAGGGGACTGAACTAGAGGCTGAGACTGAAGGGTGACCTATACAGTTATTTCTGCAAAGTCATAACCTGTAACCTTTTTTAGGTATAGATACATTTTATATGTAGTCTTGCAGCAGCTCTAAAACATTTTAGCTATCACCAGCTAGAGCCAAGGCAATAGTCCAGATTGTTACTGCTGCTGTGAGGCTGAGTGGTGGCAGCTGATTGACAGAGTGATAACCTCGTTGCTTTTGTGGCTGCACATTAGAAACAGAAACTGGTGTCACTTCTGTCACTTCTGTCTCTTCTTTTTGCAGGAAGCCCAGATGGTACAGCATAGTTTGATGACCGGCTGCAATGGGCAGAACCCCTCGATCATCTGTTTTTCTGGTGTTGTTCTGTTGGTTGCATTTTTGTCAACCATTTAGGCAACTATTGGCCTTATTAATGCTAGTAGGTAGGATACATGGTTTCTTTTCATAGCAAGTAGAAAACTGAAAAATCTTTTTTAGAGTCATGGCAGAAAGCTGTATGCAGGTTGTCATGGTTTTGTAATTTTGTAATTTTGCTATCAGTATTCCACATCATAACATCATGTCAAGTATGGATACTTCTGTTGAATGTGCAGTCCACAGAAGAAGACTACATATCCCAGAGAACAACAGGAGTAACAATAAGTCACGGGACCAGGACTCTATATAATCTCGTTCCTAGGCTGGAGTGCCCTCCTTCTTCTCTCGAACTTCTCGGAGAGTGGGAAGCGTTCCAGCCGTGTCGCCTAGAGTTCACAGTAGGCCTCTCGGTTTTCGGAGACTCTCTCTCTCTGTTTCGTTCGATTTGTTAGCCTTAATTATATTATATTGTGTTATCTTGTATTTCGATATCATATTTAGTAAAATAAGTTTTTCCTCCTTAGATTGTCACTGTTTTATCCCACTCCCCTTTTCCCCCTCCTTTCCGGGCCCCGGGGGGGGCGTGGGGTGGCTTCCCCTGTCACGGGCATAGGTAAATCTAAGTAACCCGTGACAGATTTTTTGGTGGAGGATGCGGGCATAGAGCTTTTTAGCTTTTAGAACAACTCTCTCTTTGCTCTTAAAGAGCTTCGTTAGGGGAGTGTTATCTTTCCGTAGCTGCTCACGGAGAACGTGACCTTGAAATACCAGACAAATTGTCAACATTAAGGGCTGCTGTACATTCTCAGCATTGCTATCTAACTTTTGTGTAGAAAACAAAGGGATTTCTTTCTCCCTTAGAGCAAAACTAGCTAGCTCTGACTTTTACAGAGCCTGCCAGCTATGAATCCACTCTTCATCCCAGTTGCTCTGTTTAAGGGATTGAAAGCAATTATGATCTTCTTAAAGTATTGGTCAACTATTAACACCATAATTTGGTGTTGTGGAATTGTGCAGATATATAGCCTAATAAGGTGGATACTGATGGAGACACCTGCCTGGTACTTTTACGAGATGTGGTATGGTCAGAATTTTGGCATCTACACCTCAGATGGAATTGTGAATCTTACTAACACTTGCATCCCAGATGGAACAGGCAATTTTACAAATACTTGCATCCCAGATGGAACAGGCAATTTTACAAACACCACCATGTTTAATTCATTGTACAGGCTAAAAAAACCCTTTTTATTTAGGTTGTACTCTCAGATTTCCACACGCTTTTCAATAACTGAGATAGGGTTCATACTTGCATTCATGTTATCACTATCAATGCATGCATATATGTTCCTATGCATTCGTTCTATGCGGAAGTCTCCTCCAGAACCAGAGAATGATGACTGGCAGGGAATATGGAAAGGTTTAGGAAAAGTCTTAGAAGCATGGGGACCCGCAGTGTCATGGGATTTCACTCTTGAACACCTAAGGGACCCTAAGAAATTAAGTGAGTATTTGGGTCAGAGATCTAAGGAGGTAAACCTTATGTGGGGTTTGGCTTATGCATACCGTGCTTTGTATCATACTATTCTGGAGAGAGAGAGTTTCCGATCTGAGATTCAAGCCCAAGTTAATTCTGATCAGTCACCGGAGGCATCAGTAGCAATATCAGTTGCCCCTGTGGAAGGCAAGAAATGGAAACGGGTGTCCACGCGTCTAGAACGAAAAGAAGGAGAAGCACAGGGGGGGGCAGCAGAAGACCCAGGTGCCGGGCATGGAGCAGTACCGAAAAAAGCAAAGGCAAAAACCAAGAGGCATGAAGAAGAGACTGATGATGAGGAGGAAATCACCTATTGTCGACCTCTGAAGCTGACTGAAATCCAAGGCTCAAGAAAGGAGTTCACACGGCGTCAAGATGAAGGTATCCTTGCTTGGTTGCTTCGCTGCTGGGACAACGGGGCCAACAGCTTGTCTCTAGATGGTAATGAAGCTCGCCAACTAGGAAGCATTGCCCAAGATGCAGGTATCGACAGAGGGATTAGCAGATGTTCGGATGGAGCTGCTACTCTCTGGTTGCGGCTGTTAGAAGCCGTGAGAGAAAGGTACCCCTATAAGGATGCTTTGAAGCCTAAATTTGATAGTTGGAATACCGTCCAAAAAGGTATTCAGCGCCTGAGGGAATTGGCCATGGCGAAAATGTTGTACAGCCCTGATCCAAGCGAACTTGACCCTGAGAGAGTGAGGGCCGATCCTGACATGTGGCAGAAAATCACAAGTACAGCACCAGAGAGAATTGCACAGTCATTGGTATCAGGATCTAAAGGATTCGTGGACAGATGGCCCCGAGTTGTTGAGCTGATTATAATGCTTCAAACCATCGATCAGCAGCTCCCCCAACTGCATGCCGCAGTTTCTGCCATCTCACGGCTAGAAAACCGAGTAGATGAAATGTGCAAGAAATTGTTTCCATCAACTAATTGTAATGATCCCGTAATAGTATCAGAAACAACTGATGAAGGTCAATCCTCGTACGGGCCACCAGGTCTAATGAAGGATCTGATCAAACTAGTCCAGTCCTACTCCCCACCTGCATCATCAAAAGTCTCAGCTGTTAAACGCACACGCTTCCCAGCTCGAGCAAAGAACAACAGTACGATTGCACCGCGTGTTTCCATGTGGCGCTACCTACGTGACCGTGGAGAAGACATGAGGAAGTGGCATGATCAGCCCACTTCTGCACTACGAGCACGGGTGAAAGAACTACTAGACATACCAACCACCAGTGGAGTTGCTCCAGTCATCACAGGTAACCAATAGAGGGGCCCTGCCCTCAGTCAGGGGAGGGAAAGGGATAATAGAGTTTATTGGACTGTGTGGATTCGATGGCCTGGCACATCAGAACCACAGGAATATAAGGCGCTGGTGGATACCGGTGCACAGTGCACCCTAATGCCCTCCAGTCATGAAGGGACAGAATCAATCCATATTTCTGGAGTGACTGGGGGCTCTCAAGAATTGACTGTGCTGGAGGCTGAAATAAGCCTCACTGGCAAAGACTGGCAAAAACATCCTATTGTGACTGGCCCAGGGGCTCCATGTATACTGGGTATTGATTACCTCAGAAGGGGGCATTTCAAGGATCCTAAGGGGTATCGATGGGCCTTTGGGATAGCTGCTGTAGACATGGACAACATTAAGCAGCTGTCTGTTTTGCCTGGCCTGTCAGAGGACCCGTCTGTTGTGGGGCTGCTACGAGTAAAAGAGCAGCAGGTACCGATTGCTACAAAGACAGTGCACAGACGGCAGTATCGCACCAACAGGGATTCCTTGCTCCCCATTCATGATTTGATTCGCCAGTTGGAGAATCAGGGAGTGATCAGTAAAACTCACTCACCTTTTAACAGTCCCATATGGCCAGTGCGTAAAGCCAGTGGAGAATGGAGGCTGACAGTAGACTACCGTGGCCTGAATGAGGTCACACCCCCATTGAGCGCTGCTGTGCCGGACATGTTGGAACTCCAGTACGAGCTGGAGTCAAAAGCAGCCAAATGGTATGCCACCATTGACATTGCCAATGCCTTCTTTTCTATTCCTTTGGCCGCAGAATGCAAGCCACAGTTTGCCTTCACCTGGAGGGGCATTCAGTATACTTGGAACCGTTTGCCCCAGGGGTGGAAACACAGCCCAACCATTTGCCATGGGTTGGTTCAAACTGTACTGGAACAGGGTGGTGCTCCTGAACACCTGCAGTACATTGATGACATTGTTGTGTGGGGTGATACAGCAGAAGAAGTTTTCACAAAAGGAGAGCAGATAATCCGGATTCTTCTACAAGCTGGCTTTGCTATTAAGCGAAGCAAAGTAAAAGGACCTGCCCAGGAAATTCAGTTCTTAGGTATAAAGTGGCAGGATGGACGTCGTCACATCCCAGCAGATGTGATCGACAAAATCACTGCCATGTCTCCACCAACTAGCAAGAAAGAGACACAATCTTTCCTGGGTGCAGTGGGCTTTTGGAGGATGCACATTCCAAACTACAGCCTCATTGTAAGCCCCCTTTATCAGGTAACGCGGAAGAAGAATGATTTTGCATGGGGCCCTGAGCAGCAGCAGGCTTTTGAACAGATTAAACAAGAGATAGCCCGTGCTGTAGCCCTGGGGCCAGTACGGACTGGACAGGATGTAAAGAACATCCTCTATACTGCTGCTGGAGAGAAAGGCCCCACTTGGAGTTTGTGGCAAAGAGCCTCAGGAGAGACCCGAGGCCGACCCCTGGGATTCTGGAGTCGATCATATAAGGGGTCTGAAGAGTGCTACACTCCAACTGAGAAGGAGATCTTAGCCGCGTATGAGGGGGTTCGGGCTGCTTCCGAAGTAGTCGGGACTGAAACACAGCTCCTTTTGGCACCTCGACTGCCAGTGCTGAACTGGATGTTCAAAGGACAGGTTCCCTCCACCCATCATGCTACCGATGTCACCTGGAGCAAGTGGATTACGCTGATTACACAGCGAGCGCGAATGGGAAACCTCAATCGTCCAGGAATCCTAGAGGTAATCATGGACTGGCCTGAAGATAAAAAGTTTGGAACATCACCAGCAGAAGAGGTGTCACGTGCTAAAGAGGCCCCACCATACAACGAATTACCAGAAAATGAAAAGAAATATGCCCTATTCACTGACGGATCATGTCGCATTGTAGGGAAGCATCGCAAATGGAAAGCTGCTGTGTGGAGCCCCACACGACAGGTTGCAGAGGCCACTGAAGGTAAGGGAGAATCAAGTCAGTTTGCAGAGGTAAAAGCTGTCCAGCTGGCCTTAGATGTTGCTGAACGGGAGAGGTGGCCAATGCTTTATCTTTATACTGACTCATGGATGGTGGCAAATGCCTTATGGGGGTGGTTACAGCGGTGGGAACAAAATAACTGGCAACGGAGGGGAAAATCTGTTTGGGCCGCTGAACTATGGAAGGACATTGCTTCCCGAACAAAGAATATGGTTGTAAAGGTGCGTCATGTGGATGCACATGTGCCCAAAAGTCGGGCTACTGAAGAACAACAAAACAACCATCAGGTAGATAAAGCTGCCAAAATTGAGGTGGCTCAAATCGACTTGGACTGGCAGAATAAGGGTGAATTATTTCTAGCTCGATGGGCTCATGAGACCTCAGGCCATCAAGGAAGAGACGCAACATATAAGTGGGCCAGAGACCGAGGGGTGGACTTAACCATGGACGCTATTGCGCAGATTATTCATGATTGTGAAACATGTGCCATAATTAAACAAGCCAGAAGGATGAAACCTCTCTGGGAGGAAGGGCGATGGCAAAAGTATAAATATGGGGAGGCGTGGCAGGTTGATTATATCACCTTGCCACGATCTCGCAGTGGTAAGTGTTATGTACTCACTATGGTAGAGGCAACCACTGGGTGGCTTGAAACATACGCAGTACCCCATGCAACTGCTCGAAACACCATATTAGGTCTTGAGAAACAAGTCTTGTGGCGACATAACACCCCAGAAAGAATTGAATCTGATAATGGGACACATTTCAAAAATTCTCTTATAAATACTTGGGCCAAAGATCATGGCATTGAGTGGATTTATCATATTCCCTACCATGCACCAGCTTCTGGTAAAATTGAACGATACAATGGGTTGTTGAAAACTATGTTGAAAGCAATGGGTGGTGGAACATTTAAGCACTGGGAGAAGAATCTGGCAGAAGCCACTTGGTTGGTCAATACTAGAGGATCTGTCAATCGTGATGGTCCTAGTCAATCTAGCCCCCTACACACTGTAGAAGGAGATAAGGTCCCTGTTATACATGTAAAGAACATGTTGGGAAAAGCTGTTTGGGTCCTTCCAGCTTCTGGAAAGGGCAAACCTACCCGTGGAACTGTCTTTGCCCAGGGACCTGGGTGCACTTGGTGGGTAATGCAGAAGGATGGGGATGTTCAATGTGTGCCACAAGGGAATTTGATGCTGGGGGAGTGCAGTCAATAATTTTATGTATCTATATATATATATATATGTTTGCATGTGTAGTGTATTTTAGTTATTATAGTTGTACATTTAGTTATGTTACATGCAATTCTACTATTTAGCTATCACAATTTTACATACGTGTATATATATGTATATATATGTATATATTAACCATGATGTAATAATGTAGAATAAGGGGTGGAATGTCATGGTTTTGTAATTTTGTAATTTTGCTATCAGTATTCCACATCATAACATCATGTCAAGTATGGATACTTCTGTTGAATGTGCAGTCCACAGAAGAAGACTACATATCCCAGAGAACAACAGGAGTAACAATAAGTCACGGGACCAGGACTCTATATAATCTCGTTCCTAGGCTGGAGTGCCCTCCTTCTTCTCTCGAACTTCTCGGAGAGTGGGAAGCGTTCCAGCCGTGTCGCCTAGAGTTCACAGTAGGCCTCTCGGTTTTCGGAGACTCTCTCTCTCTGTTTCGTTCGATTTTGTTAGCCTTAATTATATTATATTGTGTTATCTTGTATTTCGATATCATATTTAGTAAAATAAGTTTTTCCTCCTTAGATTGTCACTGTTTTATCCCACTCCCCTTTTCCCCCTCCTTTCCGGGCCCCGGGGGGGGCGTGGGGTGGCTTCCCCTGTCACGGGCATAGGTAAATCTAAGTAACCCGTGACACAGGTGGAATGCAATTAGTTGCATTGAATGAACTATTGAATGATGCAATGAAATCAAGCTAGGGGTTGTTGGAGAATTTACCTGGCAACAGTTGTAAGCACGCAGGGTTTGGAAACTGATGAACTGCAGCTGTGTGGATGAGTGCACTGCATGGGAAGAGAAAGAAGGTAGGATGTGAGGGAAGAGGAGAAGCAGGGAGACAAGACTTCTTGAGATGCAGGCCTGACCAGAAGGGTAGACTTGGGATCTGTAAGGTAAGCAGCTGTTTGTTGTTACTGATTTAACTGACTTATGGTTGTGTTCTTCTTTTTTCTTTTTTTTTTTTTTTTCTTTTTGGCTTCATGGAATGCTTCAATTCTTATTAAAAAAAAGAAGCACTGAAGGGAGCAGTGGTTCCAGGCTTCCAGTTGTGGCCAGTTGAGGGTTGTGTGTGTTGCCAAATAAAAGTTAGGAAGTTTCTTTAATTTGATATAGAACCTCGGGGCCAACTTGAGTTGGGAGATTTTTTTTTACATGCTTTAAAATATTTTACATTTTTTCTACTTCACATTCCTTCTAAAACTACCCTAATTACCTTTATAAACATCTGAACAGTTCCCGTTTCCAAATACAAAGAACAATAGCACCTCAAGCGCAGTGAAAATACCAAATATTGATTTGTGCCTTGAATACCAGAAAAGCTCAGCAGGAGGTATACAAAATATTTCTGAAAAACGATAACTTATCACCTGCAGACCTGGCGGTTGTTGTCCATTATGACAAAGACTCACTGGGGGGCTCAAGTGACCTCCAGCCTTTAGTTATTTGTGTCTCTTCCAAGGCAAAGAGGGAAAAAAATCTCAGCTCTCTCCACAATGTTTGCGTTCAGCTCATTTCCTGCATCTTTCTTTCACCTGGGTTTACAGAGGTGCATTGAAACACACCACCCACAGTGATGCAGCAGCATCAAAATTTAACTGCAGTAATGGTAACTGATGCACGAACTGCTTTCAGATGAAAGATTTAGCTGTCTTGTTCACACCCTTGCAAGCACGCGTGACTCCGTAATTTGATTTCATGGGGTGGGGCTTGGAGGTTTGGCTCTTGCTGTGTAATGTCTCTGGATTCCTCTTTATGTATCTGAATGCTTGTTTGCCCTGTGCACTCTGATGTGCTAATTATTTCCCTGTTAAAAACACTCTTGTATTACCCTGGGGATACCAGAAATGTTAAGGGCTTGTTGATTTTTTTTTTTTTTTCAGTCAAATTTGGCTCCATGGGGATAATGCGGGCTTCTCTTTGCTCTCCCTGGCTTGTAGGGTGGTACTGGTGAGGTACTGCTGTTGAGATGTGTGTATGGCTTTGTAGGGCAGCACAGGAAGTCAGGGGAGTTGGAAAAGTCACTGTAATTTCCAGTGCCATCATTCTTGGTGAAACAAACTGCTTCTGTTTTGGTCTTTGCGTTTTCATTTCGATAGTTCACAGCTGGTCCAAACCTGTTTGTGTAGTTCCTGAGGCTCTGCTCAAGCATTTCCCATAGTGAGTCTGGGTCTGGACTCGTGATCTCTACTCAAAGAATGAAAAATAAATAAATAAATAAATGGTGCTTGAACAAACAACCAAGGATCATTTGATGTTGTGGTGGAGGATAAAGAAAGTGGTCTGTGTGTTGTGGAACTGCTATGTAGTGAAGTGTGTCTGAGAACACACGTACCAGGCAGTCATTTAAGGCTGTGCCTGCAGCACTTGAATTCAGTGTCCCTGAGCATTATGGAGACGGGTGGTGTAGCACTCAGGTGCATGGCTGTTCAGTGGTGTTATACGGGTTTTCTGCAGTGCCTTCAGATGTGTTTTGTTGTGGGCATGAAGTAATAGAGGGTAATAGTATCTTACAGGACCTCCTTTTGCCTTCCTATATCTAGTTACAACAGCTCCCTTGACACTAACTTTATCTAGAATAGCTAACATGATTTCTGTATTGATATGTGGCAGTGCTCAGTTTGTGTGCATGCCACATTGGGGAGTGGATAAGAACAGTAGCCAGGCCTCAGCCAGCCTAGGATACTTTTAGATGAAGAAAAAGCATTTCCTTCCCCTTCCAAATATAGATATGAATTAGTAACAGTGGTACAATGAAAGTGTGCCAGCCCTTTGTCCCACTTACAGGTAAGGTGGTGATGCTCTTGGTCTTCCTTTTTTTTCTAAAGAGAAAATTGGCAAAAGAAAGTGTTTTCCTTGGGGTTAGATGCAACTCTGGTGCACAAGCCTACCTTGAGAGCATGAGAGCAAGAGCTGAGTGTGCACAACTGAGAAACTTAAATATACTGACACAGAAGGTAAGTGTGAATGGCAGGATGATCCATCTCCATTTACTGCATGAATGAACATAAAATGATTTTTTTTTTCTTCCAGAGTTAAAAATGTTATACATTAGTATATATTACATAGTAAGCTGCTTCCAACCTAGGTCATTTTTCTTTTCTTTTTTTATGCTCTACTGATAGATATGCTACAGCTGCTTTCACATCCAAAGTGATATCTATGTACTCTTGAGTTTATTGAGGAATTGGGTATCTTGTGATTCTTGTCAATTGTTACATCAGTTACTGCCCCAACACAGGTTTTGTCACATTATCCTGGTTTGTTATACTCCACTTTGATGTGTTTATTGATCATATTTACAGCGTTCACAGGACTTTAACATTTCATTCAAAATATTGATTTGAATTAGAGATCTAGGTCAGACACAGGCTCATTCATCCTCACTGTGACCACACTGAAATTAATATGGCATACCAGAGGTGAGCTTATCTCAGTACGATCAGTTTGCTGCTGAGAAAAGGCAATTAAAAGTTGTTGGTTTTCTGTTGGGTTGTTTTGTTTTGTTTGCTTGTTTTAACTGTGGAAAGAGGGTAATTTGAAGAGCTGCTGAAGTATTTCCCCTAACTTCCCTGCTGCAGTTTCTTCAAAAAAACATAAAAATAAAATAATTTTAAAAAGAGCCTCCAGAGCTTTGCATCTGTTCATGTTTCAGTCCCTCTCTCCCACTCTCACTCCTCAGAAATTAAATATCCACTTGTGGTTACTAACTCCTAAGATGATTTAATTTAACTTTTGCTTTTACGTTTTAGTATATATCTTGTCTTTCTCAACTGTGTATTAAAACAATCATCCTTATTTTCAGTTGCTCTGAGAACCATTATTTTTTTCTTCTATTTCACAATAGAGGGAGCTCTAAAGAAACTTATCTTTGCATAAACAGCATAAACAGACTGCATCTGCAAGGTGCTTGAGAGAACAGCAGCTTGCATTCTCCTTTTGAGTTATACCTGTGCACACTTATATTTCAAAGCAAAGAGGAGCCTGCCTTGTTGTTACCACAAGTGAGTTTTCATGGATTGCTGTGTAGAACTCATCAGTACTTTTGCCTTGCTCAGTGGGAATCACTCTGCAAAACTTACTCCACATTATTTCTCTTCTGAGGTTGCCTGGGGGCTCTGCTCCTGTTAATGCTGTACTGGGAGAGCTAGGGGGTCTTTAATTGAGGACATTTACAGCAGACCACGCATATTGAGACAAATGTTTTTATGTGAGTGAGTGCTGGACCTGCAGCTTCAAGGGAGTGGTTGACTCATGCTGACTGGTTATAGAAATCATGCCCTGAGAGGCTGGTAGTGTCAGATGAACCAGCTGGCCACAGTGATTCTGAGTTTTTTGTAGGTGAGAAAGTGAGCTGGTGGTGCCAGCCAGAACATCAGATTGTTTCCCCTTGTGGCTCTGAACAACTTATTTAGCTATTTTTGTTCAACAAGTATTATCTTTAAGGAAAAAAATGTATTAGGAGGTAGTCTGGTCTTGAGTGTGTAGGTGCTCTGTGTAGAGACTGCATCTTGCCTTATCAAAACTACCTGTTGACAAGATATGCTCAATATTTGGTGGTGAATCTATGGATTATATATTTTTTATTAGTAGTATTTTTAACTGTATTTGTGTATGTAGTGCCTGGAAGCACAAGAACAAGTTCTTCCAAAAAATTATTTTGCTTTACTCTTTTGGAAGGGAAAAATAAAGCATTCTATTGGGTTCTTAACGTCCTTCTTTCCAGGGGTCTTCTTTCCCCAAACACACAAGGATTTTAAAAAAATGACAAAGGACATCCAGCTTTGCTACAGAACTGATTTAGAAGAAGCAGGGTGTTGATTATGAACTCTGTATGCCTTTGTTTTATAAAACTATCTTTGTTTTATTTCTTGAAGCAAGGTTTGTTTTTGTTTTTTTTTTAATTAGAAATTATGTACTTATCTTCCATATGTTTTAGTAAAATGAAATGCCTCTTTTTAAAACAGACAAAAATGCTCCTTCTTTCCTCTGTTTACAAACGCTCTTTGAAGTGTAATGTGGTGCACTAATATGTACATTGCTGCCTTATTCATATTAGAAATCTTTCTCACGTGAAATATCAGAGTTGATAGTAAATTTTTGTTCTAGTATGTTTTCACCTTAGGGTTAGTGTGCAGCTTAGATTCTTTTTGATTTTGTTCCCTCTGTCTGATGGCTCTTGAAACACCAGCTGCTAATGGTAAATGCTTGTCAGCTGAAAGGTAACCACACATCAACATAAAGCTTTTCAGATGTGACCAATTTAGCTTTCCATTTTTGGCCTCTACAGTTCTGTAGCATTTTAAAATATGGTCTGCATTTTGTATTGAGTTGTATGATTAAAGAATACAAACTTATAATATGCAACAATTTCTGTTCTCCCTCCCTCAGTGGTGATTGTTGAAGGCTTTTGTTCTCTTTGAGGAAGTGTCTGTTCAAGCAAAAGCCAGCCTGCAGACGTAGCTTCAGTATTAAAACCACTTGCTAGTATGGACTGTTTTGTTTTTAAACCAATATAGGATAGATTGGTTTTAAAACAAACGGCATTTCTTTTAATCAGGTTAAGCTGCACGTATTCTAAGATGTTTTGTTCATTGCATCTGTGTATGCAAACTGCTAGGAATGGGCCCTGTTTTGGTAGGAGTTGTGCTTGCAGTGCAGCTGTGAGTCATGGTGATGAGGCAATTTAAGGCTCCCCACTTAATTCTGAGGAAAAGTTTAGTGAGAGAGTTTTTTGACTGCTGGTTAATAAGCTGAATGTAACGCAACCTCTACTACATACTTTAAATTCATTACTATATTGTGACTTTCAGTTTAATGATACAAAGCTGCTAGGAGTAAAAGAAGCTGTAAGAAAATTAAAGGAGAAGGCAATGTAAAATAGGCCTACAGACACTTATCTGAATATGCCAAACTAGTATCTATCATGGAGCAGCATAAGGTTTATGCAGTTATTTCTGTTACTTATATTAGTTATTCAGTTCCCATAGGCACGAGTCTATCACGATGCTTTCAGGCAATAAATATTTAAAACAAAAAAAGTAACAACATAAACCCACTTAAAAATAAATCCCTGTTGGTAAGGAATTTCGTCTCTTAACCTTTTAAATTATTTCTTTTAAAGACTGCAACAACATACAGCTTTGCAGAAACATCAGGTTGGAGCAAAGTCTGTGTTCTTTAAACAAAAATCTCATTCAATCCTAGGAAAATAAGAGTGAGCAGAAATCTCTTCTAAAGTAGTGTTTCAAATTTCAATTTGCTACCAAGGGCGAATGAGGCACCATGCTGGTATCTGTGCCTTCCTTTTGGCTGTTTTGCATCACCTGGGCATTGCTTTCACTCAATCACAGCTGTGCACAGCTCTGCCTGTTAGAGGAGGAAAGACCTTCCTTTGCTAAGTTAGCCTAACACAGTAAAAACCTGTCTTGTTCTTACTGATTCTGTTTTTTCTTCGAATAGATGTCTGAAATCATAGTTGTTTTTGTTGTTTTTATTATTTTTTATTTTTCAGAAAACAAGTGTGTAACTGTAGTCTTCCCCAGATGCTGCAGTGTGCTTGTGGAGCATTGGCCCTTGCACATTTTGCATATGTAAACCTGTGTGTTATGTCTGTGGATTGTTTTTTTTTTTAATCATTTACATTTTTATGTATATTATATAATAATATTTTTATATTATTATATTATTATTATTATATATTAATATTATTATATATAATATATATAATATTATTATATATAATATATATAATATTATAATATATAATATAATAATATTATATAATATATATAATATATATAATATATATATAATAAATTATATAAATATTATTATATTTATATAAACATTTTTATTAACTATACGCCTTATGTCTTTACACTTCAATATTGTCTTTATTTGTATAAATGCAAGTAGATAATCCCACTTAGATTTGCCCACAATGCTTAGGAACCTTGATTAGTCTAATTCTTGCTTTGACAAATTTGCCATTAATGTAAATATATGTCTAACTTAAAGTATATGGATAAGAGCCCTTCAGTGTAATCTTTTTAGTATAACTGATAAACTCAGATTTATATATGTTGCACCAGTCACTATGCTTTCAAAGAATAAGCCAAAAGATACGTAAAACAAATAAAATAGCTATTCTGCTTAATAATTCTTTGTATTGAAAGTCTGTGCAAAACAGAAGTTATTTGAAGAGTATGAGACCGCACAGCTATGAGCTTACTGCTCTGCTCCAGGAGTTGAACATCAGGTGCAGGTAATA
The DNA here is from genome assembly GCF_054131305.1 of Coturnix japonica. Taxonomy (NCBI): domain Eukaryota; kingdom Metazoa; phylum Chordata; class Aves; order Galliformes; family Phasianidae; genus Coturnix; species Coturnix japonica. Next base: position 32,088,130 of record NC_140668.1, read on the forward strand.
TCTTCCCCACCCACCTGACTATGATGCTGATGAAGGGCAGCTGTGTTGTAACCTCCAATCAGGGTGTTATGAAGAAAAGCTGTGAGGCTGCCCTGGGGACATTCTACCTTTGTTCAGATGTGGTATTTAAGCTCAGATCCTGGTCTGAGCTACACTGCATGTGTGTGACTGTGTGCCTTGATGCTCCTGACCTTGCCTTGGCTTCCCTGCTTGACCTCAGACCTACCTCATTGTGGAAAACTTGTCTGGTAAGTGTAGGGCTGTGGCTGACCCTGGTTCGTGCCACTGGACCTGCTCTTCTTGCTCAGGGACTGAGTTGCTTGCTGCTGAGGTCCTTGTCTGTGTTGCTTTGCCCTTGTACCCCTGTTTGTCTCCTGGTACAGTGCTCTTGCTGTAACAGCCAATGGCATCCCCCAGGTGCTGTCATCTCTTGAGAATAATTTGTTGTTGGCATGGGTGCCCATGAGAATAAAAAAGTACTCTTGGTAGGATGGACTTTGTTGTTGAAATATGTGAAGAGGTGTGATTATGATGGGGTGCTAAATCAGTCATTTAAAAAAAAAATAATAGTAGTATTGTTCTGCATTTACAGATGGTGGTTTATGTCAAAGATGTGTCTGCATTGTGATGATGCTAGAAAATAAAAACAGGGCATGTAAGTGATGAGTATGCTATAAATTCTTCAGATGAGAGGCTCAATCTACCTTCGCTTTGACAGGAGGAGTACATTGCGTATTATTGTTTTGTTGACTTAGGGGCTTGAAAGTTAAGAGCTGAAAAAGTGCAAACAGGCACTAGTAAATGTTTCTAGCGCAAGTTTCCTATCTAAGAAGTAGGTTGCTTTCCTTCATGCCTGGAACACAACTTCCTTGGGTGGCTGTGCGTGCCCATGAGATTGTAGTGCTCATGCCCAAAGCCCTCTCTGGTGCTGGTCTGTGCTGTTTTGCCTGTAAGTTTTACACCGTGACCTTATCAAAGCTCATAGTGCTAAGGATCTGATTATAAACAGTGTGATAAATTCTCCTTACCATCTGCATATTTTAACGTCAGCTCAAAATGTTACATCTTGAGGAAAAGCATAATGTTGACTGTCTCCTAATACTGCTTGTGATTTGATAGCAGGTACCCAATTCTTTTTTAAGAAGCCATTCTGAAATAAAAGGGTATATTGAAGGCAAATAAACTCACACTTTGGGCCAAAAATCTTCCTCTGCTATGACTGTAGGTTGTTGCTCACACTAGAGGTTTTTTTTTGTTGTTGTTGTTGATGTTTGTTTTTTTGCTGACTATGCAAGAGGAATTAAGAATTCTGTGCAGTGTGCCCAATGGAGGTCTGGTAGAACAGAGCTGCCCTGAGCTCTTTGCTGTAGCATCAGTGCTCAGACTGAACTTTCCATCCTCATGCTGGATTGACTGCCCACTGGCTGGAGCAGAGGCAGTTTTGGGGAAGCTATGTTGCTCTGCTCATCCACAGGGCACAATGTTCACATCAGTGCCTGAAATAGGATGTCTGGGCACAACTGCACTTCTGTATATGGGCATCAGTCCAGCCTGGGGCCATGCTTGTGTGCAGAAACCTGGAGGGCCTTGAGGCTGCCAGGAGCTGCAGCCAAGGTGTTACTGGACTGCAGGGTCTGCAAGCAGCTCTGGCTGTGACTTGCTCCAGATGAAACCATGGGGCAAGCTCAGAATGCTCTGGAGCAAAGTCCCCTCTTATTTTGCAGGTGTAATTGAGCTAACATGATGAAGACACTCACAGAAACTTGGTAAATTACTGTAGCATGGATAATTAACTATAGTAGACTGACTGTATTTCTCTTAATTTTCAGCTTTGACAGGTCACTATTAAAGAACCAGACATATTTTAGAAAGGCTGAGTGTAAACATTACTTCATCCCTTTGCTATGAGTGCTCAGTGGAGCTATGCTCCCCCTTCTTTTTATTTTTTTCTTTTTCCTTCAGAAAAGAGGAGTGTTTTCTCTTTGTGAATAGGTGTAAAGTGCTAGCTTGTGCCAAGATGCCTGGTATTTGGCCTCCTCACATGCTTGTGAGACATGGGTTGCATTTAAAGCAGGAGAAGTGTAGAGAATTGGGACAATGGATATTGGGGAGTAATTGAAAGATTAAAAAGAAATCTCAGACATTACAGAAAGACAAAGGCTATAATGAAAATAAAGGCAAGGACAGTATAAATGCAAAACTTTGTAGGGGGAAAGAAGCAATCTTTTTTTTTTTTTTTTTTCCTCCAGGGACAAACAGAGTTGTGCAGTTTTTCTTTGTTTATGGCAAGTATGTATTTTAGTATAATAAGAGCGCTGCAAAAAAGAAAACTCAAAGTGGTACTGTACCTTGACTCTTCTTTTCCTCGTTATTCCCTCTGCCCACCTTGTTTGATTCTTGCAGTCAAGGGAAGAGAGCTTACAGCACCTAGATGGTTTTCATTTTTGTCTCCTCTTTAGAATTATTATTTGAAATCTAAGGAATTGTTGACTTCTGGAAGTTCAGACTTGCAACCAATTTGAAACTTCACATTAAGCAAGCCAACAAATCTCTTTTACATCCAAAAAATCTCTTTTATATCTGAATTCAATAAATCAATGTTCCAGCTGCCTGTTGCCCTGTGATGTACTGTGTCCCTTGATTAGGCTGAACAACTACATCCTCACAAGTTTTTAGGTTTCTCGCACTGTACCGTACTGGGACAGAAATGGGAGGCAGAAATTAGGTGAGTGCCCTTGCTGTGGATCAGAGTAGCCCAACACTTGCTCTGGAGTAACTTGAATTTACCCTGAATGGGCTTATAGATAAAGAAGAGTCTGGTTCCCTAAGGAGTCATTTGATGCTAACCCAGCTGGTTCTTCATTTGCCTCAGAAAGTGGTGTGTTCTCAACTGCATTATGCACAGGGCCACATAGGCTAAGGCTATGGCTGTCACAGAAGATGAAAGTACTTGTCTGACATGGTTTCTTAACAATACAGTGGGGAAGGTCCACTCCATTGCTTTAAAAACTTTTAAAAATAATTAGAATTTAGGTGGATGTCTCACCTGTACACAAATTGAGTATTCTCACTGATCCCAAGGGACCTTTGTCCTTCTCTGATGATACAGATTTACTTGGCATGTGAGGTTTACCTGCCTTGCATATTCCTAACTAGAAAAAGAATTCATACGTTTTGATGTCCATTGCTCTGCTAATTTCTGCATAGAACTTCTTCTTCAGTAATAGGCTTATAAATTAGAAAAGCCTTCTAGGAAAATAAATAGTCCTTTTCTTTAGAAGAATGTAACTTCAGAAACAGTAATTATCATTAAGAACACTGTTTTTGAACATTATTTTTAGTAAACTTCCTTTCTATACCTCTTCTTAAGAAGAAAGCTTAGTGATGTCATGTCAGATTCCACCCTATTGCAACAGGCTTCATAATTATTTAAAATAAAAATTAATGGAAACATAACCAAATAAAAGTTTTTCTTAAGTCAATCTGAACAAGAGGTAGTATTTACATTACTCACATAGAAATCATCAAAACTCCAAAGCCCCAGCAGCACTTAAGGAAAAAAAACAAAACAAACCAACCTCTGACCTCAGTATCTTTAAGAACAAAAGCACATCTAAAATGAAATACTGTAAAATAATGTACTGTACTCCAATGCTGAAATCCCAAAATTTCACCTGGAGCTTCACATTTGTAGTGGAATGTTAAGTCTTTTTGTTTGTTTTGCACTGAAAACAGACATTGGGATTTTATCTGAAAAATAAGTAATTTGCATTATCTGCAGCTTCCATAATAGTAATCATAATAAAGATGCTTTTAAAGGAAGCATCTGCCTCGTAAGAATTTTTTTTTTTTTTTTTTTTTTTTGAAACTTGGGTTCATTTTGGTTTTATCTCTCGTATGTGAATGTTTGCTTGACTAAGGAATTGGGCTTTAGAGGTATAAATGAGGACTGGCCGGTATCCAGGTGTCACTTAGATATGTTGGTTTTATTTATTTTTTTAAATAAGCAGTCTCTAATGGGATACAGACCAGGACACACATTCAGGCTCGTGGAGATTTATTAGGTTGCTGCTGTTCCCCTCTCATTTCATTAACCCTGCTTGGCGCCGGGCACATGCTCCAATTTGAGGCAAGGGCTAAGCCCTTCTTCCCTCTCAGTGTATGGACAATACCCAGCAAATTCCTGCCCAAGTGCAGGAAGGTGCATAGGGAGGGAAGCAGAGCAAATGTGGGAAATTTTATGCCAGAGTGGCATAGAAGTTCCATAGAAGCTCCTTGTGTTGTGCCAGCACACGTGAGGACACCTTTGCTTCAACTGTCTGGGAAAGCACCCATACGCACCAGCTCCAGAGACTGATATCTGTTAGTTGGAAAGTCCTAGAAATCATTTTCTTTTTTCGGAGATCAAATGGAAGACTACACAGAAAAGCTCAGCTTGATTACAGCGGGCTGACACAGCGTCAGGAAATGGAGGTCACAGCTCACTGCCTTGATGGAATTCTTTGAAGATATTGCTGCTCAAGGAGATATGGGGGACGAGCTGTGAAGTCGGCACCTAGTGCTTGCTACAGTGGGTCTCAAAATGATGATATGCTTAATCTGTATTCTAAGCTTGCATTTCAAGCTCTTTTGTAAAGCTGTATGTGCTACTCTGCAGTTATGAAGCCGGATCATTGATAAAGTCTTATAAAAATGACTTAAATGATATGCCATGAGTGAATCTGATATCAGGTTAATGCAGGTTGATACTGACAAATATTGGCAGAAAATTAGGACTTATCACTGGAATATGCAGAAGCAATGAGACAAGTCACAGAAAGCTTCCTGCAGTAAAACTTATTCTGATTTCTTTTCAGTGTTGGTATTGAAAATAAGGAAATTCAGGGATGAGAAATGGACACTGAAATTGATCTCAAAACTCTACTTGGCAGAATGAATAGTCCAGGTTTGTATGACTGAAAAAACTAATAGGCTTCAGATTGTTTTTAAAAAAGCCTGGAACTGGAGAAGCTGTAACCTCTGTAATATCATCCCATTCTCTTGCCCTTCAGCAGCTGCTCTGTGGGGCTTCTTGCTCTGCAAATGGAAAAGGGGTCAGATAAGGGCAACATCTGTGTGCCAAACTGACCCTCAGCCGTGTATGCTGTCCTTATTAGGGTCATGCAGACGTGAGTAATGTTACCTAGTAGGTTGAGGTGAATCTTTTTCATATCGTGTTCCATCATTAATATTGCTGAATGCTGAAGGGACAATCTTTTGAGTCCAGGTGGAGGATATAATACCTCTCATCTGCTTCCCAGGGGACTTATTTCTAATCTGTCATCTCCACATGTCTAGAGAGCATGTTTCCTTATCCAGTGAAATATCCTTAGTCATTTACCTAAGAGGAGATGCGACTGTAAGTAGTGGTGTGTGCTTTTTTAGGCATTGTTGTGAATCAGGTATTTACTGTAAATGGTGCAGTTTTGGTCAGATGGCAAATCCGAGGAATACTAACCTCTAGAGTAACTCAGGGCCTTAAGAATTCATCGCATATGTGATATTATGATATATGAGAAACCATCTGAGGGTCTCCAGGACTCTAGAGGTGATGTTTGGTGTCTGTTTGGCAGCTGGACTGACCAAAGTGATTGTTTTCCCCAAAGGAAATGTGGAAGGGTCTTGACTAAGGAGATTTAAGAGGGAAAAAACCCACCAAAATGCTAAATTCATAAAATTGCTTTATCAGCACATCTCAGAAGAGAGAAAGAAGTGATAGATCAAATAAAGACGGGAATCTGCATTTCAGGCTTCCATCTGCCAGCTGGAACTGAAGGTAGACTGACACACAGTAGGACTCTTAGATAAGATGTGAAATGTGATCAGATGTGAAATATGGGGTGATACCAAAGTTGTAAGATTGTACATGGTATTCATTTCAGTTGCTGGCATGCTGGAAGAGTGTGGGCAAATATAAATGTTTGCATTTAGAAGGTAACATAGAGTCTGTGCCAATGCTGAGAACTGAAACCATAGATAGGAAGTGTGGAATTAAGTTTGGAACAGCTCCTTGTGCTTATGCATTCTTCTTGGGGTGTAACCTGCCAATTCAATATGTGTAAACTAGACATTTATTTTACAACTGTAGGTTCAATAAGGTATAGCAAGTATTTTCAAATTTCAGTATCATTACTCTAAATAAGTCAAGTCAGAAACAGGGTTTATGCCATTGTTTTGTGTGTCCCCTTATAACCTCAAAAATTTTGGACCAACTTCTAACTGAATTTGAGTGAAACAGCTATCAAAGGTCCTATGTTCATAGGGTGATCTGAAAATAGCTGGGAAGAAACTGTAAAGGGAGTCGGAGTTTTTCTAAGGGAAAAGCTATGTGTTCATTAGAGAATCCTTCAGAGACCTCAATCTTGAGGTGTAAACTCAATGAGAAATAATACTTGATTTTGCTGCTCAGAGAATAATTTGTTTTAACATCTAAAAGATCTTCTAAAAGTGAATTATCTCTATAATTTTAAATCTGTCAGTCCCAAAACAAATGCTTATGTGCAAGACTAGTCTTGGAGATTCATTAGGCTCATTATTTTCCTCACAGCTATTCTCCTTTAAACCTGTGCATAAATACTTCTAAGCAAAGGCCTGCCTGTGCTGAAGGTATGTAAATCTAGAAAGAGCTTTTCACTGTGGCTGAAATAAAATGTCTCCAGTGATGGTTAACCGTTTCTTCCACTATTATTATCATCACTATTTAATAATTAATGAAAAAAGGGGAAAAAAATACAACATCCCACTTACTTATGATACCAACAGCTTAGTGACTATCTTTCCTGAGCTACTGGCCCTCAGCAAGGGAAAAACAAACTATCAGCAAATTAGATGGAATACTGCATGTATTTTGGTAGTTGGAAAATGCCCGTAAGGTGCATGTCTGATTACATGGCTTTTAAAAAGAAATCATAAATGTTCTAAGGCCATTTACACAAGAGAACGGGAGCTGAATCAACTGGCTTTGTTTGTTTTTTAAGAAAAGCAACACAGTTGCTCTTGATTATATAAAAAGTATGAAAAATATTCCACTCTGATGTCAAACTGGCAGTGCTTTTTATGATATAAAATTAGCATTGAACAGTCTGTTCTGGGAGCCCATGGTTTTAGTACAACATTTTTTTCCACAGCAGTCAACACTGGATTCACTAGTATTGCTCTCCTTGCTTCAAGTGCTGTAGCTGTTCAGTGAGGAATGTAAAACTAAAATGAACAACAGCGAGGGGGAATTACTAGGATTGTTTACAAACTTAGATTTGCATGAGGGAGCGAAGATGTTGACAGTTATACTTTAAGCTACTGGAGCTGGATAAACATTAATTGGATATATCAAGCCCTCATTCTCTTCCCCATCTCCACAAGTGAGAATGAACCAAATGCAAGTCCAAGCTAATCTGAAAAATAATAGAATAGCTTTCAACAAAACCTATTTATCTATGAGGTCAAAAAGCCTCGGCCTGGTTACAATCCTTGCTAGGCTATTCTAGACCGCATAGTCATACTATCTAGGAGGCCAGGAGTTGTAGTGTTACAGACCACCCAGAGTTATTGCTCCCACAAGGCAATGATAGTGGTGATATGATTTCATTGCCTACAGACTTGAACTAACCTTTTAATAACTTGAGCAGCAATGGGAAATGTGCTGCATTGCTGTGTTTTATGGATCGCTTTTCCTGGATGCCTTTTAGCCACTGGTGAAAACACTATTGGTAGATGAGAAAAATAAATAAGATTATTCTGTTATAAGTAAACTCCTATCAATGTGCAGAGATTAAACAAAGCTAGCTGTAATTAATAAGTAGGGCTTCTGTATATTTGACAGACCAGAATTCTGTCAACCTACTTATAAAACAGAATATCTGATGTTTGTTTTGGTGGAAGGAAAACAGACTGTCCTCTGGAATAAAAATATGACTGCATCCCAAGCACAAAGGACTATTTTTTTAATCTGTAGGCAAAACTTCTAGTGCCTCTGGATGTATCAGCAATGTAAATCTGAGTGCAGTCTAGAGGAAATAACCACTTGTGAAGGCTTTACTGAACATGTGTTGAGGAAAGATTGTAGAAGTGAATTCCCATAAATCTGTTTCAATTGCTGAATGATTTTCAAGCTACTGGACAATCCAATATGTTGGTCTGATTTAAATCAAAGCAAGCAACCTTGGGAATTATTTTTATTATTTGTAGAGGTCAGATTCCCATTCTTTCTTGCCCTTGAGTCAAAAGACATTGTGCCATGGGTTTGAATGGAATCAGGTTTAGCCTGACAAACTAATAACATTCATGGGGAAATGTTTATACACCTAGTGATCTGTTTGTGTAAGTGCTATTCTACATACCTGTGTACTAGTTTGCTAAGGAAGTATACTTGGACCCAGTTGGTCATAAATATTGCAAGATGCACGTAAATCTCATTTTCTTCATTACTGTTAGAAATATTCTGTTGCTTACTGACTGAATCTTAAAAATAATTGAGCTCTTTTGTCTTTATTTTCTCACTCTTTGCACCCTCTCAACAAGATAGTTATGAATCATGGAAACTATCTTATTATTCTGCTGATAAATCTTTGATATCTACATATCTGCAGGTATGTTTTTCTGTTTCACTCATAGAGCTGGGTGCATCTTACGTGGCAAATGCTTTAATCATCTTGCTTTCTCTTTGGTTTATGTATGAAGTGCATTTGGATGTAGTGACTAGTACTTATGTGCTTGTGGGTTTTGAACAAGCATTTGTTTCATTTGAGGCACTTTCAGTTCTTAATTCTGAAGTCACATCTAGTACTAAATGCGGATGGTGCTGTCATTGGCTTCCTAAGAAGCTCTGACTGCAAATTCTACTCCCTGGGCTGCAGTTTAGCATGAGCACAGTTAGCAGAAAAAATATCAGATTGAACTGAGTTTTTGAACTTCCAGCTCTGTGACCATGTGACTATACCTGGTATCATGAGCTCTATTGTACAAATAGCTGCCTTAAAATCTTCTTTCTTCTAGTAATTAGTCTTGGTATCTGGAGAAGCACTTGTGGAGGATGAGGAGGTGGTGAGTGCTCTGATGTTTCCCTCCTAGCTCCTTCCAGTGACTGATCCCCAAAACGATTAGAATTCAAAATCCTTCATCACCTTCAGCTGTTACAAAGGTGAGTATCAGGTATCATCCTTTTCTCTGTTTGAACTAGCCTCTTGGAGACAACGATAAGTGTTAGCTGGGGATTATCAATAATGCTTTTATATGGCTAGAAACAGCTTTTATTTATATCGCAATGCTGTAAACAAAAGCTGCCTTTCCATAGTCAGTGTGATCCATTTTGAACACAACCACCCTGTTTACCATCTTGCTGTAGATAAATCTTGTAATGGAAACAGAGATTTTTGTGTGATTTATTTTTTTTTCCTCCACCATATTGTATTAGTCATAAATTGCTTTGTGTTTTGTTTCTTTTCTTTGTTTGTTTTGTAAACTGCTGAGAAATATACCACTCCTTTTGTTGCTGTTGTTAATTCCATGTTCAGCATGCCAAGAGAATGAGGTGTTGCAGAGACATCTCTTCCCATCTGAATAGATATGTTTCACAGCCAGAACAGCGCAGGGTGTGGGGTGCTGCTCTCAGCACTTTGACTCAAGTGGCCCAGGAGCAGGCTTCACCACCTGCATTGATTTGGCAGCATGTGGCCCTTACAATATCTTGGGGAGAAAGACCTATAAGGGTAGGATTAAACTGGTGCTTCTCCACTGATGGATTGTCATGTGCTTCTTGATCTAATCTTTAGGGTGAACTGTAAAGTTCTTGCCCTAATTTGTTTTCCTGTATGAAGAGGATCTTTAGTTGAAGAAAGATTCTGTTTGAAAACAGGCCCAAGTGCTGTCCTTTGAGATAGGGCAGGCTTCAGTGTAGTGCCACCTACACACACAGTGATTAGATCTCCCAATATCAGACATAGATCTCCAACATTCCTCTCTTTTTCATGTTCCTCATCTTATCCAAGATCAGGGCGAAGCATCCCACTCCATACACCTCAGCATGGCCTCTGGCAGGGGGCACCTGGAACTTCACCTATAGAGCTTGTTTCCTACAATGTTTTAGGCATAACTTTATCACCCTTCCCAATCCAGCTGGACCTCCCTGTGCAGTTTGATAATATCCTGTACAGGTGAATCTTTCCTGTATGTGTGTTACCTGTTGTTGTTGTGTCATTTCAAAGGCCTTAAGAAATATACATGTTTTTCATCTGCTAGTGCTATTGTTCCTGATAAACTGTCTTCCAAGAGGAAACCTTCAGCTTCACATTCCTCGAAACAAAAAGTCCCTCTCTGAAGTGTCCTCATTATCTGAGTGCATCTCTGGCTCAGAGTTCAGTGGTCTTTGCCTGTCCTGAGAGCTGAACCAAAAACCTTTAAAACCTGTGTTAGGGAGGCTAGTAAAAGTGCCCTAAGATGTGAAAGGAATCAGATAATCACTGGGAAATTCATCTTCCTTTTTGTTTCCTTTGAACCAGCTTAGTTTCCATACAGTAGACAAAAAGGAAATTTCAGTTTTGCATTTGTGAGGTGATCATTTGTGACCCTGGGGAAGTTTTGATAGACTTAGTCGACTTTGTGTGAAAGATGAGTGTATTCTCATTGCACTGAGCAAGAAGTACATTTCATGGAGCCTGTAATGCTTTGCTGAAAGCCGAGCGTGTCCTTTACTTAGGACTGACTTGGGTGGATTTTTGTGGTTAGAGCCACCCACACGACAGGGTGGAGATCCTGTGTTGTGCCCTGGATGTCAGCAAGGAAGTAGCTTCTTTTTTCACCCTTGACCATGAGTGTTCCCTGTCCTGGAAGAGCAGCTTATTTCTCTTGTGCCTTGAGGTAATACAAACACGATGTGTTTAAGTGTTTGTTGATGGTTTTTTGTTTTTTCTTGTAATGCAGATTAGGTAGAGCCCTTCCTTGCAATTACTCTCTTCGGATGTTGATTTCTAACCCATCAAAGAAGTCTGTGTTCAGTAGCTTGCTCTTACTTTGGAAATGAACCACATTTTGGAGGTCTGTGGTAGGAGTCAATGAACTTCTAAGGGATAGAGTGCCTTTCTCTGTGGAATCATTCCAAATAATGCAGTGCTGGGCAGGAAACACACTGGCATATGAAAGTACGTTATGTTTCAGTATAAAACCATGCTGCATCCTCCTCTTTTTGTGACACGTCAGTATGTCTTCAAGGAAGAGAATGTGCGGCACTGCATTTGTTTGAGGACAATTAAGTCCCACCTGTAGATTAATGGAAATTAACTTGGGCTGTGAGCATTGCAGGTTTTCCTGCTGGCCACTTAAACATAAAGGCTTACATAAATAGGAAAGTTGCACAAAATACTTTTAAAGCTTCACCTAGTTTTTACACAAGGTAATAATTTACCCTTAAGAACTGTGTTTTAGGAAAATAGGGTTGGGGGTATATTTGCCTTAGAAAACAACAACAAAACCAACATGATAGACTTTTCATACAAATAAGTCTATCAGCAGTGTTGGTGGCGTGGTAAGTCTATGTCAGGCAGAGTCCCTTTGTGTAGGGAATACATGCCATGCACTGATTCAAACACTGCTGCGTGACAAGATCCATCGTTGAAGTCTCAGTGTTCAAATAAGATTTTTGCACCATTTTTTCTTGTGTATTTTATGTCCAGCAACTTGTTAATTTGCTCGTCTCTTAGGTGTTGTAAATATTCTGCTTTGTACTTTTTGCAATCAAGACAGTGAGTTTTCACACAGGATAATTCAAAGTGATGTAGCCACAGGGAATAAGAAGAGCAGATAAATGCTAAGATCAGAGACTTTCAGGCATGTTCTTGGCTGAACAAAATTTCATAGAAAGTGTCACTAAGACAGAACACCTCTGGGACAAGTGAGGCGAGGGAAGAAGCACTGGAAGAAAGAAAAGATTACTTGCACTTGGGTTATGAGAAAGCAAGTACCTGCTGTGTCTCAGCCAAAGCAGAGGTTTTCACTCCAGGTCACTGCAGTCTGGCAAGGTGAAGTTTGAACATTGGAATCTCACCTCTCAGAGAAGCTCCCAGCAATTTTGTGTATTTTGATAGTTTTTCCTGGTTTTTGAGAGTAATTGTGCCAAAATATCAATACTTTTCAGGACACGTGTTGCTTGTGATTTATGACACTAGGGTAAAACAATAAGAGTGCAAGATAAAGGTGTTTATAGTTTCCATAGAAGAGGCTTGTTGAGAGCGCAGTGGGAGTTGGTGGTGCTCTTTGGAGACTTCTGGTTGGAGTGCTGTTGGTCATCCCTCTCTATGCGTGCAACTGCATTTCTTTACTGCGCAGCCTGGTAATCCTTCCAGTTGCCACAACTGGAAATGTTAAGGAAGAAATTCTATTCCTCTTCACTGTCATTTTTGGGAAATGAGTGAGATGGGGATTATGGAGCTGACTGGTTTCCAAAACACGGAACATAAAGCTATGGAAGGGGCAAAAATTAATGTAAGACAGATGGTAAGGAAAATCAGATGTTAAATAACAGCAACAATGTTTCTACTGAAGAAATATTTATGGTTTGTCTCAACTATGTCTTGAAAAGGCTGTGTCAGCTCTTTGTAATTGAAGAAAAACGTGGTGTGAAGTGACAACAAAAATGTACCAGTGACTAATTGTAACTAAGAACTGTCCCAGATAAGCACCTCAGTTGCCTCAGGCATTCTTTCACTGTTTGCTTATTTCTTGGTTCACTGAAATGAATCATTTCTGAGGCTCTTAGGTTGTACCTCACCTGGAAGCTAGAGTAAACATGCATATTACTCAGCAGGTTTTCAAGTCTTGATTAAGCTTGTAAGTCAGATAAAATTATTTTTGCTGGTGTTGGAGAGGCAAGTTGCACAATGTTGTAGTATCATTTGACTTCAGCAATACACTGCACTCTGAGTTCAGTATTTAGGAATGGAGCAGCAGAAGTGTGCAGGTGGCGAAGGCCACCATCCCAGTGGAAAGGCAGATCAAAGCTTTGCTGTGTACAGAAGCTTTATGTGACTCTCATTTCAAACATTTCCTAATAGTATTCAAATTTTAATGACATAACAGAGATCCCTCCTCCTCAACTGTCAGTTTTGTGATTCCCACCCACGGTATGTGAGGCTCTTGGCTAATAGGGAAGGCTTGACAAAGTTCAGTTCTTATGTCACCTTGACCAGCCTTTTTCTTTTTAAGCTCTTTATTTTTAAGAAAAGATATCCAGGGCAGAATATCACCTTGGCTGTCTCACAAGTGTTGATTTGATACTGTCATGGAAAATATAGTCCTTGTATTTGAATACTATAAAGAAAAAACCCTGTGTTGTAGTTCAGTTTGTTCAGGAACCATTCTTTATTTATATTTATTAACTAGAAGATCTCTGTTATACAGAGTTGTATTTATGTAAGTACTACGTTTTAAATGTTTACACATTCATAGGGTTGTTTTGGTTTTTTTTCCACTCCACAAAAATCTATTTCTAAATCATTTTCTGGTGTCTGTTACCACAGTCAAAACAACTTACAGGCATCAACAAACTGTTTCTTGAGATACCGCTGGGATATAGGCACTGTTGTTTCAGCTCAGTGGAGGGTTACTTAGAATTAAGCAGACTGCTCAGAGAAAGAGAGAAGAGGGCAGGAGCAGAAGCGTTGAGTGTTGCACAACGTATGTCCTCACTTTGGGCAGAGCTGCACAAATAGCAATCTGTTCAGCTGTCAGGAGCTCAGACTTTTGTCACTGTCTCCCTTCAGAACCCTGAAGGATGTCAGGAGGTTAGATATCCATGGTATCCACAAAAAGGTTTGGAAACAAGTGTGTCTGCACTGTGAGCTGTACTCATTTTGGGAACTTGTTTTGCACAATTAGAGAGAGGCTCGAGTTTCCTGTCGATCTGTTGACGCTTCAGCTCTGAGGTTTGGTATCTGCTTTTATGTAGCCATAATAAAATTGCAGTATGCGTGCATAGCTTGGCAAAATGTCATGCAGGATTATGAGAGGTATTTCCCTAAGAGAGTGAGTTTGTATTGCACTTTGTATAATCCTTAGCCTGATTGCTAGGAATTGCTATTGTTTTTTCTGTTGAATTTCTTTCAGAATATCTGCTCTAGTTTTTCTAGAGTGAGACTCAAGGTTCCAGGAACACCAAGAGCAAGATGTAATGTCTGCAGTTTGGAATTACTGATCACACTAATTGACTTTGTCTCTGTGCTTTTCCACTCAGTCACGGTGCATTGAATTATCTCGTGATAGGCGTAAAGTGCACCAACTTTACTCATTACTGTGCAGCAAATCATAGAACGCATGTGCATCCCCCTACCTGCTGGTACCCCTAGGGACACCAAGGCAAGAGGTGAAAACTATTTTTCCAGTCTGTAGCTGGCTTTGCTTTTCTGAATTATCAGAAATTCCCACCTCCAGAAAGTCTTTGTGTAGTACAAGGTTTTTCTGTTTCATCAGTAGTATCCTACCACTGTCCTACATGCAAAGAAAGCAAATGGCAAACAGTTGTTGTCCATCTCTCTTTTACAGAAATAGGCATCTATGACCAGCATGAAGCTGATTGCTTTGGCTTGAATGTCTGTGACAAAGTGCTTGACAAAATATCTAAGAAAAAAAGTAGGCATGCACCTGGGCATAAATCCTTGGAACTCTTACAGCCTCCTCTGGAGACCAACTTCGCACATGAAATCCTCCTGTGTGCAGCTGTCTTCTTAAACATGCAGCCGGTATTCTCAGGGGTTGCATTTTCATATATTTATGCTGTAGTTCTATAGATCTTTATGTATACACTTGAATTCCTTTTCCCTCTGTTGTATCATTCCAGAGCATGAGGGTACAGCAAAAAAATGAATGCAGAGTAGGAGGTGCTTCTTGGACTTCATTTTTTAGAATTTATTTTTACTCTTCAGGAGCCACATGAATCATTCATAACCATGGAAAGACTTTGTAAATAATAAGGAAAAATAGACTTTCTGACCTATTTTAGTACTTAAAGGTATCAAAAAAAAAAGAAATTCTGCAAAACTGCTGAAGTAGGAGGTACTACCTCTGGAGGTAGGAGGTTTACTGCTTCCCCCTTGCATGCCACCACTGCTGCTCTGGAGACTTTTAAAAGCATTGAGTGGCATGAAAGCTGGATGTGACATTGTGCAGGGACTTGTGGATGGTAAGCTCTCGCGGGCCTATGAAAGTAAACTTTCTGGGGGCAGCTGTTCTGTGTCATTGCTGTCATGTTGTTGTTGAACTGGAGGCAGCAGTTAAGGGGAGGGAGACTGCTACAGGGCTGCTTGCTGCCACTCATACAGGGAGCTTCAATCTCCATCAGCAAATAAAGAAAGTGTGACAACACAAAGGAAATCACAAAGTGACAATGCATTAATTCAGTACTCTGCTTGTTTCTCATCATTGTGCCATGCTGTGGGGCTGTCTTGTAGATATAACAGTTTATAAATAGCAAAGTTAAGACAGAGTGATGTCCAGTTTGCCACCATTGCTTTGTGGGTGAGTACATGCTTGAAAATCTTGTGATGGCTGTTTCTAAACACCATCACCCTTCCAGCATCTCTGCTGCTCAGAAGATAAGTAAGTGTAGGTTCTCAGAACAGGTGGTTTCTCGGGATGTTCAAAACATGGTTCATATTCTTATGACCAGAGCACTGCCTGATATCCTTTATTTAAGAAAGCAGGATTCTTGGGGAAGTCTAATATACTGTCCTGCTTTATGGATTGTTCTTTCAGCAAGAAGGTGCCATGTAGGACATCTCTGATAATGCACTTCTTTGTTTCATGGCTAAAATACATGAAGAAAATGCTGCAGTTCCTCTGGAAGAAAACTTGGGGGTGCTTCTCTGCTACCACCAGTGAGCAAGCGCTGGCACTGATGCTTTTGCTTAAATGCTGAAAAGCTTAATGGGTCACCAAAATGCTTCTGATTCTTTATCTTGAGAGGGATTGTGTGAAGTGAAACTGTTACTGTAAACAGAGAAAACATTCAGCTGTGTTTCAAAGTGCACATTTTTGGCAGCAGTGAGCTTTCTCCAGATAGTTGCCTGGGAATTTACACATTGGTCACATCTGAGTCCATTTTGTCAACCTTCCTCAAATCTGCACCTGCCTCCCCAGGGCAGAAAAAAAGGAGAGACTGTTGATACGTGATCCGCTTGCTGCTGTGTCGTTGAAGCCAAAAAGAGACAGCCATGTTTTAATGGTCTGATTGTAACATCTTGGGTGGCAACACATCATGTTATTTGTTGGAAGCAAGCACTCAATGAGTCAGAGCTTTTTGATTTTTCTTTTCCCCTCTGGATTACCAAGACTGTTTCTGAATGGAGCTGAACTTTCTCCAGGTTATTTTAGTTGAGAAGAGAGGACAAATATTCAAATAACAAGCTGAATCACCAAGTGGAAAGAGAATTCCCGATGCTGTGCTTTTATCGGGCACTGGAACTGATACTGGAGTAAAGAGGGCAGCACAGAGTTGTGATCATAGAGGCATGTATGGGTTGTGTGCAGGTAACAGCAGAGGCCTCTTTTGGAAGGCTGAGTGTAGAGCTGCACAAAATTATCAAATATATATATATGTATATTTTGTAGTACTTGGCAGGCTGTCCTGTTAGATTCAGATACAGAAACTGAATGTAATGCTTACTTGCAGATTTTCAACATGAAATAATTATCATTCTAGCTCAGCAGCTCTGGAAATACACCAAAAAGCCATATGCTTTTTGATCGATGTGTGGTCTTTTCTTACTACAGGACAATTTTATCACAGACTGTGGCATTCTGAACTTGCCATACTATTTGGCTGTTATGGAAATATCACAAGGCATTTTGGTCTTGATGCTTTCCTAGTCCCAGGTATAACTTGTTTGATGTAAGTAGCTGCTTGCTGATGGAAATTAATAATACTGTGTAGCAACAAGAGAGACTTGAAGGAATTGGTGTTCCTTAGTGGCATCTCTTTGGTCAGCCAGAAAAACAAAACCAGTCTGGTTAACTCTGGGTTTAAATCTTTGCAGATTCTTTTATAGCCCTACTGGCTGTAGTCAGAGCAACTGCACAGGTATAAATCTGTGAGGAAGTGAGAATTCACGCTGTTCTCATTTCCATTGTTGGGGAGGAATCTCTCGACCAGCTGTGTCCTTGTGAGCTTTATTAAAAAGGATGTGTGCTTATGTATTTAGGCACACACTCGTAAAAGCACAGATGATTTCTAATTCTTTCTGAAGGCATCCTTTCAAGGCTGACATTGTCATGATGGTGGAGCATCTACTCTTTTTCACTCATTCCAATATCGGCTTCTTAATACAACTTCTGTTGAGAATATGCCACCAGAAAGCTTTTCTGGGTCATGAACACTTCCAAATGTAATTTGGGATGGAGGCTCAGCGAGGCAAGTATTCGTTTATATGTGCAGAAGACACCTGTACACCTGTGCAATATTTCTTTAATAACAACTAATTAGTTATTTATTTGTAAATAAGTAGTTGGATTGTCTCAGCTGCTCTTTTCCATGGCGTGAGTACTTGACTGAAAAAAGATTGTTGCAGCCTAATGTTCTACAACAGATAATGGGAGACACTGTATGGTGTGGTCCAGCTGCACAGCAACTCACACCTTTAATTCCTTCCCTTTCTCATTCCTGTTTAAGTCTGCTGATAAGGCCTAGTTTTATCTGAGAAGGTACAAATAGTATCTCTTTCACACCTCAACTAAATAGTTGTTCACATGGCAGTTTTGAAAGCTTCCGGGTTTATCAGTGGAAAAAAAAACGGCTGGGAAGTTTGGAAAGCAGCTTTATGCAGCTCTTCAGTCAGTTCTATCAGTGCTTTTTTTTTTTTTTGGCTGGGAGTTGTTCTCACAGAACTTCAAGCTGGATTATTTGTATTAAACTTCCTGACTGAATTCCAAACAAGTCATCTTTCCCCACAACGCTGACCTTTAGTATGAGGCCAGAATAATTTTTATTTGTTTCAAGTTTCCCTTATAAACCAGAGAACAAGAAACAGAATCTCTCCAAGGCCCAGCTAGCCAGTTCTGTGGCAACGTCCTCTCAGATTCTAAGGGGGAGGGGAAATGATAAGTTGGATATTCCAGTCTGACATCCAAACTGCAGGCTTCCGGGGCATGGCTATCTGCAATCTCACAGGCAAGGGGAGCAACTCAGGTACCCTTAGAAATAATGAGATTTACTCACTGCTCAGCTTAGGCTGAGCATTCCATTCCTTCCAGCAGCATGGAAGGAAAGTCCCGCAGATAATAACTACTTGAGAATCCCTGGTCACTCGCCATGTCTTTTTCAGGATGTCCTTCTTACCCCTGGTTTATTAGGATAAAAATGTATTTCCTGTATGCACAGTTCATCGGCTGTTCTGTTCTCAGACTTGCTGCTGCACATAACTGGAAGTGCAGGGTCTTGACTTCTGCAAAGAGTTGGCTTTTGTTCCTCCTTGACAGACGCTTAGTCCCAAATATTTATGGGACAGCAGAGGACAAGTCCCAGGAGTTGGCAAGTGATTTTTCCAGCACTAGGTGGCTCTATGGAGTTCTGCAGCATCCTGTACAGAAACATTAAAAAGTTCACATATGGACAAAAAGAAAACCTTCTGGCTTTTCCCTCCCTTAATAGATTTGTTTGTTTTAATGCTAGAAAATCAAAGAATGAGGGCCTGTTTGTAAGCTAATCACTGGCTTGCAGGTGCTTGTGCTGCTTGGAGGACCTTTTTTGCTTCCCGCTGCCTTGGCACCAATCCTGCTAGGTCTCTGACTTCTGGTGACTTCAAAGAGCTGCTGTAAGCTTTACTGAAGGACTTGCTGATGGACCAGGTTTTGAGAGGGCATAGTCATCATACCACATACCACATCTCTGTTGTGCTGGGTACTGTAGGTGGGTAGCACAGGGTTAGTTTAGGCCTCAGATGTTTTTTATAACTCTGCTTAAATGCTTAAACTGTGTAGTTTTACAGCCTTGTTTCTTGCTAACTTTTGCTCTTGAATGAGGATCCTCAGGATGTAACGGGTCTGCAGGAGTACTTGAACTTGAATTTTGGATACTTGATCAGACATGAAAAGGAGACATTGCAGGGATTCACCTGACCTTGTATTCCTAAGGCTGGGAGAGCCAAAGGTGATCTCTTGCTAAAGCTCCTATTGCAAGAACACAGAGCATTTCAGAGGCTTTTAACAGTACTTCCACAGAGTGGCCAGTTTTGTCACCCATGCTAAAAGACTAATTGGGTAAGTTATAGTGAACAGCTTGTGAAATTCATTATGCTTAGCAGTGTAAATCTGCTGTGGGTGCACTGCTGGTAAAGATAGCTCTGATAGATGTTTGCTAGGACGGCTTTCAGTGTCAGACATCAGTAAACAAATACTTCCTATAGGAGAACTGCCTTTACGTCAGGCCAGGAAGATTTTGGCAGCACTGAAAGATTTGGTGGCCTTTACTCATAAACGTGTAGTTTAAGGTTGCAGGAATGTCTTCTTGTAATAATAATAATAGAAATAAATTGCTTTTTGCCTTCAGAGGTTGACTGTGCTAATTTAAGTTGGAAGGTACAGGATGGTGGTCATAGATCATTAGTAAGTCTAATTGGCAAAGCTTGTTTAGATATTACAGCAGGTGAGGGTGTTAGGGTGGGATTTATAGGGGGATAATGAGGTAGGTAATATTGCACTTTCTTCTAAATGTCAGTTCTTTATGAGATAAGGCTTTGTAAGACAAAGCATGTGAAAGCAAGCAGCTGGTAGCAGAGGGCATCCTGGTAGCTGATAACATGGATTGAGCTGTATTACAACTGCTTCAAAGCGACTGCTGAGAGCTGCGTTGCCCAGGACCAAAGTGAGGTGTACTGACAGCTGGAGGGGGGAGTGTGGAAAGAACATAGACACTGCCTTAATACAATCCAAGCCACTCATATACATTAAAGTTTCTGTCCTGGAATATGTTTAGTGGAAAAGTATTTGGGCAAGAGGTTGGTTTTGGGGTGGAAAAAAGTCAGTTTTAGTGTCTAATTTTATACTGAAAGCAAACTTTCTTGTTTGCCCTCTGAAGTCAGCAGCAGCGTGATGGGTCTCTGGGGGCACAGCAGTGCTGGCCGGAAGCGGCCTGCCAGGGCTGCTCTGGGATTTGTTTTCTTTTGATTATGGGAAAAATAACCCAAGATATTTCTGTGCATGCAGAACATTCTTAATGACTGAAAAATCTGTTGTCAAGTAGGGACAGGGCAGGAAGTGCCATCTCGAAAGGCAACCAAAATGTGGTTGTATTAAGCTCTAAAAACCCAAACTAATTTATTTTTCTACTTACAGTTAAAACAAAAAATGCACAACGAAAGCTGAGTTCAGTCACTGCAGTGGAGTTTATTGGAGCTCACTGTGATGTACGATAGCGCACAGCTCAGGAGGAGGTGGTCTTCCTCTGAGATACTAATTACTGATCTTAATGATTACTTACTGATATTAATGATTCAGAATTCGTGAGGTGAGGAATGTGGCAGAGGAGCTGCCCCACCCAATGTGGGGGATCTGATAAGGCTTTGTGCCATCCTGCAGCTCATCAGCAGTGTTAGAGCAGAAGGAGAGGGGCTGGAGGTGCTGCTCTCCTGTTTTCTGTGGTGGCTGCTCGCAGAGGGAGGCTCACAGTATGTTCCTTAGGGGTATCTTTGTCTGAAATAACTTAAATATTTCCAACAGAAAAACATCCTCCGGCGCCATTCCCATGTCCTTCAAAGTTGGTGCACTTGGCACCACGCAGGATGCAGAGTGGCAACCATCTGCTCCTCACACTGAGCCACTGGCCCGGTCTCTTCTGGCTTGCTGGATGTTTCTTGCTGTGCTCTTGAGGCACATTTGTTGTAGCAGGCTGCATGGTGGTGTCTCTGGAAATGCTGTCACTTAATGCAGCGCAGGATGTTGGTCTCCATGTTTTGCTGTAGCCTGGCTGCAGCCAGTGTTCTGCTCCTGCTTCCTCTGCTGCCTGTCCTTCAGTGTATCTGCAGCTCGCACCGGGAGCATTTTTGCAATGGTGAAATGGGATATTCAGTACATTTCACATGGAAAGGGCAGGAATGCTGCCAGGAACAGCAAAGCACGAGGGAATGTGTTTGTACCTGTGTGTCAGAGTTATCACCTGTCTCCAACGTGTGATTTTGGGATACATTTAAAATGCTCTGTAATGCTCTTTGGAAGAAGCAGCTGCTTCTTGCTGGGGAAACAAACAGTAAAGACTCTGCTAGGAACAACAGAATCTGTCTGGGGTTACCATAATGTTTGATAAAAAGAATTAATGTGTTACAGACTGGCCACTGGCAAGCATCCTGTGCCAAAGTGCCACATCCTTGTGCCCAGCTGGTGGGCAAAGGGCTTCTTCATTGCCAGCAAATATCCCAGTAAGGAATGGAGATGAATGGAGATAGAAACGGTGTAGAAAGCTTTATTTATTTATTTATTTCCCCCCCACTCTTTTGCTGATGTAGGAGCTCTCAGGTGAGCTCCCTGCCATACCCAGGTGTGGAGGAGTGCTGTCACTGCCATCAGCTTGGAAGATGTGTGCACTCCTTGCTGCAGGACACCATGTGCCTCTTTTTAACTCCTTCTATTAAGGAAGCTCTGTGGAAATCTGTGTCGACTACTGGAGGTAAGTTCAGTTACAATCAGGGTTTGCAGGTGTCGCAGGCAATTCTTGTAGCTCTCTGCCTGTCGCTGCACCCTGCCATGCACAGTTTTTGTTTTCTAATCCTTTCCTGCATCCATCCTTATATGCAGTGTGAGAACTGTACCGACAAGGGAGTAAGGTGAGACCACAGCTGTGTAATAACTGCCCTTCAAAGAGCAAAGTTTATTTCAACTGTATTTCAATGAAGTTTCAGCTGCAGGATTTAGATGGTAAAGGACACAGATGAATACAGTAATTTTCTTTCCTATCTTTAATGCCTTGTCTTGCATAGGATGAGAGATGTTCATGTAGCCTGAATGAGCACAGCTTCCTTGGTTTTATCAGAGCAGCATTTATTTTCATTAGCTGGGAACAGTTCATGCCACGGTGTTTCCTTCCTGTGCCAGAGCAGCCAGTGATTATCAGTGAAACCATCAGTTGGCTTTAAGGTTCATTTTTAAAGGAAAGGCTGATTTTTTTAGTTGGTCCATTCATTTGAATCACTGTAACCAAGCAGTGCATTACTTGTTCTTTGACTTCCCCAGACATGCTGGGGAAGTGTTCTATGATTCCATGTACATACAGATATGGGCTTTTGTGGATGTTTATTAATTTGTGACAGTAATCTTTGAGAACTTGATCTTGATTGTATTGCTAGGTAGATACTTACTGAACACTTCAGACAAGCCAGCTCTCTGCGTGGTTTCTTAGCTTTTACAGTTTTCAGCTTGTAGTTCTACACTGAGTGCAGTGATTTACAGCTAATATTGAGTATTTTCTTCCAGTTGAACAAAAACTGACAGCACAAGAGAAATGTAGATACAGCAAAATATAACTAGTTTGTATGTGCTCTCAATAAGCAGTATGGCAACTTAAGGTTCAGTTTAACAAGTTCAGTGTTAAGTGAAGGAGAGTGCTGTGCATTGACCACTGCGGTAGAATCTTATATGAATAGTTAACAGGAGGGGAAAAAAAAAATTGTACTCTTCTGGAATTTTGCCACAAAATGGTGGTTAACTTCATAGTTTTAAAGCTGTGTAATTCAGTTCTGTGGCGATGATGATCCCAGAGGTGGTCACTGAGGGAGAGCCTGCAAATTCTTCTGGAAAGCAAGAAGTCGCTGCTTAATGGGTGATGCTTCCACATCTAGCTTAGACACATAGAAAAAACTAACCATGATTTGTCCTGCTCAGCATCCAGTGGCTCTTGCTGACTTTTTCCAGATCCCTTTACTTAATACTATTTCCTTCTTTAAAGTTTCTTATCTCTATGTGATTCCAGGCAGGAGTTGGTAGCACCAAGCAGGATCACAGTCTGGCAAATTGAGCCAAATTCTGTACTTTGGAAAGCTGCAAGTTTGGCAACAAGCAGGAAGAAGCTGCAGATTGCTTCTGTGCTCAGTGATGAGGTCCAAACTTTCAGATGGGACAGAGGCTGTAATGGCAGAATCCTGTCTTTTGCTTTTAAATGAATTTCACGAGTCTGTTGCCATGTTCCAAAGTTTAATGCAAATAAATCAGTGATTGAAACTGGAATGTTTCAGGAAACAAACAAACAAAAAACAAGAAAAACTCACTACCCTCAAGGATACTGCCTTTGAAAGAAGCCATACCAGTCTAAAAACATGTGCAAGCTGAAGTGCTTCTTAGACTCAAAGTTGGTTTTTATCACCTTCAGCAGAGCCCTGATTCTTTGTTCATTCTTCATTTGCTAACTTCTGCCATCCTTTTGCTCCTCCTAGCTGGTGTGAAGTTAAAACTACAGGCAGCAGTGATCCAGCCAGCTGGTGTTTTGGAAAGAAACCTCTAACACCCAATGTGAATGCTGAGTGTTAGTGCCTGTCAGACTGGGCTGATCAGAAGATGTAGTAGAGGTAGGAATGAGCCTGCAAATCCAGCTTCCTCAATGATAGACCCAAGGGAATATTTAAGGTATTACACTCATATAAGGTTAGACTTTCTTTTGGGCCTGCTGGAAGGGGAGCAAGTGTCACATCAGATGACTTCCTGAAGTCTTGTCCAGCCTCACTTGTTCTGAGTCCTCACTTATTCCTCAGTCCATGAATTAGGATGACTAAAAGTTGAGTAACAGTGACATGAGCTGAAGGCAGACACAGCAGTGTAGTTCACACAGTCCTTGCGGTTCCCGTCAGCAGCCAGTGTCTTTGGTTCAGTCTTGGGAGGCTCTGCAAATCTTTGTTTACCTCTACAGCTGCAAATTAAAGGTTGCAGACCTGGGAATGGCTGGTAAGGTGAAAAGCAGGGCTAGCAAAGCACTCTTGAATATTCTGCATGGGAGCAGATTAACAGCCATGCATCATGTAGCAGTTTCCAGTGGTACACTGCCCTGTGGCTTATATGCCAGGGAAACACACCACTGCCAAGTTCTGTGGCGCTCCCCTCTGGGAGCTGGGTCCTGACTCATGCTCTCTCTGCAGTGAATGTATGTTCATTTTCCAGCATGTGTTTCCTGCAAAGAGGCCCATGAGGGGCAGTAAGTATTTTTTAAATGTTCTGTTCTTTTCAACCAGGCCAGTTGGGGATCGGCATAAATACCTGCTGCAGTATGAGTATGTCCTGGATTTTATTGACTACATTTGTGTCACTCGTGGTGATGTGCTGTTAAGATGCTTTATGAGTTAGATGGTCTATATTTATTTCTTCAAAGAGGGTGTGAATTGCTCACTTCAAATGTTTTTGGTTGTTTTTTTTTTTTTTAGAATTGTGAGAAAATAGCATGTATTTTCTAAGTAAGTCCTTACAGACGTGTGGTACGTCTGTTTCAAAGCACAGAAATGTAGATTATGTCCCTAAAACAATTGTTTGTAACTCTTTCCATTTTATGTAGAAGAAAAATGTACTGAAATAGCTGTTGTATGAAACCCACCAATAAGTTTTGTTCCTGAATTTGAAGCCATTTTTACTCTGGAAAATCCAACGTGGCTGAGCTGCAGCAGGCCTCCCTGGTGGAGAGAGTGGCATCATGCTTGAAGCAGCCACTTGTGAACACCTGATGCAAGTTGCTGGGGGGAAAAAGCATCCACAGGGATGGGACGATGACAAGGTAAATTTAAAAGAAACACAGTGCATGTAAGTGTACAGAAACTAGGGATACAACCTTATTCTTCACTTCTTCCTCAGGCATCGGCTCTTGGCTGCAGTTGACAAGGAGATACCAGTGCTGACAGATCTTTTGCATGACAGATGTAGCCGCTCTCGCAGGACTGCTGTGTGTGGGGTAAACGTGCCCTTCTGTGCTGAGAAGCTGGAGATGGAGCTTCAGAAAGGTAAAATGCATAGATTGATATGCAAAAAAGCGCATCTTTCTGATCCAGTCAGAGCTTTGGCTGTGGATTCTTTGTTACTAAGACTTTGCAAAAGAACTGAGTAATTTTCCAAAACCAGGGTCTTGGTCCTTAAGACCGATGCAGGTTCAGAGCCCAGGATTGTACGGCTCTTCTGGAATGCTCTGAGATCTCATAAAAGCCTTGAAAAGGAAGTGTTCCTCCACGCTGACTGGCCTGCATGTGAGCTATCCAGACTGGTTAAAGCATAATTAAAAATTGCCAGAGTGGCTACATTCTTTTCTAAGTGCAGCTGCAAAGTATTAGCTGTGGGCATGTTTTAGACCTTAATTAGTAACACTTGCACTGCAGGACCAAAATCTTTCATGCATGCAGCTGCTATAAATTAATATCAGTTAGGCATTTCTTTAGGCAGTACGAGGGTCTCCTGAAAATGGTGTCAGAGCCCACCTAGATTAAGGAACGTGTATTACTTATGCAATGAACTGCAAAATCAAAGATAACTAGAAAACATCTTTATTGAAAAAAGCAGATTATAGCATCTAAGGTTAAATGAAACGTCTGACTTTAATATTAAATAACTTAGGGAGATAGCAAGTAGCTTCTTCTTTAGATAAATAAATCTACATTTCCCAATTATTTTTCTTTAACAATCAAGGGAATCAAACACTGAAACACAAAACCACAAGTAACTCTAAAGACTAAAAGACAGAAGCACATTTGAAAGTTTTACAAGGATATATACAAAAATAGTTAAACTAATGTATATTTTCAGCATGTAAACTAGTTACATGATATACAAACAGGGAATTTATATATTTCCTACAAAATAAAAATCAATGTTGGTCCAAGTTCTTGGAAGAAAACTATATTCTTTTAAAGAAAATGAAAATATTTCTCAAATGAAAACTTAATTTAAGTCAAATTATACACTCTAGTTACGGCATTAGTTACAGGATGAATGACAAACTTTTAAACTTTCCTTGAAACACAAGAAAGCAGCTTTTGTCTCCTTTAGAGCTTTGGTTTACTTAACTACTCTGGAATTTCTCATCTTAAAGAGCTCCTCTAACCATGTTTTCCTTTTGAAGCTCCACCTCACAAAATATACATACACACACATGTGCACACAAGTGAAAAGAAACAGAAAGAAACCCAAACAAACTCCTTCTGAAAGCTCAATTATCTGAGTGCATTCTTTTGTTTTGTTTTTCAGTTACTATTTTGGTCCTTTCTTTGGAACGCTTCCTCCAGCGCATGAGGGACTCTGAATCTCCTAGAACAGCTCTGTGCTGCAGGGACCTGGTAAGGCCTCCTTACCAAAGCAGTAAGGTGCATTCCTGATGCAAATGAGAACAAGTTGGTATTGTTTTAACTTCATGGAAATATTCTGACAGCACAGAACGTAAAAAGGCCTCTTATGAACAACCACGTCATAAAATGAGCTCCGGAAAGTTTACATCTGTGTTGAACTGCTTTAATTTAAGCATATACTCCTTAAGAAAATAATTAAATGAAGTTTTCTCACTTACATAATTCCCCAGACAGGAGGTGAAATGTGCAGAAGCTGTCGCTAGCACTACAGCGTGCAGACATCGTTACTTCAGATTAGCTTCTATTTTTTTTCTTCTGTTCTTTGATTGAAAACTGGCAAATTTCACTCAACCGCCAGTTTTTAAATTAAATGCTGGAAAAGCAAACTTCATTATCCAAACCCAAAACGCACCTGTCTGTAGGAAATGCTGGAACAACTGCTGCTTTCTGGTCTTAAACAAATTTCTTATTCTGTACTGAAACTGTACTTTCAGTATAGCACTGTGAGAATGCTTAACATGTTGGAACTGAGCAGAACTACAAGCAAGACAAATTAACATGTGAAATTAAATGTTATTCTGTTCTAAAGCATGATCATTTTCAAACAACAACAAAAAAAAAAAGGTATCACAGGTTCATGTTGGATAATCTGCTGACCTTTGGAAAGTAACGTTGAGCAGGAAACTTAACCCTGCTGCTGGAGGTGGAAGTGCTGAGGAAGGTACTGGCAGAAGGCCGGGCTAAATGCCAGAGTCACCTCCACCTCTGGCCGCAGTGGTTTGTAAGGTTTTGCATCAGTGTACAGCATGTACTGCTATGGGATGACTTGCTCGGAGGAACAGACCCAAATATCCTCTGTGTATTTTAATGATTGTTTCCTTAATTTGAATTCTTTAATATGTAATTGTCAAGACAAGCAATTAGGAATACCTCAAAGATAGATGTGGGCCAAAGCAGCTTCCTTAAATGGAAAAGTATTACATTGCAGCTCAGGCTAAAAGTTTATCCTGAAGCTCTACCTTCCATTTCCTATTGTTCCTAGTAACCCTAATGGAATTCGCCTGGTTATTTAACCCAACTGAAGACAGTTTTTTTCTTTTTCTAGTAGAATTTGCTGTTTGGGCAAGAGGCACTGGTATTTCTGCTTCTCTCTGAGGCTTGTTTGGTGACTGTGGGCACAGAGGTAATGCTTGTAAAGGCCCGTGTGCATGCAGCCAATATCTACTCTTCTGCAAAGGGGGCTTCCTAGCTCACACTGCCGAAACAGGGCACGAGTTATACAGTAATTCCTGCAATACATGGCTCTCACACTAACTTGTGTATTAATTAGTAAATTACTTTTTAAAGGAGTATCTGACTTGCTAAAGAGCATTGGGTAGAACAGGTTCATCTAGGCCAGAGGAAGTTTGGCAGAAGTTCAGAAAACAAAGCTTTTGTTCCTTACTAACAGAAAAAAACAAATACTTCACAAGAATTTTTCCTGCCTCCTTTGCTCTGCCCCACTTCCCCAAGGAAATTCCAGACTGTCAAAAAATTCTGTTAAGAGAGTTAATTATTCCACTTAGGAATTAGTGTCCATTGGATGCCCTTTGTACTTTTTTCAAGAGCACTACGAATGGCTTTCAAAAAATCAATGGAGCATAAGAAACTGAACTGCAATGGTGTTACCAAATAAGTCATTTCATCAGTCTGCATGCCGAATTTAACGTGATCATTTCTGCATGGACCACTCAGATTCTGGACATGCTGAGAACTCGCACTGAAGTGTCCCAGTTTACACATGCCGAGAATCTGGTCTGGTATTTCCACTTCCTCTGGAGCAGAAGAGTTTTATTTTATTGTAATTTTGGATACAAAGACAGCAACGATGGATTTATTTAAAATACAAATTCAGGAAGGCTGGATAAATTCTCATGAGAATGCAAGGAATTTTTTAAACATACAGATGTGTGATTTGCATGTAAATCATCAACACATGGTAGAAAAACCATAAAAAAAAGATTCATCCAACTTCCTATATGGAAGACATATATTTCCCCAGAGCTCTGAGGTTACTGTAACAGCTTATGCAAAACATGGAAGTGTGTACATTCTATGTACATCTAATACTTGTTATAAAATATCGGTGTTTCAATTGTCTGACTCTAAATTATTATTTCTGCTAAACTGTATTTTGTTTTTCCAATGAAGATAACCACCATCTGTTGAAATGTACATCTAGAAAAGGCGGCAAAGCTGAAAAGAAAAATTATACAGAAAGCACAGCCCCTCCTTTTTAACGTCTCAACATATAATCTTAAAGCAGCTGTTAACAAATGAACAAATGGTAACCTGCACAAAACAAGCAGCATAAAGACAAGTTTGACTTTGCATAGAAAGGGGCTGCTAACTCTATTAAAAAAACAAAACAGATTTGAAGATGAATTGATTACGAAGTGCCAAATCATCAATTTCATAGGAATGCATTTTGAAGCTACACTACTACACAACAAGCAATTTCCGAGCTCAGTACCTTCCTTCAATTGTTACAACCCTGCATGTACTGCTCTTTGGGATATACTCTTCTGTTACGTGGTTTGTTATGAGACCCTTGACCAAGTTAGTTTTTGATCACTCTGGAACCATGTAGGTTGTCCTGATGCATCTTCACAGAATGCCACTTTCTAACCCATGCTGAAAACTGTCACTGCTAAAAACACTCATTTGCTTCCCATTCGCTAATTCTGGGAATGTAGATTTTTTTTTTAAATGTGATACTTGTATTCTCTAAGACCAGATTTCAGGGATACCAGCAGAACTGCTGGCATTGATCTCACCATTCCTGCTGCAACATGATAAAGGTGCTACATTTTGGAAATTTATTCTGCGCTCCTTGCTTGGGCAAAACCTCCACCGAATCCGATAAGCCAGGAGTGCAGAACAGCCCTTTGTACCACTGTTTTTAAAGATGCTTGCACTTGCAGTTATGACTTAATGGCGCACTATTTGTTCAAGTAGACGGTGTCTCAGTGAAAATGTCTAAATAAAAGAACACATATATACAAGATTAGAAAGAACCCCTTACCTCTGATTTAAAAAATAAATAGCTGGTTTAGATGGTTATTACTGGAATATCATCTTTAAAGGAACAGGAAAGTCACTTTAAATTTGTGGCAATGGAAATGTCTTTCAGAGTTCTGTGACGTGCATTGGATAGCTCGGCGGTGGATGCGATGGCAATTTAATATTAAGGCGCCTGATGTGACAGCCGTGACAGAGCAAGTGGCCCTCTAATGGGTAACAACGATGGCCTTCCTCATCATTGAGCTGCAAGCCACAATCCTAGAAGAAAAATATACGTCCCAGTTTCATGAGTGATTCAGGTAGGTCATCTTTTATCAGCGCTGACTAACACTGAGTGCTCTCTCTCGTGCCACAAAAGGCAGCAAGGTGAAGAGTTTAAAGCAGGTAACTCAGGGTCTGTCTACTGTACATAAAATGACATCAGTAAAAAAAACTAGGGCTATCTATATTAATACTAGCCCAATTCTAACAATTTTTCCCCACTCCTCTTCATCTTATCAGTATTGAAGCAAATTGGACAAAAACTCTCTAAAACTGTATTCCTTTTTCTGCAAGAAGAAAGTCCAGTTCTTCAGTGGATTTCAGTTTTAGAATAAGAATCTACTGAGGTTTCACTGGAGCTGTTAAGCTGTCACACCAGGAAGAGATGACACAGGACACTAGAAATGTTGCCAAGCTTGACTACTGACTTTGCATGATGAACAGATGGTGGATGGCAGCTTAAATGACATTTCATAGAAACTGGGCATTTGCAAAGTGTCTGTGTGAATACCTCAGAATACTGGCACTGACTGAACTGGCATATCTGGAGACAGCAGTGACCCGGTGTGTACAGTTTGAGAGCCTAATTTGAGGCTATTAGGCAGTAACCTACCCCTGCTAACACATGGCTAACCCCCTGATTACTGTACATAAATGTACTCTGCCATTCTCAGCAGATGTGGAAGCAGCTTAATTTGCCTCAAACTGGAAAGAGAATGGGGAAATGAATAATGAAACAGAACAGAAAATAAACCCCCATTGGGACATTCTAATATAATGTCAATAGGCTGAGAAAGAAGGGGAGGGAGCTGTCATCCTAAGTGAAGCCTGCACAAAGCAATAGTTGAGGGAAGAAGGGAGGGAAATACAGCTCTCCACATGCTGAAATGTCCTATGCCAATTTATCTTGAGTACCAGCTACCTCTGTTGCAAGGAGCAGGCTAAGTGCATAGGCTACTCAGATGTAGGTTCACATACATTTCAGGATGTCCAGAATTTTGCTGTCCTTCTCCCTTAATTAGAAACCTCCCTTAACATCATTTTTTAGCTAGAATTAGCATGAAAGGTTGATCTCAAATTAAAGAGTTTGTCTCCTTCATATTCCTGGGATGTACAGAGAAGGCTCGACTGAACTCTCCTCCCTGTGAAGCAGGACCGCTAGTCCCAGAACTTCATATGCTCCAATAAATGTTTAAATGTTCTGCACAAAAGCAATATCACTGATCCCCTCCTCTCTTATGGTAGTAAACAATTGTTCATTCAGCATGGAAACACACAGAGCCCCTGGAAGAGCTTTCCAGCACAGGGTAAAGGCCTTTCCCTACATAAGGAAGTGTATTCAAACCTCCTAAGATCACAGCCACATAAACTGCATCCAAAAAGGAAAAAGAGAACCAGAATTTTCTCTTTGTTCTCTCCCCATCTACAGGTACAGAGAAAATTCCACCAAAATGAAACTTGGCCTGTTAAATTAAACTGGAGGGAAAACAAACAAACAAACAAACAAAACCAAACCTTATTTGGTTCTAGTGAAAATTGCAGTGCCACTTGCTGCCCAGCTAGCACTCATTCCTCTGACTCCCTTCAGGAACAACCACGGTGCAGAGCCCTACCTGCCCAGGCATGCAGGAGTCAGCAAATGCTCCCCAGGTTGCAAGTCATGCACCCACTGAGAGGATGTTTGGTATAAGCAAAGCCTTGTCCAGTGTCTGCCCAGCTCCTCCATGACACTCACCTCACAGTGATAGCACTCCACGTGGTAGTCTTTGTCCATTGACACTACTCGGATGGTTTCTTCAGATCCCTGTTGGAAAAGCACAGAAAAGGTAAGAGTGGGTTTTTTGAGGGGTGTTTTCTCAATCTTCTTTCAGTGCCCAACCTATAGCTTTGGAAAGGTGCTTCTGTGTGGGAGATCTATCTCTTTTCTTTTGTAGAACAGAGCTCTGTAACTGCTGAGGGTCTTGCCCCTCCATGCACTGCACTGCAGTACCAGCTTTCCTGTTTAGCAGCCCTGTGGGTGTCTGAAATAGGTCATAAATGTAATTTGGGAAGCGTAGCTGAAATTTCATGCTCAAAAGACAGTTTTCTCTTGAAGTAAAATCATTTTCCAGGGGCACCCAGAATTTGGACAGATTGTAAGTCAAACACTATGGCATAATGACTGGGTCACTATTCCTAGTAGACATCCTGACCTGACTTTTCCACAGTTCATTCCCTTTAAACTAGCTGGTGCATAGCTATTCTGCACATGCACGTGGCACTGTATGTACCCTGTGGTCATTTACATTCCTGTCCAGCAGGTAATTATGCACACAGGCCAAAGCCTCAGTGTGACAGTGGATGCAGTGGAGTTGTATAATACCTGGCAGCAACCCAGGCCCTGCTGTAACCTCACAGCCTTTCCCTGAGCCACTTCCACGCCTCTGAAGACAGAGCTCATTAAATTTGCTGACCCGCATTGTTTCCAGTTCCAGGTGTGGTTAGAGCATCAGATATGACGTAGACTATGTCTGAGAGAAGCCACGGGCAGGTTAGCACCTGCACTGCTAGACTTGAACTAACCTATGAAACCTCTGTGGGAAAGAACATGGAGCCTATCTTGCTAACCATCAAATGAGTCAGCAGTAGGACTGCATTTTTACCTTCTTTTAATTATTATTAATTTCTTAATCATTTTGTAAGACGTGAAACTAGAAAAGCTCTATGGAAACTTCAGTCCTTATACCACCATCAGCAGGGCATTAGGTTCTGGCTCAGCTTTCATAAGGTTTTTAATGCTGTGAGACCTGGCCATTAAGCAGAAATAATAATGACAAACATACAATGATGTGGAATGGTAAAGGTGGGCATGCTGAGAGGCTCCAGCCACAGGCTTTACTAGGGCACAGCAGCTACAAGGAGGCATGCTCTGGCAGTATGCACCTGATGAGAGGACAAACAAGGTGCTGAGGGCCTTGTGAGCAGGCTGGCCAGTGACACAAGCAGTGGGAACTCAGAGGGTCCTGCAGCTGCTGGAGCTTAATGGGACATCACTGTGGGCAGGCAGAAAGGGATCATCTTTTCCAGAGTCTTACTGTACTAACTATACCATCATAATGGCCTGAGGTTGCAAGCAGCAGTCATTCATCTGGCTTTCCTTTTAGGCAACTCTTCTACCTCCTTTTCCACCCTTTAACCACTTTATTACAGTGGCCTTCCAGGACAACTGGCTGTGTGGCCTCTTGAGGGTCAGGGTAACCCTTCAGCTGTCTTTTCAAGCTTGCGCATCATAACAGATGCACATCAAAAATGCAAACATAGCGGACAAGGAAAATTGCTACTTGAGCTAATGGGAAATTCTGAAAATAAACAGGGCTTTACTTCTTGGATTGTTTTTGGAGCCCCAGTTAAAGCTTTCAATTAAAAAAGATTTATAACAGCGTAATTAAGACCTGGAAAGCACCCTAATGATACAAAGTAATATGCTACATAAGCACTGTGACTATTACAACTGCTGGGAATGCTTGGGAGTGACATTACTGCTGAACTGTATTTAATTTAATGTCTGACATACATTCTAGGAGGAGGAAAAGTTCTTGGAAAGTGTTCTTATGCCAACAGCTGTTTTCTGTAAAGAGTCCGTGCACATTAACATGTACCTGTGCTGGTAGAATCGGCTGGTTACAGGAAGCGCATTTTGGTGCAAAAACCCTACAAGGTAAGAAGAAATTGTTCAAATCACATTTAAAGTTTCTTCAAAAAGTAGAACCAGGAGAACTCTTCTAATCATGCCTTCTTTAAGCAAAATGTGAACCTGGCTTTGAAGGCATCTCTATGCTTTGGTTTTTTTTACAATATTCAGGGAAACAGAGACTTAGAAAGGCACATCTACCCCAGCTTTATTGCTTAGGCCTTCTTGACCTCTAAGTATTATTAATCCAGCCCTCTTCCTATATATGCCCTTTCTGTCACCTTTCTTTATTCATAAGACCATTCAAATTCTGCAAAGTAGCTCCAGACCTGGGGCCTGTCACCAGCTCACATGCTAGATGAGAGAGGGACTGATCTCAGTTAGGATCTATGTAAACCAAACTGGTTTTCCCCATAGCTCCATTTTATAGTAGTCACTGGGCCAACATCACTCCATCCTTACAATACAGTCAGACTAATACAACTGAATTTCAAGTGATTTCTTCTTGCTCCATGAGCTCAGTTATTGGTTGGCTGCAGCAGAGAGCATATACATTGCCTTTGAGCAGGAGTAGAAGAGTCCAAAAGCAATCACTTAAACAACACAACTTCATCAGGCGAAGGAAAGATCATTCTAACACTGTCTGCTAATTCTGTGTCTTCTCTCCCATCTAACTTGACATAACTTAGTATTCCCAAGTATCATGCACCACTAGCATCTGGACACTAGCAGAACCTACCACAACTTGCAGAATTATCCATGTCTAATTAGTGATAGAAGTCCTGAAAGAAGTAGAGAAGCAGCCACCGGAAAAATACATCTTCTGACACAACCTCATTTTCAACCTCACTTAGCCCTTTAATTCCTCAAAGGACCCACTGAGTGAGTTTTAGGATAACTTTAAAACACCTTACATATGCAGCGGGCAAGAAGAGCACTAAGGGACAGCTGAAGAAATAGGAATAAGTCTGAATCTACTGCAAGGCTCACAGCTATACCAGTAACTTAACCAGTATAAACCTTCTAAGCCTGCAGTGGACTTGTTTACTTACGTATGGTAGTCTTTGACACAGTAAATATTGTTCTCCACATCTACAGTGAAGGGGACTCCATCCAAACACTCGTTACATACCACGCAGCGGAAGCAGCCAGGGTGGTATGACTTTCCAAGGGCCTGTAAGATCTTAAAAGGCAAAGAGTAAAGTAAATGGTTGCACAATTACATGAAATCCTTCCTCGTATGCTGCTGTGTCTGACTTGTAAAAGGACAGTGAGAAGCACATGCTTTGGGATGAAATTACCAATCTGGAGCTCTGTCATCAAGGGACTTTTTAAAACAACTAAGTTCCTGATTTCTGTGGATTTCAATCAGGCTCCCAGTAATGACAGAGATCTGTGAAAATCAGGTTAAGTCAGTCCCACTAGCATTAGCTCTGACACAACCAATACTGCCCAACAGAAATTAAACACAGCTTTGGAGACCTACAAAGTAAAACAGTAAAACAGACAAATAAATGGGTTTCCCTTTGCTAACACTCCTGTTTCACCACACTTCCTGACCAGTTATCACTCAGTTATAGGGGCCCATCAGTTTTGGCTAAAATCTGTATCAGTGGGTAATAAAAACTGCCCAGGCTTCTGCCATGCCATCCCTACTACCTGTCTCCTATGGAGATATTCAAGACCTGCCCAGACATCTACCTTTGAGGCCTATTGTAGGATACCTGATTTAGCAGGAGCGTTGGACTCAGTGACCTCTTGAGGCCCCTTCTAACCCCTGTGATTCTGTGATTTTAAAGGCTTCATAGAAAGCCTTTATTTTACAGTCTTCTCAATACTGTTATAGAATCCCTCCCACTCAGTGAAGGTGGCATGGCACAGGGCCATCATAGATAGCACATCAAGTTCATGGACTGGGTGCTGGGAAGGGTTAGACAAGATTCCATCTTCAGGCAACTCTCAAGAGGTTATAGCACCAATTGTACACGTTTCAGGTGTAACCACCAACTAATGGACCGTACAGGGAGACTCTCCACTGACAAAGCTCATGTGGCCCTGCAGCTGTTTCTACAGGTAAAGATCAACAGGAACTAAGACATGGAGCATAGCTCTCTGCACAGCGACTGGTATCAGACATTTTGGTTTGTTCCTACCCAGATGCAACTTATCTTTAGGCATGCTCTGCTATCCAAACAGCTACATAACAAGCACTATTAGCCTGGTGTGGTTGTGTGGCCACCTTTTGCACAGAACAGCTGCACTTTCAGCCCTTGAACAGCTTCAGGCTGCACTCAAGCCTGTAAGGCTGCAGCACTGTTCCTCAGTTGCACACCAGTAATGTGACTGTGCAGACGTGTTTGCTGTCTGTGCACTCCTAAGGAGGAACACAAAGCAATTAGCCAAATAAGACTGCTTAATTCCTGGAGCTCCCAAAGCAGGTTCCTTTTTTTGGAGTATACTTGCTGATGGGAGAAAGGCAGACCTGCCAAGCTTCCAGCCACTGAGCTCCACCAGTGAGATATTATAGACTCCTGCCTGGCATCCTGCAATTAAAGGCCAGTTCAAAGCATGCAAGTTGTGATACCCCTCCCCCTCCCAGCATGACACAACTCTAGAAATTTGCTCTTGGGCTAAAACGAACAATATCCTTGTCCAACCAGTGGTGCCAGGATATGTGCCAGAATTCTCATTAGTAAAGTCTCTGTTCCAGCTCCTACTGCACCTCTGTGTTTGCAGTGTAATTGCTACTTCTATTATGTGCATAAATAAATGATCGTATACATTTTAAAGCAAGAGGAAAACACTGCCATACATGTGATCTGCTCTTCTTCAGTGTGCAAACCACTTTACTTGGGAATTTCTGCTTAGAAAGAACAGATGAAATTTATCCTGCTTTCACCCGGAGGAGGATGCCAGCAGTATCTGGCCCAAACCACAGCTCTTCATTTTCTTATAAAAGTAACTGAACACTGTCTCCCTGCAAATCACGGTAGCAAACAACAGATTTTAACAGACATAGAGCAAGTGGCAGAAGGTAAATAAAGCAAGAAGCAAGTCACGGAGCTGGCAACAAACCTCAAGACTACTGCTAGCGTTCCTCTCTTCTAGCCCAAACCTCAACCCCACTGAAAAAGCTCTTGTCTTACAGAGCACAACTTGTTTTCCTTTACTATGCTCATACAAAGCTGTGACCTGTATTCTGCCCTTAGTATTAAAATCCATTTTTTTTTATTATTATTTCTTTTTTAACTGGCATGTGGAGGAAAAATAGCATCCCATGATCTCAGGTATAAGAGAAGCCCAACTTCATGTACTTGAGAGCAATAAAGCATGAATATACTTTAGGTAGGTTACAATTCTGCCTCAATTTGAAAAATTACCTTTACAATAGTGGAGACAATGATATTCTGATTAGGGAATAAGCACGGTGTCTAACAGACCACTATCCAAAATACATAAAAAAATATATCCCACAGTTAGGAGTTTAGGTCACTTACCATTTCCATTATGAGGTGTCCACAAACAAAGCACTTGTCTGCTGTTTGCTGGAAACCTGAGTACTAGTGAAATAACAGAAAGAACAGGGTTATTTAGCCACTCTTTTATCAGCAGAAATACATAAACATCGAACTGTTTTTCATCTTGTTCTGTATACGACAGCAAACTATACAATAGATCAGCTGCCATATATTTTCCTTTTTACTGGTGTGAGGGGATTACATGTTATTTCCGATCAAGAGGTTGGAGGCAAAATCATTACTGTTACGCAGCGAAGTGATTATGAAGAAAAGGGTCTTGGCAGACACTTTGATGGGCCTGAAAAGTCAAGTGTGGCAGCTGTCACAGCTCCACACTAAGGAATACAGCTTATGCAGTCTGAAACTTGTGCAAAAGAGAATGGAGTGTTGAGGAGCACATACAGAGGTGGCTATTTCTGCAAGGTACTGTTCTGAATTGTGCAGTCAGACTGGTGTGCAAGTCTGGATGAAACAGATGAGTTCACCTCCCTGCTTTCAAGTAGCAGGTTTTGTATCAAAGTGCTTGCTTTTGTCTTCTTCTAACTGAGGTAGAAAAAGGGCCTTGATGCTTGGGATGCTTCTTGGCTGCACTGTTTCTCAGTAACCATCTGGATAGACTATTTCCTAAGGTTGCGAACTCACGGGTTACTGGAAACAGGTGGGTAGGTCCTGGCGGCACAGACAGCAGGGGATTAACAATAATTCAAACCCAGCTAATTCTAAAATCCTGCTGGAATGAATTTACTGGTACCATCTGGCTGCCGTTTGATAAGGAATGCAAAGGAGCATTTATCCAACTATTGATTAAGAAAGAACCTTATTTCCCAGGAAGAGAATTGCTTAGTGGTCACATTTATGTCATTTAGTGCTAACTAGATTGTCATAAATTACACTGTTTATCAGAAAGAAAGGTTTTGCAGACACAAAATCACTCTTTACATGTCTTACCCTATTATATTAAAACCCCGATTTGTTTTTAACAAGAAAATTGTTATTTGTCACATTCAGAACTACATTAACTCTATTAAGAAGACTTTGAAAAATGGTAGTAAGTCTAATAGCAGTGACAGAATATTTCACAGGCTGGGGACACTGTCTCCTTACCACTACACTGTTCTTTCTTTCTGATGGCAGCATTGGTCTCAGACAAATCAGAAACCTGATTTACTGACAGCTGGTAGCTTAAGCTTTGCTTGTGCTTTACCTCCCTCTGGACTGGAAAACAATAATAGGCAGGGAACCCAGCAGCACCATTTTTCCATATGACGGCAGTGCTGTTTAGAGGTAAACAATATATCATCATCTCTACATTTTTTGTATCTCACCTGTCAGTCAACTTCAGCTCTGCAGTGTTTGTTCTTTGAGAATTCAGACATGGCTGTTGTGTTGTTCTATAACCAAACAGAACAAAACCAAGCATGCCTGACAGAGGCTTCAGGACCCCAAGTTTCTACCTTAGGCAACATCAGGTCTTTGAAAGGACATGTCGCTGCTTCTCCTTCACATGCCTAACTGTGCCCAAGGAGAGACCGATGCACTATCCTGCTGTCACGTACTCAATTAAACAAAACCTTCCTCCTGAAAACAGACCCTGGAATCTCATTCGGACCCATTTTCTTTGATGGAGATGTACAAAACCTACTGAAGGTTGGTGCAAACAGATCGAGTGGGTCACATT
Organism: Coturnix japonica; assembly: GCF_054131305.1. Lineage (NCBI taxonomy): Eukaryota > Metazoa > Chordata > Aves > Galliformes > Phasianidae > Coturnix > Coturnix japonica. Next base: position 32,126,629 of record NC_140668.1, read on the forward strand.
TCAGTAGGTGCAGCAGTTACTGCCAATGGTATGAAGCTGTAAAAACCATTACACAACTGTGAAGTCACTGAATGTGACTGTTAAGCCTAAAAGTGAGATTCTTACTCTTTTATGCTTCAGGGGCTTTTGAGAGAGATGATCAGGAGCTATTGCCAAAATGCTGTAGGCATTTAACTAATTTCTGAATTGGGTGCTATGCTAATAATGTATTCCAACCCCAGGCTGCCTGTAATCCCTCACAGACTCTCTTCTCCTTGGTTTCCCATTAGCAGAGCATCTGTCTTCTCACTGCTCTATTGTTTGCACTCTGCATGGGACCCTTAGTACATGGGACACAACAATGCAAGAAATTCATGGGGTCACATTAAAAGAGGGAGAGAATATCAAATTTGGTTTCATGCAGATGGTTGGGTTTTTTTATTTTTTGGGGCTTTTTTTTTGTGCACACATTTAAATGCAGTGATTAAACTGAACTAAACAAAATGGAGCCTTCACAGACTCAAAGATACTGGAGCCTCAGAGCAGGTGGCAGAGATCAAACTAAAGCAAAATAGTCCAGAACTTTACTCTTCATCTTGCTGGAAAACCTTTCATATACCCTGTTGCTGCACCCTGTCTTGCTGCCAGTAAGGAAACACTACCACACAGCATATCTTCATGTTTCTGCATTTCCACGTAGTTGCAGCTGAAGGACATGGATCACGCAAGGAGGGACTTTACGTTCACCACAGAGTTTGTTGGACTGTGAAAAACACTGCCAAAACCCAGGAATTCAGCTGGTATCCAACTCCACCTTTCAATGCACATGACTTGGATTTGTCCACTTCAAATTAATGGTATCAGTGTTACAGAACTTGAAAGTCCCTCCTGTCCCAACCTACAGCAGTCAGCACCTTGAAAATATTCTCAGACTTCCTCAAACTCACATCTACCAGAAACTGTGCACAGCAAATCCCTTTCCAAGCTTTCATTCCCTTACTCTTTTAAACATATCAATTAACAATGTTCGTCTGTTCTCTGACTGGAGAACGTACTTGAATCACAAGCCGCCTAAATGCAACATCCTAGCAATTATCTAGGACTACATTTGTTCTGTGACTTCCATTAGATATCAAATAGACACAAGCTACAACTTAAATCATTTACCTTTCAACTGGATTATTTTTTTCGTGACTCCCTCCCTGCTTACCCTCCATTTGCTACAACCTCAGCCCTCACTCTTATGGAGGAGGTAATGTGGCCAGGGCAGGAAGCAGCCATCATGGTGGAGCTGGCCATACTTGGGGACACAGAGGGCGGAAAGGGGACACCCTAAGGCCTCCCAGCGTTGTATGTCTCTGTATGGCTGGCATCTACAAAATGACATTTTTAGAGCTTTCCCCTTTGAGGATTTATAGACAAGGTTACAGATCTTCCTGAAGTCCTATTCACTGAAATGGACAGATTTAGATGAAACCTTCAACAGAAATTGACAGCAAAGTTAGCCAGAGGCAAAATCCCAGCACAGAGAATTTCAGCCTAAAAGATTAAACTTGGCAAAGTTGTAAGACAGAGAAAAAATCATCTTGAAAGGGGAAGTTCTGTGTGACCTTAATGCTATGCAGTGCAGCTTGTAGTGTCGGTAATAAGTTATTTCCATAGCATCTGAGTGTCTTCCAGTAGCACATTAAGCAACGTAACTAACAGCTGTCACAAGGTTCATTTTCCCTCTGATCTCCTCCCTAGAGGGAAATTCTCTCATTTCTTAACCTCTGCTGGACCCCCAACTCAATATTGTTCATCACCCCGAGAAAAAGGAAAAGTCCATAAAAAGTTAAAAAAAACACAAAACAAAAAACAAACAAAAAAAAAAAACAACCAACAAAACACTGCAGTAACAGATCTAAGATTCAGGCTGCTTTGTGACATTTTAAAAGTCTTCTTCTCCAAGAATAACAGTAATTTATTTTAAATTTCTTTACATGATATTTAAGCATTGAACTGGAAAGACAAAATTACTGAGCTGTTTTTCCTTCACCCGTGATTAGGCAGCAGTTTATCAACAAAATGGCAGCAGCACATCTGACTGGGATTATTTACTGTACAGTAAGGAATTTATTTTTTGTTCCCTTCACCAGGAACAGTGTCCCTGTTATGGCTAGTTAGCCATCTGTGTCCTAAGAGCTTTCAGGGAAGGATTAAACTGTCATTTGTTTTATTTCCTTTCATGAAATAAGTATCCTAAGAGGGCTGAGGCAAGAGCTGGAAACTGCTGGACTTGCTGCCTTAAGGTGGCATGGAGAGTAAATGTATCTTCCCTGGAGCTATAGCAAACCAGTGAAAAGTCAGGGCTTTCTGGTTTTGTTCTTCTTACTGCTTCTATTCAGTAACACAGTCCTGCTACCACAGCGCTCCTACCAGAAACTAGATTAGGCAATCTCTACAGCACATCTAGGTAGGATCAGGATTATCTGTCACTGTGGTTTTTTTTCCCCTAAATCTGATTCATTCATTGCATTTAGCCAGTGTGGCTTGGATCTGCGCACTGGCAGAATTTGCAGCTGATCAGGACCGGGACCAGGAGGCTGACAATAAATAAAGAAGAAAGAGTATTGCCACGTCCCCTCCTGCCAGTAGTGCTTCACCAGCCCTAATACACCAATTCAGAATCCCTCACACATCAAGGTTAGTGCTATTGTCCAAGGATAATCCCAGCAGTGCCATGTGGCATCTTCCCTTCGTCTGCATTTCTATGTCCAAAAGCTTTTAGCATCTCTTCCCTGAAAAGAATGAGCAAAATAACCTGCCTGATTTGGAGAAAGATAATCTGTGCCCTCAATAAAAGCAAACATGTGGGAAAACTATCTGTTAGAAGAATGTACCTTGCAGCTACTGCCAACGGTTTTGATGGGTGTATCTGTGCTCTGGATAGTTTTATGGCTGCACAGTGGAAATTGCTCATAATGCAATTTTAAAGTGCAGACAAACATCTGCACTTCTGTAACACCTCTGTCCAAAAATTAGAAGTACCTTCCAAAGAGAGGGTCAGATCTGTATAATAAATAACCAGGTCACCAGCTGCAAGGTTGTAACTTTGACAACACTCCTATACATATAAGATCATGTAACTCATCCTCATCAGTTTTCAGGGAAACAAAAGCCAAGGAGGCAAGGACACCAACACGAGACAATATTTTCTTAGCAGGAATACAATCACAATGTAGGTCAATTGCTACTCTTTCCCTCTCCATTCCCCCCCCCCCCACACACATTCCACACCTAAGAATGAGACCACAATCTGACACAAACTGCATCTGACTGCATTTAATACTCAGAAAGAAGCTGCAGTTAGACAGTCTACCTCTCCACCATCTCTGACTGACATTCTACTATGGCACTGTGAGCAGCTTATCTGTATATAAATCTGTAGTAAGGTTTGGACCTTTAAATTTTCATTGATATCGAAAAAAAGTCAGCTCTGTTTTGGACAAGAGAACACCTCTTTTTAGACAATTTTCAGATTTAAAATTGCCTTGCATTGGCTGAGATTACCAGCTGATAGCAACAATCATGTCCATTGAGTCTGAATGAAAGGTTTTGGTCATGGAGAAAGTACACTCTGACACAGTACAAAATAAAAATCTCAAAGGGTCAAAAGCCCTCCACCTCACACTCTGCTTTTTTGTCTTTCTACACTTCTACACAAACAGGGACAAGAAAGAGTTGAAAAAAGCATGGAAGAAAATAACATTTTCACTCCAAAACAAAACTCTAAAAACAATGAAAAAATGCCTGAAGTCTTACTTACTAGGAAGTCTTCTTCACAGTACACCTTGCCATTGACATTGTAGAACGCTTTTCCTCTTAGTCTTCTCCCTGTTAAAATATTGTACTGTCAGAATTTTGTACTTTCTTCCCAAACGCAGTTGTTCAGGATACCAAATACAAAGTATGCCCTGCTGTGTGTGTTAGTGCGGCCAGCTTTTGGCATCTTTCCTCTTGGCAGCATCTATCCAGGTACATGGATGAAGATTAGCATGCAGGGTCCATCCTGCATTAACAAACTCCTTATCAACCAAACATTAGTTGTGAGTGATAGAACTCAGCTGATACCAGTTCCTGGAAAATTTGAAATCTAAAACCAAAGAGGATTATTCTGTGGGGAAAGGCTCGTTTGTAATTTGATAGTTTCCTTAGAAAGTGAAATCACATCAGTGTAATCCACCGGAATCAACATCAGCAACACATTTGTTTCTGAAGGACCACAAACACAGAATACAGCATATGGCTGCTCCTGTCACTAAAACATCAATCAATGCCAAAATAACTACCAACTGAACTACCTGTGATACTAAGGCAGCGCTGTCACATGTGAAGGTGAACACAGAAAATCACATTGAAAACAAGAGATTTCATTAAATCTTACAGAACTCTATTGACAAAGCCTGTGATCATCACGAACTGGCAGCACTCCTTACAGTTAAGAAATACACAACGGGCTACAGTGAGGATACAAAAAGGATACAAAAAAAGGAGCTCAGAAATTACGAAGGCTGGCCAGATTTTAGATACCACACATGAGATCTCTGCCGTACACCAGAATCGCTACATCAAAGGGGAAGAGATTTTATCAGTGTAAAATCAGCTAGTGGATGGAAACCAAACCAGTGCTAACTCACTTTATTTCCACTCCCTGTCAGGTTCCCAGTGGCCAAAGCTCCCAAATACTTTGATGCTCTCACAAGCCACTTACAGCCTAGGCAGGAAGATGGCACAGCGCACACTGTAGGCTGCACACCAGCTGCGGATGGGAGCACACAGCAGCAATACTGTCAGGAACACATGGGTAATGAAGAGGGCAAAAGACTCTGTACTACAGGTCAACAGAAAATCTCTCCCATATTACTGTTAAGCCCACAGAACAAGCTTGGACTTTTCCAAGACAGAGCAGCTGCCCCATAAACACTGCCTATCTATGCAGTGGGTTCAGCTCTCAGGGCCAGAGAGCTGAGCCAGCTGGCCAAGAACAGAGGGGCAGAAGCACCCTCCCCTCCCACCCCCCACCCCATGGTTTCCATAAACAGTGTTGAGGAAAATATGATTAACTTTCATTGCTTAAAAGTGACTTTTACACGTTGCCCCTGTGATCCGATCCTGGGAAACAGTGTGTGGCACAAAAAACTTAGGATCTGGACTGATGCTTCTGGGAAATCACATGCTGCATGTGGTTGTCTGGCGGTTTTACTGTCGTGGCAGAGGGAAATGCTTCTTTTGTGTGCACATTCTTGGGCTGTCGATCTCACAGGCTGCTGTCTCCATACTGCTGGTAGGTGGAGTCAGCACTTGTTTGTCTTTCCAGCTGCCTGGTAGCTTTGGTGGGGACCAGGAGCCCAGCAGCATAGACAATGCACTGAGACCATCAATCTTCTCTGAGACTCTTAGGTAAAACGGCTCTGTGCCATATATCACATATATATGAAACAAGACATGGGGCCAGGATCACTCTCCAGGGGGACATGGAGCCTCTCTAGGCTGGATCAGGAGCAACCACCTCTCGATCTCTGCTGCTTTGCCACTATTCTTAAGCCACTCCACCAAAAGATTTGTCACTGCCCTTCCTAGCCTGCTCTTAACTAAAGCACTGCTGTCATCCCTCAGAATACCTCAGAGCACAGTTTGTACCAGCTTGCTGACAAGTACCATCCTCTGCCAGGGAGTAAGGCCGAGCAGGCACAGAATTGGATAAGGGGATGTCTGGCTAGGGAAGAGATCTGCTCCAGAGAAACCAAGGACTGCTGTCATTTGCTCTGATGTACTTACATAAATAAAGGAGCTAATAGTAAAATTATGACAAAGGAAGAAAAGAAGGAAAAGGACAGAGGTAAGAGTAGCTTTTTGAAAGACATCTTCATATGGTGGAAATGAAGAGGCCACACACTTGTACTTGACGTGCTGATGCACGTCCAACTTACTCACACACACTACCTTCACCAGTGCAGAAAGAGGGCATTGACTTGATTGGTAAAGCTCTGGCCATCATCCTCACTGCACACCCATTGTGATCAGAAGCAGCAGAGATAATTAGGGGCAAATCCTGAACTATGCTGCTGGAAGCATCTCTACAAGAAAGCAATGCCCTCAGTGAGGACAGGCACTGGCATCTCCTGAGGCACTACAGATAACACTCTGATCCTTTCAGTTGTTACTAAGCAGTGCTGTACAATGCCAAGGACACTTCATTTTTCCCAATTTCTTCTGCTGTCCTACCAAAAAGAGGAGCAAAAGGAGCAGGGAGGCTCAAGGGCCTCCCAGGCCTTATAGAATAGAATCATAGAATCACCAAGGTTGGAAAAGACCTAAAAGATCATCTAGTCCAACCGTTCTCCTAATACTAATAGCTCCCACTAATGTGAGCGAATGACTGTGTGGTGCTGAGCACCTGCTAAGTTAAACCACAACACATGCAATGCTCACACTGCTGCAAAACTGAGGAAAACTGCTATTTTCCCCATTTCATAGCTGACAAAAAACAACAAGCCATCTATTAAGGAACTGACTTGCCTAAACTCATAAAACAAGCAAGTAGCTTACTCACATGCTAATTACTATTATTAGCAATAATTCATGTGATTGATAGGCCTTCTACCTTAGGGGACATTCATTCAGGGTTAGTATCTCATAAGCAAGCAGCAGCAAGGTATCACACAAGTAGTGCAGACTGCACTGCACTGGTGTCTACACATTGTGTTTTAGAAATGAAGGCAAAAATCTACTTTCCACTTGCCCACTAGGAGCATTTACTAAATGTCTGCATTGAGCACAGTCATACACCCAGCTCTGAGTGTGCCTGGCACCAAGTCCACACCATCATAAACCCAAACGTGCCAGCAATTGCCACCAGGGACACAAAGCCAAAAAAGCCACAGCATGGGGCACCCACTGCCAGCCAGCCAACAAAGCCCTGTACCAGGGTGCAAGGCTTTGCAGACTGGAATAGCCATCTGAGCTGCTGTCAGGGCAGTTTCTTCTCCTGAGGTACTAGAGCAGCTCTGGAGCCCACAGAGTCTGTCCCATGCAACTGCAACCCAGTTCTGTCAAGTAAAGCTTAAAAAAAACTTTAGCCAAATTTGTTTTAGCCGGTTGAGTCAAGCATCTGGTCAAATAACCAGGTACATCTCCTGTCCACTGATAGAATGGGCCTGCTGCTCAGTTTTCCTTTAAGTGTCTGAGTAACGCCAAGTCAGGGTTACTATTCACTTTCATAATATTTAAGCAAAAATATCAGAGTTTCTAACAAAACTTGAAGCAACTTGTAGATAGCTCATTATAATAATAATGAGCACTTATAATGAGCAGCATAGCAGAGAGTTCACAAGTACAAGGTTTCACAAACACTGTACTTCTTTCCTCTTTTAGCTGGATACCCACCTTGGCACATCTACCCTGTCAGACCAGTTTTCAACAGCAGCAGGGGAAGAAGCTCAGTTTCATATCTGACCCAAATAGCAGCAGGTCGGTCAAGACCACGAGGGCACCATGCAGGTCCAAAGACAAGGGCAGAACACTGTCCAGAATGTAATCCAGGTACAGATATGCAACATCAGCTCTTACAAGAAGCTCTTTTTTTTTCCCCCCAAGTGCTCTTTAGCCTTGATTACTACAGAAAATAAAGTCTATGCACTTAGAGTGACAATATATGCCCACCTACTAAGTTATAAACTGACACCCACATGTTGATAAGGTAGAGATGCTCCAGGATAAAAAGGTATTGCTATGTTAGGCAGAAGACAGACAGCTTGTAAATGTTCTAATTAAGAATGAGGCATTATTAAATGCTAAGGTATCTATGTGAAAAGGTAAGCTAGAAATGAAGTGCTCTCAAGGAATGATCACAATTGGTATTTGCAACCAAGACAACAAACACCTAAAAGAAAGCAGGCCCCCTGGAACTTTCTGTTAATACATAACGCCAGAATCAGCTCTAGGTTTTTAACATCAATTTTCCATTTAACCAATTCATGCATTTCTACTGTTTAAATGTATCTAATAATTACTTCCTGCGCCATTTTTATGTTCTGTGCGCTGCAGACTAAAAAGAAGGCGTAAAAGAATGGTTGCTTTAGCAAAGGACAGAACTTGCAAAAGGAAAAATGACCCACCACTGACACATGCTGTCCACAACTATTCTCTCCAGTCTCCACAACACTTTGCCTGGTGGTGAAAACACACCAGTCAGGAAGCCAAGATGGGGTAAAACTTTTTCCCAACAGTTTCAAAAGCTGCTCCAGGCCCTTATGGAACAAAATGCGAATTAGATCAGGTTTTACAGTCTCAAGGAGGAGCTCCAAGTGCTGAAAATGTCCTTCCCCCTTCCCCAGCAGCACTGAAAACATCTTCAAAGCCCTTCTGGATGCTGTTAGCAGGGGGATGTTTGTCTATGGAGAGGTAAGTTTATCAAGTCACAGCCTTCAGTGGTAGATCTCCAGCCCCACATAGGATGATGCAACCGAGTCAGGGGCTGACCCCCCTCCTCTCCTTTGTAAAACAAGAGATAGCAATGTCTCACTGTCACAGCATGGTTATTAGACCTAATTACTGCTTGCAGCGTGCTTTGAAGTTGAAAAGTGCCAAGCATTATTATAATATTTTAAGGACTTTGATGATTAAAAGCATGCAACCGTTGGGTAATAATAATGATTTACTACTACTGTAGAGTAAGCAAGTTCATGTGAGAAGTCTGTGTTGTCTCAGGGGCTACTGCTACTTAAAAACAAACAGCTCCCCTCTGACATAATGGGAATGCTGCAGCCTCAGCCTGAAAGATAATGCCCGGCACAGCCCTTAGACTACTCATGTGCTGCAAAATACACTGGCATAGTTCCTCACCTTCATTATCTCTGTCAGGATATTTTTTGATACACGGGCCTCTTCTCATAACTTCACGCTGGAAGGTTTCAGTGGGAACAACATGCAAGATGACTAATAATATCCTTTTTATTTCTCATGTTACAGCTGTATGGAACAAGAAGCCCACACTTTAAGTCAGAAAACATAAATAAAACCTCCCAGTGTGGACTGCAATTGAAGAGTTCGGCTGCACTGCTGCTAAAGATAAGGATGCTTCCTTCGTTAAAGCAGTGCTAATTAGAAGCCTGCACAGCCAAAGCTATTGCCACAGAATACTATTTGAGTACCTGCCATTCCTGTTCGCTAGAAACATGCCTGGGTAGGTCTGACCACACACGAGCACAGACCTCAGCTCTACCACTGCATCTCCCTCCCATGGAGGTGCGGCTCCTCCAGGGCTCTGCTCAGGCAGAAAGGGGTGGCTGTGTGAGAGCAGGTGGGATGGCAGCCCTGCTGCAGCACCTCCCCTCCAACTGCAGGCACTGAGACATACCTGAGCCCCCAGCACAGCCCAGTGCTGCTCCAGGGGCACTCAGGATGCATTTCCACACTCTCCAAGTTTTGGTCCAGAGCTCATGCAGCTTTCTGAGCACATCAGCCCCTGGCTGTTCATGCCTGACTGACCGACAAATTGTGCATATCTGTTTTATTTAGCAGTGTTAAACATGGACCTAATTGCTGGCTAGCAGCTTCAGATGCCAACTTTGCAGCAAGTGATGCAGCAGCAGCAGCATTACCAGTCTCATGCTAGCATCTTAAGCGAGTCTCTCAAAGAGTTGGACTAAAAGTGGCATGTAAATATACAGGAAGGATTAATACACAGCAACATTTGCTCAGGTGTTTCACAGTGGTCATAAGAGAGAAGGAAAATGCCTGCATGTTGCCCAAGAACACCATTCAAGCAAAACCAGAGCAGTCACAAGGTAGCCTAGACTGAGCAGAAGCTGCATTTGCTCGCCTGCTGTCCTTCTGCAGCTGGAGCCAACACTGCTTCAGGAGATTTAAAATTTAGCAGGGTGGACTCGGTAACTTAGTTTTACAAAAGCTCCTGGCTGGGGACTGCTGTTTTAGAGCCATTCTGCAAAGCCCATCCACAAGCTGCCCTTGTTCCCTGCACAGACAGAACCCGTCATGCACCATTGCATCCCACGTGCCATCCATGGCTGTGCCCCAGGGGCCCATCATTGAGCCTGTGCTGGGGTGACTGGTGCCCAATGGATCTGTGGCAGGGGCTGCAGATACCACACAACAGCACAGGCCACCACAATAGAGACCACCATCCCTAGTATTAGGTTCTCCAGCACAGATGCTGCAAGATGCCAGCTGTGTTTGCCTTCTGATAGCATGAGACAGATCCAGATTTCAAAAAACATTACGTTAAAAATCTAGATACACATTTTAACAATTGAGAAGCAGGGAGTAAGATAACTCAAGCACTGAAAAGCAAATGCAATATTTGGAATACTATCTGCCAAATCAGAAGCCAGGACAGCAGTATGTCTGAGAAGCAAAGCTAAAAGTTAGAGGTTGACACCTTAAAGGAAATAACAAGTTTACAAACTCAGAAGAAATCAGTGAAATCATATTAAATAACAGCTCGTTTCTGTTACCTCCTCTACCACTTAGCACAGGACAAAATGGATACATTTCATCCACATCTATTTTCTTTCACTACAAAGGGGGCACTCGCCTGCCCAGGCATTACAGATGTGCCAAAAGAAAACAAAAGCTTACAATATTTTTCATTTATTTGTTATCGTTTCTCCTCGACTGACTCGTGAGTTAGAGCCTCCAGTTCTCCACCCCTCACTCCGGCTTCTGACTGCCTATCTGCAGAGGGGTTTCCTTTACTTGGGGTTTCTGTTACTCAGCTGAAATCAAGGAGCCCCGAGGCTGCTTAGCCCCTCAATAACCATTCATTACATTTTTCTCCACCATCTCCTCCACAGGAGGGTAACCCCCCCCGAGTAATGCAGGACGGTCCATGCGGTGCCCGCAGCTGCGGCAGCATCTTTGTACAGGGCAAGGAGCCACCGCCAGACCTGCGGCACAACCCCACGGCCCGCAGCCGGGCTGGGTGACATTTCCATCCCCCACCGCCACCGCCCGGTCCCCATCTCACAATGCTCAGCGCTGCGGCTTTGTGAGAGGAGGGGTGAATTTCTGGGGCTTTCAGGGTTTTGAAGATAGAAAAAAAAAAAAATCAATGCCAAATTCCTCTGAATAGAAGATACTGCATGTTGGCAGAAGCCACTTTTCACAGACTGCAGCCGTTTGAAATCTGAAACACTAAAAAGTGGCTACTGTGGATGTGCTATATTCTTCTTTTCAAAGCAATCTGGCACACAATTTTGGTTCCCCGTTTCAGGACCCAATCCCGCATTCCTTTCACGCTCAGACTCCCATTGACTTTAAGGAATGCAGGATTGGATCCTAAATGTGTGCTTTACTCACACAATAGCTCCTCATGGTTACGATCTATTGAGAAAGGCACACTTTTAAAAACCATTTGGAATTGCAGGCTCATCCACAGGGCCAGAATGCTTGTAAAGATCTTCCATTATTCCAGGAAAAATGCTCGGTGTGTGAATTACACACACGTCCGCTCACACATTTTTCTGGTCTCAAGCTGCGGGCACAGCTTAGCTTGAGATGCATCAAAATATTTTGAGCGGTGGCCCGATAGTTCCTAAAGAAACCACGCTAAATTTAGTTTCTGAAAACAAGCAAAACTCCAGAGAAAAACAAAACGCCACGGCAAATATATAAGCAGCTGAATCTTTAGGATGGTTTTTCAGAGAGCTCTTGTGAAAGGCTTTAAAAGACCGGCACCAGCTAAGACAAAACAGAGTCCAGCACTGCTATTTTTGAGGATGCCTTATATTGAGTTACCAGGCTATTACAATGCAAATCTCAAATGTACAAGCTTTTTACTTGGCCGTAAACACAAAACAGTATACATTGTCCTTCCAGAAGAAAAGGTTTGCTGCTAAAATAGCAGAAGCCCTACGTAAATAACCAACATTCTTTCTGACTGAGGTCACTGACTTGGCCTATTCAATTCCGGGCTAGTCTGGGATTTGACAATCTAAGCAGGGGAGAGGCCCTTTCCTTTTTTTCAAAAGAATGCTGGGATTTTATTTGAAATTTAAACTCTTGCAAACAAAAGGTGGCATCGTACGCTAGAGGCCTATGAAGGTGGAGTACAGGATGTGTATTGTTTCCTCCCTTTACATAGATTCTTTCAGGAAAGAGTTTTCAGCCTGTGAACAAATTCTAATCAAATTTTATCGTCAGGTACGTAGAAATGGTACGACACGAAAGAACAGTTTTAAGGATTAGCAACTTTACTGTTAGAAAGTTTTGATCCACTTTATCTATTAAAATGTTTACGTGGTATTTTAAAACGTCTTTTAAAAAACCTTTAACTGAACATTTCTTCACAGTTTCAGTTCCTATACTGACTCTTGGTTGTATGTTAAAAAATAACCTCTAGGCACAAATCAGCGTTCATTTTCAATCTCTATCTCAAGTTGATCTGTCCCAAAAAGGCGGATGGCAGCTTGCTGTTTTCCCTCCCAATTCCTGTTGCCCAGCTCTTACAGGGGCACTCACAGCCCCACCCTCTTGTATATAACAGTGGCCAATTCTGTGTCTGTGCTGCTAACCAGGCTCTATGCTGCCAGACCGAAGTACTGTACCCACACCTCCCATCACATACAAATACACTGAGCTGAATTTGCAGCTGGTATAAACTGTCCTGCCCCAACATACTGTGTCTTTACTGTGCACTAGCTAAACTGTAAAATCCAGATGAAAACAAGGTACTGTATTACACTGACTCATTTCTAACTCAAGGTAAACTCTAGAGTCTCCTCTGCAGTTTGCCTTAACCTGCCATGATGCCAAAATGAAAAACTCATTACCTTCTCTTGGACCTGTACACTGAAGAGAGCACCTTTACATCCAGAATGCGTGCCCTTGCTGCCAAGAAGCCCCACATTTTTGCAGTTAGGTATGTCTTGCTCTGACCACTTTGCAGCTTCCATCTTCACTACATCAGCAAACCTGGGACTGAGAGGAGAGAACGTGGAGGGTACGCTTCTGGCCCAATCTAGCTGCGTGACCAAGCTGTCAGTCTCCAGTAGGATTACATAGATAAATAGTTAATATCTTTTGTTACCTTGCTGGAAAACCCCACCTTTCTTGGCAGGGTATCCACAATCTCCATGCCATGTTTACTTTACTGTGGAATTCTCTCTTCCTTTCTCTCTCCTCCTACTCTTCTGTCAGATTATTTAACCAGAAGGCTACTTAGCGCTGCAGGAACTAGAAGTTCTTTAACTTCTGGTACTGGGGCAAAGCATTCCTGTACAGACCATATTATAAACTGCAGATACTTTCAAGCTTCCATACAAATTGCAAAAAGTTAGAATTTCTGTTCTTTCCCCACTTACATATTTAAATTCTATCCCATCACCCATCAATTCCAGAATTAAGGCATAAATTATTTCCAGGAGCTCTGACAGACAAACTTGCATTTAAAAAGAGTTTGTAAAATTGTATGCTAAGCACGTATTTAAAATCAGAAATGCAAGAACCTGCACTGATCTAATAGCTGGTTTTGGCCTACATATATTAAGATTCCTCTTAAAATACAGTCTTTATGAGCTATCAAACAGACATGCTAACAGGGAAATGTAAAATAAAGCTCCGAATGTATTTGAATTAGGATTCTTTTTTTTAGAACTAGGTTTACAACTGCAACAAACTAAAAAAAACAAAGACAGAATAACAGAGATCATCGAGTAAAAGCTGTATGAGGCCTTCCCACCACTCAACAAGCAGAAGGGAAGGAGGTGTATCTCTTACACCAAGGTAGCTTCTGCTATGGAAGGCTTTCATGTCTCCATCACAGACCCAGCTTATTATCAACAAGGAATTCAGCTTTCCCAGCTGCTGCCCGTGAGCTGGGACTTAAAAGAGTACTTGTCTTATCATACTCTCCCAGGGGTTCCAGCGTCAGCCCATTCCATGGCAGAATACATCCATCACCAAACTGCAGTCAGTTCCAGCCCAAGCCTTCCTGACTCCAAAGGATACAACCTTCCCAAGCAGCCTCGCTAACCCATGCAACATGATGGGTGGTTTTTATTCAAGCTCCATTAAGAACTACTGCAACGGCAGCACACCATCTAGCACCGTATCCTGTCTCCAGCCAAAAGATGAAATTGAACAGGAAAGTGCATTAGAAACAGGGCTTGCACAGGCTGACGTGTTCCCAAGAACAACCTCTCTGCTTCCAGCAAGCAACACTTCAGGCCCTCCTGCACTGCAGGTTGCATCAGAACTATTATGTTTTATAGTCTCTCTGGACCAATCCTTCTTTAATTTGTCTAATTCCTCTATGAGCTCATTTATACTTCTGGCATCCACACTGTCCCTATGGCAGCGAGTTCCACAGTCTCGTTATGCATTGTATGAAGTGTTCCCCTTTTGTTTGTTTTAAACCTTTGCTAATCTCAGCTTCTGTTGCTTCCTACAGAACAAGGCAGCCTCGCCAGCCATCACTGCAAGACTAGAGAAGAGTGTTATAAATCAAAGCCTAAAACTTCATTCTTGAGCTGAACATGGCAATGAAAAAGATGCAGGTCACAGGCACAGTTGGTATTTATAGCAAGTAGCCTTATGACACTCTGCTCAGGTCCTGTACAGGAGTGGACACCTACAAACAACTCAAAAACTCCTTGTTCTCCCTACAGGAGCTGTGAAAGCCACCAAGTTCTGCACTGCCCCAAGTTAACAAGCAGCCTCCATGAGAAGTGACGTGCTACACTTCACACAGGACATAATTCCTAAGAGAATATATTCAAAAGAAACAGTCACTGTATTCCAGTAAAATTGAAGGTATGGGATTTTTGTTTAAGAAGGTCATTTAGTCCTGACTGCTATCTGGATGTCTAAGACAGGAATCCACCAGAAACTCCACCTGACAAACATAACTTGCAACAGTTAGTTAGATGCTTTGAGCAGTGAAAGTTGGCTGAGGGCACTGCACACCCCCACCCATTGCCACCAGTTCTTTCCTGCAAGTCATTCTCCTTTCAGGTTCAGACTCAAAATCATAACTTAGTCTGAATGGAAACTTGGTCAAAATCTGGCAGAGAGAAACAAGTCAGGCTGCCAGATGTCACAGAATCACAGAATCACAGAATTACCCGGGTTGGAAGGGACCTCAAGGATCATGTAGCTCCAACCCCCCTGCCCAGCAGGGCAACCTTTGCATGTCACCTTTGCATGGAAATAGCAGTAGCATCATCACCTTCTTTCCTAATACTTTATGCATAAAAGTATGTTGAACACAAGGAGTGGACACAGCCCAAACCTGCGGCAACATGCAGGAGTGCCTCAAGGATGATGAGCAATTTCCCTAAACCGTCTTCTGATTTATCTCAGAGAAACAAGAATGGATTTGCACAGGAACAGCTTACGTTCTTCCTCCTAGTAGCACTGTATGCGTCAGCACCTCACTGTGAGTAGCATCAAAGATGCTGCTGCTGAACTTAAACATGCTGGTAGTGCTTGAACTGAGTCACATCCAGAAAGAGTTGAGCAGCCAACACCAATGAACCCATGCACTTGTGAAATCAAGCTCACAGTGCTCAGATTCTTATTCTGATATAAACCTTTGCATTAACATGAGATTACTGAGAATTACAGTGCTTAGAAAGCAATGGCTTAAACTCTGAATTTGATAATGCAAGTTCACCATCTGGAAAAGGAGGTCTAAATATGTTCTCTTTCAGCACCGACACTGCTAAGAAAGCTTAGACAGGTTAGTAGTATACTGTGTGAAAAACCTCAAGACGGCAAAGCATTACAGTGTTCTGCCAGTTTTGAAGCTCTCTTATTCATGCTAGCGAATGATTACACTGATGTTAATAATGTCAGTCTAGCTTTATTCCACACTTGCTAGGGTCTTAGATGTGTTTTAGCTGATAATCCACTTTGCTGTTGATGAAATACAACTCAAAATTATACTTGTACTGAATTACTGAAAGGAACTGAGGCTTGTTGAGCCAATTCAAAATAGTCAGAAAACAGCCCTGCCAAACAGCCTATCCTTGGTATTTTGTGGCAGACTGACCACCACCTCCTGCATTAGGTCCCTTTAAAACTAAAAGCACAAGCAGCTTCCAAGACATGGAGCTGAATAGGTAAGGCTTCTGATAGTCCACTAGCTCCCCTTGGCACTCAGGTACAATAAGGATATTGTTCCTTTAATGCTCAGCTTTCCTTTTAAGAAGTATGTGAGATTTCAGCCAATTCTCCTCAACGATTAGTTCAGGATGAATGTACTTAACTCAGGATTCAGCTGGAAAGGGCCCAAGTAGATGCAATCAATTTTCCACTAAGTCCACTTCCTTCTCCTCTTCCCTAACCAGCATGAGACATCAGCTTGCCACTGAAGCCACTGGTGACTATAACAATGAAAACCATCGCCTTCAGCCATGCTTATATCAGAGCTAGTTATCCCTTCTTTTGGATTATTTCCCTGATGCTTTTTATTTTTTTTCCTCAGATCCCATTCACAAAACTTTGGGCTAGAAAAACCTTCACGGAAAAGCAGCTGTACAGCAAACCACAAACACCAAATGCATTGGTTGCTATAAACTCCAAGGTTAACCATTCAAAACCGTACAGAGTCAGTTGCAGAATTTCACTGATAAATTATTATTTCCACTTCACATATTTCAGCAGAACCTCCTGATGATTCTAACGTGCTGGTTCTGCATGCCTGTACATGCTACATCTGAGCTGTACCATCTCTGCATCCAACACCAAATTATCTTCACCATCATCATCATCTAAACACTGCAGTGCTTCTGAGATACCAGCCACAGGTTGCGTTACTTAAGTGAATCCCATTCACTATTGCCTGAAAATCAACTTTTCTGACAGCCGGGATGATTTACTTCTTGAATTTAGCCAGGGTGATAAAAAAAAAAAAAGTAACATTATTCCTTTTTCAGAAACAAGGCTTAGAAAACGTGATCTCTGACTCTCACCTATGTGTCTTCTTAACAGTTTAAGTACACAATTTCCAATGTAATTTTCCCAACTGTATAAACTCTTCCTTCTTAAATAACTTGTGGAGACAGCAAAACAAATCCTAGTGACTAGGAAATCTTTAGGTCTTCTTCCTCTAGAACAGCCATCCTCACACTTTTTTTTCATCATGCTCCTCTACCACTTAGAATTTTTTCAGCATTCCTTATATACATACACTTGTTTATAACAAGTTACATATACATATACATGCACTACTGAAATTTTAAAGGTTTCTTCCTGCAGCCAATCATCACAGGGAACCCTTGGGATACACATGTCCTACTTTACAGAGTTCACTGCTCTGGAAACCACTGGGTTATTAATACCAATCCAGTGAATTGCTTCCACAGGTCTGAATTTACACTGCTGAGGTTCCTGTCAGAAATGCACTGACTTATTCTAAGCTACCTGCATTATTTCCAGGAAAAGCTTTGCAGGGGTCGCTGCTGGAAGAGCAAAACAGTAGACTCTACCAAAGAAGCCAGCAAGGTAACTGAGGTCCAATAACTTTATCTAATTTACTGTTAAGAAAATGTCACACTTATGATTTAAAATACATCAATAGAGAACCATTTAGACACAGCAGCCAATAGTAAAAACTGATAGCTAAATACATGCCTACATTTATAGAGGTAATAAATCAGATCCCTCTAACTCCACACAGGTACAACTGAAGAGCTGGTAGACCTTGTTAGAAGCCATATTCTGCAGGCATGCACACAAGCAATGTGAGTCATCAACACCACCAGGGCCAGCTTTGCTGTCAGAAGCCAGCAGTATCTACTAGCTTTACTTCTTCCTACAGCAGATAATATAAAAGTTTCTCTGTTCAGCTTCCTTATCTATTACTTGCTAGGCAGCTTGTCATTCACTTTTACTGTTATTCTGAGTGCTGTGGAAGTTTACAAGAGTGCGTCAAACTGAGTTGAGGTTTCATAGTTCCAGGCAAGAAAAATCAGTTTGAGGGCTGGTGTGGGTGGGAAGGGAGAAAGCAGCAAGCCTCAGGAGGGAATAGGGAAACCAGAGCAAAGGGCAGCAATGAAAACCAGGCTGTCTGCCCCACGCTGAAGCTGGCCTGCAAGAGAGACAGAGAGCAAGCAGAGAAGGGCAGCACTAGGGACCAATCAGCCGATCGCAGGGGAAGCAGCAGTGAGAGCAGATGGGGAAGTGAGTATGAAGTTACTTGTGGTCCTGAACACGAGAAGAAAGAATACAGCTGCTTTTGTGTATTGATAAAGGGAGCTTGTGAAGATTAAACAGGGTAGTGTGGAAAGCAGCAAAGGAATCCCTTGCAATGTGTCCAACTCAGCTGCCTTCATGCTACCTTTGCTGCATGCAGAGAGCAGGCAGAGGAAAGACAGGACATCTGTGAGACTTGCAACCTGTTTTTGTAGTCCTCTGCTAACAGCATGAGGCAGTGAGCACTCTCAAAGGATTACAGGAATGATTTCACAAGGCCTCCGTAACCTCACTGACACTGAAGTTTATTACCAGGGGTTTGAACACATCTCAGAGGCTATGCCTGTCAGCAGCCTCTCCTACACCCTTCTCTCCCAACACACTCCTGGCACGAGACAACAGCAGCGCTTGCAAAATGACTTGGCAGAAAACACTCTGCAAGAATAACAATGCTCACTGTCTCTGGTAGGATTCCACATCTCTGTCCCCATCATACAAACTGAAGTTTAAATGCAAAAACATAGAGCTATATCTTCGCTTGTTATTTCACTTTGTAGGACAAAGTACAGAGAAGTGGGAACAGTCTTTGCCATTTCAGTTAGCATAGCTGTCCTTTCATCTCCCAGAAACACTATTGTGTGTGAAATGTTGAAGCACTTGTCTCCAGAGCAATGGTAGCACAGACCTGCTCCTTGAGTACTAAACATCTGGAGGAACAGAAGGACTAAGCATCCTGCAAATATGCAGTGACATTCCCTAAATAACCCATTCTCACTCTTTGCATGCCCAAAGCCAGGCAAGAAACACAGACTACACCTCAAATTATTGCATTTCCACTCCCTGCATTGCTTTAAGAAAATAATTCTCATTGATTTATCTGAGTTTTGAGCCAGGAGTGGTGGTGAGTTCTCATGAAGAGTATTGCTAAGGGATGACCGTCTGAAGGGACAGCATGGAGTAGTTCAGGAGTGGGTAGTGGCCACAACCAAAACGCTTTCATCCTCAGCAGCCCAGCTCGACTTTCTAGACACACACAGATACTGCAGCGTATCATGTTATCTCTGTTGGCTGCCAAAGTGCACTGGCTGTGCTCAATCAGATACTGGTCCTGAAAACTGCCAAATGGAGTCAATAATCCTATAAATGGAGGAATACTGAATACAGACTGGATGTTGGCCACGAGGGAGGCCACAGCGGGGTTCTGCTTCACATCTGTTTTTAAAAAGCATTTACCACACCTAATACAACACCATGGGATAGAGCTCGCAAGCATGAAGATTTCATATTTTTATTTGTGTCAGTTCAAGGCAGGGCACCCATGCAGAGGCTCCACTCTAATATTTTTACTGAAAAAGTCCTATTTTAACCCACGATTTCCGTCACAGTGTTTGTAATGAACATTCCTTGGTTTTCACACAAGGACAGGGAACGGGCTTACGTAGGGAGAACCACACTGTAAAGCTGTTAGCATTGGTGTGACTGGGGGAGGGTCCTGCTGCTCAACAAAAAGCTCATGGCACTGCCCATAAAGTCAGATGTACTTTAGACTGTAAATGGAAATGGATTTGGCCATGGACAGTGATAGATCTAAAAAAAATCTCACTTGAAGTTCCGAGCAAAGGAAGAATTTCCAGGAAATGAGTTTATTTATTTATTTTATTTATTTATAATTATTTATTTATTGGAAGGGGAAAAGTGTTTACTGTCTAAGATCTAATTTACTGATTTTATTCCTCCTGTTTTGAGAAAGATAGAGGGGCAGAGAAAAACTCCTACCTGCTTATAACCAAGCTAAAATATCCTGAGAAGCCTAAGAATGGAAGGCAGTATCAACCCACCAACAAGCAAGTCTGGAAAGTGACCTGCAGAAGTCAATTTATCAGAACAAAGTTGCTCATTAACAGTAAGTTTATAAGGAAGCAAAACATTCAGCTCATGTCAAATACTGGGGGTCACCAGAGCACTTTCCTTGGTCCCAAGGACAGCCCACCACAGCTATAATCGGCTGATCCTCCCAAGTCCCATCATTTAAACAAGGGAAAAAAAAAAAAAGTCTGGTTGTTTATGTGGGCTTTGCGCCAAGCCCATTTCTCTGATATGCTTCTCTGGTGTATTTGTGCCTCACATCCGATTTAGAGTCCTCTGAATACTGGAGACAGCATTCCTTGGATACTTAAAATAAATTAAAAACACAACATTGGGCTTGGACAGAGGAATGGGAACATTATTCACATGGCCCATGCACTGAGGGCTCTAGGGAACGGTGCTGGGAAAGTAGTCTTTTAAAAACCTTACATTAGTCCATGTATTTAACGACATACAATCCTCAGAATGGTCCTTCATAAAATGTAAATATGCATTATTTGAGCAAGTAATTATTTTCAGTAGCATGCTGTAACAGCTGCATGGCTTGGCTGCCAGATGTTGCAAATGTTTATTCCAGCAAATGCATCTATTTGTGATATAACAATTATTTAACAATTTACAAAACTTGTCACTCCTCTGGTACTTTCATCTCAGGATTTCTATTTCTTTTCAAAATATTAATGAAATCAGCACAGAATCCCTTTTGTGAGGTAGGTGTGAATTAGCTGCATGGGAAAAGTCAGACTGGTTCAGTGATCTGCCCACAGTGACAAGTCCATAGCAAAGCGGAGTAAAACCCCATCCTCTGATTCACAGGGCTGAGTTACCCTTTCAGGACCACCAGCTTAATAATTCAGCTGGAAATGAGAGTCTTTTGTTAATATTCTCTGCCAAAAGGAAACTGGAAAGACAATGTCAAACTCCTCCTGTCATTGTATGTCCAGAGACAATACTACCAGGTCTGCTGCTATTGTTTAATCAATTTCATAAATGTGAAGACAAAGAAAAGATCATCTATTTTGTTTCATATGTAGCAAAAAGTCTTCCGACAAACAGTTTTTTTAAACCCATTTTTACAGTGAGAAGTGATAGTGGAAGCCTTTGATCCATAAAATTATTCTGAAAGGTAAAACACAAGCTGTTTTCTGGTATGAAACATCAATGAGTTTTCAGGCCATACAGATGCCTCTCCCTTGAATTAAATACTAAACAAAAATTACTGGTGAGGATACTGGTCAGTAATCTTGGTCAGATAGGAGATATGGATGAAGTGCAAAGACAGACAGTCTTTTGTTAGAGAGCACATGAAGATGAAGATAGCAGAAGTATTAAAAACGCAGGGGCAGTGGGATCTGCATCTGAAGGGCAGGACAGAGGAAGGAGAGATTGAGTTAAGCAGTAGGAGAATATCCAGGAGACACGCATTTAGAGAAAGGCCAATTGCATGGACGTGGGTATGTGTGTGTACATGGTCAGGTTTGTAACTGAGGGCCAAATTCACTAGAATAAGCACCATTTTTTCCTTGCTTTTAGTTAATACTCAAAAATTACAGAACCTGGAAAAAGGAAGCATAAACACTTGTTGATAATGTCAGTGATTTCCCTGTGCTCTGTTCTGGATTGTCTGATTTCTTCTCTTTTGAGAGAAGGACTCAACAGTAGAACAAGGGAACCTTTTCTCTTGGAAAAGTGAGTATGTCTCCCCAGAAAACACTTTAAATGGACAGAGGAAGACAGGAAAGAAGAAGAGCAGGATAGAAAGATGGAAAAAACTGCAGCAGAGAGATGAGTTTCTAAGGCAACCAAGAGTGGAACAGAAGAGATATTGAGAAGGATACAGGGAAATTTTTGCAAATCTTGTTACGATAAACAAGACGAACGCAGAACAAACAGAATTACACAGGTGATTTCTGTAGTATTTACCATAGCTCTTAAAATTAACAAACTAAGGCTGAAACCTCTGAGAGTATAATTTTTGCATTTTACATTTCCAGCCCCTGAAAAGAACACAGGTGCTGCCTATGACAGTTTTCATATTGTTCTTCAAATACATTTTTGTGTTAATAACTTCTATGGTCAGTCAGTCAATGCAGAAAAAAGTTCCCATCATTAGTTGCCAAGTAACCTCCACCAATTAAAATAACCATCCAATGCATTTAAAATGCATTTAATGCTAGAGTAATTAATGGGAGAACGCAATTAATACTTTCCAAGGAAACAGAGATGGAGACAAACCACTGGGCAACAACTAATCACATCTTCTCCATGATCCAGAAGCAGAGGATAGTGGAAACATTTTCCATTTCTCTGTTGGACAGTTGCCCAGAGAAGAGAGATACCCTGTGTTAAGGTAATTATTAAGCACGTTTTTCTTTGAGCATTTGAGGTAACTCCCTGAAAGCAAGGACCCAGGACTGAGATAATCAGACGTGTTGCCCCTAAAAAGCAGGTCCTGCCTCAACTCTGAACCAACTTGATTTAAGGCAGTCACAGAATTGAAAGTCTTTTGTGACATAACATCTAGCAGAACTGTCTGCAGAGGGACACCAATCTATTTACCTGAAACAACCAGTGCTGCGTCAGACCACAGCATGGCTGGGACACAGAGCAATGCAGAAAGCACTGCAAAATACATAACAAAAATCACAACCAAAAGACAAAAAAAAGAACACACCATCAGCAACAAAACAACTCATAGCTAAATACATTCTGCATGAAGGAGTTTCCTACGTCGATTCCAACTCAAACACTTCTGACTACCCTTTTCCCATCCTTTCTCATTTTTCTGAAGCTAAGAATACTATTGGATTCCAAATGGATCAAGATACAGGAAATATTTTCCTACCAATTGGTACCTGAATGTACTTGGGCTCCTTCAGGGGCTGGTATCCAAGTTTGACTTCTAAGTATCAGGAGACAAGATTACATTCCTTTGCTAAGACACATTCATGGTTCAGAGTGCAAGGTAAACCCAAACATCTCAAGCCAGCTGTTATCTCTACAATCTGCCTGTCTCTTTTTTAAAGCAAGTACCTCCCTTTTGGTGAGTTTCATATTCATAGATATTCCCAGGACTGCAGCAACAGACATACCTTACACAACTTGTAACTGTCCATCTTGATAGGTGTTAAAACTGAAGGCACAGAGCAAAGTGCAAGCTGTAGCTTTTCCTGAAGTCACAGAATGACTCAGGCAAAATTCTGCACTCTGGAGCAACGTTGCAAGTTAACTCAAACCACAGCCTTAGCTACCTATGCAGACACGGAGAGACTACTTCACAAATCCTTCAGTACTTTTTCCTAACTGAACTTACACCTCTCTAAAGTGCTTAAGTTTTTCCGTGAATCATTCCTCAAAATAACAGCCCAGCACACACAGCATCAGGAGCTACTGCCAGCTCCATTTATGGCTTGGAAACCACCAAACGTTCAGGTGGCCATGAATTCAATCTGAACATGGGGTCTGAGTTGAGGATGAGTAACAATCGCAGTTATGCAAGTTCGGGGCATCCAGCTCTCACGCTCCAGGCCGCAGGGGTCGGCAAGGAATGTTCCCACATGCACAGCACTGAATCATCTGCCAGCTTGTCTTCCCCTAAGAACCAGGTATTAACTAATGGCTCTGACAGGATTACAGACCAAAAATCCCAAAATTCCAGTCTGCGCTGGTCTGACAGTATGTGGTTAAAAACTGCAGAGGAAAACATGCAATGACGTGAACTACCCAGCAGACTTTCACTGCTCAGCTTTGTACCCCTCAAAGCAGTATTCATTAGCTTCTCTGCCTTCAGTGTTCTCGCTGTGTTCCTCAATGCTCAGAATAGTTGCACAAAATGGTGGTAGCCAGATGAACAGATACTGAGTCACCTAAAATTTAGCCACGAAGCACTAAGGAGTTAAAAGTCATCAACATGCACACACAAATTTGTACCACGATTACCAATCCCACAGTAAGTGGACAAAGTACAGACCTCAGAGTTGACACTGAATTTTATTTTACGTGAACAAGACTTTCACAGAGAATCTAACTGAAGGCTCTGAAGCAAACACTGGCAATGTGCAATTTGGATGCAATGACTCATGCTAGACTTAAAAATACATGGGGACGGAACAAATATGAACTGGAAACAAACCTTCCACCGGGATTTTTATTTCATTCTATTAAAAACACAGCACAGAATCTAACCACCAAAACTCATCAACTGCTGAAAAATATACGCTAAGGGGAAACATCCCCATAGGGAGACATCCCTTAGGATGCTCTGTGCCTTACTACCACCAAGGGCAAACAAAAGTTCAACTAGAGGCAGCAAACATGGAAAAGAACTTTTCCAGTGTCACAAGGAACTTGTACAAGTAGGGACACAACCAGCTTCCTATTAATAGACATTTACATAAGGCAGCACTCAGTGGCCTCAATAAGAAGGCAGCTGTTGCCTCTGAGACGTAATACAAGTCTACATTCAAGTTGCAAATACATCTATGAACGAATTCCCCTTTTACACCAGTTGGAGAGCAGCAGCTAATTCAAAACACCATATCATACCCCCAGGGCAACAATACCTACTGCTACAGTTATCCCTCTTGGGCCTTTTAGAACGAATGTGCTGACAGCTTTCACTGTGATCTCTAAGAGATGCTTGCACCAATGAGTTTTGTACAGTCTGGACAAAGGCTAGCACTGAGGCAGCAGCGGCACTGCCAGTAAGCAGCTGAACTGTGATAACTTTATGTTCCATCCCTTGAAATGAAATGGCTGTACGAAACCCCTGAGTACTCCAGACTAATCAATACCTACCAGGAAAGAAATGAGCTGCATACCTTCGGGATTATACAGTTTGCTTTAGGCTTCTGATTGATCTTGCAGTAATTTCCTGTGCCTTAACACCAGTGGCAAAAGTGCAAATTAAAGACGAATGGCATGCTCAAACATTTCCCTTCATCACAAACAGAATATGTCCCTGTTTTCCATGGCAAAATTCATCTCAGCTTTTAGAGCCTAGAGACTTCAAACCCCCCAGACTCTGCAAAGCTCATTCCCTACCACCACCTTCTACCACTCTGAAAGAAACAATGACCAAATTGATGTTTCTTCATAGTATAGATTTATTTTACTGAAATGCCTACAGCCGGTAGCACTGGAATAAAATATTCAGCCTGAAAAGATGCTGTGGATGCAAGTGGGACTTGAACACTACTGTGCCCCCTAAAGCCTGGAGGTGACAGGTAAGTTATTTTCTCCAAGAAGTATCAAACAGAGCCCATTAATTCCTCCAGCTTGCACTTACAGCGCACAAGATCTGGCATTATCGCAATTATCCTCCAAGAAATCCAGTCATAATCTGAGATACTACCAAACAATGAGGTTTCCAGGCATACATTTTTCAGCAAAATTTGCAACTGAACTCTTGCCAGAATGAAAAATCTTACACTTAACAGAAGGGACAGTATATGCTGTTGCCTAAAGTAATCTTTGTTATCTAAGATCCAGCAAAGCATGCTTACATATGAGTAACTGATGTGCTTAGACATAAGCATTTTGCTGAATCAAGGCCTAAAAGAGATTTCAATGGCATTACAGCTAATGGGGAATCTGAATCTACTGTTAAAAAGCATCCTAACAAACTTCCGTTGTTTTCTGTAAGAGACTGTGATGAAGATACATGTTAACTATCTGATCCCAGTGAAACCAGACAGCTTTAGCTTTTACATTACCTGAAAAGAATTACTTGACCTTTGAAAACTGCCTACCTGAGGAACATGGCACATCACAAAAGGCAATAGGTATTTACAAAGAGAAATAAAAACATAACTAAAAAAGCAAAGTTCTGAGATGCTGACATTGTTCAGGTGCAAATGTAAGACAAATACCCAAAACTAACTGATGCATTTTTGCCTCTTTATTGAGTTCATTTTCTAACAGAAATCTCTGCCTGCTGGATCATTGACTTTTTCATTTCATTCCTCCTCTCATCTCACTCACTAGCAACATTTCAAACAATTCTGAATCAATTTTATCAAGTCCTGCCCCAAAGTTCCTAGAAACAAGGAAGACAATGAAGAGATTCACCATGTAAGCATACTAACAAGAATGTCTACAGGAGACAAATCACTTCTTTCCTGTTTATCTACTGCATTTTTGAAGTATTTCCTAACCTTTCTGCATTCATGATCACAAGAGATAAGCACGAGGGCTTTCAGAAGAGTCCCAAGAGTCTCTGCATAACTGCTCACACTTCTGCTCCCCTGTCAAGAACACAGACTGTACTGACCAGGAGAAGCATTAAATCATGATATATGACCTAAAAAATGTCCTTAATTATTACCCAGGTACGTATGCATTAAAGCTTAACTTAAGACACTTTCCAAAGGGACATTTGGTCTTAATCTGCAAAATGAAGAACAGAGAACCTGCCACTTCTCTGCTGTTCTGTTCCACTGATTAATGATTTTCATCATATAAAGACTCTTTGATTCCCCATTTGAATTGTCTTGAGGTTTGTCTTGTGTTTGTATCTAGTATGTATGAAACCACTTTTTAATGTTAGTTCCTGGAAAAAGTTGATTACAAGCTCCAGCCAAGCCACAAACCCCTGCCCCCATTATTTCTGATACTCAAAATACATTGGGCTCTAGCGATTATTTTTTCTCTAGTCTTCCATCACCCACATAATTCTTTCCAGATTCTTTCCAGTTTCTCCTTACCTTTTTGAAGGTGCGCATCAAAACTAGAGCACAGAAGTTTCAACTGGGTCTCACCAATGATATGGTAAAATGAACTCCCTGTTCATAAACTCCAGCACTGTAAGCAGTTTGCGCTCAGTTGCTTGTACAAGTTATATGATAAAACTGTTTAAGCAGCACACTCCAGAATGCAACTCCCACAGATCTGACCTGCATGCTTCATTCCTAAGGTCTGGATTTAGTGCATGTGATGCCCCAAATCAAGTGAGCATCTGAAAATATAATGCAACATCCTCTCTTCAACTGTGTTCATTTTGATACTATTTAGAGGCTGAATTGAGAGGAAAAGCTCTGCTTTTGTCTCATGTTTGCAGGCAACTGAATATAAATTTTGATGAAGTATTTCACCTGCACTTAGACCTGCTGCTGCATTAACAGTACAGACACTTTTTCAGTACCTAACATCAGAAAGGCCCAGACTGCTCCCCTTTTCAGTAGCTTGTATCACAGGCTGCAGGCAAAATCACACCCAAACATTTCTTGCTCACAAAGTATCCTAGCAGATGACATCTGGGCTCTCCAGCCCACTAACAGTACCAGCAAGAAGCTCAGTTGGCAACTGTTTTCTCACACATATGGGCATGACTGACTCATGGAAAGTTGTCGGAATCATTAAATTCTACAGCACAGTAGGGCGAGGCAGAATCATTCTCTGCAAGAACATGTCTCAAATCGCCCTCTGCTAGATGTACACCAGCCACACGCACCTCATCAGAATAGTCACAAAAGCTTTTGAGCTGGAACTCACCCATTAGATTAGGTTAATGCTGGCGATGAGTAAGAAGATATTATCCATTATCATATTTTGTAATCCCCTGGTCAGTGGGATGCTAGAGCTCCTCATGTAGGGAACCTGCTTCGGCAGAGGTGTTGCACTCGATCTCTGGAGGTCCCTTCCAACCCCTATGATTCCATGATTCATTAACTCTGGGAGCCAACAAGATAGCTACTTCTTCACTGTCAGACTTGAACAAAGTCACGAGCAACCCCTGGACCTTTGAGACAAGTTGATTCTAGAGCCAGATAATGGTCCAGAGTGATTTAGAAAGGTCACTGAATTCTACATTCAGGTTGGAGGTTTCATTAAACAAATATTTACTTATCTGTACAAATCTCAGGAAAAAAGTCAACATTTCTCCTTTCAGAAGTAAACTTCACAATGGAATGATTTTTTCATTATAAACTATCTTGGTTCTACACCAATAATCCTTTACTCTCTTTCTCTAATCCTTAAATATTATTTTAATAAACAAGTTACACTCAGCATATTCTGTTTGATCTTTTGCTGTATATGCGTGTCACAATAAGATATTGATCTAGATATCGAATATTAGGAACATTAAAAACAAACAAACAAACAAAAAAAACACATGGATATATCAAGGAAAACTACCTTACTCCAGAAAATAAGCTCTCCTCCTTCCCTTGAACTTGGTAGGAATTTGTGAACACACAGCAGTTTCAAACAAAACACCAAGGAATCTTCCATCTAAAGTGCTTCACTCAGAGGGCAATGAGGCACTGGCTGCCAGTGGATGCCCTGTCCCTGAAGGCTTCCAATGCCAGGCTGGATAAGACCATGGGCAGCCTGATCTAATGGGTGGCAAACCTGCCCATGGCAGGGCACTGGCACCAGATGAGCTTTAACAGCACTTCCAACCCAAGCCACTATATGATTCCATAATGCCTCACTTCAAACAAACACAGCTGAAAGTGCTGCCCTGAATTTTCCGAAGCCTGTTATCCCTGGCGAAGCTATGACTCCCCAAAATGAAATACTAAGTGAATCACTTTTACACGCGTTAGATTTAAAGAGAAAGCTAAAGAAGTTCTAAGAGTAGTAAGCAGATTTACATACAGTTCTCCTTTACAAAAGAGAAATATTGTGTAAGGTGTATCAACTTGTGATTTCTATTTGTTTTTTTATCACATTCAAACAAAAAATTGAGCACTACAAAAGCAGAGAAACTATTAATATATAGATATATATACATATATGCTTGATTGGAGTTGCATTTACAAATAGCGAGGCAAAATGGCTTTGGCTACACACATTTTATCTTTCTTTTTCCCCCCTGTTAAAATGCTAAATATACATTACAGTTTCATAAACAAGTGATTTAAAGCTCATAGTGCTTATAAATGCCAAGCCAAAGCCATTTTGTAAATGTAACCTTTAAAACAACCAAATACTACTTTTGGGGGCTGCTGTTTAAGAATAACACCATTGAACACTCGCATACTGCAAATTAAAAAAAACCAAAGTTCTGAAGCTAGAATCTCACACAGGAATTTTGCCTCAGGAAATGAGCAAGATGAGGTCTCACTTTGCACACTGGTTGCTACAGGAACATGTATTACAAAAGGAAGCCGCTTAGGCTGCAGCAGATCTGACTTACCACAAGAGCAACACGTGAAGCAGTTGGTATGATAGAGGTTACCCATTGCTTGGCAAGCCTGGCTCGCTCCATACACACCTTTTCCACATTTTATACAAATACCTACAAAGAAGAAACAGAACAAATGTTAGAATTCTTTTCAGATCCTCAAGTTAGCTCTGGGCCATTGAACCATAGCACTCACAGTACCCCCAAATCAATGAGCTCCTCCACATCATTTGACTCAGGTAAGCAAGTTAGCAGCAGACAGTTTGCATGAAATAAATACATTGTAATTAACCCAAAATAAGCGGGCTGGAGCAGGCCTCTGCTGGCAATTCAACACGTGGAGACTGAGGTTAGCTAAAGATAGAAAATATACTGAAGAAACAATCTAGTAACACCTTGACCATTTTACCTTCAGTAATTATGAATGACAACGATCTGGTCTAAAATGAAATATTTTCTCTTTTCCTCTCTCCAGGAGCACAAACAATACACCAGTAATGCTGGTCCAGGTGGAAGCCAGCACAGGGAAACAGGAATTGTTTGTTGCATTTAATAATTGCTTAACCGTCCACAATTAGTAATATGCAACCTAAAACATAACCTGGGAGCTTACAAAACAGAAGAGCAAAGCTTACACCTTTCTCGTGGTCTAAGGGCAAAAACTCTGGCTAGCAGTTTTGTAGTGGGAGCAGAAATTCACCTTCAGTGCCTAATGCCTGCTCTTGGTGAAGTGGGGGATGTTTCTCGTATATGGTCTGTATAAGATGAAAGTACAAAGAAGCACAGAGCTGGCAAACTGAGCTGTCGAACTCATACAGGACAGGGTCATTGTGAAGCGGAAATGAAGCGCTCACAAATCTGAATCCTCCTTCCACATATTCAAGTGAATTGATTAAGTTCATCTGAGATAATCAATGGTCTCTCACTGGAGCTGTACAGTGCATCTCAACATTCTGAATTTGGAAACACTACAGTAGAAGATAGAAACTGAGTCTTCCACCTCGCATAACTTTATAAGGAAGTTGTGATCCATGGGTTGATTGAGGCCCTGTTTCAAATGCATGCACAAGCTCAGCATTACCAGCATCAACAAAACTGCTAATGTACTTGAAAGTCCAGGAACTCCAGAACTACAAAACTGAGCTTTAATCACCCAGATTTTTTTTCCCTGTTATGCTATGAGCATTTTATTTATACACATACATGCATATATATATATGCAAGCTGCTTACAGAAAATTAGTATATTATGAATTAGTAGAAACTTACATAGCAGGAAAAAAAAAAAAAAAAAAAGGCTAACAAATCACTTGGTGTCTCAGTTCCCAATCCACATCCAGCATATGAACTGGAAAGGAAAGAAAATGCCATCTGTCTCTGGCAGATAGCAGTAAGGAGATGAGCAATGCTGGCAGAAGAGCAGGACCCATCAATACAGCAGAGATTTAACCAGATTGCTCAGTAAAGAAACAGTCAGACAATGCAACAGCCCAGAAATATCTCTGTCCCTTAAGTTACTCAAGACTTATTTTAAACTCCATTTCTGAAACTGAACTGTGCATCTGTATGGACTGTGTAGACTGTGTGGACAAAAAAGAGAAAAAAGCAACTTCCTACACTACTAATCCAAGTACTAAAACCTTCCATAAGTTATGGGTTTTTCTTGGTGTTTTTATACATTTAACTACCTTTTCAAATCATGAAAAGAGATCAGCTTTTCATTCATCTTGTTCAATAATGTTGTAATTTTGAAATACAAGAATATCTGTCAATTAAGTGAAATTATAACCTTAAAGAAACCAGCAAATCTATTAGCAGTAGTTTTTAGTTAAATTTTTTTTTTTAAATTAAAAAAAAAACAACAACAACAACAAAAACTCCCGAACTTGAGTTCTGTTTCAGTGAAACAGGAACTACAGCTTTAGTAATATTAGATTCGTGTCCTTAGCTAACACCAAACCAGCTGCTAGCTATATCCATCAGTTCACTATATCGCTGATCATCCCTCAGACAAGCTTAGTTCAGATACAGAAAATGGAAACTTAGGCATATCTGTTGCCTTATCCAAGGCTGTTACATCTATTTATTTATGCAAAGACAAAGGTTATGAAAAAGGTCTGCTATTAGCCACGGGTTAATGGTTAATTGCTGATAAAAGACCACTATTGATTTTTGCAGACACTGATCAGAAAGGGTCTGTCAGCCAGCAGCTGCAGGACGAACTAGCAACAACAGCACTGCAACCAACAGCAGCCAGAGCAACTCCCAAACCTGCTCATCTCGCCACAGCCCTGAAATACCTGCCATCCCTCCTGGCCTTTGGGGCTGCACACACAGCAAAGAAATCAACTGTCTCAGAAATCAGACATCTTTCATCTTCAGCAGAAGGTTGTTGTACCATATTTCAGTTTAACTCCAGGTAGAGGAGCCAGAAGAGAGACCAATGAGAGCCTCCCCACTGCACTCTTCTTTCCCATCTCTACGCCAGCTGTGTACCTGAGATGGATGGCTAACACTAGCCTGGCTGTGAGGTCACACATTCACCTTTTCCTATTTATGCTTTCCTGTTTATCCAAAGAATAACAGAAATCCAGCCTGTGGAGCTGATGTTACTGTCAGTGAGCTCTCATCCTCTACTACAGCCTTGAACTGCTCAGATAAATGAAGGTACTGCCTAATTTATTTGCCATTGCTCCAGTGATCCATTAGAAGCAAAAGGAGGATTTATTGTGGATGTTAATATTAGTCTCTGCAGCAAGTGATTCGTTAAGAGCAGCTGTCACTTTGTTAACTTACATTCTCTGAAAGAGCAGTCATTAGCTCCAGGAATAAATGACCACAGAGACCATCAGCATGCTAAAAAGGCATATGTATAATTCCAAAAGTATATTTTGGAAAGTATATATGCAGCTGTGGTGTGAGCATAGTGTGAGCTCATAACTGCCTTGGAAAAGCACTGATCACATGGTTGTTCAGGTCTGGTTTTCCACCAGTTACAGACTGCACACTGCAAGCTTGTGTAAGCCTTGACATAACGGCTACATCACTTTTTCTTTTTCCAGATTTAATTCCAAAACTTGTTAAATTGCCAATGAAGAACACTCTGTTACACAGCAAGCACATCTCATTTCTGATCCCTCACTTATGTGACTTCAGGTCAACTGTTTCAGCAGTCCCTCCCAGCACCTCTGCATTAAGCTTCCAACTGTACATCCAGCTTCAACACATTAATGTCTGCATTTTCACCCAGGTCCAATGCTCTCCTATAGAGCTGGTCTCTCTCTTCAGCTAGGAAAAGATGTTACCAGATGTTGCATATAGGCTCAAAGTCTGCATAACAAGTCTCCCTCAGCAGTAGTATGACACCGTATCCTTCCTTAGCTGAGGTAAAACAATGTCTGCATCTTTACACGGTATTTAATAGAACTAGGGGGAGAAACCACTGAACAAACGTGCTCTGTGGGCCTCAGCTGAAGTCCATCATTAATAGCAATGCTGGAAAGAGAATGAGCTCCCAAGAGGCTGCCATAGTTAGGCACCGCATGCTGCCAGCACTCCCCCACACTTTAACCAGTCCACTTCATCCAGCTTGACTGCATCAGTCAGAATGGCATCTCATGGTGCAGCCAGGGCGAGCTCCAGCACTGCACAGCAACAGAGCAGTCAGAAAAGCAATGCTCCCTGGCTAATATGTGCATTAGTAAAATCCTGGTACAAATATCACAAGAAAACAGAAAAACTGTTATCAGCCTAGATATCTATTTTCTATCACAGCCTAATTTAGGTTTAGATCCAAGAAATCAAAGCACGCAGTGTAACAAAGGTATCAGCAGCTACCTAGATAAGACCTTCAAGCTATGCAGTGAAACTTGCTGCATCACACATCTGAGAGTTTTCTGCACTAGTCTATGTGTTAGAGTAAGGACAGTCTGGGTCCTGTACATCCAGTTCTGGGATGATCTCTCTCCTGACAAGCCTGTGTCTTTCTGACCACGCAAGTGCAGACAGCGGACTGGTACTTCATCCAGATTTCACCAGTTACCCAGAATTGGGAAAGAGGTGATAGTCAGAGATTAAATGCAGTTTGTATAACAGCAGACGTATGACCTTTTGTCCAGGCCTTATCCTCAGGCACAAGTGGAAATCAGCCTGCACCTAATTCTATCCTCACTTATCCTGAAGTCAATGGTTTAGCACAAATACAAGAAAAATGGTACCATATGGCCTCAACTTCAGCAAGAGCAGCTGTATGAGTCAGAATGAGAATCTGTCTATTGCACTCCTTGACAGCATGCCACAACACAGGGATGAGCTGCAGCTTTACTGTCTTACAGTCACACTGTATCTCCTGGATAACTGCTACATGCTGCCTACAGTAGGAGACAACCATGCCCTGTCGTCAAGAGTTATGGTAAAGCTAAAATTAACAACTACCACATGGCACAGATGAATCCCTCCCTGCCTCAGCAGTTCTGTTCACACTGCAGTGCTGGGAAGAGAGGGTGAGTGCATTTTACCCTCAGGCTACTGCAAAATCTCATTTTCTTTTCACAGGGAAAGAAAGACCATCCCCAGAAACCTCAATAACAAGCTTTCCACACCCCTTTGGCACACTCAGGTGCAGGGAATGAAAACTTGCAGGCATGAAGCAAGAATTATAAAGGAGAAAGAAACTTTAACTCAGAGAAGGCAAAGTGCAGTACAAGGAGCTAACTGTGAAAGCACAAGGACTGCAGATGGGCTATGCCTCCACGGACAGCCCATGCCACTGCAGGCATTCCTTCAGTGACAGGCCTACAGCCCCTCACAGTTAAGCAAGCTTTAAATACGGTGGTGTTACCACCTTTAAAAAATATTCCGCTGGGAAGCTGGGTAAATAGGGAAGCAGCAAAGCTGCACCTGCCTGAGCTGACAGCAGCTACTGTACTGACATCCTGTTCTGCAGCAGCTCCGGATGCTGTGACTTCAGGAGAGAAAAATGCTCCCCTCCTTCCAATAAACAGAGGAGAAGCGATGTTCTGATGTACACGTCATCAGCAAGAGACTGCTAGTAAAAAGCAAGGCACCTACAAAGGACAAAGGGGCAGAGCCTCCTCCCAGCAGCCAGGGAGGGAACCCCTCTCAGGCCTTGCCACTATTGGCAGCTCACAATGAATTTGTCACCTGATGGATGCCCAGCAATTTTTCCAAGACTTCAGTACCCAACATAAAATGAAATCTTATACGTGCAAGTATATAAGAAAAATATACTCTAGATGCTCTGAGCAGCAACATAACAATTGCACTGAGAGTTGGCTGTTGCATTTTTGTGATAGGTATAATGAGGGGATCAGCTGGGTACATTGCTTACACCGCTCCCACTCCCACTGGGAAGATAAAAAGACATCACAACTTTAAGATGAAAAATGACAGATTAAGAGATGCAGACATACTCCAGTAAACAATTTACACTCCCTCCCAAGACACAACCCATAACACAGACATGATCCTCATAGCTGGGGGGGACTTGGACGTACCCAGTGACACTGCTCTGGTTCACATGTACCCCACACAAAGTAGGAATAAGCTTAAACTGTGGGAAAGATAGGTACATCACCTATGTCTTAAGCAAACAAGAAATGTCTTAAGCAAAGCAGGACCAGAAAACATTTCAGCATTACTATTAAATTTTTCTGACACATCACCCTGGCTTTCCTCCTCCTGGAAAAACTAAAAATGACATCAATACACCACTTGGGCTCTTGAGAAACTTGTCTGCCAACATGAAAATATCTCCATTGTTTCAGTGCCTGCATACTGGAGGAGGCATTATCACTCAGTTAGCCTATAGGTTTGGAGCAGGAGGCATGCATGCTTGGAACTTACTCGGAGAACAGAAATTAGGCATGAATTTATGCAGTAAAGCTCACGTTCACTGAAAGTTTTGCAGAAGCAAGCTGTATGCTCATACATTAATCCTGAAAAAAAAAAAAATTAAAAAAAAAAATTCAACCATCTCCACTCTATCTATTGCTAAACAAAATCATGGCTTGCATTGGACAAAGCTGCTAGAAAAGGATAAAGTCAGTTCCAGTCATGGCACTGCTGGTCAGGACACTGGAGCTGAGCTTTATCAGCCTGAAGGAATCTGTGCTGCCAGCGAGCAGGTCAGCAGGGTCTGGCATCTGCCTATTCTGACTTGCTTAGTTAATACATGGGTTGTTTTGTTGGAAGCTTTCCAAAGTTTCAAATGTAGTGCGAGACAACGGGTATGAGTTTGAATAGACAGAAAGCTGTAGAAATGACTCTGATACCGCTTTCTCCTACTGTATTTTAGCAGCTAAAAACTCAACAAACATCTGTGCTGGTGAATTAAACCCTGGCAACTCTGGGTCAGCATCACAGAGTGGGTAAAGTAATGGGAGCCAGTATCAGCTCTGATTAGCAGCTGCTGGAAACTGGAAAGCTTTTGTTACTCTTAAAGTAGATCCACCCAATCACACACTGAAAGCCTGAAGCTAGAACAGAAAATGCTTATTGCTCCATACAGTATGTGAAATTACTGCTCTGAACCATGAAATTACTGACACTATCTGCACAGAGTTCATCCCGCCTTGGCTACAGCCAGCGTGCCTCTGCATAACTTTCTTTTGTGTGGATATCTAACTCTGCCACAGAGCCTCACAACAGCACAAAGCTTATCACAGAGCTATTGTTCTTCACAATATTTTAGTTACACTGACACTTGGTTTACAAATATTCGTTTATTTCTCTGCTTCTTGATTTAGTGCTCGGCAGTTCCAGGATGATTTATACTTCTCACTTGGCATTTATAGAAAGATCTTTTGCTGCTGAGGCAATGAACTGGAAGACTGAACAGTTCTTGTGGGCTTCTCTATCGTCTTTGCTGCTTTGGGTCGCTTTGTTTGCAGCTCAGAGCTCAGCTGACTGCTCAAGCTTCATGACTAAGTTGACAATCACAGCTAGAAGCACAAGAGGACTTACAAATAACTTCAGCAATTGACTTGTTGGCCAAAATAAATAAATAAATCTCCAAAGCAACTCTTTATTACTGAAATTATTAAAAGAAGGAAACACACTAGGTTAGTAATTCTCAGTGAGAATGAGTGACTTCTGGAGGGAAAAACAAGTCAATAAAAATCCATCCACATCCTACCCACCCTCCACTGCAGAACATCAGCAATATCTTGCTGTGGGCACACATCCTTGCAGTTGCATTTACAATAACTATGTAGACACCAAATTACACCCACCTCCAGCTGTTCGTCCCCACCCTTTGACCAAGGACTAGGATCCCTTTAGCTCTACCAGTAAAGGTCGCTGCATGCTCTATTCCATTTCAGCCCAACAGGCCCAGGTCAATAAGGCCTTTCTGCTCAAAATCCTTAACTTGGTTCTTTTTGCCTGGAATCTTAAGTGTGATCACGCACAATTCAGACATTTGAGGGGCAGCAGCTTCTTGCACAGTTGCAGCAGCGATCAGATGAAAATAGACTGATGCCACCAAGCCCCAAGTCTGTACAGCTGCTGGCTGCAGAGGACACACCATTGCACCCAGAGGCTGCCTCTGGCCAAGCAAAATCAGAGAGGCACAGAAGTCATGCTTACAAGCAGAAATAACGAAGGCTCCTGAAAGCCCTGGGCTCAGTCCATACAGATCTAAAACCAACATCCAAAGCTCCACAGGGTGAATTTCCTGTTGGGAAGGTGATGTATGAGCCTTCTGAGATAACGTGGAAAAGACAACCAGTTTTAACACTCTAGCTTTGAAGAATCCATACAGCCAGTAACAACAGTGACACTAAAGCACCAGCAATGCAGTGCAAATATCCTGAACTACACAGCACATCAGATCTGGAAACATCAGCGGCACTCAGGTCAAGTTGGAAAGATTTTTCATTACAGTCTTCTGACATTGCTTGTATGAGTCATTATTAATATATGGCAGAAAAAGGTCATATTACAGCTGCCTCCTTTAACATATTTAATATGGGTTCTTGATTAAACAGGGACACTCATCAGAAAGTTTCCAGGTACATTCTTCTATTTCTTAGATAACGGTCTATTTCCAGAATGAACATGCCCTTCTGGAAAAGGCACGACATTACATAACCACAGAGGGTTATATATTCAACCACTCCTTCCATGAACAGTGCCCAAGTGTTTGAAGCTGATGTCAGTGCGTAACTCCTACTACCTACCCTGCAATGGTGCCCCAATCATTAGCATGCACTGTGGAGGTTCTTTATCATTTCCAGAAGTATAAACAGGCTCTCTTAAATAAAGAGCAAGCACATAGGTAGGCACTATACAACACTTAAAAAAGGCGTAACTAAATTAAGGCCAGAAATTACCTGAAAACCTCTGTGACCTCAAAACTCTGAGGTTCTTTTTTAGTCACAGCAAGTAAAGCAAATCAGTGATGCTTTGGAAATGCAGTGAGTAGTGGAATATACCTTCATATAACGGGATCCTGCAGGGACAGCAATTTCAGAAAGTCATTCACTGTAGGTTTCTCACACCTCCAGTTCATGAGACATTCTAATTCTAAAATAACCATCCTGACAAGTCCTACCTCCCCTGCCTTAGCTTCACCAAAAAGCCCAGCCTTCTCCAACCAATTAGGCACAGGAAGGAGCTCCATGCTAGTGCAGCTAACCTCTTCTTCCAGTAGGACAGGAAGGCTCTCAGACCATAAGAAAAGCCTGTCCTGATCTAGCCTCACAAAAACTCTCAGGATAGGTGGTGAAATATAACACTAACCTGTGGCCTGTCTGGCTGGTTCAACAGAAATGTCAACAGACACGTCATACCTCTAGTTTAGTACTGCTGAATGATCCAGAAATGCACAAACGCAGAGACATCCCTCTTCCCCCACTTTGCCCCCGAATGCCTCACTCAATTCAAAATTGGAGGAAAATGAATAAAAAAGGATGGAAGACTAAAATGATCACTGTGCATTGCACTGGCACCCTGGTGTGTAACAAGCATCACCTTCACAGAACAGAAGCTGTCAACCAGCCTTCAGCACCACAAGTACCCAACCACAAGCCATGTCTGTTCCCAAAACCAGCACACTCACCCTGCTGGCATGAAAACAGTTAGGCACCCTCATTTTAAGCTGAAATTAGGAACCTGAACTCTGTTTCTTGTGGATTGGGATGCCAGAATCAAGTCAAAAGTGGTGAAAAAGAGGCAAGATGCTCTTCTACCTCAGTCCCAGCACACGCTGCAGCACCCACTGCCCAGACAGCACTCATTTAGGGTGGAAAGAATCAAGATTCTGCTATAGTAACCAGATAAGAGAAGAACTGTGGCTCAGCCATACTTAAGAAAACTACTACTAAAGCATAATAAATAACAATTACTTATTAAAAATCTCTATATATAAAGTAAAAAGAAAAAGCAAAATCCACAAAACCAGGGAAAGAGCAAACTAACAGAAAGACTGGAGGGTTAAGAAAAACAATTTTCCACTTCATTAGTTACAGTAAACATCACCAAATAAATGTGACCTTACGTAATTTATCAGGCAAGCTTCCCCTCTCTGCTTTGAAAGGTTACACAAAGTGGTGAAATGTTAGCAAATTTATGTCTTAGAAGACCAGCTAAAAATAACAGAAATGTGTTATCCTCTCATAATTATAAACTCAACACTTAACTGATATAAGAAGCCTCTATTCATTACAGCTAAAAAGAACATTCATTCGCCCTTACGTCATCCCTTCAATGTTATGTCTTGATGCAATTTTCAACAGCAGGTGAAATCACTAAAAATTGGAAACTGTGTGAAAAATTTTCCTCTGTCTGGTTTTAATTAAAATACTCAGCAAAATACAGAGGAACCATAAGGAGAGGTAACCCCTTCCACCTCATTTGAGCTGCCTGTTCATCATGACAGAGCATGGTGGAAACCCCATGTGTAACATCAGCGTTAAGTATTTCCCTACTACTAAAGCAGCAGTTCAGATTAGGATTGTGACAACAGCAACAAAAGATAATTCACAACTGGTTATGATCAGCATGGTATGTAACTGTAGCCTTTTAAATATTCAAAAGGTCCACCTAATAACTGAGTACCACAGCCACTGCTGAAAAGATGGGATGAGAACGCACAGCCCCAACACGCACATGCACACATCCCAGCTGCCAGACTTTCTATCTGACAGTGGGTGCAAGATGCTGCCTCTTCCAGCCAAGACCTGGTCCTCCTGCCACTCTTTCTTCAGGAGTTCTTCCTACATGACAGGATGGACCACTCTTGAGCTTGGAGAAGGCAGTCCTTGAAAAATCAACTTTCCTGGACACCCTTTTCTCCCTACCTACTTTTAAACTCCTTTCAGTGACATGCTAAGTCAGGACAGCCTACAGAAGTGCATTCCTCTGCTGTACATAGTACAAGGGGCAGGACATTCATTTTCTACTAAAGCTTCTCCTAATGCTAAACTCACAAAATGAAGCAGGCAATATAAGAGCTATAAGGATATTTCCATATCCCAGCTTCTACTTAGAGATTTTATCCCTGGTGGTTTCTCTTTAAGCTTCCAAGTAAGCATAAATGCATTTTTGAGTCTGACCTTTAATCAAAGCATTCAGGATCAATGTGTAAATCACACAGTCGGGATTTTAATTCTTACTTGCTGTAAGTTACAAATGATTGTAACTATTCCCTTGATTTCAGAGAAGTCTTTCTGGAATCTTTCTTTTTCCTGTACCCACTAAGACACACATTCATAAATGTTCCCTTAAAAAAAATCGACAAAAATTATCCTGAAAAACTAGCAGAAATAATTGGTGTCATTGGTTTTTATTTATTATTTTATTAATTAATGGAGCCTTTGTTTCCATATGAATCCAGCTTTTTCTGTAGTTAGATCCATAGAACTAAGGGCAGCCTTTACTTAACGAAGAATCTCCCTGCTGTGTTCTTTTTGTAAGAGCAGAGCACAGCACTGCCATTATCAAGCTAGTGACTACACATTCTCTGCTTCTCCAACTGGTACTCCTGCAAGATGAGGGATTTCATCCCTTTTGAGAGACAAGCTATTTGTCCAGTTAATAGAAGGAATTGTCTAGCCTCCAATGAGTGGTTTCTGTTCAATCTAGTACCAGTCACACATCAACTCTAGTTGTCTCCCATGGCAGCCCTGGAGAGAGAGACATCACCTCAAGCAAGAAAAACGAAGCAAACAGCACAAACAATTATTCCCAATGGGTTTTCATCTGATGGCAGACCCAGCTGGTATCTTGCAGTGGTGTCAATGGCTCATGCTAAGGCAATGGCTTATTCAAGTCTATGGCAGAACACATATCTTTTTCCCCTATGTTTCTTTGCACCAACTGACAAGTTGCAAAGGTGTGTGATGCCACATGAGAGTTAGGATAAGCAACTTAGATCTTTTTCAGGAAAAAAGAGAAGAAAAAGCTATGTTCCTCCACAATACTAGGTTTAAATCCTGGCAGATATCTCAATCCTCTACCCTCTGAAACAGACCAAGCATCTATTAGCAGGCAAAGAACCTTTATCTCAAACCTGAAATACTGGGTGTACCCCAGACAATGATTTCTTCAGCACCTTTTCCTGTACAGTACTGCCCAGATAACCATTTACTATTATTTCTTAGATGACCTGACCCAGGGGCCCTTGGAGGAAGCAACAAATTACAACTACCACCTCACTACTTGAAACACTCGATGCCTATTTAGGATCACCACATGGCCCGTTCTCTGTCCTATTTGGAAATGAAAAAACTCTAAGCCAAAATACTCATTATTCATGGGGTACTTTGTCAGAAAACCAAAAGAAACTCTACTTCCCCCCAGACCTTGTGACTCACCTCTTCTCTGACCCTGCAATAATGTACCACTGGACTTCCCAATTCTGCCAGCCTTT
The DNA here is from genome assembly GCF_054131305.1 of Coturnix japonica. NCBI lineage: Eukaryota > Metazoa > Chordata > Aves > Galliformes > Phasianidae > Coturnix > Coturnix japonica. The sequence goes on from NC_140668.1 coordinate 32,167,694, forward strand.
ACCCAAGCAAAATGCTCAGCATTTTCAAAGGAAGTTCTGCCTGCAAAGTCCCAGTCTTGGCCTCAGTTTCAGTAGTTAGAATGTTTTCTTTCTCTTTCATGAGCTTTGGAAATAAACGAGGTGGGCACAAACAAGGCAGGGGTGGCAGCCAGAGCTGGTCAGCACTAAGGCCAGACAGGTCCAAACTGCTCCCTCCACCCCCCACAAAGGAAGTCAGGCAAAGCCCCCTGCAAGGTGGGAGCAGGGCAGCAGCAGCACAGAGCTTCACACACTTAGCACACCAGGAAGCTGACTTTCAAGTCTGTGCTTGGAGTGTCTTCAAAGTCTTTTCTTTGAGAACAAATGCAAATTAGCCTCTGGGGATCACCTCCTTCTGAGCCAGTTCTTCACCAGCCTGAATTCCTCCCAGGTGTGCAACACTGGCTGGGGAAGGATTTTCCCAAAAGAGTATAATGTCAGTTTGCTTTTATACACCATGTAAGACTGCTCCAGCCAAAACTCTCTCTTCTTTTCTCCCATTCCTAGTAGGCCTGGAAGGTGTGCACTGTGAGAGGTTTTTTTTTGTTTGTTTGTTTTTTTGTTTTTGTTTTAATTATCATTTTTTTCCAACAGCATTCCTGTGCCTTCCCAGCACAAAGAGTACAACAGCTCTTGGACTGCACAGGACTCAGTGAGTGAACTGCCATGCCTCCACCCTGACAGGAACCTTGCTTTGTACCCTCCCTGTGCAACAGTCACACAAAACTCCAAGCCCTGACAAGCACCAAACTTGCCGTGGATTTGATTTTTCCCCTCTTAATTGGGTAGTGACCCACGTTGAAAGTATTGCTCGTTGGTGCCAGGAAGCATTATGCCACTCTTACAGGCCTTGCACAAGAATAATTTTCCCCTGAACTCTAGTGCAAAAACAAGACTAAGAGATTCTCCTTCCAGACCATGCAAAATGAGGAGCTTTTCTCCAATTGTTTGTGAAACAGCATTTAAATCCACATCTAATAGCCTCCAATATTTCAGGAAAAACAAAGTATCAATGGGTAGGACTATTTTGCTACCAAAATTGCAACCAAAGGAAGAAAGGTCAATAGAACCTGGAGCCCCAGCAGTTCATTCACAGCTCACACAGCATCAGGTGGCTCTATACACTCAGCTACAAACCAGAGCCCGATGACTGTCACATACACCACCCATACTCATACCTATTCCTTTGCTCTGTACATCCTCTCCAGTTTTAAGTCCTCACACCATTAAGCAAGGTGTCCTGTGCAGAAGAAAACAACAGAGAGGAAAAGCCAAGTACACAGCACACTTTGCTGGAAAGAGGAAAAAACATCACATGAAAGCACTGGGTGGAAATAGAAGCCTTGGCAAAGTCTTGACTTGGCAAGAAACCCTTTAATGGCAAGAAACCAAATTTCTCCTCCACAGAGGCACAGCCAAGTCAGCCCTGTGTGAACACCATCCATCCACTGGAGCTCTGCTAAAAGAATCCTTGTGTTTTCGTAAGATACATGGGCAAAACTTCAGCCAAGGAAGCATGGAAAGGGTGTGGAGCAACAGGGATCACAGGTGGACAAAGGAGAAGGATTAATTAACTTTCCAACTGCCCATACACCAACACCTGGAGGAGCTGCTGTCACTCAACTTCAGGATACAGCCTCCAGCTTTCCTAGGGCTTGCATCCTTCTTCAATAAATCCAACTCCTTAAAGTGCACAGAGCAGTTCAGAATCCTGTGCCTGTAGCCAATGTTCTACAAGCCAAAAGAGGTCAGCAGGACTTAAAGAGACAGTATCAAAGACCTCTTTCATGTCATTCTAGCTGATCATCTTTATTTACATCGTAACTTCCAGAATCTTGTTGTCCATTGGACAAGATACTTTTTCAGGAAAAAAGATACTTTTTCAGGACAGAAAAGGTAAAACAGATAAGGATTTACTTATTCTGTGGACCTCCATGGTGTAACTAAGAACAACGAGAGATGACTCCAAGCTGTCAGATCCAGGTCAGACACAGCCTTCTAGCATTAAGATAAGCATTACATTTTTTTAAATAAAAACTTGGTAACTTGTAAAACTGTTGATTTTGAGAGCAGAGCATGCTCTGTTAAGTGAAATTCCATGCAGGATCCCTGTCAATTGCTGGCAGGGTGATAGATGTGACATCTATTTTTCTATTAAACATTTAATTGTTAATTTTTAACCTTTTCATAGAGTTCAAGTGTCATTGTAAAGTTTACATTTAGTATTACTTCCATGTAGTTTCAAATGTTCACAGTAAATCTACAACCCCCTCAAGTGCCACTGAAAACCTGTCAGCGCTTCATAGACCATCTACCAAAATACACAGCTGGTGCAAGATTCAAATTAACATTCAGGATGACTGGGTGCAATAAAAATGTACACATAGGAAAATGGGAGGTGTGATGTTCTGCTAAAAACTCTCATCCACCCCAGCAACTGACACAGGACAACTGGGCTGAAGGCACAAGGATGCTTAGAGTCCCTGTTCTGTCACTCATCAGGACTTGTTCTGTGCATCATTTCACATGCAGACAGGCAGCACCAACCTACGCCGTCCATGGGGGTTTGTCCTACATTACACAATAGCACTAAAGAAAATCAGATGTATTAAAGTACCATTTTTTCCCCCCAAAGTTAAACCACTGATCTCTGTGCTGATCCACAGCAGTTTGCAACCACAGCAAGCACCATCACTTGACATGAACCTCCACTGCTTTCCAGCGCTGCAGCACAGAGGCCCAGGCCTGCTCCAGCCCGGAACAGGTAGAACAAGCCAACATGCTTTCTAAGAACACCAGCTACTGACCTACACTTGAGAAAATTACTTGCTTATTTTTCAAACCAGATCAAAATCTGGACTCCAATACACTTGATTGTTGTACAGTTCTGTTTTCCATTGAGTGTTTTGATCTGAGAAACGTGGCTTTGATTAAAAATGGGCAACAAACCAATTACAGAGAAATTTCACATGACAAAAGCTACAGCAGTATTAGCCACTAATTAAAACTCTTCCTTTGACTCTGAGCATTTCCTAGTTTCCCCCCAGCTATACCTGAGCGTAATGGTCAGCACACAATTACACTTAAATCAGTAAATACTTTTTTTAGAAAAGAAATCATACTTATCCCCTCCAAAATCCCTCCCCACACACACACTGCAATGCAAACTCAAGGGCCACACACGGGATCTGCACACAAAAACGCACCTCAGGTGACCTGCAATTCGATTTGGGCATTATACAAACAGTTTCCTAGCTCTGCGTTTCAAGTCCGACAGCACATCACCATGACCCTGCCACCAACCTACGTTCAGTACTGGCCTGACTCGGTGCTTCTTGCAACTCTGTGAATTGGGACCACCGATACAGAGGTAACATTCAGGGAGATGGAGAAAGAGCAGCAGCACCAGTGACCTTCCACCTCAGGAGCTTTACTCATGGGAACCCAGTTCCCTGCAAAGTACGCGCTCTGGAACACGGCTGCAGCACAGGAGAAAGGTTTATGCAATGACCGCCAGAATGAAATGTATTTCCCACGCCTGGGAGAGGCCACAAGGTCTCCATGTCCCCATGGACCACAAGAAATATGATCCAAGCGAGCTGGAGCAATGCAAAAGCATCTAAATCTGCACAACTGTCAAACAGCATTTAGGAATGGCTTTTCTTTTCTCTTTATTTTAACTTAAAAAAAATTCTAAGTGGCCACATTAAAAGGGAGAAAACATCTTGTTTTCACTTTCCAGAAGTTCTGTGGCATTGTAAGTCAAACTGTTCACCAATTAACCAAATATCTGAGAGTCCCCAGCAGTTCTTCCACAATAGCTGTCTACTCCTCACAAAGACTAAATATGCTTTGAGTTGAAACATACCTTGTTAGGCCAAACTCATAGAAGAACAATGGTATCTACTGAGGCACAACTTTTAGTAGCGTACTAAATGCCTCATCATTGTTCACTAAAACCCTTCCTTGGCTATTCTGTGACAATACATATTATTATTCTTTACATTTAAACACGTCTCTCCCCACACTTCCCTTGGAGGTGATCACTGCCGAGTGTAGAGTGCACACATCACACACAGAGGAGTTCTCTAAGCCATGTGCTTAGATAAACAAGCCAGAACTTCCACTCAGCACCTCACAGCCCACTCACCCAGGATTTCAGGCAGGAGCCAAAGCCTTTCCTACAACAACCACATCAGTTCCATGATGTTCTTTCCTTTCAAGTCACACAGTAGTTGCCATTGTTGCCCCCATCTCAGTGGTGAAGACAGCCAGAACTCACGGCCACGCTGACCAACACAGCTGAGCTGAATCTGTCAGAGCATTCACACCACAGATTTAAACCAACTGCCTTCAAACCTTTGTGCAAAACCTGCTCAGAGGAACTTTTCCAGGATCACAAATTTGGAAACAGGTGTCATTAGCAATAAATCCTTACTCTTCAGTCACCCAGGGTAAGCCTCTACATATTTTATAGGTGCAGTAGTTCTCAGTTGAGTATTAAATGAGTGTCTGGGCTAAGCTGTGCTGTTGGTTTTTTCCAGTCTTTCTCTCCCCCCCACCCCCCTCCTTAATGAGTCATAGGCCTTTTCTTAAAAGTTTTCTGGAATACATAAGTGTAATGTTAAAGATATGCAAGAAATAAAGGTTCAGATGATGTGAAATACTCCAGTTGGAAGAGATACGATGCATCTGGCCACCTCCTTGTGCTCCTCTGCCTCACTGTGCAGCTACAAACTAGCCTAGACTGAGGGTAAGCTAAAACAGCATAGTGAGGTTAACAGAAAGAGATAACGAGTCAAAACAGAAATACCCACACCAGTGCAGAGTGTGATGCAAAATCCACTTCCAGAGACAGGATCTACGCAGGCACAGGGAAAAAACACTTAAAAACACAACCAAAACCAAACATCTATCAAATGATTATTAGAACAGCTGCTAATTTTGTTAAGAGATGGAGGCTGTTTCAGCTTCCAAGTGAGCAGGACCCCTACTGCCAGCCTGAAAGCACCTCCAAGCAATGCCATGCCACAGCCCCAGGTACCACCATATTGACAGGACTTAAACCTTTGCAGGCTGTTGAACACAATCCCCCTAAATAAGCTAATAATAAAGCTTGCTGACACCATGCATGTTCCTTTATTTCTTCCTTTTTTTGCTGCTTCAGTTTCACTTGTCTTCTCTAAGATCAGCGAGCACATGTGGCTGCAGTGTGCTGGCAGGAGCTCTTGGAAGTGGCAAGGTGCTGCCTCTCAGCTGTGCAAGCAGGAGTAGGGCAGGCACAAGGCACTTTTTACAGCACTGCTACTTTCAGAAAGATTAAAACAACTGTGGAATGACATCTTCCATCACTGTACAGATTAACAGAAGGCTGCAGGAAGAAAGGGGAGGATGGAGAAGTAAAAGCAGCAAAGCCACAAGCACTGCTCAGAGCAGCTGCCAGTCCCCCAGTCTGCTGGGTCTGCTAGATCCACCGAGGCCTCTCCAGCGCTCAGCCCCTGTACATGCTCCAGTCACACGAAGGCACTTCTGCAGGTCCTGAGTGCCTGCAGGGCTCCAAGGTAATTCTTGTCCATCCTCTCTAGGTGGAAGGCAGCCCCCAAGGTCAAAACCAGCCCATTGGGGCAGCACCTTCAGAGCAGCATTACCAAAGGACTAGGCCCTGTCCCTTCTCTTTAGGTCTCACTATTGACACTTTTACATTCTAACCTGGTGCAGGCACCTGATCTAGAACTGCTGCCTTGCCCATCTCATTCAAGAAAAGGGAAAGATCAGGGGCAGCAACAAGAGCTTGATCATTTATTATCTGCCCCATACCATGGGCTCCATCTGAAATGGAGCAAGACTGCCAGTATAGGCAGAGTTAGTGTAACACTCAGACTGACCCACAAGCAGTACAAATACAGAGTATTCTTTCTCCTAATAGGACTAGTTAATCACTCAACCTCAAAGAACTCACTGTTTACATCTTCAAAGTCATATGTGGACAAAAACAAAGTGGCATGAAGACAGCAGAACCACACAGATTAGCAGATTTTTGTCCATTACTGAATGGACAAAATAGGGATTACTGTTTCCTTTCCTGGAGATGGGGAAAATGCAGAGAACACAGAAAAATTATAGTCACCATATGAACGCTTACTCAGAGGGCAATGGAGCTCATCCAATTAAGGAGTATTAAGCCATCTGTTGTTAGACAATTGGCTTAACTTTTATTTTGTCCATAGGTACCACAGGACACTCTGCAATTGCCTTTAGAGTGTGTCAGATACAAGTATGCATGAACCACAATGCAAATCAACACTTTTTGCTGCCTTCTTTTTACTAAGACCTTCTCCAATACATCTGAGTGGATTATTTATATCAACGGATCTGTCAGTAAGTGGACTTTTCCCTCCCTGGTTCTTTTCTCCCTGTTTCTAACAAATCAGCCTGCAGTCATACCAGATTTGCCCCTCACATGCTCATTCAGCCCAAGCTCAGCATTCAGCCCTATGAGAGAAGCAGAAACACAGGACCAAGACCCGACAGGACTTGTTAAAACCTGGATGACTTAGAAATGATCCTTCTTTTACAGTAACCATGTTTTCTGACTTTCATCTGCTTCGAGGGTACAAGACACAGTAGTGCTTCTCTCTGCCACCACAACAAATACATGGGGCAACTGGCATTTACGTTCCCTAGACATAAAGGCAAACTGCCTTCTGACCTGGCACAGGACACATCTGCCAGAGCTTAGGGCTTGTTGCAACCCATTCCTACACATGCAAATACTGACACAACGGTTAAGCTCTTCTAAATAAGAAAGAACCATCTGCAACACCCATTCCTGAGGCTGCTCCTGGAGCCCCTGATCACACCCAGCTCTTCTGGCCACAGGAGAATCCTCTCATAGGGTCAAGATAGCTCTAAGTTACATTTCTTACCCTAAGCATATTTTAGCTCTCGGCTCTGGACACTGATGTTATTTTGAAGGTAACATTTCTTAGCACGTTAACTACCCTGCTCTGCAATCCTGCTCCTGCAGATACTCACACCTGACCTGTTATCAGCCTCAGCTGGTGATGTTCCAGCAATCACCTGAACATTGTACCAAGTGCCCGACACTAAAAGGTTTTCCATGCAGGAGAGGGCACTGCTCGCTCAGCTACCTCATCTGATCAACCCAGGTGTGTCTCACAACAAGCACCACACTAAGTCCTGTACTTTCTCTCTTTTGCTTAGGGGACACTAATGTTACACTGAAAGCAGCTTGAATCTTCAGCATTTAAGTCAAGGACCAAAATAATGTATGTCTCTGTCCCAAGCAATGCCTCTATGGGTCAGACTGCACACCAACAGAAAGTCTCCTCCTTTCCACCCAGCCAGGGCAGAAAGGCCCAGAGGTTGCCTCAGAAGGCCACAGACTCCACAGCCCTGACACACAGGGCCACAGCTGGGATCTGGCTCATCCTAAGCCCCTCATCTGCCTGGGCATCGCTGTCCCTTCTCTCCCACAAGCTCCTCCATGCAGAGCCCTCATCCGCACTGCAAGAAGAGGACAAGCCTCCCACTGCCAGGGGTTCCCAAGCCCAGATCCCACCCAGCTCATCAGTCCCCTGCACCTCAGAGGAGCAGGGCACTACTTGCACACTCCAGGATTATCTTCCAAAGACATTCTGGCCTTTCCCACCCAGTACAAAATAAAAGACAAAGGAGATCTATCTGAACTTTGGTGCGACTACAAAGCACGTTCATGTGCTTTGTGTTCTATAAAGAACAAAGACGTCAAGGAGATAGCCAACAGGCTGACAGCCTCAGCAAAGACAAGGTCTCTTCCGTCCTCCCTCCCTCCCTCCCACACCCCACGGGTGATACCAGCCCCTGCCCGACTCAACACAGTGCGGGTCCTGCAAGGCCACAAGGGGCTGTGACAACATTGGGGTTCCCAGGAGCACCGTGGCCTAGGACATCACTGAATGAGACACTGAAAATATGGCCTTAACAGTCAAGCTGTCCACAAGCATTAGAACATAGTACACAGCTTGAAAATAAGATCACAAACGCCACAACCCCGGGGACACTGAGCCTTACTGACAAAGACAAAAACATAAATCACTGTGAACTCCAACAACACAGTTTCTATAATGTCTCAGACAAGTCTCCTATCAGCCCTTGGAAGGGAAAGCATCACAGACCCCGACGAGCTACACAGAACAGAGACAAAGCATCAGTTATGAAGTAAGGTGCAAACACTGGTAAGAAAGTCAGTACTTGTTGCAAGCTGTTTTTCTCCTGCAGTAACCAGAGGTTTCAACAGGTCTAGAGCAGCCCTGGGCATCGCGCATCCTTTTCTAACCCCAAAGCCTTCAGCTGCTTGCAGGTCCCACACACCTTCACCACCTCGATCCACCTTCCCCGGGCCGCGCACCCTGCCCCAACGGCGAGTCACTCACCGAAGTATTCCTTCTTCATGTGCATCTCCAGCTCCTTCTCCAGCTCCAGCGTCAACGCCTCCAGCCGCCTCTCGGCCTGGCTGGGGCCGCTGTCCCGGCACGGCGTCACCTGGTACGGCAGCTTGAACTTGTTCGCCGCAGCGGATCCCTTGCTGGGGCTGTAGGCGTAGGGGGGCGCGGCGTCGGGCCCGGCGGCCGCCGGGTGCTGCGGGTCGTGCCGCGGCGGGGACTGAGCGCGGACCTTGCGGTACACGTCCCCGAGCTCGGGAGCGGCGCAGTCCTCGTGCGGGCCGGGCCCCAGCAGCGACGAGCGGGGCGACGGCAGCTGCAGCTCGGGGTAGGCGCTCATGGAGCCGCGGGAGCTCCGCGAGCTCTGGCTGGAGATGCTGGAGCGGGGACTGACCACGGCGGCGCCCGGCGCGCCGCGACCCTCGGGGCTGCAGAGGCTGGAGCGGGGACTGGCCACGACGAGCCCGGCGGACGCCGCCCCGTCCAGCTCGGCGCCACCCGGCGGCCCGTACCTGGAGTCCGAGTAGCTGGAGCGCGGGCTGGTGGTGCACGAGTACTGGCTGGCCGTGCTGGAGCGGGGGCTGGCGTGCCGCTGGTCGTAGCCCATGCTGATGCCGCTGGTGCGGTTGCTGCTGGGTTTGCTGCCGCCGTCGTAGCTGGTGAGGCTGGCGCGGGGGCTGGAGTGTTTGCTGGTGTCGCTGGCCGTGCTGGCGTAGCTGGAGCGAGGGCTGAGCGCGGCCCCGTCGTACTGCACCAGGCTGCCGCGGGGGCTGCCGTACTTCTCCTGGCCGGGCACCACCAGGCTGGAGCGGGGACTGGAGAACTTCTCGTAGGGCAGCGCGGCCGCACCGCCCAGACTGGAGCGCGGACTGGAGAACTTGCCGTGCTCCACGCCGGGTCCCGGGCCCGGGGGGGCGGCCAGGCTGGCCCGGGGGCTGGCGCTGCCGAACTTGGCGTCCGAGCCGCCGGGAGCCCGCCCGCCGCCCTTGGCCACGTAGCCGCTCTCGTAGGCGCTGCCCGCGGCGTAGCGGTAGCCCTCGGCCGAGTAGCGCTTGCCCTTGTCGGGGAAGCCGCTGTAGCAGGGCAGCGCCACCTCGGAGCGGGTGCACAGCCCCTCCTCGCAGCACGGCGGCTCGGCTGAGGGGCGCCCGTTGGCGGCGCGGAGCGGGGCGGCTTTGCCGCAGGGGGTGGCGGCGGGGAACGCTTCGGCGGGCGGCGGCGGCGCGGCGGTACCGTTCATCTTCCGGCCCCGCTGCTCCGCCGTCATGTGGGCGGCGATGACCCGCTGCGTCTCCTCCAGGTCGGGGTGCAGCGATAGGTCCCGGCGGCCTCCCCGGCCGTACGAAGCGTCCGGACACGGCTCGTAGAGGGACAGGTCCTCCATGAACTTAGTGGCCTTCAGTGCCATGTTCTCCTCGTACTTCTCCATGCTCGTCCGGTGCCCGGCGGCCCGGAGCGGGTCGGGAAGCTCCTTACGGAAACACGGTCCGCGGCACGAAAAACAAACCAAGAAACAAAACAAACAAAAAAAGACAAAGGGAAAATAATAATAATAAAAAATTCACCCCCAAAAGTTCCTTCCCGCGGCCCCGCGGGGCATCGGCGGCGTTATCAGCGGCGTTATCGGCGGGACGCGGCTCCGTCCCGGCACAGCGGCCCGGCGGCGGCAGGCGCGCAGCCCGGCGGCATCCCCACGGCGCACGGCGCACGGCTCGGCTCGGTACGGCCGGGCCGCCCGATGAAAGCGGCGAGCGGAGACGAGGAGCCCCCGTGTCACTTTCCAGCCTTAAATAAGTTGCTCGGTCCAGTCAATGGCGCGCCGCGCGGAGGAATTTGCGCTCGGCGGTTCCCTGCCCCCGCCGCCCCCGACCGGCCGCCCCGCAGCGGGACCCGGCCCGGCCCGCACCCCGCGGCGGAGGGCGAAGGCGGCGGCCGCTCCGGAGGAGCTTCGCGGGGCGGCGAGCGGAACGCGGGGCTCGGCGAGGCAGGGACTCCTTTGTGTAGGGCAGGAATGCGAGGAAGGAGACTGGGCGCTGCGTCCCGCTGGAATGTAGTTAATGCCGGAGCCAAACAATGATTTTCACCGAGTCAGTCAGGGAGAGGGCGGCCGCGGCGCGGATCGGCCGTGGGGCCGGCAGCTTCCCAGCCGAGAGCCGGGAGCCGCTCGGGGCTGCAAACGCCGCTGCTCGCTCGGGATCGGGGCTGTCAGTGAGCTGGGGCGTGGAGCCGGACCGAGGGCTGTCCCCGTGCCGGCGCCAGGAGGAGCCGAGCCCCGGCGGGCTCCGTCAAAGAGCGGCGCTTTGACGGCCGCCTGGCTGTGCTGCCGTGTGCCCGGTATGTGCCCGGTACGTGCCCGCTGTACCGCCCGTACCGCCCGTACCGCTGGCTGCAGCTGCGGGACGGACACACCTGTGTGAGACCCCGGGCGGGGCGGCACGAGCTGCGCTGCAGCAGCGCCGGTTCCGTGCAGCGCTCACAGGAGCGAACAGCGCTGCAGCTCAGCACCGAGCGGCCGCGGGTCAGCGCTGCAGGTGCCCGGCCCGTGCCAGGGACGTGTCGTCCTGTTATTGCTCCTAATTAAACACTGAATGCAACCGTGTGCTCAGAAAGCTCCCAGCTGCAACGGATGGGCAGCGTGTGTGTGCGGGGCGGCAGGCAGCAAATAGATAAATAAATGGATCCTGAAAGCCAACGAAGTAAGCAGGACCGGTTCTGAAAAGCAGACCTGTGGGACATGGAGGAGTATGGGTGTATGTGTGCTAATGCAGCCCACCTGCGAGCCAGGCACTCCTTTACTGCGTGACATCATCAGAGCCCTATAGAATAAGCTGACGGACGCTGCTTCAGGAGCTTTTGTTTTCCAGTTCTCAATTAGCTGAGCAGGGTGCAGGGCCCGTGTGCTCACACAGGAAACACTCAGAGTGGCCATTTGGGCTGCAGAGCTGTGAGGCTGGGGCACAGGCTGCGGTCCTGGCTGCTCTGTGCTGAGCCCCAGCAGCCTGTGCCAGGCAGCACAGCACAGCGCAGCGCAATGCTGCCAGCAGGCAGCTCCTCAGTGCCTTTGGTACCTCAGCAGTTCAAGCACGTGCTTTTCTTGGTATTAACTCATGGGAAAGCACACTGGGTTCTGAGAGAGGCTTGGGAGTCAGAGGAAACGGCCCTTTTTAGCAGTTTGGATCAAATGATACGAATCACTCACATTAACTGTTGAAAGCTTGCATTGGATAAGTGATTCCTCAGAGCAAGGCCCAGTCGGTCCCTGGGCCTGGCCTGCTCCTCTCCTGTCACACACGTAATGAACATAGTGCTTATCTGTGCTACAGCCACAGATGTAGCCCACATGGGTGAGATAAATATGTTTGCAAGGTACACAATGCACTCGAGCAGCGCTGTGTTTCTCACAGAGAACCATATGTGCAGTGCTGTGCAAACAAGACACGCAGAGTCAGAGCTGCTGTTGCTGTACTAAGTGCCCCTACCGTGCTCCTTACTGCTATAGGAAAGGAAAAATGACTGGCAATTACAGTGTGACAATGCTGACAAGTTTTTTCTCCCCAATTTGTTTTAAGTAAACATGTTTAATTTTAACAACCTGAAATAAAATGTTTATATTGCAAAAAAGACCAGTGCAACCCAGAACACAAGAGCTGTCGTGGAATATTAAGAAAAGGAGAACTTAGCTTTGCAATTCGTTGTGGCAATCCTTGTGTCTGCTGTTAAGTTATATCAGCACATCAGATATGAAGGAAAGCCAGCTGCTTCTGCTAAATAAACTCCTTTGTGTAAGATTTAGAGGGAGCAAAAAAGCCAGGTGGAGTTATTGATCTGTGAATATTGGCCGGCTGGGCCTCACAGGCAGCACACTCCTGTTTCTTCTAATTGCCAGTGCCTTCAGCAAAGCCCTGGCCAAGCCAGCAGGCAGGGCAAATTAATGGCCTGCTGGGGATTCATCTCCCCAAGCTGCAACAAAGCAGGGAATCTGCACATTTAAGAATTCGCTGGTGAAACTTTGGCCCTCCTTAAGACCGTGGCAAAAATCTGCCTGACTTGCACTGTAGCATGTTTTACAATGTACGTGTCTTTACTGGTGCAGCACAGGAGGGAGTTAATGTTCTCATTTCACCCATTTATCAATGTGAAGCTGCTCAGCAGATCTGTGTATTGAACTGGATGCTACCTGATTATTATTATTATTATTATTTTTGCCTTTTCCTTCTTTCTCTCCCACATGAAGAAAACAACAAAACTACCCTTTGAAACCCACAAGTAAATAAGGCTTAGTGCTACTTGGGTTTACTTTTCTGATCTCCATTTATAACATGGATTTGTTTCCCGGTAAATATCAGATTATTCCTGTTCCTCCCTGTTTCAAAGCCTGATTTAAAAAGAAATACTTGTGAAATCCATACAGAAATATGAAGAGGAATATTTTCATCTGGAGTTTTTATTTTGTATTCATTTAAGTTGTGGCTGTATTGTGTTTTATATTGCTTTATCTTGCTCAAGTCCTGTATGTTCATTTGTATTGCGGTGAATTTAATTATAAACAAGCATTTCAGAACATAAAGTCTGGATATGAATATGCATTAATATTTGGGTGATTCATTTGGAAATCAAGTCAATTAAGGTCCCTCCAAAATGCTTTAGATCTAGATAGCCATTTCACTGTAAGCAGCAAACCATGCAGCTATTTTTACACTACTTCAGGATATGAATGAAAGTACAAGCATCACAAAGGCTGCATTGTTTTGCTTTTAGGACTGCAGTCTGGCGTGGTTTTGTTGTTGTTGTCTGTTTGTTTTTAAATACTCATTCACAAATCACTGCCTTTAAAACTCACCATTACCGAGTGTATTCTAGGGTGCCATCTCCTGGTGCACAGAAGGCATTGGAGCTCAGCGGTTACCTTCGACTGCCAGCCACAAGTATTTAAAGTATTTTTCACTAACACTACTCCGCAGGTTTACGGGTCACTTCTCATTCTAAATCTGCAATAAAACACTATTTAACATTTTTTACATTCTTCTTATTCATTGCAAATGCAGCTATTCACCATGCTGCACAAATGTAACTTGGGACAGACCCCGTAAGGTTCTACTGACAACAGCTACTTTGTGAACGCGCTACATTAGACAGACAACATATGTCTAAGTACTTATGATTAACACACCATCTATGTATCTTATTTCATTTATAGCTTCATCTTCCACTTCTCTCACATATTTCTGCTTTTGGCATTCCTGGCCAAAGCATTTAATTGGCTCATGCTTGGGAGACTGCAAACAGCCTTAGTCATACTGCCCTGCAATCAGAGGACATAATACCAGAAATTCAAACACAATCCATTAGCTTAATAGCAGCCACTACATATGCAGAAATGCATGGTTTAGTTGGCTGGCACCTGCTTAATGTTTGAAGTCTTATTCAAAGATATTCAAAGAAGTGAAAATATAAAAAAAAAAGAGAATACGTAGATTTAAAATTTATACTGACACAGTAAAAAGGTTTATTTACAGCAGCGCAAACCATCATCTATAAAAAAAAAGATCAAATTGCATTAACACATTTCATTAAAAAGTCCCACCCAGAAACACTGCATATACAGGCCCTGCTATCTACATCCTGTTCTGTGCTGGTGAAGAATACCAGACTGACCGTACTTTTTATGCCAGCCCAAGAAAGACAGCAGGCTACAAGCACTGGGCTCCCACCCTGATAACAGAGTGCACTTCAGCTCTGATGTAAAGGATCTTTTCAGAAGAAACGGGACATCCTTTTGTTGGGATTTTTACTTTTCATGGTATTTTCTGTAACATTCATTGAATGGAAATAACCAACGTATTTGCAAGAAGTAAGGAGTTGTTCCACAAACTGTGGAACCAATGAAAGCTGCTCTTATACACGTCTGCTTTCTGCATTCTTTGCATTCTCCAGCTTTTAACTTCTCCAGATTCCCAGCACTGTTGCAGTAGTGGCACCCTATTTCAGAAGAGCAGCCTTCAGAACTTAGCCAAGCTTTAAACTGCTACATGCAATACCTTGAGCTTTCTCATAGCATTTGTCTGCTTCCTTCAACAGACTTGTCAGTGCTCTTCTGTCTCCAGCACTTTCTCTACAACATATCCACCAACATACAACCTTCTCTCCTTGCTGCTTGGACAGTTACAGCTCCAAGCAGCTTCCCAAGCTTCTAGATTAAATATCCACCCTCCTTCCCAGTATGCTCCTGCTGCCTTCAGTCCATACTTAGATGGACGAAAAACAGCAAACACCCATGAGCAGCTGTGTAGGGACCAACCAGCAGGTGTGTGAGTGCTGCACCTAAAGGCTATCACAGAAACACTTGGGTGGGCCTCTATCTACAGCCACTTACTTGCAGAATTACACTACATTTGAGATACAAGTAGCTTCAAATGTTGGAGGACCAGTGGAGCAATTCCCTACGTTTCTTTTCTTTAGGAAGTCATGCTGAAAATGTCCCACTTTTCTCATGAGTGTAGTATGCTGATGAGAAAGACAAATGTAATGACGAGTAACCAAACAGCAATTTTCTGTTATTAAAATAAACTGTAAATACAATATGTGAACCTGTACCTAGAAGTACATTTATTTCCTTCATCCCATACCTCTTCAAGAAGAATCAAAGTCTCCAAATCACAAAGCTGTGTCCTCCCGTCCCTTTGTCCACGTGCATATGCTCTGTCATCGTTCTCCTTCAGAGAGTAGCCCAGAAATCTCAGGCAAGCAACAAATAAATGACTGACTTGTGTAAAATTTGCTGTATTACTTCATCCTAGTTTCTGCTTTCTTCTAAATTCAACATTTTAGATACGTAGATATGCACAACTGAAGATTTCTGTAAGAACAGGATGCAAAGAGAAGAAAGAAAATACCTCCACTTACAGGGAAGAAAACAGAACAAGGTGGAGAGGAGGGGACTATTTTCCTTAATTCAGTGTTTGTTCAGTTTTCAAATGCAGATTTACAACTTTGTGACAGTGGAGATAAAGCTTGACACACACAATATCAGTATACACTCACTGAACATGGGCCCATTTTATCTTTCGCAATCTAACAAATGGCTAGCAAGAGCTCTTTGTCGTAAAGGTCACAGCCTGAAATGGCACATCAATCTGCTTGCCAGCTGTCACAGTCTAAAAGCCAGGAAATCATGCACATCTCCCTGCCATTCAACAATGAAACAGTTTTATAAAGCAAAACTAAAACCTCACTACTACAGCCATCTTACTGGTATCTCCACGTTAAAGTTGCTTTTCAGGAGAAGGGCTGGTTAATAGACCGTCGCATCATCGGCCAAAAAGTTCTCCTGACTTGAACGGTCATCATCTGCCCCTTAGACAGTGATTGTCTGCATGCTTTGAGAATCAGACAGGTTTTTAAAACAATAATACAATGGGAAAATTGTTACATGCTTCTTCACCGTAAGTCAGAACAACTTAACGGATCCATAGTAACTGCTGTATATCAGTAGTGGTCAATACTCCCTTCTGTGCTCTAGTAGACAACAATGATATTGAACTAATAGCGTACAAAGCAGATACTAGATTGCCTCACAGCTGCAATCAACTACACTAAAATATTAGTTTTCTTGTTCTTTTTATACATGGTGCTCTCATTCACCATACAGATAAAAAATACAAGTGTTAAGAAGTAATTGTTAATGTGAAAACCAGCCAGAAAGGCTTACTTGTCTCACAGAAATTAGCATCAATCTAAGCAAACAACTAGAAAAAGCTGTGTGTCAGAATAGCCATTTGTATCACTGCAAATAGCAATTTGTACTGATCTAATGAGCCTGGCTCTGAAACCTTTAGTGGAGACAGAGCTCACATCAAGGTTGCAAAGCTAAGGAACTAGGGAATATTTCATTCATTTCAGTTTCTGTGTGTTGTGTCTTCCAGCTGTATTTCCTCCCATATTAATATTACTGCTGTGAGGGCTTTAACAAACTGTTGAAAAACCAGTTGTTTCAAAAAACAAAAACCTAAAAACTTAGTAAATGCTTGAACGTATAATTTGCTTATACATTTATACATTCGACAATGTATAATGCGCTTTTGCAAGAGCAAGTTTAGTTTGGAAGGTTCTCACCACTCCAATGCCAGGAGCCGATTAAGGGTTCTCTTCACCAGTTCTGAAGAGCCATTTTCATCCAGCACAGAATCGTTCTGCATTTTTACTGATTCATTCAGTATTGCCAAACTTAACAAGATCCCAACAGAACAAAGACTATACGAACATCCTGTCATGTTTACAGAGGCTGCTGGTATGCAGAAAAAATATATTGAATTAATTCACCTTAGAAATTTTTACAGGAAGGATCTTAAGAGTTTTTTTTATATGTCAACTTGTAATTGCTTGTATAGTTAAATGCTATATTACCTTGTATGCTGCAAACCACACAATGATACATACCTTATGTTTTTCGGTACTTCTCTAAAATTCATCCTGCAGTAAGATCACTATCTTTGGCACAATATATATGCTAGCAGCTTAGATACAGCTCTGTCACTGCACAGTGAGAAAGAATCACATCCTATTAGACAGATAACAAGCCATTTGACAACTTATTTAATAAACCAATAATTTTATTTTTAGTGAAGCTAAAAGAGAAGATGCTGATCTTTGTTCTTGGAAAATGCCAGACATTAAATTCTAGTACTTAACTGCTTATAGCGAGAACTACAAAAGCTTCCCATTATAATGCTGAAAACTGTTTCTTATTTACATCTTTACCTTTCAGTCTTCACAGATGCTGGCCAAGAAGCAACTAACTCAAAGGTTTGATTTCGAGTATTATGCCTTCACACAAGCTGTTGTATGTGACTATTACTTCCTAAAGGTAGAGAGAAAACATTAATTGCATTGCATTATTGTTTTATACTGCACTGGCAACTCGATACTGATGAGAACCTGGTCTTCTATTAGACCGAACCAGATGCAGAAACTAAGAAGTGCCATGTTTTGTTTTTACGTTCTCCCATATGGTTAACATCTTGTTCAAAATGCAATCAGTTTACAAACTGCAACAAAATAAATCCTGTCCGCACAATTTCTCTTCTTTGTAAGGCTGCCGCTGAGCACTTATCTATGAATAGAAGCTGTTCTGGTTCATTGACACAAAGCCAGCAAGAAATTTCAGTGCAGTGACAGAAAAGACAGATTATTGTGTTCCAAGAATCAGCACTGATAGTACAGAGAGCTACTAAAACAGGTCAACAAATGCAGTAGGCCTTAAGATACGGTTCCTAAACACTGCACTTTTGCCATAAGACACAGCATAGCACATAAAAGCCCAGTGCTTTCTCTTTCTGAAGGCAGGAGGTGCTGTAAGCATGCGTGCGGTGATGCAAGCGCTCCAACTGAAAAAGCCAACAAGCGTCCAAGAACAAAAAAACATTCACAAAGGTTTTATTAAAAAAAATTCCTCTTTCACCTCAAACAAGTGAAGCTTAAGCTCGGTACTACTAGGTTATGGTTAGAAAAATGACAATAGTACGGTCATTTCTGAAGGCTATACATTTTAAAATCCCATCAATCGGCATAAACTTGGACTGTGCGAGCATATATAGCAAGTACTTCAGATGTCATTTATTTGGTCCGTCAGATGTACAGTATAGTAGTAGTATCTGAGTTTACAAAACATCAAATATAAATAACCAGAAACTGTAACAATACACAAAAAATTTGCTTCTTACATTGACATACCAGGCAGTACGAGCTGAAAACCTTGAGTAAATTAACAGTTTTACAGTAATGTACATAGTGCCAGTTAAAGTTTAAGAACACTGCTAAAACATGGCACTAATTTGCTTTAGTGAATTTTCTCTTTGTTCAGGGTATGAAAAATGTTTAGGACTAGACTAAAAATACTTTTCTTCAAGCAAAAGAAAAATTTAGGTACTTACAAATCTGGGCATCAAGTGACGACCCTTTACTAAACCAGATTAGGTTTATTTTTTTTAGATTATTTTTTTTTCCTGTCCTACTGAATTATACTTATAAGGTATTTACACAAAAATAACATGCTTATTTTTATGACTGTTTAAGTAAATACTTATCTGCAAGTATTTAAAATCTATGTTTCTACTACATTTAATATACAGAATTCAACATGGAAAAACGTCTAGAAAAATCTACTGAGATGACAGCTTTATCATCAAGAGAAACAGACAAAAATGATTTAAGCCAATGGTTTGGTATTTCCTCAGAACAAAAGCCTTGCAGTTAGTCTAGTTCTGGACATTTTTCACATCCCCAAATAATATGCTGTTGCTGCATTACATTAACTCAAACATTTTGTCAAACAACATTTGCATGTTCAGTCTAACGCTATGATTTCATCCTGCTCTTCTGTCTGCTCCATACGCACTCTCTTTGTACCGACGCTTTCTTTATCTTCTAGTTTTCTCTTGCGGCTCTTATTTTCTGCATCATCAGCATTACTTGAATGGCCTTCATCTTCAGAATCAATAATAAGTACATCATCTTGATCTGGAGCTGCAAAATACGTATTTTTAATTCCAACAGGTACTGTAAGGATAGTCTGCTCTCAAAACAAAGTGCACACAGGATGCCTCTAATGTAACAAACACATCTCAGAGCACTCTTTATCCATAGTCTTTGTCAACAAACTGCAAGAGTCTTCTGAATTTCTCTAAAACACATGAAATATGCTTTTCATGTGGTTATTCCCTTTTCATTAGGTTGTGGAAAACATTTCAATAACTCAAAAATTCCCATATTTTTAGGAGTTCCCACATTACCTAATGCAAATGCACATTTTTTTGCACGTACAAAGTAGAAGAACTGCATGCTATCTGCTGGAGTCCTTAAGAACCTTTAAACACAAAGCTGTAGGCCATCCTCACTTCTGGTTAGTGCATTCAGTAAAATTCTCCACTAGAAACCATGCTCTATGAGAGAGAAAACGTACAGAGAGGGAAGACTGGAACAGCGGGCAGACTTGAAAGAGCTAACAGATAACAATGGATGGTATAAAGAAGGGAAAGTAGAACCAAATGTGAACTTTCATGACATCTAGTGGACTTCAAGTAGAAACTCATCTTAAGAATTCATCTTGTGCTAGTTTCTAATGCTATCTGGGGCAGAGGGGTTGCTTTGTACTTAATTTGAATCTATATCAGTACTTGTATTTTTGCCATGCCTTACTCAGCAGGTGAAAAATAATTATTTTTAAGCAGGTAGATTTTCGGTTAACCCGTGACACAGAATGAGATGTGATCAAAGAGATCCACAAAGTAACTTAATCTGAAGGGAGAAAGCAGCAAACTCGATTCATTGCTGTCACACAATAGGGTGACTGGGAGATAGACAAAATGGGTTTAACTTTATTTAAATCGCCATGCAAATAGTGCATTTCAGTTGACACCCTCTCAAGCACCTCCTAGTTACTTAATAAGGTGTATTTACTATAGACCTTTGAAACAGCCTGTTCATTTTAACTACTCAGTATTATATTTACATGGAGGCAACTTGAGTACCTTTCACTTCATGCTGGCAAAGTGAAGTAACAAAATTCAAGTATTTTAATTGGGCTGAAAGACTATTTCACTTTATTTAATATTGAGTGCTACTTACCTGTTGATGTTGAAGGCTGTGCTCCGTCATCGCTACCATTGGTAATGTTTTTGGATGTTGGTTCTGTGGGTTTAGGGCCAACGTTTTCAGGGGTGTCGCCCACAACTTCAAATTCTACATCTTTTTCTAGGTCTTCACTGCAGAAAAAACGTATACCATTTTAAACAACAAAAACATTGCCTTTTCCACAAACAAAACATATCCTTCAAATTATCAGAGTCCCTCCAACTGGGACAAAGTAAGGAAAATATAAGTAAGAAAAGGAAAATCTGTTCATCCCTCCTCTATAATTTGTGCTCTGTCTATTCATGAATACTGTTCCCCCACCAGTGCCATGCCATAAAATGCTTAGGAAAGAAAGGAAATCATTACCTTAGATTACTTTTCTTCCTCAATCTCACATTTTTATTTGCACTGAAATTGCAGTGTGTTGATCCACTCTATATAATAAGTGCATTACTTATCCAAAGTTAAATATACACACGGATTATTTCAAAGTGACTTCTCTTTGCATTATCATATCTGAACACATGCAAATGATTTACTACTTCAGCAGGTCTTTATTTGTTTTTACACAGTTGTTTCTCAACTTTCAGCTGCCCTAAAAGCAAATTCAGCTTCACACTATTTTTTATGTTGCTTAATGAGCAAACTGTTCAGATACAATATTACCAATTACTTTTGTATTTAAAAGAAAAATTAAGAAAAACAACACATTGAACTATATCCATTTATTTTAAATAAAACTAATTTCATTATATAAGCAACTTAATGTTTTAGATTTATTCACAAATTCAAAATTTACAACCAGAAACTCCCTGTGGAATTATTCTGTACATATACACAGAGGTCATTATTACAGAATTCTTACCTATGAAGCACATTGATTAACAGAGTATAATCCTGGAGGAAATCATCTGCTTGTAGCCGAGTGCCATTTCGAATTCCAAACTCTGATAATTTCCTATGGTTATTTGCTAGAAAAATAGTGAAACACGGTGTGTATTTATACAAAGATTGTCTTTACTATTAAGAAATAAGTACTCCAGACGTTTAACTCATAAACTGAACATTAATACTGTCTGAACTGAAAGTAAAAGCTGACATTTAAACCTATCAAAAGTTAAGTCAAAGGATTCTGACTTATTTATGTTGCAAGTGTCATGTTCACTTAACTATTATTACATCTAGGAACATCTGGAGATAATATGTGTACTGCAATAGGGCTTGCAAGCAACATGAAAATAACACAACCTAAGAAACTAAAAATGAGAAAGTGAAAGGGACTACAAAACAGGGGAAGATAACTGCTGTGTTTTTATTGCTGAATGCCTGATTCCTGAGTGGAATCTTGATGCTCCATTTGAAAGTATTTGATACGGGAAAGCAGAACAGTACACACAGCTAGACAACACCATGAGCTATTCTTAAGCCACTGACATACTTGCAAATTCAGTTCTCTTCAATTATTAGTCTACAGGCTGAGCTCTAAACCACTTACTACAATTCCTTATATTTTAGTTTCTTCTCAGTTTTTATCTGCTTTTATCCAAAAAGCTCCAGTACACATACCTTCTGTTTCTCCTTCTTCTGAAGAGATAAGAATGGTTCCCTTTCCATCATCTATCTGTACATCAGGTGCCACCATAGCAAATTTTTCTTTCACTATCTGAAAATATTAATTTCATTATATAATCAATATCTGTTTTTATAATGTTCGTAAGACAAATAACCTTGAACTATGCTGTTTTTCCTGTCCTCATCCATGTTAAGGCATCTGCTAAAAGCTTATACTTTCTTTCTTCTTTCTCATGAAAAAAAACAAACTCATTTTGTTACCTGAGTTCTTGGGATCTAAAAAAATAATGTCTATGACATCTGTGATTTCATCTTAACAATTCCAGATGATGCGCTGATTTTTTAATTACTTCTTTCATAAAATGGTAGTTTTGGAAATGAGTTGTTACTACAAAACTGTAATACAGCTACTGAATTATTCAAATTAAATGTTTCTATTTTTTTTCCTGTTAATTATGAATAGAACTTTAAAAAAACAAAATACGTAAGACCCAATACAAGGGCACACAAACAAGATGCATACTGACTAATCTAGCTTTTCTTTTACTGGAGAAAAACACAAAAAATAGAGCAAATTTGACGAAGCTAACATTCAGTCAAAATATACTGAACAAAATCTTTAATAACGTACAGTACTGGAATTGAAAGCTAAAGCCACAGCTAATATTCAAGATTTACCTTGTCCTGGAGTGTTAGCACAGTAACTTTGTGTACATTAAGTCTCACAGTCACTTCTGGCTTACTTGCACACACATAACAGCTAGGATTTGGTGGATCCAAAGCACAAGGAACCAATAGCTTCTTTTTGGGATTTGGCTGCTTGTTCAAAAATATCTTGAAGACAGAAAAGAACGAAACAAGTTATTCTGTAAGTAAAGCACTTAAAACCTGTTTCCCTACAGATTTGTTCTCTTAAGAATCCCAGTTTGTCCTGTTCCCTAATCCTCTTTTACATGCCTACTAAACAGGAGAAAGTGTGTATTACAGCCAGCCCACGATGACACCTGTGCTGACTAATCAGCTACTGCCAAACAGAGCTCTAACATGAAAATAGCATGTTTCAAGCGATGTCAGTCTGGTTCTCCCTCTTATCCAGCAGCCAGTTTTCATGAAATCAGATGAACATAATCCTCAAGACTTCCACTTCTCTCTCTGTAGTGGGTGAAAGTTCCTAATAGATTCAGAATTACTGAAACAAAATGTGATACGGAGTAAAACTACACACTAGTAAAAGAAGGTTAAATGACTGTAGAATAAATAACGAATAACAAGAAAGAGAAGAAGTGTCTTATTCCCACTTACCGTTCTACACTGATCTATTTTTCCTGATAAAATCTTCAAACCCTCCAACACTATCAGACCAGCTATTATTGCATTAGTAGTAGCTATAGCTGGGATAATATTTCCTGCCATTGCTGCAAAAGAAGCAAGAGTGCATGGATTTTTAACAGCAAATGAAATTTCAAGCTTAGATTATTAAATAAAGCAGTACATTTTAACTCTTACACTTGATATCAAATCTGCTCTTCATATTCATACTGAAAACATGCATCCTGAGGTTTGCAGCAGAAGTGACAAAATCCATTGCAGAAGGGTCATCCTGAAGTTAATGGAAAGTGCATTTAAAAATCAGGTTACACATTGGGAAAACTTTGCAACATAAGAGTCTGTATAATATTCCATTTCAAAGTATGTACATTTCTTCATTTAAATAGCAAGTTTAGACAGAACAGCAGTATTTTAAAAGCATGTTTAGAAAATGTATTTAGTATTTTAATGCTGCTTGAGTATAATAAAATGCCTCTTTATGTTCAAAATAATGTCTAAATAACAGACCTTATAGTGTTTTATGCTTGATTTCAAGCACTGGTGTTTTACAAACAATAAGTATTTTCACCAACTGCTGTCATACTGTTTTTCTATTTTGGCCATCACTCCCCCCTTACTGACACACCACATTTTTTTTCTTATGTCAGGTGACAACTGACCACAGGAAGCTCACACTGTCGCTGGTGCTGAAGAATTCCTTGCTTCTTGTTTTTCTCCTGCAGAACTTGTAATGTGCCACATATCTACTGTCAGAGCTAATTGTGTCCAACTCTAGCTACAAACTACTGTACAAGAACATGTTTTAGAGAGAGTTCCAGCAAAGGAAAAACGGAGTGGCATTATTAACATATTTTCAAATCGAAAATATGGCACCTACTTCTTAATTTGTGCTTTTTAAAGTTAGTAAATTGTTTTACATCACAATACTTAATCCACACATGTAATGTCATATCAAGTACCTAAGGCATGTATTTGTTTACTTACAGATAGTGCTTTTAGTGATGTGTCAGATCAGCATAGTAGCAGCACTACGCTGTAATTAAACTCCATGACTCCAACATTTGCATTAAGTACACAGAATATGAAGTGTTTCTATGAGGTAAACTAACCTTATCCCATATAAGCTCAGCCCCATCACCTTTCTCAGCCAGGTGATGTCTCAGGGTTTCGACACTCTTTGAGAATAAGTGTGCATAGCTCTTGACATCGAGAACCTGCTGATCTTTCAAAACTGAGGATTCATTTTGTTGGTCAGGTACATTTTTCTCTTCAGGAAAAGAAAAACAAAAACAAAAAACAACCAGGAATATTTATAAACTCCAAAAAAAATTTCTCAAAGAACTCAGAATTTGCTGATTCAACAAAATTAAATGTTTTCTAAACTGAAGAACAGCTCTTTTAAGCTATAGCTGCCCTGAGGTTTGTTTTTTTCCAGTCTGCAACTAACAGCTGTACTTCAGGGCATCAATAGATGTGCACAAGCTAAAACAAATGTTGGTTTTCGGCTTTTAGATAAAATGTATCAGTGTGTGCCCTAAGGTCCCCTAGAATAAACTGGCAAGCAACTTTGTGAAACAGCAATTCTCCATAACCAATACTGATTATTCAAAAGAAAAATTCCCAAATAGTTTTTAGAAAAAATGTTTTCTATATAGAGAAAAAAATTTATCTTCAGGAGTTAAGAAGAAGCAGCGTGTTCAGTATCAGTACCCAATTGTGACAGTGGGAAAACATACTTGTCACAGAGCTGCATTAACAAACAAGAAATGTGACTTACAAGTATGTACCAGGAAGAGGAACAATTACCTTGATTTTGTATTTCAGCCCAATCCAGTGGCACTGGAGGCTTTCTCTTCCTCCACAGCTTATCCATGGTCAGCAAATATCTAATGTCATCTTTGAAAAGCTGAGAAACATTAAAACAGATATCTTTTATTTTTTCATCTCCTTTGAAAATGAAAAAACAGCATTAGATGTATGAGTTTTTGCTTTTCTCCCTGATAATATTTTAAACAAGACATACAAAATCAAACTCCACAAGAACAAACTCTCAATGCTTTGAGCAGAAAGTACATAGTTCTCATTAATTTGGGGGGCACCCAAATCAAGAAACTGTCACCTAAACTGTGTGTCCATGCGAAGCTATCACTACAGCTATCTGTATACTGTCCCCCTACAATACTGTTACCTATATGCCACTTAATTTCAAGAGGAAAATTACTATTCTCTATCAATACTACATTCTAAACTAATTTCCTCTCTGTAAACACTTTTTGCAACTACTTAGAAGCAAAACTCCACAGAATTTATGTTTTCTGATACCAGCATCTGGTTATATACAGGATGTGAATTATATATTTCTGATCCTCAGACTGGTTCTGATAAGGCACAGTGAGACTTCTACAGAACTCAAGAGAAGACCTTCTCGTATCAGACAACTCAGCTGAGTTTTTTTCCTCTACAATACGGACAAGCTGCTGAAGCTGTCCATACAGACACAAACAGAATGCCCTAAGACAAGCAAATGTCCAACACAAGACCAACACAACAGCAAACTGATCAAGCTGTAATACAATGGCATGACTGATGCCTCATGTTTAGTGTTCAAACTGGATTTCAACTGAACTTTAAAACTTCTCATACACTTCAAATAAAGACATTTACTAGGGGTAAAAAATGTACCTTGGTAAAAAGCTTAACTGGATCATATCCAGTTGATTTAGCCCATTCCTTTGTTGAAACACGTTTAATCTCACCATCTTCGTTTGATGCTCGTGCTCTGGCTTCAGCTTCTGCTGGCTCCCCTATAAATAAAGCATTAACAGAATATGTTAGTTAACAGGACAAAAAAGGAAAATGAATCCAAATATTTCCCACAGTGTCAACGATCAAAATTATTCAAGCACCATAAAATGGCTTTACTGTTCCCAATAAAAGCTAAATTAGACACAGTGCAACTGTGACTGTTCATTTCTACAACTACAGTTCACTAGTTTAACTTAATGCTTATTCTTTTCCTGGCAGAAACAATGAGCAATTGTTTCCTACTTATTTTCTTCCTGCTGTGTTGTGATTTCAGAAATCTCCAACAATCTCCTTTTAGTAGTCTTTTTTCCTGGCTTAAGAGTCTTAGTCTTGTTAGAACTTTAAGACAGATTATCAGCTTCCTACCTCTGGTCATCCCTACACGATTATATTCTGTCCATACAGGTGCTGTTCATTTTCATTTCTTTCCTAGTCACTTCAGCAACCGTTATCTTGGCTACTGGTAAGCAGCAAGTTGGTGTTTTCGGACAACTATTAAAGTCTTGACTGAGTGAAGGAAATCAACTCAGAAAATCATCATTTCATGTGCAAATCTGTGAATGTTCTCCCCTCTCCAACGCACCATTTTATCTGCACCAAAATCTACCGAGCATTTCACTGTCTAGTCATTTTGTATTGTGAAGCCACCTTCTACTTTTACTTCTTAACCATCATCTTTATTATTCTGAGGAAGTTTGCTTATTCATGTCTGCTGAACAGCACTGGGAGACTCCTCTAATAACCATTTATCTCTATCATTTATGTATCTCATCCACTTCAGAATCTTCATTCTTTTTTCCCTACAAGACATCTTGGTTTCTTCAGGTTCCTTACAAAAAGAGCGCTACCTGCAGATTCATAACAGACTAAGCTAGATATGCTTGTCCACAAGTTTGTCAGTGCCTTCAAAAGACCCTAAAAGACACACAACACAGTTTCCTTTTCCCTTACTTTTCCTTGACATACTATAGAAGGTCCCCTGACTCTTACCAGCACTAAAGCAACTGACAGTTTGATCACTGCAGAGATGAGGCCAAAGCTCAGTGCTCCCTCTAATTGCTCTGGGATCCATCTTCAAGTGAGCAGCAACATGCCTGCTGCCTTCAAGTACTCCTGCAGCTATTGCTGTAAAAGACTTTATGTGCCACTCTCTTAAGAGCCAGCTATTTGCTCAGGATGCCCCATAGGAACAATTCATTACATGAATATTTTTGAACATCAGATAACTCTGAAGCTCTTCTTAAGCTTCCTCTCCCAAGATCGCCATTTAAAAGGATCCAGAAGGAGAAGTGGTAAAGCTGCGTATTCACCATTACAGTAACTATAGCTACTGTCCATATATAAAAAAATGCAGAATAACTACAAAAACATCACAAAAATGGGCATCTTTCCTATGCAGATGAACATGGAAGTGTCTCACACTAGAAGAGTTCAGACTTGACCCTCTGTTTCCCAGTTTGTCAGTCCCTCAGCTAGGAGCTGAAAATGCAGCGTGACCACAAACAGCACTCAGTTTTCAGTCCTTGGTTCAGAAACCAAGCCTCCCACACAAAGATCTCAGTATACACTGTGCATCAAGTTAACTTAAAAACAAACAAAAAACAACCAATTAAACAAAGGCCAAATCAATGTAAACTTTGAATACATAGTAGTATGACGCACACAAAGGGGACTCGCTGCTTGCACACCCTACATTCATGTTCATGAGTGCTTTAAGTGGAATCCTCTTAAAAGAAAATGAGGCTGAATATAACTTTAAGAAATGGACAGCAGCAAGTCAATCTCTGACACGTTTCAGTAACAAGGTAAGTACAGTCTGTATCACACTTACAGGCAGCTTCAGGATCAGCTCTGTCAGGAGAGACTTCTTGATCAGCATCTTCTTCTCCAAACAACTGACTGCATAGCAATTAAGAACAACACAACAATGGATTTTAATCATATCTTATTAAAGACTGAAGTATTTGTTAACTGACATACACCCACTTTAGAATTCTTGCTATCAGAGTGCTGCTTCTTTCACTGCATTTTAAATTGCTGGAATTCATCGCATACAGACTTAACATGCACCGTGTAGAAAATCCAACAGAAAAATGAATTTAGGAAAACATGTGCATGTAACTGCCCCGATAGTTCATCTATCTCCACAATCCCAGCAAACCTTACTGTTTCAAAGTCGTTCTTCTCTGCCCTATTTCTGTGATACCAGAACAAGGCTCAAGTACTAACTGACATGCTATCTGTGTATTCAAGAAACAGAACAGACTTCAAAGAACTGGAGGCTTTTGCTATTATCTACATTGGTTTTCAAACTGTGTCCTTAATTTCTCAATCTGTAGTTTCAGAAACCAACACAAAGAGAGTGAGTCACAGTCCCCGTTTGGAAAGAAAAAAGGGGAAAAAAGACTTACTTAAACAAATACTTGGCCCACACAATGCAGTGGATAGGTTCTGATGGCGTGTTACGGATTGTGCAGCCTGGAAAAGTCTTCTGAGTTGGTTTAGGATGACATTCATAACATTCTGTCACTCCCTGGTGAAAAGTGAGATATTTACTCATCACACCATGATGCTACCCATAGAATACGCTACTATGTGATGCACTGTAACTTTATCTCAGAGCACCCAACTCCGTTGTCTAAAATAGCCAATGATTTAAACTTAAAGTGACAGGAGTAGAACACAACCTGACCTTCTTAATAACTGTCACTTGACCAAGGTAGCCTGCAGTTCCGCTCTCTATAAGAGGAACATCAGCAGCCAGACACATCCTGTTCACATGGTTACGGGCAGCTGCAAAGCAAGAAGTTTGATAGAAATATGAGTAAGTCGAAATAAGTTTGACTTCTACAATCACAAGCTAGACTCCTAACGCACACATTTGTCCTGGATTTGCCTTATTTCACTAGAGACAGTGTTACGCCTCTTTCACAAAGTCCATTCTGCAACTGATACAAAATATACTGATGCTACAAAATACAGCAGATAATTTAATAAAGTTATGTGTTTACACAAAATACTGATCAGTTTCCACAAAGCAGTAACACAGCAGACATGTTTACTTTCAAAGCACCTGTAACGGCTCTGACTACGCTTTCAATGTTCTAAGTGCACAAAAGCATTAGTTAAACCAAAGCTGTGTTAAGAGGATACTTATTTGATACTGCTCGAGAACTAGTAGTAGAACACATCAGAGTTCTGTTCCCATGAACAAGCAACAGCACTTTCACCTTCAATACAAAATCATAATGAAAACTTCACCTCTGTTATCCAGAGCATTCATAACCAACGTAAACTGGCGGAAGAACTCTACGTTATAGTCAGGGCTACAGAAAAGAAAAACAACATTCAAAATGGTACATCAAAGTTGTTGGTTATTGTGCCACAAAAGAAACAATACACACGGAAAGGGCAGACTGATGTTCAAGTATGGATTACATACACCATAGATTTACTGATAGCTTTTAAGCACCCCATTTGTTTTCAGCCCATTTTAAAGCTAGGTCAAAGCATGACTGTTATGTCACTGCAAGGATGCTATTCCAATTACTGACACTTTGACCAATGAAACAGGCAGGCAAAAAAGTGTTTATACTGCTCTTACCTAATGAGTAAATTGGATGATCTCTGATAACTGACCTTAAAAACCGCCAGCAGAGAGTAAGATGTGCACGCTGTAATTACCACAGCTCATCAGACTGCTGATATCTCATTACAGTGGGAGAGCTCAATTGGTTTTGATTGTGCCCGCATACCCTTAGAGGCCAAGATGAGGGACATGAAAATCCTGACACCTCATCGTCTTCACATTGCATTTGTCTGACTTAAATAAGGCAGCAGCAAAGATGACAGAGAAGCGAGGAAACAGGATTAATGGTTTTATAGTTTTAGGAGAAGGATGCAACGAGCCAATGTTTCAGTGGCTGATGGTAACATCAGAGCTGAAACTTTAATATTAATAGAGAATGTGACCTTTTGTAAGAACTGGACAAATACACATTAATAGCTGGGAAACAACTAATGAAAAGCTACTTGATCTTGCACTTCACTGACTTGTTATGGACCATAAAGTCTAGATTTTAACAATTTGGTAACTGAGCGATATTTACAGCTGCCTTCCAACCCCAACCATTCCACCATTCTATGCCCTATGCACAACAAAGCTTCTGTTTTGGTTGTGTTTGTGTTTTTTTTTTTTAATTTTTAATCAAATACTCAACATTCACACTAATTCTCCTCTAATTCTCAATCATGACATCATGTAAAGAAATCTTTACAGCATAGAATCTCAAGCAGTAAAGTTGCTAATAAAGTGAGAATGAGGCACAAGCAAATAACTACAGCTACCAGAACTTAATTAAATTCATGCAAAATCCACACTCCCACTCAGTGCAATGCAGTCTCATATTTACAGCTACCTTATTGCAGAAGGTTTGTGAGGTACCTTAAAGCACACCACTGCAGCATTTAAATAACAGTACTTGCAAATCAGAACACGTAATTAGAGCTTAAAAACAAACATACTTCATGATGCTATCATGGTAAGCTATAATATTAGCTTCTGGATAAAACTGTAACACGCTTTCCTTGGCAACCTAGAAATAAAAACAAAACAAAACAAAAACAAAAACAACACTTATTATTTCTTCCTTCTTTCTAAAGAGACTCAGTACCAGTTGAGCACTGAGTACATTGACTACCTTAGAGATTTTAATACTTTTAAATGAAACTTGGCAGACAGCCACAAGCAACCAACCACCACTTACCTCTCAGCAGCACCAACACAACTGTGACAGCTTTCTAACAACGGCCACAAAATAACACCAAACAGTAAAACGTGAGCTTTGGCTTGTTCCTCACCTGTGCTTTTGATCTTCCAACATGTCTCTTTTGAAACAAGAACTGCCTGTTGAGATTGCTGACATCAATAGTATCCAAATCGATCTACAAACACACAAAAAGAGCCATTTCACTTCTGCAGAAATAAAAGGAACAAAGCCATCGACAGACAAATGTGATTAACTAAATGGCAAAAGCTGTACAGTCTGCTTTTTGGCCCTCCGTACCCTTGCGACATTTACACAACAACTGTAGAAGCATCACGATCTTCAGGGAGAAAGGATCTTTATTTAAATGATTATTAACAGTGGAACCACACCTCAAATATCGAGAGCTTTATGACAACAAACTTCCTTTGGAGAGTCCCTACTAAAAATGTACATCAGTACAAAAGTACGTCACACATTTCCCATGGAGGACTCGTTGCACACAAGATCAAAGTCCCAACTCAATGTAATCTCAAGGAAGTATTTATTTAAATATTTAATTAAGTATTTAATGTAAGGATTCAAATTTAACGTGCTGAACACTCTACTAGCCAGAGAGTCTCAGTTAAATGCTGCATAAAAGCACCCGCGGAAACTGAGCGCACAGAAAATATCAGCTGCTTCAGGAAGGTATGAGGAGGTAGAGGTTGTCAATCTGTATCACTCATCGTGTCTCCCAACCACTCATGCTTTGGTAACCGCCATCAGAAGCGCTATCTGCCCAATAATACACTTCCAGCTCCCTTCCCATACGACAGCCGTAAGGTTGGCTCAGTCCAAGGCCCCGAAGGTCGGGAACTTCAAGAGAAACTGAGTGCAAACTTCTGTTGATGTCCAACTCCCAAGAAAGCCTTCAGCCCTTTAACTGGAGGCTGCAACTGCCATAAGCTGCAAATGAAAACTGATCTCAAACAGCACTGCCAAGACAGAAAAGGTAATGGAAATTTTTCTCAAAGAGAATACTTGAGACCATTGGACTCCAACCAAAGCTACAATTCAGCTGTGAATGATCCAAATTTGACAGTCCTTAAGCTAAAGCAACTTCACGCTGCTCTCATTTTTGAAAGCTAGAAGGAACTTCCTAAGAATAAACGTTGGTGTTCTGAATGCAGACTTGTATTTTGACATGTAATTCTGTTCTACACTCAACAAAGTACATTTAGTTAAGCTTCATGTTTCTGAAGGGCTTCTGTTCAAAACTGTTTCTCTTTTTTAGCCTTAATGCTGTGACAAATAAAGAAATAACCCCACAGCTTACTTATAAAAACAAGAAGTATTCTCAGACACCTGAGCTTGTTGATCTGTATCAACCAGAGGAAAGCCCAGGAAACATCAAAATTGCCTGTTGGCACAATTCTGCTCCTGCTCTCACCTTGTCTCTCACCCATCCATTCCATACGCTATCACAATGTTACTCCACTACATAAAACAGGAATATTTTTAAACTAACATGGCTATGATCCAACACACACTGAAGGTAATGGAATCCAACCGAGGCAGCCTTCAAAGACAATTAAAAAGATCTAACCAAAGCAAAGGAGACAATAAGCATACGCCAATGAGATCCATGCTTAATGACTAACTGGAAAACCAGGACATACTAAACTGCACGTTAGCGGACTGCAGGAGCACACAAGTGACAGAATAAGGTAGAAGAGAAAAAAGGAGGAACAGAAAACAGTGCAGAAATCACATATTTCTGCTCTCACACCATGTTAAAATTTGGTAGGCTCCCACTGGCAGACACAAACCAAAAGGACAATGTGGAATTACACCCCAGAATTCCATTTGGGAGCAAAGCCCGTGCTGTACAAACGAGAGGCAGCCGGTCTCTCCTACCAGCTGGCAGGGCTGAGAGAAGCTGCTTCTGCCAAGCTCTGCTCAACAAGTCTGAACGCAGGGACAAACTCCTTATGTGTCGTATGAAACGCTCAGAAGCGACTCCTGGCAGAGCAGCACCGAGCTCAAACACAGACAGCACAACAGCCCCATTTGCACTCCGCGGCTCCTTAACGTGAAGTTATGCAAACAGTTCTGTTCACTTCTTCCAGAAGGAATAAAAGCCACGAGGCCGCTCCGCTCCGTCCCGCGCCCAGTGCCAGCCTCAGTTCCGCCCTTCGTACACTCACGGATGAGCTCCAGGAAGCAAAAGCGAAAGCATCGGTGCGCGGGAAGCTCCACTGCGGCCCTGCAGCACGGCCGGTTTAACAGCCCAGCGTCTAAAAGCACCGCTCCGTCCCGCTAAGGCCCATCCCCAGCCCACTGAGCTCCGCACCCATCAAGCCGCACTAAGTCAAACGAGGGGACGGCGGGCAGCGCATCGCCGCTTCCCAGCCTGCAACTACGGCTCTAGGGAGGCACGGCCGGGTTGCAAAGAGGCCCCGTGCGGCCGCTCGCTGTGCCCATGAAGGGGGTTGGGGGCGGATGGCGGCTCGGGCCGCAGCTCTTTGTGCACAGCCCGGCCCGGCCGCTTTGGCGGGCGAGCAGCAATTTGAAAACACGCAGACAATGCGGCCGGGAGGGGCCGCACCGCAACAGCACAGCACAGCACTACACCGCAACACAGCACAGCACAGCAATACACCGCAACACAGCACAGCACAGCACTACACCGCAACACAGCACAGCACCACAGCACAGCAACACACCGCAACACAGCACAGCACAGCCCTGCAGAACACACCACACCGCAGCGCCCCCGCCGCGCACCGAGTGTCGCCCCCGGCCCCGCCCGGCCCGTTCCCCGCCCCCCGACCCTCCTCGCGCCCCCGGCCCCGGCCCCGGCCCTCACCACGTCGATGTTGCCGAAGCCGGTGAGCACCAGGTCCTTGAGAAGCTCGCAGCCGATGCCTCCGGCCCCCACCACCAAGAGCCGCGCTTGGGCCACGGCCTCGGCCAGCTCGCTGCCCAGGGGGCCCGACGCGGGCGCGGACATGACGGCGGGCGACGAACGGCAACGGGCGGAACGAGCGGCGCCGTGCGGCTCTGCTCAGCCGGGCCGCGCTTGAGACCAGAGCGGCGGCCGCCCGCCCTTGCCACAGCGCCCCCTGGCGGCTGGAGGTCCGCGGCCCGCTGCAGCGGCGGCACAGATGGATGGCGGCGGACGCCGCAGGTCGGGACAGCCGGGAGTCATGAGTTCGAGCCCCGCGCCGCCATTCACCGCGCGGAGAGAACGGGTGTGCCCCGGTGGCGCAGTGGTGGCAATGCCGCGTTGCAACACCGGAGGCCCCGGGTTCGAATCCCCCCTGTGGCACAAGTGGTAGCAGTGCCGCTCTGCTACACACAGGCTCGAATCCCGGGGGTTGGACTCGATGATCTCTAAGGTCCCTTCCAACCCGCACCAGACTGTGATACTGTGACACTATGAAAACACTGCCAGTACATTGATTTATACTGTGACATTAAACCTGTGCAAAAAGCTTAAGGCTAACTTAAATGACTGCTCCATTAATCCTCCATTAAAACAGCAAGGAGTGCTAGCGGAAACTTTCCCCTTTTCTCCACTCAGTGCAATGCAATGACCATCAGAGCTCATCCAGTCCAGCAAACACAACATCCTTCACTGTAAGCGCATACAGATTGTTTTCAAATACTTACATTGAGCTTCTCACTGCCAGTAGTTTGTAACACCTGGATCCCATTTGATTGACGACCACCAGCAGGATCACTAAGTGCAATTAAGCTGCCCTTTTCTCTTATTTTCTTCCCCAAGCTTTTACAAACATAACCAGCATAATCCCCACACTTAGAATTCCCTCTTTGAGCAAAGCAAGTCTTTTGTTGCCACGTTTTGCAGCCATCCCAATGGACACATCGGCCATTCTAGGAAATAAGCACCACGCCAACAAATCAATTTCAGTTTTCACCACATTTAAGGAAAAAACTTGCATAATCACATACTTTCAACTGTAGGAAAAATCAAACCAAAGCACGGCAACCCAATAAATGACAGACTTTCCACCTATTTAGAGAAACACGATTTATTTAAATAATTTCTGGTCAGGGTCTTCTTGTACAAAAATAAACTCTTCCAGAGGGGTTTGATGGTTTGTTGGCCAACAGCTCTGCTCACACGTATAAACTATCACAGTCCCAAATTCCACTGAGAGGTCTAAAAACAAAACAATAAAGGTACGTACTGTATTAGAAGAATGCCTCACTTGGTGGTTATTGCTTATCACTGCAGTTCAACCTTCCAATCCAGAACGCATCTGTCCATATCCAGCCTCCTTTATACATTTTCTTATTTCAAAGATTTTAAAGTAGCATGACTGAGAATTTTCAAAGAGCTTCTTAGGTGCCTGAAGTCCTACACGGCAATATTTATTATTTTCCAAAGCCTTATTTCACAGAATCATAGAATAGCTTAAATTGGAAGGGACCTCAAGGACCAAAGTTCCAGTGCCCCTTTTCTCCTTTCTCCTTTAGCAGGGGAGGTATGCTTTCATTTAACAGGCAATAAATTGCCTGCTACATGATTATATCCATAATCTCGGTGGATTTAAGTATCCATTTGTAACCTACATAATTCTATGACCACTATAGTTAAGCACACCAGTGCCTATGGTTAACAAGAAACAATCCAAATTACACATTAGTGAACCTTACCTATATACTTCTAATACTCATTCAGCTAAGCCCAAAGTCAATACCTGCATCACCCCGCAGCATGCTGACCATTGCTGGCATAAGCTGAAACTCGAATATTCTCTTGCTTCCACAGTTACTGCAGGCTGGAATACTGTTGTTAAAGTTAGCTGGAGGACACGTTATGAACAAAGGCTGACCACCCCAAGAGTATCTAAGAGAAAAAAAAGAAAAAATTTATTTATTCATTGTATCTCAAGTAACTAGGAAAAAAAAACACAAACACTGTTAGCAGCCAGTCTGTGAAGGCCTGTGCTTCAGATGAGTCACTCAACAAAAATTAAAGATAGGAAAGGGGACAGTGAAAGGTCAACATTCAGAAAGTCTTAAGGAAAGAGATGGATCTAAAGGGGTGAATGGCTTAAACTGACACCTCCAGAGCGTGCTAAACAGGACTCAGTTACACCAACTACATCTGCAGGGGATTCTGTGTTTGCTGATAGCTCAAGAGACATCTGGCAGCCCAGAAGAAATAGAGGCCTAACATTTTTCTTACATACATATTGTATATAACCATAATGCTCTTGAAGGGAAATGGGGGCTAATAAAGACTACAACTAGCAGTACTCATAGGAATCACCTGAAGCAACTTTACACAAAAGAAAAATACAAAGAGCAAAGTGACAGATTCAGATAACCGTGGAAGTAGTCATCAAAACTCAGCAAATTGTTCAATTAGGAAAAATAAGTAAATACATCCAATTCAATTGTTTATTTTTATTTACTGACAGCCTCCATCTATGTCCTGCCTCTCCCTGTTGCAATCAGCTGATCAAACATACCTTAAAATCTGCTCTGGACAGACAGATATTCTTTTCATAAACTTATGGAATGTGTGGTCCTCACTGACTTCACTCTTCTCATACTTCTCATTACTATGTTCACCAGCAAAACTATGAGAAAAAAGCACAAACCAGAAGTCCAAATTCAGTATAACAGGCATGCTTTAAATGTGTTCCAGTTAATAGAACCCCATGTTAAATTATATTATGTACATGAAAAAAAAGCCAAACGTTAAATTAAGTGGCAATCACTGCTCCAGCTTGCAGGTAAACATTCTACCTCCAGCTCCACTATATGTTGCCAACAGTTTCAAACTGTGATAAGACATTCATACCTAACAGATACCTGCTTATACTTAAGGGTAAGTGCTCAGTGTGGTCACCTATGTTAAAACAGGAAATACATTCAGTACCTACACCCAGAAATTGTTTTCCTGACCACTTCTTTATCAAAAACCCTGAGTAACTGCAGCCATCATCCCAGTCTTTTGACTAAAGACCTGAGCTCCTCAGCTCTTAAAAATGCAACCAGAATAACAAAATCTGTAGCATCGTAAAGGAAAAAAGAAGTCAAATGTCCAAATGTCACAATATGAACTTATATCACATAGCATAAGATTCTGTTCAAACCACATTGGTTTGGTTTCAGAGACTGAAGGTACACTGCTCTGTCGGAGCCCAAAGGGATTCCAGCTGCTCAGTCACTCAGAAATAGATGCACTGAATAGAACAGATGTACCATGTAACTCAAAATCCCTAAACTGGAGATAACAGGTGCAATGTTATGTGTTTCCTGCAATGTCCTACACATAATTGCTTCCTGAAGGAGCCAGTTATGAACATACTCAGACACAGTGAAGGTGACACTTAGTTCATAACACAGTACAAACTGAACACAAACCCTTCAGCTTCAGCACGAGGTTCAAACAGGTTCTTACCTTTCTGACATCAAATCTGCCAAATCAACACCCTCTCTTTGCTGATACTCTTTCAGTAGTTTATTTGCATGATCTGTATCAAGGAAACCAGCATAGTCTGCCTCATCCACAACACTAATGTAAAAGGAATGGAACACAGGAGCTGAAGTAGCCATCGCCGTCTCCTCCCTGAGTAGGAGGTCTGTATTTGGGGAACCAGACACATCTGCAGCTTCAGACAAGCGAAGCTTTTGGAGCTGTGACACACACTGTGCTTCTCTAGATGCAGAGCTGCTCATCCCTGCATTTAGGCCCAACATCTGAAGGGCACATGTGGAAGACTCCTCTCCATCACAGCCTCCCCAGTCGTCTGCCTCAGCACACCAGTCCTTGGCAGAAAAGTTACATTCTTCTTTCTGCAAGGAAAGGAGAAGTATTTTCAAGACTGAGTACACTCTAACATGGAGTCGCTGCTATTATGAATACAGGAAAGAAAACCTTCACCTCATGCTTAGTGTTATGTTGCCCATCCCCTCTCAACGCCAGGTAGCAGCATATCCATGTTTGCTTGTTGCAGCAGCACACTTATGGCAAAAAGCCCATGTCAGACTGGGGAAGATGCGCCATAATACAACAGCTGCTTGATGTACTGAACCATTCCCATGTTGGCATAACCGCTGGGAGCCAGCTTGGACGTATTTCTCTGAACCAGTCACTGCATCACACTAAGCTCAAAGAGCGAAATATGGAGA